>NW_027411644.1:323460391-325886992 GCF_047663935.1 Musca autumnalis
CAAGTATGTTTGGACGAAATGTGTTCTAGACAATTTGGAGTCGATTTAGCCATGTCCGTGCGTCTGTCTGTCTGGCTGGCTGGAGCCCACGATAACTCTCAACCGATTCAGTTCGCCAAAATTTGGCTTTCGCATTATTTCGTCCAAACTTACTTTAAGTTCGAAGATGGGTTATATCGGTCCACTCCTTCCGGTACCTCCCCAACAAAAGTTTGAAAATGTTCGGAAAATTTGTGCGCCCGACTACTTTTGAAGGGAGTAACCGATTTGGTCCATACTTTTCACATAGTAAAATTTCTAGTAGACTTAGATAGGTTCCAATATGGACTCAATCGGTTCACTTCTTCGGGTACCTTCCACACAAAATTTCGGGGAAGTTCAGTTTAGGACCTGTTCTTGAATCGCTTCGTTTTTTGTTGTAGCAACTTGTATTCACTTCCCCCTCATACGACGGTACAAGTTTCATCAGGGACAGGCCCATACTTCCTGACCAAATAGCCTGAAAGGAACAAAATACCACTGTGACGCCGTGTGTAGTTGTTGAAGCTCAAGATAATTCTCGAAAGGATCTACCGATTCGGTCTATCATTTGGCCTTCGTAATATTTTGTGAACATATAGTTTAAGTTCAGAGATAAGCCATATCGGTCCACTCCTTCAGGTACCTCCCCCCACAAAAAAATTCAAAAATGTTCGGAAACATTGTGCGCACAATAACTCTTGAAGGGAGTGACCGATTCGGTCCATACTTTACACATCGTAATATATCTACCAGATATAGATCATATGGACTGTATTTGTCCACTCCTTCGGGTACCTCTAACACAAAATTTCGGATAAACTCACTTTGAAGCAACTTGCATTCGCTGTCTCCATTACGGCGGTAAAATCTTTATCAGGGGCAAGTCCATACTTATTGAGAAAACAGCCCGAAAAGTGTAAAAAATCCCTATGGCACCATATGTAGTGGCTGGAGCGCATGGCAACTCTCGAAGCTTTGAGCTTTTATCCTAGGCCATATTTTGTCGGGAAGTTCATACGCCCAAAACTTTGAAACCCCCATAAACACATGCGTTTTTTTCGAGAAAAAAGTATTTTAATTCACCCATACTGAGGGTATATCTCTGTCAGCAAAGCCGACTGATAATTTTTTACTTGTTGAGATGTTAGTTCCCTTCAGTTGAAGTATTACAAGCCTATCTGTAGTACTAGATGAACAAATTTAAGTCTAAGATAACAGAAGCCGGGACAAAGGAGACACTTCAGACTTTGAGCAGACATGTCTGATGTGCAACATTTCAGGTTCTGGACTTTTCTTGAGCACCATGATCTCAAATTGCAACCATTACCGTTTCTTTACTCAATTGTTCGTCCTTAAGTTCGAAGATGGGTCACATCGGTCCACTACTTCAAGTATCTCCCAGACAAAAGATTAATATATACCGCTATAATTGTGTGTATGATAGCACCCGAAGGAAGAAACGAATTTAGTCCAAACCTTTCGCATCGTAATATTTCTTCCATAGATCTGTACTGCGAATCTCTAAATGATTTTTTGAACTACCGGAAAAAATCGGTAAAATTAAAAATTAAAAAGAAGTAGTCATAAATCTCTGCCGATAGCAAGAATGCTGCCAACTTTTATTTGAACTTTTCATTCATAATTATGCCATTTAATTTTAATGATTTTAATCGGTTACTCAAAAGTACATCAAGCTCGAAGAATGTCTATATAAACAAAAATTGTATTTTGACTTTGTGATTAAATAATTTTATCGAATTTTGTCAATATGATAATTTTTTTATCGCCGGAAAATCGATAAATTTTTGATTGAATCTTTGAATTTTTTTATCAAATGGCTAAAAAATTTTTTCTGTGTAGGACAGCACCTTCTAGTGCCTTTCCACTCAAAATTTCAATCACTGGTGGGTACCAGCACTTTGGAAAGTGGTGTCTGACACGGGTCCATTCTTTGCGCTTCGAGCTAATTCCCTCAAACTTAAATCAAGTTCGAAGATTGGCAATATTGGTCAACTCCTTCCTCACTATTTTCCTCAATAAAGTTCACAATTTTCGCCTTGCTGCAATATAAGTACTGTCCGAAGATTGTTTTAAAATTTTCATCGCATTTAGTCGCTGTGATTCTGATTACAACGATATAATTTTTTCGTGGGCAAACCCATAACTCCCGACATAATAAACCAAAAGCTCTAAAAAATCTTACGATGAGCAACTAAAATGGCTGGTTGGATCGATAACTATCGAAGTGAATTACTTCCAAAATATCATCCAAACAAAACTACTCATTACAAATCTCCCTACTAACCAATTATTTTAACAAGGGCATGTAGCGACTAAAGGTCGTCGTTACTACATATTTAGCCACTCATTGGTCGAGTGTTGAAAAATAACTACTTATTTCTGGCGACATTCCCTTGTTAAAATAATGGGTTTGTAGGGAGATTTGTTTTGAGTTTTTTTTTTTTTTTTGCGGGGATGCAGTTCCAACCTGGACAACATTGGTAAATTCCTTCAGGTATCTCCTCCGCAAACGTTCGTTCCACACTTTTGCGCTTCAATTCAGTTTAAGGCCTAAAAAGTCACTCGTTCATGGTATTGGGAAGTATTTTTTTGTTTCAATATGAAAAGCTGAAAGAACTGATGACATGTATCTCAAAACTGTTTAACTTACCCAATTTAGGCAATGGATATGGAATTTGGAAGTATTGGACATAATATTCAATAACACCCTTGCCAACTTGGACGGCAAAATCAACTTTGTCCAATTGTTCGGGGGTGGCAAAGACACGCATTTGGAATTCCTCACCAATGCCCTTTGTATCGATGGTGACTCCTTTGCTTTGGAAATCGGAGACAATGAAACATGCCAAATAGGTGCTCATGGGAACACTCTTGCTGAAATAGACTTCAGTGTAGTCACCCTGGAAAGCTTCTTCCTACAAAAAAGAAACGAAACAAATGAAAAATAATTCAAGGCCACACAAAAACCTTTTTTCACTCATACCTTAACATCCATATTCGATAGGGCATGATAATCACCATTGTTGGGATGAACCAAAGTAATTTCAAAGGTGGCCTTCAATTGGGGCTCATCAAAACAGGGGAAAGCCTGACGGGCATAGGTGGGTTCGAATTTCGAAGTGGCAATCCATCTAAAAAAGGAACACATTCAATTTTCACAAACATCTTAAGGGTTGTTCTTAACAAAAATTCCCCGAGAGTTTTGTCTTTCCGCCGTTTTAACTTAAACGAGAATGTGAGAAAACTCACGGGAAATTTACCTTTCTTTCTCTAAGCTTACTTTTTGGTATTATCGGCCTTGGTGTACGACGATGAATATAAACCAACAATTTTATCATCCATATTGCCTTCGAAAAGAATACCCAATACAAAGGTGCGTGGTGCCACAATATTTTCAGCCATTTCAATAACCAAAAATTCGCGCACACCATCCAAATAGTAATTCTTGACATAATTGGTGCTGCTGCCCACGTTGGTTACATAGACATCGGTTATGGTCATATACAGTGAGTGCAAAATAATGGTATTTGTTGTCTCGACACAATCAACGGTGATCTTAACTTGACCCGAAAAATTACCAGTGGCAACGTTGGGATGTAAATACAAATCATAATTGCTGGGTATCAAATTTCCTGGCAAGCGATAATTTATCTGCGAAAAAGAAAATGAAAGAATTATTTATTTTATTATTAAAAATTAATACCGCCAAGTTGAAAAACAAATAAAACATTCAATAAGGGACGACAAGAAGGAAAATATTTCGGATTTCGTTTTCGGAAAGAGAAGACGTTGTGACAAGAGGGAACATGGATGATATTTTTTAATTACAAAGAAAACCGCACTAGGCTCCAATATTATTCAGACGCTTCCTATGAAGGGAGGAAGTTAAACTAAGTTTACGACTTCTATTATATTATTTTTATTAAAGGAATACGATAACTTAAGAATTGCATCATTTACCTACAATGCCTAATGACGCAGAGGTGAATAAACATATAAATTAAAAAGTTTATAACGGATAAATGAAAATAAAATTATAAAAAAAAAACTTTATGCTAAATGCATAATGTGGGGCTATACAAAATCAATGACATATAACAAACATTTTTAGTAACCAAACTTCTTCATAAAGGATTCGAAATAATAAATTAAGTTAAACTAAGGAAGATATTTTTGAAAAAGTTTTTGACTTATCGTGCACAATAGTCATTTTAGTATGTGCCGGCAGGGTTTTGGAGCTTTTGGGCCATTATCTCAGGAGGTATTGACTTGCTCCGCTAGAAAAACCTACTGAAAAAAGAATCAAAACGATGCGAGATGAGCTCGTAAACTTCACTTTTTCCGAATTTTGTGTTGGAGGTATCCGAAGGAGTGGACCGATATAGTCCATATTTCAACCTGGTACATAACTGGATGAAATAATACGATGAGCAAAGTCTGCACCAATTAGAAACTCCCTCAGCCTTTGTGGATTGAAATACTTTTTTTCCAAAAAAATCGATAGATAGGGCTATTTTTAAACTGAGTTTCGACAATATTTAAAGTGCCATGTTAGCGAATATTTTCGAACTTTTGTGGGGAAGGTATCGGAAGGAGGAGGAAGGAGGAATATTCGAAGAAATATTACGATATCCAAAGTGCGGATAAACGCAGTATTCGGTTCGAGCTCTCCAGTCACTACATATGGTGCCATAGGGGGTTTTTACAACTTTTGGGCTTTTTTCTTAAGAAGTATGGAATTGCCCTTGAAACAAGTTGCTTCAAAAAAAATCAAAGTGATCCGAGAGCAGGTCTAACAGTGAATTTGTCCAAAAATGTGTGTGGGAGGTACCCGACGGAGTGAACAAATATAGTCCATATTCAAACCTGATCTATATCTGGTAGATATATAGGATGTGTAAAGTATGGACCAAATCGGTTACTTCCATCAAGAGTTATCGTGCGCAAAATTTTTCCGAACATTTTTGAGCTTTTGTGGGGGAGGTACCTGAAGGAGTGAACCGATATGACTTATCTTCGAACTTAAACTAAGTTTGCACAAAATATATTAAGAAGGCCACATTATGGACAGAATCGGCAAATCCGTTCGAGAGTTATCTTGCTCTCCAACCACTACACACGGTGTCATAGGGATTTTTGTACCTTTCAGGCTATTTTCTCATTAAGTATGGACTTGCCCCTGATGAAACTTATAGCGTCGTATGGGGGGCAGTGAATACAACTTGCTGCAACAAAAATCAAAGCGATCCGAGAGCAGATCCTAAACTGCACTTTTCCGAATGAGTGGACCGATTGAGTCCATATTAGAACCTCATCTAAGGCTGGTAGAAATTTTACGATGTCCACAGTATGGACCAAATCGGTTACTTCCTTTAAGAGTTATCGTGCGCACAAGTTTTCCGAACATTTTCGAACTTTTGTGGGGGAGGTACCGAAAGGAGTGGACCGATATAACCCATCTTCGCACTTAAACTAAGTTTGGACAAAATATTACGAAAGCCTACTTTTGGACCGAATCGGTTGATCCGTTCGTGCGCTCCAGCCAGCCAGATAGAAAGACAGACGGACGGACATGGCTAAATCAACTCCAAATTGTCCGAAACATATTTCGTCCAAACATACTTGGGGTTTAAAACCATTATTTTTATTAGGCACATTTTGCCCGTATGAAAGTGTATATACCCTCGTTAGCATAAATGCTGAGGGTATAAAAATAATGAAAATAAGTCCAAGTTTAGATATAGGTCCCATATAAACGTACCTCCCGTTATTCAGTATTTTGACGATTTTAGCCAAATTTTCTAACCGAGTTGGCTGTAATTTTGTATTTTGACTTCTGTGGGAACACCATACCTCCCTGCAAAAAATGTTCAAAATAGGTCCACGTTAAGATATAGCTCCCATATAAACGTACCTCCCGATATTCGGTATTTTGAAGATTTTAGCCAAAATTTCCAACCGATTTGGCTGTAATTTTGCATTTTGATTTCTGAGGGAACAACATACCTACTTGCAAAAAATGTTCAATATAGGTCCATGTTTAGGTATAGCTCCCATATAAACGTAGCTCCCGATTTTCGAAATTATGGCGATTTTACAGGCGTGGTATAAGGGGTATAACTTTCAGGGTGGCAGCTGGATCTCATTTTAAGGTAAACTAGAGAATTTACCCTGTATTTTAAAAAAAATATGGACTTGCCCTTACGGGGCCAACATTAGTAAAACTTAACATAAATTTATAGTAATGATATTAAAAATAGCACAAAAAGTCATTTCCAAAGAATTTATTTTTAAGGAAGTTAGAAAACGAATTTTCAATATGTCTTTTGTAAAAACATAGTCAATGCCATCGACTATAAGTTTCATTTTGGAAATTGTACATTTACCTCTTCAATTGTTTTTGCGGATCTATTTTTCGTTTTTAAGGCACCGCATACAAGTCTCAACTTCTTCGACTTAACTTGACATATTACCGCTGTAAATTGGCAAACATAATATTGGATATTAACAATTTAATGTGTTTAGAGAATATTTCTTTCAATCGCAATCAAATTTGTCGCCATAAAATTTTCGATTTTTGTCCAGGGGCGGAACCACAGTGCGCCGTATGGTATGGTATTAACAATATCCATCATCTTCTTCTTTTCCGCCTAACTCCTTGAGGAGCCTAGGGCCTCTACAAATCCCATCAGTGTAATATTTGCTTACATTTCCTGAATATTTCAGACGTGACAAGTGGTGTCTCTACACGTTTTGTTGTAAGACACACCGTTCAAACTGGGCGATAAAAAATAGGTCCCGTATCATTGAACCAATATGAAACGCCGTGCACACCTTGACATGGGAGAAGAGTCCCTTTGGGTATGACATGGAATCATATGTATGAATATTAATTTAGTCTACCTTTCTTGAGAATAAAATTCATTGGTGATTTTAATAGACCTCTCGACCATTACCTCTAAATTTCGAAAATATGTTGACTATTAATTGCGCTACTTTATCTTATATATTTCCAGTATATCATCGGAAATGGTTTACACTATGCAGTAATTATTGTTATTTAATTGTGTCCAGTGCAATCTTTGGCCATGAATTCGTTTTGACTTCTGTCAGTGAATTTGTTTCCAAAAATGTCCCACACTTCAATTCTAGACTTTAATTTTAGCATTTTTTCTCTTATACGTAATACGGTCAAAATTTATGACCGATATAAATTTGAATGGAAATATGGTTCATTGTATTTACCGAATTACTTTGATAAGGGATCAATAACACGACAAATCACTTGTTATCAATAAAATGTCAAAAAGGGTTCCAACAACAACTTATCAAGATTATGAGAAAATACGCAAAGTTTACGCAATAGAAGCTCTTTGAGGAAGAATTTCTTTAAAATCTAATTAAAAACAAAATCACCTACCGGTTCAGGTTCTGGAGCTATTGTGGTCGTAGTAGTAGTAGTACTGGTGGTAGTGGTTACGGGATTTGTTGGTGTAACTGGAGCAGATGTTGTGGTTGTAGTTGTTGTCGTCGTACTTGTAGTCTTCAGAGCTTCCTCCAACATTTCCAATTTCTCTTTGGCCTCATCCAATTCATTTTTCAAATTGGTTTTTTGTACGGCCAAAACAATTGTTGAGACCGTAAAAGCTGTCAGGGCTAAGCCCAAACAGATTGACACTAACTTTGCAGTTATCAACATTGCGTACGGTTTCCTGTAAAGAAGTCCAGGATATCCTTTCAATTTTAATTCCTGTTCGAAATCTTCTACCACGATTTTCAAACTTACCTAGAACGAACCGTCTGCCACGCTATACCAAACGCAACTAATCTCTAGAGGAAAATATTAGCCAACAATTACCGCCTGGAGCTCATACAGATGACATATCATAATTGAGTTTGATTGCAATAAAATATTATCATCATTCCGCAGCTCTTGGTAATCTTATCGATGTCGTCCACGACGCCAGCGTTAACGAATGAACGAACGTTGCTGCATACCTTCTCCATCATTGATATATAATCGAGTTTCGGATTATTATTAAGGCCAATATCAG
The DNA here is from genome assembly GCF_047663935.1 of Musca autumnalis. Taxonomy (NCBI): domain Eukaryota; kingdom Metazoa; phylum Arthropoda; class Insecta; order Diptera; family Muscidae; genus Musca; species Musca autumnalis. Next base: position 323,468,488 of record NW_027411644.1, read on the forward strand.
CAGATAGACGTTTAAATGAATTACAATCACTGATCAAACATAGACTAGTTTTACCCTGTAGTTAATTCATAAATTTTGGATAGATTACGAACGAAATTTGATGAATTTTTATTTTGGATAATAAATATGTGATTATTGGTAAATTAAAATAGCAACAACAGGTTCGTGTATAAAGGTATTGTAAAAATTTGGTGTTGATGGAATTTCAAAACATTGTTATTTCATTCGAAGTTTCGTTAGTCTGCTTTGTATTTTGGAGGTGACCTTCTAGCTTTTTTATGGTCAAGGTTTTCCTTATAAGAAATTGTGATTGTGAAAAGGGCGGGAAGCAGAAGCTTATTATATACGCGATAAGCATTATAAGTTCTACAACAAATATAAAAGATTTAAATGTTCCGTTTCCAAACAATGAGACAAACTATACTAAACTATGTTCCGTATTTAGTTTGCTGTGTAAACGGCTAAATCGTATTAATGAATTAAGTAGGGAAATCCACATTCGACCAGATCTTCATCTTCATACACGCAGAGAAATAAATATGATTGAGCAAAATATGTATTGTAAAGATATGTTAAATTCCAAATGTAGTATTGCGATTCCAACAATTGGGTTTTGTTAAATCCAAAAATAGTTTTTGTCAACTGGACAATAGTTCTCTCTTTTCTTCGACAATTTTTTCTCTTCTCTCGCTATTCGATGCCGTTGAAAAAAACAATTATGGTGAGCTTTGTTTGTATGACACCTATTGTGTTCATCAATGATTGCAATATTATACGCGACATTTATATCCAAGTTATGTGAAAAGTGTATATGAGAAGTATATACACTCAAATCAAAAATTTCTGGGCTGCTTTCCTGGGTTGACAATACTTTTTGTAAACAAAATTAGATTATGATAGTTCCTACAATCGGTATTGTTAACGATTTTTACAATATTGCGGAAATTCGAAAGTTGTTTTTGTTTTCTATGTTTGGAAAAAATATGGTATTTTTGGATTTAGATTACAATGTTTGAACAAAACAAATACATTTTTGGAACCAAACACATATTTTTATTCCAACAAAAGCGAAAAATATGTTTTTCTCTGCGTGTAAACTCCTGCAAAAGATGGAAGAGTTGCAGATCAATATATCCCACGTTTAGTTTTATAAAACTTTAGCCCACTTAAAGCCACTGGTTGTTTAAACGCCCCAAAAAATGGTTGCAAAAAATGGCGTACATCTCGGGTATTTTCGCATATGTTTGTGTTATAGTATTGTCTGTTATCTGTCATTCCATGCTTATAAAGCTTCATTTGGTCCATGCAATTTAACGCAATTGGTCTAAAACGCAAGCAATTCGGCAAAATGAATTTTTTGTAATTTTCGACTTTTGAAGAAAAATTTAAATATTCGTTAAAAATACAAACAAATGAAGTCTGGTATTTGTTAGGAATATAGTAAGAGTAATTTTTTCACCAAAAACCCAGGGATTGTCATGTAAGAATACACAGATATTAACCTAGCAAATTTTCAGCATTTTTAAAAGTAGTTCGGATTACTGGAAAACTGTACGTTTTAGAGAACAAAATTATTTTTTTTTAAAAACAATGCTTAAAAACCTGGTAAACAGGACTATGAAAACGCCACAATATAAGTTTTCAATGAAAACCGTACCTAAAATTTTCTGAGCGACATTTTTGTAGACGACGACGACGATTTAATAAAAGTGTCAATAATGTGGTGAAATCCGAAATGCGAGAATAAACTGTTGGTGTGAACTGTGTTTGAAATACGTGTTGTAAAAGATATGATGCGAAATACTGCTGAAACAACATGAAGTAAGCATTTTAGAGTTTCAGAATGTTCTAAAGAGTTGTTGAGAACTGTATTTGGAAGATTTTTGCAAAAGGTTACTTGGTTCAATTCCCAATAGTTTAGCCCATACTGACCAGAATTTCAGCAATTATGTAAAATTTTCTATATTTTATAGATTTTGATGCCCTAGATGGAGTTTTTCTTATATGGTTTCTTCAAAAGATAAGTTCTACTAGTATAGGGCTACAATATTGCTAAAGACAGCAAGGCCAAATTCCTATTCGTTTGTGAGATAAAAGCCTAATAAATGCAAAAAAAAAGTGTATATTTAGCCCGGTTTAGGTGAGGCCTTAAAATCCGAACTGGATCTGACAGTACGAAACTTTACTAGGGTTTTTATACCCTACACCACTATGTGGGGAGGGTATTATAAGTTGGTTTTGGCCAAAAAGTTTTTAACGCATCGAAATAATGGTCGTAGACCCATACTTATATATACCAAAACAAGTAAAAAAGTATCAGTCGACTTTGCCGACAGAGATATACCCTCAGCCTGTGCAAATTGAAACACTTTTTTCACAAAAAACTTATGTATTTAGGGAGTTTCAAAATGTTGGTCCTATGAACCCACAAAAATGTTGATTAGGATTAAAGTTCAAAAATTTTGCGGAAAAGATACTTAAAGGAATGCACCGACATAGACAATGGGGGTGCAATAGGGGGGTTTTACACCCTTCGGGCTATTTTTTCAGGAAGTATGGACTTGCCCCTGAGAAAACGTGTACCTTCGTATAGGGGACAGTGAATACAAGATGTTAAAACAAAAGGCGATTCGAGAGCAGGTCCTAAACTGAACTTTTCCGAAATTTTGTGTGGGAGGTACTCGAAGGAGTTTACCGATTGACTCCATATTGTAACCTCATCTAAGTCTGGTAGAAATTTCATAATATGCACAGTATGGACCAAATCGGTTACTTCCTTCAAGAGTTATCGTACTCACAAATTTTCCGAACATTTTCGAACTTTTGTGGGGGAGGTACCGGAAGGAGTGGACCGATATAATCCATCTTTGAACTTGAACTAAGTTTGGGCAAAATATTACGAAAGCCAAATTTTGGACCGAATCGGCAGATCCGTTCGAGAGTTATCTTGCGCTCCAACCTCTACACACGGTATTATAGGGTTTTTTGTAACTTTCAGGCTATTTTCTCAGGAAGTATGGACTTGCCCCTAATGAAACTTACAGCGTCGTATAGAGGACAGCGAATACAACTTGCGTAAACAAAAATCAAAGCGATTCGAGACCAGGTCCTAAACTGAACTTTTCCGAAATTTTGTGTGGGAGGTACCCGAAGGAGTGAACCGATTGAGTCCATATTGGAACCTCATCTACGTTTGGTAGAAATTACACGATGTGCAAAGTATGGACCAAATCGGTTATTCCCTGCAAGAGTTATCGTGCGCACAAGTTTTGCGAAAATTTTTGAACATTTGTGGGGGAGGTACCTGAAGGAGTGGACCTATATGGCCCATCTTCAAACATAAATCGAATCTAGACAAAATATTTCGATACCCAAAATTTTAACCGAATCGATTGATCCGTTCGAGAGTTATTGTGCGCACCAGCCAGACAGACAGACGGACAGACAGACAGACGGACGGACATTGCTAGATCTACTCAAAATTGTCTGAAACGGATATCGTACAAACATACTTGGGGTCTAAAACCATTATTTCGATGAGGCACATTTTTGGTCGTATCAAAGTGTAAATACCCTCTTTAGCCTAAAGGCTGAGGGTATAATAAATGTCTCGACGAGCTGAGTCGATCTGGGTATGTGTGTCTGTCCGTCCGTCTGTCCATCTAAACCTTGTAATCACGCTACAGGTCGCAATTATGATCGGATCGTCACGAAATTTTGAATGTTGATGGGGATCTCGGAGGGGAAGAAGCCTATTGATTTTGGTGGTGATAGGATAATATTTAGGGGTCGGAAACGGTAAAAAACTTAGGTGGATAAAAAGACAACGTTTTTTTCCAAAGCCAATATCTCAGCTTCTATATGGGGTACACCAAAAGCAAAACCTGACAATAAAAGCAGAAAATATCGCCTTTCTAATGATGTAAAGTAGGTGCTCGTAGGTGATTAAACAACGAAGATATCGCAATAGTAGCAAATAAAACCCCAATTTTCATTTTTGCGATTTTAATTATATTGACAAATATCACAGCTTTGGTTGAAAACTTTCCAAAAGCAAAGCCTGACTATGAAAGTAGAAGATCCCGTCTTTACAATGATGCAAACTAGGTCGGCGTAGGTAACCAAATAACGGAGATATCGCAATAGTCGGTAATACATCCCATTTTTCTATTTTTTGGAAATCACGCTACAGATCGCAATTTTGATCGGATCGTCACGAAAATTTGAGGGTTAATGGGGGTCTCACAGATGAAGAAGCATATTGATTTTGGTGACGGTCGGATAATATTTAGGGATCGGAATGGGCAAACACTTATTTGGAGAAAAGTCAACATTTTATTTCAAAGCCAATATCTCTGTTTCTTTAAGAGGTATATCAAAAGCAAAACCTGGAAAGGAAAGTAGAAAATATCACCTTTACAACGATGTAAAGTAGGTTGTCGTAGGTGGTCAAAAAGCAATGTTATGGCAATAGTCGAGAATGCATCCAATTTTCCGATTTTTTTGTAATCACGCTACAGGTCGCAATTTTGATCGGATGGTCACGAAATTTTGGGGGTTAATGGGGGTCCCAAAAAGAAAGAAGCCTATTGATTTTGATGATGGTCGGCTAATACACAGGGGTCGGAATGGGCAAACACTTATTTCGAGAAAGGTCAACGTTTTATTTCAAAACCAATATCTCTGTTTCTTTAAGAGGTATATAAAAAGCAAAATCTGGCAAGGAAAGTAAAGAATATCACCTTTACAACGAAGTAAATTAGGTTGTCATAGGTGATCAAATAGCAGAGATATGGCAATAGTCGATAATGCATCCCATTTTCCGATTTTTTTGTAATCACGCCAGAGGTCGCAATTTGGATCGTAACGAAATTCTAGGGGTTAATGGGGGTCCCACAGAGGAAGAAGCCTACTGATTTTAATGATGGTCGGATAATATTCAGGGGTCGGAATGGGCAAAAACTTATTTGGAGAAAAGGTCTACGTTTTATTTCAAAGCCAATATCTCTGTTTCTTTAAGAGGTATGTCAAAAGCAAAACTGGGCAAGGAAAGTAGAAAATATCACCTTTACAACGATGTAAAGGAGGTTGTCGTAGCTGCTCAAACAACAGAGATATCGCAATAGTCGGTACTGCATCCCATTTCCCGATTTGTTTGTAATCACGCTACAGGTCGCAATTTTGATCGGATCGTCACGAATTTTTTGGGAGTTGATGCGGGTCCCACATATGAAGAAGCCTATCGATTTTGGTGATAGTCGGATAATATTTAGTGGTCGGAATGGGGAAAAACTCATTTGGGGACAAATTCAAAGTTTTATTCTTTGTGAATATATTGGCTTCTAGTAGGGGTATTCCAACGGCAAAGCCTGTGAATGGAAGAAGAAAATATTACCTTTACATCGGTGTAAAGCAGGTTAACGAAGGTGGTCAAACAAGGAAGATACCACAATAGTCGGTAATGCATCCAATTCTTCAATTTTTTGCAATCAAGCTACAGGTCGTAATTTTGATTGGATGGTCACGAAATTTTAGTTGTTTATGGGGGGTCCCAGAGACAAAGAGGCATATTATTTTTGGTGGTAGTCCGTTTATATTCCCTAAATGAAATGTTTACCAGTGAAAAGCTTATGCACAGGGGTAGTGGGGTATCACATGGTCGGCCCCGTCCCGACTATAGCCTTTGCTCACTTGTTGTAGTCTAAATATGTACTTTCAAAAAATGCATACTAGAAGTTGTTTGCATTTTCAGTGTTGCATAGTGTTATTTTCCAATCGATGAAAAAATTTCCTTTTTGTATTTACCCTGTTTTTGTTTCGAAAAAATTATGTTTTGTGTTTTTGTATATTCCAACAACCAACAAAAAAGAACATACAGAAAAACAAAATATAGTTTTTTTTCTGAACAAAAACTGGGTAAATGCAAAAAGGACCATGAAAACGCGATAATATCGATTAGTTGTCAATGAGAGCCGTACCTAAAATTTTCTAAGCAACATTTTTGCAGAACATTTCGAAGCTAAAAAACGTTATCTTGTGGTACTTTTATATCGGTTCTTGAAATAAAGGACGAAAAGGACATGGAAGGAAGCGAGTTAGAAGGTCGAAATGTTCTACAAAAAAGATCCTCATAAGATTTGACTGCAGACATGTCATATCAAAAATAAGCCAAATCAACAGCGAACAAAGATATAACGCTAATTTCTGATGGCTTATAGGGTCTCCAGTGAAAAATTCATAACTCAAAGTTTCATAACTCAAAAGTTCGACTCACGGCGGATCTACCCTTTGGGGTTCTGTATGTACTCATCAAGGGCTTCCATACCAAAAAGGAATTTTGCACCCCCCAAAATTTCGGTTCACAGTGTAATCGATTAAACTTTTCAAAACAATATTTCGGATTATATGTCTATCAAAATTATTACTATTGGATTAGAATTGTTACCATTGAAAATGTATTTCCCAAAAAAAGTATTTTCCGCACACTGGGAAACTTGATATAAAAACCAACATTGGCGTTTTGCGAAAATACAACAAAGCCAAATAGGTAGCAATCAAATCTCTTGGTCGTGATGTTAAAAACCAGAAAAAAGAATAATATTCCAAAATAATACGAAAATCCTTCACGGTAAAACTGTGCATTGTTTGAGAATTACCCTTAAGGATTTCTGTATTATGTTTGGAATATTAACCGGAAAATAATAAATAATCCACAACTCAATTATAAATTACCTGGCTTACACATATCCAAAATAAGTAATTGCAGTGGGAACTTACAATTCCCAAAGTGTAAAATGTAATTCTGATTTGGGAAAACAAAAGTACAAAATAACTTACTAAGTGAAAAAAACCTTAAATTCAATTTATATGCACATTCAAGACAAAAAACATTCAAAGTCGATTGATATGTTCGGGTTGTAATTCCTTTCTTAGCCATGTAAATATTATTACAAATATTAATTGTGAAAATTGAAAAAATACCGATTTTACTCGGTTTTTATAACTCAATTTTAAACTCAAAATCAAAACATTCTATGCATTTCATTTTCCCTATTACATCAAGTATTTTGTCAGAAAATCCGTAAACAAAACAAGGATTATCCCCACATTTTACTTAACCACAACGGAAACGTCATGACTTAACGCTATGGAAAAATCTGTAACACTATGTACCTGGATTTATGTTGTTCTTTTATCACTTCCCTTAACCCACAAATTGTGGTCAAAATTTCCGGTTACTTTCCGTGGTCTTATTGGAAATGATAAACAGATTTTTTTCTACCTGTTTACTATAAATACTATGACATTTTAAGAAGTGACCATCATTCAACAGACTCACCTCAAATAACTAACAACAAACATTAACAACATTTTGTGACAATGTTGAACATAAATAATTTACTGGTGAAAATGTTTATAGTGATGATTGTTATAGAGATATGTCACGCATCACTGTTACATAAAATAAATTTCCTAGCCGCTCAAAGGATCTACGCCAATAAAATTTACGCTCAACAGCAAGCTGCCTTTTCTCTGGACAACATCATGAGTTCAAGCATGGACATGGCTATGGAGAATTGTCAGCGATCATTTAAATGGGAACGTTGGAATTGTCCCACATCAGATTTTATACTAAGACGTGCATCTAAACCAGAGGAGTTGGATCGTGAAAGTGCCTATGTTGAAGCTATTTCAACTGCCGCTCTTATTTATACCATCAGCAAGAACTGCTCCAATGGCGTAACAGCAGATTGCGGCTCCTGCTCTAATAATCCCTACACATCTCAGTGTTCTGATAATCCCCAAGCAGCCGAGAAGCTATTGAGACGACACATTGACACTAATTTCCCCAGTGATTTCTATGGCAAGATTTTTACTCACAACTACAAAGCCATCGCAAATCTAATGAAGAAGTCTCTTGCCAAGCAATGCGTCTGCGCTGTAACGGCTCCAGGTGGTGGTGGTAAATGCGTGAAAGAAATTTGCCGTCATGTTTTAAAACCATTTGAAGAGATTGCCGATGACATTCGCCAGATGTATGATGAGGGTATACTATTGGAAAACACGATTATCAATTCTCGCATCTTGTGGAACAATATTCCCCTGGATGCATTGGTATTTATGAGAGATTCACCCAACTATTGTGAATTGGAAGCTGTGCCGAATTGGGATGGTATGGTTGGACGTCTTTGCGCAACTGTGTCCAAAGATGGAGATCTCTTGGAGGAGGATCAAGGGCGGTGTCGTCATCTTTGTGGCGAATGTGGTTATACCGTTGAAGAGAGGAATGTCTTGACCGAATCCCGCTGCAATTGCAAACTGACATGGAACTTTCAACTCCAATGTGATTTGTGTGTGATTGCAGAAAAACATTACTATTGCTACTGAGTAGAAAATGGAGTATTCAATATTGGGCTAGCACTCGCCGGTCGAGAGAGACATTCTGAAATAAAAAACTACGATTTAAACATATTTTGTTTTTGTTAATGAATAAAATAAAATTAATTATTAATATAATTGGTGTTCTAAATTTTCATGCCAAGAATAACAGATAATGAAAAAGACAAAGTTTTATCGACAGTTTTTTTTGGTTGAATTATTGTTGACCTTTGGACTTTATTAACTTTTGATTTTGTTTGGCTTTAGGTCAGAAAGAAAAACAATAAGATTTTGGTTTTATTATTCCAATATTTCGACCCTCTCCGAAGGTCATCATCAGGGAAATTGACTTTAAAAGAAACAATTAACAATTATTTTATAAATATTAAACAAAAATATTTTTAACAATAATTACATTTTGTTTTCTTAGTGACTGTCAAATATGCACATCTTGTATTATGCACGAGTATTTTACAACTAAACTAAAGCTTTTTTATGTTTCTCTATTGCATTCCTATAAATTTGTGCACAGTGTTCCGTATCCATTTTGTAGTTTATACGATTTTCCACTGGCACATTTATGATGTGAAGCATCTCTAGCATATATCGTCGTTTATAGTTTCTTTCCTGTGCTAATATTTCAACGTCTTTAAAATTAGGCGTGTGTCCTGTGGTTGCACAGTGTGCTGCAAGGGCAGTTTTTGTTCTGGTGGTTTGCCTTTATTCTTCTGGTCCGACTTGTGACCACTTATTCTAGTCTTCAGCTTATTTTTTGTTGTGCCAACATATACCTGAGGGCATATGTTGGACGAGTCCCCGTTGCATTTTATTTTATATACCACGTTTGATTTTTCGTCCTTTGGAACCTTCGTTTTGGTCCGGCTAAAGAAATTATTGTTTGTGTTGTGGCTTTTTAAGGCTAATTGGTATTGTTTGTTGTTGTATAGGTTTGAGTGAGAAAATCTCTCTGAAAAACCAGGCACATAAGTGATTCTCTTATATATTTTGGCTTCTTTTTGGTCTTTGCTCTCATTTCTTGTGTTTGTTACATGTTTGATTAGTTCGTGGATCGTGTTGGGAGGGAAATCATTCATTTTTAAGATGTTTTTAATCTTGGTTTGTCATTTGTTAACCGATTTAAACAAATAATAACTTGTTCTAAAGATATTATTCACCCCTTTAAAAGGAGGAAGGATCACTAGAAATCCGTTGTGAAAAAAGAAGATATGTCCGTTTAAATTTGAAAATGTAAGAAACCCAGATTTTCACTACTTTTAGTGTTATAAAAAAATAAAACGGAGTTACCCAATCGAAATAAAGGCATTTTGTCCATGGATCCCTACACGATAGAATTTTGCATCAGAACGCTTGAATAATTTTCTGGTCAAATTTTGTAGCACAATGTCATTTACCGACATTTTTCGAAAAGTTTGCACATTCTTAAGGCCAAAACTGCCTGAAAAAGCGTTCCAATACTTTTGCGATGTATTAGATAGTTTTCAATTACTGTCTTGGCTACAATTTTTGTCTTTGTGTTGAATCGAAAATCTCAATGGTTTGGCTGTTATATGCCAAAATTTCCAAAAAACGTCAATAAAAAACTTAAAGTCAAAATCGGGAGGCTCGATTTTCACGTTAGATATATGTTCCAGTGGACTTTTTTGCTCAGTTCAATCCCAGGAATCAGAAACGAGAAGGGCTCATTAAGGTTTTTTTCCTTCCACACAAATCGCCCCACCCTAACCGATATGCATTCTCCACAAGAATTTTGTATTTGAAAGAATTATCCGAATGATGTGGCTTTGTTGACGTATGAACACGTCGATAAAAATATCGAGACTTTTTATACCCTCAACCCTTAGGCTAACGAGGGTATATACACTTTGATATGACCAATAGTGTGCCTCGTCGTAATAATGGGTTTAGACCCCAATTATGTGTGTATGAAATTCGTTTCAGACAATTTGAAGTCGATTAAGCCCTGTCCGCCCGTCAATCTGTCTGGCTGGTTGGTGCTCACGATAACTCTCGAACGATTCAACCGTTTCGAACCAAATTTTGCACTTTGGAATATTTTACCCAAACTTAGTTTAAGTTCGAAGATGGGCCATGCCTGCCCACTTCTTCGGATAACACCCCTACAAAAGTTCAAAATTGGTCCAAACTTTGCACATTGTATTATTCCTTCAAGATATTGACCGGGTTCGAATATGGTATCGGTCTACTCCTTCGAGTACGTCCCACCCAAATTTCGGGAAAAATGAAGTGAACTCCTCTCGGATCATTTTGAATTCTTTTGCAGAAGGTTGTTCTTGCAGCCTCCTTTACTACCTTTTAGATCGCGTTCGAATATGGTGTATATCGGTCCACTCCTTCGGGTACCTCCCACACAAAATTCGGTAAATGTTAAGTTTAAAAGCTCCTCTCGGATCACTTTGAATTTTTTATACCCTCAGCATTTATGCTAACGAGGGTATATATATACACGGGCAAAATACGGGCAAAATGTGTCTCGTCGAAATAATGGGGTCTAACCCCAATTAAGTTTGTACGAAATCTGTTTCAGATAAGTTTAAGTCGATTTAGCAATGCCCGTCCGTCTGTCTGACTGGCTGGTGCGCACGGTATCTCTCGCACGGATGAACCGATTTGATCCAAATTTTAGCCTTCGTAATATTTTGTCCAAACCTAGTTTAAGTTCGAAGCTGGATGATATCGGCCCACTCCTTCAGGTACCTCCCCCACAGAAGTTCAAAAATGTTCGGAAACATTGTGAGAACGATAAATCTTAAATGTAGTAACCGACTTAGAATCTGTTGTAAAAAACTTGAAACGGCAGTACAAGTTTTATCAGGGGCAAGACCATACTTCTTCAGAAAATAGCACCTATGGCATCAAGTGTAGTGCTTATCAGGGACGTACGCAGGGGGGGGCACGGGGGGCCCGGGCCCCCCCCGAAATGGTTTGGTCGAACAAAATTTTTTAAGCTACTGTAACTAGTTATTGTATTTTTTCTCATAAAAATGTTTGTATATTTGAAGATTTCGAATTAAAACTTATATTTTCTTAAGTTTCTGAACAGAAAATGTACATCAATAAAAAGTTTTGTAAGAAAATATTTTAAAAATTTTTGTTTGTAAGCTGTTTTTGAGAGAAACTTCCAATAAAATCGGAATTACTTCTTCATGTCATATCATACCACTATAGCTAATTCCTTAATGAATATACCCCATGTCTATTATTTATTCGAACTGTATAGAGCTCTCGAGGCTTAAAACTCATCCGGTTATAACAAAAATGACGAGTTCAGTATTATGGGAATGGAAATATGTATATAAAAAATCTATTGAATAAAATGTATGAAGGGTCGGTCCTTCGTGGACTACATATTGAAAGCCAATTAGAAATTTGTTTTACTATCATCGCCAAAATTTTGTTATTCTGTTTTAGACAAATTTGCTGCTAAACAGTATGATAAAATAATGAAGACAAATGAATTTTTGTGCGTCACTTGATTTTTACTTATCATTACCGAAGTATAATTGTAACCTCAGACTTTAGATTACGAGATTATATACACTAGGATTGTATAGATTTCATCAAAATAATGATTTAAGACTTCACATATGTTTGGACGATATTCGTTTCAGCAAAGATGGAAGTACTTACCACCGTCCGTCCGTCTGTATCTCTGTTTGTCTGGCAGGTTGGAACTCATGATAACTCTCGGTCCAAGTTATGGATCTCGTAATGTTTTGTCCAAATTAAATTCAAGTCATATCGGTACCTCCGCCATAAATGTTCAAAACTGTTCACTAAAATGGTCGAAGGGACTAACCGATTCGGTCTAAAATCCAACCTAATATGGTTCGCAAGATTACTTCCAAAAGTACATCAAGGTTCAAGAGAATATATTTGGACAACAACATTTTGTAGTCTTGTTTACAGCGATATCCTACTTTTCGTGGACAAGTTTATGCTTCCTAACAAAGCTCTAAACACTACGGTGGCCAACTAAAAACTTATTGGCGCCGTAACTATCGAGAGGAGTGTCTCTCAATTAATTATTAGTGAATAATTATGTGGGGTTCAATAAGGATCGATTGTTATTTGTCAAAACTATATAGAACTAAGTCCATCAAAGTGTTTGTCATCGAGTCCAAAAACTTCTAACCGTACAATTAAGAAACCAAATTATAACGCTTCTTTTGTAACATAATATTAAAAGTAAAAATAATCCTGGTATCAGAATCTATCTCTTTCGGTAAATAACACTGTGCAACATTTTTAAGGTAATCTTGTGCAATTAATTTGAAGTGAGGATTTTTTGAAAGTACAGACCCAAAGTACAAAAGCCCTAGTTCCGTATTGTTGAGTCAGATACAGCTTGGCTTATGGCCCCATTTAAACATTATTAAATATCGACTTTTTAAACAACTCGGGGCTATATCTCTGAAACCAATGCAAATCTTCTTCTGACCTTTGCAGCAAATTTGTAGATAAGGGCCAAAATAAAATATTTGGAGAAATAAAAAAAATTAATTTTATAATATATCTAAAAATTCCATAATTTGTATACATTTCGCACCGTATCTCCAAAACTGTTAAATTTTTCTTAATGTTTTCATTTGGAAACATATCAACGACAACGACAGCCGATATTCTTAAAAATTAGGCTAAGATCATCGGCAATTCTTTGTTGTTGTAAAATTCTGCGATAAACCATAACGTGGACCTGTATTATTAAAAACTTCAATATACTTCAATAAATTTTACATGGCGACATTACCGAACGTGGCCCGATATTGTCTATTTTCAATTCTAAATATCCTACTCTGTAAATATTTAAAATTGTATCCTTAGTCCCAATTTACATTAAACGATTTTTCTTGCGGCAATTTTTCTCGTTCTCTTTTAAACTTGCCTCTTGCGTTTATACAGGCAATTCTGTTTCTGCAAGTTTTGTTTTCAAAACAATGAAAATAATGTCAAAAACGAAAAATATAGAAGGAATTGCCGGTACGAGCATTTTTTTCCACTTCCATACCCCTTACGTGTCTCTCCTACAAACTGAGACTTGCCGCAAGTAAACTCGCCTAATGTAAATTAGGACTAAATATCATGAATTCTTTCTATTGAATTTATATACTTTGTACCATTATTTCATATAAAATATAGAATAGTATATGTGCCCAATTTTCCAGTCCAACGGACAAAAATCGATCCATTCCTTTTAATATCTCCTCCGCAAAACTTTTGATCTTTAATCCTAATCAACATTTTTGTCTGTTTAAACAACATTTTTAAAACCCCCTAAATACATACGTATTTTGGAAAAAAAATTGTTTCAATATACACAGGCTGAGGGTATATCTCTGTCGGCAAAGCCGACTGATACTTTTTTACTTGTTCAAACTACAGTGGGTACCGCAAACTGCTTTAGTAAAAACAGTGCTTTTAAGCGGGCATTTGAATGTAAGACATTTCAAAAACAAAAAAAATAGAAGGTAATTTTTATAAAAAATGCACAAAAATGGCTTTTCTCATGCTTAAAAGTGGCCATAACCCCTTAAAATAGCTTTACGTAACGCTACACAACATTTGAACTTTTCATGATTTTTGGTCAAGTTGGGCCCCCCCCGAAATGAAATCCTGCGTACGTCCCTGGTGCTTATCACTAAAACGCTGCACACAATAACTCTCGAAGGTAGTGACCGATTTGGCTCATACTTTGCACATCGTTATATTTCTACGAAACATAAATCAGGTTCGGAAATCGGCTATATATGTCAACTCCTTCGTGTACCTCTCACACGAATCTCTCGAATCACGTTGATGTTTGTTGCATCAACTTTTATACGCTGCTATTACGACGGTGCAAGTTTTGTCAGGGGCAAGTCCATACGTCCTGAGAAAATAGGTGTAAAAATGCGAAAATATCATTTTGACAACGATGTAAAGTAGGTTGGTGTATGGCGTCAAACAACGGAGATATATGTAGCTGCAGTCGCTAATCCAACCCAATTTTCAATTTCTGAGATTTTAATTTTAATAACGAATATCCCAGCTGACATTCTGACATTCTGAGGTTTAAATTGATCCCAAATTGTGTTACCAAAGTGATCAAATACTTGAGATATATACCAATACGCTGAAATATCCTATTTTCTAATTTGTGTAATTGTATTTCCAATGCCGATATCTGTGTTGGCATTGATGGTAAATTATCAGTGCTATTGCAAAATGCACTAAGCTATCCACGGTGCTCTTGAATCAAATTTAAATGGAAGGTGCTTACACCTGGGACATTTTTGCGAATTCTGAAACTACAATGTTCATAGATGAGAAAAATCAAAAAACAAAAAAATCGCCGGAGCGCTTTTTAAATAAATCGCGATAGTTATTACAATTTAAAATTCCACAGTGGAATTGTCAAAATTTAGAACCGGAAATATTCGCATCTTTGTAAAATCCAGGTAAATTCTTATTGGTTTGTCCTTCACTTATTGTTTTTGCGGTTGTTTGTAACACCCCGCCCTAATTAGTGACGCGGAATTTCTTTGATGAGTTTCCAACATAGGATATCGGATTTTAACATGGTAAATCACAAACAGAAGCGGATTATCCGAAAATGTATAAGATGTCCGAAAATGTATAAGTAATGTTCTAATTATCCAATGTTAAACTTCATTGGATAGCCCAACAGAATTTTTGCTATTCCTTACTTGTATTTCCTAATAGAAACATTTTCCCCACATGGGGGAACTTTATAACGACTTTGTCATTGGTCAAGAAACACCTTAATGCAACAAAGGAGTTTTCGGAAGATTAGGTAGTAATAAATGCTATGATGTAATGGGTTATAAAAAAACCTAAACAGGAAAAGAAATACTCACACAGAAACTCATATTTTCATTGATAGAACGGAGTTTCCAATTTGATAAAAGTAACGCAGCCTAGCGATTTTTGTAAAGCAGGCTTAGTTTGTAGATTACCATTAAAGATATTATTTCCTCGTTTTGGTTTTTAATATCAATAGGAAGTCCCTGCCACAAATTTACGCATCTTAACCAAAACCGGAAAATGCTATATAGCCAGCAATTCAAACACAAATTACCTGTATCAATATCATTGAGCTAATATGAATATGAGAGAAGTCTTCCTTGTCCCGTCTGGGACAATTATATATGTATCTAAGACTATCGGCTAGTCGGATTTATTATTATAGGTTTATTAGTTTCGAAATATAACATATTTAAAAGTTGGCCGTGGTCGGGATCCAAATAAGAACATTTTATTGGGTGTGCAATCACCGTTACCTTGCAAATTACTTTGCATACCGATGCGTTCATAAGTTTTACAATAGTAGGGATTTTAAATCATTTTGGAAGTATAATGTATTTAAAACAATGGGCGTGATCATCAGTTTTGAACATATAACGTTGGCGTGGTTGGATATTTTAGCTCCAAATATGTACTTAGGGTCGGAGACACGACCCCATAATCTCCCATAACTAATGCTCAAACGGATATGGTCATCAGTTTTGCATATATAGCGTTTAAAAAATGACTTGGAAAGATACTATGTATATGATACCCAATTCTAATTTGGCGAAGTTCTTTCTAGTCGAAATCCCATCAAATTTGTCAAATTTCACCAAATTGTCTGTCTAATTTTGTGCTTGGTGCTTCGAATAAATGAAATTGGGCGAAAAACACTCCGGTTCTGGGAGTCTTTCCATGCATGATTTAGGGTGGTCTTGGTTGTACTTTGTTAAGGTTCTTCTGACTGTTCTATCCAGGTCGGCGAGGTCTGTAGGTGACCACGATATTGTTCCAAATGTGTATGTATTTTGTTGTAGCCTCTTAAATAATTGAAATGTGTCTGTGTCCCCAATAAAATCCGATAAAAATTTCAATCTGTAGGTATAAGTTGACCGAACTTGATTTCCTTAGTTTTATCGCACACGATTTTCTTTAACTTCTCATTGACTAATTTTAGTTAAGCTATTTTATTAGGCCCTTTCGAAAATGAAAGTTTTTCCCAAACTAAAATTGAAGATCCGCTTCGGAATTATAAATTTCCACTTCGAATTCTCCGATCTAAAAAAAGATTTTTATTGGAAATATCGTTGGTATGCTACTGCGGGTAATTATGTTATACTTCCCATGCAAAATCCAGGTAATTAATGGTTAAATTGTAGATTATTAATGAGTTTCCGGTTTTGTTTATCACGCCATAATTTGTGCTGAGGATTCCCATTGGTGTTAAAACCCAAAAGAAAACATATCCCAAAAATACAAAACATTCTTAATATTAATCATCATAGTAAACCTGGCGCTACATAACGATTTTTAACGCGGAAAATCCATTTTATCAATGAATTTTTGTGATTTTGTGTGAGTATTTCCGTTCTTTAAATAGGCCATTGCATCACGGGATTTATAGCTACCTAATGTGTGTGTGGTAGCACTTAGGTATTTGTTGGCCAATGACAAAGTCAATTTTTTGGTTGTAAAGTTTCCCCATGTGGGGAATTACTTTTATTGGGAAATATAATTATGGAATAGAAAAATTCTATTGGACTATCGAATAATTATGGAATTTTGAGCAAGCATTGTATCATGAATTTACTGGGGAATTCATTGATAAGACACAAAGATTACTGTACTTATACATGGCGCCTTGTAAATTTTCGGAGAATCCTCTTTTGTTTGTAATTTACCACGTCGAAATCCGATACCTTGTGTTGGAAAATTATCAAAGATATCCCACGCCACTAATCAGGGCGGGATGTTCAACAACCGGAAAAACAATAAGTGAAGGACAAACCAATAAGAATTTACCTGGATTTTACAAAGATGCGAATATTTCCGGTTGCAGACGAGTGAAGGCAATATTTTTACTATTTTATTATTCGGAAAAAATACCGCAGTGGAATTAGAATATTTTGAAAATGCACCAGGAAATTTTATTTTTTTTTTAGAATTAGTAGCGATGCTTAATTTCTCTACTAATTCTAAGTCATTAAAATAAAGATGAAATATTAGCGCTTTTTGCAATAACTCTGATATTTGACCAATTAACACCAACACATTTGGTATTGGTTTCTAGATATCTGGAAATAAAATTCTACAAATTGGATATTTGAATTTGACTTCTCTTTGTAACTGAATAATAAATGTTTACCTGATGGAATTGTTTAATTGATAAGTAGAAATTGCATAGTTTTGCCGTATTTAATAGTCATTTAATTTACATCTTAATCATAGAACGCTCTTCATTGTATTAATTTAATAGACATTTTTTGAACTCTTGGGATAATAATGAGTTTTCCGAAATTAGAAAAGAAGTTCCGCTTTGGAATTATAAATTTCCAATTCGAATTCTCCCATTGAAAATACATTTTTTAGGATTTATGTATATTTTTTGGAAATTTCATGGGTATGCCTCTAAGGGTAATTTTGTTATACTTCCCATAGAACATCCAGGTAATCAACTATTATATTATTTATCCTTTTCCGGTCGTATTTATCGTCACGCCCTAATTTGTGGTGAGAAATTCCTTTGATGTTAAAACCCAAAATGTGAATAAAATATCCCAAATAAAACACAACATACTTAATGGTAATTTTCAAACCAAGCCTGGTTTAGCCAAAATAAATCGCTGGCGCTACGTAACGAGTGTCAAACCGGAATATCCATTTAATCTATGAATATTTGAGTTTTTGTGTGAGTATTTCCGTTCTTTAAATAACCCATTGCATCACAGAATTTATGACTACCTAATCTTCACTAAACTGTTGATGAATTTATGGCCTGTTTCTCTTAGACGGTACGAATTAAAACTCGTTCGAACTACGACAAAACTCCTGTTATTGTAAACAAATTAATTCGATTGAGTCAAACATTTTTGTGCAAATAGATAGTTTGTTAGTAGTTCGAACGAATTTGGATTCGAATCGTCTTAGTGAAGCAGGCCATTAGATATTTGTCGAGAAACACAAAGTCAAATTTTTTGGTTGAAAAGTTCCCCCTTGTGGGGAAAATGCTTTTTTTGGGAAATACATTTAAGGAACAGCAAAAATTCTTTTGGGCTATCAAATAATTATGGAATTATGAACAAACATTGGATCATGAATTTACTTGGGAAATCATTGATAAGACAGCAATAGTAGTTTACTTATACACGAGATCATATTAATTATCGGATAATCCACATTTGATAGTGATTTACCACGTCAAAATCCCATATCTTATGTTGGAAAGCTATCAAAGAAATCCCACACCACTAATTAGGAGTGGATATACAAGCGACCGGAAAAACTGTAAATGAAGGACAAACCAATAAGAATTTACCTGGATTTTACAAAGATGGACATATTTCCGGTTGCAGCCGAGTTGCTGCAATCTTTTTATACCCTCAGCCTTTAGGCTAGAAAGGGTATATACACTTTCATACGGGCAAAATGTGCCTCATCGAAATAATGGTTTTAGACCCCAAGTATGTTTGGACGAAATGTGTTTCAGACAATTTGGAGTCGATTTAGCAATGTCCGTCTGTCTGTCTGGCTGGAGCGCACGATAACTCTCGAACGGATCAACCGATTCCATCCAAAATTTGGCTTTCGTATTATTTTGTCCAAACTTAGTTTATGTTCGAAGATGAGCTATACCGGGCAACTCCTTCCGGTACCTCCCAAACAAAAGTTCCAAAATGTTTGGAAAATTTTTGGGCACCATAACTCTTGACGAGAACAACCGATTTGGTCCATACTTTGCACATCGTGAAATTTCTACCAGACTTAGATGAGGTTCCAATATGGACTCAATCGGCCCACTCCTTCGGGTACCTCACACACAAAATTTCAGATAAGTTCAGTTTAGGACATGCTTTCGAATCGCATTGATTTTTGTTGCAACAACTTGTATTCACTTCCCCCCATACGACGGTACAAGTTTCATCAGGGGCAAGTCCATACTTCCTGAATGGTCGGAAAGGTGCAAAAAGCCCCTATGACACCTTGTGTGGTGGTTGGAGCGCAAGATAACTCTCGAACGGATCCGTCGATTCGGTCCAAAATTTGGCCTTCGTAATATTTTATCAAAACATAGTTTAAATTCGAAGATGGGCTATATCGGTTCACTCCTTCAGGTACCTCCCCCACAAAACTTCAAAAATGTTCGGAAAAATTTTGCGCACGATAACTCTTGAAGGGAGTGACCGATGTAATCCATACTTTGCACATCCTAATATATCTACCAGATATAGATCAGGTTCGAATAAGGACTATATTTGTCTACTCCTTCTGGTACCTCTCACACAAAATTTCGGATAAGTTCATAAAACCTGCTCTGGAATCACTTTGATTTTTGTTGAAGCTATTTGCATTCGCTACCTCCATTACCATGGTAAAAGTTTTTTCAGGGGCAAATCCATATTTTTTGGGAAAACAGCCCGAAAGGTGTAAAAACCCCTATATCTCCATATGTGGCGGTCGGAGAGCACGATAACTCTCGAACTGTTCAACCGATTTGGTCCAACATTTCGTCATATTATATCCAAACTTAGTTTCATGGACAATACTGGTCCAAAACTTTCGGTACTTCTCCCCAATATTTAAAAATATCACTAAAATGTTAGGACAATATCACTTGAACGGGTCAACCAATTTGGTCCAAACATTGGACCTCCTAATATTTTATCGAAATTTAGTTTAACTTCTAAAATGCCCCATATCGGTCCTCCCTAAGGGTACCTGCCCTACCAAAGTTCAACATTTGTGTCTTAGTGCAGTTAATTCCTAATCCACATTTTTGTCGGCAAGTTCAAATGTCCAAAAATGGCCACAAAATTCTGAAGAGACCTTAAATACATTCGATATGTCCGGAAGTGAATGTTTCGCCTCACGAGGACTCAATACCAAATTTCACCTATTTCGAGGGGATATTCAGGTGACAACCTTCAAAATACGGAAAATCTGGAGGTACTGCTCTATGGGGCTATATTAAGACCTTGACCTATATCGACAAATTTCAGGTGAAAAGTTGTATACCCCCAAAGAATACTAAATACCTAATTCCAGCCATTTCAATGATATATTATGGCTAAAACCTTAAATTGTGGTCACAACATTCAAATTACTGAATATCGGGAGGTACTGTTCTTGGTGGCCTATATCAAAACGTGGACCGATATAGCCCATTTTCAATACAAAAAATTCTTGGAGTAATAGAAACTTCTACCAAATTATAAAGCTCTATCTTAAAAATTTCGAGCTGTATCCTGATTGCAACAGACCGACGGTCGGACGAAACAAAATTTATTTCGATATTTGTAACTCTTTCTTCGTTATAGCAATCAATTGTTTCATATTTGCATAAAGTACTTTACATCATTAGAAAGGTGATATTTTTTCATTTTTGCGATTTTAATTATATTGACAAATATCACAGCTTTGGTTTAAAATTTTCCAAAAGCAAAGCCTGACTATGAAAGTAGAAGATCCCGTTTTTACAATGATGCAAACTAGGTCGGCGTAGGTAACCAAATAACGGAGATATCGCAATAGTCGGTAATACATCCCATTTGTCTATTTTTTTGGATATCACGCTACAGGTCGCAATTTTGATCGGATCGTCACGAAAATTTGAGGGTTAATGGGGGTCTCACAGATGAAGAAACATATTGGTTTTGGTGATGCTCGGATAATATTTAGGGGTCGGAATGGGCAAACACTTATTTGGAGAAAGTCAACATTTTATTTCAAAGCCAATATCTCTGTTTCTTTAAGAGGTATATCAAAAGCAAAACCAGGAAAAGAATGTAGAAAATATTACCTTTACAACGATGTAAAGTAGGTTGTCGTAGGTGGTCAAATAGCAAAGATATGGCAATAGTCGATAATGCATCCCCTTTTCCGATTTTTTTGTAATCACGCTACAGGTCGCAATTTTGAACGGATGGTCACGAAATTTTGGGGGTTAATGGGGGTCCCAAAAAGAAAGAAGCCTATTGATTTTGATGGTGGTCGGATAATATTCAGGAGTCGGAATGGGCAAACACTTATTTCGAGAAAGGTCAACGTTTTATTTCAAAGCCAATATCTCTGTTTCTTTAAGAGGCATATCAAAAGCAAAATCTGGCAAGGAAAGTAGAAAATATCACCTTTACAACGATGTAAAGTAGGTTGTCGTAGCTGCTTAAACAACAGATATATCGCAATAGTCGGTAATGCATCCCATTTTCCGATTTGTTTGTAATCACACTACAGGTCGCAATTTTTATCGGATCGTCACGATTTTTTTGGAGTTGATGCGGGTCCCACATAGGAAGAAGCATATTGATTTTGGTGATAGCCGGATAATATTTAGGGGTCGAAATGGGGAAAAACTCATTTGGAGACAAATTCAAAGTTTTATTCTTTGTGAATATATTGGCTTCTAGTAGGGGTATTCCTACGGCAAAGCCTGTCAATGGAAGAAGAAAATATTACCTTTACATTGGTGTAAAGCAGGTTGGCGAAGGGGGTCAAACAAGGGAGATACCACAATAGTCGGCAATGCATCCAATTCATCCATTTTTTGCAATCAAGCTACAGGTCGTACTTTTGATTGGATGGTCACGAAATTTTGGTTGCTTATGGGGGTCCCAGAGACAAAGAGGCATATTATTTTTGGTGGTAGTCGGTTTATATTCCCTAAAGGAACTGTTTACCAGTGAAAAGCTTATGCACAGGGGTAGTGGTGTAGGGTATCACATGGTCGGCCCCGTCCCGACTATAGCCTTTGCTCACTTGTTCTGTATTAATTTATGAAATATGACTGATAATTGTGATAAAAATGTCGTGTTTTTGGCAAAAAGTAGTTGGTCGACTTATTAAAGACAAGATAGGATGTATAAATAAAACTTTACCCATGTAGTCCAACAAAAAATAACGAAAACCAATAACTACATGTAATGCAAGTTGTCAAATAAATGTTTTCGAAATGTAACGGAGGTTCCAAAATACCCCATATTTTGATAATCTTGATATTTTACGCATTTTATACTTAACAACGAGTAACTACTAACAAGTATCACCAATATTAGTCATAGACAATCCCTAATAGGAGGGATAAGATATGGACCAAGAGAGTACCAGAATTTTCCACCCCCAAAAACGCTGCTGCACAGTAGATGATTAACTTTAATTAATTTTTATTCCGTTAGAATTAGTAGGGAAATTAGCCAAAACACTTTGTTATTAAAATAAAGATAAAATATCAATGACCATCAAAAGACCAACACATTTGGTATTAGTTTCATAATCATATGCATATGCAGAGATATCCGCATTGAAATAAAATTCCACCAATTGGAAATTGCGATAGCTGATCGTCCCTAGTAATTGAACACTCTTCGTCGCTGAATAAGAAATGTGTGCCTGGTGGAATTGTTTAATTGATTCATTGATCCACAGTTCTACCCAAGTAACTCTAATTTAATTTACATCTTAACCTTAGTACTCTCTTTATTGAATTAATTTGATAGACATTTTAGTTCTGGTGGGTACAATTACTAAAATATTGGTACTTTTGGGGAAATGTTGATGTTTTCCGAAATTAGAATTAAAGATCCGCTTTGGAATTGTAGATTTCCACTTCGAATTTTCCCACTTAATATAAAATTTTTAGGATTTATGATTTTTTTAAATTTTCATGGGTATGCCACTGAGGGTAATTTTGTTATACATACATCCCATACAACATCCAGGTAGTTAATTATTATTATTATATTATTTATACGTTTCCGATTGTGTTAATCATCACGCCCTAATTTGCGGTGAGGAATTCCTTTGATGTTAAAACCCAAAATGAGAATATAATATCCCAAATAAAATACAACGTACATAATGGTAATTTTCAAACCAAGTCTGGTTAAAACAATATAAATCGCTGGCGCTACGTATCGTTTGTCATCACGGAAAATTTTTGAGGTTTTGTGTGAGTATTTCCGTTCTTTAAATAACCTATTGCATCACAGAATTTATAAAAATTATGATGCGTGTGGTAGCATTTAGGTATTTGTTGGCCAATGACAAAGTCAATTTTATTTTGGTTGTAAAGTTTCCCCATGTGGGCAAATACTTTTATTGGGAAATACAATGAAGGAATAGCAAAAATTGATACACTATCCAATAGTTATGGAATTACGAAATGTTTATTGTTGGAACTTATCATTGAGTTATAAATATGTATATTAGAGAGTCATTGAGAAGGCAGTAAGAATAATCCGGATAATCCGCTTTTGTTTGTGATTTACCACGTCAAAATCCGATATCTAATGTTGGAAAATTATCAAAGAAATCCCACGCCACTAATTAGGGCGGGATATACAAACAACCGGAAAAACAATAAGTTAAGGACAAACCAATAAGAATTTACCTGGATTTTACAAAGATTCAAGTATTTCCGGTTAGAAATTATTACAGTTGTAAATATTTAAAATGTCATAAGCAGGAGAAAATATTCTTGCTTAAAGGATTATAGATTAACTTTGAGGGAAAATTATTGTAATTTTGTGCAAATTCACCAGGGAATTTTAATTTTATCATCATTAATTTAATCAATGTATACTCAGCATATCGTTCATTTACTCAAAGAGTGACACATCTCAAAAAAATCTAGTTTCAAGAAAAACGCGTTTAAAGTTGGCGATTGAAATTTGACTTCGCAAATTAAAATGATTATTGCACAAAAAAATAAAATAACTTCTTGGACTATGTTTTGCAAACAGGTAGCAAGATAGCAGTGCTGGATTTCTGTGCACGATCAAGCATGATTTGAAGCGTTTTAGTGATCTACGAATTGAAAAAGCTTTTTTGTTTAACTCGTTGAGTTTTAGAGATATAAGGACGAAAATTTGACAAAAAGATAATGTAGAAGACGTAGAAAAAATAGAAATTGCTAAATCAGTGTATATGTTCGATACATTGGTTACGCAAATGTATATCGAGCTTTTTGTAGAAAATTAACTTATGTTGAAAATGAAGTATGGGGTATTGTAACTCGCGATCAGTTTTACTATACCATAACTTTTGACCACATTTCGGCAAAATAAACTGTTTTAGCCCGATTCACCGAGGGGTTTCTTAAAATAATAATTTGAGCGGAAGCTGTGGTCGTACTAATGTAAAAAATCGGAAAAAATCGTTGAAATAAAAGAGTTTTATTATGTTATTTTCCAATTAGTGGTTTTACAACACAATGTAGAGCTTAATGCTCACAGGAGAAGTTAAAGAGCACACTTCAGAGTTGAAGTTTCTAATGTATGATTTTTCAATATATCCACTGTATCTACCTCAAACGGATGCTGATATTTTGAAACCTGAAAAATGGGTTTTTGAATTTTTGCTCTAATCGGGACGCGCAGCTGGGTTTCCATAAAAGCTTATTATTGGATTGTAGTACTCGTGATTTCGCATTTTTTAATGTATAACATGAGGGTGTAGCCCTCACAGGATCAC
The DNA here is from genome assembly GCF_047663935.1 of Musca autumnalis. Taxonomy (NCBI): domain Eukaryota; kingdom Metazoa; phylum Arthropoda; class Insecta; order Diptera; family Muscidae; genus Musca; species Musca autumnalis. The sequence goes on from NW_027411644.1 coordinate 323,493,376, forward strand.
AGTAATCTGCGCCTAAACACGAAATTTTTGTGCGTAAATTTTTCTCAAAAACCTATTTTTTTGGTTTAAAAAAAATAAAAACGATTTCCGTGGAAACCCGCATAAATTTAGTTTTTTTACGTTCTGAATCTAACAAGCCACGACGCGTAAAATCCACTCACTAGATCGGCGGATATGATACCCCTCAAATTTCGAAAATTTGCAAAAAAATTATTTTGAAAATATCGCATATTAAAACACGTTTTAGATGTGTCAGTTCTACTTAAATAAATAGATCGATACGCGTGTTTAAACTGCGCGAAAACAGATATTTAAAAACTCTCGTAAATCCAGAGATATAATAGATTTTTTCTAAAAATTGAGTGCGATGCTACATCCACGGTTCTTGATGGATCGCATTGAAACGGCATAGAAGGATGTATTTTTTAATGGTGATTATTGAAATCGGATGCGCATAAAATGCAAATGAACTTCGCGGAAATTATGACCATTTTACTGTATTTTGCACCCTTATATGCAGCAGATGCTACATCGTGGCCGCCAAATAGAATTTGACAAACTGTACATCAAATAAAAGGGATTGATTCGCTGTGTTGGAAAATCAAATGCGCATCATGTCATTTTCATAATTACGCGGTTTATATGCGTCTCAAATGTTGTAATATTCAATATAACATTATTTTAACGTTATGCCACAATTGGAATTTCTTTGTGATTTAATATAAGGTTCTAATAATATTATCAAATAGGAAGACTATAGGTGAAAAATTTGTTACAACGGAATATCATCATTATTGCGTGAAATTTTGACGAAAATGTCGAAGAACTCAAACATTTTTTCTCCAACTTTTCCTATAAAACCATAAAAAAATAAAATTAGAATAATATGATTTTAATTTTTTCGTAATATTTTCTTCGTATTTTTGCAAATAACATGAATACTATAGCTCCAACCTTCACAACTTAGGGTTCGTTGTATTCCACAAAATGTCTGGATGCTGTTATAATTTTTTTATATATTTTTCGTAACTATGAGCGCTATTGTTTGAAAAATATGTTTGTAAATACTTAAAATTATTTAACAAATTTGATTTTTCGCGAATCCATTGAGACTTCGCGATTATTTTTTGCATCATCGCAAAGGATACGAATTCAGTTAACGATTATAGGATATAACAGCTAACTATATTAAGCCGCGATTTTTTTAGAATTTTTTCTAATTATCATAATTAAAACGGTCATATCTTTTGCGCGCAACAATCAAAGTTAGTAACGAAAACAGATTTGGAATGCTAATTTTTTTCTTAATCTATGTACCAAAAATTATTGATGTAGTATCAACAAATTTTTTTGATTTTTTTGAAATGGAAAAGACAATTTTAGACATTTTTCCTGATATGTTCGATACATTGTCTCCCCTTCCCAGCATTACAATTAACTACGTTAAGTCCCGATTTGACTTGAAATATTTTATCCACGTTTTTTGGATATTTTGGCATATAACAGCCAAACCATTGAGATCTTCGATCCTAATCAACATGCATATTTTGTTAATAGTAATTCGTTTTTTGGTTCAATTTAAACATTAAGAACTATCATTTCTGGTAATATATGCGGAATAACGAATATTTGCCTAATGGAATTCCTTTATACATACATAGTTTTAAAGCATATAATTTACATTTAGTTTATTTCTTAGTATTCTTTTCATTGAATTGATTTTTAAGATATGTTATTTCTGCTGTGTACAATTACTAATATATTGGAAAATTTTTAAAGTTTCCGAAATTAGATTCACCTCCCGCTTTGGGAATTGCAAAATTCTACTTCGTATTCTCCCAATTTAAATACGATTTTTGTGTGTTTTTATATGGAAATTTCGTCAATTTCCATTTTATCAATGAATGTCTGAGTTTTTGTGTATTTCCGTTCTTTAAATAATCCATTGCATCACCGAATTTATTGCTACCTAATATTTACTGAACGTTGCTGTAGCATTTAGGTACTTGTCGCTCAACGACAAAATCAATATTTTGTTTGTAAAGTTTCCCCATGTGGGGAAAATACTTTTATTGGGAAATACAAACATGGAATAGAAACAATTCTATTGGGCTATCCAATAATTATGGAATTATGAAATATTTATTTTTATCATTCGAATTGAAGATTAAATTGTAAACTTACTAGGGAAATCATTAAGAAGGCATGGCGGCCTATTAATTACACTGTGATACAAAAGTGGACAAAAAAGGAAAATATGAAAAAAAACCAAAAAGTTGAAACACAAAAAATGCCATAGCGCATTCATTTTTCAACGGATTTTGTTGGTTTTTCCTATTTTGGAAAGCCAACTAAATTGCCTACTTGCTAACTGTAAATAATTGTACTGTTAGGTATCATTTACGCAGCCTAGAGCACAAGGAAAAACATTTTACTGTTTTTTAATGCGTTTTTGTCACACTTAAACCACTGATTTTAAAAACCTATGGCTTGTTCGAAAGGCATTACTCTCCCCTTTATAATGAAAAACAGTGTGTGCAAATCGGTCGTAGAAAAAAGAAGTAATGTCCGTTTAAAGTTGAAAATCCAAGAAAGCCCATTTTTCACTACATTTACCGTTATAAAATGAAAAACCGAAGTGACCCAAAGAAACCAAAGGTATTTTCGTCTTCTGTGGACTCCCTCAAAACCGAATTTATGCATTAGAACCCCTGCAAATTTTCACTGTAGCACAGTGTTATCGGATAATCCGCTATTGTTTGTGATTTACCATGCCATATCTTATGTTGAAAAATTATCAAAGAAATCCCTCGCCACTAATAAGGGCGGGATTTACAAACAACCGGAAAAACAAAAAGATAAGGACAAACCAATAAGAATTTACCTGGAATTTACATAATATGGAAATATTTCCGGGTTTAGTTAACGCAATCTATTTAATATTCAGTTTTGAAAATACCGCAATGGAATTGTAATTTTATGAAATGCACCAGAAAATTTTAAAGTTATGGTGGTTACAACAGAAGTCTCAGCATTGAAAATTGGGATAGATTTGAAAAGGGCAAACCAAAGAGATATTCATCATTACAGTAACATTTAGGAAAATATTGAAAACATGTGCATATTATATTCATTTTGTGTGGTATTAAAAATTACCCTCGAAGAGTCGACTCAGGACATGGAGTAGTGAACGTAAAAAAGCCCCTATAGTCCTCAGAAGTTTTGTGTTTATTTCTTCTTTTCTTAGGTCCGAGGATGAGGCTATATCTCTGTCGGCACAGCTGACTGATACTTTCTTATTTATTATTATACCCTCAGCTTTTAGGCTCACTTTGATACAACCAAAAATGTGCATCATTGAAATAATGGGTTTAGACCCCCATTAAATTTGGACGAAATCTATTTCAGACATTTTGGAGTCGTGTCCGCCGTCTGTATGGTTGGCTGGTGCGCACGACAACTCACGAATGGATCAACCGATATGTTCCAAAATAAAATTTGACATTCGTAATATATTGTCCAAACTTAGTTTAAGTTTGAAGATGGGCCATATCGGTCCACCTTTTAGGGTACCTCAACCACATAAGTTCAAAATTTTTCTTTAAAATGGTGTGGACGATAACTTTTGAAGGGTTCAATCAATTTAGCCCAAACACACATAGTATTATTCCTTCGAGATATATAGTTTCGAAAATTTACTATATCGGTCCGCTCCTTTGGGTACCTCCCACACAATATGCGGGTAAAGTGAAGTTTAAGCTCCTCTCGCATCGTTTTGAAATTTTTTTCAGTAGGTTTTCCTTGCGGTGCCCCTTACGACGGTACAATTTTTCGGGGGCAAGTACATACTTCCTGAGTTATGGCCCAAAAGCTCCAAGAAACTAAAATGGCAAATCCGCTGGATAACTTTCGCAGGGAGTTTTTGGTTGGTCCAAACTTTGCACATCGTATTGTTTCATCAGATCCAATTTGGATTTTATGGCCTCATCTAAACCGGGCTAAATCTACACTTTTTTGCATTTATCAGGCCTTTATCTCAGAAACGAATAGGAATTTGGCCTTGCTGTCTTTTTCAATATTGTAGTCCTAAACTAGTAGAACTTATTTTTTAAAAAAAACACATAAGAAAAACTCCATCTAGGGCATCAAAATCTATAAAATATAGAAAATTTTACATAATTGCTGAAATTCTGGTCAGTATCGGCTAAACTATTGGGAGTTGAACCAAGTAACCATTTGCAAAAACCTTCCAAATAAAGTTCTCAACAATTATTTAGAACATTCTGAAACTCTAAAACTCTATTTTGCATCATATCTTTTATAACACGTATTTCAAACACAGTTCACACCAACAGTTAATTCTCGCATTTCGGATTTCGCTACATTATTGAATTTTTTATTAAATCGTCGTTGAAAAATGTACTGAAAACAACGGCATAGAGGCATTTTACAACAATGACATGTGCTGAAGAGTTGTGTATTACATTCCAGGGAATATTTTTCCAAAAGAAAATATTCAGAAAAAATTAACGGTTTTGGAGATACGGAGCGAAATGTATAAAAATTGTAGAATTTTTGCATATATTTCGAAATTTGAGGCAATAAATGTAGTTTTTCGAGTTCATTATTTCTTCAAATATTTTATTCTTGTTCTTATCTACAAATTTGCTTCAGAGGTCAGAAGAAGATTCGCATTGATTTCAGTGATATAGCCCCGAATTTCTTTAAAAACTCAATATTTAACCATGTTAAGATGGGGCCATAAGATCCGAGCTGCATCTGACACAACAAAACGCAACTAGGGTTTCTTGTCGTTTGGGTCTGTACTTTCAAAAAATCCTTAGTTCGAATTGTTTGCACAAGATCACCTTAAAAATGTTGCACCGTGTTATTGTATGTTTTTCCTTGGAATCCAACATTTAACAATGTTTACACTTAAACAAAACGATACAACTTGCGGCGCCTTCAAAACGAGTCAAATAAAATGGCAAATATTTATGCCATCGACAATAATAATTAAGAGTTGATGTTTCTTGTTTTTGTTTGATTTTTTGCTACCTGCTTCTAGTTCCACTTTGTTAGTTATCCTTTCTAAAATTTAAAGGCGGTTTTATGACACCCACGTGACAAAAACAAAGAATGTCCTAGTGGACGAGCCAAATCTACCTGCCTGTTATAAATAAGCTGAACATTTTAACTAAAATCATCATTTAGCTATTAACTCTCATCCAATCAACACAACAAACACCATTAACCCGAACAATGTTCGTCTTAATTGTCATTTTTACCGTCTGCTTTGAGATATGCCAAGCATCCTTGTTGCATCAACTAAATTACTTGGCTGCTCAAAGTATCTACGCAAATAAAGTTTACACCCATCTACAAGCTCCATTCTCTCTGGACACCGTAATGGGGACAAGCATGGATATGGCTATGGAAAATTGCCAACGATCATTTGAATGGGAACGTTGGAATTGTCCCACATCGGATTTCATATTGAGACGTACTACTATATCACCGGAGTTGGATCGTGAAGGTGCCTATGTGGAAGCCATTGCAACTGCCGCCCTTATATATACCACCACCAAGAACTGTAGCAGTGGCATAACAGCGGGATGTGGTTCATCTTGTCCTGAAAGCCCTTATACTTCTCAATGTTCCGACAATCCCAAGGAAGCTGAGCAACTCTTGAAAAAACATCGTAACATCGATTTTCCCAATGATTTTCGCGGCAAAATCGAAGCCCACAACTACAAAGCCATCACAAATCTAATGGAAAAGTCTCTTACCGAACAATGTGTTTGCGCCATGATGGGTCCTGGAGGTAAATGCATTAAAGAAATTTGCCGACATATTTTGAAACCATTTGAAGAAATTGCCAACGATATCCGCCAGATGTACGATGAAGGTATACTATTGGAGAACACAATTATAAATTCTCGTGTCTTGTGGAACAACATTCCCCTCGATGCTTTGGTCTTTACCAGAGATTCACCCAACTATTGTGAACTGGAAGCTGTACCACACTGGAATGGTATGGTGGGTCGTTTATGTGCAATTGGGTCAAACGATGGAGATCTCTCAAAAGAAGATAAAGAACGGTGTCAATATCTTTGCGGAGAATGTGGTTACACCCCTGAAGAGAAGAATGTCTTAACCGAAACTCGTTGCAATTGTAAACTGACATGGGATTTCCAGCTGCAATGTGACTCGTGCATCATCGCAGAAAAACATTACTATTGTTACTAACGTGATGATGATTTTCTAATCGTTATTGTACTCGCTGAGCGAGGGAAAAACATTGTTCGGAAAAATATAAATTTTAATTTAGTTTTAGTATCTTATTTTTTAAGCGTATTTAATTAAATAAATTGTTCGTATAATATAAAAATATGTTGTTTATTTTCATTTTTTTGCAAATATTTTAAATCGGGCTAAAACGACCCCTTTTGCACTGACCGGGGCTTTATATCAGAAACTAATGTGAGGGAGACTTAAACAGCAAAATTATGAATGACAAGTAAAAAAGTATCAGTCGGCTTTGCCGACAGAGATATACCCTCAGCCTGTGCGAATTTAAACGTCCATCTATTGCCAATATCGAATCTACTGATTACGGATTTTATACCCCCTTTTTGAAATTTGCCGGCAAAAAAATATATCGCGTACTGTCATGGTGACATAGTTTAACTTTTGGAGGTGGGGGAGGTGTCGGAAAGTGCGCACCGATAGTGCCAATCTTCAAACTTAAACTTAGTTTGGACTATAAATTACGAAGGCCAAATTTTAGACCGTTCGAGAGGTATCGTACGCATAGTGCCATATAGATTTTTAAAGCTTTCTGGCTATTTTCTCAGGAAGCATGGGCTTGCCCCCGAAAAAACTTGCACCGTCGTGATGGGGCAGCGAATACAAGTTCTTACAACAAAGATAAAAGCGATTCGAAAGGATGCTGTAATGTACATTTTTCCGACATTTTGTGTGGGAGGTACCTGAAGAAGCTGACACATATATTCCTTATTCAAGCCTGATGTATGTCTCGTAGAGATATTAGGATGTGAAAAGTATGGACCAAATCCGTTACTGTCTTCACGAGTTATCGTGGGCATAAATTTTTTCGAATATTTTCGAACTTTTGTGGGAGAGGTACCTAAAGTAATGGACCGATATGGCTCACCTTCGGACTTAAACTAAGTTCAAACAAAATATTACGACGGCCATATTTTAGACCGAATCGGCAGATCCGTTCGAGAGTTATCGTGCGCACATTGTGTCATAGGGGATTTTTACAACTTTCTGGCTATTATCTCAGGAAGTATGGACTAGTCCCAGATAAAACTTGTACTTTCCTAAAGGGGGTAGCGAATACAAGTTGCTACAACAAAAATCAAAACGATCCGAGAGCAGGACCTAAACTGAACTTTTCAGAAATTTTGTGTGGGAGGTACCCGAAGTTTGGTAGAAATTTCACGATGTGCCAAGTATGGCCCAAATCGGTTAGTCTGTTCAAGAGTTTTCCGAACATTTTCGAACTTTTGTGGGGGGGGGGTACCTGAAGAAGTGTACTGATATGGCCAATCTTCGAACTTAAACTAAGTTTGGACAAAATATTACAAAAGCCAAATTTTGGACCAAATCGGCTCATCCGTTCGAGAGTTATCGTGGGTACCAGCCAGCCGGACAGACTGACAGACATAGATAAATCGACACCAAATTCTCTGAAACGGATATCGTCCAAACATACTTGGGGTATAAAACCATTATTTCGATGAGATACAAATTATTTCGGGAGCAAACACGAGAACATATATTAACCTTAGTTTTAACACAATCAACATTGTACGAAATAACAAATAATTAAACAATTAAGTTACAGTCTTTTACTAAAACATAATGCTTCAGGATGGAATCTCACAAATAAAACGCTTGCCGTTTATTACTGTTACAATTTGTAATTCATATACAAACGTTTTATTTGAGAGGTTCCATCATAAAAAAAATATTTTTTAGTTTTAAGTGCATTTATAAATAAAACACTGTAACTTAATTTTTTAATTATTTTTTGTTTGTTTTTAATGTTCAGTAATTAAATTTGTTGGCCACTAAGAACCTCGTAACCAAATTATAGCCAATTTAGGCAGAAAATGTAGGTAAAATCTTTAAAATACCTGAAATCGGATGGTACCGATATATGGAGGCTATATCAAAACCAATGTCGAAAATTGTTGGTGAAGAATTTTCTGTACCCTTGGGAACTCTAAATGTCAAGTTTCAGCCAATTCAGGTTGAAAATGTAGATAAAATCCTTAAAATACCTGAAATCGGATGGTACCGCCATATGGGGGCTAAAATTAACCCATATTGGCTTTGGTTTCATATTCATGTATTGTCATCCAAATATGAAAAGTGTGCAAAGTTTTAGTTCAATTGGTCAACTGCAAGCGTGTGGAAAATGAGTTCTAGATTTGAACTAAACTAAACAAGTAAGAAAGTATCAGTTAGCTGTGCTGACGGAGAAATACCCTCAGCCACTGACCAAGAAAAAAACAACAAAACCAAACCAAACACAATAATTATGCCGTATATAAAATATATTGATTTTATATCACGAGTTTGCTTTAAAATCTGTAGGTACCGTAACGTGGGCTTATACCAAATCATTGACATATACCAAACATTTTTGACAACCAAACTTCCTCATAAAGGACTCAAAATATTAAATTATGTTAAAATAAGTTTGAAAGAAATTTTTGAAAAAGTTTTAGAGTTATCTTGCACAATATCCGACAGGGTTTTGAAGCTTTTGGGCCATTATTTTAGGAAGTATTGACTTACTCCGGAACAAAATGTGCCATTGTAAATGAGGCCGATCCAACAATCTGAAAAAGAGTCAAAACGATGCCAGAGGAACTCCTAAACTTCACTTTATCCGAATTTTGTGTGGGAGGTAACCGAAGGAGTGGACCGATATAGTCTATATTTCAATCCCATACTGGACTGGATGAAATAATACGATGCGCGAAGCCTGCATCAATCCCTGCGAGGATTATCTTGCGGATTTGTCATTTTGGTTGGTGCCGTCAGGGTTTCTTGGAGCTTTTCGGCCAATATCTCAGGAAGTATGGACTTCCGCAAGAAAAAATTGTACCGTCATAAAGTGAGCCGCAGGGAAAACTTACTGAAAAATTTCAAAACCATCCGAGAGGAGCCCTTAAACTTCACTTTATCCGAATTTTGTGTGGACAGATATAGTTCATATTCGAACCAGATCTATATCAGGAAGAAATAATACGATGTGCAAAGTTTTGACCAAATCGATTGCTCCCTTCGAGAGTTTTCGTTCAGACCATTTTACAGAAAAATTTTGAACTTTTGTGGGGGAGGTACCAGAAGGATTGGACCGATATAGCCCATCTTCGAACTTAAACTAAGTTTGGACAAAATATTACGATACCCAAAATTTTGTTCGAATCGGTTGAACTGCTTGAGAGTTATCGTGCGCATAAGCCAGACAGACAGACATTTTTCGTATCAAAGTGTATATACCCTTTCTAGCCTAAAGGCTGAGGGTATAAAAATCATGGTGCTTAACTTAACACAAAGAACATTAAAATCAAACACTATATTTATACCCTCAGCCTATAGGCTAGAAAGGGTATATACACTTTCATACGGGAAAAATGTGTCTCATCAAAATAATGGTTTTAGACCCTAAGTATGTTTTGGCGAAATGTGTTTCAGACAATTTAGAGTTGATTTAGCCATGTCCGTTCGTCTATCTGTCTGGCTGGCTGGAGCGCACGATAACTCTCGAACGGAGCAACCGATTCGGTTCAAAATTTGGCTTTCGTAATATTTTGCCCAAACTTAGTTTAAGTTCGAAGATGGGTTATATCGGTCCACTCCGATTTGGTCCATACTTTGCGCATCGTGAAATTTCTACCAGACTTAAGTGAGGCTCCAATATGGACTCAATCGGCCCACTCCTTCAGGTACCTCCCACACAAAATTTAGGATAAGTTCAGTTTAGGACCTGCTCTCGAATCGCTTTGATTTTTGTTGCTACAACTTGTATTCACTTCCCCCCATATGACGGTACAAGTTTCATCAGGGGCAAGTCCATACTTCCTGAGAAAATGACCGGAAAGGTGCAAAAGCCCCTATAACTTGATTTGATTTTTGTTGAAGCTATTTGCATTCGCTACCTCCATTACGACGGTAAAAGTTTTTTCAAGGGGCAAGTCCATATTTCATGGGAAAACAGCCCGAAAGGTGTAAAAAACCCCTATGACACCATGGTTGTCGGAGAGCACGATAACTCTCGAACTGTTCAACCGATTTGGTCCAACATTTGGTCTCCGTCATATTATATCCAAACTTAATTTCATGGGCAATACCGGTCACAACTTTCGGTACTTATCCCCAATGTTTGAAAAATGTCACTAATATGCTAGGACGATATCACTCGAATGGAGCAACCAATTTGGTCCAAACTTTGGATCTCCCAATATTTTATCAAAATTTAGTTTAACTTCTAAAATGGCCCATATCGGTCCTCCCTAAGGGTACCTGCCCTACAAAAGTTCAACATTTGTGTATTAGTGCAGTTAATTCCTAATCCACATTTTTGCCGGCAAGTTCAAATGCCCAAAAAGGGCCACAAAATTCTAAATAGACCTTAAATACATTCGATCTGTCCGGAGGTGAAAGTTTCGCTTCACATTGGCTGAGGGTATATATCTCCCGGCAAAGCCGACTGACACTTTTTTACTTGTTTTATTATACCCTCAGCCTTTAGGCTAAGGAGGGTATATACACTTTGATACGATGAAAATGTGCCTCATCGAAATAATGGTTTTAGACCCCAAGTATGTTTGGACGAAATGTGTTTCAGACAATTTGGAGTCGATCTAGCCAAGTCCGTCCGTCTGTCTGTCTGTCTGTCTGTCTGTCTGTCTGTCCTGCTGGCTGGAGCGCACGATAACTCTCGAACGGATGAACCGATTCGGTTCAAATTTTGGCTTTCGTAATATTTTGCCCAAACTTAGTTTAAGTTCGAAGATGAGCTACATCGGTCCACTCCTTCCGGTACCTCCCCCACAAAAGTTCGAAAATGTTCGGAAAGTTTGTGCGCACGATAACTCTTGAAGGGAGTGACCGATTTGGTCCATACTTTGTATAGCATAAACTTTCTACCAGAGTAATATGAGGTTCCAATACAGTCTCAATAGGTCCACTCCTTCGGGTACCTCCCACACAAAATTTGGGAAAAGTTCAGTTTAGGGCCATCTCTCGAATCGCTTTGGTTTTTGTTTTAGCAACTTGCATTCACTGCCCTCCATACGACGGTACAAGTTTCATCAGGGGCAAGTCCATACTTCCTGAGAAAATAGGCTGAAAGTTGCAAAAAACCCTATGACACAGTGTGAGGTGGTTGGAGCGCAAGATAACTCTCGGACGGATCTGCCGATTCGGTCCAAAATTTGACCTTAGTAATATTTTGTCCAAACATTGTTTATGTTTGAAGATAAGCCATATCGGTCCACTCCTTCAGGTACCTACCCCACAAAAGTTCAAAAATTTTCGGAAAATTTGTGCGCACGATACCTCTTGATGGGAGTGACCGATTTGGTCCATACTTTACACATCCTAATATATCTACCAGGTATAGGTCAGGTTCGAAAATATACTATATTTGTCCACTCCGTCCGGTACCTCCCACACAAAATTTTGGATAAGTTCACTTTAAGACCAGCTATCGAATCACTTTGATTTTTGTTGAAGCAACTTACATTCGCGATTGTAAAAGTTTTTTCAGGGGCAAGTGTAAAAACCCCTATGGCACCCCCATGGTCTATGTGGGTCCATTCCTTTAAGTACCTCCTCCGCAAAACTTTTGAACTTTAATCCTAATCAACATCTTTGTCGGTTCATGTAAAAAAAGTATTTAAATTTACACAGGCTGAGGGTATATCTCTGTCGGCAAAACCGACTGATACTTTTTTACTTGTTTAAATTGAATTGAAAAAAAATGAATCGTTGAATTGAATTTTTCCTTCCAGACATAGATCGGGTTCGAATATGGACTATATCGATCCAATCCCTCGGGTACTTCCTACACACAATTCAAATAAAGTGAAGTTTAAAAACACTTCGCGGATCCTTTTACGATGGTACAACTTTTTTCGGGCGCAAGTCCATACTTCCTGAGGTAATGGCCTAAAAGATCCACGAAACCCTGACGGCACCAAGCAAAATGGAAAATGCGCAAGATAGTTCGTGCAGGGAGTTTCTGATTGGTGCAGACTTTGCACATCGTAGTCATGTGTCAGGTTGGAACATGGACTATATCGGTCCACTCCATCGGGTACCTTCCGCACAAATTTCGGAAAAAGCGAATTAAAGCTCATCTTGGAACGTTTTGATTATTTTTTTGCAGTAGGTTGTCATATTGACCCCATTTACAACGGTACAGTATTTTCCGGAGTAAGTTTGCTTACTAAAAATTGTTAGTATACGTCGGTGATTTGGTACAGATTCCACATATTTTAAAGCAAATTCGTGATTGTTTTTTTTTTTTTTTTTGTCAGTGGCTGAGGTATCTCCTTCAGCACAGCTGACTGATACTTTCTTACATGTTTTTGTGACAAAAATCTATGGGAATTTCTGAGTGAAATCGGACACTCATTCAAAATGAGGTTTTTGATTTCCTTAATTTTTTTGTTGTGGTGATGCTGCTCATCAGTAAAAAATTTTAGTATATTTTCAGATTTTTTTTGACTAAAGGTTCTTGAATAAGTCGAATTCTCTAAAAGCTATATGCAAAGAAATACCCATAACTTCTTTAATATTGATCCAAATAGGTTTTTTTTAATTTTTAATTTTTTATTTTTATATCAGTTATCGAATTAAAAAAATAGAAAAAATTTTACAGTGGGCTTGGATGCAATTTTCGCTATTTGGTTTTCTTGAAATGTTTAACGTAAATAATAAATAAATCGAGAAAACAAATGTTTAAAAATGTTATTTTGTATTTTTAGGTAAAATAATAAATGTTACATTGGTATAATGGAAAAATTGTATTGACAAATTTTAAAAAATTAAGAAAAAATAGTAATCATTCGAATCCCACTACCTAACAGGACTTACAATTTTTGTAATTAATTATAGTTTAATACAAAAAATTTAAAAAAAAATCGAATAGTGTATTCATTGTTAAAAATTGATTTTGATTATAAAATCGCGATAATAGCATCTAAGCCCACTGTGCACATTTTTTGTCTATTTTTTATTAAATAGCTGATTTAGCAACAAAACATTAAAAAAAAAGATTTTTCAAATTGGACTAATATTAAAGAAGTTATGAGTATTTCTTTGTATATAGTTTTTACATAATTCAACTTTTTCAATGCGCGATATTTCTGGAACCGTTAGTCAAGAAAAAATCTGAAAATACACTGTAATGTTTTGCTGATGAGCAGCATCACCACAGCAAAACATAAAGGAAATCAAAAACATCATTTTGAGAAAGTGTCGGATTTCACTCAGAAATCCCCCTATATTTTTTAAATCGACGAAGGTGGAGCTTTAAAGTTTAAAGATAAAGTCGAGACGGGGTTCGACAGTGTCATACCCAACACCTCTACCCCTGCGCATAATCTTATCCTGGATCAACATTTCTATTCTAAACTATATACTATAGAAAACTCAAAGAACTGGACCAACAATATCGACACAATCAGTATTAACTAATATATGAGAATTTTCTCGAAACAGTGGTATCTCCTTTCTTACAGACGGGGAACAGGATGCTCAGGTTCCAATCGTCAGGTACGACTTCTTCCTGACATAATGTCGCCCCAGGTTTTAAACAGTTCGGCTGGTAGTCGATCGGTTACTGCTGCCTTATTATCCTTCAGCCGGTTTATTGCTGACTTAACCTCATCTTGACAGGGGGTATACTTTGAACACCATCATTTGGGATTGGGTCTCTGTTATCTTTGTCTTCTACGCTAGATACAAACAGTTTGGATATGCCACATTCTTCCCTTCGGTAGCAACCCGACACTTCTGTAGTGGAATTCTGTAACTCACTTTTTGAGTTACCGACACAAATCTTTAAAATTAAAACGCAAAATTATGAATGAATAGTGCCAAAACAAAAGTTGACAGTAGGACTTAGCGAAAACTTTCTTTTGGTTAATAACTTACCGACAATTTTCGTTAATTACCGAAATTATACGTATTTTAATTTTACCGATTTTTGTCTGTAATTAGAAAAATGATTTACAGATGTGGTATTCAAGTATGGAATGGGCAATTCTTTGCCACTGTGAAGATATCACTGTGCAACACGATAATTATTAACCATATTCTGACACCGCAGCGTGATAAAAGACCAAAAAAAAAAGAAGACACGTGTCTCGCAGCTTTTTTCTTATCTCATCAACTTTCGCGGTTATAGGCATCCAAAGATTTGAGGCTTTGATGTAAAAAGGGTCATTTAGTCAGTCCAAACCGTTAGGACATTTGAATTTATCTCAGAGGCAAAGTGTAGCTCTTGTCTTAAAGAACAAACATTGTGAACACATATAATCCATCAATCTTTATCGGCAATGTCAAAATCGCCAAGGTAAAATTTCTTTTAAAATTTTTTGTCGGATTTTGTTCTACAGCTACGGTATGGTACGATCCAACTCGATCGATGAATGGCTGTCATTTATCACAACGTGATTAATTTTATTTCTTGTTTTCTGGTCTGGAGATATCCAGGCTACTGCTCACTACTATATTTTTGCGCTGCGAAGTTCAGCATCGTTCCATTGTCAGACGTTTGGCTGTGGAATGTTGCACCGTAGATATTCTCCTTTCCAATGTTGGCATTAAAATCGCCTAGAATAATTCTATTGTCATGAGCAGGACAACGCTTATAAGCGCTCGTGAAATATATCTTTGGTCTGTTCGTCCTTGTGTTCAGTGGAAGCATGAGCTCAAATAAAACTGATGTTGAAAAATTTAGCTTTTATTAGAATTGTAGAATGAAGGACTCATTCACGGGGGTTAAGCTGGAGACCAGATGTATTAACCTCCGACCATCTACAAATCCGCTTTATGCCATGGCAGCTATAATACAGTGCTTATGGTCCTTAAAAAGCTGTCCTTAAAAAGCCCTCAGCATTTATGCTAACGAGGGTTGATATACTTTAATAGGGCAAACGGTTTCTCATCGAAATAATGGTTTTAAACTCCAAGTATGTTTGGACAAAATCCGTTTAAGACTTGGAGTCGATTTAACCATGTCCGTCCGTCTGACTGGTTGGAGCGCACGATAACTCTCGATTAAGTCCAAAATTGGGCCTTCGTAATATTTTGTCCAAACTTAGTTCGAAGATGGGTCATATCGGTCCACTCCTCCCCCACAAAAGCTCAAAACTTTTTGCTAAAGTTGTGCGCACCATAACCCTCGAAGGCAGTAACCGAGTTGGTCCCTACTTTGCACATCGTAAAATGTCTACCGGACATACATAGATGAGGCTCAAATATGGACTCTATCTGTCCACTCCTTCGTGTATCTACCATACAAAATTTCGGACGAGTTAGTTTAAGATCTGCTCTCGAATCGGTTTGATTTTTGTTTTTTTAATCACGTGTATTCGCTGTCCTATTACGACGGTATAAGTTTTTTCTGGTGCAAGTTCATACTTCCTGAGAAAGTGGGTGCTATATCTCCTGAACGGAGCAACCGATTTAGTACAAACTTTGGATCACGTATAACTTTGTCCATATGTAGTTTAACTTCGAAAATGTTTTGATCCCTTCAGAGTCGCATCATTCCAAATAATTAGCAGCACATAACCCAAAAACATGTTTTGGTGGCTGACTTAATTTTGCGACCACAAATGTTAAATTGATAGAAACAAAGAAAGGCAAATTGCATTTGTGAACCATTAACACAGGTCATTATATTCGCCTGTTCTACCTGCCTATCAACCCTTCAATGTGTCAAAACAAATCGTAAAACACTTGTTCACGCCAAACAAGACCATAAAACAGGTTCACAAACTTAATTGTTGTAAATATTCAGGTAGAAAGCGTAAAAGGTCAAGGTGAATACAATGTTTGCCACAACCAGTTCCACGAAATGCTGCGACATTCTCTGAAAGACATTGACCATAGACATACTTATAATGGTAAGAATTTTGTCTAGACAATCTTTGCATTTATTGACTTAAATTTGTTCATAATCATAAATCGTCTATCATTGACAGATGGTTATATTAGTATCACACAGTAGGCGATTTTTTGGTTTTCGGCCTTCATTGGAGCACAGCTGAGTGCTACACATTAGACGGGTGAACATTAGGGTTATGACTTTTTACAACCTCGTATCCCTGTATCATATTTTGATGAGCTTTTACATAAGATTAAATAAAATCTTAATTATAAGCTGTTTCGATAAAAAAAATCTCACGCACAATGTCATTTGAAATGTTTTCTTTTTTTGATGTCATTATAAGCAGTTATATAACGGAATATAAGCTTTGGAGCCACACGACATAAACATAATGTCATAATCTTTTTTTATACCCTCCACCATAGGATAATCATTGTAGACCCCACAAACTATTCTAAAACTATTCTACATCGATATAGCCATGTCCGACCGTCTGTGGAAATCACTCTAGCTTCCGAACGGATTGAAGTAGGTGGATGAAATATTGTTAAAATCTATTATATGTATGTAGGACTTTTGGTATTGAAAGCGGGTTATGTAGGTCTATAGCCCCCATACAAAGTGACGCGTCGTCGTTTTAAGGAAATTTTAGGATATTAGTACCATTTGACCACCAAATTTTGTTTATATAGGTCCACGTTTTGGTGTATCCCCCATATAAGGCACCATATACATACATATAGTACGCGTCATTCTAAGATATTTTGAATGTATTAGTCCCATTTGACCACAGAATCGGTTGTAACGTTGCGTTTTAAGAGGCTACGAAACATATCTACTATAAAAGGTTTATATAGAGGTCCAGGTTTTGCTATAGATCCCATAGGACGATATATCCGATTTTCGGTATTTTGAAGGTTTTTGCCTCAATATTCCACCGAAATGGCTGAAATTTGGAATTTAGTCTTCCCCCGGAAATTTGTAGGTATAGGTCCACGCCTTCATATAGCCCCATAGGACGGTACCTCCCGATTTTCGGTATTTTGAAGGTTGTGGCCTCAATATTCCACCGAAATGGCTGAAATTTGGTTGTTAGTCTTCATTTGGGGTATAACACATTCCATATGAAATTTGTTGGTATAGGTCTACGCCTTCATATAGCCCCCATAGAACGGTACCTCCCGATTTTCGGTATTTTGAGGGTTGTGGCCTTAATATTTCACCGAAATGGCTGAAATTTGGTATTTAGTCTTCCCTCGGAAATTTGTAGGTATAAGTCTACGCCTTCACATAGCCCCATAGAACGGTACCTCCCGATTTTCGGTATTTTGAGGGTTGTGGCCTTAATATTCCACCGAAATGGCTGAAATTTAGTGGTTAGTCTTCACTTGGGTTATGAAACATTCCATATGAAATTTGTCGGTATAGGTCACACGCCCTCATATAGTCCCGTAGGACTATATCTCCCAATTTTCGGTATTTTTGAAAGTTATAGCTATACTATACTACCAAATGCCTGAAATTTGATATTTCGTCATTTTTTGGGATGCAAAACTTTCTCCCAGAAATTTATCTGTATCGGTCCACGCTTTAATGCACACCCCATGGAACGGTACAACCTAATTTTCGGTGTTTTGAAGGGTTTAGCCTCATTATAACACCGAAATGGCTAAAATTTAGTACATAGTCTTCGTTGTGGGTATAAAACTTTCCACCTGAAATTAGACGGTATAGGTCAACGTCTTCATACAGCTCCTATAGAACGGCACAGCCCGATTTTCGGTATTTTGAAGGTTTTAGCCTAATTATTCCACCTACAAAAATTTCCCTCAGAAAATGGTCGGTATACGTGCATGTTTTGGGGGGTAACCCCCTAGAACGGTATATCCCAATTTTCGGTATATAGAAGGTTTTAGCCTCATTAGTCTTCGTTGAGGGTATAAAACTTTCCACCTGAAATTTATCGGTATAGGTCCATGTCTTCATATAGCCCCCATAGAACGGTATCTCCCGATTTTCTACATATAGCTAGTTCTCCACCAAAATAGCTGATATTTGGTATTAAGTTTTTGATAGAGGTATGAAACATTCCAGCCGAAATGTGCCGGTATAGGTCGACGTCCTCAAATACCCCCATAGGGCCGTACCTTCCGATTTACGGTATTTTGAAAGTTGTGGCCTCAATATACCACCGATATGCCTGAAATTTAGTATTTAAATTTCCATGGGTGTATAAAATATTGCAGAAGAGAATTATCAGTATAAGCCCTTTTCTTCAAATAACCCCATAGAAGCGTACTTTCCGAGTTTCGGTATTTTAAGGTTGTGTCATCAATATCCCATCGAAACGGATGAAATTTAATATTTAATCTCCGTTGGTGGCATAAAACTTCCCAACTGAAAATTTCCTGTATTGTTCCATGTTTTATATACCCCATAGAAAGATCCCTCACAATTTTCCGTATTTTGAAAGTTTTAGCCACAATATTCAATAGGAATAACTGCAATTTGGTATTTAGTCTTCGCAGGAGTTACGAAACATTCCTCCAGAAATTTATCGGTACAGGTTAACGTTTTATACAGCCTCCCGATGTTAACTATCCAAATCCAGAATATCCAGGTTTAGGTCTAGTCGGTTTTGCCAAGTTTTATTTATGTATTTCGCTCAGTTCGGAAAATTGTAAATATTGGTCCATGTTTTGGAAAGAACAAAAATGTCGCCCCATATTAACTGTTTTGAAGGGAGCATTATCAGTTGAGATATATGTACTACTTCTGCAATAAAAGGAAGAGTTATGGTGAATGGTGAATGTGTTAGGTGAAAGTGCTCCTTCATATGCAACAGTAAAAAATTGGGTTGCTGAATTTAAACGTGATCGTACAAGCATTGAAGATGAACCACGTAGTGGACGTCCAAAAACAGCAACAACAGCAGAAATTGTAGCCAAAGTGCATGATAGGGTATTAAATGATCGACGAATAAAAGTGCGTGAAATTGCTAACATCATGGGCATCTCAAATGATCGAGTCTATTTAATTTTGCATGAAGAACTACAGATGAAAAAGCTTTCTGCAAGATGGGTGCCGCATTTGTTAACAGTCGATCAAAAACGCATAAGAAGGAACATTTCTCAAGCTTGTTTGGATCATTTTAAGCGAAATAAAATGGATTTTAAGCGTCGTTTCATAACTGTTGATGAGACATGGATCCACCGCTATACTCCAGAGACAAAATAACAATCCAAACAATGGACGGAAGCTGGAGGAAGTGCCCCAAAGAAGGCAAAAACAATTCAATCGGCTGGTAAGGTTATGGCAACGGTTTTTTGGGACTTCAAAGGTATTTTATTGATTGACTATCTGCAAAACGGTAAAACAATAAATTCAGAGTACTATTGCAACCTTTTGGATCAATTAAATGTGCAAATTCGAGAAAAACGTCCTGGCTTACAACACAAAAAATAGTTTTTCAGAGTGTTTTAACAATGGCTAAAATCAACGAATTAAAGTACGAGTTGCTTGACCACCCACCTTCTTCTCCTGATTTAGCTCCCAGTGACTTTTACTTGTTCCCAAATCTAAAAAAATTATATGCTGGCAAGCGTTTTTCCTCAAATGAAGATGCAATTACAGTTGTAAACCAACTTGAAGACCTTGAGTAAAACTATTTTAATCAAGGGTTAGAATTGCTAGAAAAGCGTTGGACTAAGTGTATTGAAGTTTCAGGAGATTATATTGAAAAATAAAAATATTTTTGAAAAACTAACTATTCTCTTTCATTGATAGGCTAAGAAGTTTCCGAACCGCCCTTGTATAAATGTAGACTTCAGCCAATCCTGGGGGTATTGTCCGGTGTCATATATGTAGTTAAATAGTCTTGTCAGCAGGTCAACATTGTCACCATTTATCATTTTTAGCTTTTCGTTCTCGGAGGGATTTTAATGCATCTTCAACTTTACTTTTTGTGATTGCCTAGCCTGTCATTTGCTGTGATATCTGGTTGTCATAATCCGATCTGGTAGAGTCTCTGAATAAGTTTTATATGTATTCTTTCCAGCTATCTTTCTTCTCAGCAGTTTCAAAAACGGGTTCATTATTATTGTTGTAAAGGACTGATGAATTGGTATTTCTGTAAATGCCGGCTGCTTCTTTCATTTTCTTGTGTAACTGAAAGTCGTCGTGCAGTGTCATCAGTCGTTCAATTTCTTGGCATTCACTGTTCAGGTGGTTATTTTTGGCTATACGCACTTCCCTCTGAATTTCCCTGTTGATTTCCCAATACATCTCGTAGTTACTATTTTTGTATTTTCTACGCTCATCCATCTTTTACTCTTTGGTTTTGTGTAGTTTCCAAGCGTGTTACGTGCAATTGAATTGATTGTGGTCTTCACACTGTTCCATATATTTTCCACGTCATTCCTGTTGATATTGATTAACTCTGTGTTGACTTGAGAAGAAACGTCAGACCTTATTATAGGATTTTCGAGTTTTCCGATGTCAATTTTTCGATTTCGTGATTTATTTGACTGACGTGCTAGTTTTATGTGGATTTTTGCCATCAGAAGATTGTGGCAGATGGTACATCTGGCCTAGGGTAAGTTGTGACCTTTCTTACAGACGAGCAGTGTCGCCTGTTCCTTATCAGATTGCCGACTCTATCCTGGGGGGATTTCCAAGTATATAACCTTCTTGGCGGTAGGGTGAACAGGGTATTGCTAATTTTCATTTTAAATTCCTGACAAAATTAGATGATTCTGTCACCTCTTTCATTTCTATCTCCTAGTTGAAGTATCTCTTCAGTCATCCAACTTTTACTCTTTGGTTTTGTGTAGTTTCCAAGCGTGTTACGTGCAATTGAATTGATTGTGGTCTTCACACTGTTCCATATATTTTCCACGTCATTCCTGTTGATATTGATTAACTCTGTGTTGACTTGAGAAGAAACGTCAGACCTTATTATAGGATTTTCGAGTTTTCCGATGTCAATTTTTCGATTTCGTGATTTATTTGACTGACGTGCTAGTTTTATGTGGATTTTTGCCATCAGAAGATTGTGGCAGATGGTACATCTGGCCTAGGGTAAGTTGTGACCTTTCTTACAGACGAGCAGTGTCGCCTGTTCCTTATCAGATTGCCGACTCTATCCTGGGGGGATTTCCAAGTATATAACCTTCTTGGCGGTAGGGTGAACAGGGTATTGCTAATTTTCATTTTAAATTCCTGACAAAATTAGATGATTCTGTCACCTCTTTCATTTCTATCTCCTAGACCATATATTCCTTTTAATCCTGCAACTATATCGCTTCCTACCTTTGGATTGAAATCGCATTGGATTATGGTTATTTCATGCGGTTTTGTTATTTTAATGACTTCATTGTAAAACGCTTCAATCTCGTCATTACTTTTAGCTGCTGTAGGCGCATAGACTTGGATTATATTAATGTTGACTGGTTTTGCTGATATTTTTATTATCATAGTTCGGTCAGATTTTGGAATGAATCCGATGACACTTTTAGCTATATGTTCTTTCACTATAATGCCAACTCCATTCCGATGATTTCTATTCGAATTACCTGAAAAGTATATTTTGTGCATTTTGGGACACAAAATCTCCAGTGTTTGGCCACCAAGTTTCACACACTCCCAGTATGTCCACATTGAGTCTATTCATTTCAGCTATGGTATTGTTCAGTTTTCCTGCTTCATATAAACTTCGAATATTCCATGTACCAATATTCAGTGTCTTTTTGGTTTTACCTCGGGGGTTTTTAGCACCCTCGAGTTACCGGACTTGTGTTTTGTTCTGCATTTATTGTTATATGGTTTTCAAGGGATAAATACATCAGTGATTTCCCCTTATCTTCTGATGGGTTTTAAGTTTACCGTATTGATTTCAGCCGCTCTTCCTAGAGTACAGACGCTGTTTGCAGCCGCCCACTGTTGAAACAGACACCGCTGCCTGTTGGTCCGCGAGAGGTATTTGATTTCCCTCCTACCACCCATATCTGGGAAGCATTCCCCTATCCGCCACCTGGGGACGCGTCCTCTAGGGGTTACAGGCTCCCCCGAGGACTCTAATACATAATTATTGGAGAAATGGAGTTTGGTTTCGTAGCCGCTATTCAATTCGATATTGGCAACAGATATATGTTTAGATTCGCACAGTCTGAGAGGCATGATGCTTTTTTTCTTGTTGCATATATTTCATTTTATATCATATCTGATTTTACTTCATATATCATATCAATTAAAAGTGGTTTGTGCGGGACATTTTTCAATATTTAAATGGAATAAAAGTTATTATAGTCAATAATAAGCAAAATGTCATTCATTCGTCCAACAGGAAATATTTTTTTTAGAAAATTGTGTTTTTCATTTCAGAGACATGCTAAATACGTCCGTATTCCCAAAGCGTTTGTGGTAAAAAAAGTAGAACACATGTATTCTTATGAATACTACCGAAATACGTCGAGCGTATTTTATTTCAAGTTGAACAAATTCAACTATGACAGAACAAAACCTGAAATACAATTCATTGCAAAGGAAAATTATTTAGTTTATGAAAAATGAAAACATTTAAATAAGTTTTGGTCGCTGATTTTGTGATTTTGGACTAAACGTAGTTGGGTGTTACGGACGCTCAGAGAGCGTTGTTGTGGTAGAAAGGTGAAATATTTGTGTACATCCCTAGTATTTTTTCAATTTTTTTTTTTCAAAATAGTTAAGCTTGACCTTTTTTAATACAAAACTTAAATAGAATATACGTTACTTTAGTCATTAATAGGCAAAAGTTCATTCATTCTTGCTACAGGAAATCAATTTTGAGAAAAAAAGGTCAAAAAGTCATAACTCCAAACACATGCTGCTGCCCAGTAGTTATATTGGAAGATCAAAGAAATAAATAAAGCACATCTTAAAAATCGGCTTCAGTAGGTGTGAATATTGTACCGCTTAAAAATTCTCCTTAGTTTTACTGCAAAAAAACTCATTTTTGGTGTCCACCTGAATAAGTAACTGGCAACGCCATGCAACAATTCTAGTTTTCAATAATCGCGCCATAAAACTCAAACAAAACAATTTTCATTTTTTATTAAAAATGTGTTTTTCGTTCTTCTTATACAATTCTTAAATTACGCACATTTCTCAATTAACCCAAGCCGCTGGTTTCCCCTCTACCCGATAACCATTATAAGCCATATTTGAAGAGGCAGCAGCTGCTATTTCCGATCTACGACTAGGCTCACCGGCCCAATATGAGGGTGCCACCTCATACGTTTGCATTGGTTTATTGCTATTCCTAAACGCCGAGATAATCAACAAGAAAATGGCCAATTTACCAACCAGCATAGACTTCATCAGCAGCAATTTCAGTTTGGTTACCAGAAATGGAACAATGGCGGATTGTATGAGAAATGGTATAATGAAGAGGGGCAAAATGCGTGTAACCATTTCGTATTTTTTGCCACGACCTATATGCAAAACAAATAGAAGATAATTGTGAGAGAGAAAATTAGATCCAATTATGGTGGGGTGGAGTGGGCTGGGAAATTACCTTCTTCGCTGTTATCGCTTAACCAACGACCTGTTACCAACTCTTTAAGACTTTCGCCATCGAGGTTAACCTTAACTATGCTATTGTCTAAATCCAATGACATGTTGAGAGCAGGGCCCACATTGTATTGAAGTTCAGGTGTGTCAGATGAAGCCAAATGTGGTTTTCTTTTATCCATAGATAGTGATGGCGGTGTGTTCCTTTCTTTTTCACTTGCTGGATTATCATAGTACGATTCAGGTTGGTCAGTAACAACAGCTAAATTGTCATATTCTTCGCCTTTATCTTCAGCCGTAGTTGTAGACAGCTCTATGTTTTTGTCACCATCCTCCTCCATCTCATCTTCTCCTTCGAATTCTATTTCATCGTCGTCATCGTTATCACCATTATCTCGTATGGATTCATTTTCCTCCAGTTGTTGTTGTTTATTTTTCATCTTTTCTCTCAAATGTTGTTTGTACTCAGTCAGGGTTTTGTTGCCCAGATAGGTGCTTTTGTAGTTCTTGTAAATACCCATAAAAATACTTCTCAACGGTTTCGATTTCTTGTCCATTTCTTCTTGCGTCAAACTACGACCTTCAGGCACTTGGCCTTCTTGCTTTGGTTCACTTGAATCACTTAACTTAAATTTCGTTTCCCCATCCTGCAGATGTGACTCATCCACCGTCGTCCGTAGGATACTTTCATCTTCGACACTTAAACTGGGATCGGTAGAACTTATTAAGACACAAATAACTAATAAACCGCTCACTAAACTCTTCATCTTGTAAACATAATTTTCTTGTTATTCCGATTCGCCAAACAAACAACACTTGAGAGTTCCGCGTACAGGCACCGTGAAAACTCTTTACGACGTGCAATCACTTGAATGTCAATGGGGAAAATGCGTTCGTCTTCATGTTTACCATGGATTTTTATTAACTTGGATGTAACGGAGCTGTTTCATCTGGCCACTGCAAAGGCTTTGCTGCTGTCACACATTTGTGGGGAGCACAAGCTGTTGCTGCTGCATTTTATCTGGTTTATGTTTTTTTGTTCGCCTTCGCTGCATTGCTCCACTCTTTTTGCAGCTAGACGTGTTCTTGAATTTCCATGCCATACAACGAACTTTTCTTTCACTCCATGTCGTCGTTGAAAGTCATTGCCGTCGGAATGAAATCTTACAACTGGAATATGAGTTTTTCTTCTTCTATCGGCCTGTCTAGCTTCGCTGAATATTAACTCGTTGGCTCATTGGCATCAGGAGTTAAATGCGGACTTAAATAAGTGGCTTATTTGTATAAGCTTTTGTTCCAGTTTTAACAATGGTGGCGGCATTTAGCCTCCAAAGAGTTGCACTTTCGAATGCATGGCTAAATTATTTTAGCAAAACTTGAAGAGAAAGAAAGAAGAACAAGAATAAGTTTTTTAACAATCCTTGCATTCTGTGTCCGACTCGCTCGCTCGATTGGAACAGGTTACAAATATTCAACCGCCTCTTTTTTGTTGTAATAATCGATTTGACTTAGATAGTGATGCAAGTTTTTTTTTTCGAGATCAACCTCATATTGACAGCGGCCAGTTATAAAATACAAACAATTTAGGTTAAATTGATTCAATATTTTGTGGTCAACTCTGAAAGCGAAGCCTGTTTTTGTTTCTATTGCAAACGAAATGCTACAATTCAAATTAAAACGGATACATTTGAAGTGTCAGCAAGTCAGTACATAAACCTAGTAAATTGTAAAGTGAATGGTTTCGTCCTTTATTAAAGACCGGATATTAAAGGAATATTTCTGAAAATTGGTATTTTGAAGAGCAATTAAAAGAAAAATCCTTACAAGATATTGTCAATATCAAATATGTATCGCTCAACATGACGTATTTTAAGGTTTAATGTTTGAACCCAAGAATATGGTGACGGAAACGATCAAGTGCGTACATTGAAAACAGCGCGTATGCTAAATGCCTTCAAAATTTAATATTGAACTTATAACGTTAACGGTACCGAGAGTGATAATTAAGGGATCCGCTTTTAAGACGAAAACTCAAGAAATATGCACAAGGATGAGTCTGTGGTGGCACTTACTACAAGCAGTAACTGTGCTATCAAAAATAAAAAAAATATTGGTAGGCTTAGAATTATTCCTATGTGAAAACTGTAAACAAAAATATTTTCATAAAATAAAGTTTAGTTTTGTATTTGAAACCGAAAAGAACATTCATATCCACACTACATTTGTGACCCCGAACTGAAGAAATTCAAAAGTTTTCAAATATGTCAACCGAAAAGAATAGCTTTAAATACCTCGGCGTCACAATAAATGACAAGTGGAACATTTCAAATGAAATAAGAAGCAGAATCGAAATGGCGAGAGAAGCTTTTGTAAAATACAAGAAAAATTTTTTAAGTCATGATATTACTATAAAGTCAAAACTAAGATATCTGAAAACATATGTATGGTCTGTTTTGCTATATGGAGTCGAAATGTGGACCCTGAAGGCAGTTGACATGAAAAAACTTGAAGCTTTCGAGATGTGGACTTACAGGCGAATTCTCAAAATACCATGGACCAAGTTTGTAACGAACAATGAAGTACTGCGAAGAATACACCAAGAAAAAGAGCTTATACGTACAATAAAGAAACGAAAAACAGCATATCTTGGACACATCATGCGAAACAGCAAATACAAACTACTCCAAAACATCATCCGATGCAGAATAGAAGGCAGACAGTCCAGGGGAAGAAAAGAGAAGTCTTGGATTAACAATATTCAGGAATGGACCGGCATAAATGATGCCTCAACTCTACTCAGCAGGTGCAGAAATCGACAATCTTTTGCTGAAATAATAAACAACTTATAAATACATATAATCACTTAATATAATGTAATATATTTTATGTAATTGCACTGATCGCCATAAATTCGTAAAACGAATAGGCAAATAAAGAAGAAGAAAAGAATTCAATGGAAATATTGCGAGTTGCTGTACGCGTTCCTCCATTTTGGCGACAAGATCCAAAGCTATGGTTTATCCAATTGGAATCCCAATTTGTAACGGCAGGAATATCTTGCGACGAAACAAAATTCCACACTCTAGTTGGGTCCATGGAAAGCAACATCCTAAATCACGTGAGCCATGTTTTGGGGAATCCCCCAGCGAAGGACAAATATGAGACGCTCAAGAAGACATTGCTGAACGAATTTATGGAATCGAAAGGAAAGAGGCTACGGCAATTATTGGAAAACGTATGTATTGGTGACAAAAAGCCCTCCGGATTATTGAGAGATATGCGAGAATTGGCAAGCGGAAAAGTGTCTGAAGAGCTTTTGAAGACATTGTGGATTCAACGCCTACCTCAAACAACAAGAGCTATATTGTCGGTGAGCGAATATAGAATAGGGATAGGTAATGGAAAGCAATCATCGATTTTTCGACTTTTCGATTTTGGTCTAAAACTAAAAATGCGATTTTTCGGTCTTGCGATTATTTCAGTTGTTTTAAAACTCGACTTTCGACTTTTTCATAACCGCAGAAAATCGATTATAATCGACTATTCGTCGATTTTCGAGTTTTCTTTTGAAACTGTAAAACCGCCAAAAGTGTAAAACTGCCAAGTCCACAATCTATGGGCAAACTCGAAAATCGATCACAAGATAATCGATTAAGCGATTTTCCCTCCAGAAAAAAGTCGACTACGATTTTTAGATTTTTGACTGCAAAAAGTCGATTAATCGATTAACCGAAAGTCGACTTACCTATCCCTAATATAGAATTGATAAATTAGCAATGATGGCAGATAAAATCCATGACCAATCGGATGCTATTGGTGTAGTCAACGCGGTTGCAACAAGCGAAAACGATCGATTACAATTTCTTGAAAGGCAAGTATCGGAACTTTTAAAAAAGGTCGATAGTTTGACAGTTAAAGGAAATAGTAGAACCAAAACTAATTATGGCCGCTCAAGAAGTAATTCCCAGGCAAGATCTTCCATATGCTGGTACCATTTCAAGTTTGGCAAGAAGGCTACAAAATGTCGGTCGCCCTGCTCCTTCGAACCATCGGAGAACAATTAGGCACCTCAACTACGGTGACGGATGAGAGTCGCCTGTTCATTCAAGATACAAAATCGAAGCAAGTACTGCAACGAAAGCATCTCATTGTGTTGCTTTACTGGAAGAATCTTTGCCTCCTCATGTAGATGGTCCACTGAAGACTTGGGGAGGCACCCTGTTGCTGTTCTCATGGCGGCATTCTGGCAGGTTTGAATCTTTTTCCAATTCGTATGACATAATCCCGGGGACCAAACTGGCGCCGCATAGCTTACCACAGAGCGACATATCGCGTTATCTGTGGTCAACAAGGTGTCTTTATCTGAACCCCAAGTGCTGGCGGCTAGGGACTTGAGGACCTTGTTCCTACTTTTCAGTTTATCGCAGATAGCTGTGGAGTCCGCGCACCACTTGAAAGTAGTGTCGAATGTTTGGAATTCTACTACCGTCGATCACGACATTCAATTCTCTTCCAAACTGCGCTGTCCATGTGGTAAACAGAGTGGCTGTAGATTTTGTGGCGGAAATCTGCATATTCCTCGCGTGGGAAAAGATGGTAAGATCGGTTAAATAGGAGTTCAGTCTCTCACAGATGTCATCAGGGAAGGTACCTGACTACAGGATCGTGCAATCATCCGCATATGTTACGATCTCGATGCCGTCTGGACGGGGCGGAATACAGGAGAGGTAAAGGTTAAACAGTTCCGGAGATATCACCCCACCTTGGGGAACTCCCTGTTTCACTCTACGGGGTTTGGACTTCTTGTTTCTGAATTTCACGTACGACTGGCGTCCACACACCCACATTTGCTATCAAACGTTTCAAGCTTGGCCGGAGAGTTGTCTGCTCAATGTCCTCAAACAGCGTGGAGTGCCTGACTGTATCAAAGGCTTTTGATAAGTCAAGCGCCACTATCACTGTTCTATCACACGGTTGTCCTTGACAAATATATGTGGAGATGGCGTGCAGCGCTGTTGTCGTGCTGTGCTGCTTACGGAATCCATGCTGATGATTAGCAACTTTATAGCTATTCCTGATACTGGGGAGGACTAAGGCTTCAAGGGTCTTTGCTACGGGCGACAAAAGCGAAATCGGCCTGTACGAATCCCTTTTGCTGGCATCCTAGCCTGGCTTCCGTAGCGGGACCATCCTGTCCATCTTCCAGACTTCGGGAACAATGAGGGTGGCTAGCGACAAATTGAGAACTTTAGTGAGATACTTCACTCCCGGCACATCCAGCTGCTTCAGCATTACCATGGAGATTCCATCTGGGCCCAACGCTTTGGATGATTTGGCGTTCCTGATGCCATTCGCAACATCATCCATTATAAACTGTGGTGGTTCATCCTCGGCAGAAAGAGATATGATGCGACGTAATACTCTCCTCTTCGACCTGTCACTCTCGGGATGCTCGACAAACTGTTGATTGATATAACTTGCGCACCTCTTCGGGTCAGTCAACGTAACGTCGCCAAATGTGACTGAGGTCCTTTCTTCCATTCTTCAAGGGTTCGAGAGTGACTTAACCGTTGCCCACACTTATACTCTTCTGATGATTTAACCACTTGTTCCGCTTATGTTCGCCGACCAGCCCACTAACTTCCACTGTCAGCTCCCTGACTCTGGGGTCATTGGGGTTTGCTCGACTAAGGATTGGACAGTTCTCTGAAGCGGTGATTGGTGAACTCTCTGGAACTCGGCCAATCAGCTTTCCTATGATTGACGAACGTGCGGCGTTCAGAGGCGATGAAATGGGGTGGTCTGCTAATGGAGACAATTATGGGGAGATGGTTTGATCCAAGGGAAATGACGGGTTGCCAGGTGACGTCATTTGTCAGACATGATGACACGATGGTTATGTCTGGCGAACTGTGACACTCTCCTTTAATTCTTGAAGGAGCGTCCTCATTGACCGTGCAAAACGTAGAGCTATTAATCTGCTCAGCCAGCGCTGTACCCCTCTGGTCGTTTGCGAGGGCCGAATGCCACATCTCATGATGTGCATTAAAGTCCCCAGGACCAGACGATTATGACCTTCCAAAAGCGGGCTAATGTCAGGCTCGTAATCTGAGATACAGCTATTTCTCGGCGGGATAGATACGTTCAGCAACTCTATCTCGGCAGTTCCACACCTGAGTGCTACCCCCATACATTCCATGTACGGGTCATTGGACAGACTGGTGCAATAGGAAAGCTAATCCCCCACCTCCATTTCTGGTGCGATCCTTCCTTAACACGTTGCAACCATCACAACGTTGTAAGCTACAGTTGTTGTTGAGCTTGGTTTCTTGCACTGCCGCGACCTTTATGTGCTTCCGACTCATGAAATCTACTATTTCCTCGGAGTCTGTTGCAATTAAATTGCAAGAACGGCTGGTGTTAAAGGCCGCGTGTGCGGTTGCTGTCGAGGGGACTGCGGTGGAGTTCCATAATCTGACGACGAGGGAGTTTCGTAATTCGATGACGACTCACTGGGGACTGTATCCACGCAGCATGCAGCAACATAGTCCCTGTCGTAGTCCCTCACGTGGACAAGTATAGGGCAACCCCTTAGATGCACCCTCTCCTGACATCTATTGCATCTCCCCGAAGGTTGGATATAGGTGAAGATGCGAATATGACAAACTGAGCACAAATAAATTGATCCTGGGTTTTCCTCCGTCCCGGCACGGACCAAAAGAATTCGCAGCAGCAAAGCAGGCATTCCGGGATATGCTGCCCCTAACACAAAATAAACGAAACAAATACGAACACATGTACACTAGGGTTATAACTTTTTGCACTTTTTTGCAAATATCAAAAATACCACCACATAGCCGTGTAGAGTATGAAAAACTATTATGAAATACGGTGTCAATTTTTCTCTACCGCGAAAAAAGTTTCCGCGCCAAATGCATTGAAGTTCAGTAATGCATTTTTTAATTTTATCTGTTATAACAACATGTTTGTTTTTAATTAAAATTGTTATTTTTTTGTAATCTAATTTAAAATCATTATCAAAGCGTTCTGGACCAATTTGTTCTCAAATCGCGCCATTTCGGAGCATTTTAGGAATTTTTGACACTATTGCAATTTTTGTTTTTTCTTTATAAACTCGCGAATTTTATGTTTATATTTATTGTACCTATTGGACAAGAGAATAATGTGCCATTTGCAATAAATTCGCAAATAAATCGCGATTTAAGTTGACATTTTTAGGGGTTGTTTAGGTCTTCGCGATTTTGCTTAGAAACCGCATTTCCTTTCAAAATGGGACTAAAACAAATATTGTAGCTATGAAAATTCTCTACAATATCGACGTTTATGGTATTTTCGTAGTTTTTACCATTTTTGAGATATAGAAGTTCAACTTGGGACAATGCACTGACTGTATCGCCCCCTTATAAAATAATGTCATGTAGGGTGCGCCTTAACTAACTTTTGATGAAAACTGCTTACACAGGGAAAGTTTTTGTGAATTCTGAATCAGCAGTGTTCATAGATGAGAAAAATCCAAAAACAAGAAAAAATCGCTGTAGGGATATTTAAATAAATCGCGGTCAAAATTCACATTTTTAGGTGTTTTTTAGGTTTTTACGATTTTGCTTGAAAACCGCAAGTCCAATCGAAATGGAGCTAAAGAAAATGTTGTAGGTGTCAAAATTCTCTAGAGGATTGACGTTTATCATTTGTTCCCAGCTTGTATCATTTTTGAGATAAGGAAGCTCAGTTTACATTTTTAGTTTTTTTTTTTTTTTGTTAGGGTTTCGCGAATTTGCTTGAATACGGTAAGTCGTATCGACATGTGACCTGAGAAAATCTTAAAGCTGTGAAATTTCTCTACAAGACTGGCTTAAGTGACTTATCCTTAGTTGTAACATTTTTTTAGATATATAAGTTTAAGTTGGGAATTTGCAGTCATGACATTTTTTTATAGGGGGGCGATACAGAATTGAATTGAATTTGAATTGTCCCAATTTGAACTTCTATATCTCAAAAACGGTAAAACCGACGAGAATATCATAAAGGTCAATCTTGTAGAGAATTTTCATATCTACAACATTTGTTTTAGTCCCATTTTGATAGGAAATGTGGTTTCTAAGCAAAATCGCGAAAACCTAAACAACCCCTAAAAATGTCAACTTAAATCGCGATTTATTTAAAAAGCGCTCCGGCGATTTTTTTTGTTTTTTGATTGTTCTCATCTATAAACATTGTAGTTTCAGAATCCGCAAAAATTTCCGAGGTGTAAGCACCTTCCATTTAAAATTGTTTCAAGAGCACCGTGCCCAGGGAGTATTTTTTTCAATTTTGGAAAAAAAAATAAAATTTTTGAAAACAATCTTTAAAAAAATTTTTTAATTTTTTTATTTTATTTTTATGGTTTGTTTATTGTGGTCTGACCATTTTTAAATTGTTAGAACATATGAAAAACTCAAAAACACTCATATTTTCAAATTTGTAATTTTGACCTTGAATTCCTCTGTAGCTGCTAAAACGAATTTGGTGGCTTTTAATGTGTCGGAAAGCTGAAAGTGTTATCTATCGAACAAAAAAAGAATTATGAAAATATTTCTATCCGTTTAAAAGTTACAGAGTTTTGACCAGGAAAAAGCTATTCTGAACCACTGTTCACGGTACAAGTTTCATCTTGGGCAAGTCCATACTTCCTGAGAAAATAAACTGAAAGGTGCAAAAACCCTATGTATGATACGGTTTGTAGTGGTTGGAACGCAAGATAACTCTCGAACGGATCTGCCGATCCGGTCCAGAATTTGGCTTTCGTAAAATATTGTCCAAACTTAGTTTATGTTCGAAGGTAAGCCATATCTGCCCACTCCTTCAGGCGCCACTCCCACGAAAGTTAAAAAATGTTCGGACAAATTGTGTGCACTATAACTCTTGAAGGGAGTGACCGATTCGGTACATTTTTTACACATCCTAATATATCTACGAAATGTATATCAGGTTTGAATAAGAACTATATTTGAACACTCCTTCGGGTACCTCCCACGCAAAATTTCGGATAAGTTAAATTTAAGACATGCTCTCGAATCACTTTGATTTCTGTTGAAGAAACTTTCATTCGCTGCCTCAATTACGACGGTAAAAATTTTTTTCAGGAACAAATCAATACTTCTTGAGAAAACAGCCCGAAACGTCTAAAAACCTCAATGGCACCATATGAAATCGCTGGAGAGCACTATAACTGAACTGATCAACCGATTTGGTCCCAAATTTGGCCTTCGTCATATTTGTCCAAACTTAGTTTCAATTCGAAGATGGGCAACAACTTTAGGTACTTCCCCCAATATTTAAAAAAATGTCACTAAAATGGTATGCACGACATATTTTGAATGGGCAACCAATTTGGTCCAAATTTTGGATCTTCTAATATTTTGTCTCCTTAGGGTACCTCCCCAAAAGTTCATAATTTGTGTGCAGTTTAGAGTCTGTTCAAAGATCCCTTGGCAATGTATAATGATGCTGTTCATTGTGGTCCTGTTTACAGGCATATTATGTTTTCCGTGG
Organism: Musca autumnalis; assembly: GCF_047663935.1. Lineage (NCBI taxonomy): Eukaryota > Metazoa > Arthropoda > Insecta > Diptera > Muscidae > Musca > Musca autumnalis. The sequence continues at coordinate 323,526,650 of NW_027411644.1, forward strand.
ACAAGTCCATGCTTCCTAACATACTGATCCAAAAGTTATACGATGACCCACTGAAATGACTAGATGACTGAATGACAAAAAGATACGACTCTCATAATAAGATCCACTTCCATATTGGACTATGTCGGTCCATTCCTTCAAGTATCTCTTTCGTAACACTTTTGAACTTTAATCCTAATCCACATTTTTGTCCAAAAGTTCAAATGTCCAAAAAGGGCCACAAACTTCTGAAAAGACCTTAAATACATTCGATATTTGCGTAGATGGAAGTTTTATTTCACATAGGCTGAGGGTAGATTTATGTCGGCAAAGCCGACTGATACTTTTTTACTTGATTGTAAAGACTTACATTTACCTTCCATGCTAAAAAATGCTACAACCATGATAGAGAATTTTATTTATCATGATTTAGAAATTCTCAGTTTTTATGTTGATGCAAATTACAATAATGTATGGGGTCTTAAAGAATTTGTCCTACCTTTGGCCCAATAGAATGTAATACCACAAATTATTTGTGGTTATTCGTCGATTCGGTAAATAAATGAGCTAAGTGAGTGAGTGAAATTTTGACTGTGGGTTGCCGTCGGTGTGTAGGGGTGAGATAAGGCAGGGTTATTGGAAATTCGCCCTAGAAGGGTACGAAAAGTACTAAATATGGTACCCTTTATATTAGGCAAACTGGAAGAGCTAGAATTCTGAAATTTGGAATGAGAGTAACTAATGGAGAGTTAGAAAGATGTACTAAAGGGTTTTTGGAAATTCTAAGTGTACGAAAAGTACTAAATTTAGTACCAATTGTATACTTTGAACGGATTTAGCTAGAAACTTGGAATTTGGTATGGAAATGACGGTTGGGAAGTGGTGTTTATAAAAGTGAATGGTTTGTGAAACTCGTGCTTATGTGTACGAAAAGTACTAAATGGTACTAAATTTAGTACAATTTGGATTTGGGTGAAAGGATAGAGCTGGAATCCTGAAATTTATAATTAAGATTACTTATGGAGTGCAGGCTTAAGGTAGTTTTGGAAATTCGTACTTATGGGTACGGAAAGTACCAAATGATACTAAATTTTGTACAATTTAGATTTGGATGAACGGATACAGCTGGAATCCTGAAATTTTGAGTTAAGGTTACTGTTGAAGTGTACGACTTATGGGTACGAAAAGTACTAAATTTGGTACAATGTGGAGTTGGGTGAACGGATAGCAATGAAATGCTAATATTTGAAATTAAGGTTACTGTTGGAGAGTAGGTTTGAGGTGGTTTTGGAAATTCGTACCTGTGTGTACGAAAAGTACTAAATGGTACTAAATATGGTATAATTTGGATTTGGGTGAATGGAGAGAGCCGGAATCCTGAAATTTGGAATTTAGATTACTGTTGGAGTGTTATTGTTACGAAAAGTACTAAATGGTACTAAATTTGATACATTTTGGATTTGGGTGAAAGGGTAGAGGTGAAATTCGGAATTAATATTGGGGATAGTTATTGAAATTCGTGCTTTCATACGAAAAGTATTAATGATATTATGAATAGAGATGGAATTCGGAAATTTGGTATTATAGCCGCTGTTGATGTGTAAGGTTTAGATATGGATGTGGTTGTGGATATAGGTACAATAAGTGTACGAAAATTAGTAAATGGCACAGATTTTAGTTCAAATTGTTAATGTGTAAAGGGAAAAGGCTGAAATTGTGAAATTTGTTGGCGTTTAGAGTGGAGATACAGCGGAAGTTTTGGAAATTATAACTTATGTATTTGAAAAATACTAAATCGCGGTTGGGACATAGTGTTGGATATAAGAACGTAATTTTTGAAACTAATACATATTATAAGTACTAAATATGGTACCAGTTTGGAGTTGCATGAAGGGATATAGGTGGAATTACGAATTGTTGTATTAGGGTTCGTATTGGTGTTTAGATAAGGATTTTTTGAAATGCATACAAATTCTGGAATTAATCTGAGAAATACCAAATGTACTAAATGCTATTAAGTTTGGGTGTAGCAATGATGCTGGAGTTATATAATTAGTGCGTGAAAAGTACAAAATTTCAATAAATTTGGTATTGGGCTAAGGAATAGAAGTGGAATACCGATTTATTATTTATTTGTCAGGTTCATTGTTAGAGGTGTTCGTACAATAAGTGTACTAGATGTATTAAATAATACTAAATATTGAAGCACTGGTATTGAGTGAATCGATAAATTAAATTCGTTATGAGAATCACTGTTGAGATTGGATCAGAATGTTTATTAAAATCAGTTTTTTAAAAATGGTAAAACCTACAAAAATATCATAAAGGACAATCTTGCAGAAAAGTATCACTGCTACAGCACCTTCTTTAGTTCCATTTTAATAGGGCTTGCGGTTTCCAAGCAAAATCGTGAAAACCTAAAAAACCCTAAAAATGTGAACTTTGACCGCGATTTATTTAAAAAGCGCTCCAGCGATTTTTTTGTTTTTTTTTTTATTTTTCTCATCTATAAACATTGTAGTTTCAGAATCTGCAAACATTTTCCAGGTGTAAGCTCCTTTTATTTAAAGTTGGTTCAAGAGCACCGTGCCCAGCTATCAATTGTATTGATATTCAAGCCAGTAAAAATGTCCGGTCTTTAAACATAACCTTGCCCGCAAATTGAACATAACTCATAAACATTTTTCAATTGACGATTGATCTATGCGGTTTCAAAGTTTAAAAAAACTACGGTAGAATTATCAGTTTTTATTTGAACACATTTCACACTTTTTATTTCATTTGATTATTGCAATAATAGCAACCGACCCCTCGTCTTCGTTTGACAATGTTTCAATGAATGAATTGTCACTGCTTTGATTCAAATATTTTTCTTGCTATCGATAGGCTTTAATATTCAATTGATTTCGCGTTGCATATTGACGTCATTTTACGACAAACTGTCATGGTCAACCTTACACAATTCAAATGAACGTGGTCTTGTCACAACATTTCCCTTTATATATATTTAAAATTCAATATCAACTATCAAGAAAATACCAGAGCCTACCATATTGTCGCTACACACTATCCACCAAAAATATTCTCTAATTAAAAGTGAAAGTGTTGCTATTTACAAGGCCTATGTATTCGTACTTATGTATGTATGTACGCATGTAGGCATAACCCTTTTTAATGCATGAAATTGAAGTTCACCATTTAAATCGCACAAAATACTTATAACCATATTCGAAATAAAGAAATTATGATGGCTATTTTGATATGTGACAACAGTTCGTGAACAATAATCCATACAACTGTCGTAAAGACGGTAAGTCGCACATAAAACATAAGCGAAAATTTGTAAGCTTCTTTAGTTGAATGAATGAAGAATAGCATGTAACAGTGGGATAGGTCGCTATGAAATAATTATATTTATAGAAAAAGACACGGGAATTTTTGAATTGTTGAAATTGTACAATGTGGAAGGATTTGATTTACATTGCTAAACAAAAGACTTAAGACACATACTTTATATGAATAAAAACTACGTCTTTAGATGAAATATCAAAAAAATGTATAGAACATAGAAAAGATTTCCAATCCCATTGTTCTTTTTTTCAATTTGATTACCATTTATTTACCTGTAGTGCGATTCTCTAACACATTTTTTGAGTTACCGACAAAAATCGGTAAAATTAAAATGCTCATAAATTCGGTAATAAAATCTATTTTTCGGTAAGTTAGCGACCAAAAGAAAGTAGTCGTAAATTTCTGCGGATAGCAACAGTGTTGTCAACTTTAGTTTGAACTTTTCATTCTTAATTTTTCGTTTCAATTTTATCGACATTTGTCGGTAACTCAAAAAATGAGTTAGAGAATCGCACTACTGAGCAGTGAATATACAGTAGGCACCGACGTAGCCAGGGGGGGGCCCGGGGGGCCCGGAAATGATTTTAGTTCCCATAGGATATTAGCTTATGTTACACATTTTTTAATTTTTGAGTAAAATTTTAAACTGTTTTAAATTGTTCAAGAAATATGTAAAGTAGTTGGAAGTATTACAGAGAATTATTTAACTACATTGGTAAACTTATTTGAAAATATAAAAATAATGAACAAGTTAGGCTTTTTGAGCAATTTTATGCATATTCCTTGTTAACACACATTAATGTTTAAGCGTTTAATCGGAGTTTTAGGCTGACTGTAAGTGTTACTGAGTTCAGAACAAAACGTTTATTTGTATTTATTGAACGTTTGTTACATATTACGTCCAATACTTTGGCTTATAAACAACATCCAGAAAAAACATTTTTGCGATATTTTGTTTTTGAATTTTTTTATAAGAGCAATTCAACAATAAAAGATAAAACCGTTGCTTAATCTTTGTGGTTTTAAGTGTTTATATATTTTCTCTAACACTTTTTTATAATGAACTGTTTTCAAATTCATAATAATTACAAATTCTTTATTATGCTTGAAATTTGCAATAGAAAAACTATATCAACCATTTTTTATGATATAATTTCTGTTCCACCGCAGTGTCGTAAATGTCTATTGTTCGACCTTCCGAATGTTAATAAAATCAAGATTATTGAGCTTGAGGTCAATGTTTATATTTTACTAGCTGAACCCGGTGCGCTTCGCTACCCCGAATAATGTAAAGTACATGTATTTTGACAAATTTATTTGTAGGCCAATTTTCGTCACTCATTCCAACTTTCATTAAAACCGGGTATATAAAGCGTGTTTGGTGCATCAAATACATGAAATCGGACGAAAATATATAAGGGAGCTATATCCAAATCTGAACCGATTTCAACATAATTTGGAAAATGTTTTCCAGACCCAATTCCGCCAGACATTCCAAATGTCATTGAAATTGGGCATACATAGCGTGTTTAATGCATAAAGTACATGAAATCGGCCGAAAATATATATGGGCGCTATATCCAAATCTGAACCGATTTCAATATAATTTGGCAAATTTATTTCTAGACCAAATTCCTCCACACATCCAAAATTTGGAGACATTATCTATTACCATTCTATAGATATTTGCATAAAAAATCTAAATTTTTTGGAGGTACATCCGATTCTGATGCTATATCTGCAGATCAACGCGGAATTTCAGAAATTTTTATAGCCTATGTTACTTTCAGGCCATGTTGTGATATACTCTGAAAATTTCAGGAAGATCAGTTCTGCGGCTTTTGAGTCCATAAACTTCAAACAAGCAAACAAACGTACAAACATTTTTCTACTTTATATATATATAAAAATCTTGACGACTTAAGATAAAAACCTAAAAATTTGAACTGAACCTCTATATCTCAAAAATGGTAAAACCTACGAAAAACCCTAAAGGTAAGTCTTGTAGAAAATTTTCACAGCTACAACATTTTCTTAAGGCCCATTTACATAGGACTCGCGGTTTCGAAGCAAAATCGTAAAAAGCTAAAGAACCCCTAAAAATGTGAACTTAAATCGCGATTTATTTGAAAATCCCTCCGGCGATATTTTTTTTATATTTCTTATCTATGAGCATTGTAGTTTCAGAATCTGCAAAAACTTCCCAGGTGTAAGCACCTTCCATTTAAATTTGGTTAAGGCACACCGTGATATATTGATGATGATTTATTACATATTATTTCCAATTATTCAAAATTACAATGAATTTCATCTTCAATGATTTTTCTGTCGATTAAAATAAAACCAGAAGAACACGTCATAGAAATCCACAGCAATTGTATTTTGGGTAGTACTTTGAATGGATGCACATATCTAGAAATGTTAATTTTTCCTCCTTCGGTAAAGGACTTTGTGACGACAAACGAAATGTAAAAAAATTAATCGGAAACATGTTCTTCTTCGTCAAAATCTCAACAAGTACCACTCGACTTTGCGGACAGGAATATACCCTAAGCCATTTTTGGACGTATGAACTTGCAAACAAAACATGGATTTGTATCACTGATCACAAGTGTTGCGGAGGAGGTATAGAGAAATGGACCGGACCGACATAGTTCATTTTGGGAGTAGATCTTATTTTGGGAGTCATTCCTTTTAAAAGATATTGCGCCCACCAGTCATTTCAGTTCACCACAGTATAATTTTCACCTTTTGACCCTTATGTCAGGAAATATGGACTTGCCCACGAAAAACATAACACCGCTCTAAACACAAGGAATACCTTCAGTAAAAATTTGTAAAGATCCTCAAATAGACCTTAAACTGCACCTAAACAACTATTTTGACGGTTTGTGAGGCAGTATGGCCCATTTTCGAGCAAAACCTATGTTTGGAAAAAATATTACTAAATCCAAGGTTTGGACCAAATCTGTTGCTCCTTTCAAGAAAACTCGCGCATACCACTTTAGCTAAAATTCTTGAAATTTGGGGGGAAAATACCAGAAGCAATAGACCGGAAAGCACCATCTTCGAGTTTTGTATATATAATGCTCGCTGAAATATTGCCATAAACAAAGTTTGGACCAACTCAGTGTCCGGTTCGAAAGTTATCGTGCGCACTAGCCACTACACATGATTGCATTAGGTGTTCTTTACAGCTTTCGGGCCAATTTCTCTGGAAGTATAGACTTGCCTCTGAAAAACTTGTACTGTAGTAATAAGGGCCCCGAGAACACTTGTCGCAAAAAAGCAAAGCGTTTCCAGAGAGTTCTTTTCATTTATTTAATATTTTTTACTTATAACTAAATTATTAGCATAAAGGAAATGAAGCAATGACCATTGAGGTCTTAAGCTTACACAGCTTATCCAGGGAGGTCTTAAACTGTACTTCGCTGAAAATTTTTGAAATACTTTGCAGAAGTTTGCCGAAAGAGTAGCTCGGTATGGCTCATTCGAAGTTGATCAAAATATCACGAAGGCCAAATTTTGGACAGAATCGGTTGATATGTTTCAGAATTATCGTGCTCTCCAGGCACTAACTATTGCTCAGCATTAGTTCTCGGCCTTCAGAAATTCTTTGTGATAAGTAGACATCGGATTTTTGCATATATTTGAAAATTATAATGTTAAGATATTTGAAAATTAAATGTTATGATATTTCTAAGGTTTTCCGATTGTATTCGCTTTCTTTTGGTGTTACGAAGTGATATCACTGAATATCATAACATTCACTGTAGTTGTGAATTATTTGATAAATGATACGCCCAAAAATATATGGGCATATTAATAATTATATTCATTGTTTTGACCATATATTAACTGTGACATATTGTCGAAAAAGTTCTACAAACAAGATAAAATTGGCCATGAAGTCTTACGCCATTTGAATTAAAAAATAGTAATGAAAATTATTTCATCAGTCAAATAAGTCTAAAATAAGGTTTACATCTTTGCTAAATAAGACATTTTCGCTAACATGAACTTTCAAAATTTTGGTCATGTGGGCCCCCCCCGAAATGAAATCCTGGCTACGTCCCTGACAGTAGGGTATATTTTTACGTCTCTTTTCTGGGACACCATCATTCCTTCTCACAAGATAACCTAACCTGTGTAATCCTTTCAACTCAACAAGGTTAACAATATCGATCTGCCATATTTTACGTTTACACAGATTGAACCGTACATCTTTCGAAAATTTGTTTTCTTAAATACGGCATCTTATGCAAGTACGGTCCTTCAGATCCGTGAAACCGTACGAATAGTATCGGTATCTGGAGAATGTGAAACAGTTTGGAGTCGATGTAGGAATATCCGATATCTTTCGGAAGAAGTAACCGATTTAGTTCAAACTTTGTTTATACCACTATTTCTTCGATTTAAAGTTCGAAGGTAGACTCACTTTGAACTCAAAAAAGTTCAAACATGTTGTTGGGTTAAGCAGCGTAATCAGCATTTATAGGTACATATATTTTATAATGCCACCTCTGACTATCAAAACTATTACACTGTGCAACACTGGAAATGCAAACAACTTCTAATGGGCATTTTCTGAAAGTACATATTGAGACTACAAAAACATTAATTGGGTTTTGTGTTCTTAGATCGGGTTTAGATTTTATGGCCTTATATAAACCGACCTAAAATGAGCCTTTTTTCCAGTGATCGGACCTTTATCTCCGAAACTAATAGGAATTTTGCTTTGCAGTCTTCAGCAATATTGTAGTCCTAAAGTAGTAGAACTTAAGTGTCAAACAGATGGAGTAGGAAAAGCTGCATTTAGCGCATCAAACTCGATAAAATATAGGAAAGTTTACATAATTTCTGAAATTCTGGTCAGTAAAAACTAAACTGTTGGGAGTTGAAACAAGTAACCATTCTAAAAATTTTCCAAATAATGTGACCATAATTTCTTCAGAACATTCTGAAACTCTAAAATGGTTATTTCACGCTGTTTAAGGGGTACTTCATAACATACCTTTTAAAAAACTTATTTCAAACAATGTTCACACGGCTGTTTATTCTCATGTTGGGAATTTACAATGAATTATTGACATATTTACCAAATTGTTGTTGAAAAATTTGCTATAAACAAGGCGATAGAGGCAAGTTACAACAATATAATGTTCTGATGAGTTGTGTATTACATTCCAGAGAATATTTTCCCAAAAGGTAACAATAAGAAGAATTTAATATTTTGGGAGATACGCTGCGAAATATACACAAATTATATAATTTTTAGATATATTATAAAATTTGAGGCAATAAATGCAGTTTTTCGAGTTCACTATTTCTCCAAATATTTTCTTCTTGCTCTTATCTACAAGTTTGCTGCAGATGTCAAAACATGATTCGAATTGGTGCCAGAGATACTGCCCTGATTTGTTTTAAAAATTCGATCTTTAACCATGTTTAGATGAGGCCATAAAAACCGAACCCGATCTAAGAAAACAAAACCCAGATATTGTTTTTGCCTATTGGTCCTCTACTTTCATAAAATTCTGGACAGAAGTTGTTTGCACGCGATTGGCTTAAAAATGTTGCACAGTGTTATTTAAATGTTTTTTTTTTCTTTTCATAATAACACCCATTGTGCAATCAATAACTGACTATTATGATGAATAACATTAAATGAAAGTGAGTAAAAATAACGACCGCAATTTCCAAAACAAACAAATAAAACGTGGCTACGATTTAATTTTATTTCGGAACGGATGAACCCCCCAAAAACACCAAAAGGAGACAATTCATGACGTCAGACTCACACACACCGTCTACAGTTGAGAATTGCGTAGCCGTTAATGAAGTCTAAACGCCGGCTTCCGCCGTTACAAAATGAAGAAGAATGAATTAATGCACGTACAAATTATAAGTTTACGATTTTTAAACGTTTTTAATGAAATTTGTCGTGTCCATATAATAATTGTGCAGAGAAAATGTCAAACATACCTTGTTTGTTTTTGGTTCTAATTTGTATAGTTTTAATGGCAAATAATTAACAGAAAATATGTTAAATTAATGAGAATGAAAATAAAGAATATCGATTAAATTATAAACCACTTTTTATGAGATTTTGGCTGAAATACTCAGGAAGTTTAAGCCAGCATTACACTGAGGGGATTTGTCACTGTCAAAAATGTTGATGTTTTGGTTGGATTGAACCACAGACCTTCTGAGTGCAAGGCAAGGGTGGCCATACTTATACTATTTAACATAATTTCTTATGCCCGCGATCTACCGAGCATTTATACTGCTGGAGTAGAAAAAATAAATAGAATGAATTAAATAGAATCCGTCGATAGTCATTGTGCCATTTAGTTCGTCATTGTAGACTTTTGGGTCAGTATGCCCGAGCTGCAATATGTAATACTACCCGCCTTGCACGCTGAAGGTCGTGGGTTCAATACCCCGCCAGGCAACATCAAAAATTGGTCAACGGTGTCAAAATACCCCTACATTCTACATTCTATGAAACTTTCAAAAGATTTTAATTTATAGTTCCTACAGCCACTCTGTTGATTACCTACTTACTTACTTTGCTGGCCCATTACAGAACATTTGTTCCATAGATCGAGCTAAGAAAATATCTCCAATTCTCTCTGTTTAGTGCTTCGCTTTCTGGAATACCGCTCCTTGTCATCTCTTCATTCACTTGTTTGCGCCATCTATTTTTTGGCCTGCCAATTCTGCGTGCACCGCCATGTGGCCCGATTTGTACGCCTTTTTATCGGGATCATCATCGCTCATTCTTATTATATGGCCTAGCCAACGCAATCGCTGCATCTCGATACGTTTAACAATATTGATGTCGTTGTATAGCAGATACAGCTCGTGGTTCATACGACGTCGATATTCACCGTCAACGCAAATTGGTCCGTAGATCTTTCGAAGAATTTTTTCTCTCAAACACGCCAAGTTGTGTTTACGGCGGTGCCTAGGTAGACGAAGTCTTATACTACCTCAAAATTATAGGAACCAACGTCGACAGTTGACCCGATCTCTATGGACGCATTGCGCGTCGACACCATCAATTTGGTCTTCTCGCCGTTTACCGCCAGACCCACTTTAGCAGATTCTCCTTCGATCTTCATCAAGGTATCAGTTACTTCATTTACTGATCGTCCCGTGATGTCTATATCATCAGCATAAGCAAGTAACATGTGGCTATTGGTGTAGATTGTGTCACTTCTTTTGACGTTTGTCTCTCGTATAACCTTTTCTAGCAGGATGTTGAAAAGATCACACGGAAGGCTGTCTCCTTGCCTGAAACCTATTTTGGTACAAAACTCTTCGGAGAGGTTCTTTACTATTTTAACTGAAGATCTTGTGTCAGTTAGAGTCATTTTACAAAGCCGAATGAGCTTTGCGGGGATACCAAATTCAGACATGGCTTGGAATACCTTTGAACTTAGGGGGCTGTCGAAGGATGCTTTATAATCGACAAAAAGGTGATATGTGTCGATCTGCATATCTTGGGTCTTCTTCAGGATTTACCGCAGGGTAAATATCTGGTCAATAGTGGACTTGTCAGGTGTAAAGCCGCATTGGTATGGTCCAATTATTTCGTTGACCATGGGCTATAGTCGTTCGCACAATATCCCTGACACTGTATTGTAGGCGATAGGGAGAAGACTTATGCCCCTATAGTTGGAGCATAAAGTCTTATCTCCTTTCTTATGGACGGGACACAGGATGCTCAGGTTCCAATCGTCGGGTACGCGTTCTTCCTGCCAGATGGTGCTAACTAGCTGATGCATGCACCTTATCAGTGCGTCGCCTCCGGTTTTAAACAGATCGGCTGGTAGGCCATCAGCTCCTGCTGCATTATTATTCTTCAGCCGGTTGATTGCTGTTTTCACCTCATCTTGGCCGGGCGGTATACATTCTATACCATCTTCTGGGATTGGATCTGTGGTATCATCGTCTTCGCTACTATTGGATACCAGCAGATTGGAGAAATGTTCCTTCCATATCCTGAGCACGCTGTTTGTATCTGTTACCAGATTATCTTGCTGGTCTCTACAGGAGGATGTGCCTGTACCAAAGCCATCTGTTTGATGTTTCACTCTTTGGTAGAATTTTCGGACTTCATTCTGGCTCCCGCTTTTCCATTTCTCTCTTTTTCTTGCGGAAAAGACGTTTCTCTTCTCTCCTTTTCTCCCGATATCTCTCTCGCGCGCTACGCGTTGCTACTGATTGCAAAGTAGCTCTACACAGAAAAAAAGCCACCCTGAAAATTTTGATTAAAAGCTTTATCACCATATTTTTGTCGAATGGCGATAAAATATTACGAATATATAGGGAAAATGTTCATCAAACATGAAAATGTTACTAGAAAGCAATCAATAAACGATTTCAAACAAATAATTTATTGAAATTTGTTTATGGTTAATAATAAATTTCTGTAGTTAAAATGGTTTTCAACGTTTGTCGCATGTTCTCGCTCTCAAGAGCGAGAGAAACAACAATATTAGGGCATAAAGAGAGCGCTACAACAATGTGCTGTGTTTTTTTTTTTCTTGAGGTGTGAGTATCGTTGCTATGTACTATATTTAAAAGCATGGTCATGGAATTTTTTCGGCATGAAGGGATGGAGCGTTTGTGTGGCATTTGGTTGGTTATTTATTTGTGCTCGGGTGAAGGCTTGTATGTAAGTTTGTTACTGTTTTTTGTTGCTGATTTTTATGAACCTAACAAACGAAGAGAGAAAGAAAAAAAACGGTACGAATTCTCATGTTTTGTTCTGTTTGTGGTTAAGAAAGGCAGATAACATTTTTTAACCGTCAGTTTGGTATTTTTTGGCAGTCTCTTTAAAGTAGTCGTTCTGTGTGGATCGGTAGTACAGAAATAAATCAATGTTTGTGTGTTTTCTTAAAGTAAAGGTGTCTTTCAAGTAAATTAAATGCACAATACATTTTATAATTGAATTCACGAATATGAAAAAGGATAATAAGAATATTTTATTGGACAAAGAAGCAACCGCATGTGATATTGGTAATAACATCAAAACATTTTATATATTTGAAATATATATGGATGTACTATTTCTCACATTACAGATACCCATTTTCCGCTGATGATTTTCAATGTGGCAGAAGAATGTGTTTTATTTCACAACGTTCAATGATGTTCCCTAAAATAAATGTGTGACACTAAATAATTATGTACTTCTGTTATTAATTATTCCATACCGTTTTTCTTTCTTTCATCTGTTATTTTTTATGTACCTATGCGTCTGGTGTTGCTTTTGTACTTGGCATTTCCATTAAATAAATAACCACGACCATTTATTAATGTGTGTATGTATCTTTTTTTTGTGGCTTTTGGGTTTGCATTTAACAAAAAAACAACAAAATAATTGTAAATATGAATATTTTTTTATTGATTGGAAAAAATGCATTCAACAATTTTTTTAATCAAGAAAATATTTTGTTTTTATCATGCAAAATGTGGAATATTTTGATAAATATTTTTGTCAATATGTGAAATGTTTTATCAGTTCAAAATAAAAAAAAATCGATAAATATTTTAATCAATATTACAATTTTATTTTATCAAAATGTATTTTTACTTTGTGATCAAAAAATTTTATCGAATTTTGTCAATATGACAATTTTTTTTATTGCCGGAAAATCGATAAATTTTTGGTTGAATCTTTGCATTTCTTTATCAAATGGCTACAATTTTTTTTTTCTGTGTATATGCCGCATTTTTCTCTTCGGTAGCAGCACGACACTCCTGATCATACCATGAATTCCTTTGTGGAGGTCTCTGGAATCCAAGTATGGATTTTGCGGCTGTTTGCATGGAGTGGGCAATATGTTGCCATTGTGTTGTTATGTTATCGGGACAAGGAGTGCTCGCGTTAAGCAATTGGGCTAGTTGAGTGGAATATGCTGTGGCTATCTGTTGTGTTTGCAGCCTATCGATGTCCAACTTCCGCGTTGAGTCTGTTCGTGCTTTATTTGCAACGTTTAGACGGGTACGTACCTTTGCTGCAACAAGGTAGTGGTCCGAATCAATGTTTGCGCCTCGGAACGATCGTACATCCAACACGCTGGATGAATGTCTTCCATCTATTACATTATGATCAATTTGATTACTTGTTCTTTGATCTATAGACAGCCAGGTGCCCTTATGAATATCGAGATGATTAAACCTGGTACTGCTAACTACCATGTTTTTTGCACCTGCAAAGTCTATCAGCCTCATACCATTGTCAGATGTTTCACTGTGGAGACTGAATTTCCCGACTGTTGGGCCAAAGATATTCTCCTTTCCAATTTTGGCATTAAAATCGCCTAGAATGATTTTAATGTCATGGGCAGGGCAACGGTGATATGTTTCTTCTAAGCGCTCGTAAAATATATCTTTGGTCTGTTCGCCCTTTTCTTCAGTGGGAGCATGAGCACAAATAAAGCTGATGTTGAAGAATTTAGCTTTTATTCGAATTGCAGCAAGTCTTTCATTTACTGGGGTGAAGCTTGATACCAGATGTTTTAGCCTCCGACTAACTACGAATCCGCAACCAAATTCATTCTTTACGTCATGGCAGCTATAGTACAGTGCGTCACCTTTAGGTGTTGTTGTGACGCCTTTCCCAATCAATCGTATTTCCTGTATGGCAGTAATATCGGCCTTGTACTTTTCAAGTACGTCTGCCAATGCGAAGACTGCACCTTCTCTATAAAGAGTGCGAACATTCCAGGTGCAGATTCGCATATCATGGTCCTTAAAACGTTTGCGGGGTTCGTCAACTTTAGAGGGGTTTGTTTTTCTTTTCATTCGTTTTTTCATAGTAGGATGTTTTTTTCTAGGGGAGGGTTACTAACCCGACGCCCAAACCCAAGTTTTTAACGTTCTTATGGGTGAACGCGCGGCACATATTAGCTCACTTCCTTTAACGGGTGTTAACGGCAGTTCCCCAGGTGACACCACGGGGAGGTCAGTGGATGGAATTACATAGGTCTATAGAAAATGTTTCTATAGACCGATAGAATTACATAGGTCTATAGAAAAATGTGCAAAATTATATCGAAATCAGTTCAGATTTGGATATAGCTCCCATATATGTTTTCGGCCGATTTGAAGTATTTCATGCACCAAACACGCTGTATCTGTCCAATTTTGATGAAATTTGGAATGTGCCCGATTTAAGGTATTTGATGCACCAAACACCATATGTGTATCCAATTTTTATGAAATTTGGAATGTGTGACGGTGTTTGGTCTAGAAATATATGCGCCAAATTATATAGTAATCTGTTCACATTTGGATTTAGCTCCCATATATATTTTACCCTTTCCTTACTGGTTTATTTATAGTTCCCACAGCCATTTTGTTGGTAGTAAGTAGGATTTGTTAGTCCATATTTATATTAGGTAATTTTCCTTGCGGCAATTGTCAGTTTGATGGAGAGAGAGGTGAGACATATGGTAACCCTTTGCCTCTCAACGCCTTCTCTCTCCGACAAACTGAAAATTGCCGCAAGAACAAGTAAGAAAGTATCAGTCAGCTGAGCCGACAGAGATATACCCTCAGCCGCGTACCCGAAGAAAAAACGTTAACACAATACTTCTGTAGGTTTTTTAGCTGTTGGGAAAATTTTCCAGGATGGAAAGGGCCGCAAAAAACTACATGTTGCAACAAAATTCAAAATGATCCAAGACGAGTGCATTTTTTCCAAACTTTGGGTAGGTTGTACCCGCAGGAGTGATCCGGTGTAGTACATATTCGGACCTAATACAAATCTGTAAGAAATAATTTTTTTTCTTTATTAGTCCATGGGCCTTTATTACATGTGTTCTTTTACTATCTGATGGATTTGAAAACGCAAAATAAAACAATTTGGAGGCATTAAAAATATAATTTTTACATTGAAAGTTAATGCCAAGAAGCTCCTCCTTCAAATTCAACCATCACTTTTAACTTTAAGTTAACCGGAACGCTACAAATCTGTTCGGTAAATCCAAACTATAACAAAAGAATACTTATAATAATGGGGGTATGGATATTTTCCTTACAGACTATATAATTAAACATGTTGTACTTAATTTTCCGAATTTAAATATATTACAATTTTACTTTTCAATTTACAAAATTTGAGCTAAATCGATTTCTCTCTTAAATGGTTATTTTACACATTAGCCAGTTTAGGTGGTGCTGGTAGGATTTTCTGAACCTTTTTCGGTCATTATCTCAGGAAGTATGGACTTGCCCACGAAAAATAAATACAACGTCGTAACAGGGGCCGCAAGTGCAACCTGCTGCATCACAAATTAATAAGATCAGAGAGGAGTTGTTAAACTATACCTTTTGCAAATTTTGTGTGGGAGGTACCCAAATGAGTGGACCGATATAGTCCATATTAGAACCCGATCTATGCCTGAACGTAATATTACTAATAGCAACGTTTGTCTCAATTTGGTTACTCCCTCCTAGAGTTATTATGCCCACAAAATTTGTGGGGGAGGTACCGGATGGAGTGGACCGATATGGTCTATCTTCAAACTTAAACTAAGTTTGGACAAAATATTGAAAGACCCAAAATTTGGACCAAATATGTTGATCCGTTCGAAAGTTATCGTGCGCTCCAACTACGACACATGGTATTATATGGGTTGTTTGCAGTTTTCGTGTTGATTTCTGAAGAAGTAGGGATTTGCTCCTGAAAAATTATATCGTCGTAATGGGGGTAGTGAATACAAGTGGCTGCAATAAAAATCAAAGCGATTCGAGAGAAGGCCTTAAACTACACTTAAGCAAAATTTTGTGTGGGATGTACCTGAAAGAGTGGACCAATAGGGTCCATATTGGAACCTCATCTATATCTGGTAGAAATGTCACGATGTGCAAAGTATGGACTAATTCGGTTACTCCCTTCAAGAATTATCGTGCGGACAATTTTTCCGAACATTTTATAACTTTTGTGAGGGAGGTACCTGAAGGTGTGGACCGATATGGTCCATCTTCGAACTTAAATCAAATCTGAACAAAATATTTCGATACCCAAAATTTGAACCGAATCGATTGATCCGTTCGAGAGTTATCGTGCGCACCTGCCAGCCAGACAGGCAGACAGACAGATTGCTAGATCGACTCAAAATTGTCTGAAACAGATATCGTACAAACATACTTGGGGTCTAAAACCATTATTTCGATGAGGCACATTTTTGGTCGTATCAAAGTGTAAATACCATATTTAGCCTAAAGGCTGAGGGTATAAAAATTGCCTAATGTTGTTGTAATAGTTTCTGCTTAAGCTGGTCAAGAACCAGGGCTACTTGTAGAAATGTGACTGATTCGATGGGGGGTGCTACAAGGTGCAGTGGGTAGTGCTAGCCCTTTGCCTGATGCTGGGCTGATGTATTCCACGATGTCATTGATTCTTGCACCATCCCGAACGTAGTTGAGCCGAAAATACTCTGATTTGACGTGGCAGCTCACATGTCTGCACGCAGAAAAATATATGTTAGAAATATGTTTGGATCCAAAAATTATTTGTTTGGGACTGGTTGCAAATAAATATGTGTTTGGATCCAAACATTATTTGTTTGTGCACAATTTTGTAACATATCTCAATTTTATTTGTTTGGGTACCAACATATTTTTTATGTTACAACATATTTTTTATGGTTGGATAGAGGATGTTTGTCAAAGCGAGTAACAACAGTGCTCTCGCGTCTACGGAATGCTGTGTTATAATAAAGAGTTGTGTGTATTGTATAATAGAAGAAGGGGGCTTTGGTGGCGTGTATGCGTCAAACACGCGTGTTTTTTTTTTTTTTTTTTTTTTTTTTTTTTTTTTTTTTAACCAGCTTAGCAAGCGAAGAGGAGAAGAAAAAATGGTATGAATTATATGTTCTTTTTTCTTCAGTTTTTTAAATACCATCCTAGAGTAAAGACGGTAAAGTGAGTGAATAAATCAATGTTTTGTGTTTTCTTAAAGAAATGGTGCTTTTTAGTAAATTAAATGCCCAATACATTTTATAATTGAATCGGAATGTTGAATGGAATTATTTTATTGGACAAGGAAGAAATCGCATTTAATATTGGTAATTACATACATACATATGTATATTTGAAATATGGTACACTCATATTTATTACATTACATAATCATTTGTGTTTTATTTCACAACTAAGGAGAAGCGTTCAACGATGTTTCTATATTTTTTCTTTTTAAAAGTGTGTCTACAAATTATTTCATTCAGTTTTTCTTTTATTAAAGTGTGTTATGTATTTCTTTGGAATTTTGTATGTACCTGTGTGTCTGCCTTCATTTGCCTTTGAATAAACAACCACCATTTATAAATGTGTCTGTATATAATGGAAGTATCCAGTGAGCGCCCTCTGAGAGCAAGTGAGCATACATTTCAATGTGTTTTACGTTGAAATTTACGCTCCCTTTATCTCAGTAACCGCCCACTGTTGCGTGTGTTTGTTTTTTTTTGTGGCTTTTGGGTTTGTATTTGTTTGCACCCAAACATATAATTTGTTTGCACCAAAACATACATTTGTTATGGCTACTTGCAAACAAATATATGTTTGCTGCAAAATATGTTTGGGACATATGTTAGAGATGCCGTTTTCTTGTGTGTGTGAGAGTGGAGGTCCTATCCATCATTATAGTGATTAGCATGGCTCTAACGGTAACACCCGAGCAAGTACTACAACGAAAGCATGCCATTGTGCCGCGGAACTGGAAGAATCTTGTCTCATAGTATGTATGCTCCACTGAAGTGATGAGGAGGCACCCTATTGCAGTTCTTAGGGCGGCATTCTGACAGGTTTGAATATTTTTCCATTGCGTTGCACGGACCACGCTTGCGCTGCATAACTTACCATAGACCGACCTAGCGCTTTATATGTGGTCAACAAGGTTTATTTTTCTACACCCCAAATGCTGTCGGCTAGGTCCTTGAAGACCTTCTTTATACAGCTCAGCTTGTAGCTGATAGCTGTAGCATGCACGGGCGACGCGAACATGCTGTCGTAAGTGACCCCTAGAATCATGGCGTAGTTGGTGGTCGGAATTCTGTAAATCAACGGCCATTATATTCAATTCAGTGCTTACCTCTGCAGTCCATGTGGTGAACAGAGTGGCCGTAGATTTAGTGGCGGACATTTACATATTCCTCGCGTGGAAGAAGTTGATATCATACATTCATCCGCATAAATTACGATCTCAATGTCATCTGGAGGGGTAGAATACAGGAGAAGTAGATGTTAAACTACGGATATTTTCAATTCCTCAGATGGAAGAACTGTACTAAGTCAGGTATGATAGAACCCCACCGAGAATTTCGTGCTATCATTCGCATACTTTACGATCTATATGCCTTCTAAAGAGTATGTTATTTCAGAAAGGTAGAAATTAAATAGTTCCGGAGATATCACTCTAAGGGGCTTGGAGTTCTTGTTTCTGAATTCCACTTACGACTGACGTACACACATATAACTAATTATCCAACGCTTCAAACTTGTCCGGAGGGTAGTCTGCTCGATGTCCTCAATCAGCAACAAAGGCTTTTGATAAGTCGCACATCTGGTTAAACCCTCGACTTATACGTGTTTAAATAACGTGTAGCGCCGTTGTCGTGATGTGCTGCTTACTGAATCCATGTTGGTGTTGCGGAGGATAAAAGCATCAAGGTCCTTTACTACAGCGACAAAAGCGAAATCGGTCTGTGCGATTCACCTTTGTTGGCATCCTTACATGGCTTCACTAGCGTGGCCACCTTGCCCATTTCCCAGACTTCAGGAACAATGTGGGCGGCTAGCGACATGTTGGGTACTTTAGTGAGATACTCCACTCCCGGCACATCCAGCTGTTTCATCATTACCATGGAGATTCCGTCAGGGCCCAACTCTTTGGGTAATTTAGCGTTACTGATGACATTAGGAACATCATCCATTGTAAATTGTGGTGGTGTATTCTCTCTATTCTGGTAGGGACATCCTCATTGTCCGTGCAAAACGTGAAGCTATCAATCTGCTCAGCCAGCACTATTCCCCTCTGGTCGTTTCCGAGGACCGAATGCCACAACCTATGATGAGCATTAAATTCCCCCTATGAACCTCCAAAAGTCGGCTAATGTTGGGCCTTAAACCTGATTTGTAGCTATTTATCGGTGGATGTTTACATTGAACCACTCTTCCTCGGCAGTTCTACTCGTGACGGCTACCCCCAAACATTCTATGTACGGGCAATTAGAGCCACGATCTCGCGCGATAGGCCTGTATTGAACAGACTGACGCAATAGGAAAGCTAATCCCCCACCTCCACTTCTGGTGCGATCCTTCTGCAGTACGTTTTAAACACACAATTTTAGCATTGTTGACCAACCAGATCATAGTTGTGTCAGAATGGTTCTGGCGACTCTAGGCAGGCACCGTTCGATGTCAGCAACGGCTGGAGTATATTTTTGCATTTACTTCGATTTACTTCATATGAGTTGACAGCTATCTGTATTGCGCTAGTATGAAGCGATGCAGCCAGTGACACACGGTCGAGGTTCGATGGTATGACATCCTGGATGTCGGGCAGTACCGCCGGATGTCCTTCTGGATGTGATGGATCCTGTCCCCGATATGGTGGTTGGGATGCGATGGCTGATAACATACCAACAGGAACTGTCCGGCGAGCAACACG
This sequence comes from Musca autumnalis, assembly GCF_047663935.1. Taxonomy (NCBI): domain Eukaryota; kingdom Metazoa; phylum Arthropoda; class Insecta; order Diptera; family Muscidae; genus Musca; species Musca autumnalis. Next base: position 323,546,670 of record NW_027411644.1, read on the forward strand.
TCATACTCGACATCTGGACACATGCGGAAGCCGTTCGTAGGGCGTTATTTTGGGTGGTTTGCAACGTGTCGCTTAAAGTGAAGTTCAAACTGAGGCTGCGTAACTTAGGAGTGAGCGGTACCCGGGATGGTTTTGAGTACCTTTTTCTATTTAGGACTTTGGTTCTTATCGTGACTGCATGTTTCGAGAAGGTGAGGAGGTGTCGAAGATGATGCTGAGTATTTTCGGATTTTGGACTGTTTGTATTGTCATATCTTCGACCTTGATGTCCAGTATCCGCCTTACCTCCTTTGTCCATGACATCATGATGATTGCAGTGTATTTTGGGGCTGAAAGCTGTAGGTTTCTTTCCTTCAAAAAACGCTGCCAAGGTGATGAAATATGCATTGATTCTGTTCTCCAGTTCGTCAATGCATACCCCGGTGGCCACAATGATGCAGTCATCTGCATAATTCACCAGTTGTACGCCGGCTGGAGGGAAAGGAAAGTTGGAGACATAAAAGTTAAACAGGAAGAGAGATATCACACCTCCATGCGTTAGGTTCTGTTTAACTTTCCAACTCTTTGTTGTTGCATTTGTTGATAACATTCCGATAACAGCGACGACTCACTGAGGGCTGTGTTCTCGCAGCAACAAATAGACGAGTCCAGATCAACGCCTGAGATACATACACTCCCGGCATCTATTTAATCCGGTATCGAAGAACCCGCCCCTTCGAGATACCTAACCCGTATGTTGCGATGCTATGATGTTGAAAAAGGATAAAACTGGAACCCAGCCCAACAGACGTACTCTTGTCTCATGACAGCTTCAATATAGTTCGAAATCATCCATAGTATTCACAATATTGTTATTACGGGTAAAAGCGAGCCACATGTTTACTCACTCCATTAACCGGTGATACAGTTCTCTGGTGTCCCCTTGAGATAAAAGAGGTACCAAGATAAATCTCAGACTTTGGCATGTTAAATCCAGTCTGGACCATGAGTTGATATCTGTCAACCACTACGTCATCCACACTTTAAACCATATAGATAAAAATACACTATTATACCTACCTGACCACTTCCAATTTAGTTTTCATTTCAAATAGCAAAATTGATGACAAAATATCGATACCAAATAAGGAAGTTAACCATCGAACCTTCTTTACAAGCAATCCAAACAAATGGAATGCAAAATGTTAATGTGTTTCAAGTGTATGTGTGTGTGTGCGTGTGCATTCTTCTTGAACTTGGTCATGTCAAAGTGAATCTAATTTATGGTACAATTATGGCCGAAAGCATTTGTTGGTTGGTTACCCCACAAAAGAAATTTCATTTACCTTAAAAAGAATCTTTGCTGTTTTGCTATTAACCAACTTGTATGTCTGTTGTATGGTGTGGCTTAAATTTTTGGTCAATTTCAAACTAAACCAATATTGCTTTGCTGTAAAAACAGAAGAAAAAAAACATTTGCATGTACTCATGTCCGATTGCCGCCTGACCATAAACGTTCAATGGAGGAAAGTGGAAGAGGCATGCTTATCGTCGTGTAACATTAGCATTTCTCGCAGCGCCGTAAAGGGCGTGTGTGTTGGTGTGCGTTCCGACAATTGACAATAAAAACCAACGGCAGTGTCAGATCATCATTCACTTCTTCAGTGTCATCCAATCATCGTCTATCAACAACTCGACCGCAGTTCAGTTTTTGTGGATTACCCCATTGCTAAGGATTATCTTCGACCAACAACAACAAAATAAATAAATAATTATAATGGCTGCCCAACAAAAAGTTATCTGCTTCTTCTTAATTGCCTGCTTCCTGTTCAGCGCTGTCGTGTGCGACACCATCCCCAGTGATGAAACCTCCGAAGGAGATGTTGCTGGTAAGTGTTTGTGACCTGTTAGACTTTCTTTTTAGGAAGTGTTCTAAACGATATTCTACCTTTGCAGAGGGACGCACCTTTGGCCACCACTTCTTGAAACGCATGAGCTTCGCCGTTGTGCCCGGTGCCTTTGTTGTCGGTGTCATCACCACCTTGTTGGCTGCCTTGACTGTTGTCTCCATGAAGGGTTTGGGTGTTGGTGTCATCTTGTTGGTCTTGGCCATCGGTCAAATGTTGTCCCGTGCCATTCCCACCGTTCAAGCTGCTGCCTACCATGCCCCCGCTCCCGTACCCGTAGTCTACTCTCACAGCCACACCCAACAACCCGTCTGGTTGGAAAAGGAATGGTAAACATTTATGACCACGAAATGCCTCCCAACTACTCCCCTAACCCCCACCAACGATCCCACTAGTTTTGGATACCTCGTTTAGACACAGGACAATTGTACTTTGAAATTCCCCCTCTCCCTCCCTGCCCCAAAAAAGAGAGTGGGGGTCTTTAGATGGTGCAGTTGTTGCTGTTGTAAATGTGCACGCTACCAAAAACTAATTTTAAGTTTTAGTTTATTTTTAGTTATTTATTTATTTTATTTATTAAATTATTTATTTTTAATTTATTTAAACAAAAAATGATGAAAAAACACAAAAAAATCACGAAATGTCTGTTGGTAATCCCATGAAAACAAAAGAAATGCAATAAAATTCGATATTTATTTTAAAAAACAAAATCAAAAACATGAAATCAAACTAAAAATTTCACTTTTCAAATGTGTCGTCGTCTTCCTACCCCAATTCGCCCCCCCTTTCCACATGAACCCATATGGCAAACAAACCTAATTTAAATTCAGAACATTCTCCAATAAATGTTTAATCGTGTCTACGCGCTACCATTTGCTACGTGAGGAAATTTTTCAAGCACACCAAACAACCAAGCAACCATCCATATGTTCCGCACAGTCAATTGACAGTTTGGTGAATCTTGCAAAGACCTACCAGTAATCCGCAGTTTGTTGTAGTTAGCCATCTGTTGAGAGTGGTCGTGTGATTGGTGATAATGGTAAGAAGGTGACACTCAAATGTCCATGCCATTCATAATCATATTAATAGCTTTGTTAGTTGGTCGGGTCTATGCGAATAATGTATATGGAGTGTCCTATATATTTTCTATAAAGATAAGTTATCCCAACTGCAGAAAGTGTGTTTTTTATTGGTTATAGTTTGCAATGCTTGCGGGTAAAGGTCGTTTAAAATGTATTCAGAAAGCTTTAAACCTAATATTTTGCAGAGGAATCTTCGACCTAAGGCAGTCATCCCAAAAATTATGCGTTTGAGTTCGTGTATGGGAGCGGAAATTTATCCCAGTAAGATTGCTCTGATCTCTTTTGGTCTGTACCGGGATAGAGATAAACCTCGGATCAGTATGGATCTGTTCCGTTTGCCAGATCCGCATCCACCACGTGTCAACAGAACATCGCTCAGTATGTATCCCACTTCGTCGTCGTTGGAATAAGAGACGCCCCGCGTCTCCCCAACAACAACAAACACAGCATCTAACACAACAAATTGTTCGGAAATGTATCATTCCTGCAATTCATTTGCAACGGTCTCCGCAATAAGGTCAGCGAAATTGGGGACTTAATGAGTCGGAAAAACATCATGGTCGCCGCGATCCAAAAAAACAAAGCTCACTGCCGTCTATAGCTTGCAACGTTACGATAGTTACAACGTTCTGCCTAAGAATCGCACAAGAAGCGGAGGAGGAGGACTTACCTTCTAATACACCCATCTGTCCAATATGGACCTATCTCGCTTGAGCTTTACTCTAGAGATCCATACATGTAATATATGGGGGTAGAAGTAAGGTGTGGTACTGCAGAGGTAAAGATGCTTAATGTATACATACCGCCGATGAATAGCTGTGTCCTGCTTTATCTTTCCGATATTAGTTTACTTTTAAGGGTGCTTGAGGATTTCAATGCCCATCATGAGCTTTGACATTCCGTCCTAGGTGATGACCAGAGGTGTATATCGCTGGCCGAGCAAACTGATAGCTCCATGTTTTGCATGGCGAATGAAGACGCTCCTGCGAGAAAATTACCACCGCTTACCAGATGTGGCACTCGGTCTGATAAATGACGTGTCTTGACAATCCGTAATTTCCCTTGGCTCAGACCTGAGAAGCTGTTTTGCAGTTTCCCAACATCAACATGGATTCCGGAACTACAATTGCACTACACGCCATATCTACACATATCAGTACAGAACTGAATCAACCATGTCAAGCTGTTCGATAATATAGAGAAACGTAGTCGGAATTTCGAAACAAGAATTTGTAAACAAGAGGTCTTAAACCAGTAGATTGAAGCATAGAGTTCCCCAAAGCGGGTGATATCTGCCAAACTGTTTAACATCCACCTTTTTGAAATCACACACCCTCCATACGGCATAGATATCGAAAAGTATGAGGTTGAGTGTACGATCTTGGCGTCTGGTCCTATCGTCGATAACATATATGATAGGTTAAATGTCTACATAGCGGACTTAGTGCAGTTCTTCCATTGAGAAATATGAAAATATCCGCCGCTAAATCCACTGTCACATTATGCACCACTTGGACGGCTGAAATGAGGTTCCCACTGAACATATTGGTCGATGGTGTCCTGATTCCGACCACTAACTACCCCAAAATATTTTATTTGCTATAAGATAAGAAGTAGGAACATGGTTCTCAAGTCGCTGACTGGCAGCACTTGGGATGCTGAAAAAGAAACCTTGTTGACTTCTTACAAAGCAATAGGCCGCTGTGTAATAAGGTATACGACGCCTATCCAATGGAAGAATATTCAAACCTACCAGAATGCCGCCCTGAGGACTGCAACAGGGTGCCTCCTCATGACAACAGTGGACCATCTTTATGAAGAGAAGAAGGTTTTTCCGGTCCATTAGCACAACAGGATGTTGTCGATGCAGTATCTGCGTGGGTGTTATTGCAGTGGACATCCCTGTCAGGATTTAATGCATAAGCTTCCCCAACCCAGGCACGTCAGGTTGTTGTTATTGTTGTAAGTATTTATTATTATGTTTGTATGTTCGTTCTTCTGTTCAATCTGACTCTGGGTCTATCTCCAGTTCCAGGAAAGTGGCTGTTTCGATGGGATGTAACCACAGATCCACTGGAGTTAGATGAGTAGGTTTGGCTGGGCAGTTGAAAAGGTGTTTTGTGTCGTGCGGGCCCATGCCGCATACTGGGCAGATGTCTTGCACGGCGCGGTCGATTTCTGCCCAATAAGAACTTAGGTGACTGCAATATCCCGAGCGTAGTTGAGCCAAAACTACTCTAGTTTGTCATGGGTCCTGACGTTTCTCAGCTGCGATAGATGGGGGATGTATTTCGAGGACTTTATTCACACTATATTTGCTTAAGGCCTTAGCAACTGCATCCGTGTAAATACTATTTAAACCTGCTTGATATGCCTGTTGATGTAGGGGTTTTCTCCTATATTGTTGGAACTCCCTCGAAAGCATCTCATTGTGTTGCTTTACTGGAAGAATCTTTGCCTCCTCATGTAGATGGTTCACTGAAGACTTGAGGAGGCACCCTGTTGCTGTTCTCAGGGCGGCATTCTGGCAGGTTTGAATCTTTTTCCAATTCGTATCACATAATCCCGGGGACCAAACTGGCGCCGCATAGGTTACCACAGACCGACCTATCGCGTTATATGTGGTCAACAAGATTTATTTATCTGCACCCCAAGTGCTGCCGGCTAGGTACTTGAGGACCTTGTTCCTACTTTTCACTTTGTCGCAGATAGCTGTGGCGTACGCGCACGACGTGAAAGTAGTGTCGAATGTGACCCTTAAAATTTTGGGGCAGTTTGTGGTCGGAATTCTGCTACAGTCGACCACGACATTCTCTTCCAAACTCCGCTGTCCATGTGGTAAACAGAGTTGCTGTTGAATTTAAAATCTACATATTCCTCGAATGGAAAAGGTTGTAAGATAGGTTAAATAGTTGTTCAGTCACAGATGTCATCAGGATAGGTACCTTACGCCAGGATCGTACAATCATCCGCATATGTTACGATGCCGGGGACGGAATGCAGTAGATGTAGAGGTTAAACAGTTCCGGAGATATCACCCCACCTTGGGGAACACCCTGTTTCACTCTACGGGGTTTGGACTTCTTGTTCCTGAATTCCACGTACGACTGGCGTCCACACATATAATTGACATCCAAAGTTTCAAGCATGGCCGGAGGGTTGTCTGCTCAATGTCCTCAAACAGCGTGGAGTGCCTGACTGTATCAAAGGCTTTTGATAAGTCAAGCGCCACCATCACTGTTCTATCGTACGGCCGCCTTCGGTTGAGTCCTTGACAAATATGTGTGGTAATGGCGTGCAGCGCAGTTGTCGTGCTGTGCTGCTTACGGAATCCATGCTGATGATCGGCAACTTTATATCTATTTCTGATACTGGGGAGGACTAAGGCCTCAAGGGTCTTTGCTACGGGCGACAAAAGCTAAATCGGCCTGTACGATTCACTTTTGCTGGCATCCTTGCCGGGCTTCAGTAGTGCGACCACCCTGCCTATTTTCCAGACTTCGGGAGCAATGAGGGTGGATAGCGACAAGTTGAGAACTTCAGTGAGATACTCCACTCCCTCCACTTCCAACTGCTTCAGCATTATCATCCATTGTAAACTGTGGTGGAAGAAATCTGATGCGACGTAACACTCTTCTCTTCGCCCTGTCACTCTCGGGGTGCTCGACAAACAGTCGATTAAAATAACTTGCGCACCTCTCCGGGTCAGTCAACGTAACGTCGCCAAACGTGACTGAGGTCCTATCTTCCCTTCTTCCCGGGTTCGAGATTGACTTAACCGTTGCCCACAGTTCACCTATACCGGCTCCAATGTTGCAACTCTTCAGATGATTTAACCACTTGTTCGGCATATGCTCGCCGACCAGCCTGTTAACTTCCAGTGTCAGCTCCCTGACTCTGGGGTCATTGGGGTTGATTCGACGAAGCTCATTACGCTCATTTGTTCTGCTGGGAAGTTTGGTCTTACTTCGGGTATTCGACCAGCAGGGATATGGCGAGCGGTTGTAGCAGTGCGATCCTTCCTTAGCACGTTGTAACCGTCGCAGCGTTGTAAGCTACAATTGTTGTTGAGCTTGGTTTCTTGCACCGCAGCGACCTTGATATTCTACTACTCTACTCTTTCCTCGACCTTACCTCGGAGTCCATTGAAATTAAATTGTTACAAGGATGCATTTTCCATGATTGGGACAACAACAGCTGGTGTTAAAAGTTGCATGTGCGGTTGTTGTCGAGGGGACTGCGGGGGAGTCTCATAATCAGACGACGAGGGAGTTTCGTAATCCGATGACTACTCACTGGGGGTTGTATCCACACAGCATGTAGCACCATAGTCCCTGTCGTAGTCCCTCACGTGGACAAGTCCAGAGCAACACCTTTGATGCACCCACCCCTGACATCTATTGCATCTCACCGAAGGCTGGATGTGGGTGAAGATGCGGATGTGACAAACCGAGCACAAATATATTGGTCCTGGGTTTTTCTCCGTCCCGGCACGGACGAAAATAATTCGGAGCAGGCATTCCGGGATATGCTGCTCCCAACACAAAAAACGAAACAAATACGAACACATGTACACTGAGGTGGCAGCCGCTGGCCGGAACAATGATGTTGTGTAGTTCCGGGTCAATCCGGTACGAAAGAACCCGCTACCGTGGCACGTCAGGAGGGATTTCATGATGAGCGAAAGAGGTCCAAAGATGTAAACGATCGCATTCACACTGACGCCGTCGCGCAGACAGTACAGAGACGTAGTGTGAATGCCGTAATTGGGGACCACCCCCTCCCCCCTTCCTTATCCATCGCCGCTGGAGACCGCCAGCTGCTATGGTAAACACGAGTGGTTTTATCCCAGTTAAGATCCGGAAGATGAAGCCGCCTCAATACGTTTTTGACCCGCATGTTGGCCGAATACCCAACTCAAGCCCGGTATGTGTATTGGGACCACATGACACGCTGTATTTGTTTAGCTACCCACATAACCCTACTCGATTCTTTATGGACGCAACCAGTCAAGGTTGCAGAATTTTTGAGTCTGAATACAGAGGAACCAGAACCAGATAACTGAAATAATACATGAACCAACATATTTGCGTTGCTACAACAACAAGTAATAATCCTGAAACTTCTTCACATTTAACCTTATCAAGCTAGAAACATTACATCTTTTTTTCCCTTCATCTACTCAACACTATACAGGATGAAGTAGCCGCTTTTACTTAAACCTAACCTAACTTATGAATCTGAATGATCTAAACTTTGTTAGTTTAGAAATCAAAGACTTTATTTCTTTACTTCATAACTATATCCAATTTGGCTACAATGTATGTGTTCTTCTTGGCATTAGGCTCTCTACACGCAGAGAAAAAATATTTTTCGCTTTTGTTGGAACAAAAATATCTGTTTTGGTTCCAAAAATGTAGTTGTTTTGTTCAAACATTGTAATCCAAATCCAAAAATACCATCTTTTGTTCCAAACATAGAAAACAAAAACAACTTTCGAATTTCCGCAATATTGTAAAAATCGTTAACAATACCGATTGTAGGAACTATCATAATCTAATTTTGTTTACAAAAAGTATTGTCAACCCAGAAAACCAGCCCAGAAATTTTTTATTTGAGTGTATATACTTCTCATATACACTTTTCACATAACTTGGATATAAATGTCGCGTATAATATTGCAATCATTGATGAACACATTACATGGTTTGCTGCATTGGCTGACAACAAAGACAAACAAAAAGCCACAAGCACCCACCACAACATAAGGAATAATTAAACACCATAACAAACTGCGGTATATCACCAAACCTAAAAGCACAATGAAGATAGAAGAATGAAACAAAACAGAAACAAATAAAAACAAGAGTCTCATTGTTGGTATACATACACACAAAAACAAAGATAAAGGCATCATGTCATACAAACAAAACTCACCATAATTGTTTTTTTTCAACACGGCATCGAATAGCGAGAGAAGAGAAAAAATTGTCGAAGAAAAGAGAGAACTATTGTCCAGTTGACAAAAACTATTTTTGGATTTAACAAAACCCAATTGTTGGAATCACAATACTACATTTGGAATTTAACAATATCTTTACAATACATATTTTGCTCGTCGAATATTGTTGGATCAATCATATTTTTTTTCTCTGCGTGTAGACGTTACCATTTTAATTGATTCTGATTTGCTTTTCCAAACAAACTGGTTATCCTTTTTTCTATTAAACAAGATTTTCAATTAGTATTGTCTGCCGGATTTTTTTATCCATACTGTATGTACACTATATTTGGTGTACACCATGGTGGAAAACTAATTTTATTACAATGTAAACGGCATCAAAGCGCACATTAATTACCAAAAGTCGATAATGTCATTATGGGAATTCGCAATAAACTTTGAAATTTGATCTAATATCACAATAGTAATTCCAATAGTTCCTCTTCCCCTATCTAGTTCACTGCTCAACTTACAATACAGTTCTTTTGCAGTAAACATTAGCTAGCCGCACAATTGTAAACCATCCTATACCAACATATAATTATTATATAGAGTGTCAGTAGAATAAAACTATACATAATAATGATAACTTTACAAGCGACTTTTTCAACACCAACATCAATCATAATTTATTGCTGTTGTTGGTGTTTATAGAGTTTAATGTGGTCTAAACTTCTTGTCCATCACGCAACGATGGATGGCTTAATGAAAGCGACGAAAGCGAACCACTTAATTTAGAAAACGAAATTGTTAAAGTTATTAACTTGTCTTAATTGGAAGATATCGACACAAGGAGACAACGACATACTTGACATTTTCTAAAACAAGAACGGCATTCATTAGCCGGCAGTGTGATACAGATGCATTCCAACAACATAACTATAAGAATAATTAATTTTCTCCACCGATGACAGTGACAACTCTCACTAAAATTGCAAAGAAAAAATTGTAACGCTTTTCCATGCCATATTAAGACATTTTTATGTGATCGAGTAAAATTTTAAATACAAAAAAGTGAGACAAAGTTAGATGTAAAACAGGACACTTAGCGACACTTACATTAATCCTACGGCGACGGGTTCTTTGATACTGAAATGAGCTGGAGCCAAATACTCATTTCCAGGCCAGCGGCTGCCACCTCAGTGTACACATGTTTGTATTTGTATCGTTTTTCTTTGGAAACAACATATCCAGGAATGCCTGCTCCAGATTCTTTTGGTCTGTGCCGGGTCGGAGGAAAACCCAGGAGTATCCACACACTCAAACATCTACATGATGCAATAGATATCGGGAATGGGTTCTCCGATGTAAAATCGAGGAAATAGTGGATTTCATGAGTCGGAAGAATATCTTGGTAGCAACGGTGCAGGAAACCAAGCTCAACAACAACTGCAGGAAGGATCGCACCAGAAGTAAAAATGGGGATTAGCTTTCTTATTGCACCAGTTCAATACAGACATATCTCGCGTAAGTCTTACTGTATGGGAATAACCGTCAGACTCAACGTATACATCCCGCTGATAAAAAGCTGATAGGTCCACCATTAGCCCACTTTTGGAAGATTATAACAGTCGGTCTTGGGTGCTTTAATGCTCAACATGAGTTGTGACATTTGTGATAGGAAACAACCCGAGGACTGGAATAGTGCTGGCAGAGCATGTTTGTACCTCTACGTTTTGCATAGTCAATGAGGACGCCCCTACCAGAATTAGTCGAGAGTGTCACAGTTCGCCAGACAATCATCGTTTTGCCCCCATAATTTTGTCCATCACAGACCGCCCGATTTCATCACCTCTGAACGTCGCACTTTCATCAATCATCGGAAAGCTAAGCCGAGTTTCAGAGAGGTCACTAATCACCGCTTCAGAGATCTGTCCAACCCCTCTGAAGTTCTGGTAGCAGAAAGGACGTTCCGACACATCATCGATGCTGCAGCAAATCGCCATATATCTGTTGGATGATGTTCCGAAAGTCATCAAGAATGCTAAATCATCCAAAGCATTCTATCCAGTGTAATATGGAACGGCTAAAGGCCAAGACCAGTGAAATAATAATGGAATATCGATTTGGTTTCAGATCTCGCAAACATTTTCAATTTAGTCAAATCCTGACTCAAGATATGGTAAATTTCAAATTTCCTTTGCAATTACATAGAAAAAAAATTAAAAACTTTTTTGGCGAGCACATCCGCCATTTTTGGTACATGGGTTACGAAAAAAATCGTGGTTTCAAATCTGTTCGCGTTCACAAAATTGGATGCTGCACTCAAAAGTTATATGCGGTTTTACTTTCTTGTAAAGAAAAAAATATTTAAAAATTCCTATTGTGTTGTAATAAGAACATGTATATATGAATCGTTAGCAGCATTTGATATCTATCCGTAGATGCTAAATTAGTTGCTAAATTTATTTTTATTTTCGCGGAAAATCAAAAAATATTGAAGAAATCTTGGAATAAATTTTATTTATTCTAAATCAGAGTCCAAAAAATCTCTAAAAAAATAATTTAAAAATACGTACAGAATCTAGACAACGCGTAGAAAATTGTGATACCAAAATTATAAAGATCGCGTTTATAACTTGCATATTACAGCAACAACAAAGAACGGAAACTTATTGTTGGAAATTATTTAAAAAATATATTTTTGGTAAAATACGAAAAATTTTAAAAATAAATGTTGGGAGTCATTCTATTATTTCGCTAAATTTCGACTCAAATCCTGAAGTATTTTGCTTTAACTTCTACGAGAAAAGTAATTAGTCATCGTGAAAGTATATTTGCTTTCTGTGATAAGCAATAGAAATAAGAAGTAGAGAGTAATATTGAAATTACAATCAAAGAAAACACATAGAAGTTAAAAACCGAATAATTCGCGAACTGGTTTAAATCGGTTGAGGTGCATGTGCTTTTCGGATACAGGGAGTCCATGTCTATCAATATGCATGGATTTTCCCATGTTTCATTCAGCGGCCAAAGTGTGCCATCAGTTGCATCTTACTATTCAAAAAACCTTCAAGTGGGCAAAAATTACGCGATGTGCATATGATTATAAGGTGCATCCGATTTCAATGGCCCCCTATTAAAAATACGTCAATATAAATTATTTTAGACAGATTCGTCAAGAACTGCGGATGTGCCACCGCATTCTATTTTGGGATAAATAGGGATATTACTCCTGAATCTTTGTAATTTGTGACACACCTTTTTGGCAAATATTATAATCGCGTATAAAGGATTACATTTATGCAAAAATAATCAAAGAAAATCGCGGTTCAATTCGCGGAATTTTAAAAATATATTTTTGCAGATTTTCCTACTTTCAAGGTATCTATATCCGTCGTTTTAGTGGATGGATTCGACCGCGGAAGAGCTCATTAGATCCGGCACGTAAAAAAACTAAAATCACGCGGAGTTCAGGGGTACCTGTACGACAGTTGTAAATTTTAAAGCCAAAAAATAGGTTTTTTCAGAAAATTTACGCACCAAATTTTCGCCTTTGGACTCCTATTACTAGGAAGCTGTACGGAGCACACTCATGAGATATACATTGAACGACGTAGAATCGCGAGTTCTACAATCCTATAAACTAGTTTGGATTATTATCTAGTTGCACCCACTATTTATAAGAAAAATTCGAAAAACCCAGTTTTCAAAACTTCAAAATGTCAGCATCGATTTTAGGGGGATGCAGTGTATATATCGAGAAGTCATACATTAGAACCATGTTGCCCAAGGGGTATTCTTCAATTCTTTCTTTGAGCTTATGTCTGAATTTTCCGTGGTTTGACCAGAAATCAAGAAAGAACACAAAAAAACTTGTAAACTTCAACACATTTTTACCTATTTTTTAATATTACCACCAACGCAGCTTCCACGAAAATTATTTGTTATGGTCCATATTATGAGATCGTGGCTAAAACACTTCAATTAATATAAATATATTCATATTTTATAAAATATATTAACAGTTCGCGACTTATTAAATGGTAAACCTCAACTTCAACGATTGCAAAACTTTTTTGAATATTACCATATGCACATGGAAAGATTTTCCAAATCATATCTGAATTCGATATCCTGATGAGGGAGATCTAAATAAAAGAGACACAATCAATCCCACGGCTGCAGGTTCTATGCATCGGATTGACTCGGAGGAATCTCGGACCAGGGCGTCACCTCAAAAATGTTGCGTTCGTGTATTATTTCACGGCAATTTACCCGGGAATGCCTACTCTTTTGGTCCGTGCCGGAAGTTCTTGTTTATTAATAAGGTCAGCGAGATTGTGGATTTTATATGTTGAAAAACATAATTTTCGCCGCGATCCCAGAAACAAAACTCACCGCCACCTGTAGCTTGCAACGTTCTGGCGAAGGATCTCAGAGAGCTGCCCATTCCCTCAGATCCTCGGGAACTGAGAGAACTTTCCGAGACATCATCACAGCAGCAGCCGCTCACTACATACCAGCAGGTTGAATATCCGACAAGACTAGCAAATGTCCGTGATGAGCCTCGTCGTACGAACCCTGAAGACCCAAGAGTTAGTGAACTGACTCTTGAAGTCCACAGGCTAGTAGTCGAATATAAGCGGAAATAGTAGCTATACCACCTGAAGAACGCAAACATTGGTGCAGGATTAACGACGTGACAGTAACTGGCCCAAAGAGGTGAGCGTGCTATTTTAACCGGCAGAGTGGTCCCGCCGATGTCCTTCCTGTCGCCACTAGCAAAGATTCTAGAGGCGCTCCTCCTTCCTATGAGGAGAAACTGTTTTACTGTTGCCCTACATCAACATGGATTCATTGCTTGGGTGTTATCGCAGTGAGCATCCCTGCCACGATTTAATGGGGAGGCTTCCCCCAGCCAGGTACGTCTGGAGATATCTTCATGATCTAGAGAGAGAGGTCCAAAGGTATAAACGATAACCGGAAATAGTAGCTAGACCACCTGAAGAACGCAAACATTGGTGCAGGATTAACGACGTGAGAGTAACTGACCCAAAGAGCTGAGCGTGTTATTTTAACCGGCAGAGTGGTCCCGCTACTGAAGGATGCCTGCTGAGCTGAATCATGCAGGCCGATTTCCTTCCTGTCACCACTAGCAAAGATTCTAGAGGCACTCCTCCTTCCCATGAGGAGAAATTGTTTTACAGTTGCCCTACATCAACATGGATTCATTGGTTAGGTGTTATCGCTGTGAGCATCCCTGCCACGATATAATGGAGAGCCTTCCCCCAGCCAGGTACGTCTGGAGATATCTTCATGATCTAGAGAGAGAGGTCCAAAGGTATAAACGATAACCTCTAGACCTATCAGGCAGGCTTGGATAGAATTCACGCAGGCAGTACAGAGACGCAATGTGAATGTCGTACTTGGGGAGCATCCCTCGTCCATTGCAGCAACCGTCTCAATTCGTATTGGACCCGAATTGATACCACGATACCCGACACGTGTTTAGCTGCCCAGCTAACCCCAACTGTCTCCTGATTCTTTATGGACGCAACCAGTCCAGGATGCCGAATTGTGGAGGCTGGATACAAAGGAACCACAACATGATAACTGCAATAATACACGAACATAGTTGCGTTGCTAATAATAATAATAAGCGATGTTTATGCCGATGACATTGACATCATGGGTCGATTATAAAAGTAGACAAAGAATCTGCTACATTGGGTCTGACATTTAACGGCGATAAGATTCAGACCAACAGTGGAAGTTGGTAACTGAAATTTTGAGGTATTTAATAATGGCCTTATATACTTCGGTGCCGCCATAAATAGGATGGTAATAAAATAAGGGGCATAATAATATTGGGAATGAACGAAGATGCCCCAGCTAATGCGTGTGAATATGACTCACAAAGTGGTAGCGAAGATCGGTAGGCCAAGACAAGAGATCTTAGTTTGGCGTATGAGACAAATGTCTTGTGCACAAACAGATTCCCTATGTAAGTAAGTTTTTTTGTAACAAATCAGTATCAGGCTTTTGTAATTTAAAGCAATTTGACGTTTTTTGGGATATCTTTCAGACATGAACTGTATAGCACAAGGCCAAATATACATATATACAAATCGCCCTTTGATGCATGTTTATACAAAATCAAAACACAAATATCATTGTTTTGATTGCTCTAATCTATAACCTGTATTCAATAACTATTCCAAGCAATAACATCTATAAAAACAAACATTCGATAAAAACTAATTCCCGCTGAGTAAATATTGAATCAATTTATGGCACAACAAAATCACAAATAGCACAACGCACGATTTATTTCGATATTATCTTTATTGGCACACAAGAGCCACAACCCAATACTGAAAATGAAAAAAAAAAGAACAGAACAAATGAAATTGCAAATCAAAATTTATGGCGAAATATTATTATGAGCGATGGATGATCAAAATAGAAAACAATCTAAGGAACAACAAAAAACAAATCATTGGCAATTAAAACTAGAACAGCTGCACGCGTATGCATGCATGCTAAACTGGGTAGCTCTTAGTATAATGAACCTGACTGAAACAGGCGCATCCATCAAGCAGATGTAAAGAAAATATCATAGAAACAAGTTTCATTGAACGCTCACTCTCACAGACAAGTGGACGACGACGCAGTCTCTATTTGGCCCACTGGCCGAAAACTGTAACTGGGTCATCAATTCTGTTTTATTTTGTGGTTCCTGTTGTTTGTGGCAACCATAATGCCATTTAACTCCGGCATTGCCATTCATTCATCTGATGTGGTTTGGTGGTGTGGCATTGAGATCATCTGCCTTAATTTTTACTGGAAAATGAAAAAAACACAAAACTGAACAAAGAAAAGCTTGCAGCCAAGGAAAACCAGTTGATGAGGGGAAGTAGGCAAACAACATCTATTTTCGGTAGCATCATCGCAGTCAGAAGAAAATGGAAAATAGAAAGACAATCTTCACAGAAGTTTAATTGATAATTCTTGATAGGAATAACAAGTAATGTGAAAAAAATTAATGTTGGGTCCAGCTAAACCGACAATGATACACCACCTACATATATTTATTGTGCATTAAACCTAATTTGCAATGGTACTTAAAACTTTGGCTTAAGGAAAATGTGTGTTTTTTTATTTGACGTTAGTGGATTTGACAATTTATAGGACATGGATATATTTTTGTAGCTGCGAAAAGAAATAAACAACCGGCGATAGCACAGGGCATCTGGTCGAGTAAATTGGAGTAAATATACGAGTGCCTATAATCCCTGAGTTGAAGTGTAACGGCAGGTTCCCCCCTTAGGCTAGAGTAGCTCGTCTGGATCAAAGGGTCCTTAAAGATATATATTTAGTTGAGACAGAAAGAAAAGGACATTTGATTCCGTTTGATTCATGGAATACGTTGGATGATGTTTAAATGTTCCAAACGGCGTACTGAAATAAGGCCCCATGAAAAAACACCCCAAATGAAAATGGACCCCAATTTTTGCTGTGTTTTTTTCAATTTGAAAAATGGCCCCAATATAAAAAGGCACCAAACTAGGAAATTTGGTCCCAAAAAATATTACATTTATGTCCCAAAATTGGGGCCAAAATGCATTTCTGAAATTAGGGTGCATTTGGCAAATCACCCCAAACACCGAAAATACATCCATTTACGCCCAAAATATTTATTCACTTAAATTTGGGATGTAATTGAATCAATAAATTTGGGGTGTATTTGCAAAAAGGATTTTCAAAAATATTCGTACCAAAGTCCGTAATATATAACTAACTTTTTATAATTTTAACATACTAAAAGCACTTCTACTCTCCATTTTTTCTAACTCTGTTTGAAAAAATAAAAATATAAATTAAAAAATTTAAGAAACTACACACTTTTTGTAAAAATATGCAAATATTTTTTAAAACCTAAAATCTAACAAAAATATTTTCACAATTTTAGAAAATACAAAGTTTTTCTAAAAATTGCAACTAATGTTATAAAATTCAAAAACGCCGCAGCCGAATATATTTTTTGATTTTTTGTTACAAAAATATTTTCAGTTTTACTAAATACAACGGTTTTCTAAAAAATTGCAAATACTTTTATAAAACCGAAAAGCGGCCGCAGGCGAACATATTTTTGACAAAATCGGCTGATTTTTTACAAAAATATTTGTATTATTTAAGAAAATACAGTTTTTGTACAAAATGCAAACACATACAAAATTTCCCGACTTAATTTTTTTTGTTTTAAATTTAAATAATTAATATACCCGTTAGGCCGGGGCGATTTGAAAACCTTAATGGGCCCTTCGCGTTTCTGATTCCTGGGGTTGAACTGAGCAAAAAAGTCCACTGGACCATATATCTACCGTGAAAATCGAGCCTCCCGATTTTGACTTTAAGTTTTTTATTGACGTTTTTTGGATATTTTGGCATATAATAGCCAAACCATTGAGATTTTCGATCCAACACAAAGACAAACATTGTAGCCAAGACAGTAATTGAAAACTCTCTTATACATCGCAAAAGCATTGGAACGCTCCTTCAGACAGTTTTGGCCTTAAGAATGTGCAAACTTTTCGGAAAATGTCGATAAATGACATTGTGCTACAAAATTTGACCCGAAAAATATTCAAGTGTTCTGATGCAAAATTATATCGTGTTGGAATCCATGGACAACGACAATGGCTTTAGTTGCGTTGGGTCACTTCGTTTTATTTTTTTAAACCGGTAAGAGTAGTGAACATCTGGGTTTCTTACATTTTCAAATTTAAACGGGCATATCTTATTTTTTCCACAACGGATTTCTTTTGATCCTTCTTCCTTTTAAAGGGGTGAATAATGTCTTTTGAATAAGCTATTATTGTTTTAAATCGGTTAACAAATGGCTAAGTGATAGTGGTTTATGTTTGAAAAACCCCACAAAAAACCTATAAAGGAATTTCTCATAATTTTCGAAATAAATATTGAACAAAACAAAAAAACATTATATTTTTGAAAATTATGAGAAATTCCTTTATAGGTTTTTTGTGGGGGTTTTCAGACATAAACCACTATAACTTAGCCATTTGTTAACCGATTTAAAACAATAATAGCTTATTCAAAAGACATTATTCACCCCTTTAAAAGGAAGAAGGATCAAAAGAAATCCGTTGTGGAAAAAATAAGATATGCCCGTTAAAATTTGAAAATGTAAGAAACCCAGATGTTCACTACTCTTACCGGTTTAAAAAAAATAAAACGAAGTGACCCAACGCAACTAAAGCCATTGTCGTTGTCCATGGATTCCAACACGATATAATTTTGCATCAGAACACTTGAATATTTTTCGGGTCAAATTTTGTAGCACAATGTCATTTATCGACATTTTCCGAAAAGTTTGCACATTCTTAAGGCCAAAACTGTCTGAAGGAGCGTTCCAATGCTTTTGCGATGTATTAGAGAGTTTTCAATTATTGTCTTGGCTACAATGTTTGTCTTTGTGTTGGATCGAAAATCTCAATGGTTTGGCTGTTATATGCCAAAATATCCAAAAAACGTCAATAAAAAACTTAAAGTCAAAATCGGGAGGCTCGATTTTCACGGTAGATATATGGTCCAGTGGACTTTTTTGCTCAGTTCAATCCCAGGAATCAGAAACGCGAAGGGCTCATTAAGGTTTTTTTCCTTCCACACAAATCGCCCCACCCTAATATACATGTATGATTTTCCACATTAAACTAATAAGTCTCTGAGTGTACTTTATGCCGACGACTGTTTATTATATGCCCATGCGGAATCTCCTTTTGAAGCCTTAAGTATTTGGGAGTAACAATTAATAAATTAGTCAAATTTAATGAACATGCATGGATTCTTATGGGAAAGGCTTATAGCATAATGGGGTCGTTTGGAACTCTTCTACAAAATAAATCACTACCAATTAAATCAAAATTGATGTTATACCAAACATGTATTAGACCTGTACTACGAGTATTATACGCCTTTCCCATCTGGTTCAATATTTCTTCCACGGTTATGCTGGAATTAGAAGTGTTAGAGAGGAAAGTTCTCCGCCTATGTATAGGAAAAAAAATTAGTCCGTACATAGATGCTTCTCGATGTGTACGATGTGTTACACCTTTTTCTCCTTGCCTAAAATAAGACTTGAGAAAATGAATTTAATGAAACATCAACAATTATTTTCCTTCATAATTTCAATATTTCATCTAACCATAGGCGGTACAGCCATTTGTACAATTGTTGTCTTCTACGAATGTTTATAAATTTTGTCTTCTTACCATCGCCTTCTACATCCTCCAGACTAAGATCTTCTAAACTGCAGCACAACATGAGCTTTGACTGCAACAGTAAACTTTGAAGTGAAAAGAAAAAAAAAACATTTTCCCAAAAATATCTGAAATCTAAAAGAAGAATTTTGGAGATCAACGCAGTATAGGTGTGTTCGTTTACCCAACAATTTGTACAAATTGTTACTGTATGTTGTTCATTTACTCAATAGTTTAAAGTAAAATGCCTTAATCGCTTACCATAACTTTCAGAATAGTTTTTACATTCGCTAGAACCTTGGGGGAAATTTCTTAAAGATTTATAACATCACTATTTGTTTCCTTACCAACTATTCCATACTAGTGTAGGGTATGAACAATATTCAAATAATATCCACCTATTAATAAAAGTCATTGTTCGCATTCATAGTGATTCCAAGGTAACCTCTAAACAAGCACAGAAACAAGTCTTCGATGTGTGCAGAAAAGAAAGTTAATCTAGTTGCAGAAAACAGAAATGAGAAAAATTGATGCAACAGAAACATTTGTGCTTAGTAGCCATCAGCAACTCCGTGTGTGCCGAACGCCACAAAAGCAGGCGGAAAGCAAACCAATCTCGCAGATACAATAATTGTCCACTCAATAAGGATTATTCTCAAACCAATAAAAAATACAGAATAACGTTCAAGCAAACATTTTCCACCTCAAAACGAACAACAACAAAAACACTTCATATTTACACCTCGATCGTAATGCGAGGAACGTGTGTGGATATTGTGTTTCTTATAGCTGCTGTAGCAGCTATACTTATCAGGCCCTCAAACCAATTCGAACAAAAACAGCAGCAAATACAAGAACCTCCGGCGATCGCTACCAACGAAGAACAAGCAAACGGAAGTGGCAACCCTAACGCCTCTAGTAGCGAAAGTAGAAACTACTACCGATCACCCCCAACATCCGCCAGCATGACCGTAACACAATTTCGTAATTCTATTCCAATGCGTATTTATGAATGTTTACGTGATTTCAGTACCTTACGTTGTACAAAATTATTTGTTTTACAAAAATTGGAGGAGCGCAAGAATTGGACAAATACGGGAAATCTAACAAAAGACTTTCTCCAACAATTCTTTGGTGAAGAAGATAAAATGGGCAGCTTGATATCGGAGAAATTTCGCAAACTTAGCGATAAGGAATTGAATAAAAAATTGGTATTTAGTTTGCAGAGATTTTTTAAAAATCGCGATATCAAATTGCAATTCCTGCCGGGTTTGATGGTGAAAGTTATACCAAGCAAAAACAACAAAGTGAAATTAAGTTTTAAGAAAAGTATGGAGAAAAAACTTAATACCATTTTCGGATAATTTAATAACTTACAATTTATTTTGTTTTTCTGTAGAAAATAAACACAAACATGAGGGTCGTGCCCAGGACACGTCAATATTCACTGGGGCTCTGAAAGACCAAAACATGCTGGACAGCAGTCTGGAGGGTCACGGAAATCTTAGTCTGGAGGATGATGAAGGTGATGGTAAGTCAAAACACAAAAATCCCAAAAAGAAAATCAAAAAGGATAAACATTCGTATAAGACAACAATTCTACAAATGGCCGTACCGGTTATGGTAAGTTGAAATATAAAACAACTTTGAAGGAAAATAATTGTTGATGTTTCATTACTGTGCCTTCTTTCAGATTATGCCTGCCATACTTTTGGGCACATTTTTGCCCTTCATTCTACCCGTATTGAAGATGGCCACTCTAACCACCATGATCATGAACAATACCGCATTTATGGCCGCCTTAATTTATGCAGCCCGTACTCACGTCAATGCCCAGCAGGAACAACCCATCAACTATAGTTATGGCAGTCATCCCATTGGATATCACTGAATTTGATATTATTTTTTTGGTTGTAAATCGAATCAAAAATTCAATTCGAACTAAAATAAAAGAATTTGAATCATATAATATTTTTTCCGTATGCGACTAGGTAGTTGAATTTTATTCCATGCTACTATTTAATCCTACTTGCTGCATTTATCAATTTAGCGCAGTTTTGATATGTAAACAGGCATTTTGGGGTCCTTTCCTACCTGGAAAATAATTCGAAGACAACATTAATATGAGAAAAGAAATTAAATTGGTAAAAATCCTAATGTTCATAATATGGGCTAACACTATAATAACGCTAAGATAAGTTTTATTTTAGGCAAATCAATTGGTCAGTATGGCATAAAGGAGAAGATTATTCTTATTATGAAAGCATTGTCTTGCAGAAAAAATTATATAAAAAATCTTCACGTATTGATGTTTAAAAACCCGACATTGAAACCATAGAATCCCTATACCCGCAACGCCCTATGTGTTTTAATTATAGTACTGAAAAATTGCGGGAAATTTGTATGCAGAAATCTAAAAAAAAAGAAAGACTGTGCGTCTTATCTTTTTATGCGCTTAGAATATGCATTTGTTTCAAGTTGGAATATATTTATAGGTACTGCGATGAAAGATAAATATGAAAAGGAAGATCACTTCGAAATGTTTTCTAAAATATGTATGTATGTATCCACATCCCCATTTGTTTCCATACAAACTAGAAGGTGGGACCAGAGCTCCGATTTACTTGCGAGTGAAAATTTTGGGGGGTGTGGTAATTTTTTCTCGGTACAGTTTTTTTGGTGAGAGTGGAGCAGATTTATTTGAGGTTGGCGTAACTTTTTGTTTGGTGGTGGGAAAAAGGCAAGTTGCCTCCCTCAATTTGTCCAAATTCGAGAAGAGTTTCACTCGCGAGTGAAATTCGAGCGAATTCGAGCGAGTATTCTGAGCTCTGGGTGGGACAAATGCAAATTTGTAAATTGGCAAAAATTGTATAATCCCAGCAAAATTTGAAGGAAGGGGTTCCAAGCAATGACGTGATTTCCTGGCATCTTTTGCATTGGTTCAAACGAAGTCGTGAAAGATCCGATTTTTTCATTAGCATTTGAACCAATGCAAAGGAAGTCGTAAAAGATCCGATCTTTTCATCAGCATTTGAACCCATTCCATCGATCCAATAGAGATGAATTTTGTGTTTTTATTTATACACATTTTTCTAAAAATATAAGATTAATTATTTACAATAGGCTTGAACGTTGTTAAAACTCTCGTCGTAATGATAATGTCATTGCAAAGGGTTGGTGAAAATGAGATGCCAAAGCATTGGTGGAAATGACATGCCAAAGCATTGGTGATAATGACATGTCAAAGCATTGGTGTAAATGACATGCTTTGGATTAGAGATGGGCGCGTGCCTAAAAAATTAGGCACGAACATGCACGAACACGGACCAAAATTTTTATGCACTTTCACGCACAAACACTCCGTTTTTCGAGAAGGCACGAACACGCACACTCACGCACGAAATTAAAGAAAAGATATATCGACATAGTTGTACATTTATTTGTTCAAAAAATGCATATGTTCTAAAATATACATATTGCAAAATTACTTATAAACAAACATTTACATATTCCCAGCAAAAATCCTCATTACAAACCTCCTTTCCCACCCATTATTTTAACAAGGGCATGTCGCGCGAAATATCTGGTTATTTTGTAACCACTGAAATAAGTAGTCAGAATCTACTCAGTATCTACTTATTTCAGTGGTTACCATCTACCTATTTCAGTGGTTACAAAATAACCAGATATTTCGAGCGACATGCCCTTGTTAAAATAATGGGTGGGAAAGGAGGTTTGTAATGAGGATTTTTGCTGGGTTCTTATTTAAAAACATTATTTTGTCCAAGTTAGAGCTCAAAAGTCTAGTTAGTCCTTTCGTTAAGAATATTTCCAGATGTGGAAAAAATCTCTCGCTCGTTGCTGAGCTGACGGGTATAGCCAAAATTTTCCTGGCTAATTGTTTTAAATATTTTAGTTTCGACTGTTTCCAAAAGTTTAAAACATAAGTCTGGCTAGATATGGCACTCGCTAAATATGTATCAATTTCTGTATCCATTGGAGACTTTTCAATTTTTCGTCATGCTGTCAATCATAATATATGCTGTGTTCTTATATCAATTTGTTATTTGGCTCAGAGTGTTTAAAATATTTTACAAGCTTTTTTGAGCAGTCAATCAGTTTTCCCAATTCGGGAAGAGGGTGGGTGTTTTACAATAACATCATCCATAACTTAGTTCAAATTGTGACAAGATATACGTTTAAATCTTTTAAGAGCCGAAATAACGTAGAAACCATTGTCGGTTACAAATACAAAATTCCCCGACTTGTCAATATCAAATTTAGCAATATAAATAATAATATATTGCGTTAACCCGCTGAGTTGTTTTTGTATTTGCTTCTCTCTCATGAACAAAACAAATGGCAAACAAACATCATATTTTTTTTTACTCATACTCTGGGCTCTCCATAACAAAACGGCAAAAAGTACCAGACTACAAAAACAAAGAAAATAAATTTGGGAAAACTACAGTTGGTGAATGTTTTGGTCGGTTTTACATTCTTGTTCGATTTTCTTGTTTAGTATGGTCTCTTGCACGACTTTTAAAGGAAGCCCAAAAATTTAGCACGATCGTGACACATAGTGCAGTTCGTGTTTAGTCGTGTCGTGCAAAATCGTGTCGAACAAAAAAACACGATCACGCACGGCCAAAAATTTATTCCGGCACGACACGCACAAACACGGCGATTTTCGGGAAGACACGAACACACACTACTCACGGCACGATACGCGCCCACCTCTACTTTGGATCCAAAAATGAATAGCATCTTTTGGGGTCCACGCCCATATAAAATTCATCGATGAAGATGCTAAAAAGATGACATACCAGATCACTTGCACCCATGATTGAATGGCATCTTTGGCATCGAACATTTTGCTGGGATGCTTTCGATTCAATATGCACTGCATTCATAGCTTTGTAAAATCTTTTCATAATTCAAAAATGATACATTGTAAAAGTAATGCGGACTTTCAATATGTCAAACATATTCCCACTTTTAAGTCTAATTGGAATAAAGAATATATTTATGACCAATACGAATACTTCTTAAAGGATATAAAACTAGTTTAAAATAAATATGTGGGAAGATTTCGTGTATCTAGGCAGCTGAGAGATGAACAAACAGTGTAAACCAGAACTTTCTATAGAATTGTGCACTCCGTATTTACTGTTCATAAATTTCGAGACCATGAGACCCAGAATAAGAGCGACGTAAAAGGATGCTGAAGGATTTCAAAATCCTTGCTTTATTCCAGCGTTTGTGTGAAACGATTGGCTTATGTACCGTTGTGAAGATCCGATAGTTCTGCATCATTTAACGTCGCTCTGTTCACAATTGCACTGAGTAAAATACATGGTACAATCATTACAAGTTAGGGCATAGCAACCAGTTGATTCCAATTATTTTCATTTGGGCCGGTTATTCTTTTAAATTTGTATATGGGTCATTATTACATGTGTTCTTTTACTATCTGATGGATTTGAAAATGCAAAATAAACTAATTTGGAGGCATTAAAAATATAATTTTCACATTGAAAGTTAATGACAAGAAGCTCCTCATTGATATTCAATCATCACTTTTAACTTTAAGTTAACCGGAACGCTATAAATCTGTTCGGTAAATCCAAACTATAACAAAAGAAGACTCATAATAATGGGGGTATGTGTGTGTATTATTTTGAAAAACATGACAAAAATATTTTCCCCCCATACCATTGCTATCGCAAACGATTCGTTTTCGAATATTTTTCGATAGTTTTGCGGATATTATGTTCGAAAACGACACACGAGAACGAATTGAAAACGATTCATTCGTCGCTCAGTTTGTGGCAGGAAAACCTTCGAATTCGAATGTCGTTAATAATATTATTAGCGAATGAAAGATGATAGTTTTTACGATAGACCGAAAAAGCATTTTTGGCGGAGTTTCGATTTTATGACATGTTTAACTTTATCTGACGTTTCTTGATTTTTCTATTATGTACCCTTTTCTTCTTTGTAATGTTTGCGATTCAATGCGTGTAACAGTTTATAAACATTGTTGTCTTGTATTTGTACCCAAGCTATATGTTGTGTTTATCATCACTTCTTGTTAATATTATATCGAAAATATTTGAAAAAAGCAAATGGGAATTTTTCACGAACTACATAAAATTATTTTTTAAAACGTAAAAAATTCCCGAAGTAAAAAATGTTTCTCGAAACAATTTTTCTTGTAAGAAAAAACATTCGCAAATGTTCGAAAATGATATAGTTTTTAAACTTTTGACCAACAAAAGAACAACGTGCTTGTGTACACCCGAAAAACATTTGCCAATCCTTCGACAGTGATATCGTTTTCGAAAGTTGTGCCGGACATTCGAATAATATCCGCACTTGGTATGGGGGGTTATTATTTTATTTTGTGAGTATTGACTTTGTGTTTGCTTAAAACCAACAGTCTTTCGACTGTAATTTTTCATGAATTTTTATCACAGAAACTACCAATATTTTTAAGTATTTCTTTCTTTTATCTGAAAGAGCATATACCCTCAGCCTGTGTACAATGAAACAAAAAAACGTATGTATTTAGGTGGTTTTAAAAATTTTGGGCGTTTGAACCGAAAAAAATTTTGATTAGCATTAAAAATCAAAAGTTTTGCGGAGGAGATACTAAAAGGAATGGATCGACATTGACCATTACGGAAGTGGATCTCCAGCCCCTACATATGGTGCCTATGGGGTTTTTACACCTTTCGGGCTGTTTTCTCAAGAAGTATGGACTTGCCCCTGAAATAAACTTTTACCATCGTAATTGAGGCAGCAAATGCAAGGTGTTTCAATAAAAATCAAGGAGACTCGATATCAGGTCATGGTAGAACAAATACAAGGTAAAGTTAATACTACAACAAATACAACTCGAACAACAACCACAAAGGAATTTGTTTTTGTTTGTAAACCTTAGTGTCAACGTAAATGTAAACAAAACAAGGAAATGTCTATAAATTATTGGAATTTAAAAAACTAATAATTTTTCACATTTGATTGAATATTTTGGAAAACATGAATGAAAACTCGTTGGATTTTCAATTTGAATGTTTCCATATCATTCCATTAAATGCATAATTTCTCGCAGAAAGTAGAATACTTGCAAAAATGTTTCGGGTCGCTGGTAATTCATTGAAAAAAGAGAAGATGTTTCAATCATTTGCTTTTGAAAACAAAAAAGCACATGTTTATTAGGGCTTTATTCTTTTCAAGTTTAAGAAAATACCACACATATTAACAAATATTGTACCGCCTCTATAAGCGGTGTTTTAGTGTGCGGCATGTCGTTCGGACCTGGAGGAGGTTACATGTCAATGATATGAACCCGTCTTTATGGGAAATAGTTTTTTTTTCTGATGAATAAATTTGTTCTTCAAAAATATATATCCCTAATATACATCGAACATAGAAATAAATACATAAAATGTCGAATGGAATTTGACACTAACACTACAACCCAGTTCAGTCAGCTGGGTATTGCTGCTACCTTTTCTTGTTCTACCATGATATCAGGTCTTAAAGTGAAATTATCCGAAATTGTGTGTGGGAGGTACCGGATGGAGTGAACAAATATAGTCCATATTTGAACCTGATTTATATCTGGTAGATATATTAGAATGTGTAAAGTATGGACCAATTCGGCCACTCCCTTCAAGAGTTACCGCACGAAAAATTTTTCCGAACATTTTTGAAATTTTGTGGGGGAGGTACCTGAAGAAGTGAACCGATATGGCTTATCTTCGAACATAAACTATGGTTGGACAAAATATTATTAAGACCAAATGTTGGACCGAATTTGCAGATCCGTTATAGAGTTATCTTGCGCTTCAACCACCTCATACGGGGTCATAGGGGTGTTTTTGCAACATTCATGCTATTTTCTCAGGAAGTATGAATACAAGTTGCTAAAACAAAAATCATAGCGATTTGAGAGATGACCCTAAACTGAACTTTTCCGAAATTTTGTATTGGAGGTACCCGAAGGAGTGTACCGATTGAGTCCATATTGAAACCTTATCTAAGTCTGGTACACATTTCAGGATGTGCAGAGTACGGACCAAATCGGTTACTGTTTTCAAGAGTTATCGTGCGCACAAAATTTCCGAACATTTTCGAAATTTTGTGTGGGAGGTATCGGAAGGAGTGGACCGATATAGCCCATCTTCGAACTAAAACTAAGTTTGGGCAAAATATTACGAAAGCCAAAAATTGAACCGAATCGGTTTATCCGTTCGAGAGTTATCGTGCGCTCCAGCCAGACAGACGGACGGACATTGCTCAATCGACTCCAAATTGTCTGAAACACATTTCGTCCAAACATACTTTGGGTCTAAAACCATTATTTCGATGAGACACATTTTGCCCGTATGAAAGTGTATATCGGCCTTTTTGTAGAAAATTTACTTCTGTTGAAACTGAGGTATGGGGTATTGTATCTCGCGAATTGTTGTAATATACCATAACTTTTGAACGCATTTAGGTAAAATAAACTGTTTTAGCACGATTCACCGATGGATTTCTTAAAATTATAATTTGAGCGGAAGCTGTGGTCATATTAATGTAAAAAAATAGAAAAAATCGTTGAAGGAAACGAGTTTTTTTAAGTCAATTTTCAATTAGTGGCTGTACAATACAATGTAGAGTATAATGTTCAAAGAAGAAGTTAAAGAATACACTTCAGAGATGAAGTTTGTAATGTATGATTTTTTAATATAACCACCGCATCAATCTCAAACGGATGCTGACATTTTGAGGACTGAAAAATTGGGTTTTTTGAATTTTTGCTCTAATCGGAACGCGCAACTGTACTCGTTTAAAACCCGATTATGAGATTGTAGTACTCGCGATTACGCATTTTTTGATGTATAACTCGGGCGTGTAGCCTTCAAAGGTTCACAACAATCTCAGCTTAAAATCGAAATTTTTGTGCGTATTTTTTTTTAAAAAAACAGTTTTTTGGATTCCAAACTTACAAATGCCTTTCGATTTCAGTGGAAACCCGCGTGAATTTAGTTTTTTTACGTTCTGAATCTAACAAGCCTTTGCGCGTCTAAATCCATCCACTAGATCGGCGGATATGATACCCCTCAAATTTCGAAAATATGCAAAAAATATTTTTGAAAATATCGCGTATTTCGACGCGTTTTAGATGTGTTATTCCTACTTAGATAAATAGAGCGAAACGCATATTTAAAATGTGCGAAAACAGATATTGAAAAACGTTGGCGAATCCGGAGATTTAATAGTTTTTTTCTAAAAACTGAGTGTGATACTACATCCACGGTTCTTGATGGATCGCATTGAAATGACATAGGATGATGTGTTTTTTAATGGTGATCATTGAAATCGGATGCGCATAAAATGCAAATGTACTTCGTGGAAATTATGGGCTTTTTACTGTTTTTTGCACCCTAACATGCAACTGATGCTACATCGTGGTCGTCAAATGGAATTTCAGAAAGTGTATATCAAATAAGAGGGATTGATTCGCTGTTTTGGAAAATCGGATGCGCATCTTGTGATTTCCACTATTACGCGGTTTCTATGCGTTTCAAATGTTGTAATATTCAATATAACATTATTTTAATGTTATGCCACAATTGGAATTCCTTGTGATTTAATATAATGTTCTAAAAATATTCGCCAATAGGAAAACTATAAGCGAAAAAGTTGTTGCAACGGAATATCTTCATTATCGCGTGAAATTTGGACGAAAATGACGAAGAACTCAATCATTTTTTCTTCAACATTTCCTATAAAACCATAAAAAAAAAATAAAATTAGAATAACATAATTTTTATTTTTTTCGTCACATTTTCATTGTATTTTTGCAAATAACACGAATACTATAGCTCCAAACTTCACGACTTCCTCACAATGTCTGGATGCTGCTATAATTTTTATATATATTTTTTTGTAAGTATAAGCGCTATTGTTTCAAAAATATGTTTGTAAATACGTGAAATTATTTAACAAATTTAATTTTTCGCGAATCCACTGAAACTTTTTGAATTTTTTTTGCATATTCTCAAAGGGTGCGAGTTCAGTTAACGACAATTGGATATAACAGCTTACTATATTAAGCCGCGATTTTTTTAGAATTTTTTCTAATTAGCATAATTAAAACGGTCATATCTTTTGCGCGCAACAATCAAAGTTGGTAACGAAAACAGATTTGGAATGACGATTTTTTTCTTAATCTATGTACCAAAAATCATAGATGTAGTATCAAAACTTTAGACATTTTTGCTGATATACCCTCGTTAGCATAAATGCTGAGGGTATAAAAATTGTTTAACAAAATTTGTCTCGCTTAAAGACGAGATTTTTATGTATTTAATAAGATCGGTCTATTCGTTTACACCGGCTTCCAAAATGCCATTTGGAGAAAAACGAGTTTTAAGATGCGCATCTACAGACAAAACACAACGGATTATTCACTTTGAACCGTCATATCTCAGCCAATTTTGCTACGATCGACTTGACAGATTTAGAGACATACTGTATACTACCTGTACTTCAAAATAAGCCAATAAAATGTTCGACGATTTTTTTGAAAGTGATAAGTAGATTCCACGTTGCTGTCAAGATTAGAAGACCTGGAGAGTCAGACTCGCAATTTTAGGCTTTATATTAACATCAATAAAACTAAGGAACATAGGGCTGCATTGGAAACACCTTATCTCCGAAATGAAACTAAGTTTGGACAAAATATGACGACAAAATATAGACCAAATCGGTTGATCAGTTCGTGCTCTCCAGCCACTACATATGGTAACATAGGGGTTTTTAGATATTTCGGGCTGTTTTCTCAAGAAGTATGGATTTGCCCCTGAAGAAAACTTTTACCGTCGTAATGGATTCAGCGAATGTATGTTTCTTCAACAAAAATCGAATTCGAGAGCAGGTCTTAGAGTGAACTTATCCGAAATTTTATGTGGGAGGTACTCAAAGGAGTGGACAAATATAGTCGATATTCGAACCTGATCTATATCTGGTAGATATATTAGGACGTGTAAAGTATGGACCAAATCGGTCACTCCCTTCAAGAGTTATTGTGAGCACAATGTTTCCGAATATTTTTGTGTGGAGGTACCTGAAGGAGTGGATCGATATGGTTTACCTTCAAACTTAAAATAAGTTTGGACCAAATGTTACAACGGGAATTCTTTTATTATTTATTGGTTCTATTTTGTAAATGGTCTAACTCCCCCATCGTTGATAAACAGATAATATATAGGATGTTTCTTCGTTGACATTGTAAATTTCTAATACTCTTTAATCACGACACTTTAATATGCAAAAAATAAACAAATTAAAACAAGTCCACAAAATCAAATTGTTATGGACATCAATAACATTTATTAAACAAACAATTTCGGGATTCATGACCTATCTTAACTCAAATAAGCTGAATGAGTTGAAAATCAATAATACCGAAACTCGTTTAAAAAGGTGTGTTAATTAATTCTTAATAAATTTATTAGAGTGCCGTAAGGTAATTTGCTGATATTTCATTTCATTCTTTTAAATGTTGGGCTATTTTAAAATATTTTTATTTTAATTCTTTGAATTCGGTGTTTCTTCCAGCCAAAATCCCAATGTAAGATCATAAACATCATAAAAAACAGCAGTCAATCTTTACACAATTTACAATTTGATACCAAAAAAATGGTAAAATACTCCTTCCATGTCCTCAGCACGCTATCAGTATTTGTTTACAGATTGCCTTCGTATTCTTTACCCTGCGTTTACACATGACAGGACAGTTGAGTTCATGTATTCATTGTCAAAAACCCAAAAACTTGCCTGTGTGACTTAGGCGTCTCGACAACTGCAAAAACAGTTGCAAAATTATGAATGAAAATCATCGATTTATTTTTGTTTTCCGTTCACATATTTTGTTTTTATTAATGTTCTTTTGTTTTCAACACTTTTCAATTATTATCTCACTTATTTTTGCAAAAATGTCAAAAAAGTGTTAACTCGACTGTCTGTGAAAAAATTATGTATGTGTAAGTAAATCAGAGTTGTATTTGAAGACAAATTGTCTGGTGTAAACGCCTAGTTACTGAATGTGCCTGCACCATACTCTTGAGACTGGTGTTTTACAATCTGGCTTGAATCCTGAACACCTCGAGCTTCTCACGTTCACGTCTTTTACTGTTTTTTCTTCTGAAAATATGATTTCCATTTTCTCCTGATTTTTTCCCTTGGCGCTTGATATTGCTACTGACTGCAGGGTTGCCCTGTATGCCGCGTTCTTCTCTTCAGTTGCCTTACGGCACTCCTCATTGTATCATGGTTTTTAGGTGGCGGTTTTTGTTACCCACGTATAGATTTTGCGACAGTTTGAATAACCACCAGGACCAGGAGCGCCGTCTTCCAGAATTTGGGTAAGTTGAGCTGAGTAGGCTTGTGATAGACGGGAGACACTCTTCCAGTGTGTTACATATCCGATCGATTCGAGTCTTCAACGTCGATTTGGACCATTTCTTTGTTGCGGCAAAAGTGCTGTCTAACACAGGACGCAAGCACGTTTGCAGCTTCTAGACATCCAGCTTCCGTCCTGTGTTAGACAGCACTTTTGCGGCAACAAATGGTCCGAATCGACATTGAAGACTCGAATCGATCGGATATGTAACACACTGGAAGAGTGTCTCCCGTCTATCACAAGCCTACTCAGCTCAACTTACCCAAATTCTGGAAGACGGCGCTCCTGGTCCTGGTGGTTATTCAAACACACTGGAGGA
This sequence comes from Musca autumnalis, assembly GCF_047663935.1. NCBI lineage: Eukaryota > Metazoa > Arthropoda > Insecta > Diptera > Muscidae > Musca > Musca autumnalis. The sequence goes on from NW_027411644.1 coordinate 323,578,644, forward strand.
GTGTCTCCCGTCTATCATGTGAGAAGCACTTCGAAGCAAATAATCGGCAAAACTAACCGTGTGGCGAATATACGGCTTGAGAAATGTAGGACATTTAATTCTGAGTGGTACATTGTAATTTGTTTGCCTGAAGTCTCAAATTTAGAAGTCAAAATTTAGATTTTAACTAAAAAATGGATAGTTTTTTTTCGCCATAAATTCTAAAAATTTTTTTTTAAAAGTCTCTCGCTTAAGTTCAAGCTTTTTATATGTATAACTAGCATGCGCCCGCTACTTCGTAAGCGAAAAGTTGTCATTTGTAGAAAAGAGGATGCAAACAGACAGCCGTTTTATTTATTCCAGAATTAATAAAATGAAATTTGAAAAACTTATTCAGATTATAAAATTCGATTCCTAACCTTCACAATACAAACGGTACAACATTACTATTTTTCGCACTCCTTTCGCCGGTTTCTGTAAAACGATTCGAGTTCAAATTCTTTCGAATTATAACCTATTATAAGAATTTTTTTTTTGTTTAAAAACAAAAATTTTCAAAAAAAAACGGAAGTTTTGTGGAAGTTCGAACAAATTTGAATTGAAGTCGCCTTAGTGAAACAGGTCTTTCGAGTAGTTTGAATTTCGAGTTTTAATACGCTTAGAGCATTTTCCACATATGTATATTTCATCACACAATACTAAATTTAATTACTTTTCGTAAGGTTATAACTATATTTTCCAAAACCGCCTCTATAACCCCTTTATAACCTTAACCCCAGATTTTAAATTCCATTTTATTCCTTAATTTATAAAACTAAACGTTTTTTCAATTCTAAATTTAGTACCTTTTGTACTCTTATAGTATGCATTTCCAAAACCACCTCCACATGTCAACCGTATGCAACAACACTGCACCTAACACCAAAATTCATAATTCAAACTCTATCCGTGCACCTTTTGTATTGGGAGTACCATTTATCATGTTTTTGTATCTTTCGTTTACCTACGTATGTACAGTATGCAAAGTTCATATTCGTACACCCCTAAAAAATGAATAAAATCGTTATTAATTCCATATTTTATGTGCAAATATGAAATAATTGATAGGAATTACCATAACGAAGAAAGATTTAAGAATAACAAAACAAAATTTTAATTTATTCCGTCATTTAGGCATAGATGGCGCCTGTGTGGGTGGCAAAGTTCGTATTCGTACACCTATAAGCACTATATATTTGGAGTTTTTAAGGATTTTCAAAGCAAAATACCGCAAATTTTTGTTCTTTTCTTCTTTTGGAATGCCTCTGCCATACAAATATGTACAAATAACGGTAATTTTATTAAAAATTTTTGCATAAATAAAAACTCGGAGGAATATTTGAAGTACTTAAGACAAATGTGCTAGATATGATTGACTATTGCAATTTATTCCCAAATTTTGGACGAAGATAGCTAATAGCAGTCCTTTTGTAACAATATTCGAGGTCTAATATGAAAATAAATGTTGTCAGCGTTTGAAAATGCAAAGAAACGTAATCCAGGCTTACGTAAAGTAAACGCATTTTTGGTTTTTACTTGGTAAAAATCGCAAGTTTCGTTTTATATTTGACTTAAAATGTATTGAAGTTTTAGAATACGGTTTCGAAAATCATTTTATGTCGAAAACTGTGAGAAATTATGGAGAAAAATGAAACTGTACAAGTTTTCATACTGTCTGCATACGACTGAAATTCTACTCTTACTATGAACGATGGTTATGGCTGCCAAAATTGTCAAAATAATGGTTTTTACTTCTTGAAAATTATATTTCTTTATCGAAGGATCCAAAATGAGTACAAAAATGTCAAAAGAATGAAGTAAATTGTCTAGGAAAGAAAGTGGGGCAACCTTTTGAAGAAATGCATTATTTTCGGGCAAATTTTCTTCCTTAAAAATTTATTATTCCTCGTAATTTCCGATATATCTTGAAATAAAATGATTTTCGAAACCGTATTCTAAAACTTCAATACATTTAATGTCAAATATAAAACGAAACTTGCGATTTTCACCAAGTAAAAACCAAAAACGTGTTTACTTTACCTAAGCCCGGATTACGTTTCTTTGCATTTCCAAACGCTGACAACATTTATTTTCATATTGGACCTCGAATATTGTTACAAAAAGACTGCTATTAGCTATTTTCGTCCAAAATTCGGGAATAAATTGCAATAGTTAATCATATCTACCACATTTATCTTAAGTATTTAAAATATTCGTCCGACTTTTTATTTATGCAAAATTTTTAATAAAATTACCGTTATTTTTACATATTTCTATAGCAAAGGCATTCCAAATAAAGGAAAGAACAAAAATTTGCAGTACTTTGCTTTGAAAATCCTTAAAAACTCCAAATATATAGTGTTTATAGGTGTACGAATACGAACTTTGCCACCCAGACTGGCCCATCTATACCTAAATGCCGGAATAAATTACAAACTTGTTTTGTTATTCTTAAATCTTTCTTCGTTATGATAATTCCTATCAATTATTTCATATTTGCACATAAAATATGGAATTAATAACGATTTTATTAATTTTTTAGGGGTGTACGAATATGAACTTTGCATACTGTATGTCCAAACCTCTTCCCTGCACAGCAAACCCGACATCAAACTTCCGAATTATAAGTCTATCCCTAGAACCAAGTCTATATTTAGTACTTTTGTACACAATTTCCATAATACCAAATTTCGGAATACCCCTACGCCGAATACCAAATTACAGGTACTTCCAAAACCACATCTCATTTAGTAATTTTGGTGTACTTATGGTACGTATTTCTAAAATTCAATACCAAAAAGCCCTAATACCAATGTACCAAATTTTGTACCATTTAGTACTCTTCGTACCTATATGTTCGAATTTCCAAAATTACCTCCATATCTCAAACTTGCACTCCAAAAGTAATCTTAATTCCACATCCCAAGATTTCCCCTCTATCCGTTCACCCAAGCACAATTGAACCAAATTTAGTACCATTTTGTACTTTTCGTATCCATAAGTACGAATTTTCAAAACTACCTCAAACCTACAATCCAACAGTACCCTTAATTCTAAAATTCAGAATTCCAGCTCCATCCGATCACCTAAATCCAAATTGCATTAATTCGGTATAATTAGTACTTTTCTTACCCATATGCTTTCAAAACTACCTCTATATCTCAACCTACACCGAATCTTAATTCCAACAGCAATCTTAATTCGTAATCTCAGGATTCTAGCTCTATTCGTTCACCCAAATCCAAATTGTACCAAATTTAGTACCATTATGTACTTTTCGTATCCATAATTACGAATTTCCATAACTACCTCAAACCTAAAATCCAACAGTACTATTAGTTCCAATTTTCAGAATTCCTGCTCTATCCAATCACCTAAATCCAAATTGCATCATATTTTGTACAAATTAGTGTTTTTTATATCCATATGTACGAATTTTCGAAACTACCTCCATATCTCAACGTACACTCCAACAGTAATCTACGTTCCAAATCTCAGGATTCCAGCTCTATCCATTCACCCAAATCCAAATTTAGTACTGTTTAGTACTTCTCGTACCCATATCTACAAATTTTGAAAACTGCCTCCATAACTATACCTACACTCCAAAAATAATCTTAATTCCACATCCCAGGATTCCAGCTCGATCCCTTCACCCAAATCCAAATTGTACTAAATTTAGTACCATTTAGTTCTCTTCGTACCCATACGTACGAATTTCCAAAATTGCCTCCATATCTCAAACTTACACTCCAACGGCAATTCCAAAACTCAAACTACCCTCCAACAGAAATCTTAATTCGAAATTTCAGGATTCCCGCTCTATCCATTCACCCAAATCCAAATTTAGTACCATTTGGTATTTTTCGTACCCATAAGTACGAATTTCCAGAACTACCTCAATCCGACACTCCAAGTGTAATCTCAATTCCAAATGTCCGAATTCCTGTTCTATCCGTTCGCCTAAATCCAAATTGTACCAAATTTAGTACCACTTAGTACTTTTCTTACACATAGGTATAAATTTTCAAAATTACCTCTATGTCTCAATCCTACACTCCAACAGTAATCTTTATTCAAAATTTCTGGATTCCAACTCTATCCGTTCATCCAAATTCAAGTCGTACCAAATTTAGTACCATTTAGTACTTTTCGTGCACATGTGTATACATTTCCAAAACCACCACTTTATGTCAAACCTACATCTCAATCTTTATTCTCATTCCAAATTTCAAGTTTTTAGCTCTATCCGTTCTACTTACTTACTTAGCTGGCCCGTTACAGAACATTTGTTCCATAGACCGACCATAGACTTTTTGGAATACCGCGCCTTGTCATCTCATCATCCACTTGTTTGCGCCATCTATACTTTGGCTTGCCAATTCTGCGTGCACCGCCATGTGGCTCGAATTTATACGCCTTTTTAGCGGGTTCATCATCGCTCATTCTTATTATATGGCCTAGCCAACGCAATCGCTGCATCTCGATACATTTAACAATATTGATGTCGTTGTATAGCAGATACAGCTCGTGATTCATACGACGTCGATATTCACCGTCAACGCAGATCGGTCCGTAGATCTTTCGAAGAATTTTTCTCTCAAACACGCCAAGCACTGCCTTATCTGCTTGCGCAAGTACCCAGGCTTCGGAACCATACATCAGCACGGGTAGTATCAGTGTTTTGTAAAGCGTTATTTTTGATTGACGAGTTGTGGCTTTATTTTTAAAGTGCTTACTTAAGCCAAAGTAGCATCTGTTGGCCAATACAATTCTTTTTTTTTATTTCACAACTGATGTCGTTTGTTGTGTTTACGGCGGTGCCAAAGTATACGAAGTCTTTTACTACCTCAAAATTATAGGAACCAACTTCAACAGTTGGTCCGATCTCAATGGACGCATTGCGCGTCGACATCATCAGCTTGGTCTTCTCGCCGTTTACCGCCAGACCCACTTTAGCAGATTCTCCTTCGACCTTCATAAAGGTATCGGTTACTTCTTTTACTGATCGTCCCATGATGTCTATATCATCAGCATAAACAGGTAGCATGTGGCTATTGGTGTAGATTGTGCCACTTCTTTTGACGTTTGCCTCTCGTATAACCTTTTCTAGCAGGAAGGCTGTCTCGTTGCCTGAAACCTCTTTTGGTACAAAACTCTTCGGAGAGGTTCTTTCCTATTTTAACTGAAGATCTTGTGTCAGTTAGAGTCATTTTACAAAGCCGAATGAGCTTTGCGGGATACCAAATTCAGACATTGCACGATGGGGCAAATGGCAGGTTTTTGAGGCAAAAAGTCATTTTTTCAAGTCAGCGATTGAAATCAAATAATAACGGAATTATATTCTTAACACTTTCAAACCTCCAAAACCAAAAAATTACAATCTGGCAACGACCCACGGCGACATGCCAAGCTGTCAAAGATGTCATAATTATGATTCCGTTTATTTCTGACATTCAGTCGTAATTAAACAATTTAAGTATTTTGGCGCCAAAACCTGATCTTTTGATATTATCTATTTTTTTAAAAATGGAAAATACGGGAAATGGTATGTAAATTAAGATTATTATTAAAGTGTAAATGTAATATTAGATGTGGTCAATAATTTGTTGTGTCAGTAAGTGATGGTTTTTGATGTAGTCTGTGGTATCGTCCATGTGTTCTTTGGAGTAGAACTTTCGGCTTCAGGGTGCTTTGTCGTAAAAATATATATCTGGTGAAAGGTGACAATGTCGGCTAACAGATTTTGAAAAGAATTTTTGCGTATACTTGCGAATAAAAAAATTATCAACTTCCAGATTTGGTAAAACTTAAAAATTTGGATATTTTTAATTTTTGGTTGGAAATCAGCGAAAACCTAAACACGTTATAGAATGGATTTCTGCAAAATTTAATCGAGGTGTCAAAGACAACTTCATGACCGAAGTTAAAAAGCAAATTTATAATATTTGTGCACGCCTTAACCAAAAATGGATAAAAAATTGGAGGTCAAAAAGTCGTGTATTACAATTTGAAAGCTTATGGTTAGCTAGCGACACAGTATTTACGCTAGAACAAGGTAATGATAAAAATAAGAGAGGGCGCCTTAATGTGGATTATAGTGAAGGAAGAAAACTTGCTTCGGAAGTCTGCTATGAACACCGCAACAATACCAAACCCTTGATTCATGCCGCCTCTGTTTCGGCCAATTTGTCAAAATAAAAATATTTAAACTATGTTCTCAAGGAAGTTCGGTATCAACCAACTAACTTGAGAAAACAATTAACTTCGACAGAGAAAATTTATGAACGATATATCCAAATCTGAACCGATTTCAATATGATGTCTCAATAATGTTTTCTAGACCAAATTCCGTCACACACTTTAAATTTCATCACAATTGGACATATATAGCGTGATTGCTGCACGAAATACCTAAAATCGGGTGAAAATGTATATGGGAGCTATATCCAAATCCGAACCGATTTCGATATAATTTGGCATACTTTTTTTCTAGACGTAATTTCGACACACATTTTAAATTTCATCGAAATTGGACAGAATTTGCGTGTTTGTTGCACCAAATACCTAAAATCGGGTGAAAATATATATGGGAGCTATATCCAAATCTGAACCGATTTCAATATAATTTAGCAAACATATTTCTAGACCAAATCCTATCACACGTTTCAAATTTTTTCGAAATTGGACAGAAATTGCGTGTTTGTTGCACGAATCTGAACCGATTTCAAAATAACTTGGCAAACTTATTTCCAGTCCGAATTCCGCCACATATTCCAAATATCATCATAATTGGACAGAATTTTCGTGTTTGGTCCATCAATTACGCGAAATCGGGCGAACATATATATGAGAGCTATATCTATATATGAACCGATATCAACCAAATTTGGCAGATTAGCTTCTAGGCCGATTATAAACATCTGCACGAAATTTTGAAGGTCTAGCTTGCCCCTGTGATTTTTTGCCTCAAAAACATGTCATCGGCCCCATCGTGCATTGCTTGGAATACCTTTGAACGTAGCGGGCTGTCGAAGGCTGCTTTATAATCGACAAAAAGGTGGTAAGTGTCGATCTTTATCTCTTGGGTCTTTTCCAGGATTTGGCGCAGGGTAAATATCTGGTCAATGGTGGACTTGCCAGGTCTAAAACCGCATTGGTATGGTCCAATTATTTCGTTGACCATGGGCTTTAGTCGTTCGCACAATATTCCTGACACTATCTTGTATGCGATAGGGAGAAGACTTATGCCCCTATAGTTGGAGCATATAGTCTTATCTCCTTTCTTATGGACGGGACACAGGATGCTCAGGTTCCAATCGTCGGGTACGCGTTCTTCCTGCCAGATGGAGGTAACTAGCTGATGCATACACCTTATCAGCGTGTCGCCTCCGGTTTTAAACAGCTCGGCTGGTAGGCCATCAGCTCCTGCTGTCTTATTATTCTTCAGCCGGTTTATTGCTGTCTTTACCTTATCTTGGCTGGGTGGTATACATTCAATACCGTCTTCTTGGATTGGATCTGTGGTATCTTCGTCGACTTCGCCACTATTGGATACCAACAGTTTGGAAAAATGCTCTTTCCATATCCTTAGCACACTATCTGTATCAGTTACCAGATTACCTTGCTGGTGTCTACAGGAGGATGTGCCAGTTTCAAAGTCATCAGTTTGATGTTTCACTCTTTGGTCGAATTTTCGGACTTCATTCTATCTCCTGTACATCTCGATTTGTTCACACTCCCGCTTTTCCATCTCTCTCTTTTTCCTGCGGAAAAGACGTTTCTCCTCTCTCCTTTTCTCCCGATACCTCTCTCGTGCTCTACGCGTTGCTACTGATTGTAAAGTAGCCCTTTATGCCGCATTTTTCTCTTCGGTAGCAGCACGACACTCCTGGTCATACCATGGATTCCTTGGTGGAGGTCTCTGGTATCCAAGTACTGATTTTGCGACTGTTTGCATGGAGTGGGCAATGTTTTGCCATTGTCCTGATATGTTATCGGGACGAGGAGTGCTTTGATTAAGCAGTTGGGACAGTTGAGTGGAAGATGCTGTGGCTATCTGTTGTGGCTATCTGTGCCTTGTACTTTTTAAGTACATCTGCCAATGCGTAAACTGCACCTTCTCTATAAAGAGTGCGAACATTCCAGGTGCAGATTCGCAGATCATGGTCCTTAAAAAGTTTGCGGGGGTCGTCAACTTTTGAGGGATTTGCTTTTCTTTTCTTTCGTTTTCTCATAGTAGGCTGTTTTTTTCGTACCGTTCCCGTACAAATGACCAAAAACCCGCCCAGTCTGGGCATTGATGAATCATAAAGTCAGTAAGTGAGTCAATCACTTTACTCTTTTATTGATATAGATACACAAAAACATATGAAGATCGGATCATCCGCATTCCAAAAACCGCTTTTCAAACTTCGATGTTACATACAAATCACAATGGATTTTCTCTTTCTAACGCTTGTTTCTCAGCTAATTTTTGTCCCATCGAAATTTTTGCAACATGTTCTATTCTACCTGTACTTTGAAATTAGCCATCATTTTTTTTTTATTTTCTAAAAGTTGTTAGTGATCATAACCCCTTAAGCGCTTTCTGGTACAATTTACAATTTATTAAAATATTTGAGATTTATCGTGCACACAGATAGACGAATTTGTATTCGAATCGTCTTAAAGAATCCGGACAATAATTGTACTTACCGTTACGCAGAATATTAGGAGAAAACTCACAGTACTTTGATTCCACCAATGAATTCGTTAACCTGCACTAAATAACATAGATGCTACGTATTGTAATTAACTTTTGTGTCAACGAAATCCCAACTTTTCTACGGCAATGGAACTGTAGATGGTAATTTGAATATGTTCTATTATTTCATATTTATTTGGACAATATATATGTTTGTATCTATGTATATATAAGGGATATATCTCTCTATATACAGCATCTACACTATTATTTTCAAGGACTTTCCCCACACCTACGTCTATTTACAATTTTATAATATTCCAAGTTCATGCTTTGTTTTGGAAGGAAATAAAACTACATGGAAAAACTAAATAGTTTGGTTTTAACTTTTCAAAAGTATATTTAATATGTATTTCATTTTTATTTAAAAATATATTTTTATATGTATGTATATATAGTATGAATGATGGTATATGTGTGAATGTGTGCTTATTTCAATGATTGGTTATGATTAATTTATTTTGATCAGTTGATTTTTTTTAGTTCATGGTGTTGTTGCTTTTTCAAATTTGAATTAGTTTTTATTTTGTTGTTTTTTGAATCATATTTGTTTTTTTATTCAAACCATTTTGCAATACACAAGTTATGAATAAATGTTTCTTGTTTTTCATTTGCTTTTTTTTGGTATTTTATAATTTAGGAAACAAATTACACAAAGTTGGGCATTATAATAAATTCGTAACACAACACATTCAAATGAAATTGAATGAAAAAAGAGTTTTTTTTTGTTTTCTTTTTTATCAATGAAAAGAGTATGCAAAAAACACTTAAAGTTTTTTTTTTGTTTTCATTTGATTTGTTTTGATTTATTTTTATTAATTTTTCCACTTTTGTATTGAAATCTAAAAATATTTCATTCATTCAGTTTTTTTTATTTCTTTTGTTTTTGTTTAATTGCTGTTTTGTTAATTATAATAAAATGATTTGATGACACATATCGGCATCTGAATGAAGCGACTGAGCGAGCATTTATTTTTAATTGATTTCAATGGCAAATTATTCGATCAGGGTGTAGGTGGCTGGGGTAGGGGGTGGTCTCAAGAAATATACAGTTGATCATGGTCAGAATGGTTTTATTTCATAGGTTTGTGGTTAACAGACAGCTTTGTGATTTACAATAATTTAATTACATTAAACTAATAATGCAAACTATTTCAAAATGTTCATTACTCAACATTTATAATTGGACCTAAGTGGATTCTACCTAGGCAACACTTCTTGTAAACCAAATTTGGAATAAGAATAAGATCAGAATGTACCGGGACGTAACAATAGTGGAATTCTGTAACTCACGTTTTGGTTACAGACAAAAATAGGAAAAATTGAAACCCAAAATTATGAATGAAAATTACCAATTTTAAGTTGATAACACTGCGGTTACGGTAGGACTTAGAGAAAAATTTAATTAATTTATTAATTACCGACATTATAAGCTTTTTGATTTTACCGAGTTTCATTGGTAACCAAAAAATAAGTTAGAGAATCCCACTACAGGGGACAAAGTTCTTTATTTTCTGGTTTACCATGAATACAATTCCTGGCATTAATTCAATGCTCATTCATTTCTCTTCTTTACACCGCACACTGATTCCGCATTCGATTTTCCAGACCAAAACTCCAATTTTTGTCGTCACCGATCACAAGTTAAACGTTGATAATTAACTTCACTTCACTTTAGGATAAAAAAGGCTTCGGATCTGTCCGAATGACTTAACATGTAAAAAACAATAAGTTTGGCCGGACAAAACTTTTCATACCCCCACCATAAAATATTCTGAACTAAAATAGAGTATTTAGTTTCATGCTAGCTACAAAAATTGTTCGACCACGGATACCCCAAATGCCTAAATTAGCTGAAACAAGTAAAAAAGTATCAGTCGGCTTTGCCGACACAGATATACACTCAGCCTATGTGAATTGCAACTTTCATCTACGGACAGATCAAATGTATTTAGAGTCTTTTCAGAATTTTGTGGTCCATTATGGAAGTGGATCTTAATTTGGGAATCATATCATTTCGATATCATTTCGCCCACTAGTCATTTCAGTGGGTCATCGTATATTTTGGATCAGTATGCCAGGAAGTATGGAAAACATAATATCGCTGTAAACAGGACCACAACGAACAGCATCGGTAAACATTTCCAAAAGAATTTCGAACATACCCTAAACTGCGCTTAGGCACAAATGTTGAACTTTTGTGGGGAAGGTACCCTAAGGAGAGGATCGATATGGTTCATTTTTGAAGTTAAACTAAATTTGGACAAAATATTAGGAGATCCATAGATCGGAACAAATTGGTTGCCCCGTTGAAGAGCATACCATTTTAGCGACATTTTTTAAATATTGGGGGGAAGTATCGGAAGTTGTATACCGGTATTGCACATCTTCGAACTGAAGCTAAGGTCGCTTGATCAGGTCGAGAGTTGTCGTGCTCTCCAGTCACTATATATGGTGCCATAGCGGTTTTTAACACCTTTCGGGCTGTTTTTACAAGAAGTATCCAGGAACGAATGCAAGTTGCAACAATCAAAGTGATTCGAGAGCAGGTCTTAAAGTGAACTTATCCGAAATTTTGTGTGGGTGGTATCCGAAGGAGTGAACAAATATAGTCAATATTCGAACCTAATATATAACTGGTAGATAAATTAAGATGTGTAAAGTATGGACCAAATCGGCTACTCCCATGAATAGTTATCGTGCGCACAATTTTTCCGAACACTTTTGACCTTGTGTGTTGGAGGTACATGAAAGAGTGAACTGATATGGATTATCTTCGAACTTAAACTAAGTTTGGACCAAATATTACAAAGATCAAATTTTGGACCGAATCGGCAGATCCGTTCCAGAGTAATCTTGTGCTCGAACCACTACACACGGTGTCATATGGACTTTTTTGCAACTTTCAGGCCATTTTCTCAGGAAGTATGCCCCTGAGGAAACTTGTACCGTCGTAATTGAGGCAGCGATTGCAAGTTGATTCAACCAAAATAAAAGTGATTCGAGAGCAGGTCTTCACGTGAACTTATCCGAAATTTTGTGTAGGTAGTACCCGAAGGAGTGGACAAATATAGCCCTTATTCGAACCTGATATATAACTGGTAGATAAATTAGGATGTGTAAAGTATGGACCAAATCGGCTACTCCCATGAATAGTTATCGTGCGCACAATTTTTCCCAACACTTTTGACCTTTTGTGTTGGAGGTACCTGAAAAAGTGGACTGATATGGCTTATCTTCGAACTTAAACTAAGTTTGGACCAAATATTACGAAGGCCAAATTTTGGACCGAATCGCCAGATCCAACTTTCAGGCTATTTTCTCAGGAAGTATGCCCCGTCGTAATTGAGGCAGCGAATGCAGGTTGCTTCAACCAAAATAAAAGTGATTCCAGAGCAGGTCTTAAAGTGAACTTATCCGAATTTTTGTGTGGGTGGTACGCGAAGGTGAGAACAAATATAGTCCATATTCGAACCTGATATATAACTGGTAGATAAATTAGCATGTGTAAAGTATGGACCAAATCGGCTACTCCCATGAATAGTTATCGTGCGCACAATTTTTCCGAACACTTTTGACCTTGTGTGTTGGAGGTACATGAAAGAGTGAACTGATATGGATTATCTTCGAACTTAAACTAAGTTTGGACCAAATATTACAAAGATCAAATTTTGGACCGAATCGGCAGATCCGTTCCAGAGTAATCTTGTGCTCGAACCACTACACACGGTGTCATATGGACTTTTTTGCAACTTTCAGGCCATTTTCTCAGGAAGTATGCCCCTGAGGAAACTTGTACCGTCGTAATTGAGGCAGCGATTGCAAGTTGATTCAACCAAAATAAAAGTGATTCGAGAGCAGGTCTTCACGTGAACTTATCCGAAATTTTGTGTAGGTAGTACCCGAAGGAGTGGACAAATATAGCCCTTATTCGAACCTGATATATAACTGGTAGATAAATTAGGATGTGTAAAGTATGGACCAAATCGGCTACTCCCATGAATAGTTATCGTGCGCACAATTTTTCCCAACACTTTTGACCTTTTGTGTTGGAGGTACCTGAAAAAGTGGACTGATATGGCTTATCTTCGAACTTAAACTAAGTTTGGACCAAATATTACGAAGGCCAAATTTTGGACCGAATCGCCAGATCCAACTTTCAGGCTATTTTCTCAGGAAGTATGCCCCGTCGTAATTGAGGCAGCGAATGCAGGTTGCTTCAACCAAAATAAAAGTGATTCCAGAGCAGGTCTTAAAGTGAACTTATCCGAATTTTTGTGTGGGTGGTACGCGAAGGTGAGAACAAATATAGTCCATATTCGAACCTGATATATAACTGGTAGATAAATTAGCATGTGTAAAGTATGGACCAAATCGGCTACTCCCATGAAGAGTTGTCCTGCATACAATTTTTCCGAACATTTTTTAACTTTTGTGTGGGAGGTACCTGAAAGAGTGGACCTATATGGCTTATCTTCGAACTTAAACTAAGTTTGGACCAAATTTTACCAAGGCCAAATTTTGGACCGAATCGGCAGATCCGTTCGAGTGTTATCTTGCGTCCCAATCACTACACACAGTGCCATAGGGGTATTTTTTCAATCTTTCAGCCTATTTTCTCAGGAAGTATGGACTTGCCTCTGATGAAACTTGTACCGTCGTATAGGGGCCAGTGAATACTAGATGTTACAACAAAAATCAAAGCGCTTTGAGAGCAGGTACTAAACTGAACTTTTCCGACATATTATGTGGGAGATATCCGAAGGAGTGGACCAATTGAATCCATATTGGAACTTCATCTAAGTCTGGTAGAAATTTCACGATGTTCAAAGTTACTCCCTTCATGAATTACCGTGCGCACAAATTTTCCGAACTTTTGTGGAGGAGGTACCGAAAGAAAACAAGTAAGAAAGTGCCGACTAAGTTATACCCTCATCCTCGGACCTAAAGAACAGAAGCAAACACAAGACTTCTATAAGAGTATGGATTTGCCCCAGAAAAAAAAAAAAAACTAGAGCCGCTTACACAACATGTGTGCGAAACTTTGTGTGCGAAGTACCCGAGTGATTCGATGTAGTGAATAATTGAGGCTGTAAGAAATTATATGATGTTCAACGGTTGGACCAAATCGGTTTCTCCCTTCAAGGGTTATCTTACATACTACCCAGTTTAGTTGGGAATTATCTCAGGAATTATGGACTTGTCCCAGAAAAAAATGCGCCGTCATAACAGGATCACAATAACTTTTTGGAAAATTTTTAGAACTATCCGAGATGAGCTGTAAAAAAACTGCAATCAGAAACTTCCTACGAGAGTTATCTTGCGGATTTGCCATTATAGTTGGTGCCGTCAAGTTGTCTTTTGGAACTTTTACTGCATTATCTCAGGAAGTATGGACTTGTCTCCGAAATATTGTACCGTCGTAAAGAGGGCCGCAAGAACAACCAGCTGACAAATTTTCAAAACGATCCGAGAAGAGGTCACTTTTTCCAAATTTTGTGTGGGAGGTACCCGAAAGAGTGGACCGATATAGTCCATATTTGAACCCAATCTATATCTGCAAGAAACAATACGATGTGCAAAGTTTGAATCAAATTGATTGTTCTCATCGAGAGTTATCGTTCATTTTACAGAAAAATTTTGATTTTCGATGAGGCAAATTTTGGTCGTGTCAAAATGTATATACCCTATATAGTCAAAAAGCTGAGGTTATAACAAGTAAAAAAGTATCAGTCGGCTTTGCAGACAGAGATATACTCTCAGCCTGTGTGTGTTGAAACTTTCATCTACGGACATATCGAGAAGCGGCCTCACAACCAGGGAGTATAAACTTGCCGACAAAAATTATTTTTGGGAGATATTTCTTTTCGATAGATATCGCCAGTTATTTCAGTTGGTCACCGTATAATTTAAGGCTTTTGGACCACTACGTCAGGATGGATGGACTTGTGCACGAAAAACATCATATCGCTGAAAACAGGACCACAAGGAGTAGCTTCGGTATACATTTTCAAAGGAACTTCCAACAGATCCTAAACTGCTCTTAAGGAGAAGACCGATATGGACCATTTTCGAAGTTAAACTAAATTTGGACTTCAAGTGGTGGCATAGGGGTTTTTTATGGCTTTCGTGCCATTTTTCTCAGTAAGTATGGATAAGCCCCTGAACAAACTTGCGAATACGAATTGTTACCTCAAAAATAAAAAAGATTCGAGAGAAGGTTTTAAACTGCACATTTCCGAAATTTTGTGGAGGTACCCGAAAAAGTGGACCTATATAGATAACAATCGAATGTCTCATAGAAATATTACAATATGCAAAGTATGGACCAACTCAGTTACTACCTTCGAGAGTTATCGTACGCCCCATTTCAGCGAAAATTTTTGAACTTTTGTGGGGAAGGTTCCTGAAGGATTGGACCAATATGCCGCATCTCCGAACTTTAATTAAGTTTAGATAAAGTAGTGCGGAGCCAACTTTTGGAGCGAATCGACTGGTATGTTCAAGAGTTATCGTGCGCTCTAGCTACTAAACATGGTGTCATATAGGTTTTTACAGCTTTCGGGCCATTTTCTCAGGAAGTATGAACTTGCCCCTGAAAAAACTTGTACCGTCGTAATGGGTGAAGGGATTACAAGTTGTTACAACAAAAATCAAAGTTATTAAAGAGGGGGTTTTAAACTGCACTTTTCCGAAATCAAGTACCCCCCGATGGAGTAAACCGATAGAGTCCGTATTGGAATCTCGTCTATGTCTTAGTAGAAATTTGAAGATATACTAAGTTGGAACCAAATCGATTGGTCCCTTCGTGAGTTATCGCTCACACCATTTTACAGAAAAATTCTGAACTTTTGTGGGGGAGGTACCCGAAGGAGAGTGTGCCAGTGCACCACGGTGGCATCCAACAAAATATTACGAGAACCAAACTTTGGACCAAAGCGGTTGATTCGTTCGAGAGTTATTGTGCAGACAGACGAACGGACATGGCTAAATCGACTCCAAAATGTCTTAAACAGATTTCATCCAAACATACTTGGGGTCTAAGCCATTTTCATTCCAGAAAATTATTTTTAGTATTTCCATATATATATGAGACATTTTTGGAGTATTTCTTACAAGGTTTGTCATGTTTTGTATTATCAGGTTGAGGTTATTCAGCATGGTATGAATTTTAGACACTTTATTCGGTGGATGTGATTGGTTTTAAGGTTTTTTGATGTTGAGTTGAGACTGCATTCCAGGCTGCAATTGAATATAACATATATATTTTCAGTGCGTCGCCATGATTTCATTATTTTTTCTAACTCTAGTGTCAGACATTGAAAATATAACATGAACATTTTTTAACTTTTACGAGAGAGATGAGCTCCCTTTCTCCCTTCTTAGCCATAAACTCAAAACATTTTCATTGTCTGTGTAGTGGCTGGAGCGCACGATAACTCTCGAACAGATCAGCCGAATCGGTCCAAAATTTGGCCTTAGCATCTCAAAACCTCGGGGACAAGTCCCAAGTCCTTAATTTTTGAGATAATGACCCAAAAGCTCAAAAAAAGCCTGCCGCCACCAACTAACCTGAGTAATACGTAAGATATCCCTCGAAGGGAGAAACTAATTTGGACCAATCGCTGTAAATCGTATTATATAGACGTCAGAAGTACTTTGTGTTACTTCTTTTCTTTATGTCCGAGGCTGAGGGTATATATCTGTCGCTTGACCCGACTGATACTTTTAACTTGTTGGTGGATTAGTTTCGTGACAGCAGGAAACCTAATATTTTTGTTGGAGAATTGTTGTGACCCTTACAAAACTTAAATAAAAAGTTGTAGTACCGCTATAATGGAGGAATATCAAAACATGGGCCGAGCCCATATTCGTACTTGACCTGCCTATGGAAAAAGGTACTCGGGTGCCAAAATATCAATTTTTTGGTGCTATGGTGATTACTACGGACGGGCATGGCAAAATCGAATTTTCTCCTGATCAAGAATATATGGGGATTTCTGAATGAGATCGTACAATTTTTCAAAAAGTGTTTTGATTTTTTGCAGTTTTGATGCTGTTCATCAGCAAAACATTTCAGTATATGTTCAGGGCCAGTCGTAATGAGTTTTAATGACAACTTTTTATTGACTTTATGCTTGAAAATTCAAAAATATGTATTTTCTACCTGGCTTCTTCGGTCCATTGTCAAACCGAGGAGGATTTTAATTTGTTCAAGAGATTTCGTCTGTAGCCCTTCCTTTCTCTTACGGACTTTGTCGGATTTTTTAGCCCATTGATACTGTATAGGATTTATTATCATCCATGTTCCCTGTCTTTATCCTAAAGCGATCTTATTAAAACTGTTAGAAAAAATGGTTAAGTCGAATTCTTATTAAAACGGTTAGAAAAAATGGTTAAGTCGAATTCTCCCGCTTATCGAGACTTATATGTTTTAGTTTTTGTTTTTCATGGCTGATGGACCTTTGAACCTTTGGACCTTTTTCTTGAACGGAGGCGCAACCAACGTTGTCTCGAAAATTAATTTGCAAGCCGATGCACTCATAACAATTATACGAGGGCGAGGTCATCAGTTTCCAAGATAAAACATATTTAAACAAGTAAGAACAGCGTTAAGTTCGGCGGGGCCGAACTTGTTACACCCTACACCGAAATTCGGTAGGTACCGTTCTATGGGGGCTATATGAAGGCGTGAACCTATATCAACAAATTTCAGGTGGAAAGTTCTATACAACCAACGATAAATAAATACCAAATTTCAGCCATTTTAGTGGGATAATAAAGCTAAAACCCTCAAAATACCGAATATCGGGAGGTACCGTTCTATGGGGGCTATATGAATGTGTGGACTTATACCAAAAAAAATTCAGGTGGAAAGTTTTATACACCCAACGATAACTAAATACCAAATTTCAGCCATTTTGTTAAGATAATGAAGCTAAAACCTTAAACAAAACCGAAAATCGGGAGGTACCGTTCTATGGGGGCTATATCAAAACGTGGACCGATATATCCCATTTCCAATACCAACCATCCTGCAAGTAATAAAAACTTCTGTAACAAATATTGACTCTTTATCTTTAAAATTGTGAGCTGTATCTTGATTTCAACAGACGGACAGACGGACATGGTTAAATCGACATAGAATTTTATGCTGATCAATAATATATATATATACTTTGTAGGGTCTCCGACGACTATTTCGATGTGTTACAAACGGAGTGACAAATCTAATTATACCCTCCATATGGTGGAGGGTATAAAAAGTGGGCGTGATCCGGTATTTTGGCTCCAAATACGTAGCTAGTGTACACAACCCCATTGCCCCCCAAAATGTATGCCAAAAACCGATATAATCATAAGTTTTGCTTGTAGATATAGCGTTTAAAACATGCTTGGGAAGGTACCCCACCTCCTTCGAAATTCATAAAGTATACATAACAACGTCAAACATTGAGGTTTTGCTGTAAATTTGATGGAAATCGGTTCAGTAGTATTGGATATAAACATATATAAAAAAATAGGCGTGGTCGGTTCTTTAGGCACCAAAGAATACATGCGTAATTTTTGCAAATACAGCGTTTTTTAAAAATGTCGCATAGGGTAGGTACCCCACCCCTCAGGAATTCAATAAAAGGTATAGCCTGTTTTCAGTGGCCATCCTTGTACATTTCCTGGCAATTTTAGGAAAGTCGTTTCAGTAGTTTTTGCAGAAAAAAATAAATTGAAAAAAGTGGTCGTGGTAAAATTTTAGGTTATGACGGAATTCATAAAGATGTGACGTTTTTTAAATATGGCAAAGAGAATTACCCCGCCCTCTTCGAAATTCAAGAAAATATACATCCTATTTTTACCGGGGGCCATCCCTGTACATTCTCTGAAAATTTCAGGAAAATTGGTTCAGTAGTTTTGTAGATGTAACATATATTATAAAGTGGGCGGGGTCAACTTTTCACTTTCCTGAATTTCAGGAAAATCATTTCAGTAGTATTTGTATGAAAGATTAAAATTGAAAATTTAAAAAAAAGTGGACATCGTCAAATTTTCTTTGCATAAAAACCTAGGTTGGGTAATGACGAACATTTCAAATAAAGAATTATCCAATTTTCTCAATTATCCAATATTTCTAAAAACTTTGCTTTAAAATTGTTGATAAAAGAAGGATCGAACCCAAAACTCATTTCCATATACTTCTAGTGATTTTGAAAGAACTTTAGTTTTTTTTTTTCAAAAGCAATTTTGTATGGCATGTCAAGATCGGTCCCATCCCGATTATAGCCCTTACTTATTTATTCATTACTGGTCATGCAAAAGGTAGTTTGTTTACATTACTTTGTAAAGACCCATGAGCCGAATCATGCGGCTCTCAAATTATAGAACTTATTATTTCGTTGCCTATGTCCGCTGTTTCCACATTCCTCGCCCATTTTAACCATGTTCAAACCACATTTCTTTGAATGAAGAAGATGACATCGATGATTAAATGATTAAGTTATTATTTATGTAATATTGTCTATGTAATGTTTGTTTGTAACACAGCATTTAAAAAAATTCTTCATCAGTATAATACACAATAAAACAACAACAAAAAATTTTATTGAAAACACACTAGAGAGACACAGCAAAAAATCCTAAAATAGGAAATAAAATTCATTTGTTGTTTGATTCGTTTTTGTTTTTTTTTACAGCATAAAATTAAAAATGAAATATCATTTCTCACTCTTTGAGTACAAATTATTTTAAATTATTATTATTTTAAATCAAAATTTATAGTTATAGTTTTATATGCTTAAGTCAATATTTTTCATATAATTCTTTATAGTATAATTTTAGATTTATTTCTTCTCTTCTTCTTCATTCTTAGTATGTATAAATAATTATTATCAATATCAATGCTATTTATGTTTTTTTTTTATAATTATTTATTATAGCATAACTTTATAGTTGAAAGAGACCTAAGGCTCACTAACTAACAACTTAAAAATTAAAACTTAAATTTAAGAAGAAAATGAAAAAATTTACAATTTTTATGATTTATTTTTTATTGGCGCCTTGTAAACTATTATGTTGATTATTTCGCTTTATTTATGAGTAGTCATCATTCATAAATTAGTTAAAGAAATATTCACAATTCCTTATAATAGTGAAATGTATGAAATATTACATGCAATTAATGAAATGTTAATGAATACATAAAACATAAAAACTTATTCCAAATGATGGATGATAATGTACACATACATGTATGTATATTAGTTTATGTTATAATTAATTATTAGATATTATTTTTAAATTAATACATATAAAATTAGTTTCTATTAAAAAAAAATGATAGAGACATTAAAACTATAATTACAAAAAATACAGTTTCATAAATTTGTTGCTTAGTAATTCAGCTTAGCTCAACGTATGGCCATATGTTTTATATATTTATATTTTAAATACCATACTCGTATGGCATATATGGTAGAGTTGAACAACTACATAATAAGTAAAGAATCACCAAAAAAATACCAAATGACTTAAGGCGAACTGAACCAAAATAATTAATATTTAATTTTATCTTTGACTACTATCGACATCACCAACATCAATATGCTTCTATCTCTGTAAGAAAATTTCGTGGTGATCCGATCAAAATTCCGACCTGTAGTGTGATTGCAAAAAAAAAATGGAAAAAGGGATGTATTACCGACTATTGCGATATCTCTATTATTTGACCACCTTTGGTATACCCCATATAGAAGCTGAGATATTCGCTTTGGAAAAAAAACGTTGTCTTTTTATCCAAATAAATTGTTTGCCCATTACGACCCCTAAACATTATCCGACCATCTTCATCTGTGAGACCCCCATTAACCCTCAAAATTTCGTGACGATCGAATCAAAAATGCAACCTGTAGCGTGATTTCCAAAAAAAATTGAAAAATGGGATGTATTACCGACTATTGCGATATCTCCGTTATTTGGTCACCTACGCCGACCTAGTTTGCATCATTGTAAAGATAGGATCTTCTATTTTCATAGTCAGGCTTTGCTTTTGGAAAGTCCCCAACCAAAGCTGTGATATTCGTCATTATAATTAAAATCGCAAAAATGACAAGTTGGGTTTTATTTGCGACTATTGTGATATCTTCGTCGTTTGATCACCTACGAGAACCTACTTTACATCATTAGAAAGGTAATATTTTCTATTTTCATTGTCATTTTGGTATACCCCATACAGAAGCTGAGATATTCGCTTTAGAAAAAAACGTTGTCTTTTTATCCACATAAGTTTTTTGCCCATTCCGACCCTTGAATATTATCCGACCATCACCAAAATCAATAGGCTTCTTCCAAAATTTAGTGACGATCCGATCAAAATTGCGACCTGTTGCGTGATTACAAGGTTTAGATGGACAGACGGATGGACGGACACACATAGCCAGATCGACTCAGCTCGTCGAGACATTCATTTTGGTATATATAAGTATGCGTTACAAACTTTTTGGCCAAAACCAACTTATAATACCCTCCCCGCATAGTGGTGTAGGGTATAATGATACATGTTGGCTTTTTACTTGCGTTAAAAATGCGTATTTCTGGCGTTTTAAATCACGTAGCTTCGCAGTTGTTAAGTACAACTGCGTTAAGATACATAATACTTCACATATTTGCGGTCAAGCGGCCAAGCAGACGACGATACGGAAGCCAGCCAAACACTTTATAACTCCGATCAAACTAACAATGAATGCTTACGAATCCAGAATTAGTTGGCGACTTTTTGCCTGAAATCGGTTCATACTTAGATATTTTATTATTTATTTTATTCATTCAACTCCCACTGAAGCATAGGGTGATAACAATAGCAGTATTAGCCAATTCTAATGGGATATCTTTCAACTTTAATATGCGAATATACGAGTATGTGACACCCTTAAAATGCTAAAGTCTAAATGGTCACGATCCACTGTGGCCTCCCTGAAACTGTATCGCTAACAAATTGGTAAATACGAGGGCTGCACGATAGCTATCTGGCCCAGCAATGAAAACGCGAATATTTACCATCAAAAATAGTTTTATTGTTTTCTGAAGTAGTCTTCAGCATGATTTATACAGGCTGACTTCATAAATGGAGTATGATGCGTCAAATGACATCATCGCGACTTCATAAATGTCATGCGACACATCACACTGCGCGCAATTGCCGAATTTGTGCAGTGTTTCCAAGTGGATTGCACATCAATTGACATTTCTTTAGTACTGTTATGCCAACTGACATTTGCAAAGAAAACAGGAGCAATACATAAGAAACTATTAGAAACGGCGGATTTGTGGTAATTATTCAATATAATAAACTTATTTTCAAAAAACGGAATTTTACAAAAAGTAAAGCAATGTGGGCGTTCATGAATGCAGCAAAATGACACGTCTCTTTTTTGACAATGTCAGTGTTGCCACACATATTTACTTCATCTTTTTATGATATTGTAATTTTTTGTAATGTAAATACTGCATTTACGAAGACAGCCACACTTCTTCATACGCTCAAACCTATTGTAGCATCACTTTTTCCACTCCGATTGAGACAACTCCAAAACATAGTTTTTGAACGCTGTACAGCATCATCTGGCGAAGAAAATCGTTGAGCACACCTTGTATTCTTGATATGCTGGAATCAAATGAGGCCATTGGATGCCCAGTCAGGGCTCTACGCGGATGACCCATCAATTCCACGTTTTGTCCGGTCAAACAGGCGCTGGTTTGAATCGATGTGTGAGAGCTCGCATTCTCCTATTCGTTTTTCGAATTTCTCAGGAGGCAAACAAATTGCAGTGCAGGACTCAGAATTAACCGATCAACTTATCTTAATGCCAACTTGGACCCCATTATGGAATAGGAATCATAGAAATTTGAAGTTTCACGAAGAACTATAGCCAAATTTCAGTAGAAGTTCAAGTTTATTTTGCACCATCTCTCTTTTATCATGGGTTTTTCATTAGTTATTTAAAAATCTAACAAGAAACTGTCGACTTATGCCAAATGTTTTACGTATTATAGACAAGGCCACGGCCTTCAAAACTTCTTTTTCCCCACATTATTAAAGACATCGTTTGACCAATTTTAGTGTTTTAAACTTTAAATGGCTTTTATTTGTTCCAATATTAAAGAATCATAACAGTAGCATTCAAAATTTGCAGTCGTAC
Source organism: Musca autumnalis (assembly GCF_047663935.1). NCBI lineage: Eukaryota > Metazoa > Arthropoda > Insecta > Diptera > Muscidae > Musca > Musca autumnalis. Next base: position 323,601,597 of record NW_027411644.1, read on the forward strand.
TCAAATTATTAAAGAATGTGCTATTTCGGTGAAACACTTCAAACCGTACAATTTTTGGGCATTTTAAAAGAAAATTATAAAAAAATATAACGGGACTTTACCGAAGCAACACTTTTTGTGGAAAGATACTTCATAAGTGTACAAAACAAGATATACAAACATATCCCAGGATATTCGACTAATGTCAACTAAAATGAAGTAACAAATAAAAATTTGAAATGTGCTATTGAAATGAAAGAGAGTGTACCTTGGCATATGTGAAACAAGTCCATATTTACATTAGGTAATTTTCCGTACGGCAATTGTGAGTTTGGTGGAGAGAGGGGTGAGGCATATGATAACCCCTTGCTTCTCAACACCCTATCTCACATACAAACTGACAATTGCAGCAAGGAAAATTGCCTAATGACCAACTGTTTGTGTTGTTTGTACCCAGCAGACAATTTCAAAAAGTTTTACAAAAGTTCGCCAAAATATGCGAACGAAATATACTTTCTGCCATTGACTTTCTCATCACGATGGAGCGAACATAAATTTAATTTATTCGCGATATTTTTGAGACTTTATAATATTATATTTGAAGAAGATATTATTTTCGATAGAATTGGTATGGTGGGTAATGAAATGTTTGTGAAAATACATAGCATCTAGTTGTCGTTGTTGTTGCGAAGGGCCCAATAAGGTGTTTTCCTTCCATACAAATTGGGTGCCACCGTGGTGCAATGGTATGCACATCCGCCTTGCACGCTGAAGGTCGATCAACGGTGGCAAAATACCCCTCAGTAATGTTGGCGACATTTCCTCAGTATTTCAGCCATGTGAAACTTCTCTACAAAGTGGTGTCTTACGATACGGACTCGGCGATAAACAGTAGGTCCCATATCTTAAGCTAATATGAATCGGGGTGCACTCATTGATATGAGAGAAGTCTCCCTTGTCCCGTATGGGATGTTTGTGGCACAATTATATATATATATATATATATATATATATATATATATATATATATATATATATATATATATAGAAACAGAGAAAATCAGATACAAGTCGAAATTTTTTGCCATTTTGACCTTTAAGGACCACTTCGTATGTTCTACAAAGTTGTTTATTGATATCTAAGATAATTTTTTGTTGTTTGCATGAAATCTGATCTATAGACCAGAAAACATGATATAAGAGATATGACCTTCACGATTTTGACCTTGAAAATGAAGTATGACGAATTTTATTCTCTGATATGAGGGCAAAAACTTTGCCTCCAAGAGTAAGCTAAGGTGTCGATTATGGATAGCAACCCAACTTCAGTTGCGTTGCCGACAACAAGTTTAATGGAGAAATTTATATTTCCACATTGAAATTCATACCTTTTTACAATTAAATTAATAGCTCAAGTGTCAAAACACTGATATTGAATGAATTTGACAAAAAAATCTGTCGTTTTACTTATTTTAATTGTATGATTTTCTCTCCTGGCAACGCAATTACAGTTGAGTTGCTATCCATAATAGACCCCTAAAATTCTTAACGGTTTAGAAGATGTGACAAAATGAACCCTTTTGACATCATCATTGAGGGCCTACAAGCGCGAAAGTGTCAGAATATGGTTAATATTTTTCGTGATATGGATATGGTGCACACATTATTAGCGAAAAGTTGTGTACTTTTGTGGGGGAGGTACTAGAAGGAGTGGACCGATATGACCCATCTATGAAATTAAACTAAGTTCGGGCAAAATATTACAAAGGCCATATATTAGACCGAATCGACTGATCAGTTCGAGAGTTATCGTGCGCTCCAGCCAGACGTACGGACATTACTAAGAGGGGAACTAGACAAGTTTGCGGCCCGCATTTCCCAACAAAATCCGGAAAATCTTAAAGAAACCTAAAAATGTGACCTTTGGCCAGCCAAGATCACCCATATACGTTAACGTGACTTCAACAACAACATATGTGCTCTCTATTCTCATCTGTCGTGGTAAAGTCTTGCTCAGAGAGACACTTGCACAGTATATTTTGAGCATCACCGCCTTTGACCGCGATTTATTTAAAAATCGCTTGTTTTTGGATTTTTCTCATCTATTAACATTGCTGTTTCAGAATCCGCTAAACATTTCTAGGTGTAAGCGGTTTTCTTTAAAAATTAGTTAAGGTGCGTCCTGCATGACATTCTTTTATAAGGGGGCGATGCAGACAGTACATTCTCCCAATTTGAACTTTTATAACTAAAAAATTGTAAAACCTACGAAAATACCATTGAGGTCACTCTTGTATAAAATTTTTACTGCTACAAAATTTTCTCTAATCCCATTTCGATAGGGCTTGCGGTTTCCAAGCAAAATCGTGAAAACCTAAAATATCCTTGAAAATGTGAACTTCGAACGCTATTTATTTGAAAATCTCCTCGGCGATTTTTATTTCGATTTTTGTCTTCTATGAACATTGTAGTTTAAAATCCGCAAAAACTTCCAACGTATATGTACCTTTCATTTAAAGTTAGTTAAAGTGGCCGATAATCGCCAAAAAACGAATGTCGTGAGAGCGGGCACATAACGGTCGTTGTGCCAAAAAAAAATTAATTACCGTGAGATTAAGACATTTGATACTGCATGAACACCTGCCGTAAAAAATGGGGAAATGGAAAAATACAATCGCGGTGCTTCAAAAGACATTTATAAGATGGATACAGGTGACGAATCATGAAACCATGTGCATGAGCCAGAAAACTAGCAGCATTCGCCAGAAGATGATGTAAAAGCGTTCAAAAGCTATGTGTTGGAGGTGTCTCAATCGAAGTGGAAAATGTTTCAACAATTGGTTTGAGAGCATGAACAAGTGTACACTAAGACCTCACTTTGCGTCGTTTCACTTTGCGTTGTTTTCGAAATTGCGTCGTTGATTAGTTAATACCAATTTTCTCTATACGTCGCTCGATTTACGATGTTGCGTTCTTTTAAATTCGACAGTCTATTTTTTATACTCTCCACCATAGGTATATTCAGTTTGTTTTTTAATTTCTATCGTACTGAAATATTCATTTTCGAGTTGATCAGCGTAAAATTTTAGGTTGAATGTCCATTCGTCCGTTTGTGGTAATGTTGTTGTTGTAGCAGAATGAAACATACCATGAACCTACGCAGAAGCATAGGTTTGTTGTAATCACCATATCTTCCGAATGATCACATGTGTATACGGTCAGGACTTTGTTCAAGTTCGAAGATGGGCTACGTCAGCCCACGTTTTAGTATAGCCCTCATATAACGGCACAGCCTGATTTCAGGTATTTTGAACTTTTCAGCTAAATTTTCAGACCGAATTAGCTATAATTCGCCATTTAGTGTTCCCACCAAAAATTATAAACATAGGTCCACGTTTTGTTTTCGCCCGATTTCAGGTATTTTGGCTGTTTTAGCAACATTTTCTGGCTGAATTAGACCAAAATAGCTATAAATTGTCATTTAGGGATCCTAGTATTCAAGTAATATCTCCACCTAAAATTGTGGGCATAAAAAGATGTTTTTTTTCCTGGATCCTATCTCCGAACTTTACATAGTTTTCCATAGAAAATCTTAATTCGCTTTGCGTCGTTTCACTTTGAGTCGTATTTTTTTGGAACGTATCTACGACGCAAAGCGAGGTCTTGGTGTATAAATCTTGCTAGAGATTACTTAAAGAATTTGATGACAAATATTCGAGTTTTCATTATTAGGCCGCAAACTTTTCTAGTTCCGTTCGTAAAACGACTCCAAATGTTCTGCTAAATCTAAAACAACTCTATTCGAACACCAAACATGTAACATTTAACATTCCATTCTCAACAAATTCAAATTCGGTGGGAAAAGTTCAAGAATCTCTAATTCAATCTAATACGAATAGATATGTGTTCATACACTGATCAAACTGATAAAAGTCTAGTTTAACGCCATGTTTACAAAAGAGCTTTTAGCCGGGTTAACCTCCTTTATGAAGAGTTATTTGACATATACGGAATGGATTCGATTTGTAAACACTTAGTGAATATGAATGTTGGTCTTACCCCCAGTTTATGTAAAAATTTTACAATTCGTGGGAGAAGAGTAAATTTTTTTACAAAAACAGGGGATTAATCAATTCTTTACAAGACTTGAACAATTATATTATTCTTATTATTAACAAATTAAATTCCGATTCTTTAAGTATTATGTATTTGTACAACTCAATAATGTTTTCAATATGTATAATAAATGTAGTTATGGCAATAGCATTTTGTAATTTTTTAAACTTTCAAATAGATTTTGATTTTTTTAGTGGTAATTATTGGTTTAATTTCATTATTTTTTGTAAGTATTATTAGTTATATTTTATTTTTTAGTATATTTTCGTATAAGTATAAATATTTTAGATAGTAGTTGTTGTTATTTATTGTATGCATGGATTTTAGTAGAAAAATATGTATGGAATATTCTGTTTAGTTATCATTTGTTGTTAATAGAATTATATTTAACTTTTTTGATTAAATTGTAATTTTTGTTTAAATTTTTGTCGAAAATATATTTCATTTCGTTTGGGTTTCTTCAAGTTATTAATGGAAGAATGAATGAGTTAATGTTGATGTAGATTACATTGGGATGTTTCTAATGGAATTGGCTTTTCAATGAAATGTGAATTATACAAAATGATGGATCTTTATGGGGTTGTAATGCTGCTGTTTACTATTAATTGAGCATTTTGTAACTGTTTTTTCTCTGTTATTAATACATTAATAAATTTTCTTATATGGTTAGAATTTAGAATAAAAGGAGGACTTGTTTACTATTTATATTAATTTATATGTATATTTTTTTGTATAATAAACATGCGACACAAATTTATTTATAGATTTTATTCTTTTGGTTCTATATATAAATGATCACTGTCTTTAAAGAGATCATATGTATTTTCTTTAAAAAAATGTAATGAAAATTTAACATTTTTAAACATAATGGAACAAACGTATTCCAAATAATGTCAATATGTTGTTTGTAAAAAAAAAATAAATAACCCCAATCTTTAAAACTCAAGGGGGCGCTTTTTAACCTGCAAAAGGTATTCTTCAGATGGAATGAATAGCCGAACACTGCCGAAACAATGTGAATATTTTTTTTTTAGAAATTCGTCTATGTAAAGAGTAGGTTTTATTGGGCCATGACAAAATCTGTCTGCAAATGGAAACTAATGGGATACGCTTCTCCAGAACAAAAATATTAATTGGTAAAAAACTATAAAACACAATAAACGACAGAAATATAGACGTGATTCTAAAAAATGTAAAAATTGAATAAAGCATTAATTTTCAAATTTATGGTTTTTGGGAATTTTCAGGGTCCGAACCTCGAAAATTATGGACTTTCCAAATAAATTCTATATCGTCTACTAAGGATTATTCGCGGCAAATATTCCAAAACTACCATCGAACAGACCTTAAATTACACTGAAGCGAACAGAAGGAGACGGTGGTTATGTACCGTCTGTCGTGCTCTCTAAAAAATTTAGTTATGCATCGGGTTTACCCCATTTATTTTGAGAAAAGTCACCCTTGTCCCTTTTGGTATATTTGTGGGAATTGTGTAGCCATAAGACATTTCTATGTCACGGGAAATGGATTAGATGGAAAAACCCAGTGTGAGTACTCGACCCACAAGAATTCGAGTCCATAAAGCTAAACGTTGTGGTCTGAAGATAGCATAAGGTGTGGACCTAAATATAACTTATATATTCAACACGGCTTCACGGAATACCCTCCTTGAGCGGTTTTTAATACATTCCGTCATTATTGAGAGAAGTTCGGAGAATAAATTATACTATAACAAGTAAAAAGTCGTTAAGTTCGGCTGGGCCGAACTTTTTATACCCTCCACCATAAAATAGTCTTAATTAAAATGGAATAATTAGTGTCCTTTCACAATTTTAGGTAGAAAAAATTGTCGACCGTGGATAGATACACCAATTGTCACAATTATCAAATCTAATCTAAAAAATGTGTTCAGCCAGGTGAAAGGTACCACCTACGGGACTATATCAAAGTGTCAACCTATCTTTATAATTTTTGGTGGAAAAGTTTTGTAACTGCAGAGAACCTCAAAAGTCAAATTAAATTGAGGGTAGTTCCATCAAACAATGTAGACCCTCAAAATGCGGAAAATCGGGAGGTACCGTTATATAGGAGCTATACGAAAAGATGGACCTATGTTGACGAATTTTAGTGAAGAAGTTTCGTGATCACTGAAAATTCAAATGAGAAATTATAGCTAGTTCGATTAAAAATTGTTGCTAAAATTCTCAAAATACCGAAAATCGGGAGGTACCGTTATATGGGGGCTATACCAAACCATGGACCTATGTTGACGATGTTTGGTGGAGAAGTTCGATGACCACTGAGAACCTTAAATGTCAATTTACAGCTAGTTCGGGTGAAAATTGTAGCTAAAATTCTCAAAAACCCGAAAATCGGGAGGTACCGTTATATGTTGGCGATGTTCGGTGGAGAAGTTTGATGACCACTGAGAACCTCAAATGTCAATTTACAGCTAGTTCGGGTGAAAATTGTAGCTAAAATTCTCAAAACACCGAAAATCGGGAGGTATCGTTATATGGGGGCTATACCAAAACATGGACCTATGTTGGCGATGTTCAGTAGAGAAGTTTGATGACCACTGAGAACCTCAAATGTCAATTTACAGCTAGTTCGGGTGAAAATTGTGGCTAAAATCCTCAAAATACCGAAAATCGGGAGGTATCGTTATATGGGGGCTATATCAAAACATGGACCTATGTTGGCGATGTTCGGTGGAGAAGTTTGATGACCACTGAGAGCCTCAAATGTCAATTTACCGCTAGTTCGGGTGAAAATTGTAGCTAAAATCCTCAAAATACCGAAAATCGGGAGGTATCGTTATATGGGGGCTATATCAAAACATGGACCTATGTTGGCGATGTTCGGTGGAGAAGTTTGATGACCACTGAGAACCTCAAATGTCAATTTACAGCTAGTTCGGGTGAAAATTGTAGCTAAAATTCTCAAAACACCGAAAATCGGGAGGTACCGTTATATGGGGGCTATACCACAACATGGACCTATGTTGACGATGTTTGGTGGAGAAGTTTGATGACCAATGAGAACCTCAAATGTCAATTTACAGCTAGTTCGGATGAAAATTGTAGCTAAAATTCTCAAAACACCGAAAATCGGGAGGTATCGTTATATGGGGGATAAAAGACCATGGACCTATGTTGGCGATGTTCGGTGGAGAAGTTTGATGACCACTGAGAACCTCAAATGTCAATTTACAGCTAGTTCGGGTGAAAATTGTAGCTAAAATTCTAAAAATACCGAAAATCGGGAGGTACCGTTATATGGGGGCTATACCAAAACAGGGACCTATGCCCATATCCTTTGGAATATAAGTTTGTTGATCACTAGGAACCCTAAATGTCAAATTATAACTAATTCAGTTTGAAAATGTGACTAAAAATTTCAAAATACCTCAAATCAGGAGTTACCGTTATATGGTGGCTATACCAAAACGTGGACCGATATAGCCCATTATCGAACTTGACCTGCCTGCAAACAAAAGAAACATCTTCCCAAAATTTCAGCGTCCTATCTCCATTTTTGTGGATCCTAGAGTGATTACCTTACTTAAGACACGCCGTTCGGACTCGGCGATGAACAGTAGGTCCCATATCAATGAGCTAAATATGAATCGGGGTGCACTCATTGATATGAGAGAAGTCTCCCTTGTCCCGTATGGAATGTTGTGGAACAATGTTTTTATAGACTTCTTGGAACTTAGTTTACGCTTGGAAGACATTTTAGAACGTCCAAAGTATTGTCCGAATCGGATACTCAGTTCCTAAATTATCGTGCTCATCACTTAAGCTGACTTCCGTATCGTCAATTGCTTGCTGAAATATTTTGACGAAGTTTAAACAACACAAAGCTACCGACGATATGGAAGTCATGTTTACTTTAGTTGGTGCAGACAGAGATTGTCTTAGGAAGTATTGACTTGCCCACGGAATGAATAGCACCGTCGTAATAGGGACCGCGAGGACAATCTATTGCTAAAAATGTCAAACCGAAATGAGTGCTGGTCTTAAAGTTCTCTTTGGCGAACATTTTTAAATTTTGTGTACCCAAATGATCGGACCGACATTATCCATATTCCAAACTGATCTATGTCTGGTATATCGATTATCAGTCAGTTGTGCCGACAGAGATACAGCATCGGGCCGGTTACAACGAAAGTATGGTCATACATGCCTCCGAAAAAAAATGTTACCGTTGTAAGTAGTTCACATCAACATGTTGCCAAACATTTAAAAACTATCCCAGATGAGTCCTTAAACATCACTTTTTCCAAACCTTGTGTGGGATATACCCGAAAGAGTGGTACGATGTAGTAAATATTCGGACATTATTCGAGTATGTAAGAAATAATGCGATGTACAACGTTTTGACCGAATCGGTTCTCCCTTTCGTGGGTTATAGAGATACTTCGGCAGACTTTTTTGAAACTCTTGCCCCATTATCTCAAGAAGTATGAAATTGGCCCCGTATTGGAATTGCGCCGTCATAAAATGGCCCGCACGAAGAACTCGTTGCAAACAATTTTAAAACTATCCAAGACGAGCTGTTTTCACTGTACCTTTTCCAACTTTTGTGTGGGAGGTACACGAAGGAGTATACCGATTTAGTCCATATTCAAATCTGAACTATGGCTGAAGTAATATTACCATATACAAAGTTATCGAGAGTTATCATGCGCAGCATTTTATCGAACTTTTTTTAATTTTTGTGCGAGAGTTACAGGAGTGAGTGAATCGATATGACGTATCATCGAACTTAAACTATGTTAAACTATGTTTGGACAAAATATTACGATATCCAAAATTTGAACCAAATCGGTTGATCAGTTTGAGAGTTTTCGTGCGCACCAGCCAGACACCGATGTAGGCAGGGGGCTGGCCTCCCAATAGTTGCAATACACAACCATTATGTTGATAGATTCCTGAAACCACTAAGCATCGCTTTGCATACTACATACTTGACAATGCCTAAGCATGCAATAACCATAAACATTTGTTTTAGAAGTCAGTCATACAACAAATATTTTGGTGGATTTTGCAAAAATATTTAAATATGTGGTTATTTCGACCTATCTCAAAACAAGTATGGTGACACTTTAACCTTAAGATATATTTATTTTGAGATTGTTTACGAGCTTTGGATACACATAATTGTGGAAAGACAAACTAATTACATAGGAGTACTACAACACCTCGCCAAAACTCTGAGCTACAGAAAACTCAAGAAAAAAATAGAACTCCCGAAGAGGCAAACCTTTAGTTGCTCACTAACCGTAAAGTGAAACATATTTTAAACTAACAAAAATACGTTTTTTTTTACACAATCCCTTAAATTTTTAACCAAACAAATACATATTCGTATATATAGTATCATTATTTTATTAAATACACATAAAAAAATATTTTAATAATTTTGAAAACTTATTTAAAATAAATATCGTATTGTTGTATAGAGAATTCGTTGTAAATCACAAAAAATAACCAATAAATTATACATAATTTCCTCATAATTTGTTTCTCATTTTTGTTAACAATTTCGAAAAAAAGAAAACATTTGCAACAATTTCAAATTGCCAACAAAATTATCGTCAAATTAAAAAAAAGCTTATGATTTTTTTAAACATATTTAAATTTTTGAATTTTTATTATAATTTATACATACATAATTTATTCGATACTTATAATAATTGTATTTACTGGGACACAATTCAGAATCGTTTGTTCCATGTTAACTGTTAAAAAATGTATGTTTTTTATTATTATTAAAAACACAATATAAAGATGACTCGCTCTACAACTAGTACTACTACAAAAAATAAACTATCTACAATAATTTTGAGATTTCAGATTTTCGAATCGTAGCTAAGAAGTGTTTTTAAAACAAAATTTAGCTTTAATTCCACTCATTTCCTGTAGAGAGCATTCAATACTAAAAGAACCGAACGAACGAACACAGCATCACAATAACATTCATTCTATCCAGGAAACAAACAAAAAACCAAAAGGGTTTCGGGCTTTTTGAGATCCTTACTTTTTTGAGTTAACCTGACTTGTGGCTAGCTATACTTATTCATATAGGATTTTTGAGCCAATTCCTCTTGACAATCTTTTTCTTGACATTTCTAATTGGTTTCTTGTGACTGAGTATTAGTTTGTGCGTCTGTCTGACTTTTCACATATTTTCTTTTTCTGTTTTTGTTTCGGGGGCTACTCACAATTCTCACAGTGTTATGTGTGTGCATTTTTAAGTGTTGGTTGTTTGTGTGTATGTGTGCGTATTTAGCCTGTGTGTGCGCTGGCGCTCTTGCGCATTACTTATCTTTTATACAGTCGTTTCGAATTTTTCCACCTGTTCATCGTAAGCGTTTTGAAATTCGATGGCATTCTCAAAGGAATGCGGTTCATCGTGATATTGTTTACTGTGATTCTTCAAGAGTTTCATTAGTGATGAGTGGTTAATTGGTGGGGGCGTTGATGTAAAATTAGGACCAGTTGTTGGTATGGGGGGAGGTGTAGAAGAAATAGCCGTGGGAGTAATAGTAGAAGATGTATTAGTATTTGTGGCATTAGAATGGGGTGAGGGGGAGGAGGCGAAATGTTTGAATAAATGAACTTCACTGGTAACAGCATAGGCATTGCCATCTGTACACGAATAGGATGAGGAATCGCCAGAAGCATTGGATGATGAGCCAAAGCCAATACCACCACCACCACTAGTACTAGCACCTCCAAGCGATCCATTGCCACTGCCAGTACTGGTTTTGCGTTGATGTGGCACAGCATAAATAGCACCCGCCGCTGCTGTACCGTTGCCATTGTTATGGGGGGCCAAACCCAGACCCAGGCAACTACTGCTGCTACCCAGCATACTGATCGAAGCCGGGGCAGAAGCAGTAGATGCTGCTGCGGCAGCAGAGGTGTTATTATAGACTGAGTTACCACCAAGACCACCACCACCGGCATTGTTAAAATAAACATCATTGACAACATACTTTGCGATATCTTTATTGTCTACTAACATTGAAGTTGATGAAGAGCATGAATTCTCTAAGTACAAATGTTCCATAGATTGTGAATTTTGTGCGGGTAGACGTACTTCATCTTTGAGCTTGAGCGATATGTATTTGTCGGGCACTAGGCCCTCTTTGCCATTCACCGTACCCTGCCACCAGTCGTTTGAAACCTGTTTGCGCAAAATGATACAATCACCTTTTGTCAGCGACAGCTCCCGGCTGGAGCGAGCATTGAAATCGAACTGAGCCACAGCTTCTAGAACTTCAGACTCATCTTCGGAGGGATAGGCATCCGATTCTGGATCTTCGGTAAGCACTTCGGAGGGTGAATCACCCACATCCATATCGAGGGTATGGGGTGAAATGTACTTCTCATATTCACAGCCACCCAATTCCTTGGGGAACAGTTCCTCGTGGTAGATAATCATATTTTTGATTAGTTCGTTTACTTGATTCTGATACTGCACCTGGTCTTTGTCCTCGGGAGCTGGCATAAGGGTGGGTCCAAAGCAAATGGCCAAATTATATGCATCCATCATATTCTCATCGGCATACTCGGACAGGTGATTGAGAAAGGAGAACAGATAACGTATGACAATGACCACAGAGTTGGGCAGATTTTGCAAGAACTGTCGTATGCCTTTCACCATTTCGGCTTTGGTTTGCATTTCGGCAATGGAAATGAAACTTTCGAAGTAGAATTTCGGAAAGAGGGGCACTCTCAGTTCTCTCAGATAGAGTTTTAAAACACCAGCCACTGAATTAATATCCGAAGCATCTGTGGTATCGGCCAGAGGATCTTCACCACGTTCAAAAGCTTCCCTGAAATTTGTAATCTCCACCTGAGAACCCGACACACGGAATATGCCCTGATGATGCAGACCATACAAGTTTATGACACGTATACAACTTCTTAAAATTAATGGTATTTCCTCTCCCGTATTCTCCAAGTACTCCTCCAGCGACCCGCCGAACAATTTTGGCCTTCCCGATTGATTTTTGCGACCTATCCTCTTGCGCTTGCTGTTAATGGGATGATCTAGGATTTCTCTGGTGAAAGCGGCATTATTGTCCGTTATCAACATCTCCCTCAGATACTTGGCTTTAGCATCTAGACGCGCTATGCGCGATGTACCTCGAATATATTCACGTATCTTATTTATATAGAAGTCTTCGACTTCCTCTTTCTCAGCCTTCAGTTTGGGATTAAAAGCCATTGAGGCACCGCCCTTTTGCAAAAGGCTTTTATTATGCTCCACAAAGGCAGGGCTAACATCACAGTCCTTGCTGTTAAAATGCTCCAGCAACTTGACCTCGGCCATTTCCAAGGTCTTCCATATCTCCTCAGACTCCGTGCGCAACGAATTCAACCTTTGGCCAATCACTTGCAAACGGGTCTCCATATCAACATACAACTCCTTCTGGACACTTTGCTCCAGCAGATCATTGCTGAATTGTCCTTGGAATTCGAAACGTTTGGGTATCATAAACGCTGCGTGATACTGTTCCATGAATTTCTGTTTGTCCTGCTGGCTATCGATTAAGTGTATTACATGAGCTAGATTATCGGCCTGGCTCAAAATGGCACGAGCACGTCCCTGATCGGCGGTCACATGCATGACCAGGCAACGCGATATCATGGAACTGAAACCTAGGTCCATGCAGTCGATTAGATCGCTCAGATCATCGATGAAATATTTGTGTATGGTGGTATTCGACGATTCCAAACACAGTTGATATTCGTTTTTGGCTTTTAACGCCTTCATGCGAGCATCTGAGTATTTAGTTTGACGTTTGAGTATTTCCTTTTCGATCATGCGGTATTTTTTACTGCTGCGCAGCTTTTCCTTCTGTATGGTCTGTTCCAATTTCTGTTGTTGGGCTTCGGCTGTCATTAGTTTGACCTCGGCCGCCTTCCATTCGGCCTCATATTTTTGATAGGTTTTCATCGTGGCATATAGCTCCTCCAATACCCGTAAGATTTCTTCGTGGATGTCATAGCCAATGGAACGACATTTCTTATATATCCTTTGGACATCTTCTATGGTGGTCTGTAGCGATGAGACAATATTTACCGAATACAATTCGGACAGTGTAGCATGATCTTTGCTTAGAGACTGGGTCTGTTCCAGTAGATGTGACCATGAGGCAAATGCCGAAAATATATGCCACTGTTCACGTTTCTGTTTCTGTTCCTTGTGTCGGACCTGCAGGCTACGCACTAGCTTATCTAAATTTTTACTGTATTCCAATTCCAATTCACCCCTTCGTCGAAAGAGATCCTGCAGCTCTTGTATTAGGGATACTTGGGATTCGACACGACCATCTAGGCATCGTAAATGTTCGTTCAATTGCTGTCGTATGTTATTGAATAGAAACACCTTGCGGGTGGATCCAACTCGTTTCATGGGACTTTTTAATTCTTGTTCGTTTTCGTCCATTTTTGTTGCTGTTGCCGATGTTGTTAGGTTGATCTTTCGTGGGTTCTTTTTTACACTTTGCTTTGTTTAAATGCTTCGTTTTCTGTTTTTCTTTGTTGTTCGTTTAATTTCTTGTAAGTTTCAGTTACAACACTAAACGCGCTCCTGTTTTTCGTATTGGCGTTGATTGCCTTTCGCTGCTGCTGTTGCGATTGTTGGTTGTTCGTTGATTAAGAACGACCGTCTGGTCTGCTGATTCTTAATGCTTGCTTTTCTTCTTTTTTAGTTTTGTTTTTATTTTTTCATTCTTGTGGTGGCTTGTTCTCGTCGTTGTTGTTGCAGCTGCTGCTATTCTTATTGGAGGTTGGAACTCTGAAATTAAACAGAAAAAAGAAAGAAAAATAGATAAATTTTTGCCGCTTGATATGGTCAAGTTTTTTTTGTTTTACATTTTGTATTCTTTGGAGGTAAAATAAAGGGTGGTGGTTGGATTAAATGGATGGACGGATAAATGCATTCATGAGTTCAGTTAGCTGGCGATGGATGTCGTGTGTTTGTGTTTACGTTTGGACATTGTCGTTTATAGCCACTGCTGATTTAAATGGCATGTCTGTCTGACTGTCTAAATGGCTGGTTGGTTGGGTTGGTTGTTTGGTGTAAAATCGTGTCGTTGCATTTACGTCCCATATACCGGGAACATATAGGGTGGGCGAAGAGGAAGTTTGTGTGTTGTTGTTGTAGTCGTTGCTCTTGCTTTCTGTAATTCCTGTTAATGTGATTTATTGAAACTTATCTATTCAAATAAGTAGTAGGCTCAACACTTAGAATGGAAGACGTGTAGTGAAAGACATAAAACTAAATATTTCAAGGAGTACATTCGGAGGTGGGGTAGGTGGGGGACACATAAAAAGTTTTATAGCTTCTTTTAAGTGAAACAAATTTCCATTTATTTTAATTATGAAAAAGATAAAATTGGGGTTTTCATATTTAAACAGTGGCGTGTGCCGTCGACCTGACATGGAGAAGGGTTTATAAACTCCAGCCCATTGACACATTCATGTAGTCTTCGACATTTTTGATAACTATTTGTGAAGGCTGGCATAAATATAACCAATAACAATAAAAAATAAGTGCTTAACGCTGCTACATGTTTACTACCAAATTAGTTGGAACAAAAACTCAACAAACCATGGATTATGATATCTAACATTGTGTACAGAACGAAACACTTTTACTTGGAATGTACTATAGCTATCTTAAATGCTTCTTCATCTGTCATACATTTTATAAATGGACAAAGTAATAGTTTTGCGGTTTAATAAGTTGTGACAATAGTTTTTTTTTTCACTTCTATATTAAAGAATGGGGTGAATAATACACAGAAAATACATACATAGTACAGTCTGACCCCGATTATCGGTAATGGTCGGGACCGGAGGCATCACGTATAATCGATTTTCCAGGATAATGGACTAACACTGTTTTTCCTATAATTTTGATAAAAATATGCTTTTTGTAAATACTTATAAATAAGAGCAATTATAAATTTAATGTGAAGTTTAAAAGTTTAAAATTTTTCAAAAATAATTCATTTGTGCAATGGTTTTGTCCATTGAAATTTGGTCGAATAAATTATAATCCCCCACAATAGAGATTTTCTTCGTTAGTCGGGGTAAAATAAACAAAAAAATCTGAGTTTTCCTCTCCCGGATAATAGAGGTTTACGGATAATCGAGGTTCAACTGTATTTATAACTATAGTTATTAAATATTTGATAAATACCTATTTCAATACTGCGACAAGATATTTTTGTGGATGTAAAAAAGTTCAATTGACTAAAGTTTTCAAGTTTCATTTCTTAACTTGGCGAAAGTTGTTTAAAAATACACACCACATTCAAAATAAAAACCAATGGCAAATCCTAAATAGGCACTTGTCATTAATTTTCATTTTGATAAGTAATTTTTGATAACAGCTAACATTTTTGCAGGTATGTATACCGATAACACAATGAATAATAACTCTTAATAAGAGCTACGAAAATACCAATATTGATTTGGTATTTGTTTATTATTATATTATGTCATTTGATTTACAGTATTTAAGTTGTCGTTTTTAAAATTGTGAGTTAGGCAGACTAATGGAAATAAGTTAATATTTTTCAGGGGTTAATAAAAAAGGAAAATAATAGGATTATAAAACAAAATATGATACATATAGTGTCAAGGACACATCAACTATATATCCTAAACCTTTACGCTATTCGAAGTAATGGTTTTAGATGGTTTTTAGCCATGTCCGTCCGTCTGTCTGTCTGGCTGATCGGAGCGAACGATAAATATAGATTCAGTCCAAAATTTGGCATTCGTAATATTTTGTCCAAAGTTGGTTTAAAGTCGAATATTGGTCATATCGGTCCACTCCTTAGGGTACCTCCCTCACAAAAGTTCAAAACTTTTCCAGATTTTTTTATAGCCTACACCACTATGTGGGGATGGTATTATAAGTTGGTTTTGTCCAAAAAGTTTGTAACGCATCGAAATAATGGTCGTAGACCCATACTTATATATGAAGAAAAGACAAAATTTTTTAGTTTTCCATAAAAAAAAAATTAAAATTTTTTTTGTTAAGCTACATGAAAGATTTTTGGTACATAGATTGGGAAAAAAATCCCATTCTTAAATCTGTTCGAGATACTAATTTTGGTTGTTGCGCGCAAAAGTTATGGCGGTTTCAATTCTGATAAAAAGAAAAAAATCTTTAAAATACTCTAATCATTACATTGAGAAACTCTCTTAATTAGGGGCTCCCTACATACTATATGTTTACTGAGGTCCCATAACTTTAGTAAAAAGTTGTAAATTTTCGCGGATATTAGGAAAGGATTCCAAACAATTGGTAGTTTGCAAATTGTTTTAATAAAATTAAACCTGTTTATGAATCTGAAAAATATATAAAAAATATGTACGTAATCTAAACATCGCGAAGATTCAAATGAAACCAAAACTATACAAATCCGTTTAGCGGTTTGCATATTATAGCAAAAAACAAAAAATATATTGAGGAAATTTATAAAATATTTGTAAGAGAAAATATTTATTAAAATTTATTTTGTGAGTTAGTTGAACAAAATGTAAGAAAAATAGGTCGGAGTTTTTCTTCTATTTTAGTTAAATTTCACGCAAAAAATCACATTTTTTATTCTAATCACTGCTCGAAAACACGCTAACATCTAGCAGAAGATATGGATATCTTTCAAATAAATGTTGGGTTCCTTTAAATGGGGTATAATCTTGAAATAAAATTGTATCAGGTAATGTTCATTTTGAAATGCGTGTAAATCGCGAAATCCTCAAAATCACTTGATGCGCATGCGGTTTACCAATACAGCGAATTCTTCTCTATTAATTTGTACACATTTGCCAGGATTTACTTTGGCGGCTAAGATGTAGCATCGCCTGCAGCGTAGTGTGCAAAAAACGGTATAACGCTTATAATTTGCACAAAGTGCATACACTTTTTATGCGCATCCGATTTCACTATCAACCGTGAATAAATACATCGATCTAAACCTATTTCGATAAAATCCATTAAGAACCGTGGATGTAGCATCACAGACTATTTTTGGGATAAATCGGATAAAGCTCCCATGGCACTAAATTTTTTAAACCACTTTTTTCGCAAAAACTCGAGTGATGTGTCAGTTTCTTCATTGAAAAGGAAACGATCCACAGAAAACGCGATTTAATCCGCGATATTTTCAAAAACATTTTTCGCAAATTTTTCAATTTTTGCAGTAGCCATTTCCGCCGTTCTAGTAGATGGATTTTTACGATCTGTGATTCATATGATACGGATGGTCGAAAAACTAAAATATCGCGGGGTACCAGCACACTCAAAACGATATTGTAAATACTGTACCCAAAAAATAGGTTTTTTAGAAAAAATATCGCACTAAATTTCGGACTTTGGCAGTAGATTACTCTGCTGCTGTGTGGGCTACATACACAATATACATATCAGATTATGCGAAATCGCGAGTTCTTTAATCCTATAATTGGTTTTTCGAAATATCCGAATGCGCGTCCCAGTTACATAAAAAATACAAAAAACACCTGAAATCCGGCTTCAAAATGTCAGCATCCATAAAAGGTGGATTCAGTGGAAATTTTGGAAAGTGATACATTAGAAGTGTAATTTTCATTTTGTATTCTCCTACTTTTACTTTGGACAGATGTCCGTCATTTGAATGGTTTAATCAGAAATCGAATAGCAATGTAAAAAACCTGTTTAGATTCAACGTGTTTTTACCTATGTTTTTTTCCTTTACGCGGTCGTAACTACCACGTGAATTAAATTTTTTTGCTAAATTTTTGAGCTTTGTACGAAAACATGTAAATTAATCCAGCAATAGTCATAGTTACTGGTAAACTACAATAGTTCGCGTATTATAATAGTGCAAACCTTGGCTTCATGGAAACTAAAAAATTTTGACTTTTCCTCATATACCAAAATGAATGTCTCGACGAGCTGAGTCGATGGCTATGTGTGTCCGTCCGTCCGTCTGTCCATCTATACCATGTAATCACGCTACAGGTCGCAATTTTGATCAGTTCGTCATCAAAATTAGGGTGTTTATGAGGGAGGGGAAGAAACCTATTGATTTTGGTGATGGTCGGATAATATTCAGGGGTCGGAATGGGCAAAAAACGTATTTGGAGAAAAAGTCAACATTATATTTCAAAGCTAATATCTCCGCATCTATAAGGTGTATATCAAATCACCTATACATCGATGTATAGTAGGTTGTCATAGGTGGTCAAACAACGAAGATATCGGAATAGTCGCTATTACAACCCAAATGTTCATTTTTGCGATTTTAATTATAATGACGAGTGTCACAGCTTTGGTTTGTGAGCTTCCAAAAGCAAAGCCTGACTATGAAAGTAGAATATCCCAACTTTAAAATTATGCAAAGTAGGTTGGCGTAGTTGGCCAAATAACGGAGATATAGCTATAGTCGGTAATACATCCCATTTTTCAATTTTTTTCGAAATCACGCTACAGTTCGCTTTTTTGATCGGATCGTCACGAAATGTTTGGGTTTAAGGGGGGTCCCACAGAGGAAGAAGTCTATTAATTTTTATGATGGTCGGATAATATTCAGGGGTCGGAATGGGCAAAAAACTTATTTGGAGAAAAGGTCAACGTTTTATTTCAAAGCAAATATCTCAGCTTCTATAAGGGGTATATCAGCAAAACCTGGCAAGGAAAGTAGAAAATATCACATTTACAATGATGTAAAGTTGTTGTTGTTGTAGCAGCATATAATGCTGGGTTGGCAGCCGCTAGCCGAAACACTTTTGGTTTCGGGTCAATCCGGTACGTAAGAACCCGCTGCCGTGGGATTGATGATGTAAAGTAGGTTGTCGTAGGTGGTCAAACAACAGAGATATCACAATAGTCGGTAATGCATCCCATTTTCCGATTTTTTTGCAATCTCGCTACAGGTCACAATTTTGATCGGATCATCACGATTTTTTTGGGATTTGGTGCAGAGGCCCCTCAGAGGAAGAAGCCTATTAAGTTTGGTGACAGACGTATAATATTCAGGAGTCAGAATAAGCAAAAAGCTCATGTGGACGAAAGTCAACGTTTTTTCTTATGCGAATATCTCCGCTTCTGGTAGGAGTATTCCAAAAGGAAAGCCCGTCAATGTAAGAAGAAAATATCTCCTTTATATTGATGTAAAGTATGTTTGCGTAAGTGGGTAAACAACCAGGATATCGCAAAAGTCAGTAATATATCCAATTTTTCCATTTTTTGTAACCACGCTACAGGTTGGAATTTTGATCGGATAGTCACGAAATTTTGTAGTTAGATGGGGGCCCCCGAGAGGAAGAAGTCTATTGATCTTGGTAATAGTCGGATAATATTTAGGGGTCGGAATGGGGAAAAACTCATCGATTTCTAGTAGGAGTATTTCAACGGCAAAGCTTGTCAATGGAAGAAGAAAATATTACCTTTACATTGGTGTAAAGTAGATTGGCGAAGGTGGTCAACCAAGGGAGACACCACAATAGTTGGTAATGCACCCAATTCTTCCATTTTTTGCAATAACGCTGCAGGTCACAATTTTGATCGGATGGCCACGAAATTTTGTTTGTTTATGGGGTCCCAGAGAGAAAGAGTCATATTATGTTTGGTGGTATTCGGATTATATTCCCTAAATGAAATGTTTACCAGTGAAAACTTATGGACAGGGGTAGTGGTGTAGGGTATCACATGGTCGTCCTCGTCCCGACTATAGCCTTTACTCACTTGTTTTTAACTTGCTTTGTTGTCTGTCAGTCTGTTTAGTTCAAATCCAGTAACTCATTTTTAACAGAGTTGCAGTTGACCAATCAAACTAAAAGTTTGCAGACTTTTCAGATTTGGATGACAATACATGAATATGAAACCAAAACCAATATGGGTCTACTTTTTCTTATACCCCCCATATAGCGGTACCACCCGATTTCAGTTATTTTGAGTATATTTCTTTATTTCTAGCCCGAATTGGCTTCAACATTATCTGCCAAAATTGTCTGTAATTTGGTTTTTGGCATCAGTCGGATATCTCTGCACCAACAATTTTCGACTTAGATCCAAGTTTTGATACTGCTCCCCCATATAACGGAACCACTCGATTTCACGCACTATAAAGTTGTTATCTATTTTTTTAAGATTAACTGTAATTTGACATTTGGGGTTCCCAGAAATATTCTGCATCAAAAATTGTCGACATGTTTTGGTGTAGCCTCCATATAATGACAACTTTCTTTCATCTATGGACAGATCGAATAACGGCAGCATAGCCAAAATCCTTTGTGACCCTTTCTGGACCTGGACAAAAATATGGATTAGGATTAAGGCTCAAAAAGGCTGCGGAAGGGAGCAGATTCGGTAAAAATTTTCAATGGGTCCTCGAACAGATCTTAAACTACACCTTAACAAAAGTAAATTCGGTAAACTTGGAGAACTCAGTAGCCGGTTCGTAAGTTGTCGTGCACACCAGCTGCTACACATGGTAAACTGCAATTTTGTGTGGCAGGTATCCTAAGGAGTGGAACGATATGTCTGATAAAAATATTACGATATTCAAAATATGGATGTCCCTTTAAGAGTTATCGTGCGCCCAATTATTGTGAACATTGTTGGTTGGACCGAAATGGTCAATATTCTAACTTCATATATCGAGCCCTTCCCGCGAAAAAGATGTAAGCGACATTTTTTCGATTTTCGTTTTTTTACGGAGATCTATGAAGAATATTCCAACACACCATCTCCCAAATTTTTAGAACTCAGCCATGTACCGTTACGAAATTAGAGCAAAAACAATTTTGATGTAAGCGCCATTTTTGCTTTTTGTGTACATTAGTTTGTGACAGCGAATTGTCGCTTACATCAAATTGCACATTTACATACCATGTCGTTATTCAACTATATTACAAGAAATACGTTTTAATCTTATAATTCTTCGAATAAATACTTGCTATAAAATTAGTGTGCTTTGTTTTTAAATTGTAGATAAGAACTACTCTAAAAATGATTTGTTTCAAATAATTTTTTTTGATGTAACCGCCACTTCTCAAAGTAAAAGCCTGATTGCGTGACAGCGAAAAAGATGTAAGCGACACAAACTACCGTTATATTGAAGATATTCCAGAATGCTTTTATTTTTTCAGTAAATAGGATTTAATAACAGAACTATACCAAATTTGAATAAACAATTTTGGTTATATCAAAAGTTATTCAATAAAAACCGTCTCCTGTAAAATTAGCTTTTTGTCGCTTACACCTTTTTCGCGGGAAGGGCTCGATATGTTTGGAAAAGATATTGCGAATGCAAAATTTTGGCTAAATCGACTTCAAATTTTCTAAAACGGATTTCCTCCAAACATACTTTGGGTCTTAACATTATTTCGTTAGCCCAAAGTCTGAGGGTATAAAAATTATATAGTTAATATATGGACTGCTTGGGCGAAATCTGTACAACAAATGAGCTTCGAGTCAATAAATGTACACATACCTCATAGGGAGGCCAGTACCCAACTCCCCACCTCTGGAACAGGAACAAACGCCTATAGCGATACCCTCAACGTAAGACTCTAACATATGTAAATCATACTAGACGGATATAATAGAGATACCATAAATTTCGGAGGAAATCTGTAGTTATATACCACCACAAATGAGCTTCGAGCCAATAAATGTACACATATTACCTCATAGGGAGGTCTTTACCCACAACCTATTTATTACCTCCAG
Source organism: Musca autumnalis (assembly GCF_047663935.1). Taxonomy (NCBI): domain Eukaryota; kingdom Metazoa; phylum Arthropoda; class Insecta; order Diptera; family Muscidae; genus Musca; species Musca autumnalis. The sequence goes on from NW_027411644.1 coordinate 323,623,449, forward strand.
ACGGTGTAGATATTTATACAGATGGCTCTAGGATAGAAATTGGAACAGAAGCAGGCGTGTATAGCGGTACCCTCAACATAAGACTCTAACATAAGTTGAACAAACATTGTAGTGTCTTCCAATCCGAACTCTTTGCAAAAAAGCTGCAGAACTGATAATTATTATGAAGAGGAACATAGTTGGAGACTAGTGACTATCTACGTCAATAGCCAAGCGGCCCATAAAACACTCAAATCTTCGGAAGTTTTAGATTGCATTGACCTTGAAATCAATCTTATCTTGGTGTTGGGTTCCAGGTTATTGCAACATCGAAAGAAAATATGGCTTCAATTGCTAAGCAAATAAATAAAATAAATATTGACGATGAACAACATTTGCCAAAATAACCTAGCTGCAATGTTTCCAAGGGAATCTGGTCAATCTGTGCTTAGGACAATACTATCGGGATAAGGCTAGCCAGACTTGACACTAGGTTTTCAAGGAAATGGAAAAAGGAATAATTACGGAAGAAGGAATAATTACAGTTAACTGCAAGATCAGATCTTTGCCTTGCAAATTTGAAAGAGCTTGAATTACACTGTGCAACACGAAAGTTATTAACCCTATTCCGACACCGCAGCGTGATAGAAGATCAAAAAAGAGAGGACACGTGTCTCGCCGTTTTTTCTTATCTCATCAACTTTCGCGGTTATAGGCCTCCCAAAAACTGAGCCTTTGATGTACAAATTTTCATTTGGTCAGGACTATATCTTCCAAAACGTTAGGGAATTTGAATTTATCTCAAAAACAAACTTGTAGCTCTTGTCTTAAAGAATAAAAGTTGTGAACACATATCATCCATCAAACTTCATCTGCACGGTAAAAATCGCCAAGGTCAAATTTCTTTTAAAATCGTTTCTCGGGTTTTGGTCTACAGCTATCAAACCGATCAAATTTGAAGCAAACAAGCAATTACAAAAATGTACCTCAGATCTCAATAAACATCTTTCAAGAACATACGAACTATGATTGAACGATTCTTAAAGGTCAAAATAGCAAAGCAAATGAGATTTTTATCCTGTTTTCTCTGGTCCACAGATACTAAACCTTTCAATATTCAAGAAAACAAGCAACTACAATAATGTACGAGTAGCAAAGGCGTCAATAAACAATTTTCTGTAACATGCGAAATGTCTATGAACGGTTCTTAATAGTTCGTATGTTCTAGAAAGATGTTTATTGAGATCTGAGGTACATTTTTGTGGTTGCAGTAGGGCACTACTGCTAATGACAAACCCCACCTCAACATTCAGCCTCGATTTATAGGGGTACTAAACAATCACTTTTGTCTGTTTTCGTTTCTAATAATATACACTATTATCTAATTTAAATATCGTGTTGGAAAAAACAGGCAATGGACATCAGTTCGTCATACTCGAAATTATTGAAATCTCAAAAAATCTTAAACTTATGAATCATACGATTTTCCGATTTTCTTCCAATATTTCCCAATTTCTTTTTTCTACGTAACATTTACCATGACCTTAAGTCGTCGAATATTGTGTGAGTCACGGCATTAATTTAAAAAAAATGTTCAGTAAATTTTCTATTGTTACATTTACAGGTGTTTACATATGGCCAAGTAGTATTTTAGGAAATGAATAATTAGAATTGTTTATTTTTACAACTACGTATTGATTTTTCATTATTTAATTTTATTTTCAATTGCCTCAATTTTTCATGCAAATAAATAATAGTTTGGAGGAGATGTTTATGGGGTTAGATGTGGAATATTTCACAATATAGATAAGTAAATATTGGCCACAAATATCTCAAAGTGGAAAGTATGGAATCGATCATATGGGAATCCATAACAATTTTACATAGGCCCAATGTAGAAAGCATGTGCTTATGGGGTTTTTACCGCTGCGGGACACAATAGACACAATTTGAACTTTTGCGAGTAAAGTATACAGTAGCTGTCAACATATTACCATTTCGAGTGTTGGGCCGGGCACCTGGGTGCCTTCGCCCATTTCGGTTCAGGGACATCTTTAGCCCCTAAGATCCTCAGGTAGCCGGCAGAATATGCCGAACACCATTACTACTGTAGCCGTTCTGTATACATATTCATTATGGGACATCATCTACAACGTTTCAAACGAGGCCGGTAGTGCACTGTTTGCTCGATGCCCTCAAACGCTGTTGCATGGTTGACGGTATCCAAAGGCTTTTAACAGTTCACGATGGTCTGTTCTCATAAATTCCTCAAATAATATGTGTGAAGAAGACCTGGTGTGTTGTAGTTTTTGTAGCAACGCAAATATGTTCGTCCGTATATTTTATACAGTTATCAGGTTCTGGTTCCTCTGTATACAGATTCAAAATTTCTGCAGCCAGCACTGGTTGCGTTCACAAAGAATCAGAAGCTTGGCAGATTAATAATTGCAGCATGTCGTGCGGTCCCAATCCATCACATTCAGGATATGTGTTAGCTGGCGTTCTTCTGCTGTGATTGATGGGGATGGTCCACACTGTACCTTTGTACTGTCTCCGCAACATCATAAGTATGAATGCTATTTAAGCCCGCCTGATAGGCTCATTGATCTAGAGGTTCTCTCTCCGGATCATGAAGACTTTCCTGACGTGCCTGGGAGGGAGAAGTCTGCCCAATAGATCGTGGCAGAGATGCTTACGGCGATAACACCCATGCAGGTACTCTATCGACAGCATCTTGTTGTTTTGATGTACCGGTAAAATGTTCGTCCCCTCATGAATCTGGTCCACTGCTGTCATGATGAGGCGACATTATGGCTGGTTTGAATATTCTTTCACTGCGTAGCGCTAATATATGCAGATCATACTGACGCCGCATAGGTTATCACAAGCCGGTCTATTTATTGCTTTATAAAAGGTCAACAAGGTTTCTTTGTCAGCACCCCAAATGCAAATAGCTGTGCTGTTATTGTTCTATCGTGATTGCGGAATCTATGCTGATGATCGGCAACTCGAAAGCTATTTTTGAAGCTGGGGTGGATTGAAACCTCATCGGTAGAAATGTTCCATATTTCTTCAGCACGCTATATGGCGAACATCAACCAAGATGTTTTTCGACTCATAAAATCCATAAAAATTTGAATTGGGAAGAAAAAATGCGCTGTCAACGGTGGACGATGGCAGCATTTCATAGTCCATATAACTATGGAAATCTATTGAATATTACAGACCGCCAGAGTCGTACCGGATTGACCACACAACATCAGCGTTCCAGCCAGCGGCCACCACCTCATTGTATATGTGTTTGTATTTGTTTCGTTTTTCTGTGTTGGGACCAGCATATCCCGGAATGCCTGCTCCGAATTCTTTTGGTACGTACCGGGACGGAGGAAACCCCAGGACCAATTTATTTGTGCTCAGTTTGTCACATCCGCATTTTCACCTATATCCAACCTTCGGAGTGCAATAGATGTCAGGAGTGGGTGCATCTAAGGGGTTGCTCTTGACTTGTCAACGTGAGGGACTACAACAGGGGCTATGTTGCTGCATGCTGCGTGAATACAGTCCTCAGTGAGTCGACGTCAGATTACGAAACTCCCTCGTCGTCAGATTACGAAACTCCCCCGCAGTCCCCTCGACAGCACGCAGCATTTAACACTAGCCATTGTTGTCCCATTCCCAGAAAATGCATCCTTTTGCAATTTAATTGCAATGGACTCCGAGGTAAGTTCGAGGAAATAGTAGATTTCATGAGTCGGAAGAACATCAAGGCCGCGGCGATGCAAGAAAACAAGGTCAACAACAACTGTAGCTTACAACGTTATGATGGTTACAACGTGTTAATGAAGGATCGCATCCGAAGTGGAGGTGGGGGATTAGCTTTCCTATTACACCAATCTGTCCAATACAGACCTATCTCGCTTGAGCCTGTCTCTCGTACATGGAATGTATGGGGGTAGCAGTCAGGTGTGGAATTACTGAGAATTGCTGAACGTACGAGCCTGACATTAGCTCGCTTTTGGAAGGTCATAATCGTCTGGTCCTGGGGGACTTTAATGCGCATCATGAGATGTGGCATTCGGCCCTCGGAAAAGACCAGAGGGCTACAGCGCTGGCTGAGCAGATTGATAGCTCCTACCAGAATTAGGGTAATTGTCTCCATTAGCAGACCACCCGATTTCATCACCTCTGAACGCTGCACGTTCGTCAATCATAGGAAAGCTCATTAACCGAGTTTCAGATAGTTCATCAATCACCGCTTCGGAGAACTGTCCAATCCTTCTGATGTTCGGGTAGCGGAAATGACGTTCCAGTCGTACCTGGAATTCAGGAACAAGAAGTCCAAACCCCGTAGAGTGAAACAGGAAGTTCCCCAAGGTGGGGTGATATCTCCGGAACTGTTTAACCTCTACCTCTCCTCTCCTCTACCTCGGCATCGAGATCGTAGCGTATGTGGATGATTGCACGATCCTGGCGTCAGGTACCTTCCCTGATGACATCTGTGAGAGACAGAACTCCTATTTAACCGATCTTACCAGATTTCCGCCACAAAATCTACAGCCACTCTGTTCACCATATGGACACATGGACAGCGCAGTTTTGAGGAGAATTGAATGTCGTGGTCGACGGTAGCAGAATTCCAACTACAAACTGCCCCAAAATTTTAGGGGTCATTTTCGATACTGCTTTCATTCAAGTCGTGCGCGCCCGCCACAGCTATCTGCGACAAACTGAAAAGTAGGAACAAGGTCCTCCGGCAGCACTTGAATGCAGATAAAGAAAACTTGTTGACCACATATAACGCGATAGGTAAGCTATGCGGCTCCAGTTTGGTCCCCGGGATTATGTGATACGAATTGGAAAAAGATTCAAACCTGTCAGAATGCCGCCCTGAGAACAGCAACAGGGTGCCTCCTAAGTCTTCAGTGGACCATCTACAGAAGGAGATGCTTTCGTTGCAGTACTTGCTTGGAGATGCTTTCGTTGCAGTACTTGCTTGGGTGTTACCGTGAGAGCCATCCCAATCACCATCTGCTGGCTAGGCCCGACACATTCAGACACATCATGAACGATATTCATGCTCAGTATTCAGTGTTCACACAGATGCTGTTGCTAAGGCCATAAGCGAATATAGTGTGAATAAAGTCCTCGGAGTACATACCCTATCTATCACAGCTGAGGAGCGTCAGCTGCCACGGGATATTACAGTCGACTAAATTTGTATTGCGGAAAACGACCGCGCCGTGCAGGACATCTGCCCAGTATGCGGCATGGGCCCGCACGATAAAAACACCTTTTCAACTGCCCCGCCAAACCTACTCATCTAACTCCAGTGGATCTGTGGTTATATCCCATCGAAGCAGCCACTTTCCTCGAACTGGAGACAGGCCCAGAGCCAGATTGAACGGAAGAACGAACATACAAACATAATAATAAACACTGTTACAATCGACCCCTTAATCTGTACCAGTCCCAAGTATCATAGAACGAATATCTGAATATCTAAGTGTTCAGTATAGAGCAATCCCTTAAACGATCGGTTTAAAAAAACGCAATTTACTTAACCCTTTTCCAAAAACATTTTTTTTTTTTGCAATCCATATAAACATATCAATAGCTGAACAAAAGAGGAAAATACATACATTCATAAATACATTTTTTGTTAAATGAATTATTAAATACCCCATTTGTGACAATTGATAAAGAACGTTAAACGTCATATCATCTCGCGCCCACATACATAGAAACAGTTGCCGGCTGAAAGTTTGTGCACTGCCAGCCAGCCGACTGACTGCCACCAACCAGAACAAGTATTAGTCGGTGTTGTTGTCACAGTAATTTGCACAATTGTTTGGAACCACATATTTCAATGGATAAAGCTCCGGCTGGCAATGGCTGGTTGTAGGAATGATGCTGTGCTTGTGTTTGCACCACAAGGAAAAGAAAAACAACAACAACAACAACAAAATGATTGTATTGAATTAATTCAATAGAAGCAGGCTGACAGGCAGGCCATTGTTTCATTGAATGGTGCTTTGGTTTTCATTTGGATTTTATGAATGAAAAACAAAAACCGAAAATGTTGATTATTGTAATTGTGAAATTATTGCTACAGTTATGACTGGCCAAGGGCGGTCGTATGACGTCTGGATAAATGGGGTAAACACTCCACAGACACACACGTACACTCACTCTCGGATTGTTGTTAGAATCAAGGCAAATAAGCGCCAAACCACAAAATTGTTTAAAATAATTAAAATAAACGTGCATATGTTTTTTGTTGTTGTTGGTATTTTTCTCATTTGGATTGTTGTGTAAATCCAATTTCATCTCTTCAAGCATCTTCATCATCACCAGCCAGCCACCTCTCTACTACTTTGCATCATATGTTTGTACGTACGTACAATGACGACGTGAACGAGAAGACGGCCACAGCAGCGACGACGATGGACGTCTATAATCAAGACATGGTACGTACGTCGTTTTGGAACACGCAGGTATATATCAACATACATACATATTATTTACTACATACTTATGTATGCATGTATTTCTTCCTCTTCTTCTTGTGTTCCATAGTTTTTAGTATACCGACACAAATTCACAATTCCTTGGGAGGAGTGAGTGAGTCTTCGCACATATGTTCATCGTTGTTCGATTATGATAACTGTGAATGATTCCATGAATGAAATTAGCAGGCACTTTAGCAAGACCACTGTCCGCCCATTCCACCACATTAGGAATGAAGGTGATTATAGAAATGTACTATTATTACTGTTGACGTTGTTGTTGTTGCTGTTTGTAGCAGCCACTCGAAGTGGACCTTCAGCCACTTACCTTCGATAAATGGGCAATAAATACTTGAAAATGTGTGAGCGAGAGTATACAAAACAGCTATAAAGAGCAAGAAGAGGGTGCTGATGGGGTTGAAGGTGGGGAACGCGGAATGAAACCGAAAAAGAAAAGAAAAAGTAAACACAAACATAGGCAAAACAACACATGTTTCTCCACCATCTCCTTTGAAATTCTACACATTGATTACTACACAACTACGCCGCCATCGACACCACCAACATCATCCATCCACCAGATGAACAGATGAACGAACAAATGGCATTTCCCCGTTCATGTGTTTATTCCACACATCTTCATCATCACAATCGTCGTCGTCATTCGAACTATCCCCCACACACAATCAAAGGCCAAACATCATCATCATCACCACCATCCAGCATCCATCTACATTTAAATAAGTCAACCAAGCCACTTGAGATTGGAAATGGAATCATTGAATATTGTACTGAAAAATATCTGCACTTTTTTCGCCAGCTACCACACCACGAACAACAAGCAATGAATTTAGGAGGAGTCTGTTGTGGTTTCATATCTTTTTTGTTCTTTTCTTCCTTTCCTTTGTATGTTGTTCGAGGCGCGGCGCAGCGCAGTTCAAGCGCTGTTCGGCGCTTGTCTATATTTACCTCGTTGGGATGAGAGTTTTGCTTAAAATTGTTTAAGCTATCAACAAATTATTGTTGTTAGTCGTTGTTATTCTTGTTGTTTCACTGCTACTGCTGTTGTTGTTGGTATAGATAACACTATTGTTACTGCCGTTTTGTTGTTGGTTTGTTGTTTTTGCTTGCAACTTATTTTCAACAAATCATATTTTTTAACTATCTTTTCTTGTTACTTTTTGCGGCAAGTTCGCTGCCTGCTTCTGTATTTTTCTTGGCAATTCTAAAGAAAGCATCAACATTCAACAGAAGTTTAGTTACACACATTACTCTCCACAACAACAAATATTGCCACAATTAACAACAATTCTTTTCATCTATACTTTTAGACGAAGAACTTATTTCTCAGCTATTTTAATTTTGTTACAAACTTAATTATAATAGGGAAGCTAGCCTGCAAGAACCACGACCGACGACGAACGTACGTTTATATGTTTCTTTTGTGCGATCTCTTTATGTACATATTTCTTTCTTTTTGTATTTTATGTGTATGTATTTTATGTGGTTGGTTGTGTAGTGTGGATATTTCTTTTCTTGATATTTCACACAGTAAATTGTAGCACCTTTCTTTCTTCATGAATTATTCTAATTTCTTCTTTTCGTAATTTGTTTTTATGATCGTGTTTTGTCCTTTTTTCACTTTTATTATATTAATTTGTTAGTATGGATGCATTTTATTTAAATTAATTTAAAACAAAAACCGACTTTTAGATTCTCTAAATGACACTGAAATAGGGAGAGGTAATTTGACTTTTGACTAATCGATTAGTCGATTATTTTGTTCAAAAAGTCTAAAAATCGATGTCGACTTTTGGTTATAGAGAAAATCGAATAGTCGACTTTTCATGTTCGGCATTCGATTCTCGAACCCACGATTTGGTATATGATATAATACCCCGTTTGCACTTAACCGAATTTACTTGGCGTTTACACACAATTCTGATTTACTAGTACATACAAACATTTGGCTAGTTGCCTCGGCACTAGGTGTGTTCGTTTTCTCAATAACTTGTACAAGTCCAGTAACTTCTTGCAATCGACTAAGCTCTTTTGCATTGTACTGTAGAGTAAACGAACAACATCCAGTAACAATTTGTACAAATTTTGAATAAACGAACACACATTTGGTTTGTCTTTTTACGTACTGAACTTTACTGAACATTTTTTCTTCAGTAAAGTTTTGACAATTGTAGACAGTAAACATGGACATTTTTGAATAAATAAAAACAAAACTATTTCAAATAAGAAAAAACACAACAGTGGGCCTATGCTCAATCTTTTTAACGACAGTCGATATTGTTATTTTTTCGAGAAACTCCCCAGCAAAAAGTTTTGGAAGTTGTGCATATGGAGTTATGATTTCACTCCTTCGATGCAGTCCACACGGAGTTATGAAAAATGCACTCCGTGCTAGAGCTGGCAAACCATCGATATTCCCAACATTAGATATTTTCGATATAATAGTTTAAAATATCGATTACTATCGATATTATCGGTAAGCTGTCAACACTATTAATTTGGAGATGAAAATGGCGGAAATGTCAATGCTTTTCTTGACATTTTGCACAAGTAGTTCACAGAAATGCAAAGGAGAACAACAAATTGCTTTTATCTTATAAAAATATTAAAAAATACATTTTACCTTTCCGAAAAATATGTACGTGTGACTACGGGCTTATTTTCTCACACACACAAAACCGAAAAGCAGCGAAATTTCTATTTATTTAAATGAGTTTTGGGTTGGGGATTTTTGTTCCGATAATATCGATAGGCAAAACTATCTATCGATATTTAATTTTTAAAAAACAATCGATTTTAACGAAAGTGCCATCGATTTTTTGCCAGCTCTACTCCGTGCAGTTGCTTTAGAGGTCCCTACAAAACAAAAACAGTTGGTTGATCCCTACCCGCCGCTGCCGACACCATTTCTTCAAAAGAGAAACGAGAAACAAGAGTGCGTGTATTTCGAAGAATTTGTTATAAAATAAAAAATACTAACTAAAATTGCGATCATTTTTGCGGTAAATTATATATATATATATATATATATATATATATATATATATATAATTGTTCCACAACATCCCATAGGGACAAGGGAGACTTCTCTCATATCTATGAGTGCACCCCGATTCATATTAGCTCAATGATATGGGACCTACAGTTTATCGCCGAGTCCGAACGGCGTGTCTAATGCCAAGTTTACACTTGCGCTCTAAAATCCACTGGATTTCACGAAATCCTGAAATACACCCCGGTGTTTACACTTATTTTTTTGTTGATTTCAAACATATCACACTAATCAAGGTAGATGCATAGGCGCAGCTGATCGAACATGAATTTTCAAAACAAGTTGTTGTAAATTGAATTAGTCATCAAAAATATACGACGATATAGAACTTTACAACTTTATTTCGAAAATTATCGTAAACTTATCTATATATCGTAAAAAATTATTTTATCGTTGAGACATCATAATAATAAATTTTGATAGATAAAAGTTGTGTTCAGAACTTGCAAAATATTACTACTTGCAGCAGTTGTCCCGTTTAGTGCTAAAAATGCGTTACCGTACTAAGAAATCTAGCAAGACTTGCACTACTCTATATACCAAAAAAGCGCCGAATAACACCCTATTCTCCTGTTTTCTGCCATACAATTTTGGCATAGTAGAAACTAGCAACATGTTCATTATCATCTAAATCAGGCATGACCAAAAAGAGAACGGAGAAAATGTGAATGTATTCAAAATATTGACAACTTATAACAGTGTGTTAGTAAGTTTGTATTCACGCAAGCTGTAAAACAATAACAAATCAAAACATTTGTTCTCTTTTGTACGCTCTTTCTGTGCATTCGGGTCGTGTGCATGTAAATTGCCGAAAATCATCGGCACCGCCGTGCCAAATGTAACCATGCTTGATCTAAATACGATAGCTGATACGTTGATTTTGACATTTTTAATGGAGTTTTTGCAATTTCTGCAATTTTTCCGTTCTAGTATTTTTTTTAGAAATTTGTATGGGGAAGCAATTTTTGACAATTCGCTCTTTTTTTTCCAAAATTACCATTAAAAAAGTACGGGACACAATGAAAAATAGCATTGTAACAAAGTAATTTAATATTTTTTTACATTATTTACAAATTTTGATACTAAAATTTTGTTGTTGCAGCAATTGACCATCTACCTTGTTTATTGTGATACGTGAAAAGTGTTGCAACTTTTGGTACTTTTTCAGTCACAAACAGGGTCGTATATCATGTGTACTGTGATTTCGATGTTGATTTCGCTGAAATCACGAAATGAGATGATTTCATTTTTGTATGCGAAATCATGATAAATTTTGCTTGATTCCGCGCGAAATCACGAAACGCCATCGAAATCACGAAAAGACGCCGAATGTAAACCAAACATAAGACACCACTTTTGTAGAGAAGTTTTACATGGCTTTTGCGGTAAATTACAAGACAGAAATTTTTAATGGAGTGGAGTTCATGTCGAAATCTGAACCTGTGATGGGAGAACGGAGGAAATACACTCAATCCTAGCAAAAAATTTTGGAAGTTGTGCATGTGGAGTTATGATTTCACAACATCCTTCGATGCAGTCCACACGGAGTTATGAAAAATGCACTCCGTTGGATGCAATTTATATGCAGTTGCTTTAGATCCCTACAAAAAAAAAAAAAAAAACAAAAACAGTTGGTTGATCCCTACCCACCGCTGCCGAAATCATTTATTCTAAAAATAAGAGAGAGTGTATACATTTCTAAGAATTTGTTATAAAATAAAGAAATAACTTATATGGATTAAATTGGTTATGCTAAGTTTACATTTATGAAATCCACTCGATTTCAACTGTCAATTCCATAGCTCAAACGTCAAACGAAATCTCATCTGGATTTCATTTGACGTTTAACCTATGCATTTGACAGTTGAAATCGAGTGGATTTCGTAAATGTAAACCAAGCATTAGATTAAATTGGTTATATACGACGGTGGTCCAATGCTAAGCATGGTCGCTTTGCAAGCTGAATGTCCGGGGTTCGATTACCAGGTCAGGCGATATCACATTTTTCAAATGACAAAATTAATAATAAGTTGGGAATTAATTCAAGCGACAATTCCTGAAACAATTCTAAAAATATAATGAATTAAATTAAATAATAAAAAACCAAAAAGTCAAAAATAACCCAAACAAAGGATTAACGACACAACAACAACAATAAAACATAACATAAAATAAAAAGGAATTAAATTGAGTAAAAAAGAAAATCAAAATAAATTTTTGTTCTTTTTTATTTATTATTATTTTTATCAAGTTTTTAGCTCATATTAATGTTTTATAGCTTAAAAAAAGATTTGTCATTAACAAAATGTCGATTGGCCTGGGAATCGAACCCGGGCATTCAGATTGCAAAGCGAGCATGCTTACCATTGCTCCACCGATATTATCGTTTTAATAACTTTCTGAAGTGTCCAATTAGACACTCAAAAAAGTATCTAATGAATGGAACAGTTCTTCCCGAGAGCATGATCTTTTTGGATAAGAATGAGACTATCGCATTCGTTTGAGCAATCTTATTCAAGTGGCTCATTGGACAAGAAACAGATAGCAAATGTTGGCACGGTTTTATTTGGAAAAAATAGGAATTTCACAACACAAATGTTTATCAACTAATTTGACTTAATTCAGAAACAAAAAACATAATTTTTGCAAGTTTTTATAACCATTATTTTTACTTGTGTTATTGTTTGAGTATTTTTATTTTTCTCCATCATCCAACAACAACATAAAACAGTTGCATTTTTCGGTAGTATATGACAAAAAAGCAGGGTTGCTTATACCCAGCAAAAAGTTTGCATCCGCGGATGCAGTTAAATCACTGGAACAATTGCATCTTTTCCTATGAATTCATCTATGAATTTTACAAGAGAGCGCGCAGCTAGGATGCACTCCATTTTGCTTCCACGGCACACAGCTAGGATGCACACCATTTTCGATCCAAATCACAGCCTTTGATGTAGTGTTTTGGATTGAATTTAAATGCAGTCTAAAGATGTTATAAAATGCAAGCCATTGCAAATATCACAAAATAAATAAAATACATTGTTTATTCGTGTAAAACAAGAATATTAACTTTTGGTCTGTTCCAGACCTGCAAGAATCTACTAATTTTGACTATTTTTTTCGATAACATAAAGAAAAAAATGTTATCGTATTAAAAAATAGTAGCTTTTAATAGAGAGTTTTTATAATTTGTGTTAATTTAATAAAGTTAACATTCTTGTTTTACACGAATAAGCAATGTATTTTATTTATTTTGGGATATTTTCAATCAATCCAAAACACTTCATCAAAGGCTGTGATTTGGATCGATAATAGAGTGCATCCTAGCTGTGTGCCGTGGAAGCAAAATGGAGTGCATCCTAGCTGCGCGCTCTCTTGTAAAATTCATAGGTGAATTCATAGGAAAAGATGTACTCCAGCGGCAATTGTTGTTGTGATTTAACTCCATCCGCGGATGCAAACTTTTTGCTGGGTAGTAACATGGTTGCCGGCGTCTGACGGCTGATACGCCGACTTTGACATTTGTTCCAGTTTTTGACGTATTTTCCATTTTTCCGTTCCCGAACTATTTTAAAAAACTTTTGTGTGAGAAAACAGTTCTCTCTTTTAGAGGCAGTTTACACTATCAATGTCATATTACACGAAATAAAAACATTCCATATCTACCCACGGAGGCAATGTGGAGACGTAATTTTCTTATATTTTTGTTGGGGTGGACGCACAGAATAAATGGCGTAAGGAAAATCTCCAACATTCCACATATTAGTGAATATTTAACGATGGAAAATTGCATGTCATATGACATTTACATATAGTGTAAACAACCCCTTACGAGTTTTATGCCAAGTTTACACTAGCGCTCCAAAATCCACTGGATTTCACGAAATCCTGAAATACACCCCGGTGTTTACACTTATTTTTTGTTGATTTCAAACATATCAATATGATCAAGGTAGATGCATATGCGCAGCTGATCGAACATGAATTTTCACAAGTTGTTGTAAATTTAATTAATCATCAAAAATATAAAAATATAGAACTTTACAACTTTATTTGGAAAATTATCGTAAAATTATCTATATATTGTATTAATTGTGTATAGTACTAACAAATGAAAAAATAAAAAATGATTTTATCGTTGAGACATCATAATAAAAAATTTTGATAGATAAAAGTTGTGCTCAGAACCTGCATAATATTAGTACTTGCAGTAGTTTTCCCGTTTAGTGCTAAAAATGCGTTCCCGTACTCCGAAATGTAGCAAGACTTGCACTTATCTTTAAACGAAAATAACGCCGAATAACACCTTCTCCTGTTTTCTGCCATACAATTTTGGTCTAGTGGAAACTAGCAGCAAGTATTTTCATTGGCATCTTATATGATAGCTGATACGTTGATTTTGACATTTATGCAATTTCCGTCATTTTTCCGTTCCCGTATTTTTTAAGAAATTTGTATAGGGAAGCAATTTTTGACTATTCCCTCTTTCTTCTAACACTACCATTAAAAAAGTACGGGAACACAATGAAAAATAGCATTGTAACAAAGTAATTTAATATTTTTTTCACATTGTTTACAAATTTTGATACTAAAATTTTTTGTTGCAGCAATTGACCATCTACCTTGTTTATTGTAATACGTGAAAAGTGTTGCAACTTTTGGTACTGTTTTAGGCAAAAACAGGGTTGTATATCATGTGTTCTGTGATTTCGATGTTGATTTCGCTGAAATCACGAAATGAGATGATTTCATTTTTGTATGCGAAATCATGATAAATTTAGCTTGATTCCGCGCGAAATCACGAAACGCCTTCGAAATCACAAAACGACGACGAATGTAAACTAAGCATTACTATTAAAAAGTACGGGAACGAAGCTAATGGTTTTGAACGTCAAAAATCACCACATGTAGCAGGAAAATCACCAACTTGGCATCCCTGTATTTGGCTCCTAACATTCAAAATAATACTTTTTTGTGCTGGCAACGCCTTTAATTTTTGCAAATCAGCGACTCTTGTTTGTTTGCCAACTTTTTGTTTATTATCGCAAATTTTCAGTTTTGATTTCCATTTGCCTTCCTAAAAAACTGACGTCTACATAGTTCATCCCCTCCACAACTTCCTTAATGGCTACATCGAAAGTAAAGCATTTATTATCATTTCGCTTACCTAAAGAAATACGCCCTCAACATTATCAACTGAGGCTACAACCAGATTTAAAAAATAAAACATTTTTGGGAAATGTAACAATACGTTTGGAAATATTAAAACCCATTTCATTTATACCCGTTCATTCAAAACTACTTGCTGTAGTGACTAAAAATGTCCAAAAACTAAACGAAGAGTTCCAACCAGTGAGTTCCTTAACTCCATCACAGATGTACTATTGCCCTGAATATGAGTATTGGGTTACAGAATTCGCTGAACCTTTGGAGGCTGGTTTGTATTCCATTAATTTGGAATTTAATGGTTCTTTGATAGATCGCATTGTTGGCTTTTATCAAAGTTCTTACTTGGACAAGGCTCGTAATGAAAAACGGTGAGTAAGAAAACATCGTTATCTTTGGTATGATTACGATTTATTAACTATCTAATCGGTTACTATTTAACAATCAAATCTTTTTACAAAATTAAATTGCAGTTGTGAAATATTGCTTTCCATGAAGGCCATAAGGAACCTCGTATCATAATTTTTTTGCGAAGAGATAAAAACGATTAATTTTTTGAAACATCGCCAGTTCGACAAAAGTTTAAAGGCAACTATTAGAAAATTGAGTACATCTAATTCCCCAATGTATCAACAAATTCTCGTTTTTTAACTCTTTTAAAATTTTTTATTATTTTAGGATACGAGGTTGAGGAAATAAGGCATTGATATATAAAATTCATTAATCTTCTTTTTCATTATATATTTCTTTAGATCCATAGCTACGTCTAAATTTGAGCCTACCTATGCTCGCCAAGCATTTCCCTGTTTCGATGAACCCTCTATGAAAGCCAAGTTTTTAATAACACTTGTAAGGCCAACTGGAGATGGTTACCATGCACTGTCCAATATGAATGTAGAGGTAATTTATGCTCTTGTCCATTTTAAAATAGACATAGTTTACAATCTAAAACTTTTTGTTCAATTCCAGTGCGAAAAAGATATTGACGATAATTTGACTGAGGTACAATTTGCCGAAAGTGTTCCAATGAGTACTTATTTGGCTTGTTTCATTATATCTGACTTTGCCCATCAAGAGAAGACTGTGCGTGGCATATTACCAAATGCTGCAGATTTTCAAATGCGTGTCTTCTCAACAGCGGCACAAGTTGATAAAGTTAATTATGCCTTAAATGTGGGTGTTGGCATCACTGAATACTATATTGGGTATTTTAATATTTCATATCCTTTGCCTAAACTTGATATGGCTGCTATCCCGGATTTTGTTTCGGGTGCCATGGAACATTGGGGATTGGTTACATATCGTGAAACCGCATTACTATATGATAAGACAATTAGTTCTAGCGCTAATCAGCAACGGGTGGCTACAGTTGTGGCACATGAATTGGCTCATATGTGGTTTGGCAATTTGGGTAAGTAATTTGCAACATTCGATCAAATAATGAACATTTTTTTTATTATTCACAAATTACATTTTCAGTTACAATGAAATGGTGGAATGATTTGTGGTTAAATGAAGGTTTTGCCACACATATTCAATATAAAGGTGTTAATCATGTTCACCCTAATTGGGATATGGTATGTATAACACATATGCCGTGAGAAGGTCTTTTGAATTTTTTAATAATTTATGCTCGATAAAATTTTCGATGATCGGTATTCTGAATACACACATTTTATAGGATAAATGTATTTGCCTTAATTGTCAGTTGGAGGTAGAGATGTTCAACGCGAATATTTCGTGGATAAACTGAAATAGTCCAGGATATAAGCCTAACATTAGCAGACTGCTCTTGGAAAGCAATCATCAGTAGAAACTTCGATATAAATGAAACATAACGATTAATAGCTTTTAATTTAGCATGGTAAATAAAGTCGACCACAACAGAATTTTCGGAAAAAATAAAAATCGTATCCTTTGGTTTCATAAAAAATGCTACTTGCAACTCATCCCCATTATGAGAAAACCAAATGTTCTAATTTCGAACACTGCCTCAGAGAGAACTGCCTAGATTTTTAGATGTTAAGGAAATAGAACAGATTTTTCGCTGCATTAACACGGCTGTAGAATTTCGGTATATGGAAGCTTATGACTATAGAACCGTTTGGACAGGAGTTACAACATTAGAAACGGGACAAATTGAGGACATTAGACAGACAAGGAACCAGATTCCTACATAAATTCAAAAAAATTAATTAGCTACAACTTACAATTGCGGATAATTTATGGTCTATTCCAAAACTGTAAAAATCTACTAATTTTTTCCTTTCGTATTAATATTTAAGATTATTGCAGGTTCTGGAACAGACATTTAATATTTAATGTTCTCACTTCTTAAAACACAAACATTTTTTTACTAATATTCTAGTTGGATCAATTTATTATTTCCGATTTGCATGGCGTCATGAAATTAGACAGTACCCTAGCTTCTCATCCCATTGTTCAGACTGTTGAAAATCCTAATCAGATTACCGAATTATTTGATACGATAACATATTCTAAAGGTGCCTCCGTAATACGGATGTTGGAAGACTTAGTTGGTTCTGAGAAATTCTGTCAAGCAACAACAAATTACCTAAACAAAATGCGTTACTCCAATGCTGAAACAAATGACTTCTTAAGTGAAGTGGAAGCTTTGAAATTTGATTTTGATGTTAAGTAAGATCACTGAATACTTTCGGTTATAAAATCATAAAAATATCATCCAATTATATATTTAGACTTATTATGAGAACATGGACTGAACAAATGGGTTTACCGGTGGTAGAAGTTAAACGTCAAGGAGATTCATGTGTTCTAACTCAAAAACGTTTATTTGCCAATCCGGAGGACTACAATGGAAACTATGATGATTCTCCATTCAAGTAAGTTATATAAGTAAACCAATTTACAGTCTTTTTTTAATGCGGTTTTCATTTTAATATAGCTATCGCTGGTCAATACCTATTACATACTTTACAAGTTCAAATGCTGAAATTCAACGTACAATACTGAACTATGATGATAAGGAAGGTGGGTGGATTATTTTATTAAGAATTAGTTAAAGTGAAAATTTACCGCAATTTTCCATATTCTAGTAACTTTAACAATACCCAAAGATACTGAATGGTTTAAACTGAATAAAAATCAAGTTGGTTATTACCTTGTCAACTATCCCACTGATATGTGGCAGTCACTTATCAAGACTTTAATATACACACGTGGAGCTTTTTCAAATGCTGATCGTGCCCATTTGATAAGTGATGCATTTGCTTTAGCCGATGCTGGTCAATTGGATTACAGTATTGCCTTGGATTTGAGCAAATATTTGAGAAAAGAATTAGACTATGTACCCTGGAGTGTGGGGGCTTCACGCCTTAAAAATATAGCGAATTTATTATATGCCAGCGAAATTTATAGTAAATTTGTTAAATATGCACGTCTGCTATTGCGAAATGTGTGTCAAAGTGTGACATGGGATGTTAGTGGTGATCACTTACAAAAGTAAGTTCATGTTTCTTTCTATATACACACATTTTGTTTTAACTATTTACATATATTCTAAATTGTTTTTTTTTTAAGTCTTTTGCGTGTTACCGTTTTAAATGCTGCCTGTGACTATGGTGATTCCGAGACTCTTGATGAAGCTGGCAAACATTTCAAGGCATGGTTGGCAAATCCATCTCAAAGACCCCATCCGGATGTTCGCTCTATTGTCTATTATTATGGCATGGCAAATGTTGGAGATGAACAGAGCTGGAATCAAGTTTGGGACATTTTTATTAGTGAAACAGATGCCCAGGAAAAAGTAAAGCTAATGTATGCCCTTGCTGCCATTAAAGAACCTTGGATATTGCAACGGTATAACAGTTTAACAATCGTTTATGTTTATTTAAATAATTGCTGTTTCTTCTTCTCACTCTTCCAGTTACATTAACCAAGCATGGGATGAAAACAATGTTCGTGGCCAAGATTATTTCACTTGTCTCCAATTCATTGCCGAAAATCCCATAGGACAACCTTTGGTTTGGGATTATGTACGTGAAAAATGGCCTTGTATGGTAAAACGTTTTGGCATTAATGAACGTTATTTGGGTCGTATGATTCCGACAATCACATCACGTTTTGCAACCCAAACAAAATTGGATGAAATGGAAAGTTTCTTTAAGAAATATCCTGAAGCTGGGGCTGGCACAGCTGCACGCAAACAAGCTTTGGAAACGGTTAAAAATAACATCAAATGGTTGAAAGATAATCAGGAACCTATACGCAAATGGTTGGATTCACAACCTAATTTGTAGAACACAGAATGAAAGAATGCTGTAATTAAGGTTGAGGTTAGATCAGCCAGGTCCCACCATGGTTAAGGCCTTAGAATTTTGAATACTTTATACATAAGGAAAGTGTTGTGTTTGTCTTTTATAACAAATTAAAAATTTTTCTAACTAAAATGAAAGTACGGATCAAGACTTTATTTTTATTGATCAAGCTTCGGATTTAAAAAGTAGTCTATCAAGTTGTGGACATTTTGAACATTTTTAAATACACATAATTGTTGATGCAAGGAAATTATTCAAGACATTATTCAATACATATTGAGACTACGAAACCCCTAGTTGGGGTTCGACTTGTCAGGTCCAGTATAGATTTTATGGCATATTCTAAACCGAGTTAAAAAAAATATTTTTTTGCATTCATGGAACCTTTATCCCAGAAACGAATAGGACTTTTGCCTTGCAGTATTTGCCCTAAAGTAGTAGAACTTAAGTGTTGAACAGGCTGCATCAAAATCAGTCGAATATAGAAAATTGTACATAACTTCACTAAAGTTCTAAGCAAATCATCAGAACATTCTGAAACTCTAAAATACTTATTTCATGTTGTTTCGGCGGTATTTCATGTCATACCTTCTACAAAACATATTTCAAACACTGCTCACACTGGTAGTTTTTTTTTTTTGTATTTAGGATTTCACTGCATTGTTGATAAAGGCAGAGGCATAGAGGAATTTTCCATTTTCTAAAGAGTTGTATATTATGTTCTAGCAAATATTTTCCCAAAAAATAGCGCTACGAAAAAATGTAACAGTTTTGGACATATGATGCGAAATATATACAAATTATGGAATTTTTAGACATATTGGGGGTTATCTTGAATGAAATTTCCCCGTGAGTTTTGTTTTTCCGCCGTTGCAACTTAAGGGAGAAAGTGAAAAAATTCACGGGGAATTGAAGTTCATGATAACCGCCATTATGGAATTTTACGGTGCTTTGACTTCTTGTTCCTGAATTCCTCGTAAGATTGACGTCCACACATACGCATAAATGCTTATCCAATATTTCAAACAGTCGAGGACAGTCTGCTCGATGTCCTCAAACAGCGTGGTGTGCTTAGCAGCATCAAATGCTTTTGATAAGTCACTGTTCTGTCACACGGCTTGCCGGCTTGCTCTGGTTGTCTTCGACTAATGTGTATGGAGATGTCGTGCAGCGCTGCTGTCGTGCTGTGTTGCTTACGGAATGCATGCTGATGATCGGCAACTGGATAGCTGTCTCTGGCGCTGGGGTGGACTAAAGCCTCGAGAGTCTTTGCTACGGGCGACAAAAGCGATTTCGGCCTGTACGATTCAAATTTGTTAATATCTTTACCTGGCTTCAGTAGGGGGACCACTCTGCACATTTGCAGACTTCTGGCATGATGTGGGTGGCTAGCGATAGGTTGAGGTACTTAAATCCTGGCTCATCCAGCTGTTTCTGCATTACCATAAAATATTCCTTTGAATGATTTAGTGTTCCTGGTGGCATTCGCAACATCATCCATTTGGAATTATGGTAGTTCCTCCTTGCCAGAAAGATATCTAATGCGACGTAGTACTCTTATCTTAGCCCGTATCTCCCAGGGTACTCGACAAACTGTGGATTAAAAAAGCTTGTGCACCCCTTCCGATCAGACTGCGTAACTTCGCAATAGGTGACTAAGGTCCTATCTTCCTTAACTCTTGGTTCACTGCGTTTGTCTCGACGAAGCTCATCACACTCATTTGGTAATCCCACCGCCTCTGCTGAGAAATTTTCTCTCACTTCGGGTATTCCACCAGCAGGTATATAGCGAGCGGCTTTAGCAGTTATGATGTTTCGGAACATTGTCTCAGCTACCCTAACATCACAAAGGTTGAGCAGATGTCTAAAGCGGTGATTAGTAAAATCTCTGAATTAGCTTCCCATGTTTGATGAAAGTGCGGCGTACAGAGGTGAAGAAATCGACTGGTCTGCTGATGGAGACAATTATGTTTTGAGATGGTCTGATCCAAGGGAAATAACGGGTTGACAGGAGACGTCATTTGTCAGACCAGGTGCAACATAGCTATGTCTGGCGATCTGTGCCACCCCCGCTAATTCTGGTGGTGGCGTCCTCATTGGCCGTTCAAAACGTATAGCTATCAATCTGCTCAGCCAGTGTTTCCGAGGGCCGAATGCCACATCTCATGATGCGCATTAAAGTCCCCAGGACCAGACGATTATGACCTTCCAAAAGCGGTCTAATGTTGGGCCTGTAACCTGGAGTACATCTATTTATCGGCGGGATGTATACGTTCAGCAATTCTACCTCGGCAGTGCCCACACACTGCTGCCCACATACATTTCATGTACGGCTAATGAGAGCCAGGCTCATGTGAGATGGGTTTGTATTCAACAAACTGGTGAAATAGAAAAGCTAACCCACCACCTTCCTTCTGGTGCGATCCTTCCTCAGTACGTTGTAACTATCACAACGCCACACTAAAATTAAATTGCCAAAAATATGTTTTTTTTTTCTAGGATTGGAACAGCAACAGCCCATTCCGACCACTAAATATTATCTGACCACCACCAAACCCAATGGGCTTCTTTCAACAGAAAATTACACATTTTCCAAAAAGTCAGCAAATAGAAGAAGAGACCATTATTCAGCGTTTATTTTTATTGAAAGTGAAGATGTACTACACCTTTTTCAGATGTAATTAGAATTATTTTAATTGTAATTCGAGAATTTTATTTGTAATTCGTAACATTTCATTTGTAATTCGAATTATTCCATCTGTAATTCGAGTTATTCCATCTGTAATTCTAATTACATTAATTTATTTTTGTTGTTGTTTATTTATTATCGCACAAATTTTAAGTTTTTAATCTATTATTCCTTTTGCCTTCCTACAAATCTGACGTCAGCCCTCCCCTCCACAACTTCCATAATGGCTACATCAAAAGTAAAGCATTTATTATCATTTCGCTTACCTATTACTTTATGAACTGAGTCTACAACCAAATTTAAAAAATAAAACATTTTTGGGAAACGTAACAATACGTTTGGAAATATTAAAACCCATTTCATTTATACCCGTTCATTCAAAACTACTTGCTGTAGTGACTAAAAATGTCCAAAAACTAAACGAAGAGTTCCAACCAGTGAGTTCCTTAACTCCATCACAGATATACTATTGCCCTGAATATGAGTATTGGGTTACAGAATTCGCTGAATCTTTGGAGGCTGGTTTGTATTCCATTAATTTGGAATTTAATGGTTCTTTGATAGATCGCATTGTTGGCTTTTATCAAAGTTCAAAGTTCTGGACAAGGCTCGTAATGAAAAACGGTGAGTAAGAAAACATACGTTATCTTTGGTATGATTACGATTTATTAACTATCTAATCGGTTACTATTTAACAATCAAATCTTTTTACAAAATTGAATTGCAGTTGTGAAATATGGCTTTCCATGAAGTCCATAAGGAACCTCGTATCTTAAATTTTTTGCGAAGAGATAAAAACGATTACATTTTTGAAACATCGCCGGTTCGACAAAAGTTTAAAGGCAATTATTAGAAAATTGAGTACATCTAATTCCCCAATGTATCCAACAAATTCTCGTTTTTTAACTCTTTTAAACATTTTTATTATTTTAGGATACGAGGTTGAGGAAGTAAGGCATTGAAATATAAAATTCGGCATATCTTTCCTTTACCGACCTACCGCAGAAAATTATGAAAAAATTACCACAGATAGTGCTTTTCATGCCGATTCCAACGATTTATTTCTTCTGTTGGGGAAATGTATCGAGATATAGGCCTCCGAAGTTCCGAAAATTCCCTTGTTTACTTGGGGAAAAATTTAAGATTTAAAAAAAAGTTTGTTCGCGTAGCCGAAATTCGCTCCTGTCCGTAGGAAAAAGTCTTAAATCCCCGGCCAAAGGCCGGCTACTTAAGAAAACTTGCGATTTAAAGAAAATTTATGTATTTTTTCTGCGAAGGGCCGGTAAAGGTAATATGTTCCTAAAATTCATTAATCTTCATTTTCATTATATATTTCTTTAGATCCATAGCTACGTCTAAATTTGAGCCTACCTATGCTCGCCAAGCATTTCCCTGTTTCGATGAACCCTCTATGAAAGCCAAGTTTTTAATAACACTTGTAAGGCCAACAGTTTTTGTAAAATTTTTTATTCTTCTCACATGAATTGTCAAATTTTGTAGATCGATTTACTCGCCTTAGCGCAAATGTAGAGCGCTGGTTTTTAAACGAGGAATTCTTTACTATATATGGAACTCATCTACGAAAAATGAAGTCTGTAT
The DNA here is from genome assembly GCF_047663935.1 of Musca autumnalis. NCBI lineage: Eukaryota > Metazoa > Arthropoda > Insecta > Diptera > Muscidae > Musca > Musca autumnalis. The sequence continues at coordinate 323,646,759 of NW_027411644.1, forward strand.
GTCATCTGTGGGCTGAGCTATGGATGCCTAAATTATTACGAATATAGACGAACGAACAAAAATAAGTTACAAAAACAGGGGGTAAAACCCATTTCATTCATACCCGTTCATTCAAAACTACTTGCTATAGTGACTAAAAATGTCCAAAAGCTAAACGAAGAGTTCCAACCAGTGAGTTCCTTAACTCCATCACAGACATACGACCTGAATATGAGTATTGGGTTACAGAATTCGCGGAACCTATGGAGGCTGGTTTGTATTCCATTAACTTGGAATTTAATGGTTCTTTGATAGATCGCATTGTTGGCTTTTATCAAAGCCTTGTCCAAGGCTCAGAATAAATCTTAACATATTATCTTTGGAATGATTACGATTTATTATCTATCTAATCAGTTACTATTTAACCACCACTCATTTTTACAAAATTACAAATATGAAATATTGCTTTCCATCAAGTCTCTAAGAAACAAGACAAATTATATACATACAAATTTACTTTTTCACTATATATTTCTTTAGATCCATAGCTACATCTAAATTTGAGCCTACCTATGCTCGCCAAGCATTTCCCTGCTTCGATGAACCCTCTATGAAAGTCAAGTTTTTAATAACACTTGTTAAGCATGGCATACACTATCAAATTTGATTGCCAAGCCGATGAACTCCTTCTGTACGTGTGAGCTTGATAAGTGTATGGCAAAGCATTCAATCAGTCTTCAATCTGCAACGGAAAACTTCAAATTTTCCTCAAAAAATGAATGAACTTAAATTTTTTTTTATTTCTTCACAAACACAATATTCTGTTTTTCAAAATTGCTTTTTGGTAATTTTCAAAATAAACAATATTCATCGGATTGATTGGGTTTCATTTTGAAAATCAAAACTATTTTGATTTTCTTCAATCCATAAAACTCACACACACATTCTCAAATTTTTAAAAATTTACACATACTACTACAAATGTTGACATCAAAATTTGATAGTGTATGGGGGCTTTACCCAATGATTACACATGCAAGTAACTTACAGACAGTTGTGTATACATATTTGTGGTGTATTTCAATAGTTGTTTCAACACATGGCAACACTGATTCTATGTTATGCTTTTTCTATTCTATCAATGTATCTTTTGTACTAATTAACTATTCGCTACATTTTTGGTAACTGCCATTTTGCTTACTAGTTATAATCTTTTTGTCCACTTCGATTTCAACTATCAACCAGATCAAACCGTTCGACTCCATTGTTAATCTTTTATATCTTTGTTGTTACTTATTTATTAAATAAAGCAGTATTATTTAAACATTAATCAACGCGTGCTTACTTTCAATTTAAATACACAACAAAGAATTGGCGACGAGGATAAACTCAAGTGCAAAGAGTTCTAAATAAGATTTTGTGCAAAAAAATCATTTTTTCTAATTCGATAAACACATAACCTATAATGGATGCAAATCAATTGGCGCAACTATTGGATGCCATTACAACAATGGCAACCGAAAAGAAAAAGCAGCAACCACCAGCACCTTCAGCATCAAATCTAGTAATATTGCGAATAAAATAAACAAATCAAATTTAGCAGTGCCGTGTATGTGGAATAAGTGGTCTACAACAAGTATGACGAAGATCAAACAAAAAGAAAATAAACAAATCAACAACACACACATACATGCGATCAGTGCAATCAGATGATTGACTGCAATGCAGGCGCTCACTGAACATACCCCATCAACAAGGGTATTGGTAAAAACAAAATTATCAATACAATCAATCAACTTCGAACTATCAATTCAAAAATTCAATCCAAAATCAACCTTCAAAATTTAAATCTATTTTCGATGAAGAAGAATCTATCAATTTCGAACAATCAAAACTTCAAATATCAATCAATTTCAAAACATATTCAAGCCTGGGAGAAATAGTGCGAATTCCTGAGTGCAAAGGGAAGTCACCGGCATCTACAAAATGGAGGAAAAAAAACTCCATACATACAAACAAACTTTCAACCAAAAAAAAAAAAAAAACAACATTCAATTCAACAAATCGACGTCATCGTCAACCTATTGCGATGAATCAAAACATCGATCATCAATTCAACAAATAATCAACATGTTTCAAAATCAAAAGCTGTTTTAGATGAAGTGCCAGCCATCAATTCGTTCAACAAGTTCCCTGCCTGCTGAGTTAGATGAAGCAATCAAATCGTGAAGAGAAGATGTCATCCTCTCCGGACGGACAAAGTCCTTATTAAGCCTGGGAGATTGTGGTGTATTTCAATAGTTGTTTCAACACATGGCAACACTGATTCTATGTTATGCTTTTTCTATTCTATCAATGTATCTTTTGTACTAATTAACTATTCGCTACATTTTTGGTAACTGCCATTTTGCTTACTAGTTATAATCTTTTTGTCCACTTCGATTTCAACTATCAACCAGATCAAACCGTTCGACTCCATTGTTAATCTTTTATATCTTTGTTGTTACTTATTTATTAAATAAAGCAGTATTATTTAAACATTAATCAACGCGTGCTTACTTTCAATTTAAATACACAACAATATTATAGTCGAAACTAGAGGTGGGCGCGTGTCGTGCCGTGAGTAGTGCGTGTTCGTGCCTTCTCGAAAAACACCGTGTTTGTGCGTGCTGTGCCGGAATGCATTGTTGGCCGTGCGTGATCGTGTTTTTTTGTTCGACACGGTTTTGCACGACACGACTAAACACGATCTGCACTATGTGACACGATCGTGCTAAATTTTTGGTCTCCCTTTAGAAGTCGTGCAAGATACCTTACTAAACACGAACATCGAACAAGAAACCGACCAAAATATTCCTAAAATTATTTGCTTCGTTTTTGCAGTCTGGTACTTATTGCCGTTTTGTTATGGAGAGGCCAGAGTATGAGTGAAAAAAGATGATGTTTGTTTGCCATTTGTTTTGTTCATGAGAGAAGCAAATACAAAAACTACTATGAGGGTTAACGCAATTTACTCTCTTTCCAAATCAGATGTTTATCTGACTGTATTATTTGTTATGGATGATGTTATTAAAAAACATCCTCTTCCCGAATTGAGAAAACTGATTGACTGCCCAAAAAACGTTGTGAAATATTTTAAACACTCGGAGCTGAACAACAAATTGTCGAAAATGTTAAAACAAGATATAAGAACACGTTGGAATTTTACATATATACTTGAGAGCATATACTAAGTCCAGAGTCAGATTAACAGCCTGTTTCTGTATGTCGAAAGAAGAATGTGTGCGAATGAAACACGCCCAAACTTTAGTTTTCGAAATAATTTTACCTTTGCTTATGCTTCAAAACAAAAAAAAAATTGAAAAACACAAAAGAGTTTGGACGTGTTTCATTCGCACACATTCTTCTTTCGACATACAGAAACTGGCTGTAAGAGTGTTTTGCTACAAAATCATGAGTTGGATCGTATATCTGACTTAAAGTTTTCATTGCTAGAACTTCTATTGGGTTTTCATAAAAATTCTCGGAAAAGTACCCTACTATGCACATTTTTGCCCTTTGGTCTAAAAAACTTTTGAAAGTCTGCTCAAAGCTAAAACTAAACAATCATTTCTTAAACGCTTTGTACCAACAATGACACATCTTATAGGGGCGTTTTTATTTTCGCCGTTTAACAGCTCATTTAGACTAGCCATGAATCCTCATCTGGATTTAATAAATCCAGTACAAATCTCATTGCATTTAGATATACCTTTTCGAGGATTTAAATTTCAATCAGCTGATTGATAAATTGAACTCGTCTGAAAAAAACTTACGGCAAATTACAAATTGATTGTTTAATATTGAAAATGTTAGCTTATTATAATACTAATGCTAACTAATTAACAAATAAAGAATTATTTTATCGTTTAAACATTGCAAATATTTGTCTTGGTATCAAATCAAATTTGTATATCAAATCAAATTTATTTTTTTCGTTTACAAATTTTGACATTCCCAGTCCCAGCTTGCAACTTTTTGTATTTTCTAGCAACATGTTGCAAAAAACAGAGTGAGTTATTACTGAGAGCAAGTGTGAGCACAGAAAGTGTTTTACATTGAATTTTACGGTCCCTTGCTCTCAGTAAGCGCCCACTGGTGCATGTGTTTGTTTTTTTTTGTGCCTTTTGGGTTTGTATTTTTTTGCACCCAAACATATAAAATGTTTGCACCCAAACATAAAATTGTTTCCACCCAAACATATCTTTGTTTGCACCCAAACATATATATCTTTGCACCCAAACATATATATGTTTGCACCCAAACATATATTTGTTTCCACCCAAACATATATTTGTTTGCAGACCCAAACATATATTATGTTTGGGACTGTTGCAAACATATATATGTTTGCTGCAAAATATGTTTGGGACATATGTTAGAGAGGCGGTTTTTTTTGCGTGCAGGGTTTTTGGATCAAAATGGCAAAAAGACGAAAAATGAAAAAGTTGATACAAAAATTGATACATATTATCGAGTGCCGTATCTAGCCCGACTGATGTTTTAAACTTTTGGAAACAGCCTAATCTAAAATATTTAGAACAATTAGCCAGGAAATTTTTGGCTATACCCTCAGTCAATTCTGAGTCGATTTACGCATGTCCGTCTGTCCATTTATTTTTGTAAACAAAGTACAGGTCGCATTTATTGTCCGATTCGCATGAAAATTGGGGAAGATAGTTTTTTGGCAAAAGGACGAACTTTATTTATTTTGGTAAAAATCGGTTCAGATTTGGATATAGCCCCCATCTTCGCCCGATTTAAGGCATTTGCTGCAAGAAAAACGCTATATATGTCCGATTTCAATGAAATTTGGAATATGCGACGGAATTTAGTTTAAGTGTGCCAAATTATATAGAAATCGGTTCAGATTTGGATATAGACCCCATATATATATTCGCCCGATTTAAGTCATTTGATGCACGAAACGCGCTATATATGTACGATTTCAATAAAATTTGGAATGTTTACCAGGATTTGGCCTAGAAATAAGTGTGCTAAATTATATAGATATCGGTTCAAATTTGAATACATATTCTCGTCCGATTTTAGGTATTTGATGCACCAAACGCGCTATATATGTCCGATTTCAATAAAATTTGGAATGTTTGTCGGGATTTGGCCTAGAGTGTCAAGTGTGCCAAATTATATCGAAATCGGTTCAGATTTAAATATAGCTCTCATATATTATTTAGGCAGATTTGAGATATTTGATGCACGAAAATAGCGTGTTTCGTCCGATTTTGATGAAATTTGGACTATGTGACGGAATTTGGTCTACAAATAAATGTGAAAAATTATATCGAAATCTGTTTTGATTTGGATTTAGCTCCCATACATATTTTACATATTCATAGTAGTGTAGGGTATTATATAGTCGGCCCGCCCGACTTTGATCCTTTCCTTACTGGTTTTGTAATTTCGTGCGTGAGTGTGCGTGTTCGTGCCTTCTCGAAAAACGCCGTGTTTGTGCGTGAATGTGCATAAAATTTTTGGTCCGTGTTCGTGTATGTTCGTGCCTAATTTTTTAGGCACGCGCCCACCTCTAGTCGAAACTTCAATTTTTTCGAACTGACACTTGCATGTGTAGACGTTCGGAAAAAAATTGAAGTTACTTTCAAAGCACTTACATTGATTACTGACAAGAAAATTTTGTCGGCAGTGAGGTCGTTAGTTGGTGTGGCAATGAATATGTGTGAGTGTATTTGTGTTTTTCGAACTGCCACTTGCATGTGTAAACGGGGGGTTAAGGCCAATTGTTCTGTTCTGTTTCCATTTTTAAATATACATATTTTACAATCCAAAACATGGCACAATTACACAGGTAGTGTATCGTAAAATTTTAAATATGTTATGTCAAAATGTTCTTTATGTTTTTGGGGAAATTACAACAAAAATAATTTTTTTTATAGAGATTTGACTCACGAAACGCCATCGAAATCACGAAACGACGCCTAATGTAATCCAAGTATTATCTGTTTGCCTGCTTTATTTCTGACATAATAAAAATAAAAGAATAAAGCAGGCCGAGACGATTTCGATTGCCATTTTCTACTTTATTCTCTTATTTTTGTTATGTCAGAAGTGAAGCAAAGACAAGAAAGCCAGGCGACAAGGGAGACTTCTCTCATATTAATGAGTGCACCACGATTCCTATTAGCTCAATGATATGGGACCTACTGTTTATCGCCTAGTCCGAACGGCGTGTCTTAAGACACCACTTGTAGAGAAGTTTTACATGGCTGAAATACTTAGGAAATGGCGTCAACATTACTGAGCGGTATTTTGCCACCGTTGAAAAATTTGATGTTGGTTGGCCGGGGAATCGAACCCACGACCTTCTGCGTGCAATGCGGGTGTGCATACCATTGCACCACGGTGGCTTTATATGTTTAATTCATAAGAAATACAAATTCTTTATACCTATAAATTAGGATACCATTTTCTAACTACGATTGAATGTTATCTTTGTATATATGTATTTTTAATACTTCGAATGGATCAGTATTTTTATTAAAGAAATGAATACGAACGAATACGAATAGCAATGAATTAGCGTAAAGTGATAAGAAATTCAAATCATTTCATTTTTAAAACAATATCTTTTGCTTTGGCAATTGCTTCATCAATGTCTCCGACCATGTAGAAAGCCACTTCCGGAATATCGTCCATATCTCCATTTAAAAGTCGTTTAAATCCTTCTATGGTTTTTGGAAGTGGAACCATTTTTCCGGCGTGTCCGGTAAATACTTCGGCAACTTGAAATGGTTGTGATAGAAATCGTTGTATTTTTCTGGCCCTGGCCACAGTTAGTTTATCGTCTTCCGAAAGTTCGTCCATGCCTAATATGGCAATTATATCCTAAGCAACATTGTTAAATAAATAGTTGTATTTGACTAAATGCTTATGGATATGGTAGCTACTAATATACAGACTAACTACAGACATACATGGTGTAACAGAAACAACGTAAGCCATAAAGCTGAATTATTTAAAACTTACCTGAAGGGATTTATAATTCTGCAATGTTTTTTGAACGGACCTGGCCACAGTATAATGTTCATCTCCCACTATCATAGGATCCATAATACGCGAAGACGAGTCCAAAGGATCAACAGCTGGATAAATTCCCAACTCGGCAATTGGTCTTGATAAAACTGTGGTGGCGTCCAAGTGGGAGAATGTAGTTTGCGGTGCTGGATCGGTTAAATCATCTGCAGGTACATAAACTGCTTGCACTGATGTTATTGAGCCATTTTTAGTGCTTGTGATGCGTTCTTGCATGGTGCCTAGATTTGAAATCATACATGATTGATTATGTTATACACGCATAATATACATTTCCATACCCATATCGGTTGCCAAGGTTGGTTGATAACCCACAGCTGATGGTATACGACCCAATAAAGCTGAAACTTCAGAACCAGCCTGTGTAAAACGGAATATATTATCGATAAAAAGTAGAACATCTTGACCTTCCATATCACGAAAATATTCAGCTATGGTGAGACCCGTTAATACGACTCGTGATCGTGCACCTGGTGGTTCATTCATTTGTCCATAAACCAGTGTAACTTTGGATGTATCATCATCTAAAGATATAACTTTGGATTCTATCATTTCCATGTAAAGATCGTTTCCCTCTCGTGTACGTTCGCCAGCCCCTACAAAAACCGAATAACCTCCATGGGCTTTTGCAATGTTATTTATCAATTCCATAATTAATACAGTTTTGCCCACTCCAGCACCGCCGAATAAACCAATTTTTCCGCCTTTAACGTACGGAGCCAATAAGTCGATTACCTAAAGATGGGGATTTTGTGGTTCCCAAAAAAATATCAAAATTGCAAAATAGTTTTAAGGTTAAATTTAAAATATTACCTTTATTCCGGTTTCCAAAAGAACAGGATTAACGGACAAATCAATCATTTCCGGCGCCTCAGCATGAATAAATGAGTAAAACTCGGATTTAATTGGCCCTCGCTCGTCAATTGGATCTCCAATAACATTGAGAATTCTACCCAGAGTAGACCTTCCAACAGGAACGCGTATTGGGTGTCCAGTGTCTGTTACCTTTTGGCCTCGTCGCAACCCCTCAGTGCTATCCATAGCCACAGAACGAACAATATTATTGCTCAAGTGATGGAATACCTAAAAATTAGAAATTCTTTGTTAATTATATTAACACTATAAGCCGAAGAGAAATTAACCTCTAACACCAAACGATTGCCTCCTTTATAATCGGAAACCTCCATGGCATTTAATATTTCAGGTAATTCGTTCTCAAAGAAAACGTCAACAACCGGACCAACGACAGCGTGGATATGGCCCACTCTTGTCTCAGATGATCCATCTTTTGTACTCTTCTCCTGAGTACAGCCCTTAGATACGTCTTCCTGTTGATCTTCCGCACAGGGATCAAAATCTTCTGGAATACAATCACAACCTGCATGCCAAGTATTAATGATATGGATGCAAAAATTGTAGCTAATATTTATTCTTACCATCATCCTTTTTGTTCTTCATAAGAATATCCAATTTGTGATAACATCGCATTGGAAACACGTTAGTGCTAGGTAGCAATGGCGAAGGCCCACACAGCTCTAAATTAAAATTTTCAAACAATAATGCATTTTGAAAAATATTAAGCTGCAACTACTTACGGTTCCTTATTTGGGAAATCCTTATTAATTTCTTTATAAAATTCATTTTCATTAATTAGAATTGTAACTTTCTGTTCATTGGGAAAAAAATGAATGACAAGTAAAACATGGTTTGCTAGCCTGAAAAAAATATAACGTCCTGGCCTACTACGTCAATAACACGTTGAGTTGTTGCATGTGTTCCAATCAGGGCTTCGGAGTCGAGCCATTTTTGGTCAGACTCCGACTCCAGTCCAATTTTTTTCTCGACTCCGACTCCAACTCCGGAGTCGACTCCGAAAAAAGATAAAATAAGATTCACAACTTAAATTACTGTCATTTCAGTTTGAACTTTCAAGATACATTACATTGGGAGGATTCCAAAACATATTTTTCGTTGACAATACGGAATACAAATATCAAATTACCATAATTACTGTCCGATAACACCCTTTGTAATTTTTTGAGTTATGAAAATTAACGATATTTTAATACCGCATCGTGATAGAAGACCAAAATAGCCTATTTTCCCTTAACATACACTTTCGTGGTTAAGGTTACTTGAGGTTCACATTTTTAGGATTTTTTTGCTTGAAAACGGTAAGTCCTATCGAAATGGGGCTGAAGAAAATATTGTTGCTGCAAAAATTCACTAGATGATTGACCTTAATAATTTGTTCGTAGGTTTTACCATTTTTGAGATATATAAGTTTAGGTCACATTTTTAGGTTTTTATTGTTAGGTTTTCACCATTTTGCTTGGGAACGGCAAGTCTTATCCAAATGAGACTGGAGAAAATCATATATCTGTGAAATTTTCTACAAGACTGAGTTTTGCAATATTTTCCTAGGATGTACCATTTTTGAGATATATAAGTTTTAGTTGGTAAATTGTAGACATGGCACAGTGGATCCACTTGTATGGAGAAAGTGGCCAAAAATATTTATAGTGTAAAAATCAAGCCAATACGCCGGTTACAGCTTTGTGCTGCTGCGAAGAGTGTTTTAAGAAACCACGAGCACGAGTAACATTTTGTCGAGTTTTTTTGTATTGATTGGCATAAGATGGTTTTTGGTCAGAAGAAGGGGGGCAAAAAGCTTTCATGAGGAATACATTTTATGCCGCCTATGTTTAATTTTGACAGGCAAGTATGCCGAAAACAAGACATTTCTTATTTTTTTAATAAAAGCAAAAGTTGTGGTCCGAAATTTGTATCAAAGATATGAAAAATGTTTATTTCTGAAAATTGTGGATTCAACGCAGTCCATAAGAACAAGACAATATTTAAAATGGAGGTGTATACTGCGTAAAAAGTACTAAAATTGCGGTAAGATGGGAAGGAGGTGAATGTACAACTAGATCTACTGCAGGGGATAATCAAATAATGATGCGAATTATTAAGTAGGTCCCTCAGAGGTCATCAACAGACGTTAAATAAAAGCTTTACATCGATAAATCTATAAAAAAACCCTCTGATACAACCATAGATACCGGTGTACCAATATGGGCAAATTTTAGGAAAACGGTAATTTCCAGGAAAAGTTCAGTTTTTCATATAAATTGTGCAAAAAATGTTTGGAATTGATTTTGGAGTTATAAAATCGAGTATTTTTCGTCGACTTAAATCAATATTTGAGTTATATGACTTGAAAAATTTACATGATCACCAAGTCGAATGATAATCGAATTTGTCCCTTATACAAAAAAGTTGGCCCAAAACGTAGATGGTGTTTTATATTGACCTGGAGCTATTTTTATGGACAGAGTTGGTACTAGAGGCATGAGGTCGAGATATTTATTGGATTTAAAAACTATCCTGACATATAATATGTCGAAATGGCATCACGTACACACCACAGATGTCGTATAAGAGGGTTTTTTGGCATAATACCGCCACTAAACGTATGTATAACCACGTAAAACTAGAAATTTTTTGCAAATATTTGTTGTGTTCTTATCCGACCCGATCAGCTGAAGTTATCTGAATTCATATAAAAGGTTCCGGGACCCTAAAATGGACTCTACACTATTAAATATCTAATAAAACTTTTTTATTTAATAAGTATCCTTAGGGACAGGATTCAAAAGGATATATTAATTTATTTAGTTACCTGGATACCTTTATGATGTGTCCAGATAATAAATAAAAGGTTAAACTCACAATATATTATCAAAACACAAATCATATCTTCAGATTTTGAATCAAATTTTCTGAGTTGCGAATGTTTTGAGCAGGACCAAAAGTGAGTCCGAGCTTTGTTTCGTGTATTTTTGTAAAATAAGTGCAATTATTGTCAATTCTTTTTTAAATATTTAAAAAGGGGTCAATAAACAATCAACCTACAAAAATATTTGCATTTCAAATCCATAAATTACCTCAGAACTATATAAGAAGTGAAGTAGTCATTCCAGTTGCAAATGTTTTGAGCAGCACTGTAGGTCTTATAGCGTTCTTCCTGGAAGGCACGTACCGCCAACCTAAGACAAACCTGGAAGAAGATTTCATCCTCTTACCACTGATATCAATTATGTTAATGTACGTGGTCAGATAACAGAGTTACACGCTAACATATCCAAAGAAACCCTTTTCTAGGGCAGCTTTAGTCAACGGCCCACCATTTATAGTCTGGCACTAGATGGCAGCTGATTTCAATACTGAATAATCTTAAACCCATGAACTACTTTGGAAAATTATTCCCGAGGTGGGCACTGGTGGGCATCATGACTAAAACCTTAGGTCAAATTTATGTATATGATCGAATTGGCATTACAAAATATATAAAAAAAATATAAAAGGTTCCGGGACCCTAAAATGGACTCTACACTATTAAATATCTAATAAAACTTTTTTATTTAATAAGTATCCTTAGGGACAGGATTCAAAAGGATATATTAATTTATTTAGTTACCTGGATACCTTTATGATGTGTCCAGATAATAAATAAAAGGTTAAACTCACAATATATTATCAAAACACAAATCATATCTTCAGATTTTGAATCAAATTTTCTGAGTTGCGAATGTTTTGAGCAGGACCAAAAGTGAGTCCGAGCTTTGTTTCGTGTATTTTTGTAAAATAAGTGCAATTATTGTCAATTCTTTTTTAAATATTTAAAAAGGGGTCAATAAACAATCAACCTACAAAAATATTTGCATTTCAAATCCATAAATTACCTCAGAACTATATAAGAAGTGAAGTAGTCATTCCAGTTGCAAATGTTTTGAGCAGCACTGTAGGTCTTATAGCGTTCTTCCTGGAAGGCACGTACCGCCAACCTAAGACAAACCTGGAAGAAGATTTCATCCTCTTACCACTGATATCAATTATGTTAATGTACGTGGTCAGATAACAGAGTTACACGCTAACATATCCAAAGAAACCCTTTTCTAGGGCAGCTTTAGTCAACGGCCCACCATTTATAGTCTGGCACTAGATGGCAGCTGATTTCAATACTGAATAATCTTAAACCCATGAACTACTTTGGAAAATTATTCCCGAGGTGGGCACTGGTGGGCATCATGACTAAAACCTTAGGTCAAATTTATGTATATGATCGAATTGGCATTACAAAATACACTTAGAAATTATGCAGCTAACTACAATTCCACAACACACTAAAACACTACTTTTTAACGAAAATTAAGCTATTACCTCCTCCTTCAAAATCCAATATAATATTTTGCTATATGTATTAGTTTCGCGATTTTTTGAATATATTTACTTGCACTTAAAGTATAGGTTGTACTCACAACAAAAAATATTAGTCAAATGTTCCGAATTTTGAAGCTATTCTTAAGAAGATCGCGTTCGAGTGAAACAAAAATTAATATATTTTTAAAAAGGTCCATGTCATAGCTGTCAGTGTTGCCAGATGTTGTACCAAAATTTTGACATTCATTTTTTTATTTTTGGCCAATGGGTGGATCCACTGTGCATGGTATAGTTTTATAAAGAGGCGATACAGTCAGTGCATTGTCCCAATTTGAAATTCTATATCTCAAAAAGGGTAAAATCTACGAAAATATCATGAAGATCAATCTTGTAGAAAAATTTCACTGCTACAACATTTTCCTTACACCCATTTCCATAGGACTTGCGGTTTTCAAGCAAAATCGTGAAAATTTAAAAACCCCCTATAAATGTGAATTTTGGCCGCGATTTATTTAAAAAGCCCTTCGGGTATTGCAGTTTCAGAATCCGCAAAAACTTCGCAGGTGTAAGCTCCTTCCATTTAAATTTGGTTAAGGGGCACCGTGGTAGGTCTTTCGTATGACTTCCCTTAAAGTACTACAAGGACTTTCATAGAAGTCCAACAGGTTCTTTTACAGCAGACATAAATGACTTCTAATAAAAAACAAGAGAAGAGCAGTGAGTCTTCCTTAAAATGACCTGTAAATCTTCTAAAAGTTCTTCCCCAAATATATTAGGAGCATGCAAACATTATTCCAATCAATTGACCCAAAAATGCTTCCGATATGCATTTTGTAGTCAAAATAGAGGTTAAGAGTTTTTTTTTTAACTATGATCATTTAATTAATTAAAATTGATTTGACAAATTTTGATAAATCTAAAACAGATTGTTGTCCGGAGTCGGAGTCGAGCTTTTTTCACGACTCCGGCTCCGACTCCGAATCCAGCAAAATTTGCTAGACTCCGACTCCGAAGCCCTGGTTCCAATCATGGAACAACATGTTGACATGTGTAGTGGATTAACTCATAGTTATTAGCAGATTTCATCTAGTGAAATAAACAAAATCATCGAAGATTTCACTTTTGTGCCATGATCCAAAACTTGTTGTTTAATTTCAGTGTGAAAAGATGTTGACAATAATTTGACTGAAGTACAATTTGCTGAAACATATTGATATGTATGCTCACTTGCTCTCAGTAAGCGTTCACTGGCTATCTCAAACATATACACACATTTATAAATGGTGGTGGTTTATTGAAAGACATAGAAAAAAGCAAAAGCAACAACAGACACATAGGTACATAAAAAAATTCCAAAGAAACACATAACAGACTTTAATAAAATAAAACACTTAATGAAATAATTTATAAAAAGTATCACTTTTAAAAAGAAAAAATTATGTTGAAACATCGTTGAACGTTTCTCCTTAGTGGCGAAATAAAATACATTTTCCTCAAATTTGAAATCATCAGCGGGAAATCGGCACCTAGAATCAAATAATTATGTCGCTCATTTACTCAAAGTTTCGAGAAAAACGCGTTTTAAGTTGGCGATTGAAATGTGTCTTCCCAACTTAAAAAGATTATTACACTAAAACTAAAATAACTACTTGGACCATATTTTGCAAACCAGATAACCAGATATTAGTGCTAAATTTCTGTGCATGATCAAGCATGATTTGAAGTGTTTTAGTGCTTCATAAGCCCAAAAAACTTTTGTGTTGAATTATGCGAAAGTCGTAGTAAATGAGCTGTAACTCGTCGAAGTCGTAGAAAAACGAGTAAGGAAAGGATTATAGTCGGGCGGGGCCGACTATATGATACCCCACACCACTATGAATATGTAAAATATATATGGAAGATATATATCAATTTGAACTGATTTCTATATACATATTACTAAACAAAATTCTGTCACACATTCCAAATTTCTTCAAAATTGGACAGATATAGGGTGTTTCGTGCAGCAAAAACGTAACATCGGGCGAAAAAAAAAATATATATATATATAGATTAGTCCCACAATCCAAATTTCATCAAAATCGGACGTATATAGCGTGTTTGGTGCAGCAAATACGTCAAATCGGCCGAAAATATATCGACACCTCCAAATAATAGTATGCTAAGTCTAAAAAGTGAGTTTTGCAGGAGAAGCTCTCAAAGTGTGGAAATTTTTTTGAACTTCAGTACTATGCTAAGTCAATATTTGTTTATAACTTCTGTTCGGATTGACCGATCATTACCAAAATTTGACAGAATTTAAGTTAAAGGACGTTCAACACCTCCAAATAATAGTTTGCTAATTCTGAACAGTGAGTTTTGCAGGACAAGCTCTAAAAGTTTGGAAATTTCTTTGACCTTCAGTACTATGCTATGTACATATTTGTTTATAACTTCTGTTCGGATTGTCCGATTATTACCAAAATTTGACAGAATTTAAGTTAAAGGACGTTAAATATAAAAATGTAAAGAACTTGAAAACATGCTAAGTCGACTTAGCATACTATTGTTTGGAGGCGTCGATATATGAGAGCTATATCCAAATCTGAACCTATTTTCACCAAAAGCAATAGCGTTCTTCCTATGGCTAAAGAAATTAAATTCCCCAATTTTCAGCTGAATCGGACAAAAAATGCGACCTGTACGTTGCGAACAAAAATACATGGACAGACGGACGGATATGCATAAATCGACTGTGTATATCCCCAAAAGGAACTATGGGTCTATTTCGTTTCCTTTTGTATGTTACATACAAATGCACAAAGGCATAATACCCCTTACCACAGTCTGGTGTAGGGTATAAATAGAAATTGCTGACCCAGAAAACGCATTTTTTGAGTTATGTCACTCTTTGAGTAAATGTGTGATATAATCTAATAAATAGGTACATCCATATTTCAACTATACATATGTATGTATGTATATAAAAATGTATTGATGTATTTACCAATATTAAATGCGATTTCTTCCTTGTCCAATAAAATATTTTTATTCACCTTTTTGATTCAATTTAAAATGTATTGGGCATTTAATTTACTAAAAAGCATCACTTCATTAAGAAAGGACAAAACACAGATTTATTCACTCGCTTTGCCGTCTTTACTCAACGATTATATTTAGACAACTGAAGAAAAAAGACCAACATGATTAATACCTTTTTTCTTTCCCTCTTCGCTTGCTACGTTGGTTAACAACAAAAAAGCACGAAACACACGTGTTTTAGCTATCGGCACTAATACAAACGCATTGTTTGCGGTCTCACACATACGACTCTCTCTCGCTCTCCCCACAAACAGCGTGTGCGTTAATACATTGCTAAAATTAAAAATCATTGAAACAAGCGACAGCAGAACCTTCTTCATTGACTTCTGAACGAAGACTGAATGGTGGTTGTTCTGTTGTTATTCTCATCAAGGGCACGTGTGCCCCTTTTTGAAGGTTGCTGTATTACACCATACATACAGCTCTTTATTATAAAACAGCATTCCGCAGCCGCGAAAGCCCTGTTGTTACTCACTCTCTTTGACAAAAATCCTCTCTCCATCGCAAAAATGAAAAGTTTGGTTTTATTTACGACTATTGTGATATCTTCGTTGTTTGACCAACCTACGACAACCTACTTTACGTCGCACAGTGGTTCAGACTCATTTTTCCTAGTCAAAACTCTGTACCATCGGTATCCAAAATAAATGAGAGAAAATTGATGGGAGAGCAATGTACCTTTGTTAAACAATGGCTGACATGCTCTCATTTGAATTCGTTATTCTCTGTTGTTACGACAACGTGCAGGCGTGGACATCCCTACTCTGTACCTTTTGAACTGATAGAGATATTTTCATAATTCTTTTCGGTCTAGCGGTTGCAGAGAGAATTCAAGGTCAAATTAAAAATTTGAGTTTTTTTCATATTTTGCGTTTAAATATGCGTTTTTTTGAGTTTTTCATATGTTCTAACTATGTAAAAAAGGTCAAACACCAATAAACAAACCATAAAAATACAACAAATTAAAAAACGATTGCTTAAGTCTGGAGTATTCCCCATTTGGCTTAACTTCATCATTACCTTCTATAATAATAATAATTGTTCCACAAACATCCCATAAGGGACAAGAGAAACTTCTCTCATATCAACGAGTGCACCCCGATTCACATTAGCTCAATGATATGGGACCTACACGCAGAGAAAAAATATGTTTGATCCAACAATATTCCAAGAGCAAAATATGTATTGTTAACATATTGTTGGATTCCTTATGTAGTATTGTGAATCCAAAAATAGTTTGTGTCAACTGAACAATATTTCTCTCTTTTCTTCGAAAGTTTTTTCTCTTCTCTCGCTATTCGATGCCGTGTTGAAAAAACAATTTTGGTGAGTTGTGGTGTTTGTATGACATGCTGCCTTTATCTTTGTTTTTGTGTGTATGTATACCAACTCTTGTTTTTATTTGTTTCTGTTTTGTTTCATTCTTCTTCCTTTTCATGTTTGTTATGGTGTTTAATTATTCCTTATGTTGTGGTGGCTGCTTGTGGCTTTTTGTTTGTCTTTGTTGTCAGCTAAAGTAGCAAACCAAAGTGTATATGAGAAGTATATACACTCAAATCAAAAAATTTAGTATCTGGTTTTCAGGGTTGAAAATATGTTTTGTAAAAAATTTAGATTATGATTGTTCCTACAATCGGTATTGTTAACGATTTTTACAATATTGCGGAAATTCGAAAGTTGTTTTTGTTTTCTATGTTCGGAACAAAAGATGGTATTTTTGGATTTGGATTACAATGTTTATACAAAACAAACACATTTTTGGAACCAAAATAGATATTTTTGTTCCAACAAAACTGAAAAATATTTTTTCTCTGCGTGTACAGTTTATCGCCGAGTCCGAACGGAGTGTCTAAGACACCACTTTTGTAGAGAAGTTTTATATGGCTGAAATACTCAGGAAATGTCGCCAACATTACTGAGGGGTATTTTGCCACCGTTGAAAAGTGTTTTGATGTTGCCTGGCCGGGGAATCGAACCCACGACCTTATGTGTGCAAGGCGGGTGTGCATACCATTGCACCACGGTGGCACCCAACCCAGAGAGTAAAAAAAACAATTTTTTTGGAAAAATTTTTATAAAACATTTTTTAAGAAAAAGCTATAATTTATATGAGAAACGGTATGGAAAAAACACACATTTTTACCCATGTAATTTCAAAAAATTTAAAAAAGTGTTAAATGGACGGTATGGGACTTGTACAAAAGTATATATGGGCTGAAAGGGAACACTGTCGGGCATCATTCTGTGAAAACGATGTTCCTTTGTTCCAAGATGTTCCCTAAAAGTTCTAGTTCACTAAACTTGGAATTTCACTAAAATGTAGAACCTGAGGAAAACTAAAATAGCTAATAGCTCGCTTCGTGTAAACGTTTCGGTAATTTATTAAAACTACTCTTAAAGGTACCAATCCTACCTACTTAAAGAAAAACAATGAACACAATATCTGTTATAGTTTCTGTGA
This sequence comes from Musca autumnalis, assembly GCF_047663935.1. Classification (NCBI taxonomy): domain Eukaryota; kingdom Metazoa; phylum Arthropoda; class Insecta; order Diptera; family Muscidae; genus Musca; species Musca autumnalis. The sequence continues at coordinate 323,664,613 of NW_027411644.1, forward strand.
AATAGCTGCTTCTTTCTCCAGAAATTTGCAAAAATCCAAAGTTGGGAAACATTATTCGTCTTTAGGAGCACGCCGCGCCCACACCTTCTAATATTTTGATTTAATTTGTTGCTTTCCTTAGTTTCAATATGTTTACTATCGAATCCCATATAGAAATTAACAATTAACAAAAATGGCCAGAACAATCGATTTCTGAACCACTGTGCGTCGTTAGAAAGGCGATATTTTCTACTTTCATCGTCAGTAGTGCGATTCTCTAACTACCGACAAATGTCGGTAAAATTAAAATGCTTATAATTTCGGTAATTAACGATATTATTCGGTAATTTAGCGACCAATAAAAATTAGTCGTAAAGTTATACCGATAGCTAAAGTGTTGTCAACTTTTATTTGAACTTTTCATTCATAATTTTGCGTTTTAATTTTACCGATTTTTGTCGGTAACTCAAAAAATGAGTTAGAGAATCGCCCTACAGGTTTTGTTTTGGTATACTCCTTATAGAAGCTGAAATATTAGCTTTGGAAAAACATTGACTTTTTCTCCAAATAAGTTTTTTGTCCATTCCGACCCCTAAATATTATCCGACCATCACCAAAACCAATAGGCTTCTTCCCCTTCGGGACCCCCATCAACACCCAAAATTTGATGAGGATTGCGACCTGTAGCATGGTTGATGTACAGACGGAGGGACGGACATACATAGCCAGATCGACTCAGCTCGTCGAGGCATTCATTTTGGAATATGTATATAAGTATGGGTCTACGAGCATTATTTCGATGCGTTACACACTTTTTGGCCATAACCAACTTATAATACCCTCCCCACATAGTGGTGTAGGGTATAACAAGTAAAAAAGTATCAGTCGACATTGCCGACAGAGATATACCCTCAGCCTGTGTGGACTGAAATACTTTTTTTTTTTTCAAAAAACTTACGTATTTAGAGGGGTTATCGGAAAAAATAGTAAAAATTAGTAGATTTTTGCAGTACTGGAACATACCAAAATGAAAATAAACAGGTGTGTAAATAAAAACACAAACATCATCTCTATTGGATCGATGGAATGGGTACAAATGCTGATGAAAATATCGGATCTTTCACGACTTCCTTTGAACCAATGCAAAAGATGACATGAAATCACGTCATCGCAAAGAACCCCTTCCGTCAAATTTTGCTGGGACTCAATACCTTGCTTTTTAAGTATTTAATTTTCATCATATTAAATTCATAATCATTTACTTGAGTAACCTATATTTTGAGTGCAAATTATCACAGAGACTTTCAACCATAGATGGGCAAAATTTCTCTTAAATAGAATTTAAGGGAAAATTAGAACGGGGTTTTTGTTAAAATTTCTTTGCCTTTTTAATATTTTTTAAACACAGACGGTATCTTAACAAGTCCAAAAAATATTATATTAAAAACAAATTTGCAAAATTACTCGTAAATGTTTATTTATGTTGTAACAACGAAAAAGAGAAACAAAACATAGCAACGCTGGCGTGCAAGAAAGCCCATCTATGCTTTCAACAGAGATGTGTAAGAGATTCCTCCCCCAGTTGCATTAAATTTCTTTTTTTAGCAGCAGCCACCAACACGAAATGCAGGAGGCCTTCTTCAAATCGAGTAGCTGGTGGTAAGTTCAAAATCAGCTGTTTTTTACAATCTCTTTGCCAACATCTCTTACATGGTTTGATAAAAAAAAACAAAGAATGAGAAATCATAAAACATAATCAAAGAGTGCACTTCACTAGTTCTCAGTAAAGTGTATGAAGTAAAAACAAAAAAACTGGACATTTTGTATAACAGTTGTAATTATTTTTTTTTCCTCTCTTTTATGAATTCTCATTACTGTTGTCTGTAATCACCATAGATGGGCAAAATTTCTCTTAAATAGAATTTAAGGGAAAATTAGAACGGGGTTTTTGTTAAAATTTCTTTGCCTTTTTAATATTTTTTAAACACAGACGGTATCTTAACAAGTCCAAAAAATATTATATTAAAAACAAATTTGCAAAATTACTCGTAAATGTTTATTTATGTTGTAACAACGAAAAAGAGAAACAAAACATAGCAACGCTGGCGTGCAAGAAAGCCCATCTATGGTAATCACAAAGCGAGACAAAACAAAGAAAGAAAGAAAAAAAAGAATCACACAACTCGATTTATATACTTATGTATATTCAAATGTAAGTATGTGCTGTTTTACATTTAAACGATTTGTCTTACAATTTTTTGTCTCCTCTTTGCTCATCTTCGTAAATTTCACACACAGGGTTGCATTTTTTGTAACATGGTACCAAGTGTACATTTTGTTAAAAATTCTTAATGTAAAAAGAAGGTATTTTATAAAAATATGTTATAAAAATTTTGAAATTCTTATAAAAAATAATCATTTTATGCTTTAAATGATTTTTTATGCACAAAATTCATTGCAAATCTAAATTTTGTTTCAATTTCTCTTACTATGTTTTGCAACTCTGCCTAACAAGAATAACCACCACAAAGAGGAGGCAAAAAATCGTAAGAGAAATCGTTTAAATGTAAAACAGCACTATGTAATTGCTGTTAAGTCTGTGTTTAGACACACAAATTTTTCGGAAAGTAAATTGAGTTTTTTGGGAGAGAGCGGAGAGGAAAGAGCTCCTCAATACCCTTTCCTACCCCCTATTGCCTAAAAACTGAATTTACTTTCCCGAGAAATTTGTGTGTCTAAACACGGACATACTCTATATTTTTTTTGTATCTACGCTTTGTGATCACATATGTTTTGCTTTTAAATAAGAAAAAGATATTCACGCTATATTAACCCCTTAAGGGCCGATAACAACTCTAGTTATTGTAATGATATTTGATATATTAATTCATTACCGCTTAGTATCTATATAACAGAAAAGGAATTTATATATTATTTATGTTAGGATATCATGATAATTGTTTAAATATATAATGAATTTTGTAGCCGAAATTATGGCTTGGTAATAAAATTCTTGTTTTCTTGCCGAATGACGAAGAAGAAACAAGTGTAAGTATTTTAGGGTCCTGATAATTATCTAATAGCACTCACAGGATAATGGTTGGTGAGGGTTTTGAAGTGCGTTCTCACATAACATCAGTGAGGACATTTGTATGGAAGACAGCGGTATCTTTAGTTTCATATTCTTGTTTTTTTTATTTCATATGACTAATTTGGGGCAGTTTTTTTATTTATGTAGTCATTCCGGTCCACAATAGAGTTCAATATTAAACAATTTTTTTAGAATAAAAAGGGAGTCTAGTAATAATTTAGTGTAGTGTATACAGGTTTATTTTGGATTAAGGACCGAACCTCCCCACCCGAGACTGACTGCTAGTGACTTAATGGCTCCCGCAGTCCTTGATCCTAGTAAATTCTTTGGTGTAAAAGATTTATCTTACGAAAAGGTACACCTAATCCTCCGGGTCTCTACATTTTTGGTTTCCTTAGTTTCAATATGTTTATTATCGAATCCATATCGAAATTAACAATTGGAGTTTTGGCCAGGAAAATCGATTCCTGAACCATTGTGCGCCCTGAGATTGACTTACTTACAGTGGGTTTTTTTTTTTTCAAAAAGTTGAGCCCAATAATAAAGATTTTACAAAAAAAAAAAAAAAATCCAACATTTCTGCAATAAGTATTTAAACAATACATGTTTTAAAATTTCTTAGTCTAGGTTTTTAGTGGTACCATTTATCCCCCATAAATTTTATTTATTTAAATGTTTTAAAATTTCCATAGTATTGCCAAATAATCGTTTTAAGCTGCCGATATGTGGATAAATAAATTCTTATACAGAGAGATAAGCTCTTATACAACACAAAGTGTGTCTCCACTAAGTAGTGTCTTCGCTACGGAAGCATGTGTATTCGATATTTAATATCGTTTGTATCGTGAGACACATGATCATTTTCTGATCGTTTGATCCGAGTATAATTGTGGCCTATCAATCAATTGTGGCTCAACAATTTGACGTTACTTTTATTTAAAAAGTGTGTTTCCACCACAAGCCTATTTCCATAACTAATAAATAATACTTCTTGTTGGACGACTACTTTAAATGGCTACATGAATATAACTTCCATTTTCTATACAAATAATTCCGACCATTTTCAATTGTATTAAACAAAATGTTCAAAACGTTTTATTTCAAGAATGTTTGTGTTTGGCTTTTTTTATTACATTTAAGTACGTTACTAACAAAACTCATATACATACATAAATACATTTATTATTAATAAATAGATTGGCTGTTTAAAATTTCTTTGGATTGTGGGACTTAGAATGTAAATAAATATTGATGCTGTTTTGTGGTTAATTTATTTCGTACATTCATAAATATTTGGCTGCTGGCGGGCGATGTGTCACAATTAAAACGTTTATTAATTTGACACTGCATTTTCTTAAGTTTAGACACAAAATATACGACTTGAAAAAATATAGTTATAATAATTATAATTACATGTACAAAAAATATTTTATAAAATTAAGAAATTAAATACAAAATTTATTTCGGGTGGGTGGACTTTGATGAAGTATACGTTCATGAATACTAAACTTATTCGGAGGTATGGGCTTCCTTCCGCAACCATTCTGCAATTACTTTGTAATTTGTATCCATCCAGTTGACATTATCCTGAACATGCTCCAGTATTAGATCTGCCGAGCGGCTTGTGTCCTTTAATTCATTTCTAATGAATGCTTCCAAATCGGCAAATTGATATTTTGTATTGAAGCGTTTTGTAACAACTTCCAGAACCATATTGTATGTTAACATGGCATTACTCAAGCTGGAAGGATTTAATTAATTACAAAAATTTGTTATTTTTGAAAGTTACAATATTAGTACTTACTATGACTTCATGTACTCCCAATTGGTGTGCATAAAATCAAATGCAATTTTTTGACCAACAACATTCGATGTTACACCCATAAACACCCGATGTACATCCTGTTTTCGTATGCCATTTTCTCCGCTTATGGAGTACTTTAAAAATCTAGAGATTATCCATGGCTCGCGAGAGCAACCCAATGATGATAGTAGTATTTCTTTTTCAGTTGACACGGACGATTTTTGGAAACGTTCAAAGGCAAAGTCCCATTCACCTTCGGTGCCAAAAGCAATGGCTGTGCAATAAACAATGCTGCGTAGATCGGCGGATATTCTTTAAGTGAAATAATTAAAAATCTAATTATTTTTGTTCCCTATATTTGAATACAATGACCCATAACTTACGGATTGTTTACATCTGGATTTGGTACTTGCATCCAATTCTGAAAGTGTCGAACACTTTCAGCTATACATTGACGGTGACCCAAATGACAAGCCATATTTAGTATTTCGGCACGTTTAAAATGTTCCAGCATATTGTTTTCATTTTTAGACTCTGAAAAGCCCAGTTGATTGTACAGAGGATCCAAAAGCTTCAAGAGGTAACTCTGAAATTAGAATTGTAAATAAGAAAGAACTTTAGAGAATTTTGAAAAATGTGTTATCAAAATGATGAATCATGAACAAAATTAGCACCCACTTCAACGGATTAAGATAGACTTCTTTGTGGTAGTTAGCACCAAAAGGCATCAGATATCCTTATGTTTGCAAGAAAGTACCACACTGAATTGAACATACATAGCATACGGAACACGGAAGCAATTGTTGACCCCATCACTAACCTAATTGCAATCCCTCGACGGCGGATTCTTCGATACCGGAACCACACAACGCTCGTGTTACCGCCAGAGACTACCACCTCAGTGTGCACATGTGCTCGTATCGTTTTTGTGTTGAGAGCCCGGAATGACTGCTCCGGATTCATTTGATCGGAAGAATATCAAGGTCGCGGCGGTGCAGGAAATCAAGCTCAACAATGTAACGACAAGTTTCCGGCTCCTCCAATGGGTGGTTTTGCCCTGATGGCATCGTTACATTCTCCTCGGTCGTGAGGTGTAGATTCTTCCCAGCACCACCATCAGGTTCCGTAGTCGATCTGTGGAACTTACAGGTCAGTCCTGCGCAAGTGATTCGAGCGTTACACTTCACCAGCCAATCCAAACCTAGTAAAACCTCTTCTGTTGTCTCCGGCATAATTAACAACTTTTCACTTATTATCAGCTCTCCGACCTCGATGTCTGCTTCCAAGGCCCAGTCGATGTGCTGGCGCGTGCCATCTGCCAGTGTCACAATTATGCTCTGAGGGATCCGAGCACTCCTTCCTACGATGCTACGCGCGAATTCCTTACTGACCAAACATCTAGTTGCACCTGTATCGACGGTTTCTTCCACCTGAACTCCTCCAATGACAACTACCGCTACTAACCGGGTCGGGTCAAGTCGTAAACTGGGTTTTACTGGGGACGGCGATTGCAACATCTGTCTGTTCTCACCTCTGTTCGTCTACAGGCAGTCCTGGGGTTGATTCGGGGCAAATGCATCTGCTGGATTTCCTCATGGTTTACTCGTCGATGCTGTTCCCGGGTCAGGCGTGAAGACACTGGTATGCTTTCCATGTCCACAGCCATTTCGAGAGTCCTTCATTTCTATAGAAATCTTTCCTTCGTATATACCACTGGCATTCTGGGAGGGCATTGCGGAAGATCCTCTCCAATTTCTGGGACTCTGTCAGAGCGCAAAGTTCTTGAAGGTCTCGCGGGGCTTCTGTCGGCTCCTCCGGATCTCATCATCCAGGTGTTCAAAATAACGCAACGGGAGGAACAACTTGAGCACCTCTTCTCTAAAACTTTTCCATGTCTTCCACTGCTTGTTGTTGTTTCGAAATCATATCAGAGCTTTCCCTGCCAATACTTCTGGCATCACAACTGGTAGTAAATTCTTTTCTAGGTCATACAAGGTGCTAAGCTCTTCAATTCTCTCCAGAAAATCCCAGGGTTCACATTCTCCATCGTACGACAAGTTCCACTTCCTAACTTGTTCCGCAGTCCCTCTCACCGAGGCCACTGTTTGTGTCGAATGGATGCCTTGTGATGAGTCTAGGCTGGGTTCGTTCGTGGCCTTCTCTTTGCCTTGGGTAGCGCATTCCCCACAAAATAGAGAATCCTCCATATTTCTGTTGTTGAGGTTTTCCATCTCCCGCTCGGGCTTCCCCGACGAAATGGCATTACCATCTATGGTTATCGCAATTATCGGCAGACTTTTTGGCGTTGCGGGGCAGGACGTGGCTGGCGATGTTGAACACTCATGCTTCGCTTGCAGAATCAGCAGGTTGGTGAATTATAGAATAACTTATCGGTTGTTGTTGTAACAGAGTTTTATTATTATGTTTGTATGTTCGTTCTCCTGTTCAATCTGGCTCTGGGTCCATCTCTAGTTCCAGGAAGTTGGCTACTTCGATGGGATGTAACCACAGATCCACTGGAGTCAGATGAGTAGGCTTGGCGGGGCAGTTGAATAGGTGCTTAGTATCGTGCTGGCCCATGGGCAGATGTCTTGCACGGTGCGATCGATTCCCGCCCATTAAGAATTTAGGCGACTGCAATATCCCGAACGTAATTGAGCCAAAACTACTCTGGTTTGTCGTGGCGGCTGACGCTCTTCAGCTGCGATAGATGGGGGATGTGCTCCGATGACTGCATTCACACAATAATTGCTTATGGTCTTAGCAACTGTGTCCGTGTGAATGCTGTTCAAACCTGTCTGATATGCCTGTTGATCTAGAGGTTATCTCCTATATTGTTGGACCGTCGTCTCTAGAGCATGAATATCCTTCATGATATGCCGGGATGTATCGGTGGCCAGCAGATGGTGATTGGGATGGCTCTCACGGTAACACCCGAGCAAGTACTGCAACGATAGCATCTCATTATGTTGTCGTACTGGAAGAATCTTTGCCTCCTCATGTAGATGGTCCACTGTAGATTTGAGGAGGCACCCTGTTGCTGTTCTCAGGGCGGCGTTCTGACAAATTTGAACCTTATCCCACTGCGTGTCACATAAATTCGGGGACCAAACTGGCGCCGCATAGCTTACCACAGACCGACCTATCGCTTTATACGTGGTCAACAAGGTTTCTTTACCTTCACCCCAAGTGCTGCCGGCTAGGGACTTGAGGACCTTGTTCGTACATTTCAGTTTATCCCAGATAGCTGTGGAATGCGCGGACGACGTAAAATTGGTGTCGAATGTGACCCCTAGAATTTTGGGGCAGTTTGTGGTCGGAATTTTGCTACCATCGACCCTGATATTCATCTCTCTTCCATACTGTGCCGTCCATGTGGTGAACAGAGTGGCCGTCGATTTAGTGGCGGATATCTGCATATTCCTCGCGTGAAAAAAGGTAGTAGGATCGGTTAAATAGGAGTTCAGTCTCTCACAGATGTCATCAGGGTAGGTACCTGACGCCAGGATCGTACAATCATCCGCATACGTTACGATCTCAATGCCGTCTGGAGGGGGCGGAATACAGGAAAGGTAGAGGTTAAAGAGTTCCGGAGATATCACCCCTCCACATACGACTGGCGACCACACATATAGTTGATTATCTAACGTGTCAGACTTGGCCGGAGGGTTGTCTGTAGAGTTGTATAGTTCATGAACGAACTAGTTCAATTGAACGATTCATTGAAAAGAGCGTATGAACTAGATCAGTCGATATAGTTCATTATAGTTCAATAGCTCACTGAGCGCCGACCAAAAGATCCACAAAGAACGATCAACGAACGAACGATTCACAATCTAGTTCAGCATGTCGTTCACATAAAGTGACGCCGTCCTCTGTGCTAAGTGACGCCTTCGTAATGTAATGAGTTTTTTTTTATGTTTTGGATGTGAATGTGAAGTATCATCCCCCATTGTAATAAAAATAAATTTTACATAAAGAGCATTTTAAGCACATCGTATCCCAATATATCGAATCCATTACCTATTCAATGTGCCTTGTTTTGGATAGAAAAAAGGAAAAAATACAAAGAAACATACATACAGTGATAATTTCTACAAACACACAACGTAAGATTTTTTTGCAGCCTCTTAAATGAAAGCTTCGTTCCCGTACTTTTTAATGGTAAAACTCGTAAAAGAGAGAACTGCAAAAAATTTGTTCTTGCACACAAGTTTTCTGAAATAGTTCGGGAACGGAAAAATGGAAAATACGTCAAAAAAACTGGAACAAATGTCAAAGTCGGCGTATCAGCCAATCAGACGCCGGCAACCATGTTACTATTTTTTTACTCGCCCAAATTTGTCGTGTAAAATGTTTTTAAAGAGAGCGTCATTCAGCGCCATTTTTGTTTAAAGAGAAGTGAACATTTTACAAATTTTTTGTGTACGGGAACGCTTTTTCGAGTAAAATGTGTAAAAGTAGTAAAAATTGTAAAAACTTTTTAGTTCTGGAACACAGCTGAAATTGTAATTACAATTTTTTCGAAGGATGTTTTTTCTAAACTTAATCTTTCTTTATGAATGGAATAAAAATATCTAAATGTAATATTTTTGTAGTTTAATTATACTAGTCTAATGTTTGTTCCTATTTGATGTATGTATGTATGTGTTTTCATCAAGAGAACGATTAAGAGCCCGTGAACGATTCTGATCCGAATGATTGAACTGGATAGTGAACTATGAACTAGATTACTGAACTAGTTCAGTTAAAAGAGCTGAGCTGTTGAACTAGATCTTTCAAATGAACTAGATTGTACAACTCTAGTTGTCTGCTCGATGTCCTCGAACAGCGTGGAGTGCTTGACTGTATCAAAGGCTTTTGATAAGACAAACGCCACCATCACTGTTCTATCACACGGCCGCTCCTGGTTGAGTCCTCGACAAATATGTGTGGAGATGGCGTGCAGCGCTGTTGTCGTGCTGTGCTGCTTACGGAATCCATGCTGATGATCGGCAACTTGATAGCTATTTCTAATGGTGGGGAGGACTAAGGCCTCAAGGGTCTTCGCTACGGGTGACAAAAACGAAATCGGCCTGCACGATTCACCTTTGCTGGCATCCTTGCCTGGCTTCAGTAGCGGGACCATCCTGTCTTCGGGAACAATAAGGGTGGCTAGCGACAGGTTGAGAACTTTAGTGAGATACTCCACTCCCGGCTCATCCAGCTGTTTCAACATTACCATGGAAATTCCGTCAGGGCCCAACGCTTTGGATGATTTAGCGTTCCTGATGGCATTCGCAACATCATCCATTGTAAGCTGTGGGGGTTCATCCTCGGCAGGAAGGGATCTAATACGACGTAACACTCTTCTCTTCGCCCTGTCACTCTCGGGGTGCTCGACAAACAGTCGATTGAAGTAACTTGCACACCTCTTCGGGTCAGCCAACGTAACGTCGCCAAACGTGACTGAGGTACTGTCATCCCTCTACTTTCTGAAACTCGGTCAATCAGCTTTCCCATGATTGACGAATGTGCGGCGTTCAGAGGTGATGAAATCGGGTGGTCTGCTGATGGAAACAATTATGGGGAGATGGTCTGATCCAAGGGAAATTACGGGTTGCCAGGTGACGTCATTTCTCAGACCAGGTGACACGATGGTTATGTCTGGCGAACTGTGACACGCTCCTCTAATTCTAGTAGGTGCGTCCTTATTGACCGAGCAAAACGTAGAGCTATCAACCTGCTCAGCCAGCGTACCTCTCTGGACGTTTCCGAGGGCCGAATGCCACATCTCATGATGCGCATTAAAGTCCCCCAGGACCAGACGATTATGACCTTCCAAAAGCGGGCTTATAATCTGAGATACAGCTATTTCTCGGCGGGATGTATACGTTCAGCAACTCTATCTCGGCAGTTCCACACCTGACTGCTATCCCCATACATTCCATGTACGGGTCATTAGAAGCAGGCTCAAGCGAGATAGGTCTGTATTGAACAGACTGGTGCAAGAGGAAAGCTAATCCCCCACCTCCACATCTGGTGCGGCCCTTCCTTATTACGTTGTAACCATCACAACGTACTGAGCTGTGGTTGTTCAGCATGGTTTTCTGCACCGACGCGACCTTGATCTTCTTCCGATTCATAAAGTCCACTATTTCATCGATCTTACCTCGGAGCCCATTGCAATTAAATTGCAAAAAGGATGTATTTTCTGGGATTGGAACAGCAACGGCTGGTATTAAATGCTGCGCGTGCGGTTGCTGTTGGGGGGACTGCGGGGGAGTTTCGTAATCCGACGACGAAGGAGTTTCGTAATCTGACGACGAAGGAGTTTCGTAATCTGACGACGACGACTCACTGGGGGCTATGTTCGCGCAGCATGCAGCAACATAGCATCGTAGTCCCTCGCGTGGGCAAGTCCAGAGCAATCCCTTAAATGCACCCACTCCTGACATCAATTGCATCTCACCGAAGATTGGATATGGGTGAAGATGCCGATGTGACAAACCGAGCACAAATATATTGGTCCTGGGTTTTCCTCCGCCCCGGCACGGACCAAAAGAATCCGGGATATGCCGCTCCCAGCACAGAAAAACGAAACAAATACAAACACTCCTTCTGGTATACGTTTGGCACAAAATTTCGGAAAAGTTCAGTTTAAGGCCTGATTTCGAATCGCTTTGATTTTTGGTGTAGAAATATGTAATCGCTTCGCCATTACGACGGTACATGTTTTATCAGGGGCTATTCCATACATCCTGATAAAATAGACCGAAAGATTTAAAAAAAACATGTGTAGTGGCTGATGAGCGTGGCGGTGGCCAACTGAAATGACTAGATGGAGCGACATCTATCGAAAGGAATGACTCCTAAAATAAGATCCACTTCCAAAATAGACTACGTTGGTACATTTCTTAAAGTTCCTACTCCGCAACACTTTTGAGTTTTACTCCAAATAAATATATTCATACGTCTTATAAGGACCACAAAATCTGAAAACTGCATTCGGCAACTAATATTTTGCAATAACTCACCTTAAATACATCATAGTCTCCCATACTACCAAACATGGAATCAAAAAAGTTGAAAGCATTCATGGCTGCCTTCCACGCCGTCGTATCATCCTCGTGCACCAAATATCTTGTCAAATTCAATGGCAAATCATAGCTGAGAAAACCACCACGTGCCAAATTCATTGCATCATCAATTAGTTGGGCTCTATTCGAGGGTGATATTTGTCTGAATTTCTTCACATCCATTAGGTGGTCCATTATGGCCTGCCAATTTTGAAGCTCATAATTGACACGATAGTAGCCGCTTTGTTGAATATTGAAAATAAACCAATCGGCAGCGGATAGGTTGCGGCTTTCAATTTCATAAACCTTTGAGCGGGGAATCCATGTTATGGGACGGGTATTTTCAAAATCCAATTCTTCAGCTGTTGTGTATGTAATGGGTATCCACCAAAGTGAGGCATCATCTTGGCTTGTATAATTTTGCTTATTAAATTTCTTATAGACAAAACGTTGTTGCTCTAATCGTATCACATTTGTGTTGGGATGTTTAGTGACATGCACTACCGGGAATCCCACTTGTAAGGTCCAAGTGTCCATAATTTCCTTTACGGTGGTATTGCGATCCAGCAAACCTTCAGATTTGGCTGCCAATGTAAGGAAATGCCATAAATCATCTTGTTCGGCCGAGCGATAAGATCTACACGAAGGGGATTTTGATAAGTTAAAAAAATCAATTTTTCCATCGAGCATTACTTACAATTCTTTCAGGTAGTTATGCAAACCCTTGCGAAATACTGGTGTGGTAAGGAAATGTCCCATCATTCGGATAAGCGTTGAACCCTTATCATAGGATATTCTATCAAATATTTCACTAATCTCTTCGGGATTTCCTACTTCTATGGAGATTTTATGCGACGAAGACATGGCATCCAATTGGAACACATTCTGCAAAGTGTTAACCACAAATTGATCCATAATTCTCCAATCGGGTTCAATGTTTCTGAGTGACTCGTATTCCATGTAGCTGGCAAAACCTTCATTAAGCCATATGTCACTCCACCAGGTGGGTGTTACTAAATTACCAAACCACTGATGGGCCAACTCGTGCGTTACGACAGTGGCCACACGTTGTTTAAACGTGGATGCAGATACGCCCTTTTCAAAAAGCATGCTTGTTTCTCTGAAAGGGAAGGAGGAAAAGTAACAGATTGCTAGACGCAATTCATACACTGCCTCTACTTACCTATAGGTAATAAGACCCCAGTTTTCCATAGCTCCCGAGGCAAAATCCGGCAAGGCTATCATATCAATTTTTGGCAATGGGAATGGTATATCAAAGAAATCTTCAAAGAATTTAAGTGCCTTTGGCACCATACTCAGAGCATATGCACCCGATTGTATTGCATCATGACGCGCCCATACTGAAAAATTCCCATTGGATAAGTGGCTAAAATCCGATATACTATAGGCTACCAAATATGTTGACATGGGCACCGATTCAGCAAAGTAATCCCATTCATAATCCGGCAAAGTGTCACTAGAAAATAAAGTAAGAGAATAAGCTTTAAATTGAGCTCTTCCTTAAAAATATGGGGGTCCTATACAACATGTGGTGATGAGGGTGGTTCTCAGGGCAGTGCCCAAGCAAGTGCTGCAACGAGAGCAAGCCATTGTGTTGTTGTACTGGAAGAATCGTTGTTTCCTCGTGTGGATGGTCCACTAAAGACATGAGGAGGTACCCTGTTACAGTTCCCAGGGTAACATCTAAACAGGTTTGAATATTTTTCTATCGCGTTGCACTTATATTCGCACACCAGACTGCGACGCCAGTAGCTTGCCATAGACCGTCCTATCGCGCTAGATGTGGTCAACTAGGTTTTTCCGTTTTAGGGACCTTATTCCTTATTATTATATCTCAGCTTATCGCAGATAGTTGTTGAATACTCGGAGGACGTTAACATGCTATCGAATGTGACCCCCAGAAACTTGGGGTAGTTGGTGGTCGTAATTCTGCCACCATCGACCATGACATTCAACTTTATTCTCACCAGAGTGGCCGTAGATTTACTGGCGGATATCTGCATATTTCTCTCGTGGAAAAATGTGGTAAAATAGTCACAAATGACATCCGGGAATGTACTTGACGCCAACGTCAGATAATCATCCGCATGCGTTACAATCTCAATGCTGATCTAGGGGTTTTCTCTCGTAACGTTGCACCCCCATTTCTACATCATGAAGATCCCTCCTGACAGGCACCCTGTTGCACTGCTCAGGGCGGCATTCTGACATATTTGAATATTTTTCCAGTTCAATCATACGCGGCGGACGTAAACATGCTCTCGAATGTGACCCCTAGAATCTTGGGGTAGTTTGTGATCGGAATTCTGTTATCATCGACCATGACATTCAACTCTGTTCTCATCTCATGTTCCTGAATTCCACGTACGCATGCCGTCTACACATATAATTGATTAACCAAAGTTTCAAACTTGATCGGAGGGTAATCTGCTCAATGCCCTCAAACATCATGGAGTGCTTGACAGTATCGAAGGCTTTTGATAAGCCAAGCGCCACTATCACTGTCCTATTACACGTCTTGCTCTGGTTGAGCCCTCGTCTATTATGTGTGGAGATGGCGTGCAGCGCTGCTGTGCTTCTTACGGAACCCATGCTGATGATTGGCAACTGGATAGCTATTTCTGACACTGAGGAAGAGAAAATTCTCAAGAGTCTTTGCTATTTATATTTGCTGGCATTCTTGCCTGTCTTCAATAGCGGAACCACCCTGCCCATTTTCCTAACTTCGGGCAGGTTGTGGATGGAAAGCAAAATGTTGAGAACTTTGGTGAGAAGTTCTCAACTCTCGACAAATTCAGATGTTTCAACATTACCATGTAGATTTCATTAGGGTCCAAAGCTATGGATGATTTAGCGTTCCTGATGGTATTTGCAATATCATCCATCATCATCATTCCTCATCGGCAGGAAGAGGTAAAATGAGACGTAGTACTCTTCGCCCTGTCACACTTGGGAAGCGCGACAAATTATCGATTAAAATAATTTGCTTACATCGTCGGATCAGTCAGCGTAACGTCACCAAACGTCATTGAGGTCCTATCTTCCTTCATTTCAGGGTTCGAGAGTGACTTAAGCCTTGACCACAATTTACTTATACCGGCTCCAATGCTGCAACTCTTGGAAAAAAATCATTACTTGTTCCGCTTATATTCATAGACCAACTTGTTAATTGCAAGTGTCAGCTGCCTGACTCTGGGATCACTCCAGTCCTGTGTTGTATGGAACAAAAAGTGGTATTAGTTTCGACTACGAAGTCTGACCGGAGGCTTTCTGTTACCGCGGGAGTCAGGAGCCCCTAGATCTGTAGAGCTTCGGCTCGATGTGGAATTGTATTATCAACCGGTTGCTGTGACCCATAGAGCAGCAGAGGTATAAGATAGTCCTCAACCCCTTACCAAGAGGGAAGTGAAGCCCATAATTGTAGATCTTCCAATTGGTACCTGCGGGATAGACTTGGGGACTCTGTGGAGAGTCCCACTCTCTAAGAGTGCAATGGTGCAACATGGTTAGAGCCGTCAAGCCGAGAATCATGTAAAACCCCCTCAACTTCATGACTCTGGGATCACTGGGGTCGGCTCGACGAAGCTCATCACGTTCATTTGCTATTTCTGCTGAGAAATTTGGTCTCACTTCGGGTATTCGATCAGCACGTATGTAGCGAGCAGCTGCAGCAGTTATGGTATCTAGGAACATCCTCTATACTACCCGAACATCAGAAGGATTGGGCAGATCTCTGAAGCGGTGATCAGTGAACTCTCTGAAACTAGGCCAATTAGATTTCGCATGATTGATGAAAGTGCGTCGTTCAGTGGTAATGGAATCGGGCGGTCTGCTGATGGTTCCAGGTAATACGGTTATATCAGGCAAACTATGACACTCTCCGCTAATTCTCATTGACCCTGCAAAACATGGAGCTATCAATCTGCTCAGCAAGCGGAATACCCCTCTGGTCATTGACACAACTCATGATGAGCATTAAAGTCCCCCAAAGACCACTCGGTTTATGACCTTCAAAAACCGGGCTAATGTTGGGCCTATAACTTGGAGTACAGCTATTTATCGGTGAGGTGAGGTATATATGTTAAGGAAATCTAACTCCGCAATTCCACACATGACTGCTACCCCCAGGTTCCCCATACGGGACATTAGATATAGACAGGCTCAAGCTAGATATGTATGTATTGAACAGACTGGGGAAAGCTAATTCCCCACCTCCTCTTATGGTGTGACCCTTCCTCAGAACCATCACAACGCTGTAAGCTGCAGTTGTTGTTGTAGGAGCATGTAACCTACGTAGAAGCATAGGGTTGATGTTGAGTTGGCAGCCGCTGTTGGGCCTATAACCTGGAGTACAGTTATTTATCGGTGAGGTATATATGTTAAGCAGATCTAGTTCCGCAGTTCCACACATGACTGCTACCCACAGGTCCCCCATACGGGACATTAGATATA
The DNA here is from genome assembly GCF_047663935.1 of Musca autumnalis. NCBI lineage: Eukaryota > Metazoa > Arthropoda > Insecta > Diptera > Muscidae > Musca > Musca autumnalis. Next base: position 323,681,018 of record NW_027411644.1, read on the forward strand.
GGTAGGCTCAAGCTAGATAGGTCTGTATTGAGCAGATTGTTGTAATATGAAAGCTAATTCCGCACCTTCTCTTATGGTGTGATCCTTCCTCAGAACCATCACAACGCTGTAAGCTGCAGTTGTTGTTGTTGTAGGAGCATGTAACCTACGTAGAAGCATAGGGTTGATGTTGAGTTGGCCGAAATACTATGGTTTCGGGTCAATCCGATACGAAAAAACCCACTGCCACTATTTCCTTGATATTACCTCGGACTCCATTGTAATAAAATTACAAAAAGGATGAATTTTCAGGGATTGGAACAACAACGGCTGGTGTTAAGTGCTGCGTGTGCGGTTGCTTTTTGGGGGACTGCGACGGAGTCCAGTATTCTGTGACGACGACAACTCACTGGGGGCTGTGTTCACGCAGCATGGAGCAACATAGTCCCTGTCGTAGTCCCTCACATGTTCGAGTCTAGAGCAACATCTGAGATGCTCCCCTTCCCGGTATCTATTGCATCCCACCGAAAATTGAGTGTTGCGGATGTAGCAAACTGAGCACATCCAAATTGGTCCTGGCTTGTCCTCCGTCCCGGTAGGGACCAACAAATCTGGACCAGACATTCCGGAATATTCTGCAAGTATGTTTGGACGAAATTCGTTTTGTTGGTGATATATCCATGTCCGTCCGCTCGTATGCCTGTCTGGCTGGAGCGCACGATTGTTCTCGAACGTATCAACCGATTTGTTCCAAAATTTGAACTTCGTAATATTTTTGTTTCAAGCTTAGATCAAGTTTGAAGATGAGCCACATCGCCACTCCTTCGGGTACCTCCCCCTACAAAAGTTCAAAACTTCTCGCTGAATTGATGCACACAATAACTCCCGAAAGGAGTTACCGACTTCATCCATACTTGGCATAATATTTCTAAAAGAACTAGATCACGACAATATCGGTACCTCCAACACAAAATATCAAACATTTTCGGAAAAGTGCAGTTTAAGACAGGCTCTCGAATAGTTTTGATTTTTTTATACAAGTTTTTTCAGGGTCAAGTTCATATTTCATGAGATAATGACCATTAAGCTTTTTACCGGACAGTACATTGCATATCGCAATCTTAGTTCAACGATGGTGCTTATCGGTTCAATTTTTCCAGTACCTCACCCACACAAGTTCGAAAAACGTTGGATCTCATAATATTTCGTCCAGACTGAGTTGAAATTCGAAAATTGGTCATATGGGTCCACTCCTCAGGGTACCGCCCTCACAAAAATTCAAAATTTTTGCTTATTTGCGGTTTAAGGTCTGTTTATGGATCATTTGTATTTTTTTACCGAAGTTACTCCTTGTGGTCCTGTTTACAACAATATTATGTTTTTCGTGGGCCAGTCCAAATGGTTTGAAAGCTATAAATTCTACGGTGACCACCTGAAAAGACTGTTGGGCCCGATATCTATCGAAAAGAATAACTCTCAAAATAAGATCCACTTCCAATGTGGTGTATTTTTTCAGATACCTCCTCCGAAACACTGTTGAACTTTAATTCAAACCCATATTTTGTCTGCAAAATTCTTAAAATCCCCTAATTACATAATTTTTGGGGAAAAGGATTTTGGTTGTGTAGCCAGTATTCGATTCGATCTGTCCATAGATACAAGTTGGAATTCACACAGACTGTGGGTATATCTCTGACTGATACTTTTTTACTAGTTTTCATACACTCACATATTTTCATTATTATTAATTTTTCCTCGTTTGTTGTACTTACTGTTGTCTCGTCCTAACTATGGGCATATTCGAAATAGTTGAAAGCTGTTTTGGTCGTGCAATATTTAAAGCAAATTTCGCCTTAAGTGCAGGTTCATCGAAACATGGAAATGCTCTACGTGCATCAGTGGGCTGGAATTGTGTTGAGGCTAACCATCTATTAGCGAAAAATGAAAATAATATAAAAAAACAAAAGAAAACGTTCATTTCGGTACATAACAACAATAACAAATTAAACGAACGTTTTTCTTCAACATACCTTGTCTCATTTCCCACCTGATACGAACTGCGATAAAAACCTTGCAGTGTGTCCTGAATTAAACCACTAAATTTGATATTAATCACGTATTCCGTATTCTGTACAAGTTTGTCGTACAACTCAATAACAAAGAACTGTTTAGCCTCCTGCAGATATTGTTTACGTATACGCAATTCTGTTACTTCGGAGGAGGCACTTGTTTTTCCATTATCACCAGCCGGTTTCGTTTCAAGTGTATCTTGCTGTTGTTGTCGGCGAATACTGACATCATTCTTGGAAATATTCAAATCGACTGCATGCATGGTTATGTTGTAACAATCCTCCACAGCTAAGATATTGATTTGAACTTCACCATCAAAGGTAAAGTTACCCTCGAACAGGTAGGGTTCCAGTGAGATGTTGTACTTGAGCGGTTTTATTGAACGTGGCAGGCGTACATCTCGTTCGTGATGTGGCACGGCTAGTATCGTGCCATTTGTTGTTTCATTGCCTTTGTGTTTCAAGTGCACGGTGGTGCAGACCACATTCTCATTTTCCGCCGGTATCAATTTGTCACATGTGGCAAAGTTATAGATCAGCACAGATACCGTAACCAAGGTGCAGAGGGAAAATGCTACAGCGAGTATTAAGGTGCCACGTGATATGGTGTAGCCACGTCTTTGGCTAGTGAGTAGGGCCGAATTGCCCGTTCTAACGGCTTCCATATTTAAGTTCTCATGAGTATGTGTAACCATTGGCAATTAAAGTGTAGTGAGATTAGTTTGAGTTTGCTACAATATGTTAGCTCAAGAGAGCAGGATATTCCTATTAGAATGATATGGATTTATTATTAAGGTTTCCTTTTAGGCATGGATATAGGGTGGCAATTGTTATCTGAAAATATGCGAAAAACGAGCAAAAGATATTAAACAATTGATAATAAGGTGCAAACACAAAAAAGTAAATAATTAGAAGATTCTACCAAGGGTTGTGTTAGGTACAGAAAATAAGTCTATAGGCTTTTTTGAAATTAATAAGAGTTTTTATACCCTCAGCATTTATGCTAACGAGGCTTTAGACCCCAAGTATGTTTGGACGTTATCCGTTTCAGACAATTTGGAGTTGTTTTAGCCGTGTCCGTCCATCTGTATCTCTGGCTGCCTGGAGCGCACGATAACTCTCGACTCTAAACTTATTTTAAGTTCGAAGATGGGTTATATCGCTCCACTCCTTCCGGTACCTCCCCAATTCAATTCTGTATCGTCTCCTTATAAAACAATGTCATGACTGCAATTTCCCAACTTAAACTTATTTATCTAAAAAAATGGTACAACCTAGGAAAAATTACATAAGTCAGTCTTGTAGAGAATTTTCACAGCCGTATTCAAGCGAAATCGCGAAACGCTAACAAAAAAACCTAAAAATGTAAACTGAACTTCTTTATCTCAAAAATGGTACAGCCTGAGAACAAATTGTAAACGTCAATCTTGTACAGAATTTTCACAGCTACAACATTTTCTTTAGCTCCATTTCGATTGGACTTGCGGTTTCCAAGCAAAATCGTGAAAACCTAAAAATGTGAATTTTGACCGCGATTTATTTAAAAATCCCTACAACGATTTTTTTCTTGTTTTTGGATTTTTCTCATCTATGAACATTGCTGTTTCAGAATTCACAAAAACTTCCCCTGTGTAAGCGGTTTTCATTAAAAGTTAGTTAAGACGCACCCTTCACGGCATTGTTTTGTAAGGGGGCGATACAGTCAGTGCATTGTCCCAATTTGAACTTCAATATCTCAAAAATGGTAAAACCTACGAAAATACCGTAAAGGTCAATCTTGTAGAGAATTTGCATAGCTACAACATTTTCTTCAGTCTCATTTTGATAGGACTTCCGGTTTCTAAGCAAAATCGTGAAAACCTAAACAACCCCTAAAAACGTCAACTTGAATCGCGATTTATTTAAAAATCCCTACAGCGATTTTTTCTTTTTTTGTTGATTTTTCTCGTCTATGAACATTGTAGTTTCAGAATCCGCAAAAACTTCCCAGGTATAAGCACCTACCATTTAAATTTGATTCAAAAGCACCGTGAATGTTCGTAAAATTCGTGTGTACGATAACTCTTGAAAGGAGTAACCGATCCATGGTCCATGCCTTGCACATCGTGATGTTCCCTCCAGACATAGAAGAGGTTCGATGCAAGTTTCATTAGGGGCAAGTCCATACTTCCTGAGAAAATAGCCTGGACGTTGCAAAAAAAAACCGCCTATGGCACCGTGTGTAGTGGTTGGAGTGCAAGATAACTCTCGAACGGATCTGCCGATTCGGTCCAAAATTTAAACTTCATAATATTTTGTTCAAACTTAGTTTAAGTTCGAAGATAAGCATATCGGTCCACTTATTCAGGTCAGAGCACTGAAATGCTTGCTCAAATTCTACTCGCGAGTGAAATTCGAGCGGGAGTACTCGCGCGAGTAGAAAAAATAAATCGAGTATACTCTATTTTTACTCGTCACTCGCGAAGCATATTTCAGACTTGCTCGCGAGTGAAAAGTGTTTGTGAGTACGAGTACTTGAAGAGTACGAGTTTTGCAAGAAAAAAGAGTGAGAATGAAAATGCTCGAAATACACGGTGCGCCTTAACTAATTTTAAATGGAAAGTGCTTACACCTGGGAAGTTTTTGCAGATTTTGAAACTTCAATGTTCATTGATGAGAAGTACCAAGAAACAAAAAAATCGCCGGAGGGATTCTTAAATAAATCGCGATTTAAGTTCAATTTTTTAGGGGTTCTTTAGGTTTTCACGATTTTGCTTGGAAAACGCGATTCCTATGTAAATGGCCCCAAAAGAAAATATTGTAGCTGTGAAAATTCTCCACAAGATTTACCTTTATGATATTTTCCTAGGTTTTACCCACAGTTTATACAGTTGGCCATTCAGCCCAAACTAGTTAGCCCTGACTATTTAGTTTGCTGTCAAACAGATAAAATACAAAGGAAATCAAATCACAATAATGAACAATCTATTATGTTTGTTGTCAAATGTTGTTAACAGAACTCTGAATGGCCAACTGTATAAACCACAGTTTATACAGTTGGCCATTCAGAGTTCTGTTAACAACATTTGACAACAAACATAATAGATTGTTCATTATTGTGATTTGATTTCCTTTGTATTTTATCTGTTTGACAGCAAACTAAATAGTCAGGGCTAACTAGTTTGGGCTGAATGGCCAACTGTATAAACTGTGGTATAAACTGTGGTTTTACCCTTTTTGAGGTATAGAAGTTCAAATTGGGACAATTCAAATTGGGAAAAGTCTTCTTATAAAACAATGTTATGACTGCAATTTCCCAACTTAAACATATATATCTCAAAAATCGTACAACCTAAGAAAAAATAAATCAGCCAATCTTTAGAGAATTTTCACAGCTACAAACTTTTCTTTAGTCCCATTCCATCATGACTTGCGGTTTTCAAGCAAAATCTTGAAGACTTAAGATAAAAACCTAAAAATTTGAACTGAACCTCTATATCTCAAAAATGGAAAAACCTACGAACAAACCTAAAGGTCAATCTTGTAGAGAATTTTCACAGCTACAAAATTTTCTTTAGTCCCATTCCGACAGAACTTGCGGTTTTCAAGCAAAATCGTGAAAACATAAAAAACACCTAAAATGTGAATTTTGACGCGGTTTATTTAAAATTCCCTACAGCAATTTTTTCTAGTTTTGGGATTTTTCTCATCTATGAGCATTACTGTTTCAGAATTCACAAAAACGTCCCCTGTGTAAGAGTTTTTCATTAAGAGTTAGTTAAGGCGCACCCTTCATTATATTGTTTTATAAAGGGGCGATACAGTCAGCGCATTGTCTCAATTTGAACTTCTATATCTCAAAAACGGTAAAACCTACGAAAATATCAGGAAGCTCAATCTTGTGGAGAATTTCACAGCTACAAAATTTTCTTTTGGCCCATTTACATATGACTCGCGGTTTCCAAGCAAAATCGTGAAAACCTAAAGAACCCCTAAAAATGTGAACTTAAATCTCGATTTATTTGAAAATCCCTCCGGCGATTTTTTTGTTTCTTGATGTTTCTCATCTATGAGCATTGTAGTTTCAGAATCTGCAAAAACTTCCCAGGTGTAAGCACTTTTCATTTAAATTTGGTTAAGGCACACCGTGAATAGAGTACGAGTTTGTTTACTCGAAGAGTAAAATCGAGTACGAAAAATGTATTTATTGATTCACCGTTTGTGTGTTCGTGTGTGTGTGGTAGCGAACAGTTTTTGATGTTGCTGTGGACTGAAGATAGAAAGGGCAAGTTGTTCGGAGGTTCGGAAGTTTGGAGGAGGGTGGTCTGAGGTCCAGAGAATGTTGTTCCGAAGTTCGGAGGAGGGTGGCCGGAGGTCCAGAGGAGGTTGTTCCGAAGTTCGGAAGAGGGTGGTCGGAACTCCGAACTCCTACCTCTGAACCTCCGACCACCCTCCTCCGAACTTCGGAACAACCTACTCTGGACCTCCAACCACCCTCCTCCGAACTTCGGAACAACCTCCTCCGAACTTCGGAACAACCTTCTCTGGACCTCAGACCACCCTCTCCGAACATCGGAACAACCTCCTCCGACCACCCTCCTCCGTAAAATCGAAACAACCTCCACTGGACCTCTGAACAACTTGCTCTTTCCATATTCAGTCCACAGGAACATCAAAATCTGTTCGCTACTACACACGCAACAACACACAAACACCAAAAAATATTTTTTTTACTCGATTTTACTTTTCGAGTAAACTCGTACTCTATTTCGAGTATTTTCACTCGCACTCTTATTTTTAAACCAAGAGTACTCGCGAGTGCTCCCAAATAAAACGAAAGAGTGGAGAGTAAACTTCTTGTAAAAATCGTAATCTTCGAGTACTCCCAATCGCGAGTACTTTTCACTCGCGAGTAAAAACGAGCAAATCCGAGCTCTGTTTCAGGTACCTCCCCTACAGAAGTTCAAAAATGTTTGGACAATTTTTATGCAGGATAACTCTTGAAGGGAGTGACCGATTTGGACCACACTTTAGACATCCCAATATATCTACCAGATATAGATCAGGTTCGAATATGGACTTTATTTGTCCACTCCTTCTGGTACCTCCCCCACAAAATTTCGGATAAGTTCACTTAAAGACCTGCTCTCGAATAACTTCTCCTCAATTACAACGGTAAAAGTTTTTTCAGGAGCAAGTCCATACTTCTTGAGAAAACAGTCCGGAAGGTGTAAAAAACCCCTATGGCACCATATGTATGGAGAGCACGATAACTCTTGGACTCATCCACCGATTTGGTTCAAAATTTGGCCTTCGTCATATCGGTCCACACCTTCCGGTACTTCCCCCCAATATTTAAAAATGTCACTAAAATGGTATGCACGACATCTCTTGAAAGGGGCAACCAATTTGATCCAAACTTTGAATGGCCCATATCGGTCCTCTCCTTAGGGTACCTCCCCCACAAAAGTTCAACAGTTGTGTCTAAGTGCAGTTTAGGGTCTGCTGGAAGATCCTTTGGAAATATATACCGACGCTGATCGTTGTGATCCTGTTTACAGCGATATTATGTTTTCCGTGGACAAGTCCATGCTTCCTGGCCTATTGGTCCAAAAGTTATACGAAATGACTAGTGGGCCCGATATCTATCGCAAAGATATGACTCCCAAAATAAGATCCACTTCCATAATGGACTATGTCGGTCCATTCTTTCAAGTACCTCCTCCGCAACACTTTTGAACATTAATCCTAATCCACATTTTTGTCGGCAACTTCAAATGTCCAAAAAGGGCCACAAAATTCGGAATAGACCCAAAATACATTCGATCTGTCCGTAGATGATAGCTTCAATTCACATAGGTTGAGGGTATATCTTTGTCGGCAAAGCCGACTGATACTTGTTTACTTGTTAAAATATTTTTCAGAGTAATGGAATTCTGTAGCTCCCGACAAAAATCGTTAAAATTAAAATGCGTGTAATTTCGGGAATTAACGATATTTTGCGCTAAGTTAGCGACCAATAAAAAGTACTCGACAAGTTCTACCGATAGCAATAATGTTTTCAACTTTTATTTGAACTTTCCATTCATAATTTTGCGTTTTAATGTTACCGATTTTTGTCGGTAACTCAAAATATGAGTTACCCTGCGTTTATAAATGACAGGGCATTTGACTTCATGTATTGATTGTCAAAATCCCACAACTTGCCTGTGTGACGTAGGCGTCCAGACAATTGCAAAAACAGTTGCAAAATTATGAATGAAAATCATAGATTTCTTTTCGTTTTCCGTTGTCTTATTTTGTTCTTGTACTTATTCTTTTGTTTTCAAATTTTCAAAAATTTGTTAACCCGACTGTCTTTGAAAAAATGATGGACAGCTGGGCGACAAAAGACAAATAAATCAGAGTTGTATTTGAAGACAAACTCTGGTGTAAACGCCTAGTAATGTGAAACCCAACAAGAATAGTTATAACCCTGCGTTTACAAATGACAGGACAGTTGAGTTCATGTATTGATTGTCAAAATCCCACAACTTGCCTGTGTGACGTAGGCGTCCAGACAACTGCGAAAACAGTTGTAAAATTATGAATGAAAATCACCGATTTCTTTTTATTTTCCGTTCACATATTTTGTTTTGTACATATTCTTTGGTTTTCAGCACATTTGAATTATCATCTCATTCTTCTTCACAAAAAATGTCAAAAATTTGTCAACCTGGCTGTCTGTGAAAAACTGATGGACATCTGAGAGACAAACGACAAATGTATGCATGTGTTAGTAAATCAGAGTTGTAATTGAAGACAAACTGTCTGGTGTAAACGCCTAGTAAGGAAGCATATACATATGTATGACATTTGGAATAATTTTACTTCGAAATTTTGTATATATGCATGTACAGTAGCACTTAATCTAACTAAATTCGTATAAATAGTAAGGCAAAACCTAAATTATTGCGTGTTGCATGGTGCGTTATTAAAAACAACAGCAAAATACATGTATTTCGACGGACGTACGACGTCAATGACATTATTTAAAGTAATCAAGAATATTTGAATTAAAAATATACATAAACAAACTTATTGAATTGTTCACAGATTCATCAGTCTACCAAAAATCTTAGCAGAAAAAAGAGTCACAGTAAATTCACATAAGCCATATTCTGGCCAATTACCACATACGTGTTAAACGCTGTTCAAATAGAACGCAATTCCTACACTTATTTCCATTATATCACAAAAACAAAAAGAAATTGCGGCATCAAAAATAAGACAGTCACAAGTGGCTTCCATTGAAGTACATAGACATGAATTGTGTACATGTCAAAACATCGCGTATGTACGATAAATTATTAATTCATCAATTGAATTTTGAAACAAATTTTTATGTTTACTTTTCTCAAAAATCTTGACCATGTGCTATGGCTACGTTTACATTAGCTCACATAACCATTATAATTTACCTATGATGATTTTTGTGAAGTAAAATTTCATATAATTAATATAAATTGTTGTTTCATTGAAACAATTTCATGGAAATAGACCTAAGAACGTCCACACTACATTAATTTCATGACATTGTTACGGAATTAGATTTAACTTAACCCCGTGTAGACGTTATTTTATTTCCCCATACGATTTATACGAAACAGACGAATAAATGTAAACAACAAATGGGGCAAAATTATTAATAACGGAACTTCATCTAAAATACATTAAATCCACCTATTCTATTCGAAACAATATTAGGTGTGTTCGTTAACTCAAAAACTTGTACAAATGCAGTAACTTCTTGAAAAGGAGCTTAGTCGCTGTACCGTAGAGTAAACGAACAACATCCAATATAAAATTTACAAATTATAGAGTAAACGAATACACATATTATTCCAGTATACCACTCGACCTAAGGATGCATAATAATAATACGACAGTAAGCAACCGTTTGGCTTTAACATACCACAGCCCAGGAAGGACTTATGCTCCATAGATTGTTAATGTATGAAATAGAGAAAAAGAAAAGCAAAAGAACACACATATTATTCCAGTATAGCACTCGATCTAAACAAAAAACATTGTTCCATAACATCCCATACGGGACAAGGGAGACTTCTCTCATACCAATGAGTGCACCCCGATTCATGTTAGCTCAATAATATGGGACCTACTGTTTATTGCCGAGTCCGAACGGCGTGTCTTAAGACATCACTTGTGGAGAAGTTTTTCAAAGCTGAAATTCTCAGGAAATGTCGCCAACATTACTGAGGGGTATTTTGCTACCGTTGAAAAATGTTTGATGTTGCCTGGTCGGGGAATCGAACCACAGACCTTATGCGTGCAAGGCGGGCGTGCATACCATTGCACAACGGTGGCACTCGATCTAAGGATGCATAATTCCATGACATTGTTTCAGTGAAACCACTATAATGTGGACTTCGACTACGACACCAAGCAACCGTTTGAATGAAATAGAGAAAAAGAAAAGCAAACACCTCTAAACACCTCACCCGCTTTAAGTTTAAGTACTGGCGAATGTACATTAGACCGACAAAAAAAAAAAACATTTGATTGGAACTCCTACCCCCTAATTTTTTTGACCCAAAAACCTTATATATGAAATTTTATGACGATCGGTTAAGGTTTACCCGTGCCACCTGGACGATCTTTGTTTCCATAGTAATTTGTATGGGGCCAAAGGCCCCATAAATTCCGCATGTATGACCCAATCGATGAACATTTTTTAGAACCAGTTCATTGTTGTGGCTAAAAACTAATCCTACCAAAAATTTTGAAAATCGGATCGTATTTTGATATAACTCCGATCGTACAACAGGCACTTGGTGTGGTTTTTGTTAATCGGAGAATAAAACAGTTTTACCCTGATGGTCAAAAGACTTGCTATAAATTAAATAAAAAACAAATTTCTTCAACGGTCTTATCTGTGCTCAGGCCCCTCAGCGAAAACAAGGACGAAAATTCCAATTTAAAGTCCATATTTGCATTAGGCAATTTTTCTTGCGGCAATTGTCAGTTTGTCGGTGAGAGAGAGTGTTGAGAGGCAAAGGATTTCCTTATGTCTCACCTCTCTCCATCAAACTGGTAATTGCCGCAAGGAAAATTGCCCAATGTAAATATGGACTGTAAATTGGATTTTCGTCCTTGTTTTCGCTGAGGGGCCTAAGCACAGATAAGACCGTTGAAGAAATTTGTTTTTTATTTAAATTATAGCAATATGTAAATATGGACATATTATACGAGCGCTTAGAAGTGCATGAAGTAACTGCGTATATGTAATATCTCACTTTAGTTTGTGTGACGTTACTCATACGGTTTTGAACTAGGACAGTGAACTATGAACTAGTTTGCCCTGTCCATGACATAACAATTATTCTAGGCGAGTTTAATGTCAAAATTAGAACGGAGAATATTTCCCCACCAGTGGAGAAATTCAGTCTCCACCATGAAACAACTGACAATGGAATGAGGTTGATGACAGATTTAAGCATTTCCACAGCCATATGGGTACTTGGCTTTCGCCAAACCAAAAAACAAATTTATCACGTTGTAATGGATGGAAGACATTGATCGAGCGTGTCGGATGTACGATCGTTCCCAGTAGCAAACATAGACTTGGACCGCCACCTTGTTGCAGCAAAGGTACATATGTACGTACCCGATTAGACGTAGCAAACAAAGTACGAACAGACACACCACGGAAGTTGAACATCGGTAAACTACACTCACAACAGATAGCCACAGCATATTGCACTCAGCTGGCCCAATTGCCCACTCCATGCAAACACCGCAAAGTCCATAAGTATTTTTATACCCTCAGCATTTATGCTAACGAGGGTATATACACTTTCATACGGGCAAAATGTGCCTCATCGAAATAATGGTTTTAGACCCCAAGTATGTTTGGACCAGACAATTTGGAGTCGATTGAGCAATGTCCGTCCATCCGTCTGTCTGTCTGGCTGGCTGGAGCGCACGATAACTCTCGAACGGATCAACCGATTCCATCCAAAATTTGGCTTTCGTAATATTTTGTCCAAACTTAGTTTAAGTTCGAAGATGGGTTATATCGGTCCACTCCTTCTGATACCTCCCCCACAAAAGTTCGAAAATGTTCGGAAAATTTGTGCGAGCGATAACTCTTGAAGGGAGCAACATATTTGATCCATACTTTGCACATCGTGTTTCTACTAAACTTAGATGAGGTTCGAAAATGGACTCAATCGGTCCACTCCTTCGGGTACCTCCCACACAAAATTTCGGATAAGTTCAGATTAGGACCTGCTTCTTCAGGTACCTCCCCCAGAAAAGTTCGAAAATGTTCGGAAAAATTGTGCGCACGATAACTCTTGAAGGGAGTGACCGATGTAATCCATACTTTGCACATCCTAATATATCTACCAGATATAGATCAGGTTCGAATATTGACTACATTTGTCTACTCCTTCTGGTACCTCTCACACAATTTCGGATAAGTTCACTTTAAGACCTGCTCTCGAATCACTTTGATTTTTGTTGAAGCGATTTGCATCTCCATTACGACGGTAAACGTTTTTTTAGGTGCAAGTCCATATTTCTTAGGAAAATAGTCTGAAAGACGTAAAAAATCCCTATGTCACCATATGTGGCTGTCGGAGAGCACGATAATTCCCAAACTGTTCAATCTTATTTTCATGGGGCAATACCGGTCCACAACTTCCGGTACTTCTCCCCAATATTTAAAAAATGTCACTAAAATGCTAGGACGATATCACTTGAATGGGGCAACCAATTTGGTCCAAACTTTGGATCTCCTAATATTTTGTCAAAATTTAGTTTAACTTCTAAAATGACCCATATCGGTCCTCCCTAAGGGTATCTCCCCCACAAAGGTTCAACATTTGTGTCTTAGTGCAGTTAATTCCTAATCCACATTTTTTTCGGCAAGTTCAAATGTCCAAAAAAGGCCACAAAATTCTGAAGAGACCTTAAATACATTCGATCTGTCCGTAGGTGAATGTTTCACTTCACATTGGCTGAGGGTATATATCTGTCGGCAAAGCCGACTGACACTTTTTTACTTGTTTCTGCAATTATTTGTATTTCATTGCTTCTAAACACTGGCGTGTTCTAAATGTTTTAAAATATCTTCCTTTTGGTACCAGCGTTTCCATTTTCTAGAAGTGTCTATATACTCAATTGTTGTGTTTAGTTATCATTTGATGAACTTCCTGAAATATTTTAAATTTATAGAATCCAAAATTTCCAATTATACCGCCCGTTACAATTTCAATACATCAGTATCCATCATTCTGATATAGATCAAATCCCTACGATCACATGTTTTTCGAGAGCCAGACTTCTGACTTTTGCTAATAAATGATGCATCTGCACTCTAAACTTTGAATTTTATTAAATTTACAACTGAAATGTGAAGAAATTTCCATTACTTTTGAAAATTTTGACACTTCTCCCGTACGTCCCGCCACTCCCCCGAAGAAGTACGTATGACTGATATCAGTTTCAAAATTTTATTCACTTTTAATCTCCCCAAAACAAATGCAAATGAATTGAATCGTATAAAAAAATTATATATTTGCTTCAGTCGCATATGTTTTGATCATTAAATTTTAAGGCGTGTTACACAGAAAAAGATTATCGATTTTCCGGCGATAAAAAATTGTCCGTAATAACTTATACAGAAAAAAAATTTAGCCATTTGATAATAAAATTCAAAGATTCAATCAAAAATTTATCGACTTTCCGGCGATAGAAAAATTGTCATATTGACAAAATTCAATAAAAATATTTGATAAAAATACAAATGATAAAATATTTCACCTATTGATAAAAATATTTATCAAAATATTCCACATTTTGCTTGATATGTCAATATTTGAAATATTTTATCAGTTCAATATAAAAAAATCGATAAATATTTTAATCAATATTAAAATATTATTGTATCATATAATTTTATCGAATTTCGTCAATACGATTATTTTTTATCGCCGATTTTTTTTCTTTGTATTAATAGTTTTACCCCCAGTTTTTGTAACTTATTTTTGTTCGTTCGTCTATATTCGTAATAATTTAGGCATTCGTAGCTAAGCCCCCAGATGACATACACATCTAATTTTTCGTATACCCGTTCCATATATCATTAAGGATTTCTCATTTAAAAATCAGCGCTCTACATTTGCGCTAAAGCGAGTAAATCGATCTACAAAATTTGACAATTCGTGTGGGAAGAATAAAAATTTTTACAAAAACTGGGGGTTAATGTAATTTAAAATCAATATCGAATCATTCAAACAAAAAAACAACAAAAAAAATTTAAATATGAACATTTTTTTATCGATTGAAAAAAAATGTTCAATAATTTTTTCATCAAGAAAATATTTGCTCTGTTCCAGAACCTGCAAGAAGCTACTGTTGTTTAAAAATTAGTAGATTCTTGCAGTACTGCAACAGACCAATTTTGTTTTTATCAAGCACAATGTGGAATATTTTGATATATATTTTTGCCAATATGTGAAATATTTTATCAGTTGAATTTTTACTTTGTGATCAAATAATTTTATCGAATTTTGTCAATATTTTTGATTGAATCTTTGAAATTCGATAAATTTTTGATTGAATCTTTGAATTTTTTTATCAAATGGCTAAAATTTTTTTCCGTGTATGTATTTTCATATTTTTTCAAATTTTTTGTTATATAACGTGTCAAAACTTTTTATTTTCTTATATTTGAAGTAATGAACTATAAATAATTGCAAAAAATACTTAAATGTACTTTCAAAGATAATATTAAAAAAAATCCTAAAGTGCGCAATTTTGTTGAAAATGTATTGGCCACCACTGTAGCTTCTGTAGAGTGCCAACTATGTAAGTAAGTAAACCATTATTTAAAATAAATAGCATGAAGTTAAGTTCATCCCAGCTTATTGTTTGAGCATTGATGGGCAAATTGCGAGAGACTCATGTATTTTTTACACTTTTGTGTGTGAGGCAGAGCATTTCTGCCCATCAGTGGATTAAACTCACAACCCTCGTCTTTCTATAGTATTATCGCATATTCCAACTAATGTTTTTGAAATAAAGGCCTCAACGATTTAAAGTCATAATTCAAGATACCTAATCTAAAACTAAGCTACACATTGATAATTTGTATGAGATAGGTCATAATTGCATACAAAATAGGTATATTATTAATCGCTACAACAATACAAATTGACAGAACATAGAGAATGACGTTCGTCATTTGTTGTTTGTTACAAATTTCGCATGTGCTTTCGAAATTCACAAATATATGTATGTTTGTACGTACATACATATTAAAAAAGACAGCAAACTGTATTATCTTGTCAATGATGTGAATAGGGAGAACTGACAAACTCATAGACATACCACATATTTACATTAGGGCGGCCCCAAAAAATTACATTTTTTTTTTTGAAAGAACTCCCCCATATGTTTTCTTTTGATCCAAAAACCTTATAGGATAAATGTACCAATAGTCGGTCTTTTAAGCATTTTCTTATTTTCAATCTTTCACCTATCCGAGTGAAAATGTCCAATTACATTAAATTCAGGTTGATGACTCAAAATTTTGTGTAGATTTCGATTTAATAAGCAAATTTTTATTGATTTTCTAAGTGCCCTTGTACCAATATTCTGTCACTATATCCAATAGTCGGCCTAGTTCTATATTTGATAAAATTCGTTGATGCCGACTATATTATATTATTTTGGCTACTAAAGTCGGCCCCAATAAAAATAGCAAAATTAAAAATATTTTATAATATTTTCTGACTGATCTTTACTATAGTAATTTAAATTCTGAAGGGGATGAGACTCCTTGTAATATTGTTTTATTATTAATATTTAATATTTATTAATAATTTATTAATAATATTTAAATATAATATTTTATTATGTTTGTACGAGGCAAGAACAGTGTCAAAGCACAAGTTCGCCTACGCACAGGATTAATATATTTTATAGGGGGTTTATTTTATTATTTTGCCACATGGGCTGTTAAAATAAAACCGCTTTGGTTAATATTAATTTTAAGTGATGTTTATTGTTCGACAACAAGTCATAGAATCGCTAAATTACAAGATGAGTTACTGCTTATATTAGATTTTTAGGAGCAAACAAAAATAAGTAAAAGAGTAACTGAGAACAATTCTTGTAATGAGTGAACTTAAAAATTCCAATTATTCCAATAAAGTTATGATTGAGTAAAAATTATTAAAACATCATCTTCAATTACACTGTTGCAAATAAGTAAATGTCAAACAAGCAAAATTTAATAATACATAACATAATAATTAGTAGACATCGGATTTTGCATATTTGCATATTTTTTAATATTAAAGATACGAAGATTCTGATTGGACCAAAATTCGTTTCAAAGAAATCTAAATTCAATGGCAGGGTCATATTTCGTATTTATTTTGCATATTTGCATATTTTGCATATGCACAAAATATGCAAAAAATATGCAAAAAATATGCAAAATATGCAAAAAATATGCAAAATATGCAAAAAATATGCAAAATATGCAAAAAATATGCAGAATATGCAAAAAATATGCAAAATATGCAAAGAGATTTTGGCCGAAAATCGTCATAAAAGTCGTAAAATTGTCATTTAAAGTTGGAAAAACCATCAAAAAATACATAACAGTGTTCTAAACTAAGACTGTTGACCGAATAACATCGTTTTTTTCAGCAGATTATTATGTTATTGAGACCATTTACGACAGTGTGGTGTAGGGTATAAAAATATGGTATCGTAATACCATTTTTGTATTATTAAACTATGTAAAAATATAAAATTTGATAAAATATCAAACGTGTTATGTAAAATTCAATATTTTCTTGTTTGTAGCATCTTAATATAATTTGTAGCATTGGGCTGGTTTTAACTCAAAGGACCAAATCGATCTCGGATTTTTTAGCCGGGGAGCCGCCTAAACCTTTTAGTATTATTAGATTTTAAGATTGCAAAAGTTTGAGCACAATTCCAATATGTTAACACGTGGTACTGGGGCCTCGAAGTTATGAAAATCTATTTTTTTGCTATTTGGCGACTTCGACGGCCTATATATGTGGAACGGTTAAAGCTACTTGCCCGTATTACACATTTAATTAAAATCTATTCTGTTCTTAATATTTCTTGCTGAACAACAATGTACGTAAGTGTTACTGAATTCGAATTATTAAACCCAATGTCCCGAAAAAGGACTTAGGGCAAAAATGGAGTCTATTAAAAAACAACTTTTTTCTTCCTATATTATCAAATTTTAGCGAATGAAAACGAATATATTTTACTTTATTTGAAAATGTTGCTTATTAGGGAAATGATCTTTTTTAATATTAACTTTAATTCATTTCTCGTTGGAGTCGAGCTTAATGACCGATGATGTTTGCAAGTGAAAAAGGAAAGCCGAAGATTCGAACCCTCACAACCACCATTATGTGACATGGTTCGCCTTTTGTAGAGACTCATCAGACATATCGGCCGTGGAATGGCATCGCTATCCATCAAACATTTCCTTTTTTAAATGCAATTTTGTTTTTACAAAGATGGACATTTGTACATTCATTGTATGGCTTCAATGACAAACGCTTACATTTTGTTCATACATATTTTAACTTACTTATGCCCGTAATTTCAACGTCTGGGTATACGGGTACGCAGCTACCTATTAGTTATCTTTGCCTACGAGTTTGAATTAAATATTGGTGATTTTCATTCATGATTTCGCAAAATTATTGCCACATAGAAGTGTTTTACAACTTTTAACACATTGGCAACGATTAACCAGGTAAAATCCTTGGTGTAAGTAACACGGCCGTTTTTGACTCAGTAATGTTACCTATGCGTTGAAAATTCAAACAATGCCAGACCAATAAGTTCAGGACTAAGGTACCACATATGATTTATCATTTTGCTATTTCCTTTATCTGATATTTGTTTGTGAATGCCTTTCGTATTAAGTAAATCTTCAATGCGGTTTAGGTCTTGTTTTGGACCTAAAAATATTTCTGAATATCGTTTTCACTATTTTTTGTATTAAACTCAATCTCTTGCCTCTATTTCTTTTTAACCTATTGATAATGTTTACCCAATATATCCTATATTATATTTATCTATATAAACATTATCTTGTTCATCATACGTTTTGTAAAATCAATAACCCAAACTCTCACTTATAACACTCAGTTGTTGTCGTGTGGGATACCAAATAAATAATTAAAACAGAAAAAATCATTCTGGGGGCGTCCAGTCTCGAACGATTTAAACGCAAGCTGCTTCTACGGCCTCTTGTTCTTGGGAAGTGGGCTGGGCAGTAGTTTTAAAATACTCTCACCTACTTCGATCTTGGATTTGTCAATCGCAGACTACTCTTATAGAAATCGCTTGAATATGTTTGGTTGATGTCCGGATGTGCTTCCAAACTTGCAGTCAAAAATTCCTCTTAACAATTTTCTAACAAGTTTGTACGGTGGTACAGAAGCTCTCTAATATCTGCTCGAGCTCGTGGATCCCGTGACTCCCATGAGCTACTGTCAGTTTCAGGAACGCATAGGAGTTGTTCTTTACCCCCATGTGATACCAGAACAGCAGCCCGTTTTTTCTTCTCTGTTTTGAGAATATCTGGTAATAGTTTTCCATGCCAGGGCACACAAATAGCCTCGTTCCTTGAAGCTGTTGAGTTAATTTTTCACGGTTTATTCTCCGCTGTTCACGGATAAAGCTTCTAGAGATCTTATATTTTTTTTTTTTTTTTTTTTGTTCGAACGTTCCCACGCCTCACTTTCCCACCCCTGCCGACCGAGGGGGCGACCTCCCTTTTACGTAGGGATCGCGTACACACCATGATCCGCATCATGATGGGGTATGAGAGGGAAATTGAAAACCAGCTACAGAATTTACTTCATCAGCTAGTTAGTTACTTACTAAT
Organism: Musca autumnalis; assembly: GCF_047663935.1. Lineage (NCBI taxonomy): Eukaryota > Metazoa > Arthropoda > Insecta > Diptera > Muscidae > Musca > Musca autumnalis. The sequence continues at coordinate 323,700,011 of NW_027411644.1, forward strand.
ACATTTTTATATACTATTCATTTAAAAATAAAATTATGTTAGATTTTATAAGGTCAAGGCTCATGCCAAAGTCTACATTACAATACATGGAATTAAAATCTACACACATTTTGTTAATAGGATCTCCCATAGAGTAATTCGTGCGGTGGAAATCTCTAAATAAGGGTTGATAGTTTCTAATTGTTCTACAAGGAATATTTATTCTAATAGATGATATTAAGAAATCCGAGGGAATATTACCCATTAAAATTTTATGCACCATCATAGTGTTTAACATTGTGCGTCTACTTTTTAATGTAGGTAATCGAATTAATTTTAACCTGCTTGTATATGAAGGCAAGACAAAATCGCTATTCCAATGTAAACCTCTCAGTGCAAAAAGCAAAAATTGTTTCTGCACTGATTCAATTTTATCAGAATACACTGCGTATTGAGGGTCCCATACAACAGAACCATATTCTAATATAGGTCTTACAAGTGACGTAAATAGTTGTTTTGTTATATAGGGATCTGAAAATTCTTTGGCCCATCTTTTTATAAATCCTAAAACTCCATGCGCTTTATTAACAATAGAAATTACATGATTATTAAATTTTAATTTTCGATCCATCAAAAGGCCAAGATCAACAAATGATGCTACAGTTAATAATTGAGAACCGTTAATATTGTATTGCCTTATTAAAGAAGAAGATCTGGAAAAACACATATGTTTACATTTTTTTAAGTTTAAGTCCATACAGTTGATTTTACACCATTGAAAAAGGCTATTTAAATCACTCTGGAGAAGATCAGCTTGCTTTTCCGATTTATGAGTAATGAATAGCTTGACATCATCAGCGTACATTAGCAATCTAGAATGCATTATTGAGTTTGGCAAGTCATTTATAAATAAGAGAAAGAGAACCGGTCCGAGGTGACTTCCTTGCGGAACACCCGATGGCACGTCAATCGATTTTGAGACACATCCATCAAACAAAACTGTTTGTGATCTATTTTGTAAATAAGAAGATATCCATCTTACTAAATTAGTATTAAAGCCCATATAATCTAATTTATACAACAAAAGCCTATGGTTAACCCTATCAAATGCTTTGCTGAAATCTGTATATATTGTGTCAGTTTGATTATGCCGAACAAATCCTTTTATTACATTCGATGTGAATTCTATAAGGTTTGTTATGGTCGAAAGACCACTACGAAACCATGCTGATATGGACTTAGCATGGGTTGAATTTTATGGGAAATTACAGAAGTAATTAATTTTTCGAACAATTTAGGAATTGCACTTAATTTTGCAATTCCTCTATAATTGGATACATTAGTCAGACTGCCTGACTTATGTAAAGGTACAATATAAGACTTTTTCCATATTGCGGGGAAATGACCGAATTTAAGGGAATAGTTAAACAATAGAGTTAAAGGGGTTGACAATGCAACTGAACAATGCTTCAGAATTAAACTAGGTATTCCATCGGGACCTGGACTTTTAATGGGTTTTAAACATCGCAGACTTTTGGAAACGTCTTGGTATTGTAAGAAAGGCATGTAAATTTCATCAATCTGAGATAATTTATAAGGATATGTATCTCTAATTTGGCAAGATGCACTTGAATAAGTTGTAGCAAAAAATTCTGCAAAACATTCAGCAATATCTGTGTTTTTAGTAAATTCTTGATTATTGAATTTCAATAAAGAGGGCTTAGAAGGTGTTTTTCTTTTTAAATTAACAAAGTCATAGAAGGACTTAGGATTGGACTTAAAATTATCTTTAATCTTGTTAAGGTACTCATTATATGATCTACGAGATTCTAGCGTATACTTAGACCTAGCTACAGAATAATTGGCGTAGTCAATTGAAGAACCTGACTTTTTATATTTACGAAAAAGTTTATTTTTGGAATTTTTTATAGTTGATAACTCAGGAGTAATCCATGGAAATTTATAAGAATTTGTGATTTTAATAGTTGGAATACATTCAAGCATAAATTTATTTATGATCTCATAGAATTTGTTAATTTTAATATCAAGATCAATATCACTGCTGCAAAGACATACCGATGTCCAGTTAACAGAAGAAATAAGAGAATTGAGTTTCCGAAAATCTGTTTTTTTATAATTAAGGACAGTTTTTGACACTTTGGACTGATGTTCCCCAAAGGAATGAGTATGGGTCATGGTTATACATAATGAGGGATGATGAATATCTTCAGGAATAGAAATTGGTGGAATTCTAATTATTTCAAAATATTGAGTAACATTTACAAATGCTAAATCAAGGATTCTATCGTAACTATTCAGTATATCGTTTATTTGATGAAGATTGAGGTCACAAAATCGACTAACAATTTCATATGTATCTTGATTAGCATTCGCCCGGGATGTTAGTGGTGTTAGAGCTTCAGAATCTGGTAATAAGAGCCATTTAACAGAGGGCATATTAAAATCGCCCAGAACCAAAATTCGATCGGTTTCATTCATATTTCCAACGATTGAACTGATTGCGGATATATGTTTTTTATATATGTCAAGTTGAGAAGAAGGAGGAATATAGGAACAAGTTATAAATAATTTAAAATTGCCTAGTAGGGATCCTCTCCGATAGCTTCTACTGTAGCCATAATGATACTAGTGACGTTCCTATACACCTTACAGGGGTCCAGCACCAATGACAATTGCATAGTTACGATTTTCTTGAAGCCTCGCTTGATTGTTTTCGGGACAGATGGTTCTTCAGATTCTACGATTCGTTTAGCATAAAAACAAGAGCTAGACCTCATTGAAAATCTATTGAAATACGAAAACATAGACAAACAAGTATCAGAAAAAGGAAAAAGCAAAATAATAAATCACCTGTGGATCTTAGTCCTGAACTTGTTGGCTTGGCATTGTTTGATCCAACGGTGCAAAACGCCGTAAAGAGCCAAAAGGCAACAAAAATCTTAACAAAGCAAAGATTCAAATTTCTTCAGAAATATTCGATCCAAACTTCCGAAAGAGCGACTGCCAAAAATCCTAGAAAAAGATCTGGCATAATTCTTGTTGTTCAAGCGATTAAACATAAACTACGAATTTCCAGGAGGCGCAAAGTATGGTAAACAACTTGAAAGTTGCGAACTACATAGCAGAGCGTTCTTCAAGTAGTCAGCTGTACCCAAATAGCTCCAAAACCACATGATGTCTGACTCTTGAATAAATTTAATTTAGAACAAAATGTCAAAGACATTTGTTTTCATTCCAAAAATTGATAAAAATGAAGAAAATGTTTTTAATAGTCTCCATTTTCGCACAAGGTCGTACCTAGTCACGTTTTTCGGGACATTGCCTTTATTATCTCGAATTCTGTAATATTTACGTAGTTTGTTGTTCAGCAAGAAATGTTAAGAACAGAATTAATTTAATGCTTAATATGGACAAAAAGCTTTAACCATTCCAGAGAAATGGGTCGCCGAAATCGCAAAATAGGCAAAAAAAACGAGATTTTCATAACGTAAGGGCCCCAGTGGCACATGTTAACATATTCCAATTGTGCTCAAACTTTGACAGTCTTAAAATCTGACCCAACTAAAAACTTTATGCGGTTGCCGCCTTAAAAAATCCGACATCGATTTGTTCCCTTTGAACAATAGCCAGCGCAACGCTACAAATTATTACAAAGAAAGTATTGAATTTTACATAGAGCGTTTGATATTCTATCAAATTTTATATTTTTGCATAGTTTAATAATAAAAAAAATTGTATTACAATACCATACACTGTCGTAAATGGTCTCAATATCATAATAATCTGCTGAAAAAAGCGATGTTATACGGTCAACAGTCTTAGTTTAGAACACTGTTATGTATTTTTTGATGGTTTTTTTGACTTTAATTGACAATTTTTGACTTTTATGACGATTTTCGGCCAAAAACTGTTTGCATATTTTTTGCATATTCTGCATATTTTTTGCATATTTTGCATATTTTTTGCATATTTTGCATATTTTTTTGCATATTTTGCATATTTTTTGCATATTTTGCATATTTTTTGCATATTTTGCATATTTTTTGGCATATTTTTTGCATATTTTTTGCATATATTTTGCATATTTTTTGCATATTTTTTGCATGTTTTTGATATGACCCCAAATATCGAAAAATTGACCCTTAAAACGCCTAGATCCAAAATTTGAGTTCAATCGGATGAGAAATAAAAAACATGCAAAAATCCGATGTCTAATAATTAGTCATAATATACATTTAAAATAATGAAACAAACACAACATATAATAATTCTATGAGATGCCTCGTTACAATTCTGAAGAAAAATCTTTCATTTTAGTATAATAAACGACTATACAAAGTCGACATAATCACTAAAAGAGAAGATTTGCACTTGCGTTGAAAATAAAAACCCTAAATTCTGGCATAACAAATTATCATATATCCATACATATACGTTACTTCATAGCTAAATAACCAATAAAAAATAAAAATATTAATCGATCATCATAAATTTTTGTAGAAATCGGTTTTTAGCCACAACAATGAACTGATAAAGTTTTTTCATCGATTGGACCATAAATGCGGCCATTGTAGCATTTTCGTCAAAGTCAAACTTTATTCCCATACAAATTACTATGGAAACAATATTCGCTCCGCACGCAGAGAAAAAATATTTTTCGCTTTCGTTGGAACAAAAATATCTGTTTTGGTTCCAAAAATGTATTTGTTTTGTTCAAACATTGTAATCCAAATCCAAAAATACCATCTTTTGCTCCAAACATAGAAAACAAAAACAACTTTCGAATTTCCGCAATATTGTAAAAATCGTTAACAATACCGATTGTAGCAACTATCATAATCTAATTTTGTTTACAAAAAGTATTGTCAACCCAGAAAACCAGCCCAGAAATTTTTGATTTGAGTGTATATACTTCTCATATACACTTTTCGCATAACTTGGATATAAATGTCGCGTATAATATTGCAATCATCGATGGACACAATACATGGTTTGCTGTATTGGCTGACAACAAAGACAAACAAAAAGCCACAAGCACCCACCACAACATAATGAATAATTAAACACCATAACAAACTCCGGTATAACACCAAACCTCAAAGCACAATGAAGATAGAAGAATGAAACAAAACAGAAACACATAAAAACAAGAGTCTCCTTGTTGGCCTTCTTGGTATACATACACACAAAAACAAAGATAAAGGCATCATGTCATACAAATAAAACTCACCATAATATTTTTTTTTTCAACACGGCATCGAATAGAGAGAGAAGAGAAAAATTGTCGAAGAAAAGAGAGAACTATTGTCCAGTTGACAAAAACAATTTTTGGATTTAACAAAACACAATTGTTGGATTCACAATACTACATTTGGAATTTAACAATATCTTTACAATACATATTTTGCTCTTCGAATATTGTTGGATCAATCATATTTTTTCTCTGCGTGCGGTGGCACGGGTTAACATTAACCGATCACCATAAAATTGCATATATAAGGTTTTTGGATCAAATGGAAACATTTAGGGGGTAGGCATATCAAAAAACATTTTTCCGTGTTTGGGCCGCCCTAATGTGCGTACATATGTACATATATACAGATTCACTATGACGTCTACTCATCGACTCATGCATCTGTTCTAGTCTTAATCTGACCAAAGGTTATCGCTTTAATTGAGACAATATTCCCATTCTTTAAAAGCTTAGCAATAAAATGTTCTAATTTTTTTTTTGCAAATAATTTAATAAAATTAACTTCTGACTTATTTAGAATGCAAGACCATGAACATAAATCGCACATTTCATGTTCTTTTACAATGGCATTCATTTAATTTGATTGAGTCATTAATCGAGTTTAATGTACAGTGAGTGGATTCAATGTGACTTTTGCGGAAAATTGAAATAGTTAATTATTTTCTCCAAATACCCATTGGAAATTTAATTTTCCACAAAAAAAAAACATGCAAACCTCTTAAAACTTTAGTTTGCATATAAATTCTTTATCAAATGCTGATACAATTGTTGAAAGAAAGTGGCCGAATTTTAGGATAAACAGTCAATATTAGGGTAGTAAACTCTCTCTAAACGTACTCTTAAGGATGTTAAATAATTGTTCCACAAACATCTCATACAGGACAAGGGAGACTTCTCTCATATCAATTAGTGTACCCCAATTCATATTAGTTCAATGATATGAGACCTACTGTTTATTGCCGAGTCCGAACGGCGTGTCTTAAGACACCACTTGTAGATAAGTTTTACATGGCTGAAATACTCAGGAAATGTCGACAACATTATTGAGGGGTATTTCGCCAACGTTGAAAATTTGATGTTGCCTGGTCGGGGAATCGAACCCACGACCTTCAGCGTGCAAGGTGGGTGTGCATACCATTACACCACGGTTGCAAAAATATCTAATGGAACATTATATTATCCATATGTTGTATTAAAAAAACATTTGCTCTGTTAAAGAACTGTACAAATCTACTAATTTTTAATATTTTTTTTCGATATCATAAAGGAAAAATTGTTATCTTAGTGAACATTTTTGGATTCTTGCAGGTTCTGGAACAGGCATATTATGATTTTATAATCATTCATAGTGTTTCGTTCTTTAGTCATTTTATTGCCATTTTTATAAGTTTTTTGTTTGTCTAGAATTTTAGTGGGTGGATGCCGTAAAACCGTAAAATGCAACATAGTCAACGTTCTCTCTGTTCCAATGCAGCTGCAATAAAAAGTCTGTTTTAATTATGAGATTTTAATTAATTCGATAACAAAGATCAGGTTTGAGGTTAATTGATGACAGCATCAACATCATCATTCATATTCAATTTAAGTCTCTGTGAAGGTAGCAACGTGCTTTTGACAATACGAGGGCTGAACGATAACTATTTGGCCTAGCAATGAAAACGCGAATATTTACAATCAAAAATAGTTAAATTTTCTTAAGTAGTCTCCAGCATGATTCATACGCTTTATCATGCGCTCAAACCAATTGTTGAATCCCTTTTTCCACTCCGATTTAGACATTTTCAAAACATGGTTTTGAACGCTTTTGCAGCATCTTCTGGCTATGAAAATCGTTGACCACGTCTTTTTTTTCATGATATGCTGGAATCAAATAAAGTCATTGGATCCCCAGACAGGGCTGTACGGCGGATGACCCATCAATTTCACGTTTTGTCCGGTCAAGCGATGTGTGTTGGTTTTAAGCGATGTGTGATAGCTCGCATTGTCATGATGCAGAATGATTCGTCTTCTCTTGTTCGTTTTTCCAATTTCTCAGGAGACTTCTGGTCAACAAATTGTAGTGTACCACTTAGAATTAACCGTCCAACATATCGTATCCAACATTCCCTTATACATTAATAGAACTCAAATAGAAAGAGTCTCCAAATTCAAATACCTCGGAGTGCAAATTAATGACCACTGGGACATATCGAAGGAAATAAGATGCCGAATTGAAATGACAAGAAACTCTTTTTCAAATATGTATAGAAAAATACTAACGAGCCATGACATAACGATGGAAACTAAAAAACGATTTGTAAAATGCTACATATGGTCCGTTTTATTATACTCGGCAGAAACATGGACGCTAAAAGCAACAGACGAAAGAAGACTGCACTCGTTTGAGGTTTGGATATACCGACGGATCTTAAAGATATCCAGGACAGATCACATCTCAAATAATGAAGTACTGAGACGAATGAATACCGAAAGTCAAATGATCAGATAGAAAAAAGCGAGAAAAACTGTTTATTTGGGACACCTTATGAAAAATAGCAAACATAATCTCCTCCAAGCTATCATAAGAACCAATATAAAAGGACGCCGACCTAGAGGGAGACGAGAAATAACATGGATCAAAAACATTCAGGAATGGACAAGACGCCAAGATGAAATAAGCCTCTTAAGCGCCGCCAGAAACAGAGAACTAGCTATAATTGAATGAACTTTTTAATTTTATAATATACTAGCAAATGCCCGCTACTTCGTATGCGGAAAGGAAACGAAATATATATGTATAAACAATATTTAATACGGGAATGGTGAATACTGGAGATTCTGTTGTACTAAGACCTATTTTTATTACCAATATTTTTTCGATTGTAGTCAGAATTAAAAAAAAAATATCTGCCGTGTCGCATCCCTACACAGTTACCATATTTTTTATTGGGAATTTCCAAAACTACGTATCATATTGCAAATTTCAGATTTGACTCCTGGTTTTACCCCTTCGCTAACACAGCATTCCCTTCCAGTACGAATTTCCAAACACTTAACTTTATCTCACCCCTTCACAACAACGATCACGCACATTCACAATTCAAGGTTCTAACTTTAGCGGTTTCGCCCAGAACCCGAATAGGTCCGTTACATTTTCGGCATTCAAAATGGCCATAAAAATCCACGTTTTCGGATATAACGGTACCTCTCGACTAAGTGTATTTTAAAAGAAGAACAAATGAATATTTTCCAATTTTCTTTAAATTTGGACCTTGAAGAGAGAATATAAAAGTTTAATTTAAAAACTCTCCACTTCAATCCACGTTTATTAGAAGAGATATTTTGAAGATTTAGAGTATTTTGAAAATCTTCTGCACATTTTCCAACCAAAATTCGGAATTTGTGGCATGAAAGGTTAGAAAACTTCTTTACAGAAAATAGTACTTAATGTGCACGGGTATGTCAACCGTATATAACGGAAAATTTTTTGAACGCATTTTAATTTAGGATTTTTTAATATCAGGGGGTAAATACTTTCTAGTTAACAAAATTGTCGCTTTGGACCACGTTTTCAAATTTACATACCAAAGCGGTCAGAACAAAAAACATTTTTTAAAAAGATACTTCACGTTTGACTACTTAATTTCAGTACATTATTTATAAACTCCTTGGCGTTAACATCAAATCAATGGAACAATATTCAGTACAATTTTTCAAACTCAGAACTTTGTCTCAAATTTTAGAGCAATCTTCATAACAAATATTTTTCCATTTCGTATTTTTTGTACAAATAGGGTATTTCCAAATTATATAATCCCAGTTTTGTTCCTACACCCAACACCAAATTTAGTACCTTAACTATTTAAAATGGTTTTGGTACCAACATGTTACCCAACTTATCGTACACATAGGTAAACGTTTTAAAAATTACTTCCTTATATTCAACATATATCCTAACTAGGGTGGGGCGATTTGAACACCACCACGGGCGCCTGGATTTTCTGATTATTGGGATTGTACTGAGCAAAAAAGTCCACTAGACCATATGTCTACGGTGAAAATCGAGCCCCCGGAATTTGACTTGAAGTTTCTTTTCAAGGTTTTTTGTATATTTTGGCATGTATGTAACAGCCAAACCACTGAGATTTTCGATCCAACACAAAGACAAAAGGTGTAGCCAATACAATAATTAAGAACTCTCTAGTACATCGCAAAAGCATTGGAACGATCCTTCAGGTAGTTATGGCCCCGAGAAAGTGCACATTTTTCGGAAAATATCGATAAATTACACTGTGCTACAAAATGTGACTCAAAGTCAGTGGGTGGAAATTTCCTTTTGGAGATGAAAGCCCTTGGTGAGTGTACTTCGTACGCAAAAGGAAAAAAATTTCAAGTCAAAATCCGGGGGCTCGATTTTCACCGTAGACATATGGTCTAGTGGACTTTTTTGCTCAGTACAACCCCAAGAATCAGAAACTTCAGGCGCCCACTATCACTTTTTTCATTCCATACAAATCGCCCCGGCCTAATCCTAACCCCAATTCACTTTTCCAGTTTTACCAGTTCCCCTGAAACCCATTTGGGGACTATTTAGTAGTTTTTGTATAAATAAGTACGAATTTTCAAAACCTCCTCCCTCCCGATTTTCCAAAGCTACCTCCATATCTCAATTCTATATTCCAACATTAATCTTAATTCCAAATTTTAGGATTCCAGCTCTTCATTTAGGACTTTTCTTTTCTTCATTTAGGACCTTTCTTTTTTACTCTCCATCAGTGACCTTCATTCCAAATTTCAGGATTCCACCTCTATTCGTTCACCCAAATCCAAATTGTACTAAATTTAGTACCATTTAGTACTTTGCGTACCCTTGTAATTCGAATTTCCAAAAACCTTTCTTTTTTACTCTCCATCAGTGACCTTCATTCCAAATTTCAGGATTCCAGCTCTATTCTTTCACCCAAACCCAAATTGTACTAAATTTAGTACGATTTATTACTTTTCGTATATTATAGTTCGAATTTCAAAAACCTTTCATTTTTACTCTTCATCAGTGATCCTCATTCCAAATTTCAGGATTCCAGCTCTATCCGTTCACCCAAATCCGAAGTGTACTAAATGTAGTACCATTTAGTACTTTTCGTGCACTTATGGTTCGAATTTCTAAAAACCTTTCTTTGCTACTCTCCATCAGTGACCCTCATTACAAATTTCAGGATTCCAGCTCAATCCATTCACCCAAATCCAAACTGTACTAAATTTAGTACCATTTAGAACTTTCCGTGCACTTATAGTTGAAGTTTCCAAAAACCTTTCTTTGTTAATCTCCACCAGTGACCCTAATTTCAAATTTCAGGATTCTAGTGCCATCCGTTCACCCAAATCCAAATTGTACTAAATTTAGTACCATTTAGTACTTTTCGTATCCTTATAGTTCGAATTTACAAAAACCTTTCATTGTTACTCTTCATCAGTGACCCTCATTCCAAATGTCTGCATTCCAGCTCAATCCGTTCACCCAAATCAAAATTGTACTAAATTTAGTACCATTTAATACTTTCCGTACCCTTACAGTTCGAATTTCCAAAAACATTTCATTGCTACTCTTCATCAGTGACCCTCATTCCAAATGCCTGTATTCCAGCTCAATCCGTTCACCCAAATCAAAATTGTACTAAATTTAGTACTATTTAGTACTTTTCGTACCCTAGTGGTTCGAATTTCCAAAAACCTTTCATTGTTACTCTTCATCAGTTACCCTTTGGAATGCCTGTATTCCAGCTCTATCCGTTCACCCAAATCCGAACTGTACTAAATTTAGTACCATTTAGTACTTTTCGTGCACTTATGGTTCGAATTTCTAAAAACCTTTATTTGCTACTGTCCTCATTACAAATTTCAGGATTCCAGCTCAATCCGTTAACCCAAATTAAAATTGTACTAAATTTAGTACCATTTAGTACTTTTCGTACCCTTGTAGTTCGAATTTCCAAAAACCCTTTGGTACATCTTTCTAGCTCTCCATCAGTTACCCTCATTCCAAATTTCAGAATTCTAGCTCTTACCGTTTGCATAATACAAAGGGTACCATATTTAGTACCTTTTAGTACTTTTCGTACACTTCTAGGTCGAATTTCCAAAAACCCAGCCTTATCTCACCCCTACACACCAACAGCAACCTACACCCAAAATTTCAACATTCTAGCTTCAGCGGTTTCGTCTGGGCGCTGATGAATCAGTCAGTCAATCAGTCAGTCAGTCAGTCACTCACCTCACTACTCTTTTATATATATATATAGATTACCAAATAACTCTGTAATAATTAACATTGTATGATCGCTAATATCCGAATACGGATTTGCAAATAAAGAGGAAGAAGTCCAACATTTCTGAAGCCGTATGGTAGCCAGTTTTGCGAAGAAACATGCGACCATTTGCTTCGAAGTGCTTCTTACGTGAACAACTTTCGTTGGATTTGGCTCACTTTCGAAGACCTAAACCGTCGCTTCTTGTTCTGTTTCGGGCTTATAAGCGTAGATCCAAGATTCGTCGTCTGTGACGATCTTATAAACGTCGTTTATAGCACAACGATCGCTTTTATTCTTCTTTTCTTTGCACCAATCCACAGGAGCCTTTTTTAACGATCGGTTAAAGTTACGGTGCGATGCTTAAAGCTTTGGTAGTACTTCCTGATGGCACATACGGTGAATTCGATTTCCATTTGTTTATGCGACTTTTAATAGAAATTTGGTGACCGGCTTTAACATGGCACATCCCAGGACTTATCGCGGACCCTCTTTCATCTTAAGGGGTCACTGATCTCCCCGTGGTGTCATTTGTGGAGCTGCCTTTAAAACGTTAAAATCTTTGGTTGAGCTACTAACCGAAGCGTTCGGCGGTGGGATTTTCTTTACTTTTTGGACCTGTAGATGCGCACAGCCAAAGAAACTGTGTAGAACCCATCGATTTGCATTCATTTCCCTGACATATAATACCAATTTTTTAATTGGAATGGTAGAAATTTGAGTTATCTTTACCATATTTCCTCTGTTTTGTACTCATACACCTATCAAATGTGACTATTTGGAAATTTAATTGTAGTCTAGAAAATTTTGAACATAATTCAGAATACAATTTTGACTATATAAATTGTTTCTACCAATTTCTTCATATGAATATTTTTTGGAGCTCTAAGCATCGATTTTCATCAAATTCCAAGAACATAATACATTCGATTCGAGGAGCGAAGGTAGGCGCGCGTTCTTATGTGTTTTGCCAGTGCTAAATGGATCGGCTTCCGTTGTCGGATGTTTGGCCGTGAAGGCTGAACTTGCCGACCGTGGGACTAAAGATATCTTCCCTCCCAATTTTAGAACAATCTTAATGTCATGGCCAGGGCAGCGGTCATATTCTCTATCTAGGCGCTCGTAGACTATATCATTGGTTTGTTCATCTTTTTCTTCGGTCGGGGAATCAGATGAGACTGATGTTAAGAAAACATTATACGGATTATGGGGATCGATCTGGAGAAGAGATTTTTAAGCCTACGATTTACCATAAATCCAACACCTAGTTCATGTTTCGTTTCATGATCTTCGATGACCTTTACGTCTGTCTGATTCCATTGCATTTCCTGAAAGGTGATAATATCAGCTTTGTACTTACCAAGTACGTCCACCAGTGCGCAAACTGTACCTAGTCTGTAGAGAGTCCGAATATTCCAGGTGCAGATTCGCAGTTCATGGCCCTTAAAACGTTTGCGGGGTTTGCCAACTTTAAAGAGTTTTGTTTTTCTTCTTTCTCTATGTTTTTTATATATTATGCTGTTTTTTGACGAGATGGGTTACCAGCCCAACGCCCGTCCCAAGTTTTTACCGTTCTTATAGTTACCTCCCATACTGAAATTTAATATTGTTCGTAAAAGTACAATTTAAGTTTAGTTAAGAGGGTTGGCGTTTTTTATTTGGGATCAGTTCCCTTGTTTCTTGTTTTTTAACAAGAAACTTATCAAGCATGTCGACAAATTTCAGGTGTAGTGTTTTATATCCCCCAAGAAGACTAAAAACCAATTTTCAGTCATTTCGGTGGGATATTGGGGCTACAACTTTCTATAGGGGCTATATGAAGACGTGGACCTATGCGGACATATTTCAGTTGTAAAGTTGCATACCCCTAACGAAGACTTAATACCAAATTTCAGCCATTTTAGTGGGATATTTAGACTGCAAATCCTTGAATATATTTTTGCATATGGTTTTGCATATGCTCATTTTATACAGCTATGTACAAATATGTCAAAATATGCACGATATGCAAAATATGCAAAAATTTCTGGGCCTAATTCGTTTTATTTTGTAATAAAACGAGTTTCTGTCTAATCAGATTTTCTCTACGACCATCCTAACCATATATGCATTTGCATAGGCTGTCTAGTGATCTGGCATGTCATCTTTTTAGCATTTTCACTCATGAATTTTATATGAGCGTGACCACCATAAGATGACATTCATTTTCGGATCTTAAGATGACATTCATTGTCGGATCCTAAGCATGCCATTTTGACCAATGCTTTGACATGTCATTTTCACCTACCCTTTGGCATGACCAAACTCTTTATTAATTCAATCTAATTCATGAAATAACTAGAACTAATTTATCAGCAAAAAGTTTACACCCAACATTTCAATTTAATCACCGCCGCTGCACCGCAACAGAGTTTTCTTCGTCCACTCTCAGCCACTGATTTTGTTTCATCTTACAAAAGCTTTTCTATTATCTTCTCATCACCAGTTCAGATTTCGACATGACTCCAACAGCACTCCTTTAAGAATTTCTAGTTCGCGAACCTACATTTAATTTGTGAACCTACATTTAAATTTTGGAAATGTTTACTCTTTTGTTTTGATGTCGCTACATGTAGGGATGTACAAATCGACTTGTTTGTTTCTAGTGATCTGTACAAATGATTCAAATGCTGATAAAACAAGTAAAAATGTATCAGTCGGCTTTGCCGACAGAGATATACCCTCAGCATGGGTATATAAATACATACGTATTTTGGGAGTTTTAAAAATTTTGGCCGTTTAAACCGACAAAAATGTTGATTAGGATTAAAGATCAAAAGTTTTGAGGAGAAGATAAAAGGAATTTACACTCTTCGGGCTGTTTGCTCAAGAAGTATGGACTTGCCCCTGAAATAACTTTTACTGTCGTAATTGAGGCAGTGAATGAAAGATGCTTCAACAAAAATCAAAGTGATTCCATATCAGGTCTTAAAGTGAACTTATCCGAAATTTTGTGTGGGAGGTACCGGATAGAGTGGACAAATATGGTCCATATTTCAACCTGATCTATATCTGGTAGATATTTAGGATGTGTAAAGTATAGACCAATTCGGCCACTCCCTTCATGAGTTACCGTACGAACAATTTTTCCGAATATTTTTGAACTTTTGTGGGGTAGGCACCTGAAGGAGTGGACCGATATGGCTTATCTACGAACTTAAAGTAAGTTTGGAAACAATATTACGAAGCCCAAATTTTGGCCGGAATCGGCATTTCCGTTCGAGAGTTATCTTGCGCTCCAACCACATCACACGGTGTCATAGGGGTTTTTTGCAACTTTCATGCTCTTATCTCAGGAAGTATGGACTTGCCCCTGATGAAACTTGTACCGTCGTATGGAGGGCAGTGAAAACAAGTTGCTGAAACAAAAATCAGAGCGATTCGAGAGCAGGTCCTAAACTGAACTTTTCCGAAATTTTGTGTGGGAGGTACCCGAAGGAGCGGACCTATTGATACCATATTCGAACTTCATATCACTCTGGTAGAAAGTTTACGCTATACAAAGTATGGACCAAATCCGTCACTCCCTTCAAGAGTTATCGGGCGCACAAACTTTTCGAACTTTTGTGGGGGAGGTACCGGAAGGAGTGGACCGATGTAGCTCATCTTCGAACTTAAACTAAGTTTGGGCAAAATATTACGAAAGCCAAAATTTGAACCGAATCGGTTCATCCGTTCGAGAGTTATCGTGCGCTCCAGCCAGCAGGACAGACAGACAGACGGACGGACATGGCTAGATCGACTCAAAATTGTCTGAAACACATTTCGTCCAAACATACTTAGGGTCTAAAACCATTATTTCGATGAGGCACATTTTCATCGTATCAAAGTGTATATACCCTCCTTAGCCTAAAGGCTGAGGGTATAAAGATCGGATCTTTCACGAATTCCTCTGCATGGGTTTAAATGCTAATGAAAAGATCGGATCTTTCACGACTTGCTTTGAACCAATGCAAAATATGCTATGAAATCACGTCATCGCGTAGAACCCCTTCCTTCAAATTTTGCTGGGTAGTGGTACAAAAGTTCACGATAACTATCGAAATTTTATTTTATTTTTATTTTTTATTTTAAAAATATTTATTACAATTAAAAATTGTAATAAAACCAGTAAGGAAAGGATGAAAGTCGGGCGGGGCCGACTATATGATACCCTACACCACTGTGAATAAGTAAAATATAAATCGGAGCTATATCCAGATCTTAACCGATTTCGATATAATTTGGCACATTTATTTCCAGACCGAATTCAGTCACACATTCAAAATATCATTGAAATCGGACTTATATAGCGTGTTGGCTGCAGCAAATACGCGAAATCGGCCGAAAGTATATATGGGAGCTATATCCCAATCTGAACCGATTTCGATATAATTTGGCACATTTATTTCTAGACCGAATTCAGTTACACATTCCAAATTCCATCGAAATCGGAAATATATAGCGTGTTTGGTACAGACAATACGTGAAATCGGTCGAAAATATATGTGGGACCTATATCCAAATCTGAACCGATTTTGATATAATTTGGGACACTTATTTCTAGACCGAATTCCGTCAAACATTCCAAATTTCATCAAAATTGGACGTATATAGCGTGTTTGGTGCAGCAAATACGTGAAATCGGGTGAAAATATATATGGGAGCTATACCCAAATCTGAACCGATTTTCACCAAAAGCAATAGCGTTCTTCCTATGGCTAAAAAAATTATAGTCCCCATTTTTCAGCTGAATCGGACAAAAAATGCGACCTGCACGTTGCGAACAAAAATACATGGACAGACGGACGGACATGCATAAATCGACTCAGAAAGTGATTATATGTATATCCCCAAAAGGAACTATGGGTCTATTTCGTTTCCTTTTGTATGTTACATACAAATGCACAAAGACATAATACCCCTTTCCACAGTCTGGTGTAGGGTATAAAAAGCACTAGCAACTAGGGCTATCGGCCTGCCATCGAAATTGATAAATGACATTGGTCCAACCTTTGCACATCGAGAAACTCCTTTCTGTACCTCCCTCACAAAAGTTCAAAATACGCGCTTATATGCAGCTGTTCGAAAATTGTTTTGAAAATTTTATCGAAGGTAGTCCTTGTGATTCTGATTACAACAATATTGTACAAGGTGGCGCAAAAGTAAACTTCCGACGTTTTTTGGCTGTAATTAAAAAAAATTAAAAAATGGTTGTATAAATAGAAGTTATCAAAGTCAGCCTTTGTCTTCTAGCCATTTACATTCAAAATATGCCTGATGAGCTGGCTTAAACCACCAGCGAAACGATCGTAGCATAGTGGTTGGGTGTGTGGTACTTCGCTAGAATTAATTTTTCAATACAAATTCCTTAGGCCATGTTATCTCGATTAATTCAATTAATTAACAACTTTCATCAATAATGGCCTTCGCCCAAAAAGCCTAAAATGACAATATTAAATAAAAATGAAAAACTTTGATCCTTCTTGTGGATTATTTTTTTTATTTGGTCTTTTAATTTTTTTTACATCAAGTCGAGAATATGATGTCAGATAAATGGCCGCCGCCACAGTTTATTGTCATTTGAGCCCTTTTTATGGCATTTTACATCACTTTGCCCAAAACTTCCGGCGATAGGTCCTCACATTCTTGACGGATATTGTCTTTAAGAGCTGAAAGAGTCTGAGGCTTGTTGACAAAAACCCGCGACTTCAAAAAGCCCCACTCATAATGAATCATAATGATGAAAAATCATAAATAGTCACCAATATTCCGCGTTCTAGAGCAGTGTAGCGTAACATTGTTTATTAACGTGTATTGC
This sequence comes from Musca autumnalis, assembly GCF_047663935.1. Taxonomy (NCBI): domain Eukaryota; kingdom Metazoa; phylum Arthropoda; class Insecta; order Diptera; family Muscidae; genus Musca; species Musca autumnalis. The sequence goes on from NW_027411644.1 coordinate 323,717,388, forward strand.
ACATGTGTTTACTACACAAATGTTAAAACAGAACTGACATTAGGGGCCAATTGCAAAATTTATAGCATTTTCCGATAGGATGATTTCTTTTGCACCACCTCGTATATGTATACCAAAAGTGTTGTCGAATTTTATTTAATTTTTTCATTCATAATTTTGCGATTTAATTTTACCGAGTTTTGTCGGTAACTCAAAAAATGAGTTAGAGATTCCCACTACAGATCAAAAATATTAATAAAAAAATAATATAAGTGCTCACCTGCTAATATACTGAATAAATATTGTCTTTACTATAGTTTAATTTTTCACCTCACTATAGATGCTTGAAATTACGGATATTGAAAAAAAAACGGAAGTGGACACACAAATTTCCTCATTTTATTAAAAGAGCTTCTTATTATCGACTATTACACGTTATTTGCATTGATCGCACGTAATTACGCAATTTAAGAGAATCTTTAAGTGAATTTCCCATTAGGAAATTGTTCAGTAATCAAAACAGGAAATTAAACTATAAAGTTTCAACTAAGTTCATATAAGGTTGGGCAGGAACCTACTTAACCATAACACGCCACATATTACAAGGGTAGAAAAATGAGTCAAATTTTTAAGTTTCACAACATACATATGTATGTATGTATTTCATTTTACACACATTAGTCGTGTTCCTTTACGTGCCTGAGGTTACCACTTTTTACACGCAATGTGTTCATTTGACATTTATTTCCTTTATAGAATTTTTCATTTCACACTTTCATAGAAACAGAATTGAGCCCCAGTTCACTACTTTTACCATTTTTTGCCACTGTTACCATTTTTTAAAGTAAAGGAACAGACCAATTAATTGTTGTTTTGTCTGTGAATCTTCCACCCCACGGCTAAAGCTGTGTAATTGAAACTTTATTGACCTAAGCACATAAGTAACCACAACACTTGCGAGACAGTATGGTTGGTAGGCCCGGGCTATGATTATGTTTATACAGTAATTTACATGCCACAAAGTGCTGTGCAAATAAACATGTGTTTGTGTGTGGTTTGGTTTCCTACCAGCAGCAGCAGTTCCTTTGGCTGTTAAAAGGATACGATTTCCAATGTTTAAACAAACGGATGTACCCACTCGACAACGTGACATGGATTTGTTGTCTTTCCCAAATGGTGTCGTTGTTGTCATCCATGTTGTTGTTGTTGCACTTAAAGTAAATTTGTGTGTGGTGATATTATTTCAGTCAACAACATAAAGCAGTGATTAAAATGACATACTTGAAGAAAGTCTTTAGGCAAATTATGAGAATTGTGAGTGATTAATTTTCTACATCCTTTGAGGATATTTAATTGTATTTGGAATTTTGATTTCTTGCAAGTTCAATGAGTCCATTTATATCCGCCGTTGTAACGTTGTATAATTGATCATCAATTAAATTATATTGTTTATGAAATTGTAAGAAATAAACCTACCCAAATCTTACTACAATTCTAGATCCAGTTTGTATATCCTCAACCTTTGGTCTAATGAGGGTATATACACGCAGAAAAATTTATGTTAGAAATATGTTTGGATCCAAACAAATATATGTTTGGGACCGGTTGCAAACAAATATATGTTTGGATCCAAACATAATATGTTTGGGTCCAAACAAATATATGTTTGCAACATTTTGTAACATATCTCAATTTGATATGTTTGGGTAAAACATATTTTTTATGTTAGAACATTTTTTTCATGGGTGGAGAGAGGATGTTTGTCAACGAGAGTACTAACAGTGCTCTCGCGGCTGTGGATTGCTGCTTTATAATAAAGAGTTGTGTGTATTGTATAATAGAAGACGTAGAAGCGAAGGAGGGGCCTTTGGTGGCATGTATGCGTCAAACTCGTGTGTTTCTTGTTTTGTTGTTGCTAACCAACGAAGAAGAAAAGAAGAAATGATATGAATTATATTTTTTTCTTTCTTCAGTGTTTTAGTTGCCTTTGTAGAGTCAAGACGGCAAAGTGAGTGAATAAATCAGTGTTTTGTGTTTTCTTAAAGAAATTGTGTTTTTAGTAAATTAAATGCCCAATACATCTTATAATTGAATCGGAAAGTTGAATGGAATTATTTTATTGGACAAGGAAGAAATCGCATTTAATATTGGTAATTACATACATATTTTATGTATATTTGAAATATGGCATATCCATATTTATTTATTACATTACATAATCATTTTATTCTAGATGCCGATTCCCCGCTGATGATTTCAACTAAGAGGACAATTTGTTTTATTTCACAACTAAGGAGAAGCGTTCAACTACGTTTCTGTATATTTTTCCTTTTTAAAAGTGTGACTACAAATTATTTCAATCAGTTTTTCTTTTATTAAAGTGTGTTAGGTATTTCTTTGGAATTTTGTATGTACCTATGTGTTTGTTGTTCTTTTGCCTTTTAATAAAAAACCACAACATTTGTGTGTATACTATAGAGATAGCCAGTGAGCTAATACTGAGAGCAAGTGAGCACACATTTTAAAGTGTTTTACATTGAATTTTACGCTCCCTTGCTCTCAGTAAGCGCCCACTGGTGCATGTGTTTGTTTTTTTTTGTTGTGCCTTTTGGGTTTGTATTTTTTTGCACCCAAACATATAAAATGTTTGCACCCAAATATAAAATTGTTTCCACCCAAACATATCTTTGTTTGCACCCAAACATAAATATCTTTGCACCCAAACATAAATATCTTTGCACCCAAACATATATATGTTTGCACCCAAACATGTATTTGTTTGCACCCAAACATATATTTGTTTGCAGACCCAAACATATATTATGTTTGGGACTGTTGCAAACATATATATGTTTGCTGCAAAATATGTTTGGGACATATGTTAGAGAGGCCGATTTTTTTTTGCGTGTATGATTAAAAAAGTTTCTCATCGAAGTAATGGTTATAGTCAGACATTTGGCTTATCACATTCTTTATAGGTCCGACAGCCCTGTTTTTTTGACTATTGGAGTTCATTCAGAGTCATTTCATAGTTTTGCTTATTATTTCTTATAGTCGTAAATAAAATACTCGTATGAACCCAATTATAACCGGAACACACTTGAAATAACCTAAATTGTCTCACCACTATCAGTTTGAGCTGAATAATCATATTTACGAGTATATTCAAATATATTTTTTATACTATTTAACAAAAATCTTTAACTAAATATTATTATTTGATCTACACAGTTTGTTATCTGCTGAATTTCACTTTCATTTATTTTTGCTTTTTTTGTTGCTATTACATTTGCTTATCTCGTTTGGAGAATCCATTTGCCATGGGTGGCAATTTTTCATTGACAAAGTTCTCCAAAGGTTAAACAACTGTTTGTTGTGACAGCTGTGGTCAATTAATTCAATTTCCATATGAATGTAAATATGTATGTACATATGTATGCGAAGGAATGACCAATGGAATGAATATGCATGTTTATTAGATTGTATCTTCTCAAAAGTTGTAGCAGCAGTTCTTCGGTAGAGGTAAATTTCTGTTGTTGAGACGAGCAGGGTAATCTGGTAACAGATACAGACTGTGAGATCAGGTGTTGGACATGCAATCCTTGAAGATGGTATTAAAGAATGCGACATATAGGGCCACTTTACAATCAATAGAAAAGCATAGCGCACGAGAAAGGTATCGGGAGAAAGAGAGAGAGAAGAGAAACGTCTTTACCGCTGTAAAAAAAAACAAATGGAAAAACGAGAGTGGGAAAACTCAAGATGTATAGGAGCCAGAATGAAGTCCGAACATTCTACCAATGAGTAAAACATCAAACTTTGGTACAGACTCATCCTCCTGCAGAGACGAGGAAGGAAATGTGGTAACAGATACAGATGATGTGCCCAGGATATGGAAAGAGCATTTTTCCAAACTGTTGGTATTCAATACTAGCGAAAAGACAAATATCATACAGATGCAATCCCAGATTATAGTTTTAAGCGTAGCGCACGAGAGAGGTATCGGGAGAAAGAGAAGAGAAACGTCTTTACCGTTGTAAAAAAACAAATGGAAAAGGAGAGTGGGAAAAATCAAAATGTATAGGAGCCAGAATGAAGTCCGAACATTCTACTAATGAGTAAACATCAAACTTTGGTACAGACTCATCCTCCTGCAGAGACGAGGAAGAAAATGTGGTAACAGATACAGATGATGTGCTCAGAATATGGAAAGAGCATTTTTCCAAACTGTTGGTATTCAATACTAGCGAAAAAGTCAAAGATCATACAGATACAATCCCAGAAGATCGTTTTAAATGTATGCCCCCCGGCAAAGATGATTTGAAGACAGCAATAAACATGATAAAGAATAACAAGGCAGCAGGAGCCGATGGATTACTTACTCGACGATTGGAATCTGAGCATTCTACGTACCGAAGGAAGCCAATGGCCAACGAAATAATTGGGCGAGATCAACCAGGCCTTAGATCTGGCAAATCAACTATTGACCAGATATTTACCTGCAGCAAATCCTGGAAAAGACACAGGAGAAGCAAATCGACACTTACCATATTTTTGTCGATTATTACGGCTATAAAAGAACGTCGGCATAGTTAAACATATCGAGTTACAACGACGGCTTTATAATGAGTTCCCTACAAAGGCCTGTTAATACGGACCGTATGGCCGTACATACAATATGGGAAGGCTGATGATCCAACGAAGTAAACAAGTGGATGACAAGATAAAAAATTATAATACGAACAAATAAAAAACATAATATTTGGTAAATTACGGCAACCCGTCATTTCCCTTGACTTTGATCATCGTCTCTGTTAACAAACCACCCGACTTTATAAACTATGGAAAAACTGATTGGCAAGGGTTCAGAGAATTTACCAATCACCTCTTCAGAGTGCTCCCTATTCCCTCAAGTACCTGTGAATACTTTCCGCGACAGCATCGCCGCTCGATACATTCTTGCTGGTCGAATCCCCGTAATTGGAACAAATTTTCCATCACAGGTGACGGGACTAGCAAATGAGCGTGATGAGCTTCCTTAAAACCCAAAAGTTAGGGAACTTATTTTTGAAGTCAACAGGCTTGCGGAAATAGTGGCTACACCAGCTGAAGCAATGCAACTTTGGTACAGGATTGAGAAAATTGTGAAATACGAGAAAGAAAGATGAACCGAAGAGGTGCGCGTTTTATTTTAACAGGCAATTTTTAGAGCACCCCGTGTGTGATAGGGTCCAAAAGTAGTAAACTACGCCGTATGATGAGCGATGTTGCAGACGTCACCCATTGGACACACATGTAATCTCATTGATAATGCGAAAGCAACCGGGTTGAGTATTGAACAAGTGTCCTCAGTCTATCGTTAGCCACCCAAGCCTTGAAGGTTGGCAGGGTGGTCCCTGCTACTAAATCTTGTCGCCAGTAGCAACAATTCTTGATGCTCTATTCCTCCCCATGATTACAAGCAGTTTCCCACTTGTCCAAAATCACCATGTATTCCGGAAAATGCACAGTACCGCAACAGCATTACACGTCATATTCACAAGCAGAGAAGAGATATTGTAGGAGCAATCATATTCCAAGTACAAAATATAGTATTGAAAAAATCTGAAAATATATTGTTAGTACAACAATATATGTTGTGTCATTATGGTGCCTGATACAAAATATATGGTTGAAAGAACAATACATATTTTCAGATTTTTACAATACACTATTTTGTCCTTAGAATATGATTGATCCTACAATATCTCTTCTCTGCGTGCACACATACCAGTCGAGGACTAAACCAGAGCGGATTATGCGACCGAGCAGTTATGTTGGCTCATGACCTATCGAAGGCCTTCGATACCGTCAATCATTCCATGTTGTTCAAGGATATAGAGAAGATTTCCCTCCAACAGTGTTTGAAACGTTGGGTAATCAAATATATGTACTCTTATGTGTGGACGCCAGTCGTTTGTAAAATGCAGAAATAAGAAGTGGAAGACCCGTAGAGTGAAACAGGGAGTTTCCCAAGGCGGGGTGATATCTTCGGAAATGTTTAGCCACTACTTTTCTGAAATTGCAAACCATCCAGACATAATAGAGATCGTAATAGTTGTTTTCCTTTACCTACCTGAGGTTACCATTTGTTACCATTTTTAACCTGCAAAGCGTTCCTTAACCCAAAAAGTGGTAAAACTGGAAGCAATTTTTAAGGGAGTGAGAGAGGAGATAGATAGCAAAAAATCCTTTCTTTTCTACCAAATTTCTTCAGGTAAAATATGGTAGAACTAATTTTTCGACATTTATTTGACAATGATGAACAAAAAACACAAACGCTGACAAAACAAAATCAAAAACTGTTAAATTAAATAATTTTTATGTTTCCTCTGACTACCAGATCTACCATACTTTCGTTCCTTTACTTTTCTGTTCTTGAGAGAGCAATTTTGACAGTTTTCTCTTTTACTATTAAAGAAGTAAAGGAACAAAGCTAATGTATGCGGATGATTGTATGATCTCGTGGTCTGGTCCTATTGTCGATGACATATATTATATATTATCTACATAGCTGACCTAGTGCAGGGGCTCAATTCTGTTTTTATGATAATATGAAATGAAAACTTTTATATAGGAGAAAACTGTAAAATGAAAAAAATATAAAGGAAATATTTTTCATTTCAAATTTTCATAGAACAGGAATCCAGCCCCTGTACTTCCATCTGAAAATATACGCCACTAAATCCAATTCCATTCTGACCAGCACACGGCTGATATGAGACTAGACGGAACATACTCGTATATGTAGGTCAATGGTGTTCTGATTCCGGCCACTAATGTTGAATTCGTCCGCGAAACTTTGTTGACCTTACAAGCTGTGTCAAGCTGTGCGGCGACCAAGTAGAAGAGTATTCAAACATGCTAGAATGCCGCACGGAGAACTGCAACAGGGTGCCTCCTCATGACGCCAGGTACAAATGGGAACCTCTAGATCTGTCCCGACCACCAAGAGGGCGTGGACGTTTTCAAAACATTGGCAATTGTGCTAGTAAGTTTGTATGCCAGGGATGGAAAATTAAAAATTTCGAAAAGTACTAAAATGGTACTTTTTTCATTGAAAAGGTATTTTTTTTTTTTTTGTTAAGGGAAAATACAAGTTTTTTTATTCAGTAAAAAACAAAGGCTTATATCTATGAAGAATGTTGCAAAATGCTATATATTTTTATACCATACTGAAGGGTATGATTAACTTTGTCATTCCGTTTGTAACACATCGAAATATTCGTCGGAGACTCTATAAAGTATATAACCAGGTCCGTCCGTCTGTTGAATTCAAGATACAACACTCAATATTTAATATGGAGCTTTTTTATTTGGTACAGAAGCTTCCATTACTCCTAGAAAGTTTGGTATTGAAAATGGGCTTTATCGGCTCACGTTTTGATATAGCTCCCATAGAATAGAATTTTCCGTATTTTGAAGGTTTGAGCCACATTATCATTATCATTGTTGAAATTTGGTATTTAGTCCTCGTTGGGGCTACAAAACTCCCACCAGAAATGTATAATATGGGTACAAAACATTCCTATAAAAATGTGGGTATAGATGCACTTTTTAAATAGCCTAGAACTGACAAACTATCGATAGTCCGACTATCGTTTTGATCGCTGACGTAAAGTCTTGTTTATATTGAACTCTGAACAAATTATTTTTTTAAATAATTCGTGACACATAGTCCAAAAAATGTTTTGGTGGCCCATGTAAACTTTGATTTTCGTCAGTAATTAAAACAATAGTCAGACTATCGATACTTCGCCAGTACTAATATAGCCCCTATAAAAGAGGTATTGCAGGTTCTCATATTGCAATGTACTTCGATACCGCTCGATGTTAAGTCTTTTAAATGATTAGTCTACCGTAGTGACTGTAATTTCGGATTACCAAAGGGTGAAAGAGCTCCACGAAGAAAATGATCAATATCGGTTCATATTTTGGCATATTTCCAACATGAAGGTACATACATCCAGATTTTTAAATTTTCTAGCAATTTTAATCTTGAATTTTGCATTTTAAGTTCCACATACAATTTTTCTAGACTAGAGTATGTGAAATGGTACTGAATTGGCCGCGGGGGTACTTCGGTACTTTTTGTAGTGAAATGGTACTGAAAAAAGTACTATTGTACTGAATTTTCCATCCCTGTTGTATGCACGCAAGCTACAACGCAAAGCAGCTGCTCTCTCTCTCTCACTCTCTTTCTTTGCGTTCGGGTCGTGTGTGTGTGAATAGCCGAAAAACTTCGTAACCAGCGATGGATTGTAATCACACGACACTCTATATTCGTTTAATTGCTAGTTGAACCCAGTCAGTCACCTGTCTTCTAATTCTTTACGGACTAGTCAGTCAAGATTGCAGAATTTTTGAATCTAGAGATTTTGTAATATTAAAAATTGGGACTATAAAGCAGCAAATAAAGAGGAGTGGATAATATTCTTAGTTTGGCTTATAAAAAAATGTTCTGCAGTGGGTCACCTAATCTTCATCTTCAGTAATTGGTTTTAAAAAAGGTAAGGACAGTACAACGGTTAGAAAACAACATTATATGTAGCAATGCAATTCGTCCATCTTATTTTAGGGTTTTTATGCGGTCGTCCTTTTCTTCGCAAAATATAAAAATTCACCTTTTATTTTTTCGAGACCTGTGAAATAATGTCAGTATGTCCTAATGTCCATTTACTATTCAATAGTTTGGAAAACAACATGCATATGAATGGTCGGGTAACTGATGAATGAATTGTCCATAACTTCTTGCTGATGCTATGCTTATTAGTAAAATGTATGCACATGAGATACGACTAAAGCCGAACAATAATTTCGTACATAACATAAATTCTCTCAAAATACAATTATGCACTCGAACTCGTATGAAAGAATTAGAAGAATTAAATTTATGTTAGTGAACCATGTGGCATGACTCTGTGAAGGGTATGAAATAAGGGTTATAGTAATGGACCTATGTAAATGTGCAATTAATTAAGGATGACACAAATGAACTCGACACAACATTTAGTAAAGGAATTTTATCCCATAAAATTATGTATTAACTAATTAACTTGAAGGAAAATTCATATCTGACATTTAATACGATTTCGAATAAAATATCGAACGCATTGATAAAAAGTTGCTTAAAAATGTTTGGGGGTTAAGGATTGTTTGACTACAGGCTTTTTATTATAATATAATCATAATTATAACACAATCATCATAATCATCTTCACGGAATTAATTGAGAGTCGTGGAAATTTTGCTACCAAATGCCTTTTAAAAATATCCATAGTTTATTTCGTGCGTAACTTCAAATACACATCGATTCAATACAAAATTTGAAAATGGTCAATATGCATTCAGAATTCATTATGTTCTTGTTCTTGTTTTTTTTTTTTTTTTTTTTGAAAAGACAATGACTTTATAAACGACAATGATGATATTTTTAAAATAAAATTAACATGATTGTGACGCAAACGATGATCTCGATAAAATTTGTAGACTGTTACAAGATACATACATACATTACTTTTTTGCATTTTTTTGTTACTACATTTCATCTCGTTACTAGGCCATAATATCAATTTATGGTAAATAAAAATTTCTTGAGATCATTGCCCACATGTCTTTTTCTTCATTGTTTGTTTTGATACATCGCCGGTTCAGTCTGGCGGGTTGGGTGAATGAATGGATCAGTTTTTTGCTATCGTTGACAAAAAAATTTAAATTTGTTTATATGTATGTATGTATGTACTCGTATTTTTATTATGAATAAATGCACACATTTGATTTTCAGATTTTCTATTGTTGTTTTAATTTTATTTTAAGTTTGCAAAAACAAACATATTTGTTGTAATATTAGATTTTTTTCTAATTGAAAAAAAAAAAATATGCAATTAACCCATTTTGATTATTACCGAATTAATTTTCCACCATAACCAACAACTCATTTAAGACATTTACCATAGAATGAATGCCATTCCGTTTAAATTTACAGTGGGTAGCCAAAACAGTGTGAATGTTTACTACTTTTTTAATTTTATACCTTTATGCTGTAATTTTCACCCTACCTTCTGGACTATAATTTCCGTATCAAAGTCATTTAAAATACACATTGGTACAAATGTACCAAGGGTGTGGTTAGAACCCAATTCCATATCCTCTTTGCAGCGATATTATGTTTTTCGTGGCAAGTCCATGCTTCCTAATATAATGTTCCAAAACCCCTAAAGAAAAGGAACGACTTCTAAAATAATATCCACTTCCGAAATCTCCACGCAGAAATTGATCAATATAGGCTAATTTTTACTGAGGGGTATTTTGCCACCGTTGAAAATGTTGATGTTGACTGGCCGGGGAATCGAACCCACGACCTTTAGCGTGCTAGGCGGGTGTGCATACCATTGCACCACGGTGGCACCCAGTAATGTTTCCTGTGTATTTCAGCCATGTAAAACTTCTCTACAAAGTGATGTCTTAAGACACGCCGTTCGGACTCGGCGATAAACAGTAGGTCCCATATCATTGAGCTAATATGAATCGGGGTGCACTCATTGATATGAGAGAAGTCTCCCTTGTCCCATATGGGATGTTTGTGGAACAATTATATATACATATATAGGCTAATATTTAGGTATATTTCCAATATGAAGGTAACTTCAGATTATACGTAGTTGTTGTACACGCATCGTCCAAATGGAATGTCTTTAACATGGATAGAAAATATCGGCGTCTCGTTGTTATTAAATCTTGGTTAAAACGTCAGGCCTAAGCTTTCTGAGGGAGTATAGCGATTGGTATTATCTTGCTTCGTGTTGCGCCAACCTGATCCTCAGTGTGTCATCGTCATCTGATTACGAAACTCCTCGCAATCTCCTCAATATCAGTACCAGCCGCAGTCTTGACACCGTGTATTGTTGTTCCGTATACCGTATAATGTGACGTTCCTGCCTTTGGAGTTGTGAAACAACGTTCTTAACTTGGATCGTGCGAAAAGTGGTGGTGGTGGTGTACTTGCAATCCTATTGCACAAGTCTGTTCCGTACAGACCTATCACGCTTTGACTCTACTCTAGTGACCCATAATTAGAGTGTATGGGGGTAGCGGTAAGGTGTGAACCCGCCGATATAGAACTGTTAAATATGTATGTATATCCCGCCGATTAATTGTTGTTTCCCGCGTTATTCGCCTGACATGAGGCCATTGTTGGAAGTTGATAACCGGCTGGTCCTAGTAGACTTCAATGGGCTACATGAATCAGGGCATTCAACTCTAGGGAATGACCAGAGAGGCATAGGGCTGGCTGAGCAAATATATAGCTCTACATTTTGCATCGTAAACGAGGACGCGCCCACCAGGATTAGAGGAGACATATCCATCGTGTCACCTGGTCTGATGAATGAAGTAATTTGGCAACCCATCATATCCCTTGGGTCAGACCATATGAAAGCCGTACTTTCCTTAACCATTGGAATGCCAATTGACAAGGTTTCAGAGAATTCTATAACCTACGCCTTAGAGAACTGCCCAATCCCTCTGATGTTCGGGTGGAAGAGAGGAAATTCCGAGACATCGTCCCTGTTATCATGAAGGTCGTATACCTGAAATTAGAGTTTATTTCCCAGCAGAAGAGACGCAATTAGCAAATGAACAGGATATGAGATTCGCTGTAGGAACCCTAGGGTTATTTTAGCCGTCAGAGAGCTGACATTGGAAGTTAATAGATAAATGGGTTAACACAAACGGAAAAAGTGGCTTGAGCATCTGAAGTGTTGCAACATTGCGACCTGTTTAAAATAATGAGTTAGTAGGGGCTTCTGTAAGTAGTTACGACTACCAAAAAGTACTCTTAAAACCCAATATTTGGTAATGATTTTTTTGCTGAGATATCTCCTGAACTGCTAAAACTCTACCTATCTGCAATTCCACGCCCTATCAAGGGCATTGAGATAATTACGTACGAGGATGATTTCATCAAGTCCGTTGATAACATTTGCGTCAGACTAAATGCATATCTCATTGATCTTGTGTTCTTCCCCTCGAGGAAGTCACTGTTCACCACTTAAAGTGCTTGTCGATGGGTCAATTAATCCGATCTCTAATTACCCCAAAGTCCTGAAGGTCATATTCGATAGCTTACATAAGTCGTCCGCGTTCGTTCAAAATAAAGCAATGAGCTACATTTGTCAAACGTAAGTCTTCACAGGACATTGTTCCTTACACTCCAAATGGCTTCCACGCCAGAATGCCTCTAATTTCAAACCGTATTTCTTTCTTCACTTGGGAATTTCATTAAAAGAAAACAACTAATTTCCATTCAAAACACTCGAAGTCTTTGAACTTCTAACGTAAACGCAAAAAATAATAAACATTTCATTCAACATACCCATTTCAGATGCTTACGTCCATGGTTTTTTTACCTTCAGAATCAGTTTTTTTTTTGCTATTTCTTAGAAATTCAACACACAGAAATACGCATATTTATTCCATGATTTTTAGGGTGGTGCCTCGGTAATGGTTGCGGCGGGCGGCGGGTTGGTGGACTCGATTTATAGTGCAAAATTAAAAAGTCATCAACACTATTTGCAGATTGAAACTTATTAAATTTATGTCATTACTGACAGAGCCTGCCTGTGGGACGTACGAGCAAACCTGGGAAAACACAGCATCACCGTCATCGGTTGCCTCCAGCTAGCTCTAGTAAGTGCTAACGCCAAATAAAAATAAGAATAACAACATCGACCACTGACAGACAACCGTTGCGTTTGGCCGCAAGGTAATTGAATCAAAGCGCGCTCTACCATTACCTTCAGCACCACCACTACTGCTACCCCATTTATACTATGATTATTATCACCATAAACATCATCATCACCATCATCTTCTTCCATCGCCACCAGCTAAGCAATCACACACAGTTCGAGAATGTAAACAAATGATTAAAAGAGTGGGAGCGGCAACGCATCGCATCTACCGGTGGGTGCCACAGCATCCATCCATCCATCCAGCACCCAATACAATGGACATCATTCAAAAACCACCAAAGAGCAGAGCGTTCGTTATATTATTTGTTTTTTATTACTTTTGTTTGTTGTTTGAATTTTTTTTTTTCATTTTTTATTTTTGTTTTGTTTTTATTGGACGTGAGAATAATGTGTGCGACCAGAGTATGTTTTCATCTTCAATGAGATTGAGACGGCGACAGCGAAATTTTTTTTTTCCCCGTTTAGTTTCGCATCTGAATATGACGATTATTTGAACACTCGAAATTCTTTCATAAACATGCCAAAAACACAACAAATAATATACAACAACAATCAACAGCACATACATACACTCGGATTCCACAAAATGCGTTTATCACTTTTAGTTCAGCAGAGGAGACTTATTAGGAAAATGTTCACAAATTCCGCCAATACGAACGACAAAATCGACAAATGAGACCCAACGTTTTTTTGTTCACTTATTTCTGTCCGAAACGAGCCGTTTAATTCAAAGGCCGCCAAACAACTGATGGCAGAAAGTTTTGCCAAGAACCACATCAATGGAGCTCTTCCAGAGATGGCACAATGGGGGATTTGCAGAAAAATTATGGTAAATTAAAAAACATATAACAACACAAACACATGAAGCCTGCTAATTCACAGTACAGTAGACAACGGATAGAAGAAAAAAAGTTAATAATTTTTTGCCAAAACATAGCGTATTTTTCTTTAATTTTGATATTAAAATTATTTTATATAAGAATCCCTTTTGTATGCATGTATGAAATATTTTGTAAGCACAAAAAATCTCATTTAGAATAAATTTCTTCTAGAGCGATCATGAATAAAAATTCCGTGCCGTTTTATTTCCAAAAATGGAACATTTTGGTCGATTCGACGAGAATATTCCATAATTCAGTGATTCTAGTAGTTTTCAACGTTTTAAAATATTGATTTTAAAAGAATTTCACGTTTTAAAATTATTTTCCATGCGGAATATTCCGAGGAAAGTATTCATGATTACCCTGTTTAAAATTTCTTTTTTATTGCATTAAATAAAAAATTATACCATTGTAATCAGAATCACAAAAAAATCGGTAGAAATTTGAAAACTATTCTTCAAAGCCCTTAAATACTTACTTACTTAGATGGCTTTTATACTAAACAGAACGTCTTGTTCCATAAGCCGAACTAAGAATAGATTTCCAAACGCACCGATCTTTTGCCTTACATCTCCAATTTTGGACACCATGTTTTGTGATATCTTCTTCAACTTGGTCTTTTCATCGGATTTTTGGCCTTCCCTTGGGGCGTATACCGTCGAGTGGCTCGTATTCAAATGCCTTTTTGGCGGGGGCATCTTTATCCATCCTGCTAACATGGCCAAGCCAACGCAATCGTTGTAGTTCGATACGTTTTACTATATCGATGTCGGTCGGCTGGTATAGCTCGTGGTTCATACGACGTCGGTATTCACCCTGTTGATAGCATAAACTTCGTCTTATCGCCGTTGACAGCCAGACCCACTTTGGCAAACTCTTTTTAAATTTTTGCAAAGGTGGCTGTTACGGCTCGCGCTGATCTACCTATTATGTCTATGTCATCTGCGTATGCAAGCAACATTACATATTTATTGTATATCTTGTTGTTTTTGTCTCTGGCCGTATATATATTCGCATCTCGTATGACCTTTTCCAGTCGGATATTAAATAGGTCACACGATAGAATGTCACTTTGTCTGAAAACTTGTTTTGTGTTGAAAAGCTCGGAGAGGTTCTTTCCTATTTTAACCGCCGATCTTGTGTCAGCCAATGTCATCCTGCATAGTCGAATTAGTTTTGCAGGGATACCAAACTCAGACATGGCTTGAAACACCTTTGATCTAATTGGGCTGTCGAACGCGGCCTTATAGTCGATGAATAGGTGGTATGTGTCGATCTGTCTTTCGTGGGTCTTCTCCAATATTTGGCGTAGTGTGAAGATTTGGTCAATTGTCGACTTACTAGGTCTAAAACCGCATTGGTATGACCCGATTATTTCATGGGTTTTAACCGTTCACACAGTATGCTCGACAACACTTTATATGCGATGGGAAGGAGACTTATACCTCGGTAATTTGCACAAACCTTTTTATCTCCTTTCTTATGTACGGGACATAGTAGGCTGAGGTTCCAATCGTTGGGTATGCTTTCTTCCTGCCAAATTTCGCAAATCAGCTGATGCATACTCCTTACCAGCATTTCGCCACCGGTCTTGAACAATTCGGCGGGAAGTCCATCAGCGCCTGCTGCCTTATTGCTTTTCAGCCGATTAATGGCTGTCGTAACCTCGCTTTGGCTAGGTGGTAGACATTCAACATTGTCATTTAGAATTGGTTCTGGGGTATCTTCATTGCCATTCTTATTCGATACCAAAAGCTTCATAAAGTGCTCCTTCCACATCCTCAGTACGCTATCTGTATCAGTTACCAGATTCCCTTGGTCATCTTTGCAGGAGAATGTGCCTGCACCATATCCTTCAGTCTGGTGTTTTACACTCTGGTAAAATTTTCGGACTTTATTCTGACTCCTGAACATCTCGAGTTTCTCACGCTCACGTTTTTCTTGCTCCTTCTTTTTTCTCCTGAAAATACGCTTTTCCTCTCTCCTCTTCTCCCCATAAGTTTCTTTCTTTCTTCGTGTTGCTACTGAATGCAGTGTTGCTCTATATGCTGCGTTCTTTTCTTCTGTAGCTTTACGACACTCCTGATCGTACCATACATTTTTAGGTGGAGGTTTTTGGTACCCAAGTATGGCTTTTGCGGCAGTCTGAAGGGAGTGGGCTATTCTTTGCCAACGTGCTTCTACATTATCGGGACAAGGAGTGCTGTTTTCCAACGAGTCAGTTGAGCGGAGTAGGCTTGTGCTGTCTGTTGTGTTTGCAGCTTCTCGACATCCAGCTTCCGTCCTGTGTTAGATCGCACTTTTGCCGCAACATTAAGACGAGTGCGTACCTTGGCTGCTACAAGGAAATGGTCCGAATCGATGTTCGCACCTCGAAACGATCTGACATCTAACACACTGGACGAGTGTCTTCCATCTATCACAGCACGATCAATCTGATTTTTTTGTTTTCCCATCCGGGGATATCCACGTAGCCTTGCGTATGTCGAGGTGTGGGAATCTGGTGCTGCTCACTACCATGTTCTGATGTTAAAAAACTTTGCTTTTATACGGATTGTGGCAATTCTCTCATCAACCGGAGTAAAACTGGATACAAGATTTTTTGCCTCCGATTTACCATGAATCCAACATCTAGCTCATGCTTCGTTTCATGGCAGCTATAATACATTGCCTAATCGTTTGTGATCTTTACCCGATTCCATCGCACTTCCTGAGGGACCAAGATAAGTCCTGGGCTTTGCCATGTTAAAGCCGGTCAAGACCGTTCCTTGGTATCATTCATCCCCTACGTCAGCCACGCCCCTAAATTACACTTATGCTAAAATTTTAAACATTCGCCTAATGTTAGTCATGCCTTTCGATTATAGTGGCCACCAGCCATTTAAATCGGTCACTGTAGGATTTTTAAAGCTTTTGGACCATTATATTTAAAAACATGGACTTGCCCATCAAACACACTATATCGCTGTAAACCAGACCCCAAGGAGTACCTTCGGTAAAAATTTCAAAACGATCTTCTAACAATCATTAAACTGCACATAAGCGAACATTTTAAAAATTCCGAAAAAATAATCCTTCTTGGAACGTGATGTACTTTTAGAAGAAATTTTACGACGTGCAAAGTTTCTACTAAATTGTATACTCAATTCGTTATCGTGCGCATCAATCATGTAAGTTGGTGTCGGCAGGGTTTTTAGTGGTTTTGGGCCAGAGAGAAAAGTGAAATTGCAAACTCAACGAGAGAAATGTTGAGTGCGGACCAACCCAGCAAAATGTTCGATGTCAAAGATGCCATTAAATCATGGGTGCAAGTGATCTGGCATGCCATCTTTTAGGCATCTTCATCGATGAATTTTATGTGAGCGTGGACCCCAAAAGATGTTAATCATTTTTGGATACCAAACATGTCATTTTCACCAATGCTTTGGCATGTCATTTTCACCAAACCTTTGCAATGACATTATCATTACGACGAGAGTTTTAACAACGTTGGTTGTGATTTCGAGTCTCCGACAACATCAAGCCTATTGTAAATAATTAATCTTATATATTTAGACAAATGTGTATAAATAAAAACACAAAATTCATCTCTATTGGATCGATGGAATGGGTTCAAATGCTGATGAAAAGATCGGATCTTTCACGACTTTCTTTGCATGGGTTCAAATGCTAATGAAAAGATCGGATCTTTCACGACTTCGTTTGAACCAATGCAAAATATGCCATGAAATCACGTCATCGCATGGAACCCCTTCCTTCAAATTTTGCTGGGAATATATAGGGTGGGAAGAAGCATGAGAATCCATAAATAATATAGCAAAAACTAATCTAGGATACACCAATAAAAACGAGCGTGAAATTTGGATAAGCGACAACACATGCAGCCTCATTCAAAGACGAAATAACCTTAAAATACAGTGCATTGCTGACAACGGTCAAAGGTCCGAATATACATAGATCAATAGCCAAAGCACTGAAACGTTCCGCTCGCGCTGACAAAAGTAGCTATCTTCAATCCAAACAAACTTTTACCAAAATAAGCCCATTATCGATGTCAAAGGACAACTTCTGACTTCAATCGAACAACAAACCCAGCGATGGATGGAATATTTCCAAATAACCAGCAACATACATTCAAATGAAGAAAGCGAAGTGACATCTGGTACTACCAATCAACCATCATTGACGAAATCGCAGCGGCAATAAAATCCATGAATAGAAATAAAGCACCAGCCGAAATACTGCAAGTCGCCCCACTAGTCTCAGCTGAAATCATGTTCCCATTCGTAATGGAAACCTAGCAACAAGGGCAATTTCCAGAAAGTTGAAAAAAGGGGATTATCAAGGCACATTTATATAAGGTAGAAGTGACAATAAGTTGTATTTTTATTTTTTTGTACCCATTAAATTTTAAACTTCGAAATTTACTACCACAAAACACTTCCTTTCGTCCTAACCAAAGGATTACACATGCAAGTAACTTGCAGAGAGTTGTGTATATATATTATAGTCGAAACTTCAATTTTTTCGAACTGACACTTGCATGTGTAAACGTTCGGTAAAAAATTGAAGTTACTTTCAAAGCACTTACATTGATTACTGACAAGGAAATTTTGTCGGCAGTGAGGTTGTTAGTTGGTGTGGCAGTGAATATGTGTGAGTGTATTGGTATTTTTCGAACTGCCACTTGCATGTGTAAACGGGGTGTCAACGGGCAATAAAAATGACCTACGACAGTTCTGAATGCTTTATATTTACATTTTGATTCAAATTTGTTATATTCTAGAGGATTTTCAAAATGTATTTATGTTTTTCCTGAAATTTAGAACGGCCCATGGTAGAATAATAAAAGGTAACCTCATTTAAAAAAATCGTAGATACATCTCTGGACCTATAGACATGCTCAATTACAGACTAATTGAACGTATCCAACCCTGCATGACATGAATAAAAACAAAAACAACTTTTGTTTATTTACATTTATTTAAGCTGTGTTCCAGAACTAAAAAGTTTTTACAATTTTTACGACTTTTACACATTTTACTCGAAAAAGCGTTCCCGTACACAAAAAAGTTGTAAAATGTTCACTTCTCTTTAAACAAAAATGGCGCTGAATGACGCTCTCTTTAAAAACTTTTTACACGACAAATTTGGGCGAGTAAAAAAATAGTAACATGGTTGCCGGCGTCTGATTGGCTGATACGCCGACTTTGACATTTGTTCCAGTTTTTTTGACGTATTTTCCATTTTTCCGTTCCCGAACTATTTCAGAAAACTTGTGTGTAAGAACAAATTTTTTGCAGTTCTCTCTTTTACGAGTTTTACCATTAAAAAGTACGGGAACGAAGCTTTAATGTAAATTTTTTTGAAAATGGTAAGTTAAATATAAATAGATTCTGTGCGAAAAATACTGAAATTCATAGCTATATATTTTCTTAAAGTGATGAATATGGCGAATCTGGTCCTGCTATTGGTGAAAAGAATTATATGATAGTAAGGAAGTGCCTACTCAACATACAAAGAAAATGAAAATTATGGTATCCAAATCTGTTCAAAGGAAATCAACCCCAGTTTACATCAATGTTTTTCGAGGGCTAGTCCAGCCTACCGACAGAATTCTCCAAAAGCTCTAAAAATCTTAATCTGGCTACTAAAACGAATGGTGGACACGAACTATCGAAAAGAATGACTGATATTGGCCCAACATAAAAATTCTCTCAATCTGGACCTTAAAAATAGAGCAATTCAATCCCGCACTATTTGTATTATAAATAAAACGTATTCCCAATTTATATTTAATTTAGTATTTGCTCTTTTATTTTATTAATTTTATTTTTTGAAACAAAAGTGCCAAATATGTATGTGTGTCATGATATACACAACACAAATATAGACAATGTTTGTCAACACTGTTTTGACAATAAAATGTTGTCAAAGCTTTAATTTAGAAAAAAAATTTAAACATATGATTGCATAAGGTTACCTTTTTTAATTGTACCATGAGAACGGCCATATTATTCTATATGTTCTTTGACATTTAATTTTCAATAACATTAACGTTGTTTTTGTAAATTTGATAGTTGTTGTAATTCACACATCTACCTTATATAAATGTGTATAACAATACTAACCCCCAGTTTTTGTAAAAAATTTTATTCTTCTCACACGAATTGTCAAATTTTGTAGATCGATTTACTCGATTTGGCGCAAATGTAGAGCGCTGATTTTTAAATGAGGAATCATTAATGATATATGGAACGGGTATACGAAAAATTAGATGTGTATGTCATCTGGGGGCTGAGCTATGAATGCCTAAATTATTACGAATATAGACGAACAAAAATAAGTTACAAAAACTGGGGGTTAATACCATATACAAATTAACCCCCTGTTTTTGTAACTATTTTTTGTTCGTTCGTATATATTCGTAATAATTTTGGCATCCATAGCTCAGCCCCTAGATGACATACAGACCTAATTCTTCGTAGACACGTTCTATACAAAGTTAAGAATTCCTCATTCAAAAATCAGCGTTTCACATTTGCGCTAAGGCGAGTAAATCGATCTACAAAATTTGACAATTCGTGTGAGAACAATAAAATTTGTTACAAAAACTGGGGGTAAGTCCCAATTTACATTGGGCGAGTTTACTTGCGGCAATTGTCATTTTGTAGGAGAGAGAGGTGAGACTATGGTAACCCTTTGCCTCTCAGCACCCTCTCTCACCTACAAACTGAAAATTGCTGCAAGTAAACTCGCCTAATGTAAATTGGGACTAATTGCTATCATAATCAACACAAGGCTTCAGGAAATAGAAAAAAGTCTAAGGGACGAACAAGCTGGGTTCCGCCCCCCCCCCCACCGCAGTTCCGTAGACCAAGCAAACACGCTTCGAAATATAATAGACCAATCAATCGAAACGCGCTCTCCTCTATACCTGGTATATATTGATTTTCATAAGACATTTGACTCCATACTGGAAGCCAAAGGAGTACCCCTTAAATTATCAGTCTTGTAAAAGCAATGCACGAAGGAGCTACACTATAGGATAGATAACATAATGGCTGAGTTAAGTTAAAACGACCAGATGTTTTTTCCAGCTTCAACACTGCGAATGAAAGACTTGCTGCAATTCGCATTAAACCGAAATCCATTTCCCGGGTAAAAGCCCCAATTTGTTGTCGTCTTTTGGGAAAAGGAACTAGAAAGATCGATCCACTCCGGGAACTAGATTGCCCAACTCTGCCAGACACACGCGCAGGGCTAAATCGACACCAAATTGTCTGAAACAGATTTCGTCCAAATATTACTCTGATGAGCTACATTGTTTATTGAATCAAAGTGTACCCTCGTTAGTCATCCATACAATAATATGGATGCGAATCGGATATTGTTATTTAGGCAATACCTTGTATGGCCTACCAAAGGTTTTACCATACTCCCAATTAAAAATAGGAATTTTATTGTTCATAACTACATATCTCCTACTGTAACTAAACACTTGGAACATGAAAACAACGACCACAACATGTCGTATAGGGATGTCACAGCAATAGGATTTTTAGTGATTATTTTTTAATTTGACTCATCAAACAATCGATGTGTCTCGATATTTGGTAACAATACTACTGGATATTGTCTGCTTACACAACGTTCTAATCCTTAAAAACATCCTATAGACTGTGCTATACAGTCGGACACTAAGCCCACCTGATTGTTATGTTTATTGGCAAAAACATTATAGTGATTTCAAATACAAAGGAATTCAAATCACAATAATGTAAAATCTATTATGTTTGTTGTCAAAAGTTTTTAACAGAACTCTGAATGGCCGACCTTATGTAGGCCTTGATCCTGCAGAAACATTTTTCTTAATTAATTTTTCTCCTCATCCACCCGAAACATATGATCCTAATCGAATTCCCTAATTTTACAACTTCATGCACATGGAACGAACGAACATAACACAACATAAAACGGCAATGAATTGGTCTCATCAAACTGTTTGTATGTCTTAACCACAATCGCCTGTGTTCAAGGAAACCCCAAAATATTCAATGAAGCATGGAATTAGGGGAAAATATGATGAAGATAGGTGATACATACATACAAACATATAATGATGAGTAATATGCGGGTCATTTCGCATGCAAAAAAAAAAGAATGTACATACACATGAAATACAGTTAAATCGTTAACAGTAGTTGCGTTAATAGTACGTTTATACATACATATATAACCAGATTTAACGAAACCACTGGATTTCAAATGGCAATTTCATTGCTTATATTTTAAATAGATCCTCATAAAAAAGGTTAACCTTGCAAAAGGCTATAAGTCTTCTGGTTACTTTCCCAGCAGGAATTGCCCAGCAAGAACTTTCTCAGAGAGTAAGGGGTTTTTATTCTATTTTGCTAGAAAATTGTAAAAAGTAAACAGACACCTTCCCAGCAAGCAATCAGCTGACTTGCCAAAACAGAACAATTTGTCCGCCAATAAAGGAAGCAAACACGTTGTATTTTATTAAAAATAAAAAAGAAAATGAAACAAAAAAGTATTTTTCCACTTTACAAATTTGTTCTCCATAAAACAATACAATTAGACTATGTTATTTCCACAATAAAATTGTTTTTAATATTCACAAACATAAATCAACAAAAAAACTAAAAACGGCTGATTGATTGTTTTCAGGAAGAAGAAGAGCTTGCAAGTGCTTGCTAGAAGAAATTTGTCCAGCAAGAATTTGCAAGCTCTCAGTGAAAGAACTGTCAAAATGTCTCTCTCGAATCGCTCTCTTTTGCTGGTTTTTTATGTTAACAGACGACTTCCAGCAACAATTGGTACAAATTGTTAAAAATTTTAGGGTAACCAGACACTAGAGCTGGCAAACCATCGATGGAAATATCGATATTATCGATACTTATTTTTTTACGCCAATATCGATGAATAGTTTTTTATATCGATACTATCGGACATTTTGACATCACTAAATAAGAGCCATAGAAGCAATAGCCAGGAACAAATTGTTAAGCCTCAGTCCACACTAGAGTGATTTCATGGACAAAATTTCATCAAATTATAGGTCCCTGGTCGAGTTAAACAGAAATTTCATGATGTTACGCTACAATGGAACTCGATCTAGGGACGCATAATTTAATGAAATTGTTTCAATAAAATCGCTCTTATGTTGACCGGGACACAGTAGAGTAAAATCATGAAATTGCTGTAGTGAGGAATTCGGTTAAAGAACGCCCAATTTCATGATTTTTTTAATGAAATTCACTCTAGTGTGAACCGGACATAGTAGAGTAATATTAGCCCTGTTCCTTTACGTACAAGAATCTTCAAGTTTTACAACTTTTTACTCGAAAAGCGTTCCTTTACTTCAGACACAATACAATTCATACGGGTTCAGGTTTCAACTTTTGCCGGTTTTACCATTTTCAGAAGTAAAGGAACAGACTAATTATGAAATTGCTGTTGCGAGGAACTCGATCTAAGAACACCTAATTTTAAGAAATTTTTTCAATGAAATCGCTCGAGTGTTGACCGGGACTAAAATACGCATTTGATTATACAAGCTTTTTGAGTAAACGAATAAAACGAATTCATGACATTTTTTAGAAGCTGCAAGAAAATGGCGTGGATTGAACCGGTGATTGGTGAGAAGACCTCCGACAAAAATCGGTAAAACTAAAATGCTTATAAATTCGGTAATTAACGATATTTTTCGGTAAGTTAGCGACGAATAAAAAGTAGTTGAAGTTCTACCGATAGTGACAGTGTTGTCAACTTTTATTTTCATTCATAATTTTTCATTCATAATTTTGCGTTTTAATGTTAACGATTTTTGTCGGTAACTCAAGAAATTACGCACTACTGGACTAATTAAATTGCGACAGTTAGAATTTTCATTGCTAGCGGTTAACAATAGAAAATGAAACACTATTCTCCAAAATGATTTCGTGAAATTGGGCTGGAACATATCTCCTCAAAGTCCACCTTGAGAGCACGAAAACGTAACGTACCGACGTTTTAAAATTGCATTTTACAACGGTATTTCAATGGCAGAACAAGTCTGTTGACCATTTTGGCTTCTAAATAAATATGGGTGAGAAATCTACGATAGTATCGATTTTATCGATAGTTTGAAACGGAAATATCGAAAAAATCGAATGGGGCAGATATCGATAGTTTGCCAGCTCTACCAGACACAGCTAATATAAACATGACCTAACATCCTAACGGACAATAAAATAGCCATATAAGAGTTGAAATCAAGAATTGTGTTGAACTGCATATAAACGGTGATCTTGAAACAACATTAAATAAAAACCGCTTACACTTCGGAAGCATTTGCAGATTCTGAAACAGCAATGTTCATAGATGAGAAAAATCCAAAAACAAGAAAAAATCGCTGGAAGTCAAATCTTTAGGTTTTCTCGATTTTGCTTGAAAACGCAAATCTTATCAAAATGGGACCATTCTCCACAAGATTGGCTTTCGTAAGTTTTTCCTAGGTTGTACCATTTTTGAGATATATATGCTTAAGTTCTGAAATTGCAGTCACATTGTTTTATAAGGAATCAACACAGTCAGTGAAATGTCCAAATCTGAACTTCTATATCTCAAAAATTGTAAAACATTTTTAAAAAATTGTAAAGGACTATCTTGCAAAGAAATGCTACATCATTTTCTTTAGTTCTATTTTGATAGGGCTTCCGGTTTCCCTGCAAAATCGTGAAATTTTTTGAATTTTTTCATTTTTCTCATCTATAAACATTGTAGTTTCAGAATCCGCAAAAACTTCCCAGGTGTAAGCTCCTTTCATTTAAAGTTGGTTCAAGAGCACCGTGAATATTCTATAAGGAATCACTCCCAACACGGCTCGGAGTAATATATATATGGACTTACAGTATCGGCCAAAACTAAAGCACCCCCTCAGTAAATTTTTTTTAAATGATAATTTTTTTATGAAAACTAAATTATAAATTTATTTTTTATTTTTCTTTTTATTTATTTATATCTTTATAATTGAAAAATACAAAAATGAGGAGATCAGAATTTAATAAACAAAAGTTAAAATTCAAAAAACATTTTAGGTCGCAAATATAAGCGGACAAAACTAAAGCACCCCCCATTTGAGGTACAGCAAAAACTATTGAAATCAATATTTCGTTGCTTTACCTCTATTCTGGATGACACAATCACATCTTTTAGGCATAAAGGATACTAAATTATTAATTATTGCAGGCGAAATAATCGGTTTTCGGAAAATTTAGCTTATATGCCATTTAGATATGACACCATTAGCCGGATTTAGCGCATTATCAGGTTTTATTTGCTAAATCCAGCCAAAATCTACCAGATTTCCCATACAAAAATAAATCCTCCTATTGAGTGGATTTGTTTTAAATCTGGCATAAATCCTTGTATACAACTCTGTTTTTAGCAACATGTTGCTAGAAAATACAAAAAGTTGCCAGCTGGCACAAGAAACAAGGTAGATGCATCGGTGAATTGCGACACTAAAAATAATTTAAAATGTAAAAATTTGTAAACATGGCGGAAACATTAAATTTGTTTTGATGTACAAAGTTGATTTTAATCAACCAAGACTAATATTTATGATGTCTAAACGATAAAATAATTCGTTTATTTATTTTAGATGGGCAAACTTCGATAAAATAATAATTTATTTGCTCTTTAGTTAGCATTAGTAGCATAATGTGCTAACATTTTCAGTATTAAACAATACATTTCATGGTACAAGAATAAAGGTAGTTTCATGCTAACAACTGATTTAAATTTTTTTCAAATTTTGAATTTGAAGTACGTTCATTGCCAAATCGATTTTGATAGAATGTATTTGTATATGTGTTTACATGTATACACATATACGTATATGTCATTTAAATTTCATTTGAATTTCTTTTAAAATAAACGAAAAATTATTAATTCCTTTTTCCAATCGTCAAATATATATGTATACAAAAACGGCTGACATTGATGTTGTGGTCTGTTCCCGCGGTTGGTGCCGGTGTGAAGATTAATGAAGCTTTCAAAGAATTATGGAAGAAATTTCACATTGCTGTTGGGCATGGTAAATATGAATTTTGGAATGATTCGGGTAAATGTTAAACATCTTTGTATTAGCAGAGCCATTTGACGAACGGAACCACAAGAACTTTGTTACGGTACTTTGTTGTGAACATCAAATCCCCTTGACCCGTTTCAATTCTCAAAGAACTTCGGAGAACGAACAAAGAGTACCAAGTGCTAAGCTTTGCAGTTGTTCCGTAACTGTGAACAAGGACTTCGATGAGAAATTTAAGATACGAATGTCAGAAAGAAGCATATCAGACAAAGGAACTAGATGCATAATAGATTACAAAAGTGAAACAAAATACATACATATATATGAATGTTGTGCATTGTGAAGTTTTTATTAATGAAAAGAAATAAAAAACTGGAAAAATCAGATCTTTAACAATGTTGTAATGACAAATATATTCCTTTTTCCAAAACGCATCAACTTGGTTTTTGGTCCATATTACAGCAGTAATCAATGTAAAATGTTATGAAGATCTTAAAAGTGTTGAATAGGAACACGTTTAGTTGTTGCAATAGATAGCCTGTTGAAGTTGACCGTTGTTATAACTCTTGTTGTTTCTTTGTTGAAATGGTTGTTGCAGTAGTTACATTTATGGAGTCCGTGATCAAAGAATTGTTTGCCTCAGACCTACCATAACATTCTGTGCATTTGGCGAACTTTGGGCCGGTGAGGCTTAGACTCCTTACGGCTGCGAAATCAAGAGTCATACCAACATCAAATATATTGCTCTGCATGCAAAAATATCGAAGTTTTCAGTTCATACAGCCGATATTTCTAATTCCAAATCAAAAATTAAATTTATCTGTGATCCAACCTGGTTTTGTAGGAAACAGTGTTTTTCCGTATAAATACGGTCCGTGTTGTTGGGTCGGTTGAAGCTGCTGTTATTGTGGTTGATCACTGCTCCACAGCAAGAATATTCGAATATTTATATTTTTTTCAGAAACACAAATTAATAACAAACTTATTTTGTTTTTTTTTTTTTATCAAATGTCATGACGTATTATTGTTGTTCTGTATTTGACACGCTCCCGTACAGAGATACAGGGTTGTATTTACCTAATTTTGACAGATGCGACTACCTTTTATTATTCTACCATGAATACATTTGTAATTTGACGTATGTTTTTTGAGACGAATTCAATTTACAAAAAATTCTTTTGACGTTTCACATTCGTTCAGATGGGCTGATGCATCTACCTTGGTAATTGTGCTATGAACAAAAATCAGCTGACTGCCATTTAAATCCTCCAAAATGTATATCTAAATGCAATGAGATTTGTACTGGATTTATTAAATCCAGTCGAGGATTTATGGCTAGTCTAAATGAGGTATTAAATCCTCAAAATACTGAAAATCGGAAGTTACCGTTATATGGTGGCTACACCCAAACGTGAACCCAGGTCCACCATTTTTGGTGAATATGTTTTGTGACCACTAGGAACCCAAAGTACAAAATTACAGCTAGTTTAGTAGGAAATTGTGGCTTAAATATCCGAAATACCGAAGATCCGAAGGTACCGCTATAAGGGGGCTATCCCAAAACATTAGCCGATATTGTTCATATTCATCCAAAAATGATGCGACCTAAAATATTATTTGAATTTTAACTTTTGTTTATTAAATTCTGATTTCCTTATTTTTGTATTTTCCAATTATAAAGATATAAATAAATAAAAAGAAAAATAAAATACAAATTTATAATTTAGTTTTCATAAAAAATTATAATTTCAAAAAAATTTACTAAGGGGGTGCTTTAGTTTCGGCCGATACTGTACATCTAATCACGTACAGTGATTAAATGTAATTTGGTTGCAGCTTTGCATCTTCTAATATTTTGTCCACATTTATTTTAACTTCTGAAATAGTCCATATCTGTCTTGTCCTTAGGGTACCTCTCCCATAAAAGTTCAACATTTGTGTCTAAGCGCACTTTAGGGTATATCTCTGTCGACAAAAAACTGACAATTGCCGCAAGGAAAATTGCCAAATGTAAATATGGACTAACACAAGTTAATTTTATGGCAACAAGTAAAAAAGTATCAATCGGTTTGTCGACAGAGATATACCCTAAACTGCACTTAGACACAAATGTTGAACTTTTATGGGAGAGGTAACCTAAGGACAAGACAGAGATGAACCATTTCAGAAGTTAAACTAAATTTGGACAAAATATTAGAAGATCCAAAGCTTCGACCAAATTGGTTGCCCCGTTCAAGAGATATCGTGCATACCATTTTCGTGACATTTTTTAAATATTGGGGGGAAGTACCAGAAGTTGTGGATCGGAACTGAAACTAAGTTTGGACAAAATATGACGAAGGCCAAAATTTGGACCAAATCGGTTGATCAGTTGCCATATGGTTTTTTTACACCTTTTGGGCTGTTTTCTCACGAAGTAAGGACTTGCCCCTGAAAAAAACTTTTACCGTCGTAATTGAGGCAGCAAATGCAAGTTGCTTCAAAAAAAAAAAACAAAGTGATTCGAGAGCAGGTCTTAAAGTGAACTTATCCCAAATTTTGTGTGATAGGTGCCCCAAGGAATGACAAATATAGTCCATATGCGAATCTGATCTATATCTGGTAGATATATTAGGATGTGTAAAGTATGGCCCAAATCGGTCACTCCCTTCAAGAGTTATCGTGCACTCCAGCCAGACAGACAAACAGACGGAAGGACATGGCTAAATCAAATTCAAATTGTCTGAAACGGACTTCCTCCAAACATACTTGAGGTCTAAAACCATTATTTCGATTAGGCACATTTGCCCTTATGAAAGTGTATATGGTAAAAACAAAAAATGTTTTACAATCGATGAATCCGAGTTTCACCCATTCAGAATTTGCGAACTGATACCATATTCTATATGGTATGACTGAAATTCTTTAGAGTGAAATATACTTTCGTGGAGGCTGTGACATCAATGTAGAAAAATTTACAAAAATGGGTTGAAGCCAACAAGTTTTTTATGTTCCCTTCCGATTTCTGGCTTAACCTAACATTTTATAGACCATGTCCAAGAAAAGAATTGCAGAATATTCTATCGACAACATGATTCTAGTGTATGATTTGTCGATATATCCACTGCATCCACCTAAAATTGATGCTGACATTTTAAAGCCGTAATTTAGGGGTTTTTGATTTTTTTTAATACTCCGGACGCGCAACAAGATAGTATTCCAAAATCATATGGCCTGTTCCCGTACTTTATAAAGTGGTAAAAGTCGTAAAACTTGTAAAAGTCGTAAACGATTTTCATATAAATTTTGTGTACGGGAACGCAAAATGTGTAAAAGTGGTAAAAATTGTAAAAACTTTTTAGTTCTGGAACAGAGCTATAATCTATACTTATAAAAGAGTTCAGTAATGATGACTCACTGACTGACTGACTGATAATCAACGCCCAGACTAAACGGCTAAAGCTAGAATCTTGAAATTTTGGGTGAGGGTCACTCTTGGTCCGAAGGTGTCAGATAAGGCTGGATTTTTGGAAATTCGAACTAGAACTGTACCAAAAGTACTAAAAGGTACTAAATATGGTACCCTTTGTATTAGGCAAACGCGAAGAGCTAGAATTCTGAAATTTGGAATGAGGTTCACTGATGGAGAGTTAGAAAGGTGTACCAAAGGGTTTTTGGAAATTCGAGCTATAAGTGTTCGAAAAGTACTAAAAGTTACTAAATTTAGTACTATTTGGTATTACGTGAACGGATAGAGCTAAAATCTTGAAATTTGGAATGAAAATCAAGGTTTAGAAGATGAGTTGATATAAGGAGGTGGTTTTGAAAATGTGTACTCATGTGTACGAATAGTACTAAATGGTACTAAATTTGGTACAATTTGAATTTGGGCGAACCGATGAAGTTGGAATTCTGAAATTTGGAATTACTATTATTGTTGGAGCGTAGGTTTGAGATATGGAGGTAGTTTTCGAAATTCGTACATATGGGTACGAAAGGTACTAAATAGTACCAAATAAGGTACAATTTGGATTTTGGGGGAACGGATGGAGCTGGAATCCTGAAATTTAGAATTAGGATTACAGTCGGGGTGTAGGATAGAGGTATTTTGGAAAAGTACTAAATGGTACCAAATTTGGTACAATGTGAATTTAAGTGATCGGATACATTTGGAATCCTTAAATTCAGAATTAAGATTACTTTTGGAGTGTTGGATAGAGGTAGGTTTGGAAATTCGGACCTATGGGAACAAAAAATACTAACTGGTACTAAATTTGGTACAATTTGCATTACGATGATCGGAAGCATCTGTAATTCTGAAATTTGGAATTAAGATTACTGTTGGCATGTAGGATTGAGGTAGTTGTGGATATTCGTACTCATGGGTACGAATAGTACTAAATAGTACCAAATTTGGTACAATTTGGATTTGGGTGAACGGATATAGCTGAAATTCTGAGATTTGGAATAAGGAGTACTATTGGAGTGTAGGATTGATAAAGTTTTGGAAATTTTTAGTTATGGGTAGGAAAAGCACTAAATAGTACTAAATTTGGTACAATTTAGATTTCAATGATGGGATACATTTGGAATCGTGAAATTCGGAATTAATATTGCTGTTTGAGTGTTGATAGAGGTAGGTTTGGAAATTCGTACTTTAGATCCGAAAGTACTAAATGATACCAAATTTGGATTTGAGTTATCGGATGTATCTGGAATTCTGAAATTCGAAATTAAGCTTATTGTTTGAACATAGCACTGATGTAGTTTTGAAAATTTGTACTTATGTGTACGAAAAGTACTAAATGGTACCAAATCTGGTACAATTTGGATTTGGGTGAACGGATATAGCTGGAATCCCGAGATTCGGAATAAGGATTACTATTGGTAAGTAGGATTGATTAAGTTTTTGAAATTTTTAGTTATGGGTACGATAAGTACTAAATGGTACCAAATTTTAATTTATGTGATCGGATACATTTGGAATCCTGAAATTCGGATTTACGATTACTGTTGGAGTGTTGAAAGAGGAAGGTTTGGAAATTTGTACTTTGGATACGAAAAGTACTAAATGGTATCAAATTTGGTACATCGGATGCAGCTGTAATCCTGAAATTTGGAATTAAGATTTCTGTTGGCGTGTAGGATTGAGGTAGTTGTAGAAATTCGTACTCATGGGTACGAAAGTACTAAATGGTACCAAATTTGGTACATTTTGCATTTGGGTGAACGGATATAGCTGGAATCCCGCGATTTGGAATAAGGATTACTGTTGGAGTGTGGGATTGATAAAGTTTTAGAAATTTGTAGTTATGGATAGAAAAAGTACTCAATAGTACTAAATTTGGTACAATTTGGATTTCAGTGATAGGATACATTTGGAATCGTGAAATTTGGAATTAAAATTGATGTTGGAGTGTTGATAGAGGTAGGTTTAGAAATTCGTACTTTGGATACGAATAGTACTAAATGGTACCAAATTTGGATTAGAGAGATCGGATATATCTGGAATCCTGAAATTCGGAATTAAGCTTATTGTTTGAAAATAGCACTGAGAAAGTTTTGAAAATTTGTACTTATGGGTACGAAAAGTACTAAATGGTACTAAATTTGGTACAATTTGGATTTCGGTGATCTGATGTTGCTGCCATCCTCAAGTTTGGAATTAAAATACCTGTTGAATTGTAGGATTGATAAAGCTTTTGAAATTTTTAGTTATGGGTAGGAAAAGTACTAAATAGTACTAAATTTGGTACAATTTGGATTTGAGCGAACGGATAGAGCTGAAATCAAGAAATTTGGAATTAAGATTACTGTTGGAGTGTAGAATAGTTTTGGAAATTCGTACTTATGAGTACGAAAAGTACTAAATTTGGTACAATTTGGATTTGAGCGAACGTCTAGAGCTGGAATTTTGAAGTTTGGAATTAAGATTACTGTTGGGGTATAGGAATGAGGAAGCTTTGGAAATTCGTACTTATATATACGAAAACTACTAAACGGTACTAAATTTGGTACAACTTGGATTTGAGCGAACGGGTAGAGCTGGAATCAAGAAATTTGGAATTGATATTACTGTTGGAGTGTAGGATTAAGATATGGAAGTAGTTTTGGAAATTCGTACTTATGAGTAAGAAAAGTACTAAATTTGGCTCAATTTGGATTTGAGCGAACGAGCTGGAATCTTGAAGTTTGGAATTAAGATTACTGTTGGGGTGTAGGATTGAGGGAGTTTTGGAAATTCGTACTTATATATACGAAAACTACTAAACGGTACTAAATTTGGTACAACTTGGATTTGAGCGAACGGTTAGAGCTGGAATCTTGAAATTTGGAGTTAATATTACTGTTGGAGTTAGTTTTGAAAATGCGTACTTATGCTTACAAAAAGTACTACATTTTGTAAAATTAGGATTTGGGTGAAATTATAGCGCTCGAATCCTAAAATGTGGAATTAGGTACACTTAGGGATACAAAATGGTTCCATGTATGGTACAATTTTGTATTGGATGAACGGATAGATCTGGATTCGTGAGATTTGGAACGTCCGATTTAAGAAATATGTGCCATAAATCTACGAAAAGTTGTAAATGGCACAGGATTTGGTACAATTTGTTATTGTGTAAAGGGAATTTTGAAATAAGAGGAGGAGGTTCGTATTTATGTATTTACATGTAAAGTACTAAATAGTTCTATAATTGGTTTTGGGGGAACAGATAGAGCTGGAAATGAGGATGGCGATTGATGGGTTAGGCCGTATTTGCGAGGAGAACCTCAATTAAAATATATCAAAAATGTGGATTGCTCTTGATGTGTAGGCGTGACGAAAATCAAACTAAAGTGGTACATATTAGTATACAAAATGTTTCCATGTTCACCATCCTATATTATATATTGTTTATTTGTTTTGTATATTTAACGCATACGAAGTAGCGTGCACTTTGCTAGTAGGATTATAAAACTCGTGATTCTATGTTGTTTAATGTATATCTAATGAGTGGGATCCTTACAGTATCCTAGTAATGGAGTCTAAAGGCCAACATTTGATGAGTGAATTTTCTCAAAAAACAAAAAAACTATTTTTATACCCTCCACCATAAGATGAGGGGTATATTAAGTTTGTCATTCCGTTTGTAACTACTCGAAATAATCATTGTAGACCCCACAAACTATATATATTCTTGATCAGCGTGCAATTCTACATCGATATAGCCATGTCCGTCTGTTCGTCTGTGGATATCACTCTAGCGTCCGAACGGATTGAAGTAGGTGGATGAAATTTTGGTAGAATCTATTATATGTACGTAGGACTTTGGTATTGAAAGCGGGCTATGTAGGTCCACGTTTTCGTATAGCTCCTACACAAAGTGACGCGTGACAGGCGAATAACAGGCTTTTTAATTTTCATATTTTTAAAATGATTGTAATTTCAATATTACTCTTAATTCCCTATCCTTATAAATTATCATAGTAAGCAGTTAAGCTCTCGCGAAGGTAAAACATATATCCTGATAAAGTTGTAGCAGTATACATTAATTATTGTATGGGATGTTAGCGAAATAGTTGGAGAACTCCCAAATATTTTTTTCTAATTTCTCTAATCGAACCAAAAAATATATTTCGAATAATATTTTAACAATAAGATTTTTTTCTTTTGTTGTTGCTATAATATGCAATTTATAAAGCCAATGTTTACAATTTTGGTTTTTTCTATGTGTTGTCTAGATTCTGTAAGTACGGACTCTCAGTTAGTATAATTTAGATTTGCTCCAAGATTTTTTTAATTTTCCGCGAAAATGAAAACAAATTTTTGAAATTATGGTGCATCTACGGATAAATGTCAAATGATGTTACTGACATATACACACATTTTATCAATACAACAAATAAGAAATTTTAAAATATTTTTTCTTTATTAGATAATAAAATTCGCTATAAATTTTGCCCGCATCGGCCAATTTTGTGAACGCGAACAGATTTGAAACGAGAATTTGTTCCTTAATATCTTTACCAAAAACCGAAGATATTCTCGTCAAAAATTTTTTTCCAATGGAATTGTAAAGGAAATTTGGTTTTTACCATATAAATTTTGAGGATATACAAAATGCCACGGTAAATCTAGGCAATGGGAATTATTATTGTGTGTTTTCGTCCAAAATTCCGAATAAGGGTCTAAACCAAAACATTGACATAAAATGTTAACAATTTTTGCTTCAAAGAATTCTTATCTTCCAAGAAGTAGTAATACCAAATTTCAGCCGAATCGGTTATAAAATGTCGCTAAAACACCCAATATATAAAATCGGGCGGTGTCGTTATATGTTTACAGACTTGTAATTTGCACTCTCAATCCTCTAAATATGAATTTTAAGGAAAATCGGTTGAAAAATCTGTTTCAACTGGATACTACATTCAGTCATAACAAGTATTTATAAAAACAAAAATGCTGCCATCTTAATATGTATATTTATGCATGGACACAACACATTTTTTTATTTTTATACCAAAAAGTGCCAACTTTGACACTGCACCAACTAACGGCATCTATCAATATTTACAAAAACTATTTATTTTTGGTTGATTTGAAGTGTTTTTTTTTATTAGAGAGGTAGACGTTAACAGTTCCGAAATTATTTCCCGCCTTGGGGAACTCACTGTTTCACTCTACTGGTCTTCTCTATGTCCTCGAATAGCTTGCAGGTATGTCAAGCACGTCGTTTTCTGGTTCAGCTCTAGAAATTAAGAGATTGGGAAATTGCTTTCCGCCATGGGATGGAATAGTGCACCTGCGCCGCTGACGACTGGAGGGAAATATACCTGCTCGATTTGCATCTACTGACATCCTGGTCAGGCTTCAGTAGCACGCATACCCTACCGACTGTCCAGGCTTCTAGCTAACGATAAATTGGGAACACTTGTCAAATATTCATCTTCAGTTGCCTTAGCATTACCATTCCGATTCCTTGTGGAGCCAAAGCTTTGAATGATTTCGCGTTTCGGATGACGTCTGCAACATCGATCATTGAAAATTGTGGTGGTAGCTCTTCGGCTGGGAGGGATCTTATATGGCCTAGTACACTCTTCTTCGCATTATCACTTTCAGGGTGCTCTATAAACTGCCAGTTACAATAACATGTGCACCTCTTCGGATCTGTTACGCCGTTGAAAGAAACAGCCGTTCTATCACCCTTCTTTCCCGGATTCGAGAGTCATTTAATGGCTGTCCACAATTTTCTTATCAGACCAGGTGCCACAATGGTATCGTCTGGCTGCGTCTTCATTCACCATGCAAAATGTTTAGCTATCAAATTTCTCGGCCAGCGTTGTATCCCTCTGGTCATTGCCTATGACGGAATGTCAAAGCTCATTATGAACATTGAAGTCCCCTAGCACCAGACGGTTTTGTCTTCCTAAAGCATATAACGCAGGGGACAACCATTCTTCGGTGGTATGTACACATTAAGCCACCTCTGCAATCCAACACTTTTACCCCTCAGAACCATGGCCCGCTGTTCTTTTCTATTTCGGCATAAGAACTCGGATATATTGCCGCTTCCATGGTGAAAAATAATTTTTGAGGCGACGGCCCCTTGTCGAAGATTTCTTCGAGAAAATATGGTGCAGAACCGAGTACGGATTGCTCGTTTTTATACCCTCCACAATAATATGGAGGCTATAAATAAATTTGTCATTTCGTTTGTAACACATCGAAAAATTCGTCGTAGACCCTATGAAATATATATGTATATTATTGACCAGCATAAAATTCTAAGTCGAAGTTGCCATGTCCGTTCGTCCGTCTGTCTGTTAAAATCAAGATACAGGTCGCAATTTACGATAGAGCTTTATAATTTTATATAGAAGTTTCTATTTCTCTTGTTTGTTTTGTTTTAGTTGAAGATTCAATCATATGATTGTTTAAGTCTGGAGTTTCCCCATTGGCTTAACTTCATCACTTTCCTCTTTGCAGAGAAAAATGTTTGCAAAACGCACTGACAGCTTGCAAAATTTACTGATCTATTTCTCCCAGGATGTTTGGTATTGAAAATGGGCTATATCGGTCCACGTTTTGATATAGCCCCCGCAGAACCGAACCTCCAGATTTTCGGTATTTTCAAGTCTGCGGCCTCATATCCCACCGAAATGGCTGAAATTTGGTATTTAATCTTCGTTGGGGGTATTAAACTTTCCACTTGAAATTTATCGGTATAGGAACATGTCTTCAATTAGCCCCATGAGCGGTACCTCACGATTTACAATATTTTCAAGGTTCTAGCCCCAATATCCCACCAAAATGGCCGAAATTTGGTATTTAGTCATTGCTGGAGTTTTAAAACTCTCCATCTAAAATTTGACTTGTTTATATACCCTCCAATTTTCGTTATTTTAAAGGGTTAATTCTCAATATCTCAACGACATGGCTGATATTTGGTATTTAGTCTTCGTTGGATGTAGAAAACGTTTCACTTGAAATTTGTTGGTATATGTCCACGTCTTCATATAGCCCCCATAGAGCGGTACTTCTCGATTTTCGGTATTTTGAAGGTTGTGGCCTCATTATCCCACCGAAATGGCTGAAATGTGGTATTTGGTCTTCGTTGGCAGTATAAAACTATCAAACTGAAATTTTTCGCTATAGGTCTAGATCTTCATATAGCCTTCATACAACGGCACCTCCCGATTTTAGGCATTTTCAAGGTTTTAGCCTTTAATAATAGTAATTTTACCCTGACATATCTGAGACTTTGTATTTAGTCCTCTTTGGTGGTATAAAACTTTCCACCATAAGTTTGTCTGTATAGGTCCACGTCTTCATATAGCCCCCATAGAACTGTATCTTCCGATTTCCCGTGTGTTGAAGATTGTGGCCTTAATATCCCAACGAAGTGTCTGGAATTTTGTGTTTAGTCTTCGTTGGTGGTACAAAACATTCCTCCAGAAATTTGTGGGTATAGGTATTCATATAGCACCCCCATAGAACCGCACTCATGGTGGGTAGAAAACCTCACACAGAAAATGTCCAGCATAAAATGGGCAAGGACTCGAATGCCCTTCGGGGATCATATTTTATAAGGCAAACAGATTATGAAGACGTTGGTTTTTGTATATCTTCAAGGATCAAAAATCCCGATTGAAGGATACCCGTTGACATCAATTTTGAGTTTTAAAACACAATAATTAAAATTAGTTATTTGCGCCTTATAACGTCGGGCAGAAGTCTCTAATATTTTGGTCGTTATGTCCTACATCAAATACGGTATGTACATATGTCCGAAAGCATTCAAGCGATACTCAAATCCGACATTTTCAAGACCCATATAAACGGAAGTAAAGGCTGCCTCGCCTGGTTGCCTTGCTTGCTTCTGATAATAGAATAAAAAAGAAAAGGGCAACCCAGTTCGAAATTTGCTCGGCCTCCTTTATTCTTTTATTTTTATTATGTCAAAAATGAAGCAGGAAAGCAAGGCAATCAGGCAGAGCAGCTTATGTACGCAGGCCTTAAGTCCATATTTGCATTAGGCAATTTTCCTTGCGGCAATTGTCAGTTTGTAGGTAAAAGAGGGTGTTAGAGGCGGTTACCATATGTCTCACCATGGTAGAACAAGAAAAGGTAGCAGCAATACCCAGCTGACTGAACTGGGTTGTAGTGTTAGTGTCAAATTCCATTCGACATTTTATGTATTTATTTCTATGTTCGATGTATATTAGGGATATATATTTCTGAAGAACAAATTTATTCATCAGAAAAAAAACTATTTCCCATAAAGACGGCTTCATATCATTGACATGTAACCTCCTCCAGGTCCGAACGACATGCCGCACACTAAAACACCGCTTATAGAGGCGGTACAATATTTATTAATATGTGTGGTATTTTGTTAAACTTGAAAAGAATAAAGCCCTAATAAAATGTGCTTTTTTGTTTTCAAAAGCAAATGATTGAAACATCTTCTCTTTTTTCAATGGATTACCAGCGACCCGAAACATTTTTGCAAGTATTCTACTTTCTGCGAGAAATTATGCATTTAGTGGAATGATATGGAAACATTCAAATTGAAAATCTAACGAGTTTTCATTCATGTTTTCCAAAATATTCAAACAAATGTGAAAAATTATTAGTTTTTTAAATTCCAATAATTTATAGACATTTCCTTGTTTTGTTTACATTTACGTTGACACTAAGGTTTACAAACAAAAACAAATTCCTTTGTGGTTGTTGTTCGAGTTGTATTTGTTGTAGTATTAACTTTACCTTGTATTTGTTCTACCATGATGTCTCACCTCTCTCTCCATCATACTGACAATTGCCGCAAGGAAAATTGCCTAATATAAATATGGACTATAGACAACCACCTATAAAATATTTGTATGTTGTTGTGTTCAAAGACATAAATACAAAAAGATAAGACATTTCTTTTGCTATCATTCTTCAGTGAATGGCTTTTGAATTTAACATAATGTTATGTTACGATATGGTGATATAACATTTTTTTCTATTATACATTTTTACGTATTTAACCGAATTTACTGGTCCAATTGACATGGAATTATTCTTGAATAGATCCTTGAATTCATAAGTTTCGTTTCTGATACCATTACATGAAATGTTCCTCCTTGGTTGCGATTTTGAAATAACTGCAACCTGTTAAGGGTAATGTTTCTATACATAGTTTCGTAAACATTTTTTTGTTGCATGCATTTTGTCAGGTCTTTATTACTTTATGTCTTTGTTGTGTTCAACCATGATACAATAAGAAGGTAGTATTATCAGCCCAGCTGATGGTAACATAATGTGTCAATTGCATTGAATTTATGTCAAATTTTGACATCTTATGTTACCAAAAACGGCAGTTGCTGCTACCTTCTTATTGTATCATGTGTTCAACATAACATGGCCTACGTTTAGTGACATCCCAGCCAGCATTTTTTGAAAATTTGAATCAAATTCGTGTCTTTTTTGATCCGACTGCACGATTAAAAAACTGGAATATGAGCTCATTTTCTGATCATAAATGACTCCTTTGTCGGGAGGAAAACGTAACCTCAGGCTACTCTTCTACACAAATCACAAATGAGTCTTCCTCTGCATTAGTTTCGAGTAATTTTTGACCATTTTCTGATGGTATATAAAGTCTTTTTTGAGTCGTATTTCAATCATTTATTGGTGAATTGTTGATTAATTTGGGACTCTTTTTCGAGTCTTTTTAGAGTCATGTTTATAATCGTTTATGAGTCTTTATGGAGTCATTTATGAGTCTTTTTATTAGACGAAATAAATTAAAAAAATTTCTTTTTATTCTTTTTTGTTTTTTGTTTCTTTCCTTTGTTTTGTTGTCTTTTCTGCTTTGTTATTCCTTTTAATTATCCTTTATATTGCGCGGTGATTAGTGTACTGCCTCTTCATTTCACTTGGCAAAACCTGAACATGTGTTGTGTTTGTCTATACTCTTAATGTTATACGTTACATTTATATCAAAGCTTTGTAGAAAGTGTATATGAGAATTATTTACAACCAAACAAAAGTAAAACAAAACAATCAGTTTTTAATCACCTAACTGTTCAAAATATGATCAGAAGATACATAATTATAATCACTTTTCAAACACCTGCATGACCCTTTTTTAATGAAGCATTTTTCAATCTTCATGATGATCAAAATGTGACAATAAATGACGAAAAAGTAGTCACATTTTAAACGCCTCAATGATTTATTTATGATTGCTACACATTTGTGTTGTATTTTAAATTGAACTCTTTTTAATCATTACAGGGAGTCACTTTCGAGTCCCTTTCTGATCATACAAGCGACTTAATCATTTTTTGATCACCAAAAGGACTCTAAAATGACCCCTCAATGTGATTTAAAAAAAAAACAATCTTCCAAATGCAGGCTGGGATCTTATACCGGTCAATGTGTAGTTTTTTTTTTGTTCCAGTTGTTGTATATTGAATGGAACTAAAAAACCATATATACCTAGCTCCGATAGTTCATCTCACGGAATCATGCCTTTGAATTAATTCATTTCGGAACAACAACACCCAAAAACCTGGTCCAACTTCCTAAATTCCAAATGACACCACCAATTACAACAGTTTATGTCACAGTGGGTAGTACAAAATTCGATTCACTCATCCGGCAGATGACAAGCGATGATGTCTTAAAGATTCTCAAAAAGAAAGGTTGCAAAAGGCTGATCCTTCAAGTGGGCAAGGGCAATAAAGTTGATGAAAATGCTATAGCCCAACAACACGGCATACAAGTGGAACAATATGATTTCAAAATAGAACCGAAACGTATGGATATTATTAATTCCGATTTGATAGTGGGTCATGCCGGTGCAGGTACATGTTTGGATATACTAACTGCTCGTAAACTTGGAGTATTGGTCATCAATGACCAGCTGATGAATAATCATCAACAGGAATTGGCTTTGCACATGAAGAAGGAGGGTTATCTGCAGTGTTGTACGGTCGAAGAGCTGAAAGCTACATTGGAAAGTGTATCAGCCGACAAACAAAATATCTATGAACCTGGAAAGAATATGAATAAATTTGTAGAATTTATGGATAATTTATTAGTTAATTAAATAAAAATGTTAGATGTTGTAAGATAAACAGTTGATATGTTTTAGAATTTTTGGGTTGATTTATTTTACTTGACCTAAATATCGTTTCGGGTTAAAGTTTTTATTATAGGTAGTCCTTGGTACCCAGATCGCAATGATATATAGCATTCCCGGGGGTTACCTATACTTCCAGAGATATGATTTCTTGACAACCCTTGGATCGGCTGACAATTTGTATCATACATATCGTCACCATAAATGCCGGAAGACGTAACCCACAAAAATAAAACTTTACAGGAGAAACAAAAAACGTTATAAAATTAAAAACTGTTTTATGGAATATTGATCTTATGAAGGCGAGTATATGGGATATTATCGATCATATACGAAGGGGAATTAGTAGTGAAACCAAAACCGCTGAAGTGCTTAGTTTTGAGATCCTCCATTACAACAAAATCGGAAATATTATCCCATTTTCCGAAATGCCATTTCTTGAATAACATCGTTGTTTTTGAACGTAGAAGCTTGAAATTTTGCCAGAGCATGTATTTTAGCTTTATGTATCAGATTCCACCAAGAAACTAATTTCGATTTTCATGTCGGTTACGTCTTCCGGCATTTATGGTGACGATATGTAGGTAGTCCTTGTTATTGTAATCTCAACAGTAGATTTCCGGCGGCCGGAAAATTTACAATTTAAAAGAACTCAGCTGACTTAAATTTATTTATTTTCTTTATTCAATCAAAAAAAATGCTATAGAGAATTTAAAACCTCAAATTTCTCAAGATCATTGTCGGGTTATGTCGTTGACATTTGAAAGGCCAAACTTCAATTTAGTGAATCCTAACGTATTTTTTGTTGCGAATACAAGGTCCTCCCACCTTTTACGAATGACACTGAATGTTCCGAGCATCAAAATGTTGGATTTTTGTGAGGGATTGGACCGATAGGGCCAATTTTCGAACCTAAACTAACCCCCTGTTTTTGTAAAAGTTTTTATTCTTCTCACACGAATTGTCAAATTTTGTAGATCGATTTACTCACCTTAGTAAAAATGTAGAGATCTGATTTTTAAAAGAGGAATTCTTAACCATATGTGGAACGCGCTTACGAAAGATTAGGTCCGTCTGTCATCTATGGGCTGAGCTATGGATGCCTGAATTACGAATATAGATGAACGAACAAAAAATAGTTACAAAAACAGGGGGTAAGTTTGGACAAAATATTTCGATATCCAATGTTTGGACTAAGCCAGGGTTATACAGCTTTCGGGTCGTTTTCTCAAGAAGTATGGACTTGCCACTCAAAAAACTTGTACCATCGTAATAGGGGCCTCGAAAATAGCCCGTTGCAACTTAAAGCAGAGATTAAGGGGTCGATTATGGATAGCAATCCAACTCGAGTTGCGTTTCCCACTGCAAATTTAGGGGTCGATTATGGATAGGAACTCAACTTTAGTTGCGTTGTCCAATGAGAAAGTCGTACAATTAAAACAACTGAAACGACAGCAATTTTTGTCAAATCCATTCAATGTCAGTGTTTTGAACCTTCAGCTATTTATATAATTGTAAAAACGTACGCATTTCAATGAGGAAATGAAAATTTTTATTTTTAAATTTGCTTTCGGAACGCCACTGGAGTTGGGTTGTTATCCATAATCGACCCCTTAGTAAAAGAATTTTCTATTTCCACATTAAAATTTATACTTTTTTTTAAATTAATAACTGAAGGTTCAAAACACTGCTATTGATTGAATTTTACACACATTTCCGTCTTTTTACTCATTTCAATTGAAAGAAAACTCACGAGGCCTTCATATTCATTATCAGGCTCATTGTCAACTTTTGTGGTAGAGGTACCTGAGGGAGTGGACCGAAAAGGTCCATCTTCAAGCTTGATCTAAGTGCCAAATTTTGAACCGAATCATTTGATCCAGGGAGACGTACGGAATTTTGCTAAATCGACTCCAAATCCGTCAGAAACGGATTTTGCCCTAACTTACTTTGGGTCTAAAACCATTATTTCGATGAGGCACATTTTGGTCGTATAAAAGTGTATAGCCTAAATGCTGAGGGTATACAAAATATGCCGGTCGTTTGTTAATTCCAGACGGCCTTAAGTTGCAGTACCCGACAGAATCATCTTAGTCATCATATGGGGGATGGAATCCTTACCTAAGCGTATTAGGAAGTTTTTTCATGATCTCGTTATAGCTACAAGAGACTGACAATTATCGAGTGAATCTTGTCCTCAAAGTACATCCATAATATAATATTGCAGCATGTTAAAACTGGTACCTCCCTCACGAATATTAAAAAAGTACTGATTTCGAACCATTTTAAAATTTAACATATCACCACACTTTTTCAACAAAACTTTCAAACTTTTTCAAAAGTAACTCAAAGTTTTATATTTTTCAGCAGAGGAAAAAAACTGTTGATACATAAGTTGTTAATCTGAAGGCATGAACGGTGACATAACGGGACAAAATTTCAAAATTTTGAGTTACTACCCCTTTTGTTCAACAGGTGCGATAGGTATGTTTACTTAATAAAACTCCATTAATTTCTTTGCTTTGATTAGGAATATTTACTATTCCAAGCATTAATTTTTATTTATTTTTATTTAATTTATTAATATAATTAAAGCAATTTTTATATATACTTTTTTTGGAAAGCAACATTTACTACATACTGTAAAGTATTTCATACGTGCAATGTCATGAAACAATTATATAATATAAATATTTTTTGTTTAGATATAATAATTAAATAAATGTATTGTTTTATTGAATGTTGTTAATATTTATGTATTGTTTAATAAGAATATTATTTAATAATTATGATTGTTGTAGTTGTGGATTTGGTTATTGTATTTTTATATAATTAATTGTTTGTATTATTATTAAATATAACTTGTTTTATTTAATTTCGCTATATTGTTTATTTGAAAATGTTTTGCTCCACTTTAGTAAACTATAGTTAATTTTATGTGTAAATTGTTTTTTATCTAGTTACCCTTAATAATCTCATGCTATGCGCGTTTTTTATAGATTAATGATGCGATTATATTTTTAATGTTGTAGAATGACTTTGTTGTTGTTGTTGATTTTTATTACTTTTGTTTGCAAACAATACAGGAAATATCTGAATCCATGATGTATGATGAATATATTTGTTTGTAAGATGACATTATTTTTGCTGCTATTGTTTTAGATAAATACGAGTACAATAAGTCTATAGATATTATATAAAGTTGATAATATTTTATATGAATTAAACATTTAACATTAAAGAGTTTGTGTTTTCATTTTTTTTAGCTACTATAAATTCTTTTTATGTATTTGTAATAAATTCATTGAATATTTTCATTTGTTTTTCTTTTTAGATTGAAGATTATATATGAGACTCAAAGTTTGGTATATCATAATAATAATTATTATTCATTTTATATTGTATATGTGTGTAGTTTCTGTAGTTTGTATAAGTTATTATATAAGTATTGTTTAAAT
Organism: Musca autumnalis; assembly: GCF_047663935.1. Taxonomy (NCBI): domain Eukaryota; kingdom Metazoa; phylum Arthropoda; class Insecta; order Diptera; family Muscidae; genus Musca; species Musca autumnalis. The sequence continues at coordinate 323,761,194 of NW_027411644.1, forward strand.
TTGGATTATTATTGGTTTATCGGTGTATTTTAATTTACTCATTTTCAGTTGAACTGGCGGCACTTCCATTCTCAATGATGGCATCGAATGAGAAAGGTTGGAATGCATAACCGGTTCCTTGGTAGAATTTACTCTGGAACTCAACCCTGGAAAGGATAATCAAGTGGTTAAAAGTGTTTCTTAGAATACAACAAAAAGTATATTTGAAACATACCAATGCAGACGTAAGGTATGTAAGAATGCTGATAAGCCTTCCATCAATACTAAAATGCCAACTGTCAAAATAGCCCAGAAAGCAAATACAATGGTTAACATAATGCCTCCAAACCAGCCTTCCTGTTTCAAACCAATCGACAGTACCATGTTCCACAAGACTTCAGCAAGTTCTAAAATATTATAAATAACAGTTTGTGAGTTTTGAAAACATTGCGAAAATTTGTACATTTTGTCTCTAAGATCATGAGATACTTACGAGCATGAGCCAATGACAATGCCCACAAACGCAAATAGGATGCAGTGTGAGAAACTGAGCCTAAAACATATTCAATCGTGTGAATACCTTGATGGATGAATATTTCCGACATTTCCTCCTCATCGTGATGACCGCCACCACCATGAGCAGCTGGTTGACCATTAGACATGCCAACTTCGGCATCACTACCGGTTATAGGCTGGACCTAAGTAGCAAAATAATAAGCGACATGAGTATTAAAATGCAAAAAAACATGTTAAATCTTTGTATTATTTTAATCTACATATTGTAGTAAACCGTGACCGACTAACCTCCTCCTGTAAGTGTTTATGTATGTTTTTAACGTTTAGAAAGTTCAAAGAGCATAAAGAAATTTTGAAAAAGGATATACAATTTTAATAAATCGTTTAACTTTTTTGTAAATGAATTAATAACATGACGGTTTAAGAGAGAACGAATGATGGATGATGTACATAATTCATAAAGGATGGTGAAAATGTGATGTGCGTGAATTGCATTATGAATAATAATACTTAAGTGTGGTAGCAATCAGACCTTACAAAATCACAATCTCAGGTACATAAGGGTATGCGCACCACATATCCCACCTACTTAACAAATGGGTAGTAACTCAAAATTTTGACATTTTCACTTTTTATTAAAAACGATACATAATCATAAACTCCACCCACTGTAAAAATGTTCAGTCACTACCCTTTTGTTGAACAGGTACGATATGTATTGCGGTTTTGCAGAGTCTTTTTGGTTCTACCAAAGTTAACCATACATGTCTATATACTTACATTAGCATGTTTGCGTTGTTTCATTATCTGCAGGGGTTTACCCAAAAGCATTACAGGAATACAGGCCACTGCAATAAGAACAAAAACGACTTGGAAGAAATGTTGACCGCCAAACATATAAACTTCACAACCCTCTGGTACCGGCTTTGGAGTATTGAACAAGACCATATCGATAAAGGTAATTAAAATTGATGGAGCACAAGAAGCCGAATAAGGTGCTGTAAATCATAAAAAAAATCAGTAAAATTAATTTTTGTTTCCACTTAACTATGTCATGTCTCATTGTCTTACGTTTGTTGGTAGCAGCATAACGATTCCATTTAATGAACATCAACAAAACCATGTAGAAGAACAAAAACAAGAGGAAAACCAATTGTGGAATGAACTCAAAGATCAATGACAAACGATTCTTGAAATAGGTGTGGTTGTGATAGGACATGGTGACACCAAAAATCATGTGAATCACACCAAATATTATGGAAATTTTCATTTTATATGCATTTTGGAATATAATCTTGTTAGCTCCGGCAACCTGCCATATTGGATCCATACCAAAGGGATATGGTGTACCAAGATAATCGCTTGTCTCCGGATTCAATTGTAGATATTTATTTTCCAATACCGTCGACTTGTTGTAGTTCACCTCCCAGTGTGAGCCGAATATGTTCAGTGATTTCGAGAATATATCATTGTAAATAAGTCCAGTATACATGGAAAATACACCCATCAGGAATATAATGTAACGTCCACCAAAGAATATATTCCAAATTTCATTGTCGGTTTTTTGGGCTGCCAAACCTTTTTCCTTGCGTATCATCCAGAGACCAAATAGGGCCATAATGGCACCATGGCCCAAATCACCAAACATCACAGCAAACAAGAATGGGAAAGTTATAATGGTGTACGGAGCTGGATTCATTTCACGATAGGTGGCCACACCATAGGCATCGATTAGAGCCTGAAAAGCTTTGGTAAATTTATTGGTGCGATTATAAGTGGGGGGATTTTCAAATGTCTGCATGCGATTCAAAATAGGCGGTACAGAAGAACCCGATCTTTCGGTACCACGACGTAATGCCAGCTGGATGGTTTCAATGTCCAGAACGGGCACCCAACATTCCGCAATTAAACACTTCTGGGTTACATCCAAGTTGAAGAGGTTCAAGGTGTGATAAATGGCCTTGATTTTGCGAACCTTGACAAACCAATTCTTTAAATTTTTGGCAGCTGCCACCAAAACACGATGACGGTGATCTTGTGTTTGACCCAAAACGGTGTTCAGATCTTCAATGCGTGTCATTACACCCATGGCCATTTCACGACGATCAGCTGGTGCCTCAGGGCAGGGATAAAGTGTGGCCCGAAAACCTTCACAGATTTTCTTGACACGTGTCTTCAATTGATCACCTTGGAAAAAGATGATAAACACCGATTTGTATACTTGATCGCCCTGTTTGGAAAGAAATGGCATTTCAAATTATTTACTAAACAAATATTTAGGGGTTTCTTACATTTGAGGGATCCTCCAAGGGCGACTCAATCATGGCCTGACGCAAGAAAACATTACCACGGCAAGCACGCCATAACATACGCTCAAAAGCGGGCAGCTTCTCTCGTGATATAACTCCAGCCACAAAACTATATTGTTTTTGTAAATTGTGTGTTGTGGGAAAAATTTTGAATTAGTTTGTGTTACATACAGTGAATTTTTACATACACATTTAAAAGACATTATTAGTAGATGAAAACATTACTATTTTCGTTGCAGTAGGGGTGTAGGATAATGAAAAAATTTGTTTTCTCTTTTGAAAAAAAATAAATAAATAAAATGTTTATGTTTTAGATGAAAATGATTTTTAGTTTCAAAATGTCCAAATTAATTTTAATTCTCGCCGTTCGCCAACCGCGGATATTTCGTCTATTGACATTTTTGGCACATAGAAAGGTACAGTCGAAATCGCTTATAACGTCGTCGTTTATAATGTCATATCGGTTATAACGACGATATCCAAAAGTCCCAAATCTCTGGGGCCCTTTATAGCCCTATCGCTTATAACGACATGTCGGTTATAGCGACGTTATAAGCGATTTCGACTGTATTTTATTTCACTCATGTACAGTAGAATATATATTTTATTGTTGGGCTACTTCCCGTTTTGATTTATAGTTCGTGAATAAATCTTTGATAAATATATCCCCGATAGGTTTATACTACTTTTTAAGGAAAGAACATTTTCTCAGATGCCTCTTCTCAAAAATTCCAAAAATGCCATTGTTTTCCCTTTGAATTCCTACTTTTTAACATTTTGAGCATTTCACATACTTTCCGTCCAAATCCAGATCGAAACATTGTATTGCAAATTGTGCTAGATGATAGTAATGGTATAAAGATGAGAAATACCACTAAATATCTATGCTTGAACAGCACTCATATCTTTTTAATAAAACCCTTCTCTAGCGCTAACCAACAGTAAGCATCTCTCCACGTCGGAAATGGTTTATGGAACTTTAAAAAGAAAAGTATAAGGTGTTTCTTTTACATTTAACAAATGTGTATACCAGCGAACCTCATTTGAACCTATCTTCCAAAGAAAACTCTCGAAATGATATTTCTTTCCAAATTTATATTAATTGATAAGTTCATCTTATCCAACCCAATTTTACAGCATATAGTTCTTGTTGTAACATTTCGGTTGTATTCCAGAAGGACAAAAATATATAAATATATAAGGAATTGTACTACTTTAGTTGGCACAAATCAATATGAGTTAAGGCTCATGGGTGTGGATGGTTAGGCGAATAAATGTTGGGAGTCGTGCGTGAGGTCTTTGATGGCAAGAGGGGCGCCTGTTTAGAGTACCGGGAACAATGCGTTCTCTATAGGAATTAAGAATGTTACTACAACCGGATCTTAGTTGTGCCAGTATAGAATAAATTTGTCTTGGAATTGGCCCCTTACTATTCGAAATTACTGCAGGATGGATGCTGATTAAGGCTTTTTGCATCGGTAACCATTTATGGCTTCGGAATCCGCCCGTTGATGCACGGTGTTCAAGAAGTTCGCTATCGATAGTCTATTCAATGACATCGTGGGTGTCTCTCAAAAAGCTCCTGAAGTCCTTACGGCCAGCAGAAACTTTCTATTCAGCAAGACATTGGGGGTTGTTCTGAACATAAATTCCCCGTTAGTTTTCTCATTTTCTCTTTAAGTTGGAAGGGTGGAAAGACGAAAATCACGGGGAATTGTCGTTCGGAATAACTCCCAACATTTTGCCCTACTAACAGCATCCTGGTACGGTCGTGAAGCTGATAAACATTTGTCATTTTAGCGACAAGTTAAAGAGTAATATTTTGGAAAGTTTATAGAATTTTACAGGATCCAGGCCAGGCCTGGATGAAATAGTTCCAAATATAGCGACCGATGACCAATGTCTCCTTATCTTTGTCCCAGAATGTGCCAGCTAATGGTTTTAGTACTTTGTTTCTGGATTCTATTTTCTTGTTGATGTGGTAGAACTTGGGGTTCCTTTACGGCGATATCATTTCTTCTTAAAGCAGTTTTTACTTCCTGATAAAATGGTCCGTAAGCTATAAAAACCCTATCATCAGTTACTACAATAACTGTGCCTACGGTAAGTTTCGAATAAAGTAACCGTTTTTTATACCCTCAGCATTTATGCTAACGAGGGTATACATACTTTCATACGGGCGAAATGTGCCTCATCGAAATAATGGTTTTAGACCCCAAGTATGTTTGGACGAAATGTGTTTCAGACAATTTGGAGTCGATTTAGCAATGTCCGTCCGTCTGTCTGTGCGTCTGTCTGGCTGGCTTGTGCGCACGATAACTCTCGAACGGATGAACCGATTTGGTCCAAAATTTGGCTTTCGCAATATTTTATCCAAACTTAGTTTAAGTTCGAAGATGGGTTATATCGGTCCCCTGCTTCCGGTACCTCCCCCACAAAAGTTCGGAAATGTTCGGGAAATTTGTGCGCACGAAAACTCTTGAAGGGAGTAACCGATTTGGTCCATACCTTGCACATCGTGAAATTTTTACCAAATTTAGATGAGGTTACAATATGGACTCCCACACAAAATTTCAGAAAAGTTCAGTTTAGGACCTACTCTCGAATCGTTTTGATTTTTGTTGTAGCAACTCCTATTTACTGTCCCCTATACGATGGTACAAGTTTCATCAGGGGCAATTCCATACTTCCTGAGAAAATAAACACCGTGTGTAGTGGTTTGAGCGCAAGATAACTCTCGAACGGATCTGCCGATTCGGTCCAAAATTTGGTCCTCGTAACATTTTGTCCAAACTTAGTTTAAGATCGAAGATAAGCCATATCAGTCCACTCCTTCAGGTACCTCCCCCACATTAGTTCATAAATTTTCGGAAAAATTGTGTGCATGATATCCCTTGATGATAGTGACCGATTTGGTCGTTACTTTACACATCCTAATATATCTGCCAAATATATAAGTCCATATTTGAGCACTCCTTCGGGTACCTCCCACACAAAATTGTGGATAAGTTCACTTTAAGAACTGCTCTGGAATCACTTTGATTTTTGTTGAAGCAACTTTCATTCGCTGCCTCAATTACGATAGTAAATGTTTTTTCATGGGCAAGTCCATACTTCTTGAGAAAACAGACCGAAAGGTGTAAAAACCCTCTTTGGCACCGTATGTAGCGACTGAGTTGGTCCATACATATCGTAATATTTCTTCGAATATTAGATGAAATTGAAATTCGAAGGTAGTGCTTCTACAAAAAAATTCGAAAAAATCGCTAAAATGGCACGCGCGATATATCATAAAGAAAGCAACCCGGTTGAGGGTCTGTTCGAGGAAACCTTGAAAATTTTTACTGGTCATGTTTACAGCGATATTATGTTTTTCGTAGACAAGTACATGCTTCCTGATGTAATGGTCCAAAACCTCTGGGGCCTAATTACGTGATTCGATTCGATCGAATATTTGCTCGTGAAAAAGATTTCGACACGATAAAAAAGCGGCATGACGAGATTCGATCGAAATCGTTGATCGAATGTTTCGAGAGTAACCGGTAATCGAACTATGAAAACCTATGTGTACTATAGGGAATATTATGAAGGTAGATGTAAAAAAAGGTGTTTTTTGAAAGCAAGAACAAAAAACAAAACAAAATTTTGAATGAAAAATGTAAATATTTGTGGAATTTGTTGAACAATACATTCAATAATAATTTCGGAATGAAGTTGTGCTATGAAAATAAGAAAATTATTAATTCTTGCAAAATCTTTTTGACATTGTTGTAACGGATTGCTGATACATCTACCTTAATAATCCTCTCTCAAAATAAATGAGAGAGAGAGTTTGGTGGATGTTTTGCATTAGCCTCTCTGAGAGAATATTTCCTTTGGTAAACAACGGGGGATGAAATGTTTAAAATGTACTTCCCTTATACAATAAAGGCTATTAATATTAAATATTTTTTTTCAGAAATGCTTATTTTTCAACTTGTTTTTTAACGACTGCAAAAGTAATTTTTGGTTAATGATTACATGCATTTTAATTCTAAATTTATTACAATTTCTTAAAAAGGACTGCAAATGACTTTTCCCAATTTCTCTTGTTATATTGTCTAAAAAATGCTGCCAATTATTTACTAACATCGTTTTTCTTCTATAAAACGACAACAAACAACAATTTTTACATTTTAAACAAAAAGACAATAAGGAAATCTTTCATTTTATTTGTTTACGATAGGTAATTTGGCCTCGAGAAATTACTCGCAAATTTATGCTCAATTACTCGATAATTTTACTCGATAACGAATGTTGTCATCCCAACTTTGAGTACTCAGGTCGAAACAACTCGATATCGAATCACATAATTAGGCCCCTGAATTACATGGCGACCAACTGAAACGACAGGTTGTCGCGACATCTAACGAGGGGAATGACACCCAAAATAAGACCCACTTCCAAAATGGGATATGCCGGTCCATTCCTTTAGATACCTTCCCCGCAAAACTTTTGAGCTTCTATCCAAATTCATATTTTTATCGCCCCCTTAAATATATACGTTTTTTGGGAAAAAAGTGTTTCAATTCACACAGGCTGAGGGTATATCTCTGTCGGCAAAGCCCATCCTTACTACACCGGTATAAATTTTCGCCAGGAAGTCCATATCAACTGAAAATGTTTTTGTAAAAATGGGGGATTTTATTGGTGACGTCACTGAATGTCATGGATCGATTCAGATAAAAAACTATGGCAAACCAATATGCCAGAAAACGTACAGTAGTAGGTTCGAAACTCTGATGCTGCTTCCGGTTTCAGATCCGAAATCGGACCGAATTCTATACGAATGTTATATGGAGCGATTACCACGTTTTCGGACAGAAAATCGAATATTTTTTTTCTTGTCGAACAATGTAGCTGATGTGTCCGAGTATGGCTGATTTCCAAAACGTCAATTACTTTGCAAATGTCTTAAGCATATTCCAAATCGCAGTAATACCGAATTAATGCGAAGTATTGTGTTTCAAAATGCCGCTGTTGTGCATTTGAAACGCAGAATACACCCAAATTAAGCAACAGGTAGGAAACTGGAGCAATTACTGAAACAACGCATGTTTGTTAAATTTCGGAAGTCAGCCAAAATCACAATGTCAAAACCCCTTACGGAATTGGAGGTTTGAAGCATGTAGAACTTCTCCACAAGTGTTATCGTGATATGTTCAACATGCCATATCTGTCAACGAAATAAGAGAAGCCTATGACCTTTAGATACAATTTTCTAAAATACGGAAAAGGCCCTAACAGTTTCTTTCTCGTGACTCTGATTTTGCCCTTAATGTTGTTGTTTTTTATTTTTAATAAAAAAGGTATCGAATATTTAGATTGTTCTAACAGTATTTTTCACTTCTACGTGCACAAAGTATAACTCCCTTTTCCTACAAATATGTATGTGATCAGACTATGATTTAAATTAAATGAAACAACAATATGCTATGCTATGATGAAAATAACAAAAACTCTGAAAGTATGGAACTTGATTCGAATTGTATGTTTGGAAATGGAACGGGAGAATGGACATTAAATTAATAGCACATACATACACAATGACTAACAAAAAAATTAAAAAACAATATTTTTGCACAATGTAGACGACAACTAAACTATGTGTATGGATGGTAATGGTGGTTAAATTGCAAGGACGTAATAATTTAACGCTGGTACCAACCATGGATAATAATCTTCACGCTCGTTTGATTTTTCCATAAATCTAATAGAAGCAGTTACATATAAAAAAATAAATAATTCAGAAATTTAGATAAAACCAGAAAAAAAGAATTAAATGTTATTAGTTAATTTTGCGAAAGTTTCTTGACGAGTTTGTTTGTTTTTTTTTTTTAAGGTTGTTACCCTATATTGTTGTTTCTGTTAGTAGCACAATTTTAACACTCACATCACTAGCAAAACATAAATAGCCAGGGAATACATACCCTAATTGTACAGGACCCATGGAATGACCAGTGCGAACTTCATCGGTTATTAAGGCACGTGTCATCGATTCAGTTGTGGTATTAAGACCACCTTCTTGCTGTCAGTTTATTGTGTTGTTGTTGGTTGTAAAACAAAATTTTATACAAATGTAATAAATGCTTTGACACAATATAAAACTTATGTCTAAAACTATTCGGTCTTGTATTTCTAAGACTAAAAGGTTTTAAGTGACGAAGAAAGGTGAAATTTAATATTGTAAATGAAATACACACAAAACATTTAAGGGCATAACATATAATATGTATAAACCATAACCATTAATCAATCATATGCCGCAAAATGACTTGAAACTATCAAACAACCCACCACCAGTATGTTAAGGTCGATATTAGGTTCCTAATATGCGGATTAAAGTAGAACTATGAACATCGTCTTTTCTATAAATTAAAGCAAAACATATAATATGGCCAATGACGAAAATACAATATGCCAATTTACTAAACGCTTCTACATTTTCATCAATCCCTGGTAAATTTAACAGCGTTTATCATCCTTCGGGTGATTACCTTAAACCCAAACTGTATTTTTTTTATCAAATATGTGCATTTTTTCATGTTCCAAAAAGAATAATCAAACTGAGCGATTAGAATTATTATTGGTATGATGACTGTATAATGAGAGATAGAGATCGAAAAGCACAATTAACAGTTTACAACAAAATCAACGAAAAAAAAAACTAAATTTAAAATAGTAATGTTTTCATCAGTTACTTTTTTGTTTTCTTTAAATATTTCTGATTTTCTTGGTAATTTGTCATTTTATATATTTACCCCAATTTTAAATTTTGTCCTGGTTGGCTGGCCCGTACGCCGGCATCTTCTCCCAGTAATTGAGCTTGTTCATCTTCATTCTGATTATCGGCCATCTGTCGGTAACGTCGGGATTTATAGTGGGATGTTGTATTATATGATATTGTCGGTACCGCCTGGCAACACAACCGTTTTTTGTTGGGAAACAATGTAGTAAAGTGGATTTGGGATGGGGATATATGGGGAAAGGGTATAGCAACACCCAACACACACAATCCGTACGGCGGGGTTCAGGGTAATAGGAGTTTGGTTTGTAGGGTTGCAGGATTACAGTTGGCAATAGCAAATTTTGAAATTGCACCGTGTTTGTTCGTTGGAATTTCATAACAAACATAAAACAATAATCGAGTTGTTTGGTTTTCGATTACAAACCGAAAATGATAAAAGAAATAAAGTATAAAATTTAACCAAAGAAAATCAGTAAAACGTATGCATGAAAAAAATAAACAAAGAAAACAAAATTAACTAAGAAACTGTTTGCATTAACCAGATAGGATATAGCACGACTGTACAGCATATATTTTTTTTAAGGAGAAAGCTAAAAACAAAATGCATATGTATGTATACTTGCATGTGTAAATATTGTAGCAATAATTTTAGTTCATAAAAATACAGAGTTTTTTCTCTGGCATTTATCTTTATCCTAACCTAAACTATGTTCTCAATACCTATACAAATTATTAAATGCCCAACTTGTTTGAAATATACCCACAAAAAGGTTGCATTTCCTCTGTTGCAGAACCTAAAATAATATCCATTTTTTCAATTTTCCCTCCTCGTGTGCGCTTACTGAGAGCAAGTGAGCTTTAATAATGCATTGAACTGCCGGTCCCTGGAACAAATATTTGCCTAATGTGACCTTACCTTAAGCAACATAGTTTCAACGGCTTATCCAGGTTTTCAGGAAACAGTTGTTTTCAGATCAGTGTTACGGCCTGAATGCTTCGGTGGAATGCTCCTTCTGCTTTTGCGATGTACTACAGAGATCTTAACTCAATCTCTATAGTTTGGCTGTTTGTTAAACATGACCAAAAATTGAGACTTTTTTATATTTTATGAAAACGAAGATTTTCGTAGCTACAACTTTACTTTTGAAACAGCTCGATTTTCACCGAGACCGAGAGAAGGCACTGTAGCCGATGTTTATTTGGAAAATCTATCCATTAAAAGTATGCCGCTTGGAAGATGTTACATGATCTTTTAAGCAGAGATTCTAGTTATAAGGAATGTCCAAAGACTTGAAATTAGTAACACAGGACCGATGACTATATATCACTGCATTGTTATGCCTCTAACTGCTACTACTGGTGAAACTATAAACCTAAACTAACCTAAGATGCATATTAATAAAATATACATAAAATTCGATTTATTGATCACACAAAAGACAAGCAAGAGAAAATATTTGGCAAACGTTTGGCTTGTTGCTTATGTACAGATGGAAAATTCTGGTAACAGGTTACGTTTTAAGATTATGAAAATAATATTATATTGTTTATGTACCGCGTATACGGAGAATGGTGAAAATATTAGCAAGCCAAGTGAACAGTATCAATTGCTAAGGTACGGTCCGATGATATTAATGTGGAAATGAATGGGATATATTTTTCAGTTTCTAACTTTAAATATCTCAAAGAAATTAATTTTCTTCCTTAATACAAGGTGGCGCAAAAGTAATCCTCCTATCAGAAAATGCTATAATTCTTGCGATTGGCCCCTAATTTCAGTTCTGTTTTGACATTTGTGTAGCAACAAGTAAAATAGTATCAGTCGGCTTTGCAGACAGAGATATACCCTCAGCCTGTATATATTGAAACAATTTTTTTCCAAAATACGTATGTAAAATTTTTGCGCGTTTGAACCTACAAAAATGTTGATTAGGATTAAAGATCAAAAGTTTTGTGGAGGAGATACTAAAAGGAATGGATCGACTTTGACCGTTATGGAAGGGGATCTCCAGCCACAACATATGGTGCCATAGGGGGTTTTTACACTCTTCGGGTTGTTTGCTCAAGAAGTATGGACTTGCCCCTAAAAAACTTTTACCATCGTAATTGAGGCAGCGAATGCAAGTTGCTTCAAAAAAAAAGCAAAGTGATTCGGCATTAGGTCTTAAAGTGAACTTATCCGAAATTTTGTGTGGGAGGTACCAGATGCAGTGGACAAATATAGTCCATATTTGAACCTGATCTATATCTGGAAGATATATTAGGATGTGTAAAGTATGGACCAATTTCAATATTTCCAAACATTTTTGAACTTTTGTGGGGGAGGTAACTGAAGGAGTGGACCTATGTTTGGACAAAATATTACTATGGCCAAATTTTGGACAGAATCGGTAGATCCGTTCTAGAGTTATCTTTCGGTCCAACCACCTCACACGGTGTCATAGGGGTTTTTTGCAACTTTCAGGCTATTTTTTCAGGAAGTATGTACTTGCCCCTAATGAAACTTGTGCCGTCGTATGGAGGGCAGTGAATACAAGTTTCTAAAAAAAAATCAAAGCGATTCGAGAGATGGCCCTAAACTGAACTTTTCCGAAATTTTGTGTGGGAGGTACCCGAAGGTGTGGACCTATTGAGACCATATTAGAACCTCATATTACTCTGGTAGAAAGTTTACGCTATACAAAGTATGGACCAAATCGGTCACTCCCTTCAAGAGTTATCGTGCGCACAAACTTTCCGAACATTTTCGAACTTTTGTGGGGGAGGTACCGGAAGGAGTGGACCGATGTAGCTCATCTTCGAACTTAAACTAAGTTTGGGCAAAATATTACGAAAGCCAAAATTTGAACCGAATCGGTTCATCCGTTCGAGAGTTATTGTGCGCTCCAGCCAGCAGGACAGACAGACAGACGGACGGACATGGCTAGATCGACTCCAAATTGTCTGAAACACATTTCGTCCAAACATACTTGGGGTCTAAAACCATTATTTCGATGAGGCACATTTTCATCGTATCAGCCTATAGGCTGAGGGTATAAAAACATGCGAAATACACGTTAATAAACAATGTTACGCTACCCTGCTCTAGAACGCGGAATATTGGTGACTATTTATTTGACCAATAATCGGTCGGTGACTTTGGCACAACGTGAATTTCGTCGCAGACGTTTAGTCGCTCGCCTCGAAGAGACGGGCACAACACGATATGCTGCCGTTCTGCAGGGAATATTGCTGCTGTAGCCGAGGATGTCATGGAAGCGCCGTCGACATAGACCAGACGACGTGCCACGCAAATGGGTATCAGTTGACGGTCTTTACAGCGAATTTTGGTACAAGATTTGAAGATGTTTCCGTACAAAGTCCAGACGGTGCATCAGTTGTTAGATGCTGACCGCCAATCGCATCTAACATACGATCAAGCCATCCTTAATCACCACCAAGAGGAAGATGATTTTTCATCAAAAATAATCATGAGTGATGAGGCGCTCCAGACTTCTTTTTGTGGGGCTTTTTGAAGTCGCGGGTATACGTCAAGAAGACTCAGACTCTTTCAGCTCTTAAAAACAATATCCGCCAAGAATGTGAGGACCTATCGCCGGAAGTTTTGGCCAAAGTAATGGAAAATGCCATAAAAAGGGCTCAAATGACAATAAACTGTGGTGGCGGCCATTTATCTGATATCATATTCCCGACTTGATGTAAAAAAAATTAAAAGACCAAATAAAAATAATCCACAAGAAGAATCAAAGTTTTTCATTTTTTTTTTTTAAATTACAGCCAAAAAACATCGCAAGATTACTTTTGCGCCACCTAGTATAATCATAGACTGTGAAAATAAAAGTCCAAAATACCATTTTAATTAAAACTTGTAGTTAGTCCGTACTAAAATGTATTACAGTGGGTTAAGGCAGGAAAAGCAATCTAGAGGCAAGCAATAGTTTTTGCCTAGAAATAGAAACGTTATAGCAAATGCTGCGTACATATGAAAATACCTGAGAAACGTGTAACTCTGCATATTTACAATATATTTTTTTTAATTCTAAATGCTGTTTAAATGCTGTCAGTTAATGGTTCCCATCATAGTTCTTAATGGGACTCACTGTTAATACCAACTAATACTCTGTAGCAATCAATTCCATTGCACAAAATAACCTTTCATCCTTTTAAACAATGCAGCATTTTTATATTATTTATAAAGCGTATACATAATACATACAAACAAACATTATTTTACACACACTTTTACATATTTGAGATGAGGCACATTGGCCACTTAGTGTCATAACCATTAGCGAAAGAGAATATGTGTTCATCAAAGGGGAGATAGATAGTAAGTCAAGGATAGGAGAAACACGATTTCAAATAAATACAGAAACCAAAAAGAATAGGCTATTTACAGTGTATTTGTAAAATGTGATGAATAGAAGGAGAAATTACAATTTAGTTAGAAGAATAATCAAAATGCACATATTTTTTCAGTGTTTTAATTTTAGAGTTTAGAAAAAAATACACCGATTATCTTTCCCAATTCTGTGGTAGGTGGTTTTGTTGTTGTTGTAAAATAATACAAAAACAAATTAAATAAATATCTCAAAAAACAGTTGGAAAAAGCATCATCAAAAGTCAAAGAAAGAAATTTCTTGATATTGTAATTTGCTGGTTTTTGTTGTTGTTATCATGCTGAACGCCGTTACCCTTTTCTTGTTTTACAAACCCAAACTAAATTATTTGTAATAGTTGAAAAAAAAAAGAATACATACTAAAGAATAACACAACCAAGTAATAAAACTTAAATATACAAATAATGTAAAACAACAATATAGCCATTAAAAAGATAAATTAGTCAACAACATAATGTTACAACAAAGAAATTTAATTACAACAAATAAGTGCGCCCCTCAGTTGTGTTGTCAAAAGGTTAATTACATTTGTTTTTTTTTTTTTTCTGTTATATACAAAATATTTGTTTACACTTTTTGCCTTCACAAATAGTTTTTATCAATAATTATTTCACAAATAGTGTTTTTCAGAGAAAAATGTATTAGTTGAGTAATTGAGGAAATTTGAACTTACCTCATCAAAGAATACTTGAGTTTTACGTAGAATATGTTTCAATTCGGTCAACTCCAAGAAATTACGTTTCAAGGCCTCAGCATTTTGATTGACTTCACGCAATTCATTTTCCAATTTTTCAAAGGTTGCCTTTAATTAATAGGAAAAAGAAACAAAGTTAAAATTGTAAAATATTTTCTTAAAGTGTCCTTTTTAAGTACCTCCAAATCAATCATTTCTCTGGGCTGTGGTGCTTCTGGACTTTCTCCTGTGTCTAACATGGGGATGCCATCCTTTTTAATTTCTTTTTCAAGATATCGCAATTTCCGTTCCATTTCATCGCAACGCCTCACCTCATTTACAAATTTACGTTGGAAAGCATTAACATCAGGATTTAGCTGAAAGTTTGTTTTTCACATTATTCTTTTACTGTTTTATATTTCATTTGTTTTACTTCACTTACATCTCTAAATTGAACTAATCCCAATTCACCCAATTCTGAGACACAGGCATATGCCGCTTCACTTTGCAGAAACAGCTGACAAAGCGTCATTTCCTCACTGCGAAACAGAGAACCCATTTTGGAATGACGCGTTCTTCTCTAACAACGTTGTTACAACTAGGACTCCTTTTCGTTTCCCCTTCCTTCTTCTTTCTTCGTATGTTCAGCAAGCTTATGGGTTCTGCCTGATTATGTGAAAACTAAATTAAAATAAAATATCTGAAATTAAAAAAAGAAAAATAATGTTGGTGGTTATTTTGCTTAAGGACTTATTAAATCTTAGAATCTAAAAATAAAATTATATATTTTTAACATTATTTATGTTAAAGGACAAAAAGTATACATGAGTCGTTCAGTGCACAAATCAATTGACTCCACTTTTTGAAAAATCTTAAATTTTAGTGTCAAAACACTTGATATAGCCATAACTTTGTATATTAAAAATATCTCCCCTGAATAATAAAGATTAGCACCTTTAAATTACAAATAAACAATGACAAATGTACAGAGATACAATGGCAAGCATACATTTCATCATCGTTTTTCTCAACTTTTCGTTTTTTGGAGTTAATCGATGTGTGCACTGGGCGGCTCACATGTAAAATTTAAATTGGACGTCATATATGCAGTTCTTATACTCGTAACACTACTGGAAATTTAGGATTAGCAATTATTCCCTTCATACTCCAGGTATATTTAGTTAAATGTTTTATATGTATGTCATTATGAAGGCCAATATTTTTCTTTGTAAAATTGGTTTGGGCTATACAAACTTAATTTTTATATAACGATTTTATTAAAGGTTTCCTTACAACAACATTATTTTCCATTAATTACTCATTTTCACTATTCAACAAAAAAAGTAGTTTCTTAAATCAATTTGTTCTTTTTTTCACATCGACAATTAAAAAAAAAATATTCACCTACATTTTTTCCATATTTAGAATACTCACAATGAACCTAACGTTTAAGCGTCTACTATTCAACTACATAATAAGTTTCTCTTGTAGTATTTTGCTGCTGAAAAAATCCAGCTTCTGCGCACAATTTACCATGGGCTGGTTGTATCTCAATTATCTGCGGGTGAACAATTTACAAAAAACCTCAATTTAACGACAACAACTGCAACAACGTATTTGATGATAGTTTATAATGTTCTCACATTGTGTTTACCTCACATAAAAAGAAATAAGCCTTAAGCTAGCTATTCCTTTTAGCGTGAGTGTATGAGTGATTTTTTTAAACAAATCTTAGACATTTTTAATAAGATGTAGAAATGCAATGCAAATACATGTTTTGATGTTAAAATCCATCTTAAAATATTATCCTTCAAAGAAAAAACTTTAATAATGCAGGAAATGTCTGTGTTTTAAGGTATAATTTATATATAGGAGAATCATGTGGATGATTTATTATGGCCCAGTCGAAATAGACTTTGAATTATCAGAAATTCCCATAAAGCTGAATTTTTGTGGGGAGCTAGGGTTTGCCATTAGAGGCAATGTCCTAAAAGTCTCCATGTAGTTGCTGTTTTAGCAGCATATGATGCTGGGTTGGCAGCCGCTGGCCGTTACAGTTTGGTTTCGAGTCAATCCGGTACGAAAGAAATCGATTTTCTTGGCTCAGAAATCGATTTTGCTGACCAAACCCTAATTTTTTGTCGTCGCCGATTTCTAAACTTATTGAAATAGTAAACTTATTGAAACTTAGGCGCGCTCCTAAATACGAAAATTTTCCCTATTTTGCAGAGTTCGGTAACCTAGTTCCTAGTTCGCTGTAATAGTTCCAAAACGTATGAGTAATGTCATAAATCTAATGTGTGATATTACGTATACGTAGTTTGTTAATACAAATGATGTTGACCATTGCAACTGCATAGTGAAGGAGATGGTTCCATATAGTTCATATAGGATGCAATCCAAAGAATCGCATCAAATTGTCACATTTTACAACATCCGGATGCAGTTCAACGGAGTCGTGAAAAAGGCACTCCAATTCCTCACAATTTTACAGCATCCGGATGCAGTTCAAACCGAGTCGTGAAACAGGCAATCCGTTCGCTACATTTTTATTAGTAGTTGTTAGAGATCCCTACAAGTACATACAGTATGCAAAGTTCATATTCGTACACCCCTAAAAATGAATAAAAATCGTTATTAATTCCATATTTTATGTGTAAATATGAAGTAATTGATAGGAACTATCATAACGAAGAAAGATTTAAGAATAACAAAACAAATTTTTAATTTATTCCGTCATTTAGGTATAGATGGCGCCTGTGTGGGTGGCAAAGTTCGTATTCGTACACCTATAAGCACTATATATTTGGAGTTTTTAAGAATTTTCAAAGCAAAATACTGCACATTTTTATTCTTTTCTTCTTTTGGAATGCCTCTACTATAAAAATATGTAATAACAACGGTAATTTTATTAAAAATTTTGCATGAATAAAAAGTCGGACGAATATTTGAAATACTTAAGAAAAATGTGATAGATACGATTAACTATTGCAAATTATTCCCTAATTTTGGACGAAAATAGCTAACAGCAGTCCTTCTGTAACAATATTCGAGGTCCAATATGAAAATAAATGTCGTCAGCGTTTGGAATTGCAAAGAAACGTAATTCGGGCTTTTGAAAAGTAAACACATTTTTGGTTTTTACTTGGTGAAAATCGCAAGTTTCGTTTTATATTTGACATTAAATGTATTGAAGTTTTAGAATATGGTTTTGAAAATCATTTTATGTCAAAACATACCGGCAATTACGAGGAATAATAAATGTTTAAGGAAGAAAATTTCCCCGAAAATAAAGCTTGTCTTCAAAGTGTACCCTTACGTTCTTTCCTGGACAATTTACTTCATTCTTTTGAAATTTTTGTACTCATTTTACATCCTTCGGTAAAGAAATATAATTTTCAAGAAGTAAAAACCATTATTTTTGCAATTTGGCAGCCATAACCCTCGTTCATAGTTAGCGTAGAATTTCAGTCGTACGCAGACAGTATGAAAACTTGTACAGTTTTATTTTTCTTCATAATTTCTCACAGTTTTCGACATAAAATTATTTTCGAAACCGTATTTTAAACTTCAATACACTTTATATCAAATATAAAACGAAACTTACGATGTTTACCTAGTAAAAATCAAAAATGTGTTTACTTCACCTAAACCCGGTTTACGTTTCTTTGCATTTCCAAACGCTGACAACATTTATTTTCATATTAGACTACAAATATTGTTACAGAAGGACTGCTATTAGCTATTTTCGTCCAAAATTCGGGAATAAATTGCAAGTAGTTAATCATATCTAGCACATTTTTCTTAAGTATTTTAAATATTCGTCTGTCTTATTATTCATGCAAAATTTTTATAAAATTACCGTTATTTTTACATAATTCTATAGCAGAGGCATTCCAAAAGAAGAAAAGAACAGAAATTTGCGGTATTTTGCTTTGAAAATCCTTAAAAACTCCAAATATATAGTGCTTATAGGTGTACGAATACGAACTTTGCCACCCTCACAGGCGCCATCTATACCTAAATGACGGAATAAATTAAAAATTTGTTTTGTTATTTTTAAATCTTTCTTCGCTATAGTAACCCCCATCAATTGTATCATATTTGTATATAAAATATGGAATTAATAACGATTTTACTCATTTTTGAAGTTTGTACGAATATGAACTTTGCATACTGTACATAAATCAGTTTGTACATCTCTACAGGCAGCGGCATACATTTTCCAGAAAGAGATAAGCGTGTTAAGATTTCCAAAAAATTGTTAATACAAACTAAAAAATATTTAATTTGTGAATATTTTTCCGGTAACTCACGAGAAGAAAATTTCCCAATAGAGTGCTGTTGGAGTACATGTCGAAATCGTAACTGGTGATGGGAAGACAATATCAAACCCATATGGCAGATGAAGCAAAAACAATTCAGCTTGATTTAAATAGAGAAAATAGAGAGAGGAAACACGCATGTTTGCGATTGAATTCAATGAAGAATTTTCATAATTTGTGTTAATTAGAGTTGTGCCAAAGGAACTATATGGAACTACCTACTTCACTTCGCAGTTCCAATGGCCCACATTTTTTCTTTGAACAAACTGTGTATACTTAACATCACACGTTATATTTCTTGATGTTACTCATACGTTTTGGAACTAGTACAAGGAACTAGGAACTAGATTACCCAACTCTAGTATTAATGTGATCAAGTTCTTAATATTTTGGTTTTAAACAAATAAATGCATTTTATTTGTTCTGGGATATTTTGTATTGGCTTGCACAAAAACACGTGCTTTGGACTGCATCATATTCTAACCCAAAGGGTTAGTTAAAATGCTATACCAAAGGGTCAGTTAAAATGCAGTGCCAGAGGGTCAGTTTAAATGCAGTACCAAAGGGTCAGTTAAAATGCAGTGCAATGGAGTGCCTTTTTCAGTAGTCACGCTCTTGTAAAAATCATGAGTGAAAATGCATAATTTGATGCACTTCCAGATCACTTGTACATATGATTTAACTGCCTCTATGGAGGCAAACTTTTTACTGGGAATATATTGTGTATATAACAAATATTGTGTTCATTCTTTTTTCGTAGCCTTTAAGAAACGTTTTAATAAATTGCCATACCGCTTACACCAAGTGAGCTAATTTACTTATTCTCAAGTACTAAATTTTGGCAAAATTCGAACTTTAGTGACTAAAACTTTTAGGGACAGAACTTGTTCGAAAAGGATGGAACAACGTTTCGTTTTCGCAAAAGATGTTTTTTTTTTTTCTTTACAAGAAAAATAGTTTCGAGAAACATTTACTTTCCAATTTTTTTTAATAACTTTATGTAGTTCGAATAAAATATTCATTTGCACTTTTCAAATAATTCCGATATAAATTATTCTACTTATAATATAAACAATAAGTGTTGAAAAACACAACATATGGCCTGGTTACAAAATATAAGAAAAATTTTCTCAATATGTTTAGATCTAATCACAAACATAAAGAAATAAATACGAGACATACTAGAAACAAACATCACAAACGTCAAATAAAAGCTCTGTTCCTTTACGTGCAAGAATCTTCAAGTTTTTCCACTTTTTACTCGAAAAGCGTTCCTTTACTTTAGACACCACACAATTCATATGGGAGCAGTTTACAACTTTTACTACTTTTGCCGGTTTTACCATTTTCAAAAGTAAAGGAACAGACCAAAAGTTAAAACTTGTAACAATTTGTACCAATTGTTTCTGGAAGTCGTCTGTTAACACAAAAAAACCAGCAAAAGAGAGCGAATCGAGATAAACATTTTGACAGTTCTTTTAGTGAGAGTTTGCAAATTCTTGCTGGACAAATTTCTTCTAGCAAGCACTTGCAAACTCTTCTTCTTCCTGAAAACAATCAGCTTTCTTTAATTGTTCGGTGATTTATGTTTGAACAAGATGAGCACTCGCCTTTACGTTTTCGTACGACTCACCATACAAATGCTCTCTTTGTGTTCATCATTGGTGAAAATGAAAAACAATTTTATTGCGATTTTATTGCCTACTTTATGTAGTGTTTTTTTCGGAGAACAAAGTTGCAAAGTTGAAAAATTCCTTTTTTGGGTCATTTTCTTTTCTATTTTAAATAAAATATAAAATTTTTGCTTCCTTTGGCTCCTTTATTGGCGGACAAATTGTTCGGTTTTGGCAAGCCAGCTGATTGCTTGCTGGTTTCTGCTGGGAAGGTGTCTGTTTACTTTTTAAAATTTTCTTGCAAAAGAGAATAAAAACTCCTTACTCTCTGAGAAAGTTCTTGCTGGACAGTTCTTGCTGGGAAAGTAACCAACCAGACAGATCTAATGTTATTAACGATACTTCGAAATCGAAGGTTTTCCTGCCACAAAATGAATTTTTGAAATAAATAAATAAATAAATAAATGAGCGACGAATAAATCGTATTTTTCGAACAAAATACAATACAAACTCCTTAGGTCATGCCCAGCCAGCATTTGTGTTGTGTATTTTGAAATAAAAAGAAGCACGCGATGAATAAGATTTAATTCAATAATTCTTTATTAAATACTTAACACAACAAATCTTAATGTTAATCAAAAATGGAGGTTGAACGGTTTGTACTGGTTGATAGTTAGAATGGCAGTGAGTTATGCTAACAATAACTAGAAAGCAAAAAGCTGTTACTTGAAAGTAACGATTAACGATTTAGTACAAAAGATACATTTGCATTGAGTAGAAAATATTAACAGTACAGGGTTGCCATCAAATATTAATATATATTGAAATACACCACAATCTCCCAGGCTAAAATTGGACATGGTCTGACAAATGAGCAGGAGGTCTTCTTATCCGATTCGAACGCCTTAACGCTGTTGGTGTTTCTGGTGTAGACACTTGCGGCTGAGTAACGACTGGATTGGTGACTGGATTTGCAATTGTCTGTTCAATTCTGATTTCATCAAAGGCAGTTTTCTTTTTCGGTTGCACATCCTCAGCGAATGTAACAGATTTTTGTGGCTTTGGCACCTCGGATTTGTAAAGTTGATTAATATGACGTTTCAGCTCGTATCCATTATCAAGCTTAATTTGATAATGTAAATTTCCAAATTTACGTATGACAACTCCAAACTTCCACGTAGGCTTATTTCTGTCGTACCAACGGACCTGTACCCTCTCTCCCAGGCTTAACTGGCGTACCTTAAACCGAGTTGGAGAATCTGAACGCTGCTTCGTTGGGCGAATTGCATCCAATTTAATTCTTAAAACACGACCAAGATACATTTCTGCGGGGCTCTTCCCGTTTGCTAATGGCGTTGCTCTGTAACGTAAAACAATATCTTGAACTTTTTCACAAACGTTACCTTTTTCACCTTCCATTGCCTTGAGCTTGCACTTTAATGTTTGAATGTACCTTTCGGCTAACCCATTTGTGGCTGGATGACCTGGGGCGATAAACTTTTGAATTATTCCATTTTCCATACAAAATCGTTTAAAATGGCTGCTTTGAAAAATTGTGGCGTTGTCGGAAACCAAGATTTGAGGAAGACCATGAGTCGAAAAAAATGTTTTGAAGTAGAAGTATAGTTTTTTCAGTGGTTGGGGCCTCTCGAATCACTCGAACTTCTGGCCATTTTGATTTTGCGTCCACCAACACGAAAAAATAATGATTTTGAAATGGTCCTGCGTAGTCGATATGGACCCTTTGAAAATTTCCACTTGGTTCTTCCCATTGGTGTGTTATTACTTTCGTAGGATTTTTCCTCACCTGTGCGCAATTTTGGCAGGCTCTTACCAAATGTTCAATGTCGGAATCTATGTTTTTCCAGTAACAAAATCTTCGTGCTAACTGCTTCATTTTGACAACGCCGCTGTGTGTATGATGTAGTTCATTGAGAATATACGGACGTAGGTTTAGAGGGATGACCACCCGATCGCCACGAAATATAACTCCATCTTGCAAAGAATAGCTTGGATCCAAGTTTTTCCCGCTCAGAAGGTCTATTTTCAAAGTTGCTAATTCGGGATCCCTTTCCGTCTCCTTTGCTATTGTTGCAGCGGTAACCGTTGATGACGATATTTGATTGATGATTTGATCTTGAATGTTTTTGACTTCTTCGTCCAAAAAATGTTGAAATTTGATATTAGCCTCCATTGGAGCTCTGGACAAACAATCTGCATTTGAATTGTCGATGCCTCTACGATGGACAACTTTGTAATTAAAATTTTGTAGAAAAGACGCATACCTGAGTAATCTTGCTGACGTCATCGCTGGTGTCTTTGCACTTTGGTGAAAAATTCTTGAAAGTGGACGGTTGTCCGTAATAAGGGTGAATTCTCTTCCCATTAAATACGTAAAAAACTTGTCAACAGCATACACAATAGCCAACGCCTCACGGTCCAATTGACTGTAATTTTGTTCTGCCTTTGTTAAGGCTCTGGATGCAAATGCTACGGGGCGCTCTACTCCGTTTATAATATGAGATAAAACAGCACCAATACCTGTGGGACTTGCGTCACAAGCCAAGGTCACAGGTAAGGTTTCGTTGTAGGGTGTAAGTACCCTATCAGCAACAATTTCTTTTTTGAGATTTTTGAAAGCGTTTTCACAATTTGATGTCCACACAAACTTTTTCCCCTCTTCTAACAATTGTCGCAACGGATGTGTTAAAGTTGATGCATTCGGAATGAACCTTGAATAATATGTAATCATGCCAAGAAATGTTCGCACCTCATTAACGTTCTGTGGTCTTGGCAAATTTATTATGGCTTCGATTTTACTTGGGCACTTTGATATTTTGTTGTGGCTGACAATATATCCTAAATACTGCAGCTCGGTTTTGAAAAATTCGCACTTATTTTTGTTGACGTGTAGTTGATTTGCTTTTAAAACTTCCAAACATTTGATTAATCGCGTCTCGCATTCGTATATTGTACCACCATGTATAATAATGTCGTCGAAATACGATATTGTGCCGTCAAGGCCTTGTAAAATTTGATCCAAAATCCGATTGAATTCACTTGGTGCAGTTTTTATACCAAAAGACAATCTATTCATTCGATATACACCTCTATGTGTCGAAATTGTTTGTATATCCCTGCTCTCTTCATCCACTCTCACATGTAAGTACGCTTTGTATAGGTCGAGCTTGCAAAAATACGTTGAATTTTTAAGTGTATTGAAAATTTCATCAATTCTTTTGATTGGGTAGTGTGCAGGTTCCAATTGTGGATTTACACCAATTTTGTAATCTACACACAAACGCACATTACCATCTGACTTCGGAATGACGACCAACGGCGATCCCCAATTGCTGGTATTTATTTTTGAAATTATTCCATCTCGCTCTAAGCTGTCCAATTCACGCTCCACCTTTTCTCGCAGAGCAAAAGGAACTTGCCTCTCACGCACAAACATTGGCTTTGCCCCTTTCTGCAACTTCAAACAGCACATAGCATCAGGTATACAGCCAACTTGTTGCTTGAAAATTTCTGGATAATTTTTAAGAATTTCTTCCACTGGTCGCACCTCGAAAATTGCACCATGCTCACCTTTTTCACATTCTAAATCGACATCCGTTAGATTTATATGTAAATGACGTATCCACACTCTACCCAGCAGCGCAGAATGTTTTGAATTTACTATGTACATCTCTTCTGTTGATGTTTTGTTTTTATATTTGACTTCCACATCAACGACACCAACTGGAACAAAAACATCTCCGGTATATGACCGAAATGCCATATCTGCTTTTCTCACAGGGTTTTTTAATTGCAATTTATCGTATTCGTTTTGAGGGATTAACGTAAATCCTGCACCAGAATCAATTTCGAACTTTTGCACTTTTCCTTCTATTTGTATTTTTGCATAAAATTTTTGTGTATCCCTTTTTGACATTTGTTGATTGTTTTGATAAATATCGATAATTTTGTTTATGCCAAAATAATCGTTTATGGGGTATGTTCCGTGAGATCCACTTGAACTGCCTTGAGAGTCAAACAGCTGATTGCACTGATCGACTGTGTGTGTGTGTTTACCAGTTGTTGATTTCTTTTGCCTCATCTTCATTTGTATACATACTTGTCGTACGTGACCACTTTTCCCACATTCACGACACTTTAACATTGATTTTTTTACTTTGCATTCATTTGCAATATGATTTGAACGACCGCAACGCAGACACATCCCTTCCAAGCCTAATTCGCCGTAGTTTATTCTCGTTGCTGATTTTGAACGGTGTTGACTGCGACTTCGATTTTTCTTTTGTCGGCTTTGATGAAGTTGATTAATTTCTGTTGATGATGGGGTATTATGCGAAATAGCCTGGCTGTCAAGTTTTGCCGCTTCCATTGTTGTTGCTTTATCTACTATTTCTTTAAACGATGCATTCGGCGTTTGTAGTAGCTGCTCACGTATATGTGTATCTCGCAAGCCTCTTATAAATTGAGAGCGCAAAAATATCTCCGCCACAGATTTTTTGCATTCGCACTCAAACTTACATGAATTTGAACGTTGTTGTAGAACTGCTACAAATTCAGATATGTTTTGGTTCTCATTTTGAACTTCACAAAGGAATCTATGTTGTTCAACCAAAACATTCTTTTTCGGACAAAAATGTGTACTTAGAAGTTGAATTATGTCATCATAACTTAAATCACTTATGTTTCTTGGGGCTGCTAATGTTGCTAGCGTTGAATATATTGATGACCCAATGTATTGCAACAACAATTTAGCACTAGTTATTTTATCGTCGAATACACCTTTTAACTGCAGATGCAATTCTAAACGCTCTTTATACGTTTTGAAGCTTTCTTTTGTAGGTTCAAATTGATCGAAGTTTGTAATAATGTTGACACTGGTAGACGTTGCGGACGACGCTTGTTGGTTCTTCATAGCTGTTGCCATTGTATTAATGGCTTCTAGAAGTTGCGCCAATTGAGCTGACTCCATTTTGCGTTGCAAACGTTGAAGAAATTTATTGAATTTATGCACAGATTCTTATTCAAAGTTTATTGAAATTGACTTTACACTCGTCGCCAATCTTTGTTGTGTATTTTGAAATAAAAAGAAGCACGCGATGAATAAGATTTAATTCAATAATTCTTTATTAAATACTTAACACAACAAATCTTAATGTTAATCAAAAATGGAGGTTGAACGGTTTGTACTGGTTGATAGTTAGAATGGCAGTGAGTTATGCTAACAATAACTAGAAAGCAAAAAGCTGTTACTTGAAAGTAACGATTAACGATTTAGTACAAAAGATACATTTGCATTGAGTAGAAAATATTAACAGTACAGGGTTGCCATCAAATATTAATATATATTGAAATACACCACAATTTGGAAGATTGTTTTTTCAAAAATCACATTGAGGGGTCGTTTTAGAGTCCTTTTGGTGATCAAAAAATGATTAAGTCGCTTGTATGATCAGAAAGGGACTCGAAAGTGACTCCCTGTAACGATTGAAAAGAGTTCAATTTAAAATACAACAACAAATGCGTAGCAATCACAAATAAATCATTGAGGCGTTTAGAATGTGACTATTTTTTCGTTATTTATTGTCACATTTTGATCTTCATGAATATTGAAAAATGCTTAATCAAAAAAGGGTCATGCAGGTGTTTGAAAAGTGATTATAATTATGTATCTTCTGATCATATTTTGAACAGATAGGTGATTAAAAACTGATTATTTTGTTTTATTTTTGTTTGGTTGTAAATAATTCTCATATACACTTCCTACAAAACATTTGGTCTGTTCCAGAACTGCAAGAATCTACTAATTTTTACTATTTTCTTCGATAACATAAAGGGAAAATTGTTATCGTAGTAAGAATTAGTAGATTCTTGCAGGTTCTGGAACAGAGCATTTGATATAAATGTAACGTATAATATTAAGAGTATAGACATACACAACACATGTTCAGGTAAAGGGGATAATTAAAAGTCATAGCAAAGCAGAAAAGACAACACAACAAGAATAAAAAGAAAATTTTTTTAATGTTTTCGTCTAATAAAAAGACTCATAAATGACTCCCTAAAGACTCATAAACGATAATAAACATGATTAAAAAAGACTTGAAAAATAGTCCCAAATTAATCAACAAATCACCAATAAATGATTAATATACGACTCGAAAAAGACTTTATATACCACCAGAAAATGGGCTAAAATGACTCGAAACTAATGCAGAGGAAGACTCATTTGTGATTTGTTTAGAAGAGTCGCCTGAGGTTACGTTTTCCTCCCGACAAAGGAGTCATTTATAATCAGAAAACAAGTAAGGAAAGGATCAAAGTCGGGCGGGGCCGACTATATAATACCCTACACCACTGTGAATATGGAAAATATAAATCGGAGCTATATCCAGGTCTTAACCGATTTTGATATAATTTGGCACATTAATTTCCAGACCGAATTCAGTCACACATTCCAAATATCATTGAAATCGGACTTATATATCGTGTTTGGAGCTGAAAATACACGAAATCGGCCGAAAATATATATGGGTGCTATATCCAAATCTGAACCGATTTCGATATAATTTGGCACATTTATTTCTAGACTGAATTCGGTCACACATTCCAAATTTCATCGAAATCGGAAATATATAGCGTGTTTGGTACAGAAAATACGTGAAATCGGCGAAAATATATATGGGAGCTATATCCAAATCGGAACCGATTTCGATATAATTTGGCACACTTATTTCTAGACCGAATTCAGTCAAACATTCCAAATTTCATCAAAATCGGACGTATATAGCGTGTTTGGTGCAGCAAATACGTGAAATCGGTCGAACATATATATGGGAGCTATATCCAAATCTGAACCGATTTCGATATAATTTGGCTCAATTTAAGTGGCGAAATTTCGTGGCCACTGGGAACCACATATGTAAAATTTCAGCTAGTTCAATCAAAAAATGTGGCTAAGATCCCTAAAATACAATTTTTTCCGAGGGCTCTGAGTTGATTTTTCTTAGATTTTCTGAATATTATTTAGAAATTTGCAGTTTTCTTTTTTTCCTAGAAATTGGGCCGATTTTCTGAAAGTTTTTTAAGAATCTCTGGACATTTTCTGAAGAATCTTCGTTCGGAATATGTTCCGATTTCTAATTGATTTTCTAAGGAAGTTGTTGTCGAAAAACAAAGTGATTAAATATAAAATTCTCATATACAATTTTTTAATTTTTTTGCAATGATAATATCCGTGCAACTCTAGCAGAAGTTGCTGGATTTGTACAAATTGTTGAGTAAACGAACACACCAAAGAGCGTCAGCAGCCACGACAAACTAGAGTAGTTTTGGCTCAACTACACTCGGGATATTGCAGTCGCCTAAATTCTTATTAGGCGGAAATCGACAGCGCCGTGCAAGACATCTGCCTAGTATGTGGCATGTGGGCCGGCACGACACAAAACACCTTTTCAACTGCCCAGCCAAACCTACTCATCCAACTCCAGTGGATCTGTGGTTACATCCCAACGAAGCAGTCACTTTCCTGGAACTGGAGATAGACCAGAGCCAGATTGAACAGAAGAACGAACATAAAAACATAATAACAAACACTGTTACAGCAACAACATCAACCAATATTTACAATTTCATAAACTCCTTAGAAGAAAAGTGAATGACGGATCCCGATTCGTCATTTTACTTGGAGATTCGGAACAGAAACAAATAAATAAACAAAAACAAATGAATGCGATGTTAAAATTATTTCAATAAATTGAAATGCGTCAGGTTTATATAGGAGCAAATTATAGAACAAGGTCGGGGTTTCCTAGAAAATACATTTATGTGTAGCATAGAGGTATTTCGCAAATTCGTACTTTTGGGTACGAAAAGTACTAAATGCTACCAAATTTGGTACAATATGAATTTGGGTGATCGGATACATTTGGAATCCTGAAATTCGAAATTAAGATTAATGTTGGAGTGTTGGATAGAGGTAGGTTTGGAAATTCGGACCTATGGGAACAAAAAGTACTAAATGGTACTAAATTTGGTACAATTTGGATTACGGTGATTGGATGCTGCTGTAATCCTGAAATTTTGAATTAAGATTACTGTTGGCGTGTAGGGTTGAGGTAGTTGTGGAAATTCGTACTCATGGGTACGAATAGTTCTAAATAGTACAAAATTTGGTACAATTTGGATTTGGGTGAACGGATATAGCTGGAATCCCGAGATTTGGAAAGGGGGGTATTGTTGGAGTGTGGGATTGATAACGTTTTTGAAATTTTTAGTTATGGGTAGGAAAAGTACTATATGGTACTAAATTTTCAGTGATAGGATACATTTGGAATCGGAATTAATGGGAATTCGGAATTAAAAGTGCTGTTGGAGTGTTGATAGAGGTAGGTTTGGAAATTCGTACTTTGCATACGAATACTACTAAATGGTACCAAATTTAGATTTGAGTTATCGGATGTATCTGGGATCCTGAAATTCGGAATTAAGCTTATTGTTTGAACATAGAACTGAGGTAGTTTTGAAAATTTGTACTTATGGATACGAAAAGTACTAAATTTGGTACAATTTGGATTTCGGTGATCTGATGCAGCTCCAATCCTCAAATTTGGAATTAAAATACCTGTTGAAGTGTAGGATTGAGGTAGTTTTGGAAATTTTTGGTTATGGGTGCGAAAAGTACTAAATGGTACCAAATTTGGTACAATTTGGATTTGAGCGAACGGCAAGAGCTGCTATCTTGCAATTTGGAATTGAGATTAATGTTGGAGTTTGTTTTGGAAATTCGTTCTTATGCTCACAAAAAGTACTAAATTTGGTACAATTAGGATTTGGTAGTCTTAGGGGTACGAAGATGGTTCAATGCATGGTGAGATTTAGAATTAAGATTACTGTTGTTATTTGGTAATAACGTCAGATTTAGGAAATATGTACCATAAATATACGAATTATACTATATGGTACAGGATTTGGTACAATTTGTTATTGGGAATTTGTTAAAGGGAATTTTGAAATATTAGGAGGAGATTCGTATTTATATGAAAAGTACTGAATAGTGCTATATATGGTTTTGGGGAACAGATAGAGCTGGAAACGAGGATCGCGGTTGGTGGGTTAAGCCGTCTTGGCGCTTAGCATCCTAATTAAAATATCTCAACAATTATGGCTGGCTCTTGATGTGTAGGCGTGAGGAAAATCGGACTTATGTGGTACGAAAAGTACTTACATGAAAATAAACATCTATTAAAAAGGTATTAGTACAAACATTTTCCTGTTCACCGTTCTATATTATATATTTTTTATTTGTTTTGTATATCCTTTCCGCATACGAAGTAGCGGGTACTTTGCTAGTACCATGTATTTTCAAAACGAATTAAATTTGTTATATTCTTTTAATTTATTTATTTTTATACTATGAAAAAAATTTATTTATTCGAGGTTTGGATTATTGAAAAAAAAATCAATTGCGAAGTCCGGATTACTGAAAAAAATTGCAGTTATCCGAAATCCGCTTAAGCGCAAACTTTGGATAACTGAAACGAACATGCTGATTTTATGTCGTTTCAGTAAAGCGGAGACGACTGTATAAATATAAATAAAATAAACAATAAAATATGTTTAAGATATACTAAACGCGTAATAGGCAAAGTTATGTTTTGTCGTAAGTGCTTTCCAGGGAACAGAGATTCCACGACATCTCTGTTCATCCTTCAGCAGTTACTATGCTTCTGATAATGCTTGGTTGTCTCCAAGGGTTATTGGAGAACCCGTAGAAAGATGTACTCCAGAGAGTGGGCGATTTCCAAAGATGAAGAAATCAAATGGAAGGGACACAACGAGTTTTTTTTTAAAGGAATCTACGTTAAAAAATGTTTCCGTAATAACTCCGTAAGAAACGTTTGGTGTAATTTGAATTGAGAAAAATTTGTTTAGTACATTGAACACCACTTGCTTCAGTAGGCTTGAAATGGAATACGCTTTCACTTTCAGTACCACAACAACACTAATTTATTAAATTAAATGGATTTTAATCAATTGGTTGACTCATAAATTTTCTTAAATTGATTTGAGCCGATATCTTATCACTTTAGTACAAAAACCCAACAGATTTTTTTGTTTCCAAAGTACTTTTGTTATTTATTATGACGAACGAAATAATTTTTCTTTTTCAACTGTCCCACAATCAATGAGCACTTCTTATGCACCAAATTTCTAAATAATAGCCACAATATTTTTTTGTTATTTGAACGTACACATTTGTATTTATTTTAAGGAATCACATTTTCAAGCAGAACCGCCACCGCCGAAAGACATTTGAAAAGTGATCCGAAATGTAAGTCAACATCCTTTTTTATACAATACTCAAAGGACTTGCCACGACGACGGATGTATGTCATGGCTTTTATTTTAATTTCTCTAGCATCCAGTAGTTAATTTACTTAAATGTGAACAGCGACAACAACCGCAACAAAAATAAATAACAGAACAAATATGGGACCACAGTTAAGTTTCAACACGTGTTGAAAGCAAAAAAATGTATTTCCTTCCTTTCTTTGAATAGACATTGCGACGTAGCACGTACGTACGGATGATGGTGGTGCCGCATATTATGTCATGGGGAGCTTCAACATTCTTTGGCAACTTAAAACATAGATTAGATTTCGAAAACATTGTGGCTAATATTATGTTGCCATACTATGGCATCTCCTTGCCACCACCCACCATCATCATTCTTATCCATGTACGTAATAGATTTGAATATTTGGCGTAAGTGTGTGTAAGTTTTCTATTTTTCTTTTGCTAGTTTCGTTTAAGACGTTAGGAAGGCCAACATTCCAGTTCATTTCATGTATGAACATGAAATACTTTCACCAGATGTATGTCGGTCGACATTGTTCTTGAATTATGCATCATATATTTTCACATACTTTCTAAAAAGATTTACAAAGAGTATGTGCAGTATGTACATTGCCGTGTGTATTTGTTCTTATTTTATTTATATTTTGTTCTCCTTTCTAAAGATGTTTTATCACTCCGACAGGATTAGGTTTAGTTTATATATATTTATATTTTCTATTTCTTTAAAGATTATTTGGCAAATTACCAAAATAATATTTGTCCAAAGTTTTGTAATGACAGTATAACTCGAATCGCTTAGGTAATTGAAAATATGTATTATCTATTTGGCCTAATAGACGACAGTAATGTAATTTGTTTGTTTTTTTTTCACATAAGTCTTTCCCATTGCGGTCGAGGCGAATTAAACACATTTGGAGGGGAACACCTTTTCTTTAGCGGCTACTCACTAAAAACTTATAGTCAAACTGGAACCTTAAATGAGGTTTAAGGCTTTCTGCTCACTTTTAACTATCGATAACTCAGAAAAGGGTCATTTCCAGGATAAAACTTATTTATCATTATTGGAATCAGAATTAGCCAAAATATCAAACTATCCCATAAGGTGCCACTAAGGGAAATACAAGCCAACAAAAAATTGTAATAAGGTGTTTTTACTTGTTGCAAATTTGAAAAATGTAAAACATATTTACCTCTATGTTATTCAATTTTAAAACTATGCTATGTGGTAGAGCTTTATTGATTTAGCCAACTATAAGTGTAGTGGTCTAAATGATGACGATTGGTTCAAAATAAAAACATTGATAAAAACCCGGCACGTCAAATAGTGGGACGTCATTGTTTTTAAACGATAAGATTAGCTAGATTATGAATATTCGCGAATAAATAAATTATGACTTTATGCTCCGTGCAGAGGAGAATGAACCTATGGCCTAAAACTAATGTTTTTCTGCAAAATTTCAAATTTTAAAGACCTTCGCTAATCTGGCAACTTATATATCTATAGGACGTATATTTGTTGGGTTAGATGCGCAATTTACCAAAGGCGTATTATCGTGAGGGTTCTGAAGGAAGCAACCTGTTTATATTCCGGACCGAAGTTGCCTGGGGAGTTGCCTCACTAACGAAATTGCAGACATGTTCGCTATCGACAATCGGTTTACGTCAGACGAAATGATGTCTTGTATGCCAGGGCGGATGTGTCGGGGAGTTGGATCTTCCATTACAATATGATGCCAGCAGGAACTGTCTAGTCAACAACACATTATATGTTGTCTGAGTGATAGAATCCTGGTCTCCCCATAAAGGTGATCAACACTGTAAATTGGAACATTTCAACTCGGTACGCATTATTCTGGTTTGTTTGCAAATTTCTACATTTTGTGCGCTGAGGAAGAAGGTCCAGACTGGAGCTGCATAATTAAGGGCGAAACTACCGACGGCTTTGTACGTCGATACCAATGGGACCAGGATGAATGTTTGGACTAGATTCGGATCCATCTGAAATTTTTATCACAGGTAGGGCTTGCAGTGCTGACCACGCCAATGTATATATCATGGGCAGGAAGTCCATACTTTCCGAGATATAGGCACCGAAAGTTCAAAAATTCGCTTGGTTTTGACGATAAGTTTAGTTTAAATCGAATTTCTTTGGCCGGTGATTTAAGTCTTTCTCCTATGGACAGGAACAAATCTCGGCTAACGCGAACAAAATTTTCCTTTAAATCGAATTTTTTTTTTATCATCGATCCGAATCCAGCCTTATATTCAACTTATGCCTACCAATGTTTCCTTACCACAGCCACCGGAGGCCGCCACCACTTTCAGGACTTTGTGACGAGAAGTAGAGGAGAATATCGTTTTTTCCTGCAAAGCTTTTGTTGTGATATGCGCTTCCCTGAAATCATGTTGGTAGATAGCAAGATGGAAGTGCTCTTTCAGGGATGGGAGCAACTAGGTCTCTAAAACTTTAGCTACCGTTTAAAGAGAAATCGGGCGCATTTTTCTTGCTTCAGTATCGGAATAAATTCATAATTGACAACTCTAAAACTCTGGTCAGATAACTCAAACCTGTCGCATCGAGCTTCAACATGAGCATGCTATGCCATTTGGACCAAGGGCTTTGGTTTAAGGGCTTAAATCAGATTTAAGGCCTGATCGCGGATCACCTTGTCTTATGTACTGGTTGTAGCCCTTGAGACCCTGATTACATCGATATGCAGTTTGGGAACTTGTTTCCTATAGCTACCGCTCTCGGAAAAATATTTATTAAGTAGCCGGCCTTCGGCCGGGGATTTAAGACTTTCTCCTATGGACAGGTACAAATCTCGGACACAGGAATAAGGTTTTCTTTTAATTTGTAATTGTTTTCCATGTAGCCGGCCTTTAAACAATGGTATATTCAGAACTTTACAGACTCATACCCCTGGAAGTATACATTGCTCATAAGATAATAATATACAGATGGAATGAGTACAAAAAAACACTACCTGTGGAACAATTTTCAAGTTTTTCCGAGAGCGGTAGCTAAAAGAATGTTGCGGAATTCCATACTCCCCGAAATATGGGCCTTCATAGTTTTCTAGGTATCCATCGACTCCACGAAAACTTGAGATTTTTAAAAGGAAATTTTATCACAAAGCCGGTGTTAAACTCTGTCCATAAAAAATGTATAGGGTAGCGGGTGAATGTCTCTAAAACCTGGCTGAAGGCCGGCCACACACTATAGCTTTTGATTTTTAGAATAAAGTCACAACAAGCTTTAAAATAATACAAATTGCTTGCCTATAAAGAAGGTAATGTTATTAAAGGCAATTCCGAAATGTCAAGACCCTTATTTCGGGAAGTATGGACTTCCCAATGGCTACCTACGTTAAAAATTTCAGCTCGATCCGATAAGCTCACATAAACGAGTCTTGTTCAAATGGAAAAGTTGGAGTTACAAATGAAATATTTCGAATTTAAAGAAGTGTAAAGAATCATTATTGGAATTTTCGAATTACAAATGGTATTCTCAAAACAAATTAAAATATTACGTATTAGTTTTCATCCCATTCCATCAGTGAAACTAAATTCAGTTAGGTCACTATCGCACTATCGCAGCATGATTCTTGGGCGCATGATCCAGACTAGCAGATCCTTTACGTAGTATTTACACATTATATGGACTATTTAAATGAAATCCCAAAGTTTTTGTGTAATGTCTTGAGCCTCTGTATAGACATCAACAGCAACGAATAAACAATTACGACAAAAACAATAGCACAAATTTTAAATACATATGTATAAAGCGATTATTCATAGCTCTACAAAAATCAGCCAACCAGATACCAGCATAGTTTTGACATTATAGATACAAACTTATTTAGGGGAGTTTTTTCGACTCTTATCAATTTCTTTGTTGGAACAGCAGCAAAACCAACCAAACATTTCAACAATTTCATTTATAAGATGAGAATGATTTTTTTGTACTTGCTTGGATTGCACTTTAATGATTCACGCACCTTCCTGATGCAGTAGGAAAACAAAAAATATATTTACAAATACAAGTGTCAGGCAGTTAAGGCAGTATCATAGCTATCATAGCGTACCACCGCACCACCAATTACTACCCACCAATGACCCCATATTCTTTTGTCGTTGGCTATATTTTGTTGTTTTTATGTTTGGACAACAATGACACGAAGAAAATTGTTGTAATTTACACTGCCTCACTCACGACAACGACCGACAACGTATACATCACCAACCATCACCGAGAAAAATCAATAAAATCTATAGGCCGATTAATCGCACTTTTTTGATGCATTTGTTGTAATATTTAACATTTTTGATTTTTCTTTTTGATCTTTACGGATAATAATAATGTTTACGAATATATCTACAATTACATTTGGTTTTTAATTACTTCACAAAATTAAAATAAAATTGATATGCGAATCCACACTCACCTCTTCTGCGATTGGAAAAAATTTGCAAATGAAAAAAATCCATCTAGAGTCGATTATTAAAGTGAAAAGTCGATAACATGTAATCGAACGATTAATTGCAATACACACTATCGAATTGGGCTGACATTTATTCGTATGCTGTTTAATCCTGC
The DNA here is from genome assembly GCF_047663935.1 of Musca autumnalis. Taxonomy (NCBI): domain Eukaryota; kingdom Metazoa; phylum Arthropoda; class Insecta; order Diptera; family Muscidae; genus Musca; species Musca autumnalis. The sequence continues at coordinate 323,796,773 of NW_027411644.1, forward strand.
GTTTACACATGACAGGACAATTGACTTCATGTATTGTCAAAATCCCAAAACATGCCTGAGTGACATATGCTTGGTTTACATTTACGAAATCCACTCGATTTCAAATGTTAAATCCATAGGTTAAACGTCAAATGAAATCCAGATGAGATTTCATTTGACGTTTGAGCTATGGAATTGACAGTTGAAATCGAGTGGATTTCGTAAATGTAAACTTAGCAATAGGCGTCCAGACAACTGCAAAAACAGTTGTAAAATTATGAATGAAAATCATCGATTTCTTTTTTGTTTTCCATTCACAAATGTTGTTATTGTTCATGTTCTTTTGTTTTCAACACATTTCACTTATTTTTCCAAAAATGTCAAAAATTTGTTAACTCTACTGTCTGTGAAAATATGATAGACAGCTGGCAGACAGCCGACAAATGTATGTACGTGTTAGTAAATCAGAGTTGTATTTGAAGACAAGTTGTCTGGTGTAAACGCCTAGTAACTTGCCACTTGGCACACTTGGTCTGTTCCTTTACTTTTGAAAATGGTAAAACCGGCAAAAGTAGTAAAAGATGTAAACTGTTCTCATATGAATTGTATGGTGTCTGAAGTAAAGGAACGCTTTTCGAGTAGAAATTGGCAAAACTTGAAAATTCTTGCACGTAAAGGAACAGAGCTACTATCGAATTGGGCTGACATTTATTTGTGTGCAGTCTAATCCTGCGTTTACACATAACAGGACAATTGACTTCATGTATTGATTGTCAAAATCCCAAAACATGCCTGAGTGACATATGCTTGGTTTACATTTACGAAATCCACTCGATTTCAAATGTTAAATCCATAGGTTAAACGTCAAATGAAATCCAGATGAGATTTCATTTGACGTTTGAGCTATGGAATTGACAGTTGAAATCGAGTGGATTTCGTAAATGTAAACTTAGCAATAGGCGTCCAGACAACTGCAAAAACAGTTGTAAAATTATGAATGAAAATCATGGTAGAACAAATACAAGGTAAAGTTAATACTACAACAAATACAACTCGAACAACAACCACAAAGGAATTTGTTTTTGTTTGTAACGTTACTGCCAGTTGTATTTGTAAACAAAACAAGGAAATGTCTATAAATTATTGGAATTTAAAAAACTAATAATTTTTCACATTTGGTTGAATATTTTGGAAAACATGAATGAAAATTCGTTACATTTTCAATTTTTATGTTTCCACATCATTCCACTAAATGCATAAATTCTCGCAGAAAGTAGAATTCTTGCAGAAAAGTTTTGGGTCGCTGGAAATTCATAGAAAAAGGTCGCCCTGTTGTTGTTGTTTTTTTCTCGACGCCCAACGCAAAACTTTAATCAAACGTTGTATCTGTTTTCAGCTTTAGTAAATCAGAGTTGTATTTGAAGACAAGTTGTCTGGTGTAAACGCCTAGTAACTTGCCACTTGGCACACTTGGTCTGTTCCTTTACTTTTGAAAATTGTATGGTGTTTGAAGTAAAGGAACGCTTTTCGAGTAAAAAGTGGCAAAACTTGAAAATTCTTGCACGTAAAGGAACAGAGCTACTATCGAATTGGGCTGACATTTATTTGTGTGCAGTCTAATCCTGCGTTTACACATGACAGGACAATTAACTTCATGTATTGATTGTCAAGTCAAAAAGTCAAAAAGTCAAATGATCAGAATGATAAAAACGAGAAAAACTGCTTATTTGGGACATCTTATGAGAAACAGAAAATATAATCTCCTCCAAGCAATCATAAGATCCAAAATAGAAGGACGCCGTCCGAGAGGGAGACGAGAAATAACATGGATCAAAAACATTCAGGAATGGACAGGACACCAAGATGAAACAAGCCTTTTAAGCGCCGCCAGAAATAGAGATCTAGCTATAATTGAATGAAATATTTTTGTTTTTTTTTATTTTTTTTTTTTTTTTTTATTTTATTATACATATACAATCAAACAACTCTGTAATAATCAACATTGTATGATCGCTAATATCCGAATACGGATTTGCAAATAAAGAAGAAAGAAGATTGATTGTCAAAATCCAAAAACATGCCTGAGTGACATAGGCGTCCAGACAACTGCAAAAATAGTTGTAAAATTATTATTATTTATTAATTTCAAAGCCAAGCCAAATGACCATATGTGGCTAGTATACTACAATAAATACAATGTACATTTCTTAAATGCTAACAATTAAAATTAAAAATAAATTGATTTGAATGACATCTACTCTGGTTTTAAAATTTATAGAAATATTATTTAATTCATTTACAAAGATAATTTATGAAAAAAAAAATCAGCTACTTCTTAAGGCCTGCGTACATAAGCTGCTCTGCCTGATTGCCTTGCTTTACTGCTTCATTTTTGACATAATAAAAATAAAAGAATAAAGAAGGCCGAGGAAATTTCGAACTAGGTTGCCCTTTTCTATTTTATTCTTTTATCAGAAGTAAGCAGGGTAAGCAGGCAAGGCAGCTTATGTACGCAGGCCTTTAGATCGAATTCCTCACTGCAGTAGTTTCATGATTTTACTCTTGTATGGAATTCGATCTAGAAACGCACAATTTCATGGATTTTTTTCAATGAATCGTCTGGTGTTGACCGGGTCTAATATGAATAATTTTGGCATTTAAAGGGTGTTTTTTTAAACTAGATAGAACTTTAAATTGTAAAAAGTAACACAAAAAATTAAATTTTTATGAAACATTTTTTTATTTGTTTCAGTATACTCTGACAAATCATCATGAATAGACTGACGCTTGAACAACGCTTCGAAATTATCCAAATTTACTTTGAAAATCAGTCGTCGATTCGCGCAACTTATAGACGACTTCGTCATTTGTATGGCGTTCAGCGATGAGGCGCATTTGTGGCTTAACGGGTTTGTTAATAAACAAAATTGCCGCATATGGAGTGAGACCAATCCACAAGAGACCCTACAGACTCCATTACATCCAGAAAAATGCACCGTATGGTGCGGTTTTCACGCTGGTGGCATCATCGGACCTTATTTCTTATTTCCATCGACTTATTGAAATCAAAATTTGGCGATAAGTTGATTTCGAGAAGTGGACCTGTCAATTGGCCTCCAAGGTCGTGCGATTTGACACCTCTCGATTATTTCCTGTGGGGCTACGTGAAGTCACTGGTTTATGCTGATAAACCAGCAACAATTGATGCCTTGGAGGCGAGCATTGTTCGTGTTATTCGTGACATACGGCCAGCAGTGCTCGAAAAAGTGGCCAAAAATTGGACGTCCAGAATGCACTTCGTCAAGAACAGCCGCGGTGCCCATATGCCCGAAATCATTTTCAAATGTTAATGTCACGTATTGATATTTCGAATAAAAAAAATTTGATTACAATTTAATTTTTTGTGTTATTTTTTACAATTTCAAGTTCTATCGGGCTTAAAAAACTTAATTAAAACTTAATTATTTTTTTAATACAAACGGTATAAAATATATTTTGGCATATAATATATAACAAATGCTCTGTTCCAGAACCTGCAAGAAGCTACTATTTTTTACTACGATAACATTTTTTCCTTTATGTTATCGGAAAAAATAGTAAGTTAGTAGATTCTTGCAGTTCTGGAACAGACCAAAAATATACCTTCCATGAACTTTTTTCGTGATACCCTGAAAAACACAAAACTACTTGCATCCTCAATCATGTCTTTGATACAAATGCCAGCTTTTGGGATATGGTAGATCTTCCCTAAGCTCACAATTTTCCTTTTAACGGTTTTTTTTGTAGCATTTGTAGTTTTCAAAAAAATCTGCGGTGCCAAGCCGACCCAGTGGCACAGCCGCCTCATGTTACCATATATGGAGTGAAATTGAATAGCCACTGGATTAAACTTAGTACAATGTAAACGTACTATTAACTACATCCAAGTTAAGTGGGGTTCAGACGATCAGTTTTGACTGACAGCTTTTGGTCAAATATCGATTGCTTCAGTTTTGTTGTGCTGTTCGTAGCGGCCAAACAGTCATTCAAGTTGGATGACAAACCAACAGTCAAGTTGAAAAATTACTGTGTTCACATAGCTATAAAATCATATAAATAACAACTTTTATTAATAAATATGGATGACAAAAAGATTGGATGTGCATTTTTGATCATTTCGCTTTTAGAGGAAGAAAATAAAGTGACAAGAAGAAGAAAATGGGTAAAAAAATGGATAGCCTCCCGAAAACAATATTCACATGTGAATATTTTAAAAGAAATTTGAGATTCTGAGCCAAACGCTGTCCACTCCAGCTCCAGAAGATTCAGATTGCTTTATTTTTTTCAATTCCCTTCTGTACGATGAGCGGATTACGTTTATTTTCTTCTTGACGTCGTCAATAGAGCAATCCTTCTTGTATTTCTTCATAACATTTAGTAGTTCTCCACATGCTTTTGTTTTAATGTCGCGCATCATATATTCTGGACTGGTTATTCCTTGACTGACGTTGTTTCGTTCACACGGTCAAACAAACAACCAACAGCTGACTGTCCAACATCCACAAAAAATTTTGTGGTTGCCTGATGACTGACAAAAATGAACGACCACACTGGCAAGCAACCGATTATTTGAGCAAAGCTGTCAGTCAAAACTGATCGTCTGAACCCCACTTTATTTTTGGGGAGTAGTAATCGATTATAGCGTTTATCGATAAGTAAAAATCTCGGAATGAGAATACCACGAAAGAGGAGAGAATGTCAAGGAATCAGGAGAAACACCTACGAAAGAGGTGAGAATGGAGGGAGCTCAATCATAATCGATTCGATAAATCGAAAGGCCAGAGAACGAAGCCGATCGGCTCAAAGCCGGCGCACAGCCGCCGTCGACATGTTCGACAGATCTAAGCCGCCGCCGATGTAAACGACTTTCAACGGCTGTTATTTATAGTCGACTACATCGGCTTAGTCGTTATATTATGGTATATTGTCAGCATAAAAAATCGTGGAATCATTGTTATCAAAAAATAAGAATTTATAAAATATAAATGTGATATACAAAATAGCTAAAAGATTTAAAAAAACCATGAAATTAAATTCGGACTAACGTTTTTTCTATAACAGCCGATTATTTCAGTCGACTTTTCGTAGCCGCTGTGAGTATATAGGCTTAGCTGACGTAGATGTTCTTCGTCGGCTTTAGTCGACTTTTAGCCGCCGCCGAATGTTTTGTATGGCAGCCGCCGCCAGCCGCAAATACCCATCGGCTTCGTTCCCTGCGAAAGGCGCTTCTTTCTTCTTTAATTATTTAAAAAAATGGATCGCACAATTATTGCTCCTTATCGGGCGGAAGAAAGAGAACTTTGTTTAGTTTTGTACAACAAACTCCTGGGTTTGACGCAGTTGCATCCACCCACGGAAGATTTAAAAAAATGTCTCTCCGACGAAATGTTTGTAAAACCCAATCAACATGCATTCTTCCAAGTCATGCATTATTTGTTTCGCCTGCTTGATCCCAATGAATTTAAGAAGCGCTTTTACTGGCCCATTACCGATAAAAGATCAGAGTCCAATTTTCGCACCAGCACTGTTGAATATTTAAAGTACTTAAACGAGAAGCATCAATTGAATTGGACCAATATCAAATCCTATCTCGTTGTAATGCCTGGAGGAATGAAGTTCATATCCTTCCTGCTAGACTTCCTACACTTCGTTATACAGGAATTGATCAAGCAAAGGGAGAAGCAATTGAATATGGATTCCTCACAATACCGAGATTTAGTAAACGAAGAAAATTTACAGAAATTGTGTAAGCAAGATGCGGTACTAAAAGAAATGGGATCCGGCTTTCTGACTAGTATTGATGTGATCAACAAACGTTATATGGAGAAGGTGCAATTCTTAAGGCAACATTTGGAGCAACTTTCCGAAGAGACTGGTTTAAGTGTTGATACTCTGATCGATGACAAATTCCTCATTGATTTTGAAGACAGTAATGCGGTGTTATTTGAAGAGGCATTTCATGTAAACACAGAAAAGGTACTGGAAATGGAACAACATGCTGTTGCTTTAAAGGAGAGTACGGATAGGTTCTATTCCAAAGAAAGTGGTTACAAATATGAGCCGCAAAAAGTAAAGCAACAATTAAGACAAATACGTGAACATTTCGCTGTGGATAATTTGACAGAAGGTAATGTAATAAATTTAAAATCTATATTTTGTTAAATTTTTATTTAATCTCGTAATTTTTCCCAATAGTGTCCATACTTTGCGATGACAGTGTTAACATAAACACTTTGATAAAAGCATTCAACAGCATTTACGAGACCATACAAAATGAATTGTCTGCAGCCGACAAACGTCCGCTAGCGGGAATTGTTAAGACAAGATTATCAGATGTAGAAAAGGATCTACGGCAAATCGAAAGTCAAATTACCGATTTTCTATTGGTAATTAAGTCTCGCAGAAAGAAGCGTCATGATGATGTCCCACGTACACCAGTGCGACATGGTTCTATTCATGGAACTAGTGGAAGTGGAGGAATGCAAGTTGGTGTCTCTAGGCGTAATTTGGAAAATAGCTTGTTAATGAAATACGTGTCCACACCACCAATAAAATTTGAAATGTCTGAGGCGCAACACGGTCCCTCACGTCTGTCATTATTAGATTCAAAAACGACTGCTAATGCCAATACAAGCACCTTTAATAGTTTTCTAGGTAAATCATTTATCTTACCTTTTGTATATGTGTTATATTTACCGTTTTTCAGCTCCTGCGAGAACTGTTCGCCATCCAAGAATGAATTCCAGCCTTGCGGAACAATCAATGGTAGACTTAAATGTATCGATGAATCGGTCAAAGCTAATAGACCCAATGCAATTGTTACGATCCATTAATAAGGACAATTCAAAAGCTGTGACCACTCCTAAGTCAAATCTTTCTGGCCTGGGTAGTCGGTGGAAAGAACGTCAGTCTCTACTCTCTGATCGAGATGACGAGTTGCCTACAATAATTGTCACAGATTCTCCACGAAGCCATAAAACACCACGAAGCGCAAGCAAGGAAGAAGCAACTATTATGGTACGGCGTCAGTCATTATTCTCCGACAAGGATGTGGCTGATATTTCGTCCACATCTACAGTTACTAAGAAATCGTCGTCTTCTTTTGCAACCAGTAGTGGTTCTCCCACAATAATGCAATCTCCATTTACTCCATTCAGTTCAAATGAACGTACACGTATTGCACGACCACAAGCAGGACAAATTTGGGATAATTCCTTTACAGCAGCTGGCAACAATTCATCCTCATCATCATGGTCTGGTATAAAGAAAATATGTGCATTGAAGAAGGTGCAGGACGCCTCAATGAATTTTGCAAATCTTAGCACTAGTCCATCAGGTCGCTTGGAACCATTGGTTACGGCCCAGGATTTCGATATACCCAAATTGAAACTAAATGATAAGTCATTTATTGACCACAATATCAGCTGGAATAATGTAAGAATTTCCGTTCATTTGAAAAAATACTTTTGATTTATTATAAATTTTGTCCCATTATAGAATTCATTGTCCGGTGAAACACCAAAAGAAAACGACAGTTTACGATCGTCTCAAAACAATGAGGCAATGGAAGAAAATATGGAAAATATAGCAGATAATGATGCACGTAATAATTCGCTGAAATTTGAAGACGAAGAAGATGATGTTCTTTGCAATATAAGCGATAGTGTTTTGAATGTAACAATGTAATCTAATACATACATATGTTTGTAAATTATACATATTTATTTGCTGAAAATAATTTTACCCTATTTCATTATTACCTACCTAATATAACCGTTCGTTGCAGTTTATAAGCTCTTGCTTAAAGACATCATTATGCAACATCATTTTTTCTAAAGACAAAAAAGAGTGAATAAATTTCAATTGCGTTTACTGTAGTACGATTCTCTTACTCATTTTTTGAGTTACCGACAAACGTCGGTAAAATTAAAATTCTTATAATTTCGTTTATAAACGATATTTTCGGTAAGTTAGCGACGAATAAAAAGTAGTCGCAAAGTTCCTCCGATGTCAAGAGTGTTGTCAACTTTTATTTGAATTTTTCATTCATAATTTTGCGTTTTTATTTTACCGATCTTTGTCGGTAACTTAATCAGCCTTATTAGATTGGCGTAGTCGTATCCAAAATTTCAAATTGACGTGTCGTAACGTCTAATTGGTATTATGTATGTCGTACACAACATTTTCGCAACGACTAATTGGTATTATGTATGTCGTATACGAGATATTACAACTCTGTATGCCATTCTTTTACAATTTTGCTACCACGGGAGGCGTTTTATTACGAGAAACGCTGTGAAATTAGTCGTTAGAGATTTTGTTGACGACAACAGACAAATTTCAAATAAAAACGAACAAATAAAATGGATTTTTCTTTTATTTTGTATTTCATAAAATTACTTTTGCATGGAACTCGATCTATGAACGCCAAAATAATGGGAAAGTTACGCATGAAAGTTTTAGCGTGTAACATAAGAGTTATATGCTAAGTTTACATTTACGAAATCCACTCGATTTCAACTGTCAATTCCATAGCCCAAACGTCAAATGAAATCTCATCTGGATTTCATTTGACGTTTAACCTATGGATTTGACATTTGAAATCGAGTGGATTTCGTAAATGTAAACCAAGCAATATTTAAGTGCAAGTGGGAAATGGCTTTATGCCTTGTTCATACTAAGGCTAATTCGCTCTCTATTCATTGTTCGAACCCAAATTACGATAGATTTACTTAAATTCCCATATAAAATTTTGAGAACGAAAAGCGATTTTTGTACACTGTTCAATTTCAATTACTCTTAGAACGACGATAAAATATGTCTTATCTCTAACAAATGAGAGAATTTATCGAAATAAATTAATTATGACAGGAAAAATACAAAATTTAATAAAAACCCAAACATTTTTAGAAAAACTGCAAAATATGAATGAAAAGTAAACGGTGTAACGGCTAGTATACATTCAAATCATAGCAAATTTTGTCTTCTCTTACATTGCAGTTACATTTCTTGTCCATCGTTTCAAATTCGCGTACAAATTTAGAAACAAAAATCAAATGCCATTCGGAAAGTCTGTATATCAAAAAGTTATTTTGGCAGGTCTCTCTCTCTTTAATTTTTAAAATAGAAAAATTTGAAAAGATACTGAAAACACAAAAAATTTGAGAAAAATAGAAAACATGAATGAAAATAATATAATTTAATATTGAATAGATATCTGTAAGAAGAACAAATATTTTTTCAGTTCATATCATTTACTTTTACTCGTCTTTTTGCTGAAACTTTCTTCAAAATCAGTAAGTCCCGGTCCACACTAGCGTGAATTTCATTAAAAAATTTCATGAAATTAGGTGTTCTTAAATCGAATTCCCCACTACGGCAATTTTATGATTTCACTTTACTATGGAGGTCGATCTAGAGACGCATAATTTCATGCAATTTTTTCAATGAAATCACTCTAGTGTGGACCGGGACTAAACAAAAACTATGAAAGTATGTCCCAATTTACATTAGGCGAGTTTACTTGCGGCAATTGTTAGTTTGATGGAGAGAGAGGTGAGGTATATGGTAACCCTTTGCCTCTCAACACCCTCTCTCACCCACAAACTGACAATTGCCGCAAGTAAACTCGCCTAATGTAAATTGTGACTATGAATCATGTTGCTATGAATTGTGTACCACGTATGATCGGGTTAATTCGTGTACGTAATTATGAGAGGGAACAACGTGATTCAAATGCTAGTATGAACATGGCATTAGATGTAAAAGACGTGCCAACTTCTCGATTTAAAAAAACTCTACATTCCTTCCCATTTTCGTCGGTAACACAGTCCACGTTATCAATTTCAGTGAGTGAATACTTTACCGCGCTTTGTTAGTTATCTGTCATTCGTGTCAGTTTCCACCGCATCACCGCATTTATTCCTTTTTAATAAGCAATTGAATAAAGTTTGGTTTTTTCGGACTCTGTGCGTATTTAATGGTAGCTATACATTTTAAACATTTATGTAGTTCGTAATACATTTCGGCATATCTTTCCTTTACCGACCCACCACAGAAAATTATACAAAAATTACCACAGATAGTGCTTCCAACGATGTACAGTCAACCGAAAAAGTCTACATACACCCTATAAATCTCGGGTTTTAAGGGTAAGGAACAATTTTAATGAAAATCCAAGTGCATAGTTCTATCTCATATCCCTAATAAACAATATTACCACAGTTTATACAGTTGGCCATTCAGAGTTCTGTTAACAACATTTGACAACAAACATAATAGATTGTTCATTATTGTGATTTGATTTCCTTTGTATTTTATGTATTTGACAGCAAACTAAATAGTCAGGGCTAACTAGTTTGGGCTGAATGGCCAACTGTATAAACTGTGAATATTACATACATCAAAAATATATTCCATGGCATAAATAGAATACTCTACCAGCTGGCGGAAAAATCTGAAATGTTTACCACAGGTAGATCTTTACGTCCTGATTACAAAAATGTAAAGTTTGTTGGGGGGAAGTCCATACTTCCCGAGATATAGGCCCCTGAAGTTCCGAAAAATCCCTTGTTAAAGTAAGAAAAAAAATTAAATTAAAAAAAATGTGTTCGTGCCCTAAATTGGCTCCTGTCTATAGGAGAAAGTCCTAAATCCCCGGCCGAAGGCCGGCTACTTAGAAAAATCTTACAATTAAAAAAAAATTTTAGATTTTTTTCGTCAGCTGGTAAAGTATTGAATTTGTTCGTATTCCATAATACAAATAACGGTAAACTCAATAAAAAATTAATAGAGAAAAAGTGTACATACACAGATAGAGATTACCGTAAAATTTATGGAATAAGCAATACAAATTTTACATTTTATTGCTTTATCGAATGTCTTTGGTTGTCTACGACATACTATTTTAGACAAAATAGGAACATATTTGGGGATTAATTGCCGTTATTTAATGTCCGACTTCGCGTATAGCTCGTTAAGTCGGGCCCTTACAGATTTCTTTATGTTTTTCAGTCTAGTAGTTTATGAAACCCCAAAAAATACAGTGGGACTAATAATTTTGGGATCCAACAGCGCTATGAAATTTTTCTTGTGGGAAATATATGCTCCTGAGCTTCGCTAAATATAAGAATTCCTGACTTTTCTCAAAAATTTTATAGTTTTCACAACATTCCAAGGGGCAAATTACATGCAGAAGCCTTCGAATTACCTTGTAATAAGGTCTGGTACAATCCTCGAGCATCCATTGAATCAGCAATGTAAAAGTTTCCGACATTTATAGCGCTTCAAGTGACCCTAACGATCATAATACACTTTTTCCCTATTAATTTTTTATTGAATTTACCGTTATTCGTATTATGAAATATATTTTTGATGTAAGTAATATTGTTTATTAGGGATATGAAATAGAACTATGTACATGGATTTTCATAAAAATGCTTCCTTACCCTTAAAACTCGAGATTTATAGGGTGTATGTTGACTTTTTTGGTTGACTGTATTTCTATATAGATATGGGCCTCCGAAGTTCCGAAAATTCCCTTGTTTACTAGGGGAAACATTTACAATTTAAAAAAATATTGTTCGCGTAGCCGAAATTTGCTCCTGTCCGTAGGAGAAAGTCTTAAATCCCCCAAAAGGCCGGCTACTTAAGAAAAGTTGTGATTTAAAGGAATTTTTTTTATTTTTTTCTGCTAAGGGTCGGTAAAGGAAATTTGCTCCTACTTTTCCTATGATGATTCTGTGCAGGGGTACAGAACGTGGCAGAAATGTGGCCATGAAATGACCAACAGAAAGAACAATTTGACTCGAGGTCACTAATGTTGTTTCTTTGTTGTGTTCATTTTAGAAATTTGCATTACTGATAGAAATTTTCATTTCATACAGATTTAAATAAATTCCATTTGCACACCTAAGTAACAAAAATATTCTTTTTATACATTTTAGTTCGATGTTTCAAATAATAGTATGACCCTGCTCGAGGCTAATGCCAACCAAATGTCGTTGTAGGTGAATAAAGGAGAAATATAATTCAGGTAATTTTTGCCTAAAATGTGTGTTTTTTAAATGTTTTCATGATGAAACTGTGCGCAGGGGAACGAGCCTGGCAATATGTGGCCATGAAGTGGAGTAACTATGAAAATCAAATGGACTTAAGGTCAAAAAAGATTTGATTTCTGCTTACATTCACTTTAAAGCTAAACACAACTGAATCATATTCTTTAAACCGTATAATCCCCTAATATACATCAAATTTTAACATCCGGTTTTTGATTTTTTACAGTTCTGGGTACAACATGAATTAATATACAGTCGTGTATAGAATAGAAGTCCGAATAGACGATACCATGCTTTGAGATGTGATGATATGCTGCTGCTTTCTTGCATTTGCTTGGTTTCAATATATAATTTAAGTACGTATATTACTCATATTATAACATTTTATTTAGTGAATAATTGTTTAATGATGATTCTGTGCAGGGGTACAGAACGTGGCAGAAATGTGGCCATAAAATGACCAACAGAAAGAAGCAATTTGACTCGAGGTCACTAATGTTGCTTCTTTGTTGTGTTCATTTTAGAAATTTGCATTACTGATAGAAATTTTCATTTCATAGAGATTTAAATAAATTAAATAAATTTGCACACCTAAGTAACAAAGATCTTATTTTAATAATTTTAGTTCGATGTTTCACATAATAGTATGAACCTGCTCGAGACTAATGCCAACCAAATGTTGTTGTAGATGAATAAAGGAGAAATATAATTCAGGTAATTTTCGCCTAAAATGCGTGTTTTTTTTTTTTTTTTTTTTTCATGATGAAACTGTGCGCAGGGGAACGAGCCTGGCAATATGTGGCCATGAAGTGGAGTAACTATGAAAATTAAATGGACTGAAGGTCAAAAAAGATTTGATTTCTGTTTACATTCACTTTAAAGCTAAACACGACTGAATCATAGTCTTTAAACAAATACATCAAATTTTAACATCCGGTTTTTGATTTTTTACAGTTCTGGGTACAACATGAATTAATATACAGTCGTGTATAGAATATACATAAGTCCGAATAGACGATACCATGCTTTAAGATGCCGTGATATGCTGCTGCTTTCTTGCATTTGTTTGGTTTCAATATATAATTTAAGTACGTATATTACTCATATTATAACATTTTATTTAGTGAATAATTGTTTAATGATGATTCTGTGCAGGGGTACAGAACGTGACAGAAATGTGGCCATGAAATGACCAACAGAAAGAAGCAATTTGACTCGAGGTCACTAATGTTGCTTCTTTGTTGTGTTCATTTTAGAAATTTGCATTACTGATAGAAATTTTCATTTCAAAAATTTAAATTTTAAAAAATAAAATTTTAGTTCGATGTTTCAAATAATAGAATGTCCCTGCTCCAGACTAATAATGAATACAAAAAAACTAAATGTCGTTGGAGGTGAATAATGAGCAATACACATGAGTTAATTTTTACTTAAAGCATGTTCATAAATATTTTCATGTTGAAACTGTGCGGCTGGCAATATGTGGCCGTGAATTGGGGTAACTATGAGAATCAAATGGACTTAATTAATTTTTAAATTGTTTTTTTTTTTCTTATTTTTTACAGTTTTGTGTACTAAATTAACTACTCAATTGATGGCCGAATTTAGAACAGAAGTCCAAATAGCTAGCTGAATTCATAAATGCAGTATGATGCGTCAAATGACATCGTCGCGACTTCATAAATGTCACGCGACACATTAGACTGCGCAGCAAATGACGAATTTGTGCAGTGTTTCCAAGTGGACTGCACACCAATTGATATTTCTTTAGTAGTGTTATGTCAACTGACATTGCAAAGGAAACAGGAAAAATACATAAGAAAATATTAGAAATTGACAATATCAGTGTTGCCACACATACATATTTACTTCATCTTTTTATGATATTGTCATTTTTTTGCAATGTAAATACTGCATTTATGAAGTCAGCCAGACATTTACTTTTTCCCCAAATTTTGGATACCATGCTTTGATATGTCGCCCATCACCTGATCGTTCCACCGGAGTCTTGGAGCAACTAAAAAAAGATTTTGGAATGAAATATACAACTCGATAGAATGTGACATGGCCATTTGCTCCTGAAAATAATATGCGTGTTCGTCAATAATTCGTAAAATTTTTTTTAAAAAAAGTCCAGTAAGTTCTTGTAAACGGCTAAGGTATTTTGCATTGTACTGTAGATTAAACAAACAACGTCCAGTAATAATTCGTAGAATTTTTGAGTAAACGAACACTCATAATAATTAGCTTTCCACCTATCACAGTGAATGCTATTTAAACCCGCATAATTGAAGGAATGCCGCCCACACCAGCCAATCACATACAGTTAGTCAAATTAATTATTGCAAAACCAAAATCATTACAAAATTTTAAATAAAACAACGTTTTATTGGTATAAATAAATATTAATATTTTTGTTAACAGTTTAATTCTTACACATGTTTATTATTAATAATAAAATAAAATAGTAGCTAAACTTCACTAAAATTTTTCGTAAAATTAACAAAAAGGAGAACAACTCATTATTTGCACTGTCAACTAAAGAATTGTAAAATTCAAAACATTTTAGTTTTTCACGGTAGTTTTCGAAAAGTTGGTTTTTATATTTCGAATGCCCACATTGGTCATCAATAACAGCTTGTAAACTTCTCTGAATTTAAGAAATGAGTTTCGGAATGCCGTATTCCAATGGTGTACCCACGAATTGTCGATGGGGTTAATATCTAGACTGGACTGTGACTTTGGCGCAGTTGAATAACGACCAAGTCCTACATAAATAATATTTATGCCTATGGTCGTTGTCTTGGTAGTATATTGCAATTTGTTTGAATTTTCAGGGTCAACAGGCCCAAATTTCCTGACTTGTTGGTTAGATCATTTTTTTTAAAACATCTAAATAAAACTCCTCTGTCATTGTTTCCTCCAATGTTCAACGTCACTAATTGATATACAACCCCATACCATAACTGACAGTGACCGACTTCCGTATTGTTATCATTATCAAAATTTATGGATCTACGTGTCCACATACGATACTACCAGTCATAAAAACCCTTAATTGCAAAAAATTGCGGGAAAATCCTACGATTTTATTGTACATTCATTAATGTTGCAATTATTTAGTTGACACCACAAAAACCAGGTACCTATCCTTTTTGCCCAATGTTTTCGTTATTTCCGACTGATTTCTGCATTCATTGTCCTGATTAGAGCTGGCAAATCATCGATATTTTCGATATAATAGTTTAAAAAATCGATTGCTATCGATATTATCGTTAATTTGTCACCACCATTAATTTGGAAATGAAAATGGCGGAAATGTCTACGCTTTTGTTGAAATTTTGCACAAATAGTTCACAGAAATCAAAAAGGAGAAAAAACATTTGCTTTTATTTAATAAAAATACATTTTACTTTTTTGAAAAATTTTTACGTGTAACTAACTACCAGCTTACTTTCTTACATCCACAAAACCGAAAAGCCTCGAATTTCTATTAATTTCAGTGAATTTTAGGTTAGGGGGTTTTAATCCGATAATATCGATAGATAAATCTATCGATACTGAATTTTTAAAAAAATAATCGATATTATCGATAGTGCCATCGATTTTTTGCCAGCTCTACAATGTGTACTGTACTTAAATTGAACAATCTACAAAAATCGTTCTTCGCTCTCAGAATTTTGTTTGGAAAATGATGTAATTAATCGGGCATGTTCTGTCATTCACCTCTGCACCTCACGTGTATCGAATACACCTAAATGAGTTGGGCAATCTCGTTCAATTGAACAATCCGGATCACTATCTCGTTCAATGGACACCGGTAATTTCTTTGACAAAACTGCGTATACTTAACTTCACACGTTGGTTTTTATGATGTTACTCATTCGTCTTTGAACGAGGACAGTGATCCGGATCGTTCAATTGAACGAGATTGCCCAACTCTACACCTAAAGCTGTTCTGCAACACACTTTACACCTAATTGGGGTGTATTCCTCACACTGTACACGGTGCCCTTGAAACAATTTTAAATGGAAGGTGCTTACACCTTGGAAGTTTTTGCGGATTCTGAAACTACAATGTTCATAGATGAGAAAAATCAAAAAACAAAAAAAATCGCCGGAGCGCTTTTTAAATAAATCGCGATTTTAGTAGACATTTTTAAGGGTTGTTTAGGTTTTCACGATTTTGTTTAAAAACCGCAATTCCTATCAAAATGGGGCTAAAGAAAATGTTGTAGCTATGAAAATTCTCCACAAGATCGACTTTTATGGTATTTTCGTAGTTTTTACCATTTTTGAGTTATAGAAGTTCAAATTGGGACAATGCACTGACTGTATCGCCCCCTTACAAAACAATGTCATGAAGGGTGCGCCTTAACTAACTTTTGATGAAAACCGCTTACACAGGGAAAGTTTTTGTGAATTCTGAAACAGCAGTGTTCATAGATGAGAAAAATCCAAAAACAAGAAAAAATCGCTGTAGGGATTTCTAAATAAATCGCGGTCAAAATCCAAATTTTTAGGTGTTTTTTTGGTTTTCACGATTTTGCTTGGAAACCGCAAGTCCAATCGAAATGGAGATAAAGAAAATGTTGTTGCAGTGAAAATTCTTTATAGGATTGACGTTTATTATTTGTTCCCAGCCTGTACCATTTTTGAGATAATGAAGCTCAGTTTACATTTTTAGTTTTTTTTGTTAGGGTTTCGCGATTTTGCTTGAATACGGTAAGTCTTATCGATATGGGACCTGAGAAAATCTTAAAGCTGTGAAAATTCTCTACAAGACTGGCTTAAGTAACTTATCCTTAGTTGTAACACTTTTTTAGATATATAAGTTTAAGTTGGGAATTGGCAGTCATGACACTGTTTTATAAGAGGGCGATACAGAATTGAATTGAATTTGAATTGTCCCAATTTGAACTTCTATATCTCAAAAATGGTGAAACTGCCGAGAATACCATAAAGGTGAATCTTGTAGAGAATTTTCATAGCTACAATATTTTCTTTAGTCCCTTTTTGATAGGACTTGCAGTTTCTAAGCAAAATCGTGAAAACCTAAACAACCCCTAAAAATGTCAACTTAAATCGCGATTTATTTAAAAAGCGCTCCGGCGATTTTTTTTGTTTTTTGATTTTTCTCATCTATAAACATTGTAGTTTCAGAATCCGCAAAAACTTCCGAGGTGTAAGCACCTTTCATTTAAAATTGTTTCAAGAGCACCGTGTGTAATTTTAATGGCGAGAGCTGAGTGAATCCTTATTTTTTAAAGAAACTAATTGCAAATTCCTACAAAAAGCTGCCTAGGACTAAAATTTAATGTGTTTTCTATTAGCATTTAAAAAATATTTAATTTTCTTAACACAATATGATTTAAAAATATATTTTTCTTAAAGTACCAAATTCAACATGTACGCGCTCTTGTAGAAGTTCGTTTCTTTGTTTACCCTGTTTCGTAAACAATCAAACGAACAAAGAGTACATACCCACACACGCATGTGTATTCGTTGATGCGCCTACGCAGACTGATATGTTTTTCATTGTAAATGATAAAGTTTGAAAGCTGTAATAAAGCTTTCCAAAGTTCTTTCGTGAAATATGAAAGCTCTTCTCACGTGAAACACAGAACATCAATTGCTTTCACAGGTGAAGTGCATGTGTGATGTGAAATGGATACACCGTGAATTCCGGAACATGCCCGAATATATACTTTGGGCTCAAACAACGAATAGAGAGCGAATTGCCGTCAGTATGAACAATGCATTAAGTTGAAAATACATCCAACGTTTGGTTTGTTAAGTTTTCTGTTGTTTCTGATAAAAGAAAAAATCGAACTGTCATTTTTTTAGCGTTGATCTGTTTATCGGCATATACATATCTAGATGAATTTTAAATTTCGGCGTCATGCCCAACTGTGTGAAAATGGGCGCTTTGATTTAGGAAACCCACTAGAACTCAAATCTCTTGGGCCGATTCCGTACAGCGAGGCGAGTCGTGTCGCGTTGCCAGTTGCAATTTTTCCATTACGTAAGGCAAAAGTCGCACGACGACGTCAAATTTTGTCGCCGTAATGTTCATTTTCCGGCGACAACAAATTGGCTGTCGCGTTCATTTTTACTAACGAATAAAAAAAATAAAAATAACTTGTTATCGACGATTATTTTCTATCGCTGTACGTAGTGCATTTTTTAAATTTTGTCACAGAGACGATAGACGACGCGACATGACTCGCCTCGCTGTACGGAATCGGCCCATCAATTCCATAGCGTAGGATTTATTTGACGTAATCCTCGTCATAAATCTTTTGGGTTTTATTGGGTGTAGGTATACTCAATGGAATAAACATAATGCCTGTTCTAGAACCTGCAAGAATCTAAATTTTTTACTACGATAACAAATTTTCCTTTGTGTTTTCAAAAAAAATATAGTGAAAATTAGAAATTTTCCTTTGTGTTTTCAAAAAAAAAAAAAAAATATAGTGAAAATTAGTAGATTCTTGCAACAGACCAATACAAAAGTAAGAACCTGTAGTGCGATTCTCTAACACATTATTTGAGTTACCGACAAAAATCGGTAAAATTAAAATGCTTATAATTTCGGTAATTAACGATATATTTCAGTAAGTTAGCGACGAATAAAAAGTAGTCGTAAAGTTCTACCGATAGCAAGAGTGTTGTCAACTTTTATTTGATATTTTCATTCATAATTTTACGTTTTAAAGTTACCGATTTTTGTCGGTAATTCAAAAGATGTATTAGAGAATCGCAATTCTGAAGAATTAATAAAACTTTACGTTACAATAAATTTTTTTAATTAACGGAAATTCATTTGAATTAACTTAGCTTGCTTGTGCCTTGGTATTTATATTAATTTATGCACCTACGGTGGAATCGTTACGACCTGCAATAAACCTACAACCTCTACCTCTTCTAAATGTTAAAATGAAAACAAAATTATTTAATTTTATTTGAGCATAAATAGCAAGTTAATTTATTTTCATCGAATTGTAGTGACATTCCAAACATTTTAATTGATAATTAAAAAATTCAAAGCAAATTTTAATCATTTTTTTTGTATTTTTTTTCCAAAAATATAGAGTGTATATATAAATATTATTCTTACATATAAATAAATACTTCATAATATTTCATAATTTCTTCTTTTTTTTATTAAATTTACGTCTTAATAAAAAGAAACAAAATTTGGCATGCAATTTTTAAATATATAAATTATATAATTGTATTGTATTACTTAATCGTTTTCAGTGGTATTGCTTTTATTTCAAGTGTTTCTTTTGGGAAACTTTGTTTTCATTAACGTATTTTTATAGAAACTACATACTAGTAATAAAATTAAAAACCCTAATCTTATACATTGGTTTGTAAGTATTGTTGTGTATATTTTGGTAAGAATATATAATTTTTTTGTTTAAAGCATTTCTTAATGAAGGTATTCATTCCATTTATTCTCTTCAGAATAACTGAATTAATTTAATTATTAACCAATTATAATTTTAAGAATATATATTTGTATATATTGCAACTCTAAAAGTGTCTTTTATTTCCGTCTCATACAGAAAGTCGGGGGGTTTCCTATTCGAAAACAATATATATGTATGTCTTAGACTCCTTAGAGGAGTTATTATACACATATATATCAGCACCATTTCGTTCCATACATCTTAATTTATTTTTCTTCTCTCCTCACAGATACTTTAAGGTGTCCTCTTAGGTGTTTTATTACGTTTGCCCAAAATTTTCATTAACTGTTTGGACATATAGTAGGGCTTTTCTGGCGAACCATCGTGGCGTTCAATATCTTCAAGGAAGCACAGGAACAGTGTGTCCACTGCCATTGAGTAGACACTAAAGAAGACTGTGGTTATGAGAAAAGCCAAAATGGCCACAATCGCTGTGGGTACAGCATTATAGTGCAATTGCACAATGGATGGATTATTTAACAAAAAGAAATAAGTAGCTACGCCTGCTGCACCGGTTATTAAGAGTTTCGACATGAAGAACAAAAAATCGGTGACTTTGTCCAATGTTACCACGCGCAGGAAGTTACGCATTGTCAAATTAAAAGCATCCTTTGCACTGGAGCAGAAGTTCTTACCATGAATGGCGCACATTATGTAGGCATTCTTACTTAGGAATCTGAGAAATGATTCCAATAGCCAAAAGAAGCATTTCATGCAGCAAAGTATTGCCCGCGTCAATGCATTATCGTACTTTTTCAGTTTCCTATCGATATACTCCAATATCAAACGTATCAAGCGACATATGGCCAAGATGAGCGAACCAAAAGCCAAGGTTCCCAAATGATAAAATGTTGTCTGGAAAATGGATTTTGTCAGCGTAAAGAAGGGCACATCTTTCTTCTTGAATGTCCAGTACCATGTGGCAAATGTACAGGCCAAGACCATATCACTAAATCCATCTATAAAGAATGTCAGCCAGAGGTATCCGAAAACATTGAACACAATAAACCAATTAACCAGTGTACTATGTTCCACTTCCACAAAACTGCACATAGTCTTAACGCAAGGAGTTCTTTGTGACTGGCGGAATAACCCGACCAGTGTCGTATCGCCAATATAACAATTTTGCTCGAATGTGGTAGGATCGCAGGCAGCACCCACTGTATAATTAATAGCAGGTCCATCACATACACAATTCTCCTGTGAAACTCCAGTTAGACTATTTGAATCCAATTGCCTTATCATTCGGAATGAGTTCTTGCCAATGGATCCCAAATAAAGGCCAACAGCAATTGCATAGACAATTGCCGCTATGAAAAGTATCCATATAAAAATGGGAAAGAAGACTGTTGATTTAACACTGGATACAGCTTTACTGCCTTCTTTTATAAGGGCAACTGCAATGCTAATGCGACTACGCAGAACTATAAGCAGTAGTATGAGTATGATTAGAAAAACGCCCAAAAATATGCTTAAATAAAGCCATAATCGTTCATCCTGCAAGATAGAAGAAATATGTTGATTAACACTTTGAAAAAGTAAAAAGTTGATGTAGTAAAATAGAACAACTAAAAGTACGTTTACAAAAGGCAAAAGGTTGTAATGTATGTAAATGACGCTTAACAATACGTCTATTAAATCCACTGGCTTTAAATGTCAATTCCATTACATACATATACATACGTCAATTAAATCCTTATAAAGGAGGCTAATCCTGCAAAAACTCTAATAAAAACATGTCTAGTATGTACTGATGTTAATATTGCTACGGTCCTGAGGAATCGTAATGCTTTTCACATTATGGATGATAGAAACAATGCAAGCCGGTGGGTTTAGTACAATATAGCAACTTGCACAGAAAAAGGCTTAGTAATGAATTACTAAATATTTCTAGCTAGACCAGAGTAGAGCCTAAATTCGCATTCCTTATTACATTCGTAAAATTCCCTTTGTATTAATTCATAAAAAATGTCCAACAATTAATTTACACTTCAACTCACCTGTAATATATTTTTGACTGCCGAATTCAAATTCAATGAATGTTGTGGCACCGTTGCTTCGCGATGATAGAATGTATATTGCTTAATGGAATAGTAAATGCCAACAGCTAAACCCACTAATACACCAAATATTGACGTCCAAAGGAATGGTGCCGCCAACCAGCGCATTAATGCAATGAAAATGAACGAAGCAATTAGGGTACAGAGCATAGCTGTTAATATCACCAAATATGAGTTGAAAATATCCTCCACAACATTTTCACCCACCCGTTGAGCTTCGTGTGTGCCGTTGGTAAAGTGTGTAACAATGTTGCCAATAAACTTGGCAAGTCTTGTATCAGTTTGCATCATTTTTTCTTTAATCACAGTCTCACGACGACTACATTGACTATTCGCTTCATCAGCAGGCGGTGTCAACTTAGGATCGATAGTATTCTTGGCAACTAGGGGTTGAGCCTCAGGGAACATAGTTAAGGCCAATGCCTGTAACTGGTCTTCATTG
Organism: Musca autumnalis; assembly: GCF_047663935.1. Classification (NCBI taxonomy): domain Eukaryota; kingdom Metazoa; phylum Arthropoda; class Insecta; order Diptera; family Muscidae; genus Musca; species Musca autumnalis. Next base: position 323,818,827 of record NW_027411644.1, read on the forward strand.
TGGACATCAATATTGGAAGTGGTTAGGGCATTGGCGTTCGTAACATCTCTAGCACTGCGTTGCAAGAGGAAAGATGGAATATATTCACACGTCTTTTGTGAAAATTCCCACATGCAACGATTTAAGAACGGAGCACTTTTTATATACCATCTGGCGCAGCGCTCCTCATTGATGGCCTTTTGCATATCGTCTTTGGTGTGTAGAGCATTTTTATCCGCCTCTGTGATACAAATCATGCGAGATTTCAACTCTGCATCGGATAGCTGTGTTTTCATAACATCCCATATGAATGTCTCTGGGGGACATTGTTTTACACATATTTGTGGTGTAGGGCATCCAGTTATGGGTACCAGTGGATCCAGACACTTATCCAAATTGAAAAAGAATAAGTATTTCTTATCCAAAACTCCCGAATCAATACCACATTTTCTATTAAAGGAATCCGTTGGAACAACTAATTTATTTAAATCTCCATTGCGGTAGGCATATTGGGCGACAAAAGCCCATGCGCCTAGGAAGACTAAAAACACCAACAGGCACGGTACATCGGTACAGGAACGTTTACGCCATAACGGTGCTTTGAAGTTTCGTTCGTAGGATAATTTTTTGCCATATTTCGGATCGACATCATCTAACGTATCAACAGCCATATCTCATTATCTCTTAGCGGAAGTATTGAAAGCAGTGTTGGTAATTATTTACTGTTGCCGTTGTGTTCGGTTGTTTAACCTGCAAATAGAAAAATGACTGGGTCCAGTTATGTTTTGCTACTTTTGTAAAGATTTTTTCTGTTGACTTAATATCTTCATTTGAATATTAACATACATATGTATGTATGTGTGGGTAAAATGGCGATAAAGTTTTAAGATATTTTGATAAGATTATTATTTTGCTTATTGAAACAGGGAATATTTTCGGAGACTGCTGATTTTATGGTACAAGAGTATGCCTGTCTTCTAAAGTAGTTTGTTTCAGTTTAACTCAAAAGTACAACAGTCTTTTAAAATGGTGGTAGGTTCATATTACCATTTTAAAGTATAGAACCTATGACCATGCTTTTTTCACTATGCATCATGCCTATGACCATGTTAATTTTTCACTCACTTTTCTAGGAAATTTATTTTTTAATGAATGAATTTTAGAAAGGCTCTTTGTAAAATGGAGGTGATGTTATCTCACAATTCCGGTTCCGATAAAAGTCTGCAGGAAAATTGTAGACATATAAAATGAATCATTTTATATCTCAGGGTGTGTAAATGTGCTTACACATAATAAAACAATACCCAAAAATACTTTTAAGAAACGACGCATAATCCTCAACAATAAAATGAAAATTGAAATAACAGATAATTTTTTATAAGCATAATTCAGCAATTTTATTATTCTTTTCATGCAGTACAATGAAATGGATTCTTTTATAATAAAATAAAATCTTGTTGTAGATGTTCTTGGGCTGTCTGTGTCAATTACGAAAAGATAAGAAAAAAAGCAAGTAAGAATGTATCAGTCGGCTTTGCCGGCAGAAATATACCTTTAGCCTGTGGCATAATGAAAGAAGCAATTTCAATTTGTTACCGAAAATTTCACTTTTGGTTCCGGGTCAATCCGGTAAGCAAGAACCCGATGCCGCTGTCCCTTAAAGACTCTTTTTGTTTGGTTCCGTAGAGTTTTTACAGCTTTAGAGTAATTGTCTCAGGAAGTACGGACTTACACCTGAAAAAATATACTATCGTAATAGCCGCGAGGACTACCTGCTATAAAATTGTTTAAACTATCCTAAACATGTCCCTAAACTGCATATTTTTGAAAAATTGGATATTCTGTGTGGAAGTGGACCGTGAGAGAAATATTAGGACCAATGGCAACCAATCCTTTCTATAATTATCCTGCTTATCAGATTATTATTTTCTTATTTTTCTTGGTCATCGTGGATGTTTTTTAGAGATGTTGGGCTATTGTGTCAGGAAGCATTGCTTGGCCAAGAAAAATTGTACCGTTGTAAACAGGATCACAAGAAGTATTTACGGTAAAAATGTACAAACTACCTTTGAAATTTTATGAGGGAGGTACCCGAAGTAGTTTTCTTCGTAGAACTTGTTTTACGTTTGGAAGACATTTTACAATGCGAAAAGTTTCGGCCAAATCGGATACTCAATTCATTTGTTTTAGTGTCCATCAGTCATTTGAGTTGATGCCGCACAGTGGTTCAGAAAATGATTTTTACGGCAAAAACCCGATTTATTTTTTAAATTTAATTTTATTTCTTTCATCGTTACATAATATAACATTAACTTAAACTCCTCTGGAGACAATAAAGATATTAATGTAACAGTAAACCAAAAATAACACTTTAAAAAGATTCCTTACTCAATAGCAGGTTAATTTCTTGTTTGTTAATTTCTATATGGGATTCGATATTAAGTATATTGAAACTAAGCAACCCAAAAAATTGGGAGTAAATATTGGAAGGTGGTACGCCACGCCCAGTACTCCTAAAGACGACAATTTTTCGCCTTTTTGGAAAATATGTCATTTTATGGAGAAGGAAATATCTATTTCTCGGAAACTATAACAGATATTGTGTTCATAGTTGTTTTTTTAGGTAGGTAGGATTGTTGTCTTTAAGAACCGTTTGCCGTAGCGTTTACAAGAAGTGAGCTATTGTATTTTTCCTCAGGATGATACCCGATAGTGTCCTCTTTCAGCCCATGTATACTTTTTTATCCGTATCGTTCCGTCCGTTTAAGACTTTTTACAATTTTTGAAATTACATGGTTAAATATGTGTTTTTTCAATATCGATTCCCATATTTTTTTAATTTTGGAAAATTAAATTTTTAGATTTTTTTTAAATATTTAAAAAAAAATTGAACATTTTTTTCAATTTTTTTTGTACTTTTTTGTTTTGTTTATTGGTGTTTAAACTTTTTAATATGAAAAACTCAAAAACACTCATATTTTGATGAAAAATATGAAAAAACACACATCTTTTAACTCTGATCTTGTATTCCTCTGCAACTACTAGACCGAATTCGAATGCTTTAAATGCATCAAAAAGCCGACTATGTTATCTGTCGAACAAAAAATCCAATAAAAATTATGAAAATATTTCTATTCGTTCAAAAGAAAAAAACGATTCTGAACCAGAGTTTAGGGTTATTTAGAGCTTTTCGGACATTATTTTAGGAAGTATGGAGTTACTTGCCGCCGAAAAAAATTGTACCGTTGTGAAAGGGGCTACGAGTACAGCCTGCTGCAGAAAATGTCAAGCCGATCCGACAAGAGTCCCTAAACTGTGCCAAAAATTTTAAGAATTTGTGTGGGAGGTATTATAACATTCGAAGCTGATCTATGTCTGCAGTTTGGACATAATCGGTTACTCCGTTCGAAAGTTATCGTGCGCACAATTTTATCGAAAAATGTTGAACTATTGCGGGGGGAGTACCCGGAGGAGTGGACCGATATCTTCGTACTTGATCTAAGTTTGGACAAAATATTACGAGAACCAAGAGTTATTGTGTGCTCCAGCCAGCCAGACCGACGGTAGAGACGGGCATACGGACATGGCTAAATCGACTCTGAAAGGTATTTCGTTCAAACATACTTGGAGTCTAAAACCATTATTTCGATGAGGCAGATTTTCATTGTATCATAGTGTATATACTCTCTTTAGCCTAAATGCTGAGGGTGTAAAAAGAATTTAAATGGAAATATTAGTAGCGAATATTTAAAACATTTAAATTGCGATCAGAATGATTGCTTAAAGAAATTGTTGTTCAATGTCCGATAACCGAGAGTCATGACTTATAATTGTATTCGAATGATTTTTCGTGGAAATTGAATAAAACAACAACAACGTGATACACTGGAATATGAATTTTGTATAGAATTTAACGTATGCGGATTATACGCATATGTTGCGCTAGATTCGCTTCAATGAATATAGTCCATATTCGAAGCTGAGAAAAAATCATGACATCATGGGCTTTTTTGGGTAGGTTAATTAATTTCTAATCAATCGCAGTAGAATACTGAAGTTTAGTATTATCTTTGGCTTCTTTCGTATTAATTGATCTGGCAATCCTCTGTTGTTTCAAATCAATTTCAATAAAATATTCACGAAAATGCGAAATATACGATTTCGATTTATGGGAAAACGAGTCGAAACGATTTCCATCTTATACCTGAATATAACTTTGGTGTTCTCCTATTCTCACACTAAGCATTCGTTTTGTTGTGTCTACATACACTTTTCCACATGTTTCTTAATCAGAGTAATGATACATATTGTAGTATTAATAGTTAGAGTAGTGCTATTTTAATTGATAGCTAGTGTAAGTAGAATTATTTTGTAAGCAATTAGTATCTAAGATAATTCAGATAATTATGTTACTCTCTTGTACATAAGAGAGTGGGGCGTTGTTGTTATTATGTGTGGGGGCATTGGTGATAGCGATCGACCAACGAGGTTATTAAAACCAGTGATTACAACCAGTTCCAATAGAGACACACATAAGAACAAACGCACCCCGCTCGCTTGCAATAAATAATTGTGAATAGAAAATAATAAAGAAGACGAAATAAACAACTTTAAACAAACAGTGTTCCCCTTTAATAAACGCAAGCCTACTACAATATGTACATGTAATTTCATAGACTACGTTGTGTTTCTTAATTATACCCTACACCACTATGTGGGGAGGGTATTATAAGTTGGTTTTGACCAAAAAGTTTGTAACGCATCGAAATATTGATCGTAGACCCATACTTATTGTTAGGGACACATCCCACAATAACAATATGGCATCGCATATTGCAACACTAGTGGAGTGGCATCACGTCTTACAACACTGTCAATATGGCAACACTCATAATCAACCGCCACTTCATTCTCAGTAATCACTCTCAGTAGTCTTGTAATTTCATCATATTTTCTAAGTTAGTAGCTGTGAACGCTCATCATCCAATAAATCATTTAAACCTTTAGTATTATCAAACATTGTCTTTTATTTAACAACAATAAAAGTACAACACTTATATATACCAAAATGAATGTCTCGACGAGCTGAGTCGATCTGGCTATGTGTGTCCGTCCGTCAGTCCGTCCGTCCGTCCGTCTGTCCATCTAAACCTTGTAATCACGCTACAGGTCGCAATTTTGATCGCATCGTCACGAAATTTTGCATGTTGATGGGGGTCCCGGAGGGGAAGAAGGCTATTGATTTTGGTGATGGTCGAATAATATTTAGGGGTCGGAAAGGGCAAAAAAACTTAGGTGGATAAAAAGACAACGTTTTTTTCCAAAGCGAATATCTCAGCTTCTATATGGGGTATACCAAAAGCAAAACCTGACAATAAAAGTAGAAAATATCACCTTTCTAATGATGTAAAGTAGGTTCTCGTAGGTGATTAAACAGCGAAGATATCACAATATTCGCAAATAAAACCCAAATTTTCATTTTTGCTATTTTAATTATAATGACGAATATCACAGCTCTGGTTGGGTCGCAATTTTGATCGGATCGTCACGAAATGTTGAGGGTTAATGGGGGTCACACAGATAAAGAAGCCTATTGATTTTGGTGATGGTCGGATAATATTTAGGGGTCGTAATGGGCAAAAAGCTTTTTTGGAGAAAAAGACAACGTTTTTTTTCCAAAGCGAATATCTCAGCTTCAATATGGGGTATACCAAAAGCAGAACCTGGCCATGAAAGTTGAAAATATCGCCTTTCTAATGATGTAAAGTAGGTTCTCGTAGGTGATGAAACAACGAATATATCGCAATAGCCGCTAATAGAACCCAAATTTTTATTTTAGCGATTTTAATAATGATGACGAATATCACAGTTTCGGTTGGGGATCTTCCAAAAACAAAGTCCGACTATGAAAGTAAAAAATCCCATCATTACAATGATGTAAAGCAGGTTGGCGTAGGTATCCAAATAACGGAGATATCGCAATAGTCGGTAATACATCCCATTTTTCCACTTTTTTGGAAATCAAGCTACAGGTCGCAATTTTAATTGGATCGTCACGAAATTTTGGGTGTTATTGGGGGTCCCACAGAGGAAAAAATCTTTTGATTTTTGATAATGGTCGGATATTATTCAGGGGTAGGAATGCGACAAAAAAAATATTTGGAATAAAGGCCAACGTTTTATTTCAAAGTTATTATCTCCCTTCTGTAGGAGGTATATCGAAAGCAAAACCTGGCAAGGAAAGTAGAAAATATCACCTTTACAACGATGTGAAATAGGTTGTCATAGGTGGTAAAACAACAGAGATATCGCAGTAGTCGGTAATGCATCCCATTTTTGTGCAATCACACTACGAAAATTTGATCGAATCCTCACGAAATTTTGGGGGTTGATGGGGGTCTAACAGAGAAAGAAGCCTATTGATGGTTGGTATACATCTCACTTTTCCATTTTTTATTTGGGTTGTACTGATGAACAGGGGTAGTGGTGTAGGGTATCACATAGTCGGCCCCGACCCGACTATAGCCTTGGCTCACTTGTTTTTCTTCTGATTTCGTTTAAACATACTTGGGGTTTAAAACCGTTACTTCTCATGAAACACATTTTCATCGTATCTATGTAAGTTTATATACCCTCTTTAGCTTAAAGCCTAACTATGTGTTTATACAAGACAATCCCAGTTGTTCGGGTAACTAGGGAATAACTAGCAATTTTGCTGGCTACTGGTTAACAGCCCTAGTTACCTCCCAATCTACTCGCAATGTTATAGACTGGTGAATTTAACATGGGGATGTCATAGGAAGGGGTCTATTGTCTCCTAACTGCATTACCAGTAACCACCCAATTCGATAGTCGTGTGAAGACAATTGTCTCTTCTTTGGATTACCAGTAACCAGTCAATTCGATAGTCTTCCGAAAGCCATTTGTCCCCTCATTGCAGTCCCCTCGGCAGTCAGAAATTATAGCCAAAATTACTAGTAATTTGAAGTCAGATAAATGGGTAAATGCATATATGTATGCATTAGCCACACTATATTTTATTGCATGGTGTGCAAAAATTTTACAAATGACAATATAACCTTATATACTTATGGATATTACAGGTCCATCTTGATCCTTGTTACTGGAACTAGAGCGTTACTACTTGATACAGCGACTTATGTTTATTTGGTTCTTGGAATGTTTTTCTCATTTTTCCTTCAGATCATTCAAAAGTTCCTGAAATAAAATGTATACAAGTTTAATGAAATGACGCGATAATGTATTCCGTTAAGATATACATCAATACTTACCACAGATACATTATAAATATTCTTATTAAGATGTTCATCCTTTCTATGACTTAGCATCAAACGCATCAAAATACGTTTTTTAATTATGAATGAACAATATGACAGAACATTTTTTTATATTTTGTTAAAAAAGCAATAATGTCGAAAAGAGATTACAAGAGAAAAACATTGTCGATTACACTACCCATCGGTAGTCTATAAAATAGTCAATATATTACACGCCGCATTACCTGTAACTAGTGAATTGACATGATAGGCAGGAAAGCCCATTTCCAGTGGCAAAAGCAAGCTATAGGCTATTTTGTGTGCCATTTTTGGGTGTAAAGTAATTAGGATCAATGAGTAACTAGTTACATAACTATGCTAAAGTAGACAATTGCTATTTATTGAACAACTGGGATGTGTCTCAAAATACAACCCTGATTTACTAACACATACATACATTTATGTATATATGTATAAGTTTGGACAAAATATTACGAAAACCAATTTTGGACCAAATTAGTTGACCCATTCGTGAGTTATCATGTGCTGCAGCCAGCCAGCCAGCCAGATCGACGGTAGAGACGAGCATACGGACATGGCTAAATCGACTCTGAAACGTATTTTGTCCAAACATACTTGGAGTCTAAAACCATTATTTCGATGAGGCACATTTTCATCGTATCATATGATAAATGTTGAGGGTGTAAAAAGAATTTAAATGGAAGTATTTGTAGCGAATATTTAAAACATTTATGGTCTGTTCCAGTACTGCAAGGATCTACTAATTTTTACTATTTTTTTCGATAACATAAAGGTAGTAAAAAGTAGAAGCTTCTTGCAGGTTCTGGAACAGAGCATTAAATTACGACCAGAATGATTGCCTAAAGAAATTGTTGTTCAATGTCCGATAACCAGAGTCATGACTAATAATTGTATACGAAATATTTTTCGTGGAAATTGAATAAAACAACAACATGATACGGAATATGAATTTTGTATAGAATGTAACGTATGTGGATTATACGCATATGTTTCGCCATATTCACTTCAATGTTCTAAGTGGTTTTTAATTTCAATTTTGAAATTTAAAGAGCACAATATTTTTATGTTCCAAATTTACAAAGACAAATTTGGCAAAACCAAACGATTCTTGCATGTTTTTGAACAGAGATATTTATAATTTTTTTTGTCGAGCAGTAAAAATGACGTAAGAAGCAATATAGAGACAATTATGATCCTCCAGAACCAATTCCAGATGTTGTATGTTCTTGTATGTATTGGATATACACCACCTAGTGGGGGAAATACCCATTCAAAAATTTCACTTGTTTGTCGACTGCAATGTCGCCTTCAGGAACACAGTAAATTAATAGGCTTTCCATTCCACGTCTGAGTTCAGTATACTGAATTGAAGTATATTCGAGTGAACAGCGATACAACTTCAGCAGTTTAAAAAGGAAGTAACCTATCTGAAGCTATATCTATTGATTGAATCAGTCATGCATTGGTTGAGAAAGCTTGAATAGATCCAACACAGAGAAAGGGTTGTGCACATTAAATACCTTAGAGAAAAGCAACATTGCCTTTAATCCCAAAAATGTTCTATCGCAAAACCAAGGAATTATTTTTACATAGGGAGAAATATGACAACGACACTTAAAATAATAAACATATGGCATAACCCTATGAAACAACCCAGCTAACATTTTTTTTCGAATTTTTAAAAAATTGTATATGCGAATTTTATAACTAATCACTTTGTTTTTTCGGCAACAATCGAACAAAAAAATTCCCTTAGAATATCGATTAGAAATCGGAACAAATTCGAAACGAAGTTTCTTAAAATTCTTCAGAAAATGTGCAGAGATTCTTAAAACAACTTTTAGAAAATCGGTACAATTTCTAGAAAAATGTTATAGAAATTGGCAAAAAAATATTCCGAAAGTCTCGGAAAAAATCGGAAATCAGAGCCCTCGGAAAAATTGTTAGCTGGGAATAGCATACGTAAAATAACGACAACTCACACAACTACCGCCAAATATCACAACACAATACAGAAAGCGAGGCATAACCCAGCTAACAATTTTTTCGATTTTTTTTGGGGCAGGATGTTCGTGCGGCCCCCGTTACGTCATTGTAATTTTTTTCGAGGGCAAGTCCATAGTTCCCGAGATAATGGCGCATAACCTCAAAAAACGCTGCACTATGTCGCGAGTTCAAATAAAGGTGGTCAAATATAAAAGGAGTTGGCGTTGGCAGATGAATTTTGGTATAAACACTTATAGTTCACTGACAATGTCGAGATCAAAAAATTGGGAAGGTCGGTCCACGTTTTGGGATAGTCCCCATGCATCGGTACTTCTTAATGTTTCGGTATTTTGAATATTTTAGCTAAACTTATCAACCAAATTGGTTGAATTTTGAGATGCGGGGTTTTCACTTTAAAAAAAACTTTTCCGATAAAAATTATGGACATAGGTCCACGTTTTGATATAGACCCAATACAACGGTACCTCCCGATTTTCGGAATTTTGAAGATTTTACATATGTTTCACGCCCAAATGAGCCGAAATTTTACATTGAGGGTTCCCAATGGACCAAAAAACGTTTTGATATAGCTTCAATAGAACGGTATAGCCCGATTTTCGCTATTTTCAAGGTTTTAGCCACACTAAACAACCATATAATACCATGTGTTGTAGTTTGAGCGCACGACAACTCTCGAACGGATCAACATAATTGGTTCAAATTTTAGGTCTTTCAATATTTTGTCCAAACTTAGTTTAAGTTCGAAGATAGACCATATCGGTCCATTCCTTCCGGTACCTCCCCCACAAAGGTTTAAAAATGTTCGCCAAGATTGTGGGCATGATAACACTACGAGGGAGTAACAGAATTGAGCCAAACTTTGCTATTGGTAATATTACTTTCAGGCATAGATCGGGTTTTAATATGGACTATATCGGTCCGAATATGTACTACATCGGATCACTCCTACGGGTACACCCTACCCAAAGTTTGGAAAAAATGCACTCGTCTTGGATCATTCTGTATTTTGTTGCAACATGTAGGTTTTTGTGGCCCTTTCCATGCTGGAAAATTTTCCCAACAGCTGTGTTACCTTTTTTTCTTCGGGTACGTGGCCGAGGGTATATCTCTGTCGGCTCAGCTGACTTATACTTTCTTACTTGTTTATTTTTAATAAAACACAACATTTTTCTTTCCATTGGTTCCTTCATTGGCGGACAAATTGTTCTGTTTGGCAAGTCAGCTGATTGCTTGCTGGTTTTCTGGGAAGGTGTCTGTTTACTTTTTACAATTTTTTTGCAAAAGAGAATAAAAACTCCTTACTCTCTGAGAAAGTTCTTGCTGGAAAAGTAACCAGACAGACTTTTTAAAATAAATCGACTAGTGCAAAACTTTTAGAATATTTGGCTTTGGCTTTAAACACTGTTGCTTGCTTCACGCTTGGTTTCATGTAAAACCCTAATGGGCAAGTACTACCTAATTAAAATGCAATCTTGCATTTTTTTATTCTTGTACATAAATTTAGGCTTGGATAAGCATGAATTTCTTATTCTGTTCGCACCTTTATTCTCCTTTGAATTAAATCTGGACATTGTCTGCAAATCCATATCCAACTCCTACTATTAATACAACTCAGCAAATCATTGACACCTGAGCAACACCACTACTCACTGGAAGCATACCAAAAGCACTATATTTAAAACAAACGTACAGGTGTCGATTGAGCAAATATGAAAAAAAAATTACAAGCCGAGAACGAAAAATTATATAAACAAGAAATGTTTCTAACCAAATAGATGTGGTTTAATTTTTTATTTACTTCCCATACCCCCAGTCTTTCGACCTAAAGGTCGAAATGTTAAAATAACAAATTTAAAATTATAATAATTAACAAGTAAGAAAAGCGTTAAGTTCGGTCGTGCCGAACTTTTTATACCCTCCACCACAAATTTCAGCCATTTCGGTGGATTAATGTGGCCACAACCTTCAAAATACCGAAATGCGGAAGGTACCGTTCTATGGGGGCTATATGATGGCGTGGACCTATACCTAAAAATTTCTGGGGGGCAAGTTTTATAAGCCTAAAGAAGACTAAATATCAAATTTCAGCCATCTCGGTGTGATAATGAGGCAAAACGTTCAAAATATCGCAAATCGGGAGATATTGTATTATGGGGGGCTATATCAACACGTTGACCTATATAAACATTTTATGGTAGAAATGTTTCTTAGCCTCTGGAAACACAAAATACAAAGTTACAACCGATTCTTCGGTCAAATGGGTCTAATACATTCAAAATATATTCAAACGACACGTACTTTATAAGGGGCCTTATGTGGGGGCTATACCAAAACGTGGACCTATATAACCCAACTTTGGTGGGAATGTTTTCTGGCCTCTGAAGACACAAAATACCAAATTACAACCAATTCGGTGGTAAAATGGGCCAAATACCTTAAAAATTCCTTAAAACGACGACGCGTCACGCGTCATTTTGTATGGGGGCTATACGAAAGCGTGGACCTACATAGCCCGCTTTCAATACCAAAAGTCCTACGTAAAAATAACATATTTTCCCAAAATTTCATCAACCTACGTCAATCCGTTCGGACGCTAGAGTGATTTCCACAGACGGACAGACGGACGGACATGGCTATATCGATGTAGAATTGCACGCTGATCAAGAATGTATATACTTTGTGGGGTCTACAATGATTATTTCGAGTAGTTACAAACGTAGTGACAAACTTAATATACCCCCATCCTATGGTGGAGGGTATAAAAAGTAGCCATGAAAGGCTTTATCCATACGATTTTTTTGGAATGTTATACGGCGTTTAGATTATAGTTTTTTTGCAGGGTTAACCTTCTTTATGAGGATTTATTTGAAGTATACACAATGGAAATGACATTTGAAACCCAGACCCACTGGGTTAACCCGGTTATATGTAAACGGCCTATAAGTGCATATTTTTTATCTTCTGAAAAGCATTTAGGAATCGGTAACTCATTTTAAGAAGATTAACGACCATTCCTCTACCTTCCCTCCCAGTCCTTGGTTTGGCTCGCTGATGTGTTTCACGAAATCGATTATTTCTGTATTTTCGTGACTTTTGCACATTATTTCATCTATATTGGACTAAATATTCAAAAATAAGCAAAAATTCTCATTTCTGCCGTTTTTATAATGAAATATAAACAGTTTTCTCTTTTCTAGGATAGCGCTTTTCCTTAGCCCTACATTTTAATAATTTGCTATAAAATATAATATTTTTGCACACAGGAACAACAATTTTGTTCGCTATTATTGAAATTTATACTAATATTGCAGAAAAAGTTCGATATTGACCGGTTTTTTTGCCAAAATATTTAACAAAAGTTACAAAAACCGAATATTTTTGACGCATAGAAAACAGGGTTAACGACTTCTTCTTTGTTATTCTCGCTTAAAGGGTTGCCATGGATCCATGTTACATACACTTTTTAATTGCCACAGGACCAACATTTTTTTAAGTATTTGGTTTTTTGAATATTGGGTATGGGCTTCTAAAATACTGAGGTGTTATTATTGGTGAAATTGAAAACCGAATATTTTTGACACTCGCTGTATTTACGTGTTCTTATTGGCCGTTGAGTTTTTGAAATTATTTAATTTATTTACACACTTTGCGAACTTTTAAACAAAAACCACAAACTATGGTTGTGCATTACATGATCCTATCATAACATAAGCATCAAGTAGTCAACAATTATTATAATTATAACACCAGTTAATACATATACTATAAAAGTGACACACTAAGTATATAAGTGTTAACTGTCACTTCTTATCTCAAGGGTCACGTAATTATCACAAGTGCAAATTCTATTAGATGAGTATTTTACAAATATTACAGTGTGAAATTGACAAGTAGATATGTATGTGTCATCATGGGGAAAAGTTGTTGACAGTTTGTTGTTGTTATTCGTCATGGTATGTTTATATTTCACAACAAATAATAGGATAATAGGTGCGGTGTTAAAAAAAAGCATTGCAATGCCCAGATATATGTACTCAGTGACATTACTGTTTTAAGCATATTGCATTTCGATTAAGAGAACTGAAGACTCTGCATGTACAATTCAAATAAATAAGCATCTTACTAATGTTAAAAAGAAATTTTATATAACTAGATTAGAGAGCAGATTGACTGTAACTACTGCGTAAAAAAGTAAACCTTATCGTAATGTCCTCTTCTGTCTCTTTCTTCTTCTTTATTTGAAAATCCACACAGCAAAATTTGTTTGAAGTTGTTCTATGTGAAGTAGTGATTGAATAGCTTTTTTAGAAGCAGTCCACGCAGAGTCATGAAAAATACATTCCGTTCTTCACATTTTGACAATGTCTGATTTGAATCCATTGCATAACATTTTAGCAACGTTTGCCATGTTTTATGGTTTTTTAATTACTCAGCAAAATGTTTGTATCCAAAAAGATAATCATAGGTGCAAAAAATGTCAGACTGCATCTTTGTTTGTAGCCAAAAAAGTAGTTGAATCATAAGTGCAAGTGGCTATGTCTTTTTACGTGAAAGAAGTCATGATTTTAACAAGGACATGGTGCAGCTAGAATGCAATCAATTTTAGATGACTCTATGCAAGAAGCATTTTAAGATGTTTTTGGGTATTTTTGAGTAATAAAAGCTAACTTTCTATAATAAAAGTATTTGATTTTGCACTGAGTCGCTTATTTTAATAATTTATTTGAGATATTCCATTGTTTTATATTAATTATATTTCAATTTCATTAAGACGATCGAAGTATTATCAAACTACTATTTAAAAAAAAAATTCTACAAAAACGAATTTTAATTGGAATCGTCCTAGAAAAACAGGCCAAAAATATTAATTAAAAGTTACCACAACTCTTTTAAATAATTTTTCCAAATGGCCCTGAGGTCTTAATTCAGTGAAAAATCCTCGCTTAATAGATGTTAACTTCTCCCATATCCTCGCTTGCGAATCATTTTTTAAATGAATCGAAAAATCAATTCAAAATACTTTCCATGGAATATATATTTATTCACTACAAAGAACTTATGCAAAATGTGTGCTTAAGAAGCAAGTTAGACAGTATCCTCACTGCACCATGTCCTTGTAAAAATCATGACTTCTTTCACGTAAAAAGATGTAGTCCGAAATCACTTGCACTCATGATTCAACTACTTCTTTGGCTATAAACATTTTGCTGAATATAGAATATATTATAATTTTATATATCCATGTTTCAAAGGCTTCCAGTTTTTTTCTCATTCACAGATTTTATTTTCCATGTTTCAAATGCGTACAGCAACACGGATCAAACGTAGCATTTAATGAAGCGTTGTTTTGTTGAAGGGCCTATGTCTATGCGACATTTCATTTCGGCGGATGTACTCCCAGAATTGTTAATCAGCAACGATGTGTTGATTGGGCGTGAGTTTTTTCTGCTGACAATCATATATTTGGTCTTTTTCGTGTGTATTTTCAGTACGTTGATTTAACGTATCTATTAATTTTTGTATGGTATCGTCGACATAGATTATGTTGTTTATTAGTTCTCCGCTAATTCCGACAGAAATTTGTTCGTTATTGACCGACACTCTGAATGTCCTTTCTGCGTAAAATGCAGTCTTGTCTTACTCCTTTTGATATGGGAACGTTATCTGCCGTTTCTCCATCAACTTTTATATTTGCAACTTGATGTCAATATATGTATGTTTTGTATTGTCTGGCCCTGTAGGTGGTCAATAAATTAACATAATAGCGGTATTCACTCATGTTGGTAAAGTGGCATTGTAGATCTTGTACATCTTGTTAATATTGTAGATCTACAACTGTTTACAATACCACAACAACAAAATACATGAAAGTTTAATTTACCACAGGGTTGTTAATTTACTCGACCTAATGCTAAGTTTACATTTACGAAATCCACTCGATTTCAACAGTCAATTCCATAGCTCAAACGTCAAATGAAATCTCATCTGGATTTCATTTGACGTTTAACCTATGGATTTGACAGTTGAAATCGAGTGGATTTCGTAAATGTAAACCAAGCATAAAAGTATTGTAAACATTCCATTGTATGCACTTTTACAAGGGTTAGAACAGCTGATTGTTGTGCCGTCACTTTGTTGTGAGTTTTATTTTATGTCGGAGTTTTGTTTTTTGGTAGAAAAATGGGAAAAATAAAAAGAATAAAAGAATAATAAAAGAATGGAGGCCAAGAAAAAAACATTTTTTATGAAAAGTGTATTAAAACTGAAACTAATAGATAGACTTACGACGACGTTAAGATGCTTTGACTTGTTTACGATATTCACAAAAAAGACATTCACACTTCGTTGTAAAAAAACCCTGGTAAATATAGTACATTAACAAGAGTCGTAAATCAACCACAATGAGTGAATACCGCTAATGTATTTTGTTTGTCTACACTGTTGTGATTATTAAATATTAGTTAGAATTAGTAAAAAAATAAATTTTATTAACGTATTAATTAAGAATGATCAATTAACGCTTTCTTTTTAAAATCGAAAAGAAGACAAAACAAATTATGATATGCATATTGTATGATTTGCAGGGGAATAATTACATCAGTGGTTTCCCGTTGCCTTTTGAAGTTTTTTTTTAGTTTACGGCACGAATGGATCTGTCGGAAGCTACGCTACCGCCGGCATCGTTGTCAAGATCTTTTCACTTATCAGAATTTTTAATGGATGACAATGTTCCGTGAAAAGTTTTCGAGATAAAATGGAAATTGTAAATATCTCGTTGTTTTTAGCGTTAACTTCCTACTAATGCCCTCATTAAGCGGCCAGTCAGTCAGTTTTCAATAAGAGTTTTTATTGATCTCTGACTGTCCAACAACCAAAATGTACGTCCAAAATGTATTTCAAGAAACCATTATGCCCCCGGCACATACGGTCCGTTGTGCGTCGAGTCAAGCTTTTAAAACAACAACCACATGAAAAAAGTGTTCTTGAAGTTTCCATGTGGCCGCGCCGTATGTGCCGGTGCCGTTATTTGAGCAAAGCAGTCATTCAAAACTGGCAGCAATGTGTACCCAGCTACAGATATGGCCAAAATAATAAGTACACCAGTTTGTAAAATCTTTAAAATTAAAAAAATGTATTTATTGTAACGCAAAGCAGATTTTTTTATTAAATTCTTACAACATAAAACCAACTTATTTCAATAAGTATTGCAGGAATTTTCGCGATAAATAAACGTTTTAATGTCTTAAAAAATAGTGGACAAAATAATAAGTACATTCTGTAAAACATAAAATAAAATAAATAAATTCGAAATTTTTAGTATAAATTTGTATCAGTATTGCTTATAGCATTAATATCCAGTATATCCACCTTTATTGTCTACGTCCTTGTGGCATACTGCCTTGTGGCATACTGCTTATAAGCTTACGGCATGTTTCAACAGGTATTTCGTACCAAGCTTTTTGAACAAAATCCCAAAGTTGGTCTTTATTTTGGAACGATTGTGTGCCAATGGGTTTTTTTAAATCTCTCCAAAGGTTTTCTATGGGATTGAGGTCAGAAGACTTGCTAGGCCAATCAAGGAGTTTTATTTTATTTTGCTGAAACCAATCTTTGACATACCGGGATGTGTGTTTCGGATCGTTGTCCTGTTGAAACACCCATATAAGTGGCATGTTTTCTTCAGCATATGGCAACATGATATTCTCTAATATATTTTATACTCGAATCTGGTCATTGTATCAGTGATGCGATATATTGGACCAACGCCATTCCAAGAAAAACAGTCCCATACCATTATGCTTCCACCTCCATGTCTGACTGTCTTTTTTGTAAACCGAACATGAAATTATTTTCCTTTGGGGCGACGAACGTTCCTTCCGTTATCATTTCCAAATCAATTTATTTTGGTTTCATCGCTCCACAGGATCTCTTGCGAAAGATAACCTCGTCATAATTTTTTTTTACGAAGCAGTGGAACTTTTCTGGCTATTCGTCCTGGCAATTTGGCATCTCCAAGTCTTCTCCGAATGGTTGGAGCGGATATAACATTGCATATGTCCGAAGAAATTTGCCGAGAGGATATAAAAGGGTATCTTTTTGCAAGGGTGACAATATGGCAATCCGTTATTGGCGATGTCTTTTTTGGCCTACCGCGTGATTCTTTACTTTGTTCAGATTTCAACGCATTTTTGACAAAACACACTGATCTATCAAGTGATTTTGCTATGGTTCTCAGGCTTTTTCCCTCTTTTCTCCATTTTGTCACTAGTCTCCTTTCTTCTGGAGAACAGTGCTTATTTCGACTCATCTATCGATAAAATTGTGGTGCAATTTGTTTTAATTTTGATAAGTACAATTAGTTAAATAACAAACTTTTATTAAAGTGCACGCAGCAACAGGTAAATATTGAAAAATCGAAAATGTACTTATTATTTTGGCCAGCCAAAATACGAACTTTAGCACAAAAATAACACAGAAACAAAAAGTAACGGGATTTTTCCGTCTCTTCACTTGTTGATTCAAAGTTGCCATATAGATGTTTGCAAATGTGGCAAAGTTGCCATATTTTACTTAAAAAAAACTTAACGTACGTTACGACGTTGAACATAAACCATGGTGTACTTATTATTTTGGCCATATGTACCTTGCTGCATTACTGCAAATTGGGTAACCATAGAGAAAACTCTCATCTTGTGAATGCTGCTTTTTATAGCGGTATTTAGGTGAGATTGAGACGACCACCCTCTCCGGACTTCGGAACAACCTCCTCTGGACCTCCGAACAACTTGCTCTTTCCATATTCAGTCCACAGGAACATCAAAACCTGTTCGCAACAACACACAAACAGCAAAAAAAAATTTGTTCACTCGATTTTACTCTTCGAGCAAACTCGTACTCTATTTCGAGTATTTTCACTCGCACTCTTATTTTTAAACCAAGAGTACTAGCGAGTGCTCCCAAATAAAACAAAAGAGTGCAGAGTAAACTTCTTGTAAAACTCGTACTCTTCGAGTACTGGCAGGTATTTTTCACTCGCGAGTAAAAACGAGCAAATCGCATTTTTTACTCGCACTCTTCGAGTACTCCCACTAGCGAGTACTTTTCACTCGCGAGTAAAATCGAGGCAAATCGGAGCTCCGGGAACAAGGCACCTGGAGAGGACGGAATTCAGCCAGAATTGCTACCAACAAGCCCAGCAGCAGCAGCAATTGTACATCCCTACCTGCAAAAAACATACATGGACTAACGGAAGGAAGTCTTTGGAGTTCATGGATTGAAGGTGCAATAGTAAAATTGGCGAAAAATGATTTTTCTAATTGCAACAATTATGAAAATCCAATCGAAAAACTACTTAGAAAATGAACAAGCTGGCCTCCGACCACCAAATCAAACCTATAAGAATAATTACAGAACAGTCCATCGAGATCCGGATACCATTTTACTTGTTGCTCATGGACGTTAAGAAAGCCTAATGCAGCGAAAGCAGGCCTTGAATTAACGAATTAACATCAGCACAGACACACAGTTTAAAATCTGCGAAGGTATAAAATACGTGGAAAACTTCGGTTACTTGGGCTGCGTAATGTCAGTAAAGAACGGAGTAGAAAACGATGTCTGCAACAGACTAAAGAAGGCAAAAACTGCATTCGGGCATATAAACCAAACCTACCTGTCGCTCAACACAAATCTCCAAAAACAATAAACTAAGAATATTCAATTCCTGCGTAAAATCTACCCTTTTGTATGGAGGCGAAACGTGACCTGTGAACAATAACAGAACAAGTAATCCTGAACAAATACCTACGAATAATATGTAGAATATTTTGTCCAAACATAATTTCAAACGAATACCTACTCAAGTTAACAAGACAAGAACCCATACCATACCATTGCTATTGAAAACGATATCGTTTTCGAATGTTTCTCGATAGTTTTGCGGATATTTTGTTCGTGAACGACACACGAGAATGAATTGAAAACGATTCATTCGTCGCTCAGTTTGTGGCAGGAAAACCTTCGATTTCGAATATCGGCAACAGAGCTCCGATTTGCTCGTTTTTACTCGCAAGTGGGAGTACTCGAAGAGTGCGAGCAAAAAGTCCGAACCAGCCTAAAAAGCGAAACTATAGACAACATTTTGACGAAGCCGGGATTCCAAGTACAGCTTGAACCAATTCATACAATTGTGGCCCCCCTCAACTCTACCCACCCTCAACCTCCCCGACTTAACTTTCCTCTCTCAACTCCCCCCACTCAACTAGCCCCCATTTAACCGTACCTCCCGATTTTCGGTATTTTGAGGATTTATCTACAATTTTTAACCGAACTACATGTAATTTGACGTTTGAGGTTTCCAGTGGTCACAAAACATCTCCACCGAAAACTGTCAACATAGGTCCATGTTTTGCTATAGCCCCCATATAACCGTACTTCCCGATTTTCGGTATTTTGAGGATTTATCTACAATTTTTAACCGAACTACCTGTGATTTTACGTTTGAGGTTTCCAGTGGTCAAAAAACATCTCCACCGAAAACTGTCAAAATAGTCCCCATATAACGGTACCCCATATTTCGGTGTTTTGAGGATTTAAACAACAATGTTTAAGCGAACTAATTGTAATTCGACTTTTGAGGTTCCCAGTGGTCACAAAACTTCTCCACCAACAATTATCAACATAGGTCCACACTTTGATTTATCCCCATATCATTTTTTCAGAAATAAAACCTTATGTGATACCTACTTTTTGAAATTTTCCAGCGGTCACAGGTTCAGCTTACTTGTTTTTTTAAGGCAAATGTAACAGAATCATTTATTTCAGACTTAATTGTTGTAAACGGAGCAATTACTTCTCAAACCCTGCGTGATATTTGCTTTCATTCTATTACCGGTATGTCATAACTGGGTTACGGCGTTAAACAACTATTGATCGACTATTGATCTCTGTTTTCCTTGACTTAAATTTATATAACAAACTAGCGGACCCGGCGAACTTCGTCTCGCTATTAAGGAATAAAATTTCATACAAAAACTCAATTTTCAATTTTTCCAATTTTCCGACTTTTCCAGAGAGATTTTCCAACATTTTCTTCCGTAAAGACCTTCTCCTCGAAAATACGAATAACTGACAAAAATTTTTACAGAAATCGGCCTAGCCGTTCTCATTTTATGAATTACTATACATTTTTTACACCATTTTTATATATATAGATAGATATGTAGTTTGAATTTAGTTTAAAAACAAATAGGTATTTTTCGTTACTCGTTTCTCCAAAACAACTGTTCAATGACTTCTCCTTATTTGGATTTTGAAACGCTTGAAAATTATTTAACTGAAAGCAGCTGTGAAATAATAAAACAAAAAACACTTAGAATCTCATTCACCTTAAACAAAAACAAAGAAACCAAGAAACGGCAGTGGATGTAAATGAGAGTGTGATTTCTCTTCCTTTCATTGTGACTACAGTAACTTTATGTCCAAGCAAACAAAGGGAATGTGTACTCCGAATATAGGTACAACAGAAGCCATTGTGTGGAAAATAAGAAGTATCTACCTATGTGGGAAAGGTGAAGACGGAGGGAGGAAGATGGACACAGACACTTGTTGTATGCGTATGTATCTTATAGATAGATGAGTCGTTGTTTTGTTTGTTGTGAGTAGACCGACGACCGACATACAAGCAACTACAACAACTGTCATGAAATTCAGTAAATGTATCCAACAATTGGGTATTAACCTTTCCTTTGTTGTCGTCGCGTCGTTGTCGTCAACATCATTCATAATCGTCATTGCATGTGAATGAAGTGTTTAAAACTAATTCACAAAAAAGTTAAACTTGAATAATTAAGTACGTCTTTCCAAAAAAATACGTTATAAACAAACAGCTATTGTTTTTGTGTACATTTTTGTAGTGTTTTTTATTTGTATTCTCACTCTATGTAGAGTATAGGTTGAGGTCACATTATATTCGGCAATTATCAATGATCAAGTATATGACTGATTTCTATGTACTTATATGTACATATATGAATGTACAAAATTAATTAGAAATTTTTGCAAGTCGATGTTATTCTCGCAAAATTGGCCATTGATTATTGAGGGAATGTGAAAAATGATTTTGATGTTATATTAAACTTGAGGAAAATCAATTAAATCAATGAGGTGGGTGTACAGTGTACACAAAATAGTTTTTTCGGTTGTCATGGAAAGTTAGTTAGTTACATAGATTTGAAACAAAAAGTACATTATTTTTATAAAAAATGTTACATTTGCATCTTCTACCTCAGTCATTCTCAATAGCATTTAATCCCAAATATGGTTTCGGAAATTTGCCTAGGTTTTGAAATGTATTGAATATTTTGAATTTGAGATTTGTATACAAATATTTGGTTTTACTTGGTGGTACAGGGACACCCTATTACATACGTTTTGTACGTGTTTGGAATTATTGTGAAGGTGAAGGCCAATATGTGTAATCATTTTTACCTGAACATTTACTTGTGTGTTATACAAAAGAAGTTTTAAATAATTCGTAATTTTGATAATTTAAATTAGATGTGTGTTTAGAGCGGCATACATACATATATGATAACACGATACATCTGTTGTGAACAATCGTCAAGTACATATGCACATACAGTCTGTCGCAAAAGTTAGTATACACCGTTGAAACCAAAATGTATTAGGGATAAATATCACTATAACTTATTGAAAACAACAAGCAATTAGTTTTATCTGATTGATAAGAAGGTTGTCTTCCGTAATAACAATTAAAAGTGCGCAATATTTGCATACATTAGCAAATGTGCGGTTCGAATCCCAAAAAGACCAAAATTTATGTCGCAAAAGTTAGTATACAACGGAGAATCCTCGTGGAACTGTGTAAAAAATGCTTGATATTTTTGAACAAAATGAAACTAAATCTGTACTTAAGATCATAAAGAGTATATTAATTGGTTTTATTGGCAGTAATAGTACTTATAGTGACATGTCCAACGTACACTGGATCGTAAAATCCACAAAAATTGGTCATCTACAAATACAACAACTGTTCCGAGTGTTATGTCCTGTTTATGAATCCTAAAGCCATGAAATGCTCAAAAAAGCTCTAAAGTTTCAATATGGGGTGATCTTAATCGAGTTTCGACTTGTCCTGTTTAAAAAAAAACGGGAATATCTTGAAGGAAACCCATACTTTTGAGGCTATTGTCCTTTTGAAACATGTAATAATCCTTAATCCTTACACATAAGGACTTTCCTTTTGAGTTAACTTTCTCACAAATGCCCCTTTTCATATTCCCACCAAAAGTAAATAGTAGGAGAACCTCAAGGTCCGTTGTAAGCCCTACAGTTATACTGTCCTACCGGCATTTTAGCAGTATCGGACATTCTTCTCGTGTCCCTAGTGCCTAATGCACTACTAATGTCTAATGAACTACTTCTAACTGATCCATTTAGTTGTATTTTGGCCCTAAGTGAAGCGAACAAAGCTTTTCAGAACGTTTTTGCACAATCCATGCGTTATAACAGCGGAGAAACCTCTGTATTAAAATTTTAAATTAGCTATCATATCCTTCTGTAGTGGTGGAGTATCACTGTAGGGCTTACACCAGAACTTGAGGTTCTCCTACTCTTTATTTTTGGTAGGAATGTGAAAAGGGACATAATTTGTGAGAAAATGAACCGAAAAGTAAAGTCATTATGTGTAGGGAATAAGAATTATTACATGCTTCAAAATGACAACGGCATCAAAAGTATGGGTTTCCTTCAAGAAATTCCCGTTTTTTCAAAAAGGACAAGTCGAAACTCGATCAAGATCACCCCATATTGAAACTTTAGAGCGTTTCTGAGCATTTGATGGCTTTAAAATTCATAAACAGGACATAACACCCGGAATTTTGTCGCTACAGTTGTTGTATTTGTAGATGACCAATTTTTGTGGATTTTACGATCCAGTGTACTTTGGACTTGTCACTATAAGTACTATACCTGCCATTAAAACCAATTAATATACTCTTTATGATCTTAAGTACAGATTTAGTTTCATTTTGTTCAAAAATATCAAGAATTTTTTAAACAGTTCCACGGGGATTCTCCGTTGTATACTAACTTTTGCGACATAAATTTTGGTCTTTTTGGGATTCGAACCGCACATTTGCTAATGTATGCAAATATTGCGCACTTTTAATTCTTATTACGGAAGACAACCTTCTTGTCTATCAAATAATTTTATTAGGTTTATGACTTTTTTGCAACCTCGGATCCATGTATCATACTTTGATGCATTTTTACCTGATATTAAATAAAATCTTAATAACAAGGTGTTTCGAAAACAAACTTGTGAAGACACTATAAAAAGATATATAACTGAAAATAAGATTTGGAACCACGCGCCATAATCGTGACCATAAATGCCCGAAGACGTAACCCACATGCAAATCGAAATTATTTTTTTGATGGGATACATAACACTGAAATACAGGCTCTGGAAAAATAACGATCCTATTCAAGAAATGGCATTTCGGAAAATGGGATAACATTGCAAATTTTGTTGTAATGACGGATCCCAAAACCAAGCGTTTTCGCGGTTTTAGTTTCATTACTTACTCATACATGACCGCTCCTAGAATGTTCATAAGTTCTAGAAAGTTTTTAACTGAGATCTTAGGTACATTTTAGTAGTTGCTTGTATTCTTGAATTTTGAACGGTTCGGTATCTATGGACCAGAATCGGAGAAAAAAGTATAAAAATCGAATATTTTCTAAAGTTTTTTGCTATTTTGACCTTTAAGAACAGTTCATAGAGAGCTCTGATGTTCCACAAAGTTGTATACTGATATATTCGCTACATTATTGTGGTTGAATGTTTTCTTAAATTTTGAATGGTTTAATTTCTATGGAGCAGAAACCGAAAAAAGAAAATAAAAATTGCATTTGTTTTGCAATTTTGACCTTTATGAACCATTTCTACAGGGTTCGTATGTTCTAGAAAGTTGTTTATTGAGATCTAAGGTACATTTTTGTAGTTGGTTGTTTGATTCAATTTTGATCGGTTTGATATCTGTAGGCCAAAATCTGAGAAAAAATTATAACGGAAACTTGACCTTAACGATTTTGACCTAAAAGGCGGGGTTGAATGGATTTTATGTGCTCACAATTATTATTCTTTAAGACGAGAGCTACAACTTTTCTTCTTCGAGTAAACCCAAATTCTTAGCGATTTAGAAGATATGAGCCTGACAAAATGGTCCTTTTTGACATCAAGGCCTCAGGTCTTTGGGGGCCCATAACCGCGAAATTCGAAGTAACAGGGAAAAACGCCGAGACACGTGTCTTCTTATTTTTCGTCTTCTATCACGCTGCGGTGTCAGAATGTGGTTAATTTTTTTCGTGTCGCACAGTGTAATACTCCAAATACTCGCCTCATAAGATTGATTTTCTATAAAACAGTTTTTCATTTTATAAAGTTTTTTGCTTTTCCTGTAAAATTTTGGTTTTGTGGGTTACCTCTCCGGGCATTTATGGTGACAATATACAGTAGAATCTCGATAATTCGTAATCCAAGGGACCGGCCATTTTATACGAATTATCGAGGTTTTCGAGTTAGCGGAGTTAAAATGCGAAGGAAATGGCTTCAAGGGACCGACAGCTTAAATTTGTTGAATTTGTGGTAAAATGTACTATTACAAACAAACTATGGTGGGGGTATAAAAGTTAAGACTGTCGACAATATACGGAACAACTCTAGTTGTTCAGAGGTAGGTATTTTTATGCTGTTTCCGGGAATGTATAATTTTCTTGACGACGGGTCCGTGTTCAGGAGATAGCTAAAACCCGAATTTTAGACTCAAATTTTTCCTAAAATCCTCAAAAAGTCGAGCATGGGCGCGAAGGCCGTGCTAGAGACTTTCTCCTCTGGGGTATGTCCGGTACGAGGTCCAACGATTTCTCCATATCTCCTGGTAGGAATTTCCATAAGCTTTTCAATAATACCCAATCGGTTCAGTAGAACCGGGTCTAACCCGGGTTACTGGAAAAAATTTCGGAAAATTGACAAAATTTGAAATTTGAAAAAACAAGTAAAAAAGTATCAGTCAACTTTGCCGACAGAGATATACCCTCAGCCTATGTGAATTGAAACTGTGAGCCAAATTTGACCGTTGACCAAATCGGTCAAAAAAATTTAAGAAAAATCCTCTTATTTGAAGACAAAATTTTGATGTATTCAATAAACTCACAAAAATATATGAAGACTGAATACCAAATTTCTGTAATTTTGGGTGGATAATGTGGCTAAAACCTTAAATACCCGAGAATTGGGGGGTACCGTTCCACGGGGGTTATATCAAAACGTGAACCAATACCAAAAATTCTCTGTAAAAATATTTCGCAAGACCTGGCGAAGTCTAAATACCAAATATCAGCTACATTGGTTGTTTAATGTGGCTAAAACCTTGAAAATACCGAAAATCGGGCGATACCGTTCTATTGTAGCTATATCAAAACGTGGACCTATCAGAAAGAACCCTCAATGAAAAATTTCGGCGTATTTGGGCGTGAAACATATGTAAAATCTTCAAAATTCTGAAAATCGGAAGGTACCGTTATATGGGGTCTATATCAAAACGAGGACCTATGTCCATAATTTTTATCGGAAAAGTTTTTTGTAAAGTGAAAACCCCGCATCTCAAAATTCAACCAATTTGGTTGATAAATTTTGCTAAAATATTCAAAATACCGAAACATTAAGAAGTACCGATGCATGGGGACTATCCGACCGACCTTCCCAATTTTTTTGATCTCGACATTGTCAGTGAACTATAAGTATTTATACCAAAATTCATCTGCCAACGCAAACTCCTTTTATATTTGGCCACCGTTTATTTGAACTCGCGACATAGTCCAGCGTTTTTTTGAGGTTATGCGCCATTAACTCAGGAACAATGGACTTGCCCTCGAAAAAAATTACAATGACTTAAAGGGGGCCGCACGAACATCCTGCTACAAAAAATTTCATAAAGATTCGTGAGGTGTCACTAAACTGCACTTATTTCAAATTTTGTGTGGGAGGTACCTGAAGCAGTGGACCGATATAATCCATATTCGAACATGATGTATGCCTAGAGGTAGTATCACCATATGCAAAGTTTGGCTCAATTCGGTTACTCCCTTCGATAGTTATCGTGCGCAAAAGTTTTGCGACAATTTTTGAACATTTGTCGGGGAGGTACCTGAAGGAGTGGACCTATATGGCCCATCTTCGAACTTAAATCAAATCTGGACAAAATATTTCGATACTCAAAATTTGAACCGAATCGATTGATTCGTTCGAGAGTTATCGTGCGCACCAGCCAGCCAGACAGACGGACGGACATTGCCAGATCGACTCAAAATTGTCTGAAAGGGATATCTTACAAACATACTTGGGGTCTAAAACCATTATTTCGATGAGGCACATTTTTGGTCGTATCAAAGTATATATACCCTGTATAAACAGTCAGGAAAGGATTAAATTCGGCCGAGGCCGACTAAATGATACCCTACACCACTGTGAATATGTTAAAAATATATGGGAGCTATATCGAAATCTGAACCGATTTCAATATAATTGGCACATTTATTTTTTGACCGAATGCAGTCAGATTATCACCAAAAGCAATAGCATTCTTCCCATGGCTAACAAAAATTATATTCCCCAATTTTCAGTTGAATCAGACAATAAATGCGACCTGTAAGTTGGGAACAAAAATACATGGACAAACGGACGGACATGCATAAATCGACTCAGAAAGTGATTGTATGTATATCTCCAAAAGGAAATAGACCCATAGCTATTTCGTTTCCGTATGCATGTTACAGGCAAATGCACAAAGACTTAATATCCCTTACCACAGTATGGTGTAGGGTATAATTATAAGTTCGGGGGAGGCTCCCCGGGCTACGTCGGTTGTCTTTACCTATGCATTTCTTTTGAAAAGCATAATTACTTGACATTATTGATCTGTTTCACTAAGACGACACGAATTCAAATTCGTTCGAACTACTACCTAATTTTTGTTTTTTGAAAAATATTTGATTCATATTTTTTTTAATCAAACAAAATTTGAAAACAATAACCGGAATTTGGTCTTAATGGAACGAATTTTTTGATTCGGATCGTCTTAGAGAAACTGGTCATATGTATGAGACATTTATTATGTCTGGCCTTTTTAACATTTCTCTGCACAACTTATTTTCCTATCTCGTTTATTTTTTTTTTTACTTTATAAGAATTCTGCACATAATATGTATATTTGGCATAAAGTGTAATTCGATTTTAATTAGTGTGAAAAAAAAACAAAATGTTTATAAATTCAAATCAGAAACTTGTTTAACTGCATTTGATAAAAAATGAAATAAATACCTTCCAGATATTGCAAAAAGAAAAAAATTATACAGCAGCATTAATCTTGATAAGAACAATTATCATTGAGTATAAAACAAATTGAGTTGAATAATTGCCAATGTCCAATCACTCAAATATCAATAGATTACCTTTTCAATGTTGTAGGTAAGAAACACTCTCTCTCTCACTGTTCTTAGAATCTAAGACATAGATGGAGAATTTAAATGAAATTTAATATTTGTGCACTTGTATTATTATTATTTCGTTATATTCTAATTGTCACTATTTTTGTTCTACTCTTTTTTCTTCAGTTGAATGCCGGCAAACGATAATAGAAATTTGTTGCTAATTATAATTTATTTGGATCGTGTTTTTTATTATTTCTATATACACGCGATCACACTCGGCGGGTTCCAGTTCGAGACGTAGACATTTAATGACTGCGAGAACACACATTTGTCTTTCAGAAATGTCGTCAGAAACTGACGACACAACAAAGAAAAACTAATGTTCTTCTCGTTACAAACAGACACTAGAAAATTTTAATTCTTCTTTTGTTGTTATTGTTGCTCTATTTTGTGTGACTAAAAAGGCAGTGCCACTGCATATTTCTTAGAAAATAAATCAACGAAAACGATAAAAAAACGACAAAGTTGCGTACATTGTCTTATCACACACACACGTAAGATCGTGGACAAACAATTTTTGTTTTTTTTTTTAATTTTTTTTAATTTCAATAAATGGGAAAACAATGTTCTTAGTTTGCTATATCAACAAAAGATAACAAAGATATTGAACTTAAATGTTGAATGTTTGCATAGCAGAACAAGTACCAGGTTTTCAGTTTTTGCATCATTGCTTTTTATTATGAACTCTGTGCTCTATTTGTTATTACTCATTCCAATGCGATTCTGTTTTTAAATATTTACAAAAAAAACCCTCATTAAAAGTCAAACACTTGTAAGTTTTTTCTAAAACTTGTTATGCGTATTTTCAAATTATTTGTACAGTGAAAGTTGATTTTAGCCAACTCTTTGTGGTCTCCCCTCCTCTTACTAAATATACGCGAGATGTGTTTATGTTGTAAAATTTCATAATATTTTAAAAATGAAAAAAAAAAATCAAATATGTACCACACTCCGTTGACCACCAACTTCTTAACACACGACCAACAACATATCCAAAAACAAAAGTTTATGTTTTTTTATTTTATGTATTTACGTTACGGGGAATGTCCGAACCGCCGCAACAATAATTCAATTTGGTTACCGTACGAGTGAATGCTTTGTTTGTGACTGAATCGACCGCTTTGTGTATTCCATTGGTTGAGTGTTGTATTTCTCCATTTGAGCACAAACACTTGTCTCTTTGTGGGGGCTGGCAGTCTGTCTGCCTGTCATGCACACATACAATACCCCTAATTCCAAAACATAAAATACCTGCTTAGTTTATTCTATTGTAATATGAATTTGGAATATACGAATATTCAGGTTACAAAAAAAGATATCAGACTCACTATAAGTTTTAGAAATATCTACCTTAATAAAATGAAAAGTCAATATTATAGCAATATGTATATGAAGTCGCGATAAAATAAGACGGGGAAGTATCCAAATACAAACAGATCACCCCCATTAAGTTGCTGATATCGAATATATACTTAAATCATTATTAGCTTGAGAGTTTTTAAATTTATTAGAAGCAATGCAAAAGGAAATCTAATGTATTACAAGTAAAAAAGGCTGTTACTCGGAGGGAGACAAATAACCCCAGTAGGCTCCAACCACAAAATGAAAAGATGATTCGAAACAAGAGTTGGTCTATAATATCCCTTCAATAATGAAAATAATAAATATAGTGTATCAGAGTTACTATTTGTATTTATATCGTATTTTTTAATCATTCAATTGTGTTAGAGGTCATCCTGTGACAATTTTTAGAAAAATATAGAATTATCCCCTAAGACACCAATATGAAATATTAAATTTCTTTTTCATTATTTAAGTGAAAAACTTGTCAGTATGTACAAGTCATCATTGAAAGCGAGGGCATAGATGGAGAAGTTACCTCATAGTGCCACATTTTTATGGCATATTTAACCCTTTGCCGGGGTTGCGAGCACCGAGCTCAGCTAGTTCCATATATTTTGAAACATTTTTTTAATACGTATTTAATACACATGTATAGTTTCTTGCATGTTGGAATATTAACAAGCTTCTTCATCGCTATATTTGTATGTATAAATATGTAATATAAATTTAATATAATATAAATATAAATTTACTATATAAATTACTAAATTAATAACTCCCATCCATATTTCTCTTTAAAAATTAAGAGAAATTATGACCATCTACCCAATGACTTGCTGCGAGAAGCTTAATTAGTGCTTTAATTTATGACTCAGACTAGATCTTTAAACAAAGCAATTTAGACCAAACGATGCGTATAGAGGTAATTTAATATCATCCATTCGAACACGTAGCGTGTCTATTAGGAGTGGTTATTAAATGATTGAAGAAAATTCCTTTACATTCATACTATTTTACATTAAATTTTTAATAGATATTGAGTTTTATCTACCAAAACATTTTTTTATTTATCTCTTTATAACAAATAAAGTAATGTTGCTATGGTTGCAGCTAAAAACTTACAGAGTATCATCGCAATGCATGTCCCGGAATTTATTTGAGTGCATTGACTTGGACACAAGCAAAAGCAAGTGGGACATAATCGCATTAGTCCAATTTTCTTTACATAATAATACGTACTATTGATTTTTATTGTCACGCAACACGTTAAAGTCTAAAAGTAATATTAAAAACTATTCACAATTATAAAGAAATGGTATTTTTCTTGTATATAGATTTATTTCACCAATATTAAGTTTAAAATCAAATACGTGAAGCCTATTCCGCTGCTTTCAAACAACCGACCTAACAAACTAAACAAATAACAGCAATAGAATGAGAACCAAAACAAATTATCAAATACTTTGTTTAGAATGACAAATAAAAAGGAACAGATAACTCAATAATAAAGGCAGAAAGAGAACGAAGGCTAATAGTACGGTTACATTATGCTAAGTTTACATTTACGAAATCCACTCGATTTTATCTGTCAATTCCTTTGTGTATACGTCAAATGAAACCTCATCTGAAATCCATTGGATTTCATTTGACGTTTAACCTATGGATTTGACAGATGAAATCGAGTGTATTTCGTAAATGTAAACATAGCATTAGAGTTTTTTGCCTTTGGACTTACAGTACGTTTACATGTACCAAATCCACTTGATTTAAACTCTCAATTCCATTGCTTAAAACGGCGTCTGCACTAGAGCTTTTTGCAGGGTTAACCTTCTTTATGAGGATTTATTCGACGTTTGCGCTATAGAATTGACATTTGAAACCCAGTGGGTTTTTTAAATCCGGTATATCTAATGGATTTCAGATGAGTTTTTATATGACGTATACGCAAAGGAATTGACAGTTAAAATCGAGTGAATTTCGTAATGTAAACGTACTATTACTTGCTCAACGTTTTCGCTTTACTTGTTATAATACTTGGTTTACATTTACAAAATCCACTCGCTTTCAACTGTCAAATCCATAGGTTAAACGTCAAATGAAATCCAGATGGAGTTGACAGTTGAAATCGAGTGGATTTCGTAAATGTAAACTTAGCATAAGTCTTCATTTGTTATTTGTCGTATTTTTCGAAGGGATATATAGCGTTCCGGGTAATATCCCGTTTCTATGGAACGTCGTTCGTTCTCTATTCGTTGTTCGACCCATAACTACGAATAAATTACTTATTTCCCCACACAAAATTCCATGGTGGAACAAACCAGGTAAAGTCAATCATACAAGAAATACAACTCAACAACAACCACATAGAAATTTGTTTTTTATTTATTATTGCCTTTTTAGGACGAAGGCCACTATTTATAAAAGTTTTTAATTAATTGGATTAATCGAGCTAACATGGCCTAAGGAAATGAAAAATGAATTCTAGCGAAATACCATACACTCAACCATTACGCTCAACCATCACAGCAGAGCCCGGCAGCCCCGATTATAGAGCGGTTACACTACAGTTTTTTGCCGGGTTAACCCACTTTATGAGGATTTATTGCTTAATCTGGTCAAATCTGACCAGATTTGCCATACAAAAATTAAATCCTCTCACGACAGGGTTTATTTTAAATCTGGCACAAATCCACCAAAAATACAGTGTTGTATTCGGTATTTGTGCAAAAAAATCCAAATCTACTCAAAAAGTACCAAAAGTTGCAACTGTTTTTGCAACAGAGTTTGTCGTGTTTTACACGTTTACGATTGGTCGCATGAGATTTTATGGAGTTAATAAATCTAAAGTTATTTGAAAATCATAAAATTATTTATTTTTTTATATTAGACACCTTTTTAACAAAAAGTACGCTTGATACCATGATACAAAGATGTATCCGTGTGTGAAAAATATACCAATATGAGCAAAGAGGGGACCATATCTCATACGAGAAATTGTAAAAGTGTAAAACACGACTTTATTAGTTATTTTGTATGTATACGTAAACAAACATCAGCTGACAGTTTATATCCTCGAAAAGCTAAGTGTAACCAGCAAAGATTAACCCACTGGATCTATTAGACCCAGTGGGTTAACCTTCAATAGTGTAACCGGGGTATTAATCCAATTAATTAATTAAAAACTTTCATAAATAATGGCCTTCGTCCTAAAAAGACAATAATAAATAAAAAACTTCACAGCAGAGCCCGGCTGAACAAACAGACAATTTAATTAATTCTCTTTCGAGTTGAGCTGTAACAATGTTGTCGAGATCTCAGCGTTCTAAGCCACTAATCCAATTAATTAATTAGAAATTTGTTTTTGTTTGTAAACGTTAGTGTCAACGTACATATAAACAAAATAAGGAAATGTCTATAAATGATTGGAATTTAAAAAAACTAATAATTTTTCACATTTGATTGAATATTTTGAAAAACATGAATGAAAACTCGTTAGATTTTCAATTTTAATGTTTCCATATCATTCCACTAAATGCATAATTTCTCGCAGAAAGTAGAATTCTTGGTCCCGGGCCACACTACAGTAATTTCACTGAAATTTTGATATGAAGTTATGCGTCTCTAGATCGACGTCCATAGTAGAGTAAAATCATAAGATTGCTGTAGTGGGGAATTCCATGGTTTAATAAGAAAGGTTAGCCAAAGCTTTATGTCAATTTAAATTTTTTCATTCGAGTATGCCTAAAACTTCAAAACAATATAGACAAACTGTGTATGTGTGTGTGGTGTTTGAATAATATGCCAAACAATTTTAAAAACAATCGAATTCAATGATTTTTAAAATTGTTTTTAGACCATTTGTATGGAAGAAATTGGTGAGATATGCATTGAAACAATCAGTTTATCATATTCACAACTCGATTATGTGAAGAAAACTTAACTCTTCATTCATTTTTCGCGTCTTTTATAAAATGTTCAAAAAATGCATTGTAAACAAACCCACTTGTTGCTTTTATTTTGAAGTTTTAGGAATTCAATAAAAACAAGGGTTCTATAATTTTATTTCATTTAAATCTACCTCTTTACTTATACCATGGGGAATTCGATTTAAGAATACCTAATTTCATGAAATTTTTTAATGAAATTCACGCTAGTGTGGACCGGGACTTGCAAAATGTTTGGGGTCGCTGGTAATTCATTGAAAAAAGAGAAGCTGTTTCAATCGTTTGATTTTGAAAACAAAAAAGCACATGTTTATTAGGGCTTTATTCTTTTGAAGTTTAACAAAATACCGCACATATTAACAAATATTGTACCGCCTCTATAAGCGGTGTTTTAGTGTGCGGCATGTCGTTCGGACGTGGAGGAGGTTACATGTCATTGATATGAAGGAGTCTTTATGGGAAATAGTTTTTTTTTTTCGATGAATAAATTTGTTCTTCAAAAAATATATATCCCTAAGTCCCAATTTACATTGGGCGAGTTTACTTGCGGCAATTGTCAGTTTGTAGGTGAGAGAGGGTGCTGAGAGGCAAAGGGTTACCATATGCCTCACCTCTCTCTCCTACAAAATGGCAATTGCCGCAAGTAAACTCGCCCAATGTAAATTGGGACTTATATACATGGAACATAGAAATAAATATATAAAATGTCGTATGGAATTTGACACTAACATTACAGCGCAGTTCAGTCAGCTGGGTATTTCTGCTACCTTTTCTTGTTCTACCATGACAAAATTCTATGAACGAACGACGATTTTCCTACGTTGTTCGATTAGAAATGCTCTCTGAACGACGAATAAGTTTGTCCCATCCCTAACAAATGAGAGAATTTATCGAAAAAATTAATTGTGACATGTCTAAATTCAAAATTGAAAAATTTGTTGAAAACACAAACAATTTTAGAAAAAAGGAAAAAAGATGAAAGAAAATTAATGATGTATATGTTTCACAGAGAAACATGTTTCGTTTTGGTTTATCGTCGAGGAGTACACAGATATGTATTCCTAGAATATATAATTCTACATTTGAGACATCATTTTTAATACGTGTCGGCAGACTTTGGAATTACTTACCAGTTGAACTTAGGATATTCTCACAGTCAAATAATGCGTTTCGCTTGAAACTGTTAAGCCATTTTGGGTCTGGATATTGTTAATACTATTATTTTGGCCTTGAAAAAATCAGAGACAAAAAGGAAACAAATAATTGAAAGTCTGTATACACAAACATTGTTTTGACTTGTCTCTCTCTCTCTAATTTTGAAAATAGAAACATATAAAAATATATTTAAAATACAAAATTATTCAGAATTTATTGTAAAAATGAATGAAATGTGTGTCGTTAAATATAGAAGATACATTTGAAGGAAAGTCTATTGCTTTTCCTATTCATTTATGGGTACTTTACACGATATGTATTTTACATATGGGTTGTCACTTTTTATATACAAAATGTATACGCAAAGTGACAGCCCATATGTAAAATACATATCGTGTAAAGTACCCATTAATGCAAGCATGGTCACATTTGGCACGGCGGTGCCGATGATTTTCGGCAATTTACACGCACACGACCCGAATGCACAGAAAGAGTGTACAAAAGAGAACAAATGTTTTGATTTGTTATTGTTTTACAGCTTGCGTGAATACAAACTTACTAACACACAGTTATAAGTTGCCAATATTTTGAATACATTCACATTTTCCCCGTTCTCTTTTTGGTCATGCCTGATTTAATGGGTTCTTTACACGATATGTTTTTTACATAGTTGTCACTTCTCCCATACAAAGTGTATATGCAAAGTGATAGCTCATATGTAAAAAACATATCGTGTAAAGTACCCATTAATGTATATTTTATGTGTTTTCGGTTCAAATTGTCGTAAAAACAAGGAAACAAAAATGAAGGAAATTTTGTTTATATTTCTGGTAATTACGAATGGTGTCGTGGAAACGGGTTAATTCGTGTACGTCGTTCGACAGGCGAACAATGTAATTGAAATGCTCGTGTGAACATGACATAACTTAAAGATAAAAGTGGTCATTACATTTTAAGGTGGACTTTCTTAGCAATAACTTTAGATGTGAAAATTATAGCATAATATCCACCAATTGGGGTATTTTACGATTTAAAATCCATCCAATAGTAAAAGAAAGCATATAATAATGGTCCATAATTGCTCTGCTCCAGACACTAAAGAAATCTAATATTTTTGACAAACTTATAAAGGAAAAATTATCAACATTTCAGAAACCATAGGTTCTGCATGAGAGAAAATATTCGGAAAATCGATTCGCACAAAACAATGAAAAATATACATACCACTGATAGTGCTCTTTATACTGATTCCTGTGGTGTATTATCAATAACCAACGGCACGTTTATACTCTGTTTAGCCTTTTTATATTAACCTTCTTAACGCAATGGAATTCACATTTGAAATCAAGTTGATTTATTAAATCCGGTTATATGTAAACGTCCCAGCAAAAAGTTTGCATCCACGGAAGCAGTTAAATCACTGGTGCAAGTGTCACGGAAGTGCTTCTTTTTCTATGAATTCCTCAGTGAATTTTACAAGGGAGCGCGCAGAAAGGAAGCACTCCATTTTGCTTCCGCAGCACGCAGCTAGGAAGCACTCCATTTTTACAATTTTTACCACTTTTACGAGTTTTGCGTTCCCGTACACAAAATTTGTATGAAAATCGTTTACGACTTTTACCACTTTTACGAGTTTTTCGTTCCCGTACACAAAATTTGTATGAAAATCGTTTACGACTTTTACCACTTTGTAAAGTACGGGAACAGGCCATTAATAACACATTTTAATTTTATTCTTACTTTAATTTCATTTGTTGAATGAAAATTGAATTTTTTATCGTTTATACATAAAAGTACTTGTTGGATGTAATCCAAATGTGAGGAAAAGGATTGCCTTTTTCATTAGTCCACTGGAAGCGCATCCATGCATGTAATGAAATCCTCACTCCAACTTGCACCACTTCCATTTTTTTTTTGCTGGGGTACTATAACAGTACGTTTAGACTATTATAGTACGTTTATATATAACCAGATTTAACAAACCCACTGGGTTATAAATGTCAATTCCATTACATATCCGTCGAACAAATCCTCCTAAGGAAGGTTAACCCTGTAAAGGGCTATAATATAAACATGGCCCTATACCCCGGTTATACGGCGTTTATATTATAGTTTTTTGCAGGGTTAACCTTCTTTATGAGGATTTGTTTGAAGTATATACAATGGAAATGACATTTGAAACCCAGACCCACTGGGTTAACCTTGTTATATATAAACGGCCTATAACACTACTGAAGGTTAACCCACTGGGTTTAATAGATCCAATGGGGTAAACTTTGCTGGTTACACTTAGCTTTTCGAGGATATAAACTGTCAGCTAATGTTTGTTTACGTATACATACAAAAAAACTAATAAAGTCGTGTGTTACACTTTTACAATTTCTCGTATGAGATATCGTCCCCTCTTTGCTCATACATATTGGTATATTTTACACAAATGGATACATTTTTGTATCATGGTATCAATCATACTTTTTGTAAAAAAGTGTCTAATGAAAAAATAAATAAATAATTTTATGATTTCCAAATAACTTTAGATTTATTAACTCCATAAAATCTCATGCGACCGATCGTAAACATGTAAAACACGACAAACTCTGTTGCAAAAACAGTTGCAACTTGTGGTACTTTTTGAGTAGAGTTGGATTTTTTTGCACAAATACCGAATACAACACTGTATTTTTGGTGGATTTGTGCCGGATTTAAAATAAACCCAGCCATGAGAGGATTTAATTTTTGTATGGCAAATCTGGTCAGATTTGAGCAGATTAATACCCCGGTTACACTATTTAAGGTTAACCCACTGGGTTTAATAGATCCAGTGGGTTAATCTTTGCTGGTTACACTTTGCTTTTCGAGGATATAAACTGTCAGCTGATGTTTGTTTACGTATACATACAAAATAACTAATAAAGTCGTGTTTTACACTTTTACAATTTCTCGTATGAGATATCGTCCCCTCTTTGCTCATATTGGTATATTTTACACACAGGAATACATTTTTGTATCATGGTATCAAGGGTACTTTTTGCTAAAAAAGTGTCTAATGTAAAAAAAATAAATAATTTCATGATTTTGAAATAACTTTAGATTTATTAACTCCATAAAATCTCAAGTGACCAATCGTAAACGTGTAAAACACGACTAACTCTGTTGCAAAAACAGTTGCAACTTTTGGTACTTTTTGAGTAGAGTTGGATTTTTTTGCACAAATGCCGAATACAACACTGTATTTTTGGTGGATTTGTGCCGGATTTAAAATAAACCCAGTCGTGAGAGGATTTAATTTTTGTATGGCAAATCTGGTCAGATTTGACCGGATTAAACAATAAATCCTCATGAAGTGGGTTAACCCGGCAAAAAGCTGTAGTGTAACCGTGCTATAAGCTAATAAATCTTCATAAAGCGGATTAAACCGGCAAAAAGCTGTAGTGTAACCGTGCTATTATACCCCGGTTACACTTAACCGGATTAACCCAATGGATTTGGATTTCAAATGTCAATTCCAAAGCGCAAACGTCAAATAAATCCTCTCGAAGTGGGTTAACCCGGCAAAAAAAAAAAAAAACTCTAGTGTAATAAATGTCAAATGTCAATTCCATAGCTTAATAGTACGTTTAGACTATGGTGGATTTAGCAAATCCAGTCCATTTAAGTTGTCATTTCCATAAAATATACGTCAAATAAATCGAGACAATGCACATAAACGTGTTATAAGTGTATAGTCTAACAGGCGTTTTAATTTCTCATGAAGAAGGTTAACCCGTCAAAAGGTTATAATGCAAACGGCTTTTGGATTTAGCAAATCCAGCCGACTTAAGTTGTCATTCTTATACAATACATGTCAAATAAATCGAAATAAATAAAATAAGGCGTTTTATACGGCGATTAATGGCATTATATCGATTATTTGACAACTGACTGTTGTAGAATCAGATGGCCTTTTACGCCATCATGGTACAAATACCATGTACCATGTACGCCATGCAATAGAACACAGTGGCGATGTGAATCTACCCATAACACTTCAGATCATTCCGTGTGAACACTAGAACAGCTGTTATGCATATTTCCTTTTGCAAACTATATTCGTCAACAAGACATTATTCTATCTCTTCCTTTATTCGTTTGCCCCATTATGTCTCTTACCTTATTCGTTGGCTTGTTGGCGTGTGTTTGCAGGCATTCATTTTAACGTAATTAAATAAAAAATTAAGTTTACGGAAGCATTTAGCAAGTTTTAAACAAAACATATCGACAGCCATCGTTTAATACGAATTATGGACGATATGCAAATTGAGAACAACACTCAAATCGAAGCAAGTGAAAGTACTGCTGGAAGCGGGGTTGGTGGTATGGGGGAGAAGAGAACTGAAGAAAAAACCGGCAATTGTTATTGGTAAACAAACATTTGTAAACAGATAACATTCAGGCACTATGATATTAAATTCCATGGCTTTGTTCTATTTGTTTCAGCGGCAAGGATCGTAATCTTAACATTGTTGAATTGCTATGTGCCTATTGCAGTCGTTGGTTTCACGAATCATGCATTGGTTACCAGCTGGGAAAACTGGTACCTTTCATAACAAATTATGTGTTTGTTTGCAAGAACTGTTCACCTAGCGGGTTGGAAAATTTTCGGAGATCTCAAGCTAGTAAGATGAATGATATACAAACCTATGACAATTGTAGTAATTTGTTCTTTTTTTCTTTTTTGTAATTAGCGATACCCCAAATGTGCATCACTGCCATTGCAAATATGCGTAACAACAGCAGCAAGGAAGGCAAACATAAAAATCTGTTTAGTAAAGATAAAGAGATTATACCATTTTTAGAACAATATTGGGAAGCAATGACAACAATGCCACGTAGAGTTACTCAATCATGGTATTCAACGGTACAACGTTCCTTACTAAAAGATGTCCAAATAACATTTACCTATGAAGAACATCCTGAACACGGTGCCATGTTTGGTTTAATGATGCCAGACTTGACACAAATCAAGCCAAACTATGAAGCAATGACAAAAATGGGAGCTTTGAGATTAACCGAAGATGGTTATGCACAAGGTAAGGCCAGAAATGTAATGTACTTATTGATGCCTTCCGTACTCGTACTTTCTCAATCTCTTATTTAAAAAATACAACCCATAACGGCAAAGGTGTGTGTATGTGGTAGAAACGCCGAGACACGTATATTCCTGTTTTATACCCCCAAGGTTTAGGCTAACCCCCTGTTTTTGTAAAAAGTTTTATTGTTCTCACACGAATTGTCAAATTTTGTAGATCGATTTACTCGCCTTAGCGCATATGTGGAACGCTGATTTTTGAATGAGGAATTCTTACCTATATATAGAACGTGTCTACGAAGAATTAGGTCTTTACGTCATCTAGGGGCTGAGCTATGGATGGCCAAATTATTACGAATATAGACGAACGAACAGAAAATAGTTACAAAAACAGGGGGTAAATACGACCAAAACTGTGAATCATCGAATTAATGTTTTTAAACCCCATGTATGTTTGGAAAAAATCTGTTTCAAACAATTTTTAGTCGAGTTAGACACGTCCGTCCATCTGTAATTCGGAAGAAAGGCAATATCGGTCCACCCCTTCGGGTACCTCCACCAAAATGTTTCTGTAAAATAGTGTGATTGATAACTCTCGAAGGGAGCAATCGATTTAGTCCAACCTTTGCATATCGTAATATTCCTTCCAGATATAGATCGGATACTTTGATGTGACCAAAAATGTGCTTCATCGAAATAAAGGTTTTAGACCCCAAGAATGTTTGGGCGAAATGTTGCTGAAAAAAATGTTTCAGCTACTTTTTCTTTATACAACTGTCAGTTTTAGAAACATTTGTAATAATTAGCTGTGTCTTTTTACGTGATAATTAGTAATAATTATTACTAATGTTGCAGATTTTGACAGTTGTATAAAGGAAAAGTTGCTGAAAAAAATGTTTCAGCAACATTTAGTAAGTAAAAAGACACCCCTATTATTAAAAATTAGGTTTGTCCTCGCACTTAGTAAATAATAGGTGTGTCTTTTTACTTACTAAATGTTGCTGAAACATTTTTTTCGACAACTTTTCCTTTATACAACTGCCAAAATTAGCCACATTGGTAATAATTATTACAAACCTAATTTGATATAATAGCTGTGTCTTTTTACGTGATAATTTGTAATAATTATTACTAATGTTGAAGATTTGATTGTATAAAAGTTGCTGAAACACATTTTTCAGCTACTTTTTCTTTATACAACTGTCAGTTTTAGAAACATTTGTAATAATTTGGTGTGTCTTTTTACTTACTAAATGTTGCTGAAACATTTTTTCAGCAACTTTACCTTTATACAACTGTCAAAATTTGCAACATTCGTAACAATTATTACTAATTATCACGTAAAAAGACACAGCTAATGTTATAGTTAGTAGCAAACATGTGGTACAAAATCAATTTATATACGGCTTCTTTTTTGTTAGAGTCTGAGGTTGTAACTGACTTTCGAAACGTCAGTAGCTTTGCGATTTTTAAATTTCGTCACATTGTTTCAGTTTCACACTAGCATTGTTCCTCGAAAATGCAACTAAATTCATCAGAAATAAAACTGATACATGTTTGCTTTTTACTATGTTCAATATGCGCAATTGTGACGCTTTGATATACATAGCTTCGCATTTGTAAAGTATTACGGCGTTATGAAATACAATACTTACAACATTTTCGGATAAATGCAACGCAACAGACGTTTCGAAAGTCAGCCTATATCTGTGTCAGCACATTTTTTGTTCAAATGCAAAAAATCTTCGATCATTCAGCTAAACCCCACCGAAAAATTAGTAAAAATTAAAAGTGAACCGTTTAAAATTCGTTTGGACTTCGGAAACCGACGCATCGGATTGGCAAAAGTCATTACAATTGTTTCAGACTTTTGTGTCAGACTTCTTAAAATGACTGTATGTATTCAAGACACAGATATGAATACAAACTTGATCTCTCAATTCAGCTGCGCTTAGTTGTGGTTGTATTAAGAACAGCTACATCAACGAACTCCCCTTTTCCCTTTATCCAATTAAATTCTTGATCCTATTCATTTGTTCTCTACACTATCGGAACAGTGATTTTGTGTGATATAAATAAAACATAATAATGTCGTTATTAGTGTTTTTCTTGTTTTGCTTTTCCACTTATTTTGTGCTTTTCATTTCATTTGCTTGTACAAGCTGTCTCTGAGAGTAGTGTAGATAAGATGAAGCTCAAAGTATGAAGGCTTTTTTATATTTATTTATTTTCTATTAACATACTTGCAAACGCTCCAGCTAATTCTTTCAGGCTCAACAAACGAAAATGTACAATCACTTGTCATTATCTACTGCTTGCTTTGGAACACAGTTAACCAAATAGACCCCAACACTATCAGCAGAGCACAACGAACTGAAACGAACTAAGAGCGTCAGATACAGCGACAAACATATCGCACTAGTTCAACATAAGGGTAGTAACTCAAAATTTCCTATTGTTCAGTAGAGGCAAAAAACTATTTATACTAATGTTAAAGGTATATTATGCAAAAACACTATGTCATCGTAAAGATATCTTATCCACTATACTACAGCACTGGATTTCTTTTTATTTCTTTACGTTTTTTGTTATATTTCTAACCATTTTTCGAGTTACTACTATTTTGCTGATAAACTCTTTGTTTTAGTAGAGATATTATTTCGACTTACGCCCGTTTAGCTGAAAAAATGGACGGCGATTTATAACAAAAAAAGGGAATAATTCGAAATACTACTCTTTTGTTGACAATGCCTGAAACACGTAGGCGCAACTAGAAATACGTCTCTTTTGTTGATACACAGAAGTTACTCTGAAGACATGAAGAGTGACTTAATGGTATTTTTTGATGAAGGAGTAAATAAAACAGTGGGAAATTTGTACAGTAGGTGGAGTTGATT
The DNA here is from genome assembly GCF_047663935.1 of Musca autumnalis. Classification (NCBI taxonomy): domain Eukaryota; kingdom Metazoa; phylum Arthropoda; class Insecta; order Diptera; family Muscidae; genus Musca; species Musca autumnalis. Next base: position 323,861,113 of record NW_027411644.1, read on the forward strand.
ATTGTGTATCGTTTTTTGATGAAAAGTGAATATTTCAAAATTTTGAGTTACTACCCTTTTGTTGAACAACTGGTGCTATATGTCCATACTTGCATAGTTCTATGACGTAGCTTCACTGTTCCGACGCAGTTGACGTTGTATTTTGTGTTTGCTGTTTTCATTTGGATTTCTCGGTTTGGTCAGGCCAACAACAGCCAGCAGCTACTCTATTTTGTTTTGCTTTGCTATTCATAGTTGCCGTCATTCATTGTTGCTGTTTGCCGCTACTGTCGTTTTGCGCTGACTGCTTGACACCATATAATTTAGCTGGCAATTTTTTTTTTTTTTTGTTTTATATTCGATTCGATAGTAGAGTACCATACCTCTTCCATGCCCCCCTCTTCTATCGGTGGTCTATCGTTCTATCATTCTTATACACATGTCGATGTAGTTAATGTTGTATTGTGTTTGTTTTACAAATATTAATTGTTATTTCATTTGCGGGTTCGTTTTCTGTTTGTTGGCCACAAGTGATACAGCTAGCTACACACAAACAAACCCAGAGATTAACAAACAAATTACAAAGCATCACATTTCTAATCCAATCCAATTGGCGAAAGTCCTAAAGTTGCAGTAAATTATCCAATATTTCCACGAAACACTTCAAGTTGGTTGATTCGTGTGTGTTGTGATTGCGGTAGTTTTTGAGCGACAGACACACAGGGAGGTGGAAGAGCCAGGAGTATAGGATGTCGTCGTCGTAGGTCGGTTCATGTTGTTATTGTAGTTGGTAGTGATTCGTCAGTGATATGCATTCATCGCAGTTGGTTTGTACGCTAAGCTAATGGTGTTGCTGTGGAATTTATCTTGAAAATACTTTAAATATTCGATGCTGCTGTTGTTGTTTTGCTTTGTGACGACTCGAAAAGCTGTTGCCGTATCGTCATAGTTGCTGAATTTGTTGAAATTGTTCTAGTGGCCTTTCCATTTTGTTGAGCAGAAAATGATGTGATTTATTCAACTTTAGATTTGATTTTGTTTGTCAATACCATTTGTACCTGATCAAAGAATATCCCCCAAAAAATAAAACGCAAAAGTAACAACATCAACATGGATATTGCAATAACCCGTGAAGAGGAACGTACGTAATAGCTTAGCATATACTATTGGACAAACACACAAAAAATGGGGTGTTGTTCGATGGTCTTTTATAATTTTACTTTTTATGTTGTTTTCATTGGGGCTACTTAGCGTATAGATGATGCACATACACACATACGGGCATTTAACTGTGACACGTATACATTTACATTTTTAATGACATGCTCTTATTGTTCTTTCTAGCTTCCCTCTCCAAGAACAATCGACAAAATAAACGCAAATTTCCCGGTACTGATACGGGACCTACTGGTAAGAAGGGGCGCCCCAGTTCGGACATTACTGCTAATGTCAAATTGCCTGCCCATGGTTATCCTTTGGAACATCCATTCAATAAAGATGGCTATCGTTATATACTTGCTGAGCCGGATCCACATGCTCCATTCCGTCAGGAATTTGATGAATCATCTGATTGGGCTGGCAAGCCGATACCGGGTTGGTTATATCGTACCTTAGTACCGAACAGTGTCCTATTGGCGTTGCATGATCGTGCACCGCAATTGAAAATTTCCGAAGATCGATTGGCTGTGACAGGTGAAAAGGGCTATTGCATGGTGAGAGCAACACATTGTAAGTACACAATCGTACATTAGTAATTCGTATCAATGAATTTAATCCATCAGCTGATTGTTACACTGCACAACAAAAGTCATTGCCTTTTTCATTCCAAAATTTTTTTAGCTGTTAACCGCGGTAGATGGTATTATGAAGTAACAATAGAGGAAATGCCCGAAGGTTCTGCGACACGTATGGGCTGGGGCCAAGAATATGGCAACTTACAAGCCCCGTTAGGTTATGACAAATTTGGTTACTCTTGGCGATCACGCAAGGGCACACGTTTCAGCGAAAGTCATGGCAAACATTATAGTGATGCATATGTTGAAGGAGATACATTGGGATTTTTAATAGATCTTCCCGAGGAAAAAGAAGTGGACTATTTACCAAATACATTCAAAGATAGGGTAAGAACGACTATTTGTGATATTCCTTTATTCATGGCCTAATATTTTCATCATCTTTGTCTTTGTAGCCCTTGGTAAAATTTAAATCACATCTATATTACGAGGATAAAGATAAAATCCAAGAAACGCTGAAAACGCTACGTGTTGCCGCTGGCAGTAGAATTGAATTTTTCAAAAATGGTCAGTCGCAAGGTGTGGCATTTAGTGATATCTATGCTGGTTCATATTATCCAACAATATCAATACACAAGAGTGCAACAGTGAGCGTTAATTTTGGTCCTAGCTTTAAATATCCTGAGGTCTTGAATAATTACAAAGCCAAAGGGGTAAGTTATTAATAAAATTAATTCATATTATGCATTTATATGTAATATATTGTATATGTTTGTTTTTTTGCAGATGTATGAACGTGTTGAGGAATTAATTTGTGAACAGTCCCTATCGGATTTATTATATTTAACGGAAAATGAGGGTAGATTACGTTTGGATAATTTTAATATATAGACCTAAGTTGACACAGTCATTATTTTGTAATAAAACCACAAAAGTTAAGGTGAATATTTTATAGTTTTTTTTAGTGTGATTTTAAAAAAATCAATGTCGGATTTTTTTATGCTGCACCCCCCTTAAAGATTGCCAAAGTTTGACCACAATCGAAATATGTTAACACGTGCCACTGGGAGGCCTCGAAGATTCCACAGTAATTTGTATGGGGCCAAAGGCGAATTTTCACGAAATCGCTGCCCACAGACCACATCCAATCGATAAGAAAAAAATTCCAGTTCATTGATGTGGCTAGGAAAAAATCCTACAACAATTTATGTAAATCGGGTAAGATTTTGATATTGCTCGAATAGTATATTTGGGCAATTGGGGCCCTATAATATAGCATTATATTAGAATCCATCAGATTTTCACAATTTTTGTAGGATTATGTTTAGCCACAAAAATGAACTGGTAAAATTTTCTGCATAAAGCCATCTCCGATATAATGGCTAAGGAAATGCTTTGGGCAACCTATAAAACAGTAAGCCCGATCTGCCCGTATCCAGATGAAGAGTGTGGATCATATGCATTGGGAGTCAGGGAAAAAGTCAGTACACCTAAATAATGTATGGCTTACCCGAATGTTATTTTTGGCATGTCATTTACCCACGGTAGACCCCACCTACGCGTGCCCCAATTAATACAATTCCTAGTAATCCCTATCATCCATAATTCAAACCGAAACGATAAACACCACAACCAATAAAAATGGACAAATCTCAATAACAACCTCCCCCTAAAAAGATTACGGCTGACTTCCGTATCGTCAGTTGCTTTGTGTTGTTAAACTTCGTCAAAATATTTCAGTTGCACACTCATGCATTGTTCCTCAAAAATGCAACTAAATGCATCAGAAACAAAAATTATACATGTTGGCTTTTTACCTGCGTTAAAAATGCGTAGTTTGACGTTTTGAAATTCGCAGTTGTTAAGTACTACGGCGTTAAGAAACGTAATACTTCACACATTTGCAGTCATTTGCCAAGCAACTGTCGATACGGAAGTCGCCTTCTTCTCAAAGAGAAACCTCCAACTCTCCGCCCCCCAAATCTTCAGCTACCATAATAACGTCTTGGACAAAATAAGTGAACTTAAAACTTAACATCCACATTGGTGACCAAATCAAATCGATACTAAACTTAAGTTCAGTTTTCAATTGCCAGCGCGACTGAGATGAAATGTTGTATTATTGATGGCAACCCAATTGGGTGGTCGATAAACGTGTTATCGATCAGTGTTTTTTAAACTCATAAACTCTAAATTCAATCCAAAAACACAATTTCGTCAAAAAAAATATTTTGAAATGATAAGTTCAGTGGAATTATTTTTTATGATGAAGAAACTGTCCAGGACATTGCATCTATTAGAAGAAATTTAAGAGACAAGTCGAATCCATTGGATGTTTAAGCTTGGAAAGATCTGTATAATCAATGCATGGAATGAAGGAACCTGCTGGACTTGTCACCAAATTAGTTTGGTGTAGATTTGCTGCTGTCTGCTCCAAAGGCGATAAACTCACTTCTTCCGATGGACCATCGCCAGTGGCGTTGAAGTTTATTTTATTTTGAGCCATTTTCTTATTCAACTGAGGTTTAAAGTGAATCCATGCTCTTTGCCACTCTTCAGGTGTTCGTGTTGGCGGTCCAAGGCTGTTTGAATTCGCAACTTCAGTTGAATGTTGTCATACATAATATAATTTTGGCAACTGGCAACGCTACTCAACTATAATTGCTATCGATAATCAAGCCATAAGATGCTACCAGTTAAAAAACACTGGACATTACAATGCAGCACCTGATAAAATGCTAATTATCCAAACCACCTGAGCTCCAAAAAGAAAAAAACTAAGAGAAAGAACCGTGCCCATAAGGCACAGCAATGAACAGCAATGAACTCAACTCTAGGCCCCATCCTGTCTCTAAAGTCACTACGATTCTTCACATTTATTCAACTATCCACTTTTATGGACAAAACCAATTTAGGTGGTGCAGTTTCTCTGGGTGCCTTCCAATTCTTTACACACAAATAATTCATACATATATTCATCTTTTTCTACCCTTCTGAAAATTTCCTTAAAAAGATCAAACCCAACCGAATTATTACGACTACCACATAACCAAACCGGCAGCGCTTTCAAAGTCAGCGAATCCTGTGGTTGCATTTTGGCAACACGAAACAACTTGCTCTTTACGAAAATTTTCATCAGTTTCGGCTAATGCCTAAACAGCTAGTTTAGGCATGAGTCCAGTTTTGCACTAAAGTGTGGAGGAGGTCGAATTTGAGAATTGGTAATGTCGCGAAGAATGAATTTCAATTTGTTGTCAATGCAATACCTACAGAGTAAATTATGGATACGTACAGTATGGACTCCGTAAGCAGCTGTGCACTCCATTTCCAAACACAATGACGTTGAAAAAGCCAATAAGATGCATCCCTGTTTAATGTCGGCTTCAGTTTAAACGAGTTTATAAGTATCGATATGCTGGACAGACTCGCCGATCAATCTTGTTCATGGGTTCGATAGCATAGACATCGAACAAGGTCCCCTACTGGATTTGGACTATATATAAAAGAAGCGCATCGTACGAGTAAGATATATATGAACACAATGATCAGTACTACTATGAGTTTCTATGAGTATTAACGTAGGAGTCACTCCAACCACAATAATTTGATGAGTAGCGCATCCTTCATTCATTTCATGACGACTTTAACTCAGCATGACTTAGATTGACTACAGTACAGTTCAGGGAAGAATTAACATACACAACTCAATTTTTAATATGAGTGTTATACTGTGCCGACGTATTATGATGACACAAAGCTTGGAATGTAACAACATCATATATGTACATGTACATTTTGCAACTCATTGAGACAATTTAGAATTAATATTACTATATTTCCATTGCAATCATAATCCATATCCTGTTTTATTTTTTCTTAATCTTTTATTTGTGTTTTTTTCCTTCAAAATACATGTTGCTGTACAAAAATAATAATTTCAAACAAGACCAATATTTTACTTTATTAAAAAAATACTACACACAAATAAGACCATTTACTTAAAAGCATGGAATTTTGAGGCACTATACGGCAAATAAAATACATTAAATGTAGACCTTGGATGATATGATACTGCTGCTGAGATAGATCTTCCCGAGTTTGAAGTGTTATTGGTCGTTTGCGTAGAGGATGCAGCAGTCGATGGATCACTAAATCTATCACGTCTTGTTGTTATTGGATTTGATTTAAAAGTATTGGCATTGGTTCGAATAAAGTGTTCCCTTGTGCTGGACGGTGTTGTATTTACATCACTAGAATTCGATATGGTTGTTGGTTGGGAATTATATTGAATTACCTGCTGCTGCTGCTGGCGAGATGATATCGATGGCAAAACAATGGAGTTACGGTTATGAAAAAATCGATTGGCCGCCAGGGGAACATGCCATGCGGATCTATGTCCGGTATTAATTCTCGATCTAGAATTCTGTTCTTGGCTAATAACAGCCGATTTGGCCTGTTGAACATGTGTCAGCTGCACAAAGCTGGGATTAACTTGGTGTCGTCCAAGGTTACGAAATTTTCTAGTCGATTCGAGAACATTTAAGATAGGAGGCATACGCAAGCGATGCTGACTACTTGGTTGAACAATAGGAACATTTGTGGGTGTTGGCGGCGTGTATGAAGAAGAAGAGCTCGTGGCACATTTCCGTTTATTTCCAGGATTTTGCATATTTTCCCTTTCATTTAGCTTTAAAGGCACAGTGGTCAATGTGAAATTCTGTAACAAACTATTAATTTCATTGCTTTCATCAGATGATTTCCTATACGGTTGCCGGAAATGTGAATGTGGCACTGCAATTGCATCTTCGTGTTTATTCACCTTGTCCCTGCTAAGGGTTATATCATCATCCATTTCAGCTTCATCCGAACTACTTAAATTCAAACTTGGCAACGACTCCAGTGTGTCTGATCTCAAGGACTTAACTCTATATGGACTACCTTTGCGTCCTACTAATTTGGGAAACTTTTTCTGCCAATCTAGAATTTCCTTGCGCAAATCTTCATCAGCTGGTAAATTTTCAATGCCGGCCAACATGTTCTCTACTTTCTCCCACTCAAGTTGATTTAATCGAGTTGCATCGTCATTCCATGGTATTGAGCCTATACTGCCACGGTCAATGCTACTCGACGACGTATAAGGTACTTCCTGTAAATATTCATCGTCTTCGTCGTTGGCAAACAAACCATCTTCGTCATCATCGAAGCTAGGTGAGTGAAGAAGTTTGGGTTTTTTATAAAACCCCAATGCAGAAGTCATATTTCAATTTCAATTTGATATCCAAATATTGATATTTGGATTCAAAATAAAAATATATTTCACTGCAATTACACACTTGTTTTCAACATTAATTTATTTTCATACAAAAGAAAAACGTTCTCGCACACTACTTTTCAATCGACTCTCTCTCTCAACATTGTCCTTGGGGTCCTTACAAACAAATACTAACAGTTGTATTTATTGGTACTTTTGTTACCGTTAAATAAATTACTGATTGAATTTATATCCGGTTAACGACCAACCTCAGAGAAAATCGTTCCAATGGTATGAGGGCTCAATTCTGCTTCTATTATATTCGGACTGTTCCAGAACTGCAAGAATCTACTAATTTTTACTATTTTTTCGATAACATAAAGGAAGAATTGTTATCGTAGTAAAAATTAGTAGATTCTTGCAAGTTCTAAGACAGAGAAATTAATTGTTTGTGTAATTCTGCCATGTACGAAACTATGAAATGATAATTTTTACGAATAAATGTCAAATGAAAAAATTTATAAAGAAAATACATATTTTTCATTTAAAATTTTCATAGAACAAGAATCCAGACTCTTGGTCTGTTCCAGTACTGCAAGAATCTACTAATTTCTACTATTTTTTTTCGATAACATAAGGAAAAAATGTTATCGTAGTAAAAAATATTAGCTTCTTGCTGGTTCTGCAACAGAGCATCCGATTACCCATAAGTTTGTAACAATTGCTTTGTTCCAGTACTTTTTAATGCTAAAGCCAAGGCATATACTCTGTTCCTTTACGTGCAAGAACCTTCAAGTTGTACCACGTTTTTTTTTTCGAAAAGTGTTCCTTCACTTGATGTACGCATGTAATTTATATGAGAGCGGTCGATAAAAATATTGTATAATAAAATTTTCTCAGGAAAAACATAACTATATTTTGAAAACGCTCTAAAATAGAAAAAAATATAATAAAAATTTAAATATAAACCATTCAGTACTGTTGTGGGTCCTTTTTATTACATATTTAGGACGAAAAGAACTATTTTATAGTACGTTTAAATATAACCGGATTTAACAAACCCACTGGGTTTTAAATGCCAACTCCTATAGATGGGCAAATTCAATTGTGAAAAATTATCAATAGATGGAGATAAGGTAGAAACACAATGAAATACGCCGCTTTATCACGCTCAGGGCCATTATTATATGTGTTATTTTACTATGTGATGGATTTGAAAATGCAAAATAAACCAATTTGGAGTCATTGAAAATATAATTTTTACATTGAAAGCTAATTCCAAGAAGCTCCTCCTTGAAATTCAATCATCACTTTTAACTTTAAGTTAATCGGTATGCTATAAATCTGTTCGGTAAATCCAAACTATAACAAAAGAATACTTATAATAATGGGGGTAAGAGCTACTGTACATTAGGGTTATGACCTCGTATCCCGGTATATTTTGATGAGTTTTTACCTATGATTGCATAAAATCTTAATTATAAAGTGATTCGATAAAAAAGCTTCTGCACAAAAAGATTTTAAAGTTTTTATTTTTCAGAACTTTTGACAATTTTTCGAAGTCACTATAAGCCAATATTTCACAGAAAAAAATGTATGGGGGCACACGACTGCCGACAGAGATATACTCTCAGCCTATGTGAATTGAAACTTTCATCTAGCATTTAAAATATAACTTTTACATTGCAAGTTAATGCCAAGAAGTTCCTCTATAAATCTGTTCGGTAAATCCAAACTATAACAAAAGAAGACTTATAGCACGGTTACACTACAGCTTTTTGCCGGGTTAACCCACTTCATGAGGATATATTGCTTAATCTGGTCAAATCTGACCAGATTTGCCATACAAAAATTAAATCCACTCACGACTGGGTTTATTTTAAATCCGGCACAAATCCACCAAAAATACAGTGTTGTATTCGGTATTTGTGCAAAAAAATCCAACTCTACTCAAAAAGTACCAAAAGTTGCAACTGTTTTTGCAACAGAGTTAGTCGTGTTTTACACGTTTACGATTGGTCGCATGAGATTTTATGGAGTTAATAAATCTAAAGTTATTTGAAAATCTTAAAATTATTTATTTTTTTACTTTAGACACTTTTTTAAACAAAAAGTACGCTTGATACCATGATACAAAAATGTATCCCTGTGTGTATAGTATACCAATATGAGAAATTGTCATACGAGAAATTGCAAAAGTGTAAAGCACGACTTTATTAGTTGTTTTGTATGTATACGTAAACAAACATCAGCTGACAGTTTATATTCTCGAAAAGCTAAGTGTAACCAGCAAAGATTAAGCCACTGGATCTATTAAACCCAGTGGGTTAACCTTCAATAGTGTAACCGGGCTATTATAATAATGGGGGTCAGTTTCATGTAAAAGTCTAAAGACAAAGTACTACCTAATTCAAATTAATTAGGCAGCACTTGAATTAGGTAGTACTTGGCCTTTAATCTTTGACATGAAACTGAGCGTGAAAAAAGCTGCGTATTTCATTCTGTTCACACCTTTATGCCCTGGACAGACGACAGCGTTAAATTGCATTAACAGCCTTAATTCAAATTAATTCGTGCATTATCCACATTCTTAATGCACAAAATCAAAGTGAATTTATATTTCAATTAGATATTACAAGGATTTAGCGCATTATCAGGTTTTATTTGCTAAATCCAGCGAAAATCTACCAGATTTCCCATACAAAAATAAATCCTAGTATTGAGTGGATTTGTTTTAAATCCGGCATAAATCCTCGTATACAACTCTTTTTTTTTCAAGATGTTGCTAGAAAAAAACAAAAAGTTGCAAGCTGGCACATGAAACAAGGTAGATGTATCGGTGAATTGTTACAATAAAAATAATATAAATTGTTAAAATTTGTAAACAAAGCGGAAAAATTAAATTTGTTTTGATATACAGTCGAAATCGCTTTTCCATTTGTAATTTGAATTTTTCTATGTATTTGTAAATCGATTTTATTCATTTGGAATTTCAAATGAAGAAAATTCAAATTACAAATGGAACAATTCGAATTACAAATGAAATAATTCGAATAACAAATGAAAAATTTCAAATTACAAATGAAATAATTCGAATATCAAATGGAATTCTCAAATTACAAATGAAATAATTCGAATTCCAAATAAAATTTTCAAATTACAAATGAAATAATTCGAAAATCAATTGGAATTCTCAAATTACAAGTGAAATGTTTCGAATTACAACTGAAATTATTCGAATTACATGTGAAAATTGTGTAATATTTATAATGTCTAATACCCTAGACAAACGACAGAGTTAATTTGCATTAAAAATTCCTTAATTTGAATTAACTTTTTACCCTGACAGACGATAGTTTCTGCATTTATGAAACAGCTGTTTGTGTTGTTTGTTTGTACCCAGCAGACCATTTCATAAAGTTTTACATATGGTCTGTTCCTTTACTTTTAAAAATGGTAACAGTGGCAGGAAATGGTAAAAGTGGTAAACTGCTATCATATAAATTGTATGCTATTAAAAGTAAGGGAACACTTTACAGGTTAAAAATGGTAAGAAATGGTAACCTCAGGCACGTAAAGGAACAGAGCAATAAGTTCGCCAAAATATGCGAATCAAATATACTTTCAACCATTGACTTTTTCACCACTATAACGCAAAAATAATTTTAATTTATTCGCGATATTTTTGAGTCTTTTTAATATTAAAAAATGTCGCAAAACTCTAAAGGAACATTTGAAGAAGATATTGTTACGGAATTAGGTTTAACTAATCTCCGTGTAGACGTTGTTTTATTCCCCAGTACGATTTGTACCAAATAAAACAGGGTTCGTTTTAGATTACGTTTCTACAATGCTTTATTTCACTTATTCGTAACCGACTTTAATTACTAATGGGTACTTTACACGATATGTTTTTACATATGAGTTGTCACTTTGCATATACATTTTGTATGGGAGAAGTGACAACTCATATGCAACAAACATATCGTGTAAAGTACCCATAAGCACTCAGCCTGTATCTTGTTAGCACGCAGCACTTCTTTTACCGATCTGATCAGTTCAACGCTTAAAACACAACTAACTCGTCATTCCCAGTTCCCCTGTATTTATACCTCAAAGTCACCCTGTTCGGGAAATATCTAGAACATATGGCAACACCTCGAATCTGTACAACGAACACACAGAAGTCACTTTGCATATACATTTTGTATGGGAGAAGTGACAACTCATATGCAACAAACATATCGTGTAAAGTACCCATAAGCACACAGCCTGTATCTAGTTAGCACGCAGCACTTCTTTTACCGATCTGATCAGTTCAACGCTTAAAACCCAACTAACTCGTCATTCCCAGTTCCCCTGTATTTATACCCCAAAGTCACCCTGTTCGAGAAATATCTAGAACATATGGCGACACATTCGCACTAAGCGAACAACCAGACTCACATGGGGAAAGATCAATACAGTGGACAAACACAGTAATAACGTAATTACAACAACAAACAAATGCAAGAAATAAAGAAGTAACAAACTAAACGATAATTACATGATTATGGCAAAACAAAACAAAAGCACAACAATGAAAGGTAAAGAACTAGAATGATGAAGAGATTTCTTCATGGTAGTTATTGTTGTTGCTTAAATAAAGTGACTGAGTAATAAAACTTTACGTTACAATTCAAATTTTCAAATTAACGGAAATTAAACTAAATTAACTTAAACCTATCAGTTACATTCGTAACATTGCCTCCCGCTTAAGCCTGTTCGTCCCGAATAGACACAGTTACCTCTCGGTAGTATGGGTATTGGTAACACTGCCTCCCGCTTAAGCCTGTTCCTCTGGACTAGACACAGTTCTCTTTCCGTAGTGGTAGCAACTGATTTAGATGTACCCTCTACGCCATTAGCTTTGGACTTTCGCTCTTTTCTCTCCAGGTATCGTGACGTTATATCTTCTTTCTCGGTCACCCTCCTAAGTGCCACCTGGTCGTCATCGGACTTGTCCTTCCTTGTTGTACGGCCGCTTTTCGATGGACCTTTCCTCGACGCACATTTTCGCTTTCTCGTCCTCGTTGCTGGATTTTTCCGCTTTCCTACGGGCCAATTTTCGGCGGCTTCCACCTTCAGCGTACGGACATCGACAGCGATCTCGCCGGATTCTGCCTTTGTAGCCCACACTTATCGGTATTTCCACATTGGACCAAGTCATCACACGGTGCTTTATGTCCAGGTTGATATCGAAGGCAATCATGAAGTCTACACCAAGTATAACTTCGTCCACAATATCGGCCACTATAAAATCGAAATTTATAGTTTTTCTACCCATGCTCAGCCTTTGGTAGGCCTTTCCATGAACCGTTGTAGTCTCGCCTGTGGCCGTCCTCAATTTGACTCCATTTAACGGCAATACCTTCCCTTTTACCAAATCCGGTCTAACAATGGACTTTGTTGCACCGGTGTCCAATGTCAAGGTACGCAATACACCATTGATAAAGCCTTTAGCCGTTAAGTTGTGATTCTCCTGCTGGACTATGGCTATAGAGATTGTGGGACCATCGTTTTCATCATCTGCCAGCGGCGCTTCGTGATTGACGGAATTCACTTTTTTTGATTCACCTGATGTCTCATTTTTCGGATTCATAGCCACAAGTTAGTCTTCGCTTTTCAAAGGCGGTGAGGCAGATCTGGTCCTTGGTCGTTGCAATCTGCATTCTCGTGCAATGTGTCCAGCTTTCCGACAGTTGTAGCAAGTCCTTCTCGTTTTGCCAGCCCTTCGTTTCACTTTATCTATTACCTGCATTAGTGCATCTTTCATTAGTTCGACAACGGTCTGAGGATTGTTGTCCTCAACTTCCAGCTTCCGCACATTGCAAGCCTGAGGTTTCACCATTGTCTCTTGCTTATGTCCGCCACCGTACTTTAGTTCGGGAGCTGCAATTATATCTCCATAGTTGTTTCTAGAAGCGGCGGGAATATTCTGTAATACGTCAGCAGCACCGCCCTTCAATGCCATAAGTAGTCGTACCGCCTTGTCGTTGTCGTTCCACGAATTTCTCGAAGACACCGCCTCGAATTGTAATTTGAAGACATCAAACGATGTAGATCCGTCGAATTCCGGAGGCTTGATTTTCAGAGTGTTATCAATAACTCGCACTTGACCTCCTATGATTTCCAGTTCCGACATTTTCTTTTCCAGATTCACAAACTTCTCGTCGTGGGCCAGAAACTGTCTATCCAATTTCTTTAAATGGTTTTCCACAACCTCCAATCGCTTTTCAATAACTTGCGTAATGTTCTCGAGTCTTTCGCTGATTTTTCCAAAATTTGCCTCTAATTACAACAGCAAGCAAATGCAAGAAATAAAGAAGTAACAAACTAAACGATAATTACATGATTATGGCAAAACAAAAGCACAACAATGAAAGGTAAAGAACTAGAATGATGAAGAGATTTCTACGTGGTAATTATTGTCGTTGCTTAAATAAAGTGACTGCGTAATAAAACTTTACGTTACAATTCAAATTTTCAAATTAACGGAAATTAAACTAAATTAACTTAAACCTATCAGTTACATTCGTAACAATATTATTTTCGATAAAATTGGTATGGTGGGTAATGAAATGCTTGTGAAAATAAAACTTTTTAAAATAGATTTGATAGAAGGCGCGAAAACGATTAGCTGCTATTTTATTCGAGAAAGACCACTACTTATTTGAAAGAAACGCGAAAATTTCTGATTTGTTTCCCTTTTTTATTTTCTTAACCCTTCGTTGGACACCGATATTGTTTGTCACATTCGTAATAGGGATACGCAGTGAAATGCAATAATCGGTTTTTCGATTATTCGGTTTTAGTCGATTATATGAGAGCGTTCTAAAAGTCGACTTTCGATTAATAGTTAACCGCCGAAAACCGATTATAATCAACCATTTTCGTTGATGCGATCCGTGATGGTTTTATGTATAAAAAAAGTACCGTCAATTATGCGGTTTTAGCACACCCAATAGTCAAATACGGCTAATAGTCGACCACGATTAATAGCCGACTACGAATAATAGTTGACTCCGTCTTCCGAAAGTCAACTAAGAATAATCGATTATTCGGTTTCGCTCAGTCAATAGTCGACTACGACTTTTGGAAATTTTACGGTTAATAGTCGATTAATCGATTAACCGAAATCGATTTTACGTATCCCTAATTCGTAACACATGAGTCTGGCCAGACCCATGGTTCAATTATTAGAAGGTTGGGCAGGTTGACAAAATTTCAAAAAAACAACTCTGAAGCTGGTTTGCTTATAACTTCAAATATTATAATAACAAATGCAACAAGTTTTGTTCATTTGAAGTCTTGTCAGTCTGCATTGTTTTCATATTTTCTGAAATAATATTTGTATTACTCCCATTAGACATTTGGGTAAAAGTGGTAATTTGCGCATTGCCCGTGCCTGCAGTGCCGCCAGAAATGGTCTCTTTGAAATCACGAAAATTGGTAATGATAACTTGACTACCAAATGCAAGGATCCCAAAGCTTGTACCATTCTGTTGAGAGGTGCTATTCTATTTGAAACTGAACGTAATTTACAGGATGCTTTGCATGTTGCACGTAACTTGATATTTGAACGAATTTGGTTCCTGGTTATGGTGAAAATTTGGCTTTGAAACTACTTTTGACTCGCAGCTGCTGTCGCACAAAACTGCGGTTCCAATACCATTCATTTACATACATACATTTACAGCCTTGAGAGCAAAATAAGCTCCCACTCGGGAGAGCATGATATGAATGACAAGGGCATTTGAGAGTCATTGGCTATTAAAATGCAACCCACTTCTGATTTTCGTTTATTAAACAGCTTATATGAAATAAAACGCTATATGTGTTTAAGAAAATCTTTATAATCTTCTATTATTTTAAGGATGTTTGGTATTTAAAATAGAACAGTACCTCCCGATATGGTGGAGGGTATAAAACGTTCGGCTCAGCCGAACTTAACCCTATTTCTACTTGACTCTTGCAAACGTTTTAAGGACCATAATCTGCGAACCTGCACCTGGAGTGTTCGGACTCTTTAAGAGAAGGTACACTTTACATACTCGCAGGTTTGTTTGCAAAGTACAAAACCGATATTACAGTCATACTGGAAATATGATGAACAGCGAAAGGCGTCACAACCACATCTAAATGTGACGCCCTGTATATTAGCTGCATGATATAAATCATATGTTGCTGATTTCCAGTTAGTCGGTGGTTAAAACACATGGTGCCACGTATGAAAGACTACAATTCGAATAAAAGCTAAACTGTTCAATCTTGAGGTGAGGTGATAGTCTTCGCCGCGAAACCTGGCTGACTCCAGATCAAAAACAAGAATTCAAATAGATGGACGGCATTCATCTAGCGTGATGGATGTAAGATAACCACCTAGTTACAGCAAAGGTACGTACTCGATTAAAAGTTGCAAAAAAAGAGCGAACAGACACAACACGGAAGTTGGACATCGTTAAGCTACAATTACAACAGACACGGCATAGTCCAACCATCTGGTCCTATTGCTTAATTACAGACAACACCCATCCATAACAATAATCCACAATTCTTGCTTTCCATAATTCTTGATGTTTTTATTTACATATGTATGTATTTATATTTATTTTGATATTCTTTTATTTATGTATATATTTTGTTTGTCATTTGTCAGCTTTGTCAAAACTGTTTTGACACAATAGGAGGACCTCAGGAAAAAATTGTAATCATATGTTTGCTGTGTCCTACCTTGTAATGATTGTACCATGGCCAGACCCATGAAATAAATATAACAGCCTGTTTCTGTATGTCGAAAGAAGAATGTGTGCGAATGAAACACGCCCAAACTTTAGTTTTCGAAATAATTTTATCTTTGGTTTTGCTTCAAAACAAAACAAAATGAAAAACACACAAGAGTTTGGACGTGTTTCATTCGCACACATTCTTCTTTCGACATACAGAAACTGGCTGTAAATTTTTTAGTAAACTTAATTAATATTTTCGTATAAAAAGTTGTAGAATATGTTTTAAGGATCCTAATCTTACATATATAATCGTTATTTGTCAAAAAACATACCGAAAACACCAAATTTAATTAATTTTATGAAGTTAGTAAAAACGGACATATGCCTATGGAGTACAAATTCGTACTTTTCTTGTCCCTATGCTCGAAAATCCTATTTATATATAATTTTAATGCACTATATATTATTTTGGGGTATTACTCTGAATGAATAGGGTCTATTTTATAACTTTACAGCGTATTGCAGTGCAATAACGATAATATCAATAGGTGAATGAGGGCATATGTCCTAAGGATTTCCTATATTTGAACCATTCCACTCCACAAAAAGAGCATAAAGGCTTTGTAATGGGGTTTATTTGTCCAGTTATTTGTAAAATTGTCTAAAATAAATGTGTAACCCTATTTCCAAGGGATTTTTTTTAGGTTGTGGTATGTACACTGATTTCAAAACCATCTCCTACTTTTGCGACCTTTTTACGGGCAATTTTGAAGACATGGTAGGGTGAAATGCGACAAATTTCAGAAAATGGTATTCTTTCTGTCAAATAATGCAAAAAAAACCCAATTTTAAGAAAAAAATTTGGAAATTTTTCAATAAAAAATAGGTGCGGTCTGGCCAGACTCATTTGTTACGAATGTGATATGTATGTCAAAAAATCCTTGTAGCTCCTTTTCTGGTGATCCTTTTGACTTCAAGTTTCTTTCGTTGGAAAGGTAAGAAAATTTCATGAAGCTACCTGAAATCTCAGGTCCATAGCTTTATTTTAACCCAGTTTAAAATGCAAAATAAAATGAAAAAGGCCTGGCTAGACTCAGGTGTCCAACGGAGGGTTAAACATGGAAATTTGACAAAAGACAATTGATTTTCAATGCAAATTGTGTCTCAGAGCATGAATATGCCCTCTCTCCAACATGAATATGGGCTCTCTTTTACAGCATTGCCATATTGAAATACCTTAATCCAGTTTAACAGCGTGTTTTTGTAAAAAGTTTTTGCCCATTCGTTCGTCAATTTCATGAACGAAGACACAATGTGGTTTTCATAGCGATTGAAGTTTGTATTCGTGTGACAAACAAATGAAAGCTTTTTATTTTCGTATTTTTTTGGTTTTCGTAACAAAATCAGACGAACGAATACGTCAAAAATAAACGAATGGAAAAGACCCATCGTTTCGAATGAAAATTAAATAATTTGAGTAATAGGTGACACAAAACACATGAAAACTGATGGGGAATGCAATTTTATTTATTTCCATAGAACCACTCCATAGAACCACTCCGTTTCTTCATATTATCACAATATTTTTTGGACAAATTTGTTTACATTTTTTTTCTTATATTTTGTTTGCCATCTGTTTATCGGGGTTGCCATCAAGTAACACATTTTACGTGCAGATGCCTATGCAAAATTCACAAAATAAGTATCATGGAAACCCTGAAATATAAAAGCTTTTATGAAATAGACGAAAGCTTTCAGAAAAAAACGAATGGTTCGTAAAATTTTACAAGAACCAAATTTTGAACGTATACGTTTTAGTACGAACGGTTCGTGTGACAGGCAAGCATTTTTACAAAAACACGCTGTAAATTTCCTTTGATTTTGTGCATTAAGAATGTGGATAATGCACGAATTAATTTGAATTAAGGCAGTTAATGCAAATTAACGCTGCCGTCTGTCTAGGGTATAAACGATAAAATATTTCTTTATTGGTTCATTAGTTTGCATTAGTGGCATAATGTGCTATCATTTTCAATATTAAACAATAAATTTATAATTTTCCGTATGTTTTTGAGACAAATCCAATTCACAACAACTTTCTTGATGCTTAAAATTCGTTTAGATGGGCTGATGCATCTACCATGGTAATTGTGCTATGAACAAAAATCAGCTGACTGCCATTTAAATCCTCCAAAATATATATCTAAATGCAATGAGATTTGTACTGGATTTATTAAATCCAGTCGAGGATTTATGGCTAGTCTAAATGAGCTATTATAGCTCTGTTCCTTTACGTGCCTGAGGTTACCATTTCTTACCATTTTTAACCTGCAAAGTGTTCCTTTACTTTAAAAAGCATACAATTTATATGAGACCAGTTCACCACTTTTACCATTTTTTGCTACTGTTACCATTTTTAAAAGTAAAGGAACAGACCATAGCTGTGTCTGGTTACCCAAAAATTTGTAACAATTTGTACCAATTGTTGCTGGAAGTCGTCTGTTAACACAAAAAACCAGCAAAAGAGAGCGATTCGAGAGAGACATTTTGACAGTTCTTTCACTGAGAGCTTGCAAATTCTTGCTGGACAAATTTCTTCTAGCAAGCACTTGCAAGCTCTTCTTCTTCCTGAAAACAATCAATCAGCCGTTTTTAGTTTTTTGTTGATTTATGTTTGTGAACATTAAAAACAATTTTATTGTGGAAATAACATAGTCTAATTGTATTGTTTTATGGAGAACAAATTTGTAAAGTGGAAAAATACTTTTTTGTTTCATTTTCTTTTTTATTTTTAATAAAATACAATGTGTTTGCTTCCTTTGTTGGCGGACAAATTGTTCTGTTTTGGCAAGTCAGCTGATTGCTTGCTGGTTTTTGCTGGAAAGGTGTCTGTTTACTTTTTACAATTTTCTAGCAAAAGAGAATAAAAACCCCTTGCTCTCTGAGAAAGTTCTTGCTGGACACTTCTTGCTGGGAAAGTAACCAGACAGACTTCATATAATTCCGTTTTTTGAGCTTCAATGTTGGCTGGCTCTACAGATCCATCTGGCAACCCATTTTCTATAGATATAAAAATGTGGCAATACATCTGACTAGACATTTTTCGATCTATAGATCCACGTTCCTCCTTTCCTTCATTTTTCAATCTACAGATCTATTTGTGAGAGCGAAACGAAGTCGATGTGCTGAAGGAACAACGCAACTTTTAAGTATAAAAATAAAAAGAAATCGAAAATGTATTAAAAAATATATTTTTCAACAATTTCAATAAATTTAACATTGGAGTGATCTGTGTAAATATAATTAACATAAGTAAAATATAAAAATGTGGCACGAAGCCCGCAAACAAGAACGTAAGATTAGAGGCCTGATTGTGGATTACAGACGCCGGGCCGAACGCAGACAGGATTTTTATGAAAAAATTGTAAGTTAACACCATGCTTGAAGTCATTGTATTTATTATTAATTTATTTTCTTCGGAATTCACTCTATTTTACAGCAAGCTGATCCCACACAATTCATACAAATCCACGGAAGAAGATGTAAAATACATTTAGATCCAGCAGTGGCAGCAGCTGGAGACGGAGCCGCAATCATGCAAGTGATATTGAATTCATGTTTCATTACGATATCTTGTTTTTCTTGTTTCCATAAGAAGGGTAGCGAAGTTGCATTCCTTATTTGCAAAGCATGCATGGGAATTTCGGTTAGATGTTGTAAAGGTTTAAACGGGTTTAAAGTGCAGCAATGCAATTCTTACATAAAACACCCCTTTTTTCATTTTGGCACAGCAGTGATTTCATCTTGAGACAGTTGTAGTTTCCATTTCATAGAAAATAATTACAACTGGTTTTGAATTGAAGGATTGTAGACAATTATGTGTTTGAACGAAATTGTTAAGCAGATGTTATGTTTGCAAATATTCAGAACGTTTCATCTTCTGGGCGGGCAGTTTTTGCGAGTAAATGTGCAGACAATAGTCATTTTTCATATAAGCATAATGTAATTACACTTGATTAGAGTTCAACGACATTCATTCAATAAAAAGGGTACAGTTTTTAAATTATGGTACGTTTAGCATCTTGTCTAAATAGTGTTGAAGTTTCTATTTGACAAAATATTTCCTTAAACATCCTTGAATTCTTGAAAATTCATACGTTAATCTTCAAATAATTATTAATATACCATAATTTTTCAAAAATTCCGCAAAACCTGATGGTGTCCTAAATTTAAAACCAATCATACACTGTTCCCTTGTGAATGTAAATAATTTACACATACATTTATTTTTTATCTTACAGTGTTCCTTGGCAGGGTCAACATGACAATCTTATTGATCGGTTTGATGTACGTGCCCATCTAGATTATATACCACCTGTGCCGAAAACGAACGACACGGAATCCGAATTATCCCAAGAGGAACGTCAGTGCAACTATGAACGTTACCGGATATTGGCACAAAATGATTTCCTCAATTTATCTGAGGAAAAATTTCTTCATCAACTATTTTTGGAAGAACAATTTGGGGCTAATGCCCCATTAGACCCAATGGGTCAAGCTAATCAAGCAAAGAAAAAAGCCCAAAAACCTGGTGCGGCTATTGGTTATTCTTACGATGATTCCACTGACAATAGCATTGCTGGTGTTATTGACACCCAACAACCATTTGCTCATTTGAAACATGCGGGAGCTACAAGTTCCAAAAAGACTGAAAATGATTCTGAATCAGAGTCAGATTCTGACATAGATATGGATGTTTCTATTGATGTTTCCAAATTGGATACGACCCAGGCTCATGAGTTAAATGCCTGTGGCCGCAATTATGGCATGCTGAGTAATGATTTTTATTCATATTTGACAAAGGATGCTGATGAAGCGGACGCCCTACGCATTGCCAGGGAAGAGGAAAGAGAAAAAATGCTTTTGGGTGGACGCAAATCAAGGAGGGAAAGACGGGCCCAAAAGGAACGTCGTTTGGCTCGCCGTACCTTCAGTCCACCCAGTTATGCTGCAAAAGAAGACAATACGGGTAAAGATGAAGAGAGCGATTCGCGATCACCTTCGCCCTCAGATACGACGGAAAAAATTACCTACATTACATCGTTTGGGGGTGAAGATGAGTTACAACCCCATTCCAAAATTACTATAACTCTGGGTAAGGGATCTACATTGGGTGCTGCATGTGTGGATGCCAGTACTTCTTCGGCTCATCATACAACCTATGCACAAAAGGTTAAAGAAAACTTGGATAAATTGAAAAAAATCAATGAGTCATCAGCTAAGAAGACTACATCACGGAGCAGAAGTCGAAGTTATTCACGAAGTCGTAGTCGTTCTCGTAGCCGTTCACGTAAAAGAACCTATCGGAGTACGCGGCGTTCACGTTCCAGAAGTCCATCCTACAAAAGACGTCGCAAAAGTAGTAGAAGAACGCGATCTCGTTCACGATCGAAATCGAGATCCCGATCACTATCAAAATCTCGACGACACCATTCTTCTCGTCGTTATAGGAGCCCCTATAGGCGATCTCGTACACGGTCCCATTCAAAATCGAAATCTCGAAGAAGACGCTATACATCCAGGTCATCGAGTCGATCCTCCCGTCGAAGCTCTGTATCTCCATCTCATCGTTCTTCTTCACGAAGGTCTAGACATAGTCCAAAACATGATAAGCTTAGAAAGAGGTCGCTGTCACCGGTTAAAGAGAAATCTCCTGCGCCTCAGGTTTTGGAAAAGACAATTAAACCCATGGAGAGTACAATGGAAATATTATCAATGACTACACAACCTCCACCACCACCTCCGCCAATTGTTGCCACTGATGAGACAACGGCGGCAAAAATTGCAAATGTGCCGGTGGTTACGGTCATTGAACCGCCACCACCACCCCTTAAGCGCTATTACGGTCGCAAACGTGGTGAATATTCATCCTCTTCTGATAGCGAGTCGGACACAGAAGATGATTCGAAAACTGCCAAATCAGCCGAGAATACTGATATTCAAGAAGCCATGGATATGGACACTACGTAAGTGTAAAGTTGAATCCACCAAGCGCATTTAGAATCGTTCATTCTTCTTAAAATCTTTGATAATTATAATTGCCTTTGTTTCGCCTTCCAGCTCTGAGAAATCGAATCCTTTGCCATCAACCTCAACTGCAACGTCAACAGCATACAAGGGTAAACTTCAAACGGGCAAATACTCAACAATGGCCACATCAGTTAGTAATGCTCCCGAGACCAAAGTCAGTAAGAACCAACAAATAATTGCAATGCTTCACACAACAACAGAGGACCACAATCAACGTAGTGAAATTAGCAAATCAAAATCTACCACGAAACTGAACATTGACGACAGTGACATACAATTTCAACAATCGATAGACCAACTGACCAACCGAAATCATTTGTGTTATGCCATGGACAGATTTTCTTTTCTTTTTAAATCGGACATTAGCTTCAATATAATTTGTTTCTTTGTCTTGTTGTTCTCGATTTAATTTTTAAAGTGGCTTTTACAGGGTATTTCCACAAGTGCAGGAGGAGCCGGAGGTGGCACTTCAGCAACAGCCTCCAGTGGCAGTGGTCGTTTGAATTTGCGTGAACGTCTTAAGAAGAAAATGCAGAATTTGCTTAATAAGCAATGTAAGCGAAAAGTGTACAGTACAGCGACAATTCTAATACTAAGAACCAGTTCCTCATGGAATGCAATTTATACTTATATATTTTTCTGGATTCTTTTAGATAAAGCAGACAAAAAGGCTGAAATTGAAAAATCCGAAAGGGAACGTCAAATGCAGCAGGAAAGATATGAGGAAATGCGTGAATTGGCTATTAAGCTGAGAAGAAGGTAAACAAGAATTTGGAGACTATTTCAGATTAATTAAAGTGTATTTCTTTCAGACAACGTGAAATACGACATCGTTATGGCACGCCAAACAGTAAGGCTTCTGAAAGCGAAGCTTCGGAATATGCTGCTGCTTTAGCTAGTGCTAGAGAACAACGGAGTAAATCTCGTAGCAGTGAAAGATCGCGAAAATCACCAATAACGCGAAGAACCGAACAGGAAACCAAACGTAGTTCTCCAGTAACTAGAAGACGATCACGTAGCCGTGAAGTTAAACGATCACCGAGTCGTTCTAGCCGACAACCAAAATCTCGTTCGCAATCCCGTAATAGACGTAGTAGTTCGAGGCGACGTAGACGAAGTATATCTCGTTCCAGGCGACATCGCGACTCAAGTCAAGAGCGATCTTCACGTTTCGCCGCTTCGGATCGATCACGATATGATGACCGTCACAGACGTTCACGTTCCCGAAATGAACGTGATCGTGACCGTAACAGAGATAGGACAGAACGAGAAAGAGATCGTGACAGAGAAAGGGATAGAGACAAGGACAGGGACCGAGAAAGACAAAGGCATGGCGGCGGAACCAGTGATCGCTACCGTTCCGACAGAGATGTTGGTGATGGACGGGATCGTTCGGACCGAGATAGAAATCGTAATAGAGATCGTGGTGACGATTCCCAGAAGCAACGCCAACAACAACAACAATCTTCATCTACCTCTTCTACAACATCAACGTCTATTAGTCGTAGTCGTGTTGTTATTTCAGCTCCACCAAAATTAAAGAAATTGGTGGATTATTAGACACTACGTAATTAATTCTTCTTCTTTTTACTTATTGTTTTATTTTTCTTTAGTAATTTGCGAACTATTTTCTAAGAACAACCAATCAACCAACATGAATATAAAATTACGTAAATATGTTACATTTTTTTACAAAGCCTAAAAACAAAATAAAGCAATTTGTTATCGGATTTAAATAAATTAGCATGGCTAAATTTTGCTTTAGCGTAAAGAGGAGTTTTTTTATTTGTATACGGGAATTAGAAAATCGAGAAGGAATTGGTACGGTAGAGCAAATTTTTTTGGCCATGGTACAATAATTTACAGGTAGAATTATTAGGCAATTTTCGTTGCGGCAATTGTCAGTTTGCTTGAGAGAGGGGTGAGACATATGGTAAGTCTTAAGGCCCTCACTCATTAGCATGGCACAATTACCCAGGTAGTGGCATCGTAAAATTTTGAATATGTTATGTCAAAAGTTTCTTTATGTTGTTGGGGAAATTACAACAAAAATAATTTTTTTATAAAGGGATTTGACTTTTCATATTCGATCAGCTGGTGTGATACCACTACCTGGTAGTTCTGCCATGCTCATTAGTCAGTCTGACTGCCAGCATTTATGGTAGTATGTGTACATTTTTGAAATTTTGAGAATGTATGTGTGAGTTTTCCAAGACTGATGAAAATCAAAATAGTTTTGATTTCAAAATGAACCCCCATCAGTCTGGGTGAATTGCGTTTATTTTCAAATTGTCAATAAATAATTTTGAAAAACAGAAAATAATGTTGGTGTTGGAACACAAAAAACGTAGAATTCATTCATTTTTGGAGGAGAAATTCAAGATTTTTAGACTTGACTGATGGTTCGTGCTACACACTTGTCAGTCACACATACAGAAAGGGTTCATCGGACTGACGGCACAGACTGATAAATGAGTGGGGGCCTTTATGCCAGACTATGAACATTTTTCATTAAAAACTCTTTATGCCATGTTCAGACTGACGGTAATTCGTTCTCTATTCGTTGTTCGACCCCAAATTACGATATAATTACTTCATTTCCCATACAAAATTTTGAGAACGAACAACGATTTGTGTACTTTGTTCAATTTAAATTACTCTCAGAACGACGATAAAATATGTCCCATCTCTAACAAATGAGAGAATTTATCGAAATAAATTAATTATGACAGAAAAAATATAAAATTTAAAAATGTATTAAAAACCCAAATATTTTTAGAAATACTGCAAAACGTGAATGAAAAGTAAATGGTTTAACGACTAGTATACATTCAAATCATAGCAAATTTTTTCTTCTCTTTTACTACAGCTGCATTTCTTGCCCATCGTTTCAGATTCGCGTACAAATTTAGAAACAAAAATCAAATGCCTGCCAGAAAGTCTGTATACCAAAAAGTTATTTTGGCAGGACTCTCTCTGGTTAATTTTGAAAATAGAAAAATATTTTTATTTGATGAAAACACCAAAATTGTGAGAAAAAATAGAAAAGATGAATGAAAATAATGTAATTAAATATTAAATAGATATCTGAAAGAAGGACAAATAGTTTTTCAGTTCATATCAATTAATTTTACTCGTCTATTGGACAAAACTTTCTTTAAAATCAGAAAATAAAAAGTATGAAAATATGAATCATGTTGCTATGAATTGTGTACCATGTCTTAGTCATTTTCATCTAAAATTTCATTTCCACACACGTAACATATATGAAATCAAATGAAAATTTTGATATTTTCCTTGCTTTGCATTGGTTTGAGAGTTACGAATTTAAACACAAAGAATAATTTCAGATTACAGAGTTTCACCCCCTTCACACCTCTTGCCTATAAACTTATTTTCACGTACATGAACATTTTCATAGTCTGGAATAAGACGTAACCCTTTGCCTCTCAAAACCCTCTCTCACCTACAAACTGACAATTGCCGCAAAGAAACTTGTCGAATGTAAATTTGGACTTTTTTGTTGGGACTAAAAAACGAATTCTACAAAAATGTGTGAAAAACGGTTCCTCTAGCTTATTTTTTGAGTTACCGACAAAAATCGGTAAAACTAAAAGCAAAATTATGACTGAAAAATGATATCGGTAGAACTTTACGACTACTTTTAATTCGTCGCTAACTTACCGAAAAACATTGCTAATTTACAAAATTCTAAGTATTATAATTTTACCGATTTTTGTCGGTAACTCAGAAAATGCGTTAGAGAATCTCACTACAGTAGTGGAATTCTGTAACTCATTTTTGCTGTTATCAATAATTGTCGGTAAAATTGAAATGCTTATAATTTCGATAATTAACGAAAATTTTCGGTATGTTAACGATGAATAAAAAGTAGTCGCTAGCCTCTACCGACACAAACAGTGATGGCAACTTTTCTTTAAGTTTTTAGTCATAATTTTGCGATTTAATTTTATCGATTTTTGTCGGTAACAGCAAAAATCAGTAGTGCGATTCTGTAACTCTCTACCGATGGAATTAACGACAAATGTCGATAGTTAGCGATATTTGTCGGTAAGTGCTATTCTGTATACAAATTTTACCGATTTTTATGTCGGTAAGTATCGAAAATCATCGGTCAGTTACCGACGAAAAAAAAGGAGTCGTTAAGTCTACCGACGTAAAAGAACTTTCATATTTTAAACAAAAAAATCTATGAAAATCAATTTTTTATGAAATCATTTTGGAATATTTTTCATGGCAAAGTCCCAATTTACATTGGGCGAGTTTACTTGCGGCAATTGTCATTTTTTAGGAGAGAGAGGTGAGGCATATGGTAACCCTTTGCCTCTCAGCACCCTCTCTCACCTACTGTCGGTGATGGTCACCTTAGAATTGGCAACGCATCCTGAAGTTCGAAAACGTCCAGTGAACAATATTTTGTCCTATGAACAATAATTTTTATTGCAGTTTGTTTTTATTGTCTATGTAAATGTAAAATGTAAATGTAATTGTTAGCAACATTTTTCAAATCTATAAAAGGCCCTTCAGGCGTTGATTCTGTCCTTTTTTGCTGGACAACTAAAACATGTAAGATCATTTTAACAACTTGTCATTTTAATTTTATAAACTTAATTTATTTCTATAGCGAATAAACACCACACATTTCAATATCAAACTTAAGCAACATTGGATTTGTTTTTACTTGGTCGTCGCCTTTGTTTGTATTACTGCCGTTTGATGTTAGATGGTTTGTTCGGGTTGTCAGCCTATAGCAAAAAGGGAGCCTTTTAGTGTCAAAGCCGACATTATTTTACTTGATGACATTCTTTTAATTTGATGCCGGATGAGACACGACATATTTTTATTCGATGACATATTTTTATTCGATGTTTGATAAGCCATTAATATCAAACATATTTTTATTCGATGTTTGATGAGCCATTGATATCAAACATTGTTAATCGTCATTTTGTCAAGCCGATTTGTGTCAACCAACTGTTTTGTGAGCCAATTTGCATCATCAGCCCCAGAAATTATATTTTTATTCGATGTTTGATGAGCCATTGATATCAAACATTGTTAATCGTCATTTTGTCAAGCCGATTTGTGTCAACCAACTGTTTTGTGAGCCAATTTGCATCATCAGCCCCAGAAATTACATATATTATTCGACGTTTGATGAGCCATTGATATCAAACATTCGTCATTTGTCAAGCCGATTTGTGTTAATAAATTGTTTAATGAGTCAATTTAGATGAAATATCTTTTCTTTTGATGTGCCTATTCGCCTAATCGTATCTACTACAAGCCGAAGAAGCTGCAGTTACAATCTGTGAAATTGTGTGTGTCAAGCAGTATATGTGATATTCAATAAATACAACAACAATCGTTTGAGGAATCCCCAACAGTTTGTTGTTAAGCCGTTTATGTTATTTGTTTACATTCACTTATGTCCATTTGATGTCACAAGAGAAGCAACAGAGAAGTAAACGATCGACGCAAGGAAAACCCCCAGTCCGATTCGACGCATACATAACTGAGATGAGTCTCCAACATTCACCGCCTAATACACCAACAAACACTACAAGTGGTGCCCGCTTACAAACAGAAGTAAGCACACCAGCAAGTCAGCCGTCTACAGCAAAGCCAACAACGTCAGCTGCCGGCGAAACAGCGAAACAAAAACAGACAGAAAAATTAACCACAATGGACACAACCGAGATGAGAAAAGAAATGCTAAAAATGCAAAAACAAATTCAGCTACAAATGCAACAACAAATGCAAACATTGCTTCAAAATCAGATGCTGCAATTGAAGGAAGAAATGGTGAAAACTTTAGCATCGCAGCAACCAAAAACGACCGTCCAAAACCCTCAGCCACAAACATCACAACAACAAATATTTGATCAGCCTTTGGAGCCGCCATTAACGTCACAACAACCAATATCACAGCCAACACAACACATCACAACGCCGCCAACACTGGAAATACCGCCGCCGTTGCCTAACATGCCACAGTCAATTATACGCCAACCAGGGCCGACGCACGTAACGCAAGGAATGTCCGTACAATACATGCAAGCACAGGGACAACCAAATAATTCCATTAATACTGCAAATACTAATTACAACAATATGCCTCAAAAGAAAATTTATCCTCTTCCAATATTTTCAGGATTGCCAGAAGAATGGCCAACTTTTTCCGAGTCTTTTTACAGCACCACAAATGAGTTTATGTACAGCGACCTGCACAATATTATGAGGTTAAGAGACGCTTTAAGAGGTAATGCAAGAGAGACGGTGGAACCATTATTGGGGAGCTCTGCCAACGTTGAAGCCATAATGATTAACCTGAAAGAGATGTTCGGAAGACCAGAGCAACTCATCAAAAGCCAGATTATGAAAGTCCGTAAAATTCCCCCACTGGATAAAGACGATTTGAATGCCCTAATAAATTTCGCCACCAAAACTTCAAATATGGCAACATTTTTGAAAAACGCTGGAGGAGAACATCATTTACATAACCCATCTTTACTGAGTGAACTTGTAGCGAAATTACCAATAAACCGACAAATGGAATGGGGTGAAAAATGCCTTTCTTTAAATGAATCGCCTTCTATTTTAGATTTCAGTGCATGGTTGCAAACATTACGACGCGTGGCTAACATCGTCCACGATACCCTCCCATACGCACCATACGTGTCCACTAATCGCCAGCAACCCACGAAGCCAAGCCGCCAAATTGCATGTGTCGCCGTCAATAATTGTAGTGTGTGCGACGGGGTCTGCACGTCAATAACAAAATGTAAACAATTCGCAGATATGCAGACGGACGAAAAGTGGAACAAAATTAAAGAATTAAAATTGTGTTTTTGCTGCCTTAGAAAAGGCCACCAATTGAACCAGTGTCGAAATAGAGTGTGTTGCGGTAAAAATAATTGCAAAATGTTCCATAATGTTTTACTGCATTATGACGTGGATGCCGATGAAGAAAATGAAAACGATAGTGGAAAAGTGGAGCCACAACAAAGAAATTGTCATGCCGTGAGTAGTGCCGGTAGCATACTTTTCCAAATATTGCCCGTAAAGTTGTACGGAAAAAATAAAACAATTTCCACGTATGCATTTATAGATGATGGTGCGAATGTTACAATGCTAGACAGCGGAATTGCAAGTGATCTGGAATTACGAGGAAACACGGCACAGTTATCCCTAGAGTGGCTTAATAATCATTCGGTAGTGGAGAGCTCTGAAGTAGTGGATGTGACAATAAGTGGTATTGGAAGAGGCGACAGACAATATGTCATGAAAAATGTTTATACCACTTCAAATATGTCCTTGCCCATTCAATCGTGTGATATTAAAAAATTGGTAACAAATAACAATGTCGATGTATCGAAAATAAAATTTGTAAATTATAAAAATGTGCAACCAAAATTAATTATCAGTTTACACCATTGTTTTTTGACAGTTCCACTGGATGTGCCCCGCTCGTTGTCTGCCGCTGGACCGATTGTAACCACTACCAGATTGGGTGTTGTTGTTTATGGCCCAACGCCTGGAGAAAAAGCCTCAACCAAAAATCGTGCCCTTCATGTCAGAATGTGTGCCACTTCTACAGACAGTCCAGAAGATAACCTACGACAAATGAGTATGATGCAAAATAATTGTGACGTGAAAATCCTTGATGCAAAGGTGAATACAAAAAAGATATTGCCAACTGATGATGAATGTGCGGTGAAATTATTGAAGAGCCAATCAAGAAAAAATGATGAACGCTATGAATGTCTTTTGTGGAAACAAAACGTACCTCCATTCCCAGATTCCAATGATATGGCCTTGAAAAATTTGTATATTATGGAAAATAAAATGGTTCGAGATAGTGAACATTGCAGTGCACATTGTGAAAGAATATGTTGCCCTATTTTGAGGAGCTATGCCAGAAAAGTAAATGTAAAAGAATTGTTATCTAATCCAGACCCCTTGTTTCACCTGCCACATTCTAATGTTACAATTGAGAATGCCAATGTGATTGTGAAAAATTCAACTCGTGCCGATGAACAAATTTTTAATACTCATTACGTAGACGACTGTTTCCAAAATGAAGAAGAAGCCGCAAAGGTGATAAAAGACGTGATTAGAATTCATAGTGTAGAAGGTTTTGTGTCGAGAAATATTGTGTCAAATACTAAGATGGTAATTAAAGCGTGTGGAGAATCGGCCAGCGGAGTCAACGATAGCGGTGAGTTTTTGAACCAAAATGTTGTTGAAAGGATTTTGGGCATACACTGGTTGCCAAATCCAGATGTTTTCTCCTTTCGTTTAAATTTGTACAAATGTGATAAATTCATTTTAGACTTCGCTAACATGCTTTCTTTGAAAATGTTTATTTATGGCACATTCGGATTTATCTGCAAATTTGTGGTTGCTTGTAAAATGTTGATACGAAGAGTATGGAAGTCGGGTATAGAGTCGGACGAGGAGTTGCCTAGCGATTTATATAATAACTGGAAGTTATGGTTAACTGAATTAAATACGTTGGAGGGATTTCGTATTTCAAGACGTTATCTTAAGGATTTTTCAAATAGAAAAGTTGATTTACATATATTCGCAAATGCGAGCGAAGAAGCAATGGCAACGGTAGCGTATTGGTGTGTGGTAAGTGATGTTGGAATTAATGTTTCGGTGGTAATGGAAAAATCTGCTAGTTGTCGCACCATAACCAAGCTAGAACTGCAGATGGCAGTTATGAGTGTTCATATGAATGATTTAATCGCCTTTAATCATGTGAAAAATCTTAATATAATTTATTTTTGGACAGATTCATACACGGTTGTACGATGGATCCTCGATAGCAGTGAGAGAAGTCATTGGAAATGGTGGCCGAATATTTTAAAGCCCGCAGATGAGACAACAACAGCCAAATATTCAGTAAAATATGATGTAGACGGATGGTGGAAAAATAACTTGGAACTTCGTCAGGAATCACAATGGCCCGTGGAAGATAATATCAGTATATTTATGTGGTTGCAGCGCAAAGCAATACTAGCTCTGGCTGTTATAAAAGGAATATTTCCAAACTTGCCGTTTTGGATGTTGATGAAGATTCTGGTGAAGCCTCCCCCTCTGGGTCAGTTCACGGGGGCGGGGATGTCGGTGATGGTCACCTTAGAATTGGCAACGCATCCTGAAGTTCGAAAACGTCCAGTGAACAATATTTTGTCCTATGAACAATAATTTTTATTGCAGTTTGTTTTTATTGTCTATGTAAATGTAAAATGTAAATGTAATTGTTAGCAACATTTTTCAAATCTATAAAAGGCCCTTCAGGCGTTGATTCTGTCCTTTTTTGCTGGACAACTAAAACATGTAAGATCATTTTAACAACTTGTCATTTTAATTTTATAAACTTAATTTATTTCTATAGCGAATAAACACCACACATTTCAATATCAAACTTAAGCAACATTGGATTTGTTTTTACTTGGTCGTCGCCTTTGTTTGTATTACTGCCGTTTGATGTTAGATGGTTTGTTCGGGTTGTCAGCCTATAGCAAAAAGGGAGCCTTTTAGTGTCAAAGCCGACATTATTTTACTTGATGACATTCTTTTAATTTGATGCCGGATGAGACACGACACCTACAAACTGACAATTGCCGCAAGTAAACTCGCCTAATGTAAATTGGGACAAATAAAAAGGTAAGCTGAGATAGATTTCTTTACGCACAAAAAAGAAAATTCTGCGACATATGGAGGATCCTTTCAATCAAAGTTATAGGAAGCTTATGACAAATTGGAAATGGATACAATTTATAAAACAATGGATGAAATTGGGGCTCATTTGGAAATCTCCAGAATTGCGGGAAAACCCTCGGAGAAAATAATAACTATTTTCAGTACGAACAAAATATGTTTAAGGATATATTCCGTAACATTTGCTACCCTTATAAAAATGTATTGGCGGTTTCGATTAGCATCAACATTAAAAGAAAGAAGAATATCACCATGGTCGTCATATTCCCTGATAATACGTAATTCTGAAATAACAGATCATCGCAATTTAAATATTCCTGTTCAAAATATTGGGATTCTACATCTTCCGTTTCACTCTATACCCCTCCACATCAGAAAAATTCTGAAAAATTTGTCCAATATTACACCATGTTTACATTAGAACTTGCCGGGTTATGAGAATTTATACGTATATCCAATGGATTTGACAATGAAAATAACATTCATAGTTTTAACTACGATTTTTAATTTGTACGATGTAATTTGAAAAATAATCATTTTATATACAATAGTCATTTAATTAATTTCATTAGAAATTTGCATTATGTTAACTTTGAATGAGCATTATTTCCTTTAAAGTGTGATTTTTCCCATTTCTCCTAAATATAACAAGAAACGTTTAAAAATTATAATAATTTATATACTTCGTATACGCTTTTCATTTTGAAATGACGTCCATCTTCTTTAAAATTCCGTCATTCTACCGATATTCGTCGCTAACATTTTTGTATCGATATCATTGAGTTACAGAATAGCACTTTCGGTAATTCAACCGAAAATTTTCGTTAATTATCAATATCGGTTCGGTAAAAAAAAAGTTACAGAATCCCACTACAGTTACAGAATCCCACTACTGTACTCATTTTTTGAGATATCGACAAAAATCGGTAAAATTATGAATGAAAAATGTCAATAAAAGTTGACAACTCTGTTGCTATCGGCAGGATTTAGCGACAGCTTTATTTTGGTTGTCAACTCATCGAAAATATTTGTCGATTATTGAAATTATAAACATTTCAATGTCACCGATTTTTGTCGGTAATTCGAAAAATGAGATAAAGAATTTCCCTACAGATCAAAATTCGATTCGATTTTTACACATTTTTGCATCAGTTTTCAACCTGATGCTTATTTTGTGTGCATTTTGCGTTTCAAATGCTCATCAGTGACATTTTGGATTCCAATACTTCGAATTAACTCTGTATAACAGCGATATGGAATAGGGTGGTTAAGACATTTATAGACATTAACAAAGCAACTGACGTTACGGAAGTAAGCCTATATGTGTTTACGGCAGAAACAGGACCTCCAGACGGCGTTGAGATCGTAACGTTTGCGGATAATTGTATGATCTTGGCGTCAGGTACCTTCCCTGATGTCATTTGTGAAAGGCTGAACTTCTATTTGACAGATCTTACCACCTTCTCATCTCTTCTGTGAGATGAGAAGAGACAAAGATTCTTCAGCTCAGCAACACAGTGCACACAGATGCAGCCGCAGGCGGTACAGTTTTTTCGGGGACAAGTCCATATTTTCTGTAGTGCGATTCTGTAACTCCTTAACGACAGAATTAACGACGAATGTCGGTAGTTAACGATAATTTTCGGTAAGTGCTATTCTGTATACCAATTTTAACAATTTTTGTCGGTAAATTTTGTCGTTAATTACCGAAAATTATTGTTAAGTTAACAACCAAAAAAAAATTGTTGTTAAGTCTTAACGACAGTACATTATTGCAATATTTTGTTGATTTCTTTTAAAAACGGCGTTTTTATATGAGCATATGTTGTGTTAATGAGGAGTGTACACAAGGTAAATTCTGCCTTATTGAGAAAAATCTTCTTAAAGCGTTTACATAAGGGTTAACTATGTATGAAACATGGGTAAGCTTCGCCACTGTTGTGCTTTCGCCAGCGCCGATTTTATTGAATCTGCATAAAGATCATCAAAGTTCTCTTTGCTCTTAGATTAACTCATAAATTTCCTTTAGACCACCTTCATGTAGCATCAATTAAATCGGCGCTGGCAAGGCGCAACAGTGGCGAAGCTGCCCCATGCTATCCTACATATGAAGACTACGCTAACCTTTGTTTACTTACTAAAGAGGTAAAAACATTATCTAATGCTTCAAAAGAACTCAAGTGTGGTACTGCTATGTAAGACCTATACCAATGTCCGTAACACTATCTTTCTAGGAGGATTTCGTTGGCTTTAATTTAGCATTGAGGCCAACACGTGAATAGTATTACTATAACCTACTTTGTTCTGTGATAATCTTATAGATTTTAACTCAGCATCACTAACAATCAGAATGCTAAAAATCGCGTATAAGCTTGGATTTTCGAACTTTTCATACTCTCCGCTATGAGAAATTTCATTTAATATGGGCGTGAAGTGAATATATAAACTCAGGTAACGTGGATCCACGATCACTGAAGCTGCTTAAGTCATGTCAAATATCAAAGCTGAATTTCCATACATAGCGGCACAACCCAAAATATGATCCCAACTTTTAATTAAAAAAATACAACTGCGCTGTTAAAAAAGATTAATGATGGTTTTATCACTTTTATTACTTTTAAATCACACACACAATAAAAACATCTTAAGAAATTCTTCTTTACTGGCATCCGTATTCATCCAAAAGACACACATTTGAGCCAAATTCCTTCAAAAATCTGAATTGTTTTCTTCTTAAACGCTTTATGTTTTGTACTCGCGACGAAATAATGTTTTCAGCTTCAAAATACATTTTAATTAATATTAAAATATAATATTTGACATTTCCTTCCTATCGATTTTCGTCGGTATGAGTTAACGATTTCTACAATCGTTAACATAAAGTTACAGAATAGCACATTCGTTAACTCAACCGAATATTTTCGTTAACTACCGATGTCGGTTCGTTATTAAAAAAAAATACAGAATCGCACTACTGATTCATGAATTTATCAACAAGAAATTTTGTATTTATTTGTAATACTATCTCTTATGTTACACGCTGAAACTTTCATACGAAACTTTCCCATTATTTTGGCGTTCTTAGGTCGAGTTCCCCATTACAGTAATTTCATAAAATTACTTTTGTATGGAACTCGATCTATGAACGCCAAAATAATGGGAAAGTTTCGTATGAAAGTTTTAGCGTGTAACATAAGAGTATGTTTACATTTACGAAATCCACTCGATTTCAACTGTCAATTCCATTGCCCAAACGTCAAATGAAATCGAATCGATTTCAGATGAGTTTTCATTTGACGTATACGCATAGGAATTGACAGTTGAAACCGAGTGGATTTCGTAAATGTAAACATAGTATAATGCGCACTTTGGTCTTAAAGACTTTTTGCATTACAAATACTATGTTTACATTTACGAAATCCACTGGATTTCAACTGTCAATTCCATTGCTCAAACGTCAAATGAAATCCAATCGATTTCCGATGAGTTTTCATTTGACGTATGCGCAAAGGAATTGACAGTTGAAATCGAGTGGATTTCGTAAATGTAAACATAGTATAAGTATGAATAATAACCCAGCAAAAAAGTTTGGAGGTAGTGCAATGCAGAGTTATGATTTCAATACATCTTTCGATGCAGTCCACACGGAGTTATGAAAAATGCACTCCGCTCGATAAATTTTAGAAGCACTCGCTTATGGATCCCTAGCCAAGCAAGCCAATTTTTTGATCCCTACAGTCGCAGTCTTTTTTTCTGAGCACATGAAAAAGTGTCTAAAATTATAAGAATTTGTTTAAAAAAATAAAGAAATACAAACTAAAGATACGAACATTGCTGTAATTCACGAGGCGCAAATTATTTTTAAAGTGGAGTTATGCCAAGTTTACACTTGCGCTCTAAAATCCACTGGATTTCACGAAATCCTGAAATACATCCCGGTGTTTGTACTTATTTTTTTTTTTTTGATTTCAAACATATCACAATGATCAAGGTAGATGCATATGCGCAGCTGATCGAACAAGAATTTTCAAAACAAGTTGTTGTAAATTGAATTAATCATCAAAAATATACGACAATATAGAACTTTACAACTTTATTTCGAAAATTATCTATACATCGTATTAATTGTGTATAGTAGTAACAAATGAAAAAATAAAAAATGATTTTATCGTTGAGACATCATAATAATAAATGTCGATAGATAAAAGTTGTGTTCAGAACTTGCAGCAGTTTTCCCATTTAGTGCTAAAAATGCATTCCCGTACTCCAAAGTTTAGCAGAAGTTTTCGTTCCATTATTTTTTAAGAAATTTGTATGGGGAATCAATTTTTGACAAGTTTACACTTGTTCTTTTTACGCTCTTTTTTCTAACATTACTATTAAACAAATACAATAACACACTGAAAAATAGCATTGCGACAAAGTAATTTAATATTTTTTTCACATTGTTTACAAATTTTGATACTAACATTTTTTGTTGCATCAATTGACCATCTACCTTGTTTATTGTGATACGTGAAAAGTGTTGCAACTTTTGGTACTTTTTCAGGCAATAACAGGGTTGTATATCATGTGTACTGCGATTTCGATGTTGATTTCGCTGAAATCACGAAATGAGATGATTTCATTTTTGTATGCGAAATCATGATAATTTTTGCTTGATTTCGCGCGAAATCACGAAACGCCTTTGAAATCACGAAAAGACGCCGAATGTAAACCAAACATTAGAGTTTTTTGGAAATCTGTAGTGGGATTCTGTAACTCTCTACCGATGGAATTAACGACAAATGTCGATAGTTAGCGATATTTGTCGGTAAGTGCTATTCTGTATACAAATTCTACCGATTTTTATGTCGGTAATTATCGAAAATCATCGGTCAGTTACCGACGAAAAAAAAGGAGTCGTTAAGTCTACCGACATAAAAGAATTTTCATATTTTAAACAAAAAAATCAATAAAAATCAAAATTTTAAGAAATGATTTTAGAATATATATTATGTCAAATAAAAAGGTAAGCTGAGATATATTTTTCTTTACGCATAAAAAAGAAGATTCTGCGACATATGGTGGATACTTTCAGTCTAATTAATAGGAAGCGTATGACACTTTACGAATTGGAAATGGATACATTTTATAAAATAATGGATGAAATTGGGGGTCATTTGGTAACCTCCAGAATTGCGCGAAAAATTTCTGAGAAAATAATAACTATTTTCAGTACGAACAAAATATGTTTAATGATATAGTCCGTAACAGTTTCTACCCATATAAAAATTTATTGGTGGCTTCGATTAGCATCAACAATAAAAGAAAGAATATCACCATGATCGTCATATTCCCTGATAATACGTAATTCTGAAATAACAGATCAATAAAAAACATTAAAAAATCCTGTTCAAAATACACGTATTAAATGTTACAATTATACATCTTCTTTTTCACTCTATATTCGATCTTATTAAAAATACCCCTCCACATCATAAAAATTCTGAAAACAAAAAACAATTCAACCAATTTGTCGAATATTACACCACGTTTAAATTATAACTTGTCGGGTTATGTGAATATATATGTACGTATACCCAATGGATTTGACAATAAAAATCCACTGGAATAAATAAAAAAATAAAATAAATATAGTTATATGTAAACGTACATTTATAGTTTTAACTACGATTTTTAATTTTTAGTTTGAATTTTTCTACATGTAATTTGAAAAATAATCATTTTATATACAATTGTGATTTAAATAATTTCATTACAATTTTGAATTATGTTAATTTTGAATAAGCATTATGTCGTTTAAAGCCTGATTTTTTTTTCATTCCATTTTGAAATGACCTGCATCTTCTTTAAAATTCCGTCATTCTACCGATATTCGTCGGTAAAATTTTTGTATCGATAACATTGAAATACAGAATAGCACTTTCGGTAATTCAACCGAAAATTTTCGTTAATTATCAATATCGGTTCGGTAGAAAAAAAAGTTACAGAATCCCACTACTGAACTGGAGTTGGAGGAAAAATGAAAAACCATTTGGATGATGAAGCAATATCAGTTGCGGCGTCACAAAAAGCAGAGCAGAGCAAGTAAACTCAGTTATGATCAAATTTTAATGGAGAGTTTTTATAATTTGTATTAGTGTAATAAAGTTAATATTATTGTTTACACGAATAAGCAATGTATTTTATTTATTTTGGGATATTTGCAATGGCTTGCATTTTATAGCATTTATATAGACGGCATTTAAACTAAATCCAAAAACACTACATCAAAGGCTGTGATTTGGATCGAAAACGGAGTGCATCCTAGGTGTGTGCCGTGGAAGCAAAATGGAGTGCATCCTAGCTGCGCGCTCTCTTGTAAAATTCACAGGTGAATTCATAGGAAAAGATGTACTCCAGAGGCAATTGTTCTAGTGATTTAACTGCATCCGCGGATGCAAACTTTTTGCTGGGTTAATAATATACCAAAAGCTCTAAAACCCTGCCGGCTTCAACTCAAATGACTGATGAACACAAAAACTTAGTCCCGGGCCACACTAGTGTAATTTCATTGAAATTTTGACATGAAATTATGCGTCTATAGATCGAGTAAAATCATGAAATTGCTGTAGTGGGAATTCAACCTAAGAACACCTAATTTCATGAAATTTTTTTAATGAAATTCACTCTAGTGTGGAACGCGACTTACGAATTCAGTAACTTTCCACATCGGAAAATTTCATCCGAATGTACGTGTGAATGTTCAAAGAGGATCTATATTGGAAAACATCTTCGAGTACCTCACTTATAAAATAAGCGTAAATGATGTAAACAAAATGCTTGAGGAGTGAAGTGTGTCTCAGAACATACCCGAACATTTTACAACTTTTTTGTGTACGAGAACGGTTTTTCGGGTAAAGTAATAGTAGTAAAAATTGTATAAACTTTTTAGTTCTGGAACAAAGCTTTTGTCTTTATGCTGAGCCATGGCACAATTACCCAGGTAGTGGCATCGTAAAATTTTGAATATGTTATGTCAAAACTTTATGTTGTTGGAGAAAATACGACAAAAATTATTTTTTATAAAGGGATTTGACTTTTCATGTTCGATCAGCTGGTGTGATAGCTCTACCTGGGTAATTGTGCCATGGTGTAGGCCCTATCATGGTACAATAATACAGGTAGCATTATCATGCCAGCTGATGGTAACATAATGTGTCAATTGCATTGAATGTATGTCAAATTTTGACATCTTATGTTGCCAACAATTGCCGATGCGGCTACCTGTGTATTTGTACCATGGGCCCTATTAATGTAGGCTATCATTTTTATATGAATAGTTCGCGCTGAAACGAAGAAGAGGCAAAGTCCCATATTTCGGAAATAAACATTCTATTAGGCAATGAATACTACAATTCTAAGGTATTTAAATTATCAATAAACTAAATCTTAAGCTGGCCATTTCCGGATCGTTCTGGAATTTTTATCACAGAAAATTGTTATACATATGTATCTATATTATTGGTCTTCCAAAACATTGCGTAAAAAGTAGTAGTAAAGTTCTGCCGACAGCAAGGCTGACTTCCGTATCGTCAAAATATTTCAGGGAGCAGGTTGAGTTAACATTAAGCTTGGATAAAATTATATTTTTATAAATTAAAATTATATTATTATAAATTAAAATTATATTATTATTTTAAATCCAGTTTTCTTAAGTAGCCGGCCTTTGGGGGATTAAAGAGCCAATCTAGGGAACGGGAACAACATTTTCTTTTAAATTAAAAATTTTCTCTAAGTAGACGACATTTAACAAGGGAATTTTCGGAACTTCGGAGGTCCATATCTCGGGAAGTATGGACTTGCGCAATAAATGTTATATATATTTGTGATCAAGGTGACGAGACCTACCTGCGAAAAAATTTGGTCCCGATCCGAGCTATTTCAGTCATACATTGTTCCTCGAAAATGTAAATAAATGCATCAGAAATAAAATACAGCTTGCATTTTACCTCCGTTAAAAATGCGCAATTTTTGACGTTTTGAAACACAGTATTGTCAACTTTTATTTGAACCTTTCATTCATAATTCAGTGTTTTAATATTACCGATTTTTTGTCGGTAACTTAAAAAATGAGTTTACTAAACACGTCAAAGAAATCCCCAAGAATGGCCTTAAGATTGACCTGTTCCCATGGTTTTTTTTCCAAACATCCAATATAAATTTTCTCTGATAAATACAAGCTTTTAATATATTCTTTAATTTATTCTTTACTTACAAAACTGTCCTTGTGAAAATTGCAACTGTCAAGGCTAAGGAGGCGTGAGTAGTTGCACGGAAAACAAGTGCATTAATCATAAAGTTAAAATATCTTCATTTTCAGCTGCATACTTTCTTTTGACAAATAAAATGAGTACCGCCATTGGAAAATCAGGTCCGGTAGAAGAGGCCATTGTCTCAACTCTGAAAGAGAATTTGCAGCCGGTACATTTGGAGGTGGTGAACGAATCGTACATGCATAATGTACCCAAAAACTCGGAAACTCATTTCAAAGTTCTTGTGGTATCAGAAAAATTTAATGAGTTACCCTTAATTAAGGTAAGATTATCTGGAGCAATAGTTTCCACCATAATTGAAAATCTCTCTGCTTTCCAGCGACATCGTTTGGTAAACAATATTGTAAAAGAGAAATTGGCCGACCTTTTTCCCCATGCACTTTCTATTGAAGCTAAAACTCCCAAACAATGGTCTCCCGACTATACCCTCGAACCAAGTCCAAATTGCAGAGGTGGTTTTGGTAAATGAGAAGGACACAATATACTTTGTAAAATACTAACAAATTCTTCAGGAATTTCTATTTAATAGTCGTTATAAAAATGTAAATAACAATAAATATTGTCTAAGCTTTGAAAGGGTTCGTGGTTTAAAACCTCTATTGTCTTTAATTTTAGTTCTAATTTAGCACAGGCAACTCCTCCACGCTCATGCGAGCCGATAGAATAACATCATTTATGCCGACACCATCATAGGCAGCACCACACAATGACAAAGGCAATTTGTAACGTTGTATATAACGTCGTATATCTTGGACGCGTTGTTTGTGACCCACATTGTATTGGGGAATGCATTTCTTGTGGATGTGGACACGTGACATTTTCGGTTCTTGTTTTATATCCAAGATTTGGGAGACCTCGCGTAATGCAATATCGAGTAGATCTTTTTGGGTGGGATTTTTTCCATATAACTCTTCGAACCATTTGCCACCCATCATAACTGTTATCACTGTATTCTCCTCCATATTGAAGATACAGCTATCGAATATAACCCCCAATATTGGTCTCTTTTCCAATGGCGGAACCAGGAATCCAAATGCTGGTTGTTTCAATACATCTTTGCTGTTGTATTGAAGATTTACCACGGCCACATCCACATATGGTATGGTCATTAGTTGCCCTGCCAACCCTGGATGTTGGTCTTTAACACAAGCTGCCAATTTAAAGCTAGGTATTGAACTGATAACATGTTTTGCCTCAACATGTTGTCCTTTTATATTCAAACGAGCTGAATTTTCTGTGAACAATA
This sequence comes from Musca autumnalis, assembly GCF_047663935.1. Taxonomy (NCBI): domain Eukaryota; kingdom Metazoa; phylum Arthropoda; class Insecta; order Diptera; family Muscidae; genus Musca; species Musca autumnalis. The sequence goes on from NW_027411644.1 coordinate 323,902,251, forward strand.
TTTCACGGCATTCCGACGTCAAGTTTACTTCTACATTGTGTGAAAGCAAATAATCGTTTAAAGAGCGTGGCAATGTCTCTAAGCCATCATTAACTCTGTACATGCTCCATTTGTTTTTCACTGCCTCCTTAAATATTGTCGGTTGATTTTCCTTAAACAGGCCCATTGACGTGGTTTCCTTTTTCTTCTTGTCGTTCAATTTGCTAAGGAATATACCCTTCATTACACCACCATATTGCTGTTCCTTTTCGAATATTTCATCCATTAGGAAACGTACACTAATTTCCTTTGCATCTCCGGCACAAATGCCACAAATCATGGGGCTAATTGCATAATCCGCCAATTCTCTTCCAAAACGGCGACTGACAAAGTCGTAAATTGATTCGTCTCCAAATTTGATCTTTTTTGGTGCTGATTTTAGGTCATTCAGTATAGCCATTGCTAATGGTTGACTAAAGGGCGGAATTGTTTGCAGTACCCCCTTCAGACTGTTGGGCAACATGCATAGTTGACCTTTAGCATAAATCATACGATTTTTTGCTGCAACATGAGACGATATAACCGCTTCGATGGGCAATTGTAAATCTTCAATCATTTCCAATGTGTTAGCACCAGATATGCCTTTAGGTCTTATGGTTCTCGGTCCAGCTTCAAAAATGAATCCACGATCTTTGTGTTTTTCCGTTTTGATCCATCCTCCAATGCGACTGGATGCCTCAAATATGGCAGTTGGTTGCCCAAATTTCTTAAGAAGGTAATATGCGGCCGATAAACCACTTAGGCCTCCCCCCAAAACGATGGCCATTGTAATATCTCGATTCGATAGATTTTGGGAGGTTGCAGCTCAAATAAACTAGAATACAATGCCCCAATTCACAATGACACAACGAAAAAGGAGATAAAACAGAATTGCGTTAATAAAACAAGGGAGACTTTGTTACGAATGAGATAAGAATACAAACACCGACAATTGTTACGAATAACTAACAAAGCAAAACTAAAACAGCTGTAGACCACAGAGTTCTATAAATCGAGAAATTGATACCTAGCATTAGGAATGTCCACACCATGTGGTATGATAACGAAGTGACACATATTCTTTAGAAGAATTTGGCAGGAAAAAAATTCTTAAAGCTAGGTATTTCGCCCTTTGGGCGAAACCTATAGCTCTGCGTGTTGCGTGTGCTTTCAAAAATACAAAAACAAAATACAAGTATTTCAAATTGAAAACAACAACAAATACATGTATTTTGTATTTTTGAACGCACACGCAACACGCAGAGCTATAGGTTTCGCCCAAATAGGCCTGTTCGATAACTTCGTAAGTAAAAAGTATTTCGTCACTATAAATGCCCGAACACGTAACCCCCAAAACCAAAACTTTACAGGAGAAGCAAAAAACGTTATAAAATTAAAAACTGTTTTATGGAATATTAATCTTATGAAGGCGAGTATATGGGATATTATCGATCATATACGAAGGGGGAAAAAGTAGTGAAACCAAAACCGCTGAAGTGCTTAGTTTTGAAATCCTCCATTACAACAAAATCTACAATATTATCCCATTTTCCGAAATGCCATTTCTTGAATAGGATCGTTGTTTTTGAACATGCCAGAGCATGTATTTTAGCTTTACGTATCAGATTACGTCAAAAACGCATTTCGATTTTCATGTCGGTTACGTCTTCGGGCATTTATGGTGACGATTTGAAAGTTCTTGCAACTACTTGCAAGTACTTCTTATTTCTCTTTTACTGAACAAGTTTGTTACCGAACAGCATATTGTTAAGCCCTGCGTACATAAGCTGCTTTGCCTGGTTGCCTTGCTTTCCTGCTTCATGTTTGACATAATAAAAATAAAAGAATAAAGGATCCGAGCAAATTTCGAACTGGGTTGCCCTTTTCTTTTTTATTCTTTTATCAGAAGCAAGCAAGGCAACCAGGCGAGGCAGCTTATGTACGTAGGCCTTAAAAGTTTGTACAAATTTGTACAAACTTTTGAGTTATCGTACAGACCCCAGCAAAATGTTCGATGCCAAAGATGCCATTCAATCATGGGTGCAAGTGATCTGGCATGTCATCTTTTTAGCAACTTCATCGATGAATTTTATATGAGCGTGGACCCCAAAAAATGCTATTCATTTTTGGATCCAAAGCATGTCATTTTCACCAATGCTTTGGCATGTCATTTTCACCAACCCTTTGCAATGACATTATCATTACGACGAGAGTTTTAACAACGTTGGTTGTTATTTCCAGTCTCCGAAAACATCAAGCCTATTGCAAATAATTAATCTTATATATTTAGAAAAATGTGTATAAATAAAAACACAAAATTCATCTCTATTGGTTCAATGGAAGGGTTCAAATGCTGATGAAAAGATGGGATCTTTTACGACTTCTTTAGCATGGGTTCAAAATCTGATGAAAAGATCAGATCTTTCACGACTTCCTTTGCATTGGTTCAAATGATAATGAAAAGATCGGACCTTTCACGACTTCGTTTGAACCAATTCAAAAGATGCCATGCAATCATGGAACCCCTTCCTTTAAATTTTGCTGGGATCCCTATTGGATCGATGAAATAGGTTCAAATGCGGATGAAATGATCGGATCCTTCACGACTTCCTTTGCATGGGTTCAAATGCTGATGAAAAGATCGGATCTTTCACGACTTCCTTTGCATGGGTTCAAATGCTAATGAAAAGATTGTGGGCCTGTTTCACTATGTCGAAAGAAAATGATTGCGAACGAAAAACACCTAAACTTTGATTTTCATGGCAATATTGACTTTGTGTTTGTTTTAAGACAACTACACACATAAAAATCATACACGAGTTTAGTTGTTTTTCTTTCGTTTTCATTTTCGTTCGAAATAGTGAAACAGGCTGTGTATTTTTCACGACTTCGTTCGAACCAATGCAAAAGATGCCATGAAATCACATCATCGCATGGAATCCCTTCCTGTTATCGAACAGCATTTTGTAAAAATTATACAAATTTGCACAAACTTTTGGGTTATCGTAAAGACCTATCAAGGCCTACAGAAAGTCGGCCATTCAGAGTACTGTTAACAACATTTGACAACAAACATACAGCCTGTTTCACTATTTCGAACGAAAATGAAAACGAAAGAAAAACAACTAAACTCGTGTATGATTTTTATGTGTGTAGTTGTCTTAAAACAAACACAAAGTCAATATTGCCATGAAAATCAAAGTTTAGGTGTTTTTCGTTCGCAATCATTTTCTTTCGACATAGTGAAACAGGCCCTCAATAGATTTTACATTACTGTGATTTTAGTTTCTTTGTATTTTAAATCACAGTAATGTTTTTGACATCAAACTCAATAATCAGCGGGGCTTATTGGCCAACCTTATGTAGGCCTTGATACCTATTTTATATTTTTATTTCTATTTTCTATGTATAATAGGGTCATAGGGCAGCATGACTGATAGGTGAGTGGAGGCCTTAAAACAAGATCTATTTACAGGTCACGGACATGGTAGAACAAACCAGGTAAAGTAAATACTACAAATTCAAATTTGTTTGAATATTTTGGAAAACATGAATGAAAACTCGTTAGATTTTCAATTTGAATGTTTCCATATCATTTCACTAAATGCATAATTTCTCGCAGAAAGTAGAATGCTTGCAAAAATGTTTCGGGTCACTGGTAATTCATTGAAAAAAGAGAAGCTGTTTCAATCATTTGCTTTTGAAAACAAAAAAGCACATGTTTATTAGGGCTTTATTCTTTTCAAGTTTAACAAAATACAGTCGGACCTCGATTATCCGTAATGGTCGGGACCGGAGGCATTACGGATAATCGATTTTCCCGGATAATGGAGGCAGTGCTCTTATGCAGTTTTTAAACATATTTTTTTAAGTAAAAATGACATAATATTGTACAATAATATGAAAATCTGCAATTTTTATTTGTTATTTGTTACTGTAATCCACCAAATTTTAGAAGGATGCATAATATAATCATCATCAGATTCATCTGAATTGACTTTGTCCCATGGTTTTTGTGATACCATAATTACACAAATTGTGTAATACGGGAGAATTTCCAGTTTTCTTTGTTTACCTTTTGTTTGCTTAATCAGATTAATTGGAAAGTGTGTTTTTACTCCCGGGCAATGAAGTTTATAACGAAAAATAGAAGAAATGAAAAAAGTCCAATATTTCTTTTCTATCACGGATAATGGAGGTTCCCGGATAATCGATTCACGGATAATCGAGGTTCAACTGTACCACACATATTAACAAATATTGTACCGCCTCTGTAAGCGGTGTTTTAGTGTGCGGCATGTCGTTCGGACCTGGGACCTGGAGGAGGTTACATGTCAATGATATGAAGCCGTCTTTATGGGAAATAGTTTTTTTTTCTGATGAATAAATCTGTTCTTCAAAAATATATATCCCTAATATACATCGAACATAGAAATAAATACATAAAATGTCGTATGGAATTTGACACTAACACTACAACCCAGTTCAGTCAGCTGGGTATTGCTGCTACCTTTTCTTGTTCTACCATGCCAAAGGACGAGTAAAGTTAATTGATATGAACTGAAAAAATATTTATCCTTCTTTCAGATATCTATTTAATATTAAATTCTATTATTTTCATTCACGTTTTCTATTTTTTCTCACAATTTTGGTGTTTTCAGTATATTTTCAAATTTTTCTATTTTAAAAAATAACGAGAGAGACCTGACAAAAAAATTTTTGGTATACAGACTTTCTGGCAGGCATTTGATTTTGGTTTCTAGATTTGTACGCGAATTTGAAACAATCGACAAGAAATGCAACTGGAATGGGAGAGAAGACAAAATGAATTGATTTGAATGTAAACTAGTCGTTAAACCGTTTACCTTTAATTCATATTTTGTAGTTTTTCTAAAAATGTTTGGGTTTTTAATAAATGTTGTATTTTTTCTGTCATAATTAGTTTATAATATAATAATAATTGTTCCACAAACATTCCATACGGGACAAGGGAGACTTCTCTCATATCAATGAGTGCACCCCGATTCATATTCGCTCAATGATATGGGACCTACTGTTTATCGCCGAGTCCGAACGGCGTGGTTAAGACACCACTTGTAGAGAAGTTTTACCAGGCTGAAATACTCAGGAAATGTCGCCAACATTACTGGGCGGTATTTTGCCACCGTTGAAAAATGTTTGATGTTGCCTGGCCGGGGAATCGAACCCACGACCTTTAGCGTGCAAGGCGGGTGTGCATACCATTGCACCACGGTGGCACCCGTCATAATTAGTTTATTTCGATAAATTCTCTCATTTGTTAGAGATGGGACATATTTTATCGTCGTTCTGGGAGTAATTTGAATTGAACAATGTACAAAAATCGTTGTTCGTTCTCAAAATTTTGTATGGAAAATTAAGTAATTATATCGAAATTTGGGTTCGAACAACGAATAGAGAGCGAATTAGCCTTAGTATGAACAAGACGTAAAGGAACAAAGAAAAAATTAAAATTAATTCATTTTTGGAGGAAATTTTCATGATAGTGCTGCTCACTTGTCATGCGCACACATACAAAAAGGGTTCATCGGCCATCGGACAGCATGACGGATAGGTAAGTGGAGGCCTTAAACAAGATCTATTTACAAGTCACGGGAAATTGTTCAAGATGTCCAAATGTTTGTTTATGTTTTCATACAATTAATTCACAATAGGTTTGTCCTCGTACTTACTAAATGTTCCTGAAAAAATTTTTTCAGCAACTTTTCCTTTACACAAATATCAAAATTCGAAACATTTGTAACAATTATTACAAATTATCGAGTACACGGACAGGCATAACAAAGACATAAATACAACAAGATAAGACATTTTTTTGCCATCATTCTTCAGTGAATGGCTTTTGAATTTAACATAATGTTATATTACGATATGGTGATATAACATTTTTTTCTTTTATACATTTTTACGTATTTAACCGAATTTACCGATCCAATTGACATAGAATTATTCTTGAATAGATCCTTGAATTCATAAATTTTGTTGCTGATACCATTACATGAAATGTTCCTCCTTGGTTGCGATTTTGAATTAACTGCAACCTGTTATGGGTAATGTTTCTATACAAAGTTTCGTAAACATTTTTTTTGTTTGGGCATAATAACAAAAAATTTTACAGATTGAAACAACGACGCTGGCGTTTTACGCCAGCTTATAATAGGTTTGTCCTCGTACTTACTAAATGTTGCTGAAACACTTTTATCAGCAACTTTTCCTTTATACAACTGTCAAAATTTGAAACATTTGTAATAATTATTACAAATTATCGTGTACACGGACAGGCATAATTTCATCATGATAAAAAATATGTTTTGACAGAAAATGAAGACAACAGTTGGTATTATTGTATCACATTCTTTTTTGCACCATGATCGGAATTTAATACATACCTTCTTTTATGGACAGATGTCAAATTGGAAAAATCACATATCCGGTACACAATTGATTTATAGTTGGAGTTAGAATACCTTTGGTTAGAATATGGACATCCCCGTAAGGTGCTACCAAAAGAAATACAACAGATTAATTCGGATTCAAAAATTGAATAAATGCCTACTGATCAGATCTTCATGTAATGCCTAAACTTGGTGAGGACCTGAGCGAGGTACATATATTGATAAAGAACCGCTTTCCAAAGCTACATGTATCCGCCCTAATGATCTATGGCATGTCTATGTTGCTGCAAAGCTCCAAGGTTAGTATTACGAACATATGCTCTGTTTCAGAACCTGCAAGAATCTACTATTTTTGAAATTTTAACAAATTTAAAGAAAAAATTGCAAAATTAAAAAAAATTGTAGATTTTTGCTGATTTTGGAACGGTCCAATGGTGAATATCCAAATTTTACTGATCAATTTCGCATCTCTTATAAACTTCTGCTCTGTTTGCTTGTTTGAAACGTCGTTTCGCACAGAATTGGTCGGAGAGACTCTATGCGACAATATCAAATTTGGATCTAGTTTAGAACAGAATTTTACGGCCGAAAGCAGCAATGTCGTCGACAAGCTTCACTTGAATGGTTTGGTGAGTTTAATAAATACATAAAACGCTTGTCTTTAAGGGAGAGAGCTTTTTTGCCCAATTTTTTGGAAAAAAAGGTAATTTTTTCGTTAAAATCGAAATTTTGACTTTGACAGATCACATTTTTTCAAAATACATTTTTAAAAATTCCTTTTCGCTCAAGATTATTAGGTTCTTAAAGCGCGCACAAAAATATACGAAGATCGGCCCATCCATTATCGTCGGCACCGCAAAACGCTTTTCCAAAAAAAGGGTTTTTATTATACATATATCATTTACCACAAGACTATGCAACATTTTTATACCCTCAGCATTTATGCTAACGAGGGTATATACACTTTCATACGGGCAAAATGTGCCTCATCGAAATAATGGTTTTAGACCCCAAGTATTTTTGGACGAAATGTGTTTCAGACAATTTGGAGTCGATTGAGCAATGTCCGTCCGTCTGTCTGTCTGTCTGGCTGGCTGGCTGGAGCGCACGATAACTCTCGAACGGATGAACCGATTCGGTTCAAATTTTGGCTTTCGTAATATTTTGCCCAAACTTAGTTTAAGTTCGAAGATGAGCTATATCGGTCCACTCCTTCCGGTACCTCCCTCACAAAAGTTCGAAAATGTTCGGAAAATTTGTGCGCACGATAACTCTTGAAGGGAGTAACCGATTTGGTCCATACTTTGCCCATCGTGGAGCATGTACCAGACTTATATCAGGTTTTAATATGGACTCAATCGGTCCACTCCGTCGGGTACCTCCCACACAAAAATTTGGAAAAGTTCAGTTTAGGACCATCTCTCGAATCGCTTTGATTTTTGCTTTAGCAACTTGTATTCACCGCCCTCCATACGACGGTATAAGTTTCATCAGGGGCAAGTCCATACTTCCTGAGAAAATAGCCTGAAAGTTGCAAAAAAAAACCTATGACACCGTGTGAGGAGGTTGGAGGGCAAAATAACTCTCGAACAGGTCTGCCGATTCGGTCCAAAGTTTGGCCTTAGTAATATTTTGTCCAAACATAGTTTATGTTCGAAGATAAGCCATATCGGTCCACTCCTTCAGGTACCTCCCCCACAAAAGTTCAAAAATGTTCGGAAAAATTGTGCGTACGATAACTCTTAAAGAGAGTGGCCGAATTGGTCCATACTTGACACATCCTAATATATCTACCAGATATAGATCAGGTTCAAATATGGACTATATTTGTCCACTCCATCCGGTACCTCCCACACAAAATTTCGGATACATGTTCACTTTAAGACCTGCTCTCGAATCACTTTGCTTTTTGTTGAAGCAACTTGCATTCGCTGCCTCAATTGCGATGGTAAAAGTTGTTTCAGGGGCAAGTCCATACTTCTTGAGCAAACATCCCTTAAGTTGTAAAAAACCCCTATGGTACCATATGTAGTGGCTGGAGATCCATACTTTTTAGAATTTCCTCCGCAAAACTTTTGATCTTTAATCCTAATCAACATTTTTGTCAGTTCAGACGCCCAAAATTTTTAAAACTCCCTAAATACATGCGTTTTTTGGGAAAAAATTGTTTCAATATACACAGGCTGAGGGTATATCTCTGTCGGCAAAGCCGACTGATACTTTTTTACTTGTTCAACAACAAAAATTCCAAAAGTAGTATTAGATGTGCTCTTTCAGATGAAAGAAAGAACACCTTAAGAAAATTGGTAGTTTCTTTGAAAAAAATCATGAACTTACCTTTTTGCTGTTTTGTTTGGCTTTCAGGTCAGAAATTGAAAAACAAAAGATTTTTTTGTTTTTAATTTTTATTTATTTTTCCAATATTTCGATCATCGTCGATGATCATCATCAGGGATTTCTTTAATTTCAAATGAAAAACAAGTAACATTTAGTTATAAAAATGTATAAACAAAAATATGTAAGAAATAATTACATTTTGTATTTATCTGGTTTTACTAATTGCCACTAGACATTCTCACTTGATCACAACTGATTTTCGACTAACCAAAGTTCTTATGTTTCTCAATAATGTTTCGATATATTTGAGCACAGTGCTCTGTGTCTATCTTGTAGTTCATTCGGTTTTGCACAGGTACATTTATTATGTGGAGCATTTCCAACATGTATCTTCGTCTGCCATTCGTTTCTTGGGTTAGAATATCAACATTCTTGAAGTTTGGTGTGTGCCCAGTTTGTGCACAATGTGCTGCAAGGGCCGTCTTCTGTTCCAGCGGCTTATTTTTGGATTTTTGATCTGATTTGTGACCACTTAATCTTGTTTTTAGCTTATTTTTCGTTGTGCCAACGTACACTTTTTGGCACGTGCTAGACGAGTCACCATTGCACTTTATTTTGTAGACAACATGGGATTTATCTTCAACGGGTGTTTTTGATTTTGTTCGACTAAATAACTTATTATTTGTATTGCTACTCCTTAGCGCCAGTTGGTATCGGTCCTTGTCGTAGAGATTTGAGTGCGAAAATCTTTCGGAAAACCCGGGTATATATGTAAGACTCTTAAAAATCTTCTCCTCTTTTTGTTCGTTGTTGATAGCGATGGTGGATGTTACGTGTTTAATCAGTTCGTTGATAGTTTTGTTGGGGAAATCATTTTTCCTGAGGATTTGTTTTATCCTGGTTTTGTTTTTTGAATGGAAGACTTGGTCACTGATGCTTAAGACCCTACGTATGAAATTTGACGCTGTGTTTATTTTGATTCTCCTAGGATGCTTTGAATGGTAATTGATTAATCTGCCTGATGAAGTTGGTTTTTGGTACCAATCATGAACAATTATTTTTTTTTGGTCTGCATAACTAGGCATCACCCCTTAGGAAGCATACAATTGATATGAGAGTAGTTCACAACTTTTACTAATTTGGGCACTTTTACTCTTATTACAAGTAACGGAACAGACCAATTGTTGTTAATTTGTGTTGATCGCACGGTGCGTATACGCAATCCACATATATCGGGATAGACACCACATTTTTTTATGCATACTTTAGGGGGCTGTTTGTTATTGTGTGAATTATGCGTGTGACGGAAGAAACGCTATCAGAATACACGTGTGCGGCCTTTTGCAAATCGCTGTATATTCATATGTATGACATATACATACATATATTTATCGTTTTGCATATTACTTCAAGATCAGCTCTTTCAGATGAAATGTCATATCACATAACGGAATATAGAATGGAGTGGAAATAATTTATTTCATAGCGGAAAAGAAAATATGTTATACAGTTACAATTTAAACAACAAAATAAAAAAACACCCACATAAACATAAACGTCTCCTCTAAGCATTCGTATTACGAAAGCAATGTTAAAATGAAGGACATGAAAAGTAAATAAATAGAATTTCAACCACAAAGAAAAATTAAGAAAAAAGCAGACAATATACAGTATTAACCGTCAACTGTCAGACATAGGGCATACGAATCTATTGATTATGGCGACCAAAGGAAATGTCAAATACATCAATTTAACGAAACTCCTTCACAATAAACAAGTGACATGCACACACACAAGGAGAAGTTAAAGAGAAAAGCTTTTTCCCACGATTGAGATGACAACGACCTGATGACCGAATCCGAGCACCGAACATCGAAGCGAGCAAGCACAGCACTCCAGCACTCAGCAACGTTCAAAACTGTGTCAGAATTGTTTTAACTGCTGTCGTGAAAGGTTCGTGAAAAATTATAACGGTCGCGTGTGTGTTCAAGAAGAATATTTGTGTAAAAAAATACATATACATACAAAGTGAAAATTGAAAATTTTCTCTAAATCACAATTGAATGGAAATCAAACAAGAAATAATAGTTTTTAGCAAGAAATTTAATCAAGAATTTAACGAGTTTTTTGTATAGAAAGTAAATATTCACGAATAAATGAAACCCCCCCAAAAAAAAAATCTAGTTAATAATTTTTCACCGTGATAGAAAAGAAAACTACATATATGTAAAGTTATGTTGTGTATATATACCAAAGTAGATGTGGAACAAATTCCTTTACAAAATTGAATAAAAAAAGGATTAAATATCACAAAAAATCCTCCAAAAAAATAAATGAAAAACCCTTTGTGCCTCAATGTGAAGAAAATAATTACATAAATTAAAGTAAAAGATTTGAGTTGTGTGGAAAAAAGTGAAATGAAAAAAACTTGAATTTTCTATTGATATCCATGGAAGGGAAGAAAATTTAATATCTTCTTTATACACACTTTGTAACACACACACGGACTCACACTTGCACAGATAAGGCCAAACACACCGAGACTTGCTCGCTCGCTCTCTCTCTATCTTACACTTTCTCTTCCGTTAAAAGGACGACACACAGCCGAGTATCTGTACCGAAGAAATGTAGGTGAACCAATAATAACAAAAACAACAACCACAACAACAAAAGCAGCAGCACCATATCATACAGGAATCTAGAGTTTGTGTAAGGAGTGGATGGGTGGTTGAAGATGATGTTGTTGTCTGTCATTGTCTTTAGTCTAAGGAGTCAATGAGATAGTAACAACTCCCATCTTTTTATTATTTCATTGAACTTTGTATTGACGAACAACAAAAAAGTGAACTTAAATGTGAAGAGAGAGTGGTTTTGGGGAGTTTTTGTTTGTTCTTTATGATATAAGAATTTGTTTTTTTTTTTTTTTTTGGCTGTATAAATTTGAAAATAGTAGTATTTTTTGGGTGATTTCCTACTACTCTTTTCTTTTCAAAATTTCTGTTCGGTTTTTATTTAGGTCATCTGTATTGAATGTTTGAAAATTCCGTTTATAGTTTTTTTCTTGTATAACTAGGTTTTTGGTTCGGCTTTCGTTAGAAAAACCATGGAATAAAGGATTCTCATTTTCGTGAAAGATGGTTTGTAACGAAAATTCTGCCGGAAAAGCTCCTAAAATGTTTGCCTTCAATGTAAATTGATATTTTTGCAATGGCAATATCAAATGTATATTTGCAAAATCTACGATTTTCACCAACTACTTTTTTAAAGGAAATATTGAATTGTGAGAGTTTTAAAAATGTATTGAAAATATAGAAATGTGTTGGAATAAATAGGAGGATGATTTTTAAAATAAACACGACTTTTATAAAATAATAAAAAATATCAATGAACTCTGCCCGTTTATATATATTTAGCTCAAGTAGTCCTTATTCTAAGGATATCACATATAGGGAAGTTTTTACAAAATTGAAAAATACTCAGGAAATGTAAGCCAATATTACCCAGAGGGATTGATTGTTGCCACCTTCAACAATTTCGAATGTTGTGTGGCGACTCCACGCATTCGGAGTGCTATGCTAGGAGTAGTGAACCTAAATTTCACATGAACAGCACGACAACGGCATGTGATTTGAATTAGATTATTTATAAAATTTAGAAATAAATTATAGTGTTGAAAACAGAATCACCACCGATGCGAAAATTAGGTGAATAAAGTGTTTTTGGGATTACAAGTGGAATAAATATTCAAAAGAATATAAGATTCGAACTTTGAACTGGATTTACGAGCAGTTTTTTAAACCTTTGTGGGGAGGAATCACGTTCTGACTGATCCAACCAACACTGTCAAAAGGGTGCAACAGTGAAGACAAACAGGACTCTTCCAGTACGGCAACACAAATACAGTGAGTACCATCTTAATCAGCCTATGATGGATGGGGCTCCCCACGCAGGCATATCAGGAGGGATCTTTATGATCTAGAGACAAAGATCCAACGTTACAGGAGAGAACCCATAAATCAGGAAGTCTATCAGGCAGACATAACTTATACATAGATGAAGTCGCAGATCTCATACATAACTGTCCTGTAAATGCGGGCCTTGGAACGATGACATTCTTTAGCTGCAAAATATGTCTATCTATCTAATGTCAGCTGTAACGACAAACAAGAGCAGTTTTGGGTCATCTGACAGCAGTTCTGTTTGGCAGTATGACAATGTAGCAACAACAAGCAACAGGAAACATAACCCAACATGCATTCCAAAACGTTTTGTTGTAAGGTTAAAGCTGTAGTTAAAAAAAAAATCAGCACGGTGTGACATCAGCTTCCCTATGATAGCATTGAAATCCTAGTCAAGAATCCACAACATTTTCTACTGGAAAGCTGATCGGTGATGGAGTACTTGGTAAGCAAGCTTTATTTGGGGCATGCACTTTGACGGCAAACACCTTGAGAGCTTGAATATCAGACAGTGGTGGAATGAATCAATAGAAACTAATTTCGCTGCGCTCGAATTGAAATCTTTCGAAGCTCCAACAATTGCTAAAGGACTACAGAATGTGTTAGACGTTTTCAACCTGTGGGTATCAATTGTAATGATTGTTGTCGAAGCAACAAGCGTGAATACCAGCTAAATGACAGGCATTGTAGTTCGACTGCAGCAAATGTTCGAAGAGGAAGGACATCCCACACCTAAGCTCAGCATTATGTGCTGGATCGCAGTTATCAACAATTGAAAGCAAACTCCACCAAAGTTAAAACTGAGATTAAGGAAACAGGTTGTTGCAGAGACGTCAACAAGTTTCTCTTCCGTCACTTCACTTAGAGAAGTGAGAGCTCTTTTGTAAAGTTAAAGTAGATTGCAAACATATGCAATGTAGGGTGGAACTCTGCACAGTTATAGCGTTCTTCCTGGAAGGCATGTAACGCCAACGTAAGACAAATTTGGAAGAAGATTTCTTCATATTGCCACTGATGCCAATTATGTTAATGTACGTGGTCAGATAACAGAGGTATACGCTAATATATCCATAGAAACCATATTCTAGGGGAGCTTTAGTCAGCGACCCAACATTTATTTGGAAAATTATTCCCGAGGTGGGCACTGGCGGGCATCATGACTAAAACCTTATGTCACACACAATTAAAACCTTAGGTCCACAACACACTAAAGCACTATTTTTTAATGAAAATTAAGCTATTGCCTCCTCCTTCAAATTCCTTACAATATTTTGCTATACGTATTATATTCGCGATATTTTGAATACATTTACTTGCACTTTTTAAGCTATTCTTAAGAAGATCGCGTTCGAATGAAACAAAAAAAATATATTTTAAAAAAGGTCCATGTCATAGCTGTCAAAGTTGCCTGATGTTGCACCAAAATTTTGATATTTTTTTTATATTTTTGGCCAATGAATGGATCCTCTGTGCTCTGGTACCATTTTAAATTTTCTTGTGTTTATTTTGATGCCATAAAACCCGAAACATGCTGCATAAAATCGCATCATTCATTTCTTACTTATGGGATGATCATTGGTTCAGCTGTCAATTGTGCAGCGCTGCAGATTTTGCAGATCAATCTATAGCATTGAATGACTACCCAAAAGCTCTGAAATGTTTGAAGACTCACTGGAAAAAATATGAATGTCCACTTGGCATTGCTCGAAACAAAGCGCGTGCGATCAAAGAAATGCTAGACTAATACAAATCCTGCGGCATGAAGGACAGGGTATGAAGGAAATGCCCCTCGGCACCATTCGGGGTGGTTGACTATGTCGGTGAAGCAGGATTACCACTCACCGATATTAATCCTCTTCAATGACAACTTGAATATTTGACTTATTTGTGTCTTTGATAACGATTGTGCCCAATAATATACCTGTTTACAGTGGCTCCAAAATTTTTTCAAAAATACCCATAAACTTATTTTGTGCGTGAGGTTTTTTATCGAGTCACCTTATAATTAGGACGTTATATAATCTTAGGCAAAAAATTCATCATACAGAGATATGAGGTTGTAAAAAAGACATAACCCCAATATCGATATGTGTGTCCGTTCGTCTGTCCGCTTGTTTGAGCATCTTGTGATCACGCTACAATTTATAAGTACACCCTCAGCATTTATGCTAACGAGGGTATATACACTTTCATACGGGCAAAATGTGCCTCATCGAAATAATGATTTTAGACCCCAAGTATGTTTGGACGAAATGTATTTCAGACAATTTGGAGTTGAGTCTGGCTGGAGCGCACGATAACTTTCGAACGAATCAACCGATTCGGTCCAAATTTTGGGTATCGTAATATTTTGTCCAAACTTAGTTTATGTTCGAAGATGGTTTAATCGGTCCACTCCTTCAGATACCTCCCCCACAAAAGATCAAAAATGCTCTGAAAATTTGTGCGCGTGATATGTCTTGAAGGGAGTAACCGATGTGGTCCATACTTTGCACATCGTGAAACTTCTACCAGACTTAGATGGGGTCCCAATATGGATTCAATCGGTCCACTCCTTCGGATACCTCCCACACAAAATTTCGAAAAAGTTCAGTTTTGGACGTGCCACAGAGGGGAAACATAGGCCTAAAGTTGCTCAAAACTCAAAATATGAAAATCGTATTTTTATGAAAAAATGTTAATAAACGGCAACCAGACTCTTTTCTACATTTGCTATAACCATCCTCGACTTTGTAAGATTATCCAATCCAATGCAGCAGTCGATTGAACTCAGCCATACTGAAAACAAAAAGTAAATTTTCGAAAACTAAGAAATTAGGTGAACATTAAAATTACATAATTTTCGCGAAAATTTATATTTTTCAAGATTTATTGTTTTTATACAGTCTCCGAACAAGATTAGCATTTAAAATGTTCAGATTAATTTTACATCTTTGCTCATTAATAATGGTGATACATATCCTCTTTATGAAATTTTTGTATGCTAATTTTTAAGATTACTACAATTTCAATAGTGAAAAAGTCTATTTCCCCGTCGTTTCCCGACCATAGTTTCTTCTAATGTTTTATGCGCTTGAGTCTCAAATATCAGATTCAATCATAAAAAATTGCGCATATTTGCGCCATTCCGAAAAAATCTAATTTTTCTCAACTAAAATATGAAATATTTTTATATGGAATTGCAAGGTTTACTCACACTAAATTTTGCTCCGCCTTATAACCGGGGCTCTTATTTATCAGATAAAACCAACACCTATCAAATATGTTTGCATTATTCAGAAACATTCACGGCTTTTCTCATGTGAATTGAGAAAAATTTAATTTAAGTAAGTTTCAAAACATAAAATTTGGAATGAAATATATGTATATGGGACTATATATACATCTGTACCGCTTTATTTGAAAATTGGCTCAATGTTTTTTTATGCTAGTTCAGGTTGCATGTGTCAAATTTCAGTGATTTTGGTGCATTTTTATCTCATATCAGATGCGAATATATATGGAAGCTGCATCCAAATCTGGACCGATTTTCATTATTTTCTATAGGATTAATCCTTATACAGAAGATATGCTTTGTGCAAAATTTTATATCAATCGGACTATAAATGAGCTTTCTAGGGCTTTTGATCAACTTTTAACACAAATTTCCCCTCTGTGCGTGCCCTCGAACCGCTTTGATTTTTGTTGTAACAACTTGTATTCACTGCCCCCCATACGGTAATACAAGTTTTATCAGGGGCAAGTCGATACTTCCTGAGAAAATAGCCTGAAAGCTGCAAAAAAACCCTATGACACCGTGTGTAGTGGTTGGGGCGCTAGATAACTCTCGAACGGATCGGCAGATTCGATCTAAAATTTGGCCTTCGTATTTTGTCCAAACTTAGTTTAATTTCGAAGATGAGACATATCTACTCCTTTAGGTACCTCCGCCACAAAAGTTCGAAAATGTTGGGAAAATTTGTGCGCATGATAACTCTTGAAGGAAATGAACGATTTAGCCCATACTTTAATATATCTACCAGATGTAGATCAGGTTCGAATATGGACTATATTTGTCCGCTTCTTCGGGTACCTCCCACACAAATTTCGGATATATTCACTTTAAGACCTGCTCTCGAATTACTTTGATTTTTGTTGAAGCAACTTGCATTCGCTGCCTCAATTACGAAGTAAAAGCTATTTCAAGGGCAAATCCATACTTCTTGAGAAAACAGCCCGAAACTTGTAAAAACCCATATGGCACCTTATGTATTGGCTGGAGAGCTCGAACCGAATATTGCGTTCGTTCACACTTTGGGTACCGTAATATTTCTTCAAATATTAGATATTTGAAGGTGGTGCTTATAGGTCCACTACTTTCGGTACCTCCCCCAGAATAGTTCGAAAATATTCGCTACAATGGTACGTGCGATATCTCATAAACGTAGGAACCTATTTGGTCCAAACTTTTGAACTTTAAATATTTTGTTTATGTTCAAATGTGGGCCCTATCGGTCCAATCCTTGGTACTTATGTTCAACATTTTTGTGTGGTTAAGGCTCTTTTCGAGGATCCTTTGGAAATTTTTACCGAAGGTTTTCCTAGTGGCCCCGTTAACAGCGATATTATGTTTTTCTTAGGCAAGTATGGTACAAATGTCCTATCTATAGATATCCTCCGCAAATTTGTGAGTTTTAATCCAATCCATATTTTGGTCGGTTAACGCCCAAAATTTTGAAAAGCCTCCTTAATGCACAATTTTTTTTTTGGGAAAATCTGTTTCAATCCACACATGCTGAGGGTATATCTCTGTCGGCAAAGCCGACTGATACTTTATTACTTGTTTTGATACATAGTTTCGTCGAGAAATGTTTTATGGCAGTATGGGTCCCAGAGGGAAGAAGTCTTTTGAATATTTCCGCTTCTATTCTAAAACAAAAGCCAGCTAATGAAATTGGAACACATTACATTTACTTTGATGCAAGGTGGATTGGTTGACCATCTAAACCAGCGTCGCCCAAGATATTACCATCAATGTTTTAGAAGGTGTGTATATATGGGTGAAAAGAAAGAAGAAAACACTAGCACTTAAAATACCCTAAACGTTTGAGGGGCTTATGTTTGCTCACTAAATTATAGTGTGTAGTGAAAGTAGTTAGCTACGTGAGACCACTGGAGGTATGGGTCAATTAGAAAAAAAAAAACAAAAAAAAAACAGAGAAACGAAGAAAACAAGGCAGTGGTCCAGAAGCCTTCGCATAGCAAACCTTAGCATCAAATTCTATATTGATATAACGATGTAGGTCTGTCCTTCCGTCTATCTGTTGAATGTATGCAGCAATATTTAAGATATAGTTTAATAATTTAGTACAGAATTTCTCCTAGAATGTTTGGTATTGGAAGTGGGTTATATCGGTCCACGTTATGATATAGTCCCCGTAGTATTGATAATTAAATTTGGTGTTTAGTCTTCCCTGGGGATATAAAACTTTCCACGTAGAATGGTAGGTACACGTCCAGGTTTTGATATAGCCTCCCGATTTTCGGTATATTCAAGGTTTTAGCCATATTATTCAACCAAAATGGCTATAATTTGGGTTTGTGGGGAATCTTAAATATTCATGCAGAGAATTGTCGGTATAGGTCTACTTTTTGATATAGCTCCCATAGAACGGTACCGCCTGATTTTCGGTATATTGGGGCGGTATATTATCCTAATGAAATGGCTGAAATAAGTTAAAGCAGAGAGTTAATAGTTCGGCCTTATCGATGAACGATAATGAACACTCTAAATATAAAAACCTCAGCATTGGTACCCTTCATCGTAATGTAGGCGACATTTCGTGAGTATTCCAGCCACGTTAAACGTCTCCATAGGTTCATATCATTGAGCTAATATGAAATTACGCCAAACCATTGACATTTTCTCAAAATAGTCTGGTTTAATCCCATTGTTGTTGTTTTATTATTTTAAAACAACTAATTTATTATTGGAAAAAGTTTGGCATTGTTCGCCAAGACGTAAGGCAGGGAAGACTAGTTTCGATCCCCGCCACTGGATCTCATCAGTTCCCTTGTTTCCTGTTTGTGGATATTCTCCACCGAAGTTATTTCTTCAACAAGAAACTTTTTATACCCAAACATCAATAGTCAACTCGAAGTATAAAGGTGAACAAAGAAAAAACTTCACAACTCCGACGAAGGTGTGTGCGAAACAACCCAAAACTTTTTCCACTGCTATGTGTCGTTGAATTTCGACGAATGCACATAACAAAATTTCGTTGGTAGCTTGTTGCAGCCATCCATACAAACGGTGCCAGTGTTTCTCAAATCGAACATTGGTACAATTTTTTTTTCAAAATAGTCTGGCTGGCGAATATCCACAAACAAGAAACAAGGGAACTGATGAGATCCAGTGGCGTGGATCGAAACTAGTCTTCCCTGCCTACCCCTTGGCGAACAAAGCCAAACTTTTTCCACTAATAAATTAGTTGTTTTAAAATAATAAAACAACAATGGGATTAAGCCGGTCTATCAAAAAAAAAAAAGAGAAAACAAAATTGTATTAGCTATCCCAATTAAAAAACTCCACCAATGTTCGATTGAGATTTTCGATCCAAAACTAAGGCAAAAATTGTAGCCAAGACAATAGTTAAGAATTCTCTAGTACATCGCAAAACTATTGGAATGCTCCTTTTGGCCCCGTAAGAGTGCAAATTTTGGTAATTTATCAATATGTTCACGAAAAAATTGCCTTAACTACCTAAAGGAGCGTTCCAATGCTTTTACGATGTTCTAGAGGGTTCTTAAGTATTGTTTTGGCTCCAACTTTTGCCTTAGTATTGGATCGAAAATCTCAAGTGTTTGGCTGTTAAGGGCAAAATATAAAAAATGTTGAATTTTCTACATTTTTTTAAGAGTAGTAAATCCTCACGGTGCTCTTGAAACAATTTTAAATGGAAGGTGCTTACACCTCGGAAGTTTTTGCGGATTCCGAAACTACAATGTTTATAGATGAGAAAAATAAAAAAACAAAAAAAATCGCCGGAGCGCTTTTTAAATAAATCGCGATTTAAGTTGACATTTTTATGGATTGTTTAGGTTTTCACGATTTTGCTTAGAAACCGCAATTCATATCAAAAAGAGACTAAAGAAAATGTTGTAGCTATGAAAATTCTCTACAAGATTGACCTTTATGGTATTCTCGTCGGTTTCACCGTTTTTGAGATATAGAAGTTCAAATTGGGACAATTCAAATTCAATTAAATTCTGTATCGCCCCCTTATAAAACAATGTCATGACTGCAAATTCCCAACATAAACTTATATATCTAAAAAAATGTTACAACTTAGGATAAGTTTCTTAAGCCAGTCTTGTAGAGAATTTTCACAGCTATAAGATTTTCTCAGGTCCCATATCGATAAGACTTACCGTATTCAAGCAAAATCGCGAAACCCTAACAAAAAAACCTAAAAATGTAAACTGAGCTTCATTATATCAAAAATGGTACAGGCTGGGAACAAATGATAAACGTCAATCCTGTAGAGAATTTTCACAGCTACAACATTTTCTTTAGCTCCATTTCGATTGGACTTGCGGTTTCCAAGCAAAATCGTTAAAACCTAAAAAACACCTAAAAATGTGCATTTTGACCGCGATTTATTTAAAAATCCCTACAGCGATTGTTTCTTGTTTTTGGATTTTTCTCATCTATGAACATTGCTGTTTCAGAATTCACAAAAACTTCCTCTGTGTAAGCGGTTTTCATTAAAAGTTAGTTAAGGCGCACCCTTCATGATATTCTTTTATAAGGGGGCGATACAGTCAGTGCATTGTCCCAATTTGAACTTCAACATCTCAAAAATGGTGAAACCTACGAAAATACCGTAAAGGCCAATCTTGTAGAGAATTTTCATAGCTACAACCTTTTCTTCAGTTTTATTTTGATAGGACTTGCGGTTTCTAAGCAAACTCGAGAAAACCTAAACAACCCCTAAAATGACAACTTGAATCGCGATTTATTTAAAAAGCGCTCCGACGATTTTTTTTGTTTTTTGATTTTTCTTATCTATGAACATTGTAGTTTCAGAATCCCCAAAAACTTCCAAGGTGTAAGCACCTTCCATTTAAAATTATTTCAAGAGCACCGTGTCCTTACAAAAAAAATGTTTAAATAGGTCTACCGCCCGCTAGCTAGATATATAGATAGATAGATAGATAGATAGATAGATAGATAGATAGATAGATAGATAGATAGATAGATAGATAGATAGATAGATAGATAGATAGATAGATAGATAGATAGATAGATAGATAGATACAATTTGGCAGTACAATAGATACGATTTGGCAATAGTTTGTATCTTGTGCCAGCCGAAGATTTCAGGGATTTTACCACGCTTAAAATATACATCATTTTAGGGTAATCATTAGTTTTGTTGCAATATATCTTCACCCAACCTGTATTCTGAAAATGTGGGAATGGGACTTTCAAACGATGAGGCAATAAACTGATACATTTTTGGAAAAAAATTGTTCTGCGGTTTTTAAATCTATAGGTCCATGAAGTCAACAAACATTTTTCTTTTCATGTACCAATAATACATGGGTTCTATTGTGAATCAGGAGGGGGCAAAGTTTAGCATACATATATCCAAGCGTCTTTATCATTTTATCTATATTTTGTTTTTAATAAAATGGAACGACGAACGAAAAATTACCAATATTTAATGTCTTCCTCATTTCCCTCATCCTATCGAACAAAACTGTCTGCGGTATTCCCAAAGAATTTCATGGGAAACAAAATATAGAGTTGATTTCTTGAAAAAAAGGACATAAGGAAACAAAAACCGTAGTGTTGGTAGTGTATTTGTGTGTGTGTATGTGTAAACAATGAAATTACATGTTCTTGAGAAAACAAAACAAAAGTAGGGCAGTGTGTTTTCATTGTATTCAGCTGCTTGTTCTTCTTCTTTCTCCAGAAAAAAAGAAAAATATAAATGTGTTAAGTTACCAGTTTTTTCCACTCTCACAGACTTTCACTGTTACATTTCACTCTCTCACATTTTCGCTCTCTTTTGGTTTACAAACAACTCTCTCTCTCTCTTCACGAAAAGTTTTCAGACAGAGAGAAAGAGCGCACACGGCAAAAATATTTATAAAGCTTAAATAACAGTCATTGCTTGTTTTGACGTTCAACGTGGCGGATGTGTAATGGAATATACAAAAAAGTGTTAATAGTTAAAAAAAAACAAACAAGTTAAAAAAGTAAACAATTTGAAAAGGAAGAAAAATTTAAAAGACTACATTTTAGTTTAAATAAACTAATCTAAAATATCTTCCTTTTTTATTGAAAAAATATACAAAATTGTTCCCCGCAAATAACAACTATCTCCATGTGTATGTGTGTGTATACTCCTGCCTTGAGTTTCGTTAAGAAAAAAAAGCTTTTCTGTATCATGTCCTGTGTGAGTGTGTTACCATTTTCGGGAATTAACAAAAAAGGAAGTGCCGATAATAACAAAACATAAACAAAGCCAAACATTTTACCGCTTTTTGAATTCTCAAAGTGTGTTAAGTACTGTCGCGTGCTCTCCGTGTTTTGTTATCGGGAATTTGTGTTTTTTTATTCTTGTCAGTCTCTATTACTGCGATTGGACGACATTCCACTAATATTGTTTCTTTTTTTTGTTGCAGAAATCATAACAACGTTAATGTAAAACAAATAACCAAAAACAACAACAACATACCGATTGTGTTAAATTAAATTATAAACCCTTAATAAAGTGCCATTGTTTTGAAATTAAAGAAAAAATACTCGAAATACTACAACGTTTTTTTATTTGTAATCATCACATTGCAAAACAAAACAAACAAAAAAATAACCAAAATCCTTGTGGCTTAAATTATTTTTATTGCAAATTTAATTTTATACCAACTAACAAAAGAAAGAATAACACCATTTACCAAATATCTTCATCACAGCCAGTAAAGAAAAAACCGCAACAACGATTTAAAAAACGCTGCGAAAAAATATTTTTTTGTTGCAAAGAATGGCATTGTAATCAAATTTTAGAAGATTGTAAAAAGGAAAAAAAAAACGAATAGCCAAACATCGTTATTAAACAAGCAACAGCAACAAGAACCACAAACAATAACTAAATGTTCAAGTCCTTAGTGTGAATGTTGGCAACAGTGGAGTGGGACGTTGGTTTAGCCTGTAATAGGTAAGTCAAGTGAAAACTTACTTTTTTTGACAATAAAAAAGGTTATATAATTATAATAATAATGAAGTTAAGATGGCACAGAAGCGAATACTTAGGGATAATTGAGCACATGATGTTTTCAATTAAATGGCGTATGCAAAATAAATAATTTTATAAAAAAGTATTACTCATACGACATGTTAAAGGTTATAACAAATGAATAAAAATAAATACATATACCCCCATTATTACAAGTCTTCTTTTGTTATATTTTCGATTTACCGAACAGATTTATAGCGTTCCGGTTAACTTAAAGTTAAAAGTGATGATGGAATTTCAGGGAGGAGCTTCTTTTCATTAACTTTCAATGTGAAAATTATATGTTTAATGCCTCCAAGTTAGTTTATTTTGCATTTTCAAATCCATCAGATAGTAAAAGAACACATGTAATAATGGCCCATAGACATGTTAGCAATGCAGAGGTAAACTGTTTTAAAGTCTACTTACAGTGACTGCCACTAAATGTTAGCTATTTTCATGTATAAAAAAGTTTGGCCTATTAAAGATAATTAACGATTAATTTTCATTTTTTAAGGAATAGTGTTTGTTTGTTTCTAATACATTTTGTAAGATAATAACATTGTGAAAATTTATAAATAATAAAAAATATATTTTTTTAAAAATAATAATATAAATAACAAAAAAGTATCAGTCAGCTGTGCTGACGGAGATACAACCCAGCCACTGAAAAAAAAACAACAACAAAAACCAAACCGTATATAAAATATATTGATTTTGTATCATGAGTTTGCTTTAAAATCTGTAGGTACCGTAATTTAGGGCTATACCAAATGACATATACCAAACATTTGTAGTAACCAAACTTCTTCATAAAGGACTCGAAATATTAAATTAGTTTAAACTAAGTTTAGAAGAATTTTTTGAAACAGTTTTAGAGTTATCCGTTCTCTCAGGGTGCCACCGTGGTGCAATGGTATGCAATATTCTCTAGAAGTTTTGTATTAGGAGACGCCGTTCGGACGATAAATGTAGGTCCCATAGTGACTTATTCCGGAAAAAAATTGTACCGTTGTAAATGAGGCCGCTAGAACAACCTACAGATAAAAAGAATCAAAATGATGCGAGATGAGCTCTTAAACTTCACTTTTACCGAATTTTGTGTGTGAGGTACTCGAAGGAGTGGACCGATATATCGACACCTCCAAATAATAGTATGCTAAGTCTAAAAAGTGAGTTTTGCAGGAGAAGCTCTCAAAGTTTTGATTTTTTTTTGAACTTCAGTACTATGCTAAGTCAATATTTGGTTATAACTTTTGTTCGGATTGACCGATCATTACCAAAATTAGACAGAATTTAAGTTAAAGGACGTTCGACACCTCCAAATAATAGTTTGCTAATTCTGAAAAGCGAGTTTTGCAGGACAAGCTCTTAAAGTTTGGAAATTTCTTTGACGTTCAGTACTATGCTAAGGAAATATTTGTTTATAACTTCTGTTCGGATTGTCCGATCATTAACAAAATTTGACAGAATTTAAGTAAAAGGACGTTAAATATAAAAACGTAAAGAACTTGAAAACATGCTAAGTCGACTTAGCATACTATTGTTTGGAGGCGTCGATATGCCATATTCAAACCCGATGTATCTCGAAGGAATAACACGATGAGCAAAGTTTCGACTAAATGGACCATTTTACAGAAAAATTTTAAACTTTTATGGGGGAGGTACACGAAGCAGTGGACCGCTAAGGCAGTGGAATCTGTTGATCCGTTCGAGAGATATCGTGCGTACCAGCCAGACAGACAGACATGCGGACGGACATGGCTAAATCGACTCCAAATTATCTGAAACGAATTTCGTCCAAACATACTTGGGGTCTAAAACCGTTATTTCGAGATCAGTGGGTCATCGTATAACTTGTGGACCAGTATGCCACTAAGTATGGACTTGTCTGCGGAAAACATAATGTCGCTGTAAACAGGACCACAACGAACAGCATCGATATACATTTCCAAAGGATATTCGAACAGACCCTAAACTGCACTTAAACACAAGAGTTGAACTTTTGTGGGGGAGGTACCCTAAGGAGAGGTCCGAAATGGGCCAATTTAGAAGTTAAACTAAATTTCGATGACAAATTGGTTGCCACATTCAAGATATATCGTGCATACCATTTTAGTGACTTTATAAACATTGTTGAAAAGTACCAGAAGTTGTGGACCGTTTTTGACCATTTTCGAAAAAAAACTAAGTTTGGACAATATATGACGATATCGGTTGATCAGTTCGAGAATTATCGTGCTCTTCATCCACTACATATGGTACCATATGGGTTTTTTTACAACTTTCGGGCTGTTTTCTCAAGAAGAATGGACTTGCCCCTGAGAAAACTTTTACCGTCGTAATGGAGGCAACGAATGCAAGTTGCTTCAACAAAAATCGAATTGATTCAAGAGCTGGTCTTAAAGTAAACTTATCCCAAATTTTGTATGGGTGGTACCCGAAGGAGTGAACAAATATAGTCAATATTCGAATCTGATCTATATCTGGTAGATATATTACACACGGTGTCATAGGCGTTTTTTGCACGTCTCAAGCTATTTTCTCAGGAAGTATGGACTTGCCCCTGGTAAAACTTGTACCGTGGTATGGAGGGCAGTAAATAAAAGTTGTTAACACAAAAATCAAAGCGATTCGAGATCAGGTCCTAAACTGCATTTTTCCGAAATTTTGTGTGGAAGGTACCAGAAGAAGTCCTGTAGAAATTTCACGATGTGCAAAGTATGGACCAAGTCGGTTACTCGCTCCAAGAGTTATCATGCGCATAAATTTTCCGAACATTTTCGAATTTTTGTGGGGGAAGTACCGGAAGGAGTGGACCGATATGGCCCCTATGGCCCAAATTGTCTGAAACGGATTTCGTGCAAACATACTTGGGGTCTAAAACCATTATTTCGATGAGGCACATTTTGCGACTATGAAAGTGTATGTGCCCTTGTTAGCCAAATGCTGAGGGTATAAACATTTCGTTTTGTTTTTCAGCAAATACATTTTCAGAATTCAAAGGAAATTTTGCATATGTGTTAAAAAAAAAAAAACTAAAAAATACCTAGAATTTGCAATAAATCTCTTTAAGGGAGCTATCCAGTTGTGCAGACAAGAAAATAATTTTCATGTTTTTTTTTTCCAAAGAAACTACCAATGTTTTTGATCTGTAGATCTTTCTTTCATCTGAAAGAGCACATCTTAAACTTTTGCAATTTTTGTTGTTGAAAATATTGCATAGTTTTGTGGCAAATGGTAAATCGAAAACGTATGGGCCGATCTTCATATATTTTCAGAACCTAATGATCTTGCCTTTAAGTGAAATAGAATTTGAAAAAAATCAGTTAAAAAAATTGTGAACTGTTAAAGTCAAAATTTCGATTAAAAAATGGAAATTTTTGTCCAAAAATAGGGCAAACCATTAAAAACAATCTATCTCGCTCAAAGACAAGATTTGTATGTATTTAATAAGCTTACTAAAATATATGAAGATCGGTTAATTCGTTTTCGTGCTATCGTTGGCACCGCTTTCAAAAATGTCATTTCGAGAAAAAAACGCGTTTTAAGTTGAGCCTCTACACACAAAACACAACTTGTTCCTCACTTCAAAATTAGCCAATAAAATTTTTTCGAAAGGGTGTAACTAACCCCTTAACCCATGGGATGTGGTAACAATAAAAAAACTAGATAAAGGCTACGGCATGGTCCGCAGATATATGACAGCTTTCGGACTTGGGTATATATTTTTTTCTGGATTCAAGGATGAGCGAACACTAATATTTAAAAGTCTTAGAGTCCCCATTGCTTTAAAAAAATCTGTATTTCTTAGTACAGCTACATAAATACAAAAATAATATTGAAGATGTTACGATTAAAGGCCATGTTAATGTCGATTGCGACACTTTAACTATGAATTATGTTTTCTTCCATTGCTCATTGTGAAGACTTTAATAAAGCAAGTGGTAAAATCCGAAACAAATGTAAATTACTTTCACTCCTAAATAAAAATTCAATTTTTTTTTATTCATATACACAGGTTTATTTCTTTATTACTCATGTCTGTAGGTCAAATTAACCTTTTGGCCTTGGATTCTTTATAACGAATTTTCTCTATAACGTAGTAGTTCTTCGGTCCTCAAGTGCTACGTTATAGAGAAGTTCGACTGCTGTTCTATTAAATGGCCGATTAATCTTGGTATCTCATTCAAGGAATATTAATAATTTTTAGGAAGCAATCGACAGCGTCCCAATATCCGCCATGTTCTAAAATATTTCCAAATATTTCACTTGCGACCAGCTGAGACGAAGAGGTTGTTTAGACGATCTATAACGATTTCAGTCTTTCTCTTCATTTCTTTCGGAGTCGATGTAGCCATATCCGTCTGTTATAATCACTCTATCGTCCACAATTGAGCTATAACGCTATATTTAGGTTTAGTTCGAAGATGGGATATATCGACCCACTGTTTGGTATTCATAATTTATATACGTTATATACGTTTTGGTATAACCCCATATAACGGTAACTCTTAATGTTCGGTATTTTAAGGATTTTAGCTACATTTTTGGAACACTGCAGTCACCAAACTTCCCCAATAAAAATTGTGAACATACATAGGTTCATGTTTTTGTATAGGAGGATTTCAGCTAAATCTGCATCAATTAGCTGTAATTTGGCATTTAGAATTCCTAGTGGTTAAAACACTTCCCCGCCACAATTGTGGGTTCCCAGAAGCCAAACAAATTCTCCAGCGCTAATTGCTTACGTAAGTTTATGTAGTTTGTATCTATATTTTCAGTCTAAACTGGTTGTAATTTGACAGTGAAACTTCTAGGCTAGGCCCTGTGCAAACTATTTGAACTATTGTTGGGTTTTGTTCTGTCAGATCCAACTGGGATTTTATGGCCCCATCTAAACATGGTTAAGTAATGAATTTTTGAAGCAATTCGACATTTGAAACCAATGCGAATATTTTTCTGATCTCTAAAGCAAAGTCGTAGATAAGAACAAGAATAAAATATTTGGAGAAATAATGAACTCGAAAAAGTATTACTATATGTATATAAAAAATAAAATTGAAATTTGTTTGTACGTTTGTTTGTTTGTGCCTTATAGACTCGAAAACCGCTGAACAGATCTTACTGAAATGTTTAGGGTACATTGCTACATGGCCTGGAATGAAAATAGGCTATATAATTTTTTGAAATTTCGCGTTGATCTGGAGATATAGCATCAAAACCGGAGGTACCTCCAAAAAATTTAGTTTTTGTATGCAAATATCTTTGAAACTATTACAGATACAATCTTCAAATGTTGTATTTGTGACGGAATTTGACGTAGAAATAAATTTGCCAAATTATATTCAAATCGGTTCAGATTTGGACATAGCTCCCATACACATATATTTTCGGACGATTTCCTTATTTTATGCGCCAAACACGCTTTATATGTCCAATTTCGCTGAAATTCAGACTGTGTGATGGATATTGGCCTAGAAATATATGTGCCAATTTATATCGAAATCAGTTCAGATTTGGATATAGTTCCTATATATACTTTCTGTCGATTTCATGTATTTGAGGCACCAAACACGCTATATATGTCCAAATTCGCTGAAATTTGGAATGAGTTACAGAACTTGGTCTAGAAATAAATGTGCCAAATTGTATCGAAATCGGTTCAGATTTGGATATAGCTCCCATATATATTTTCGGCCGATTTTCCGCATTTTATGCACCAAACACGCTATATATGTCCAATTTCGCTGAAATTTGGAATGAGTTACAGAACTTGGTCTAGAAATAAATGTGCCAAATTATATCGAAATCGGTTCAGATTTGGATATAGCTCCCATACACATATATTTTCGGCCGATTTTCCGAATTTGATGCACCAAACACGCTATATATGTCCAAATTCGCTGAAATTTGGAATTTGTTACAGAACTTTGTCTAGAAATAATGACAAATTATATCGAAATCAGTTCAGATTTGGATATAGCTCCCATATATATTTTCGGCCGATTTTCCGCGTTTTATGCACCAAACACGCTATATATGTCCAAATTCGCTGAAATTTGGAATGAGTTACAGAACTTGGTCTAGAAATAAATGTGCCAAATTATATCGAAATCGGTTCAGATTTGGATATAGCTCCCATACACATATATTTTCGGCCGATTTTCCGAATTTGATGCACCAAACACGCTATATATGTCCAAAATCGCTGAAATTTTGAATGTGTTACAGAACTTGGTCTAGAAATAAATGTGACAAATTATATCGAAATCGGTTCATATTTGGATATAGCTCCCATATATATTTTCGGCCGATTTTCAGCATTTTATGCACCAAACACGCTATATTTTCCAATTTCGCTGAAATTTGGAATGTGTAACGGAATTTGGTCTAGACATAAATGTGCCGAATTATATTGAAATCGGTTCAGATTTGGATATAGCTCCAATATATATTTTCGGCCGATTTTCCACATTTTATGCACCAAACACGCTATATATGTCCAATTTCGCTGGAATTTAGAGGGTCTGACGGAATTTGTTCTAGAAATAAATGTGTTAAATTATATCGTGATCGGTTCAGGTTTGGATATAGCTCTTATATATATTTTCGGCCGATTTCCTATTTGTCATGTGTTACAGAACTTAGTCTAGAAATGAATGTGCCAAATTATAACGAAATCGGTTTAGATTTGGATGTAGCTCCTGTATATATTTTCGGCCGATTTCCTGTATTTTATGCACCAAACTCGCTATATATGTCCAATTTCGCTGAAAATTGAAATGCGTAACGGGATTTGGTGTAGACATAAATGTACCAAATTATATCGAAATCGGTTCAGATTTGAATATAACTCCCATATATATTTTCTGCTGATTTTCTGTATTTTATGCACAAAACACGCTATGTATGTTCAATTTCAATGAAATTTGGAATGAGAGACGGGATTTGGTCTAAAAATAAATTTGACAAATTATATCGATATCGGTTCATATAGGAATATAGCTCCCATACATATTTTCGGTTGATTTCATGTTTTTGTTACATATTGAACATATGTATGTATATGTATGTATGTATGTATGCATGAAATTTTGACGACTTAGGCGTCAGTAGAAGTCATCATTATTTACACAAGTAATTATAGTTGGGAAGGAATTGACCAAGGCTACAGCTATTAAGTATCATATCTTTAAGAGACTTCTTAAGATGTATGTTTTATTATGATATATCTAAATCATTAGGAATACTTATTGGCGGAAAGGCTTTCGGAAGAGTGTTACCTCCTGAAACATACAAAAATACCATAGTAGCTCCATAACAATCCTGAATAGGTATATAACGCCTTCATGTCTCCTATATTTATTCGTTAAAATATTAAAAACGTTAATATAAGTATGGCATTCCATTATATTTTATCGTAGTCGGGGCAGCAAAGCGCACCGGGTTCAGCTAGTATGTATATAAAAATTCCAAAATTGTATACATTTCGCACCATATCTCCAAAACTGTTATTTTTTTCTTAGAATAAAAATATTCGCTTAGAATAAAAATATTCGCTGCAATGTTATAAACAACTCTTTAGAACATGACATTTTTGTAAAATGCCTCTATCACGTTGTTTTTAGTATATTTCTCAACGACAATTTAACAAATATGTCAATAATGTGGTTAAATCCCAAATGCGAGAATAAAATTATACAAAATACCGCTGAAACAACATGAAATATTATTTGGAAGGTTACTTCGTTCAATCCCTAATAGTTTAGCTGATACCGACCAGAATACCAGAAATTTTGTAAAATTTTCTCTATTTTATCGGTTTTGATACCCTAGATGGATGTTAACATATAAGTCCTTCTAGTTCAAGGCTACAATATTGCTAAAGCAAATCCAAATTCCTATTCGTTTCTGAGATAAACTCCCAATAAATGCAATAAATTTAGTTTTAGCCCGGTTTAGATAAGACCATAAAATCCGAACTGGATCTGACAGGACAAAACCAAACTAGGGTTTTTGTAGTCTCAATACGTATTTTAAAAAAATGCATACTAGAAGTTGTTTGCATTTTCAGTGTTACATAGTGCACTAGATCATTTTTCTACGGGTGGGTTCTTATGAACAAACCATATATGATACACATCTTAGCTCACTACTCTTAGCAGTTATTATAGATTTTTTCTACAGAACATTTCTGATTTTATTGGGGTGTATCCTAACTAATAAATCTGTAGCATTTGAGAAATAATTAGCTTTCAATTTTGCTAAGCTTTTTAAAATGACGCCTTGTGTTTACAATAGTATGCATAAAAAATCTTTAAAATCGATCACAAATCCCATTTTAAAGTTAAGAAAATTCAAAATTCCTGTTTTGCTTTCGATTGCCTTTGTTTTCGATACCTCCTAGCAGGTGTAATTAGCCAAATTCCAGAGATATCGCAAAATGCGAATTTCAATT
Organism: Musca autumnalis; assembly: GCF_047663935.1. Taxonomy (NCBI): domain Eukaryota; kingdom Metazoa; phylum Arthropoda; class Insecta; order Diptera; family Muscidae; genus Musca; species Musca autumnalis. The sequence goes on from NW_027411644.1 coordinate 323,933,722, forward strand.
TGTAATGCATCGAAATCGTCGGATTGGGCAAAAATCTTGTGTGAAGACATACATATACAAATCTCTCCGCTTTAGGGGTATTCCCAATAGAAGCCTAATTTTATAATGATTCAAAGTTGGTTGGAATAGGTGGTCAAATAATGGAAATATGACAATAGTCACCAATCCATCAAATTTTTAGATGTATTTCAACAAATTTAAATTCAAATTAAAATTGGGAAAAATTTTAATTCTCTTTTGAGTTGAGCTGTTAGACCTAAGAGATACATTGAGAAATTAGGAGTCTACCGAAGTCCCTCGCATCCAACCATTACGCTACGTTTTACGGGTGGTTAAGCCGATCTTCAGGCGTATTAGGATATTTTTGTGGCAGACGAAGGCAAAGCTTGGTAACTAGTATATATATCGCACTTCATTTGATAAATGCATATGCGAAATTATGTCAGTTAATTGAAACTCCAAACTTTTCTTATAGTCCTGCTTGGAAAAAAGGAAACATTTTTCCGTTCGAATTTTGGTCTTTTGTCAATCTTTTTGTCTACTAAAGTTATTTTCTGTGTTGTGTCATTGTGCAAATGTGTTATTGATGGTTTATTTTTAATGAATTAGGAAATATTCATGACATTTACATAGATATGCCTCCATAAATCACTATATGTATGTACGTACATACAACATGACCTTTGAAAAATGTATTTTTCTTATTAGATTATTTTGTCTATTGTTAATCCAATAATGTAAAACATTTGATTGAAAAGGAGGTACACAGATATTGACATGTTATTTGTCAATCATAGAAATCAAGATAAAATAGGGTAGTAGTTATTATAACATTAATTCATGATTATTTTTCCGTAATGTATAAATGACAAAACTCATTAATTATATTTATTACAAAGAAAAGAGGAATATATTGTATGAGTATAATATATCACAATTTGAAAATATTTGAAACCATAATATATCTGTTCCATAACCAACCAATACGTTGATGTTTTTTCTCAATTGTCGGATTTACGAACCAATATTTAGATCAAGGCTCAACATAACAACAAATTATGTATAACGAACCCTAAAAATGCGTACTTTTTTAAGCAATGTTTAGATGTCTGAATTTTGTTATTTGTGCCACATGTCGTATGAGTAATATCACATTTAATACAAACAAGTATACGCCATCTGATCCAATATGTGCTTACATTTGAAAGGCAAGAATTAATATCGAATAATAATATTGACAAAGAACCATATATAATAAATATTTGACAGTATATAAAGCAGGAGTATTTGTTAATTAATTTATTTAAATATTTATATTTATATAAAAAAAATTTCAACTCAAAACTTCGCCCATTAATATCGCATTAATACAAATGATTCATTCTCATTAGCTTGTCCAGAATTGTTTTCTTTTTTTCTCAAAACTAATAAAATATGTATGGTAACATGGGGCGCCTTCGCCACGTTTTTGTTCAAAATGTTCTCATACCGACACCGTTAAAGTTTTTTCAAATATTATTTTTGGTAAAAATACTAGCATATCTTGACTATAAGTTTTGATATATAAATGGTTATAATTTTGTTTTTAAAATATTATTTTTGAAAATTTACAAAATGTCTAAAACGTGGCGAAGCCTCCCCATCCATGGGGCAGCTTCGCCATCGATATTGAACATTCTCCAACAGACTCTAAAACTGTAATTATCCATACTTCTTCCTTAAATGTCAACATTATGCCAAAAAGGAACATGTTTTCTATTGAATTATCTAAAATGATTTTAAAATTCACAAAAAGTAACCGATTCTAGCGGTTAATTGAAGTAGGTACCTTGAATTTAGGTACAAAAATCATAATATAACTAAAATAAGATACGTTTAGGATAGTATTTGATTTTAACTTCACGTTATAGTGTGTTATATCTATGGTATAAAGAATTTAAGTTAAACATGACAAATTTCTAAGATTAACCCACCACGCCCCTATCATGGCGTAGGCGCCCCACCTCTTACATATTTCATAATATTAATATATTGACATTTGCAATTGCTTTTTTCATGCGAATTATTGGGATTTATATTCTTCAGTAGTTGTCTACTAACGGTATAAAATCTTTTTTTGATATCACCAAAGGTAAAGAAGATATCACAAAAAATACATACCATAAATATTTTTCCCAATACCCTGCAAACACAAAACCGCGTGTGTCCGCTATCATACCTATAGAACAACTGCCAACTTTTGGGAGATGATAGATCTTCATTAAACTCACAATTTTGCCTTTAACGGATTTTTTCTAGCACTTGTATTTTGCGAGAAAATCGGCGCTGGCGTAGCCGCCCCAGTGGCGAAGGCGCCCCATGTTACCATATATCAATATAATTAAATAAATGTTTATATAATTATTGACTTGCAATTTTTATTTATTATTATTTTAAATATGAATATTCGTTTAATTTTAATTGCCTTTATGCAAAAAATAAATAAAAAACAAATAAAAATAAAAATATAAATGCCGGGTTGACAATAGTATTAAACATTGATAATGTGCAAGACGTCAAATTAATATCATTTGACGTAATGATAAATTAAGCATTTGTAAATAAACATTTAAACATTGACTATAAGGTTGGCTGCTTGAAATTGATATATTTTTTATTGAAGACTGTGATGTCAGTCAGAATGTGTCATTTAATTTATTATTACCTATTTGAAAACTGCATTGCCGCTTTACGCCTTAACTTTTGTTACTGCAGCACAAAGTAATGCATTAATTGTAGATAATAGCTCAGTCCTTGTACTTACTAAATGTTACCGAACAAATGTTTAGCAACTTTTTAATTGTCAAAAGTTGTCTAAAGCAACAACATTCTGTAACATTTGATAATAACCATTACAAATTATGGAGTACACGGACAGGCAGAAGTATTACTATTTTGATGATTTTTATTTATATTTATTTTCTGAAAAAATCTTTGTTTGGACAATTAAATTCGGAACAAGCTAATGTAGGCTCATCAATATACTTAAGTAGTAGTGAAATTGAAATTCTAAATTTTAACCATAATTATCCTTATATTTCTCTAATAACAAAGTAACTTAAACAGGCAAATGGCGCCATCAATATTACACTAACAACATTACTATTTCAACAACAACAAATTATTAACAAACATATGCATACGACATTTTAACAATAATGATTCTACACACATCGTATGTATGTAAAGGACGAAGAATATATAATTATAGTTCCTTCTAAAAAAAATATAATGCGGCAATTATTTATACAAATGTATGTGTGTGGAAGTCAACAGTAGCCTCAGCAAGTCGAAAAGAAATTCATACATACTCGTACACATGTACTTACATAGAAGGTAACAAGAGAATATAATAACGCTGAATAAGTGTCAATTAGAAAAAAAAAATACAATAGCCAATGCAACAACAAAAACAACAGCAATTGGAATAACTACAAAAAATATAATAAAAAGACGAAAAGGGGGATCACAAAATTCAAACAGAACATATTGGAGAAGAAAAACAATATACAAAACCTACAAAACCATTGGAAATATTCAAAACAAAAACAACAAATACATATATTGGAAATATTGAAAACAAATTTGAACGCAAAAAAAATATTGGTCACATTGTTGTTGCTGAACGCCTACACAAGAAACTAAAATTACATACATACACACACATATATACATATATGAGAACGCATTGACACGATACACATTGACGTCGTATTATCTATTTATCCATCATTGACAATGGTCTATTGGTGTCCAAATTGTCATGACATTACCGTCTTACCGCCATTGTCGTCCTCACAGGTAAAATAAAATAACAAAGAACAAAAACAACGTAAATGTAGAAATGACAGTAGCAATGAATAAATGTCCATAACAATAAATAATAAAACACAAAACAGAAATCATAACATATGACGGTCATTTGTATTAAGCAGCAACCTTTAAATAATTAAAATACACGCACATGCATATGTACATATTTATATATCAATAGAAATATTACTCATGTGTATATATTCACATATGTACATATGTACGCACATACCTTTTCGTTACATGTTAGAAAAATATTATTATAATTTTGAATATGTATGTCAAAGAAAACCATTAACTATCGCTCTAGTTTGACACTCAGTTGGCAACAAAACCGGAAGGATAACATATTTCGTAAAACTTATCATTTCCGTACATCATAAACTCCCCTAGTTGTTTGTGAGATTATATATGTATAACTTCATTACTCTATCAGTGCAAAGTCCATTTCAAATTGTACTTAGAAGGTTTTAAAACAGTAGATATCATGCTTAAAATAAAAACATCTACATAACGATACGTCGAACCGACTTCCATATGAAGTTAAACTCTTTTTAAATAAAAAAAGGAACTGTTAAGGATGGTTGGTTTGATCCGAAACTATATTCTTCTCTGCCTCCTGATAACACTGTGCAACATTTTCAAGATAATTTTGTGCAAACAACTTCTACTGTGGATATTATGAAAGTACAAACCTAATCGACAAAAACCGTAGTTTGGTTTTGTGTTTAGATGAGGCCATTAAATTTAAACCCGATCTAACAGGGTTTAGATTTAATGGCCTCATCTAAACATGGCTAAATAGTGACTTTTTAGAGCAAATCGAGGCAATATCTCTGAAATAAATTCGAATCTTTTTTAAACCTCTGAAACAAACTTGTAGATAGGAGAACGAAGAAAATATTTGGAGAAAAATTCACCTCGAAAAAATGGATCTGTTGCGCCAAAATGGATAATATATCTAAAAATCCCATATCTCTAAAACTGTTACATTTTTCAATAACTTTTCTTTGGAAGAAATATCCGCTGGAATGTAGTTCACACCTCTCTGAACATTCCATTCTTGTTAAATGTCTCTAACACAATATTTCTTGAATTTTTTTCAGAGGAAATTTTGTAAATATATGAAATTCCAAATATGAAAATAAACAGCCTGTGTGAACATTGTTTGAAATATGTCTTGTAGAAGGTATGGGTGACGTAGTGGATGGATGATACGAAGCAACGGTCCTGACCGGTTTTAACATGGCAAAGCCCAGGATTTATCTTGGTCCCTCTTTCATCTCAAGTGGACACTGACCTCTCCGTGGTGTCACCTGGGGAACTGCCTTTAACACCCGTTAAAGGTAGTGAGCTAACATGTGCCGTGCGTTCTCCCATAAGAACGTTAAAAACTTGGGTTTGGGCGTCGGGCTAGTAACCCTCCCCTAGAAAAAACGAAAGAAAAGAAATACAACCCCCTCTTAAGTTGACGAACCACGCAAACGTTTTAAGGACCATGATCTGCGAATCTGCACCTGGAATGTTCGCACTCTCTATAGAGAAGGTGCAGTCTTCGCATTGGCAGACGTACTTGAAAAGTACAAGGCCGATATTACTGCCATACAGGAAATACGGTGGATTGGGAAAGGCGTCACAACAACACCTAAAGGTGACGCACTGTATTATAGCTGACGTAAAGCATGAGTTTGGTTGCGGATTTGTAGTTAGTCGGAGACTAAAACATCTGGTATCCAGCTTCACTCCAGTGCATGAAAGACTTGCTGCAATTCGAATAAAAGCTAAATTCTTCAACATCAGCTTTATTTGCGCTCATGCTCCCACTGAAGTAAAGGACGAACAGACCAAAGATATATTTTACGAGCGCTTAGAAGAAACATATGACCGTTGCCCTGCCCATGACATTAAAATCATTCTAGGCGATTTGAATGCCAAAATTGGAAAGGAGAATATCTTTGGAACAACAGTCGGGAAATTCAGCCTCTACAGTGAAACATCTGACAATGGTATGAGGCTGATAGACTTTGCAGCTGCAAAAAACATGGTAGTTAGCAGTACCAGATTTAATCATCTCGATATTCATAAGGGCACCTGGCTGTCTCCAGATCAGAAAACAAGAAATCAAACTGATCATGTTGTGATAGATGGAAGACATTCATCGAGCGTGTTGGATGTACGATCGTTCCGAGGCGCAAACATTGATTCGGACCACTACCTTGTTGCAGCAAAGGTACGCACCCGCTTAAACATAGCAAACAAAATACGAACAGACACAACACGAAAGTTAGACATCGGTAAGCTGCAATCACAACAGATAGCCACAGCATATTCCACTCAACTAGCCCAATTGCCTAATCAAAGCACTCCTCATCCCGTTAACATATCAGCGCAATGGTAAAACATTGCCCACTCCATGCAAACAGCCGTAAAATCCATACTTGGATACCAGAGGCATCCACCAAGGAATCCACGGTATGATCAGGAGTGTCGTGCTGCCACCGAAGAGAAAAATGCGGCACATAGGGCTACTTTACAATCCGTAGCAACGCGTAGCGCACGAGAGAGATACAGGGAGAAAAGGAGAGAGGAGAAACGTCTTTTCCGCAGGAAAAAGAGAGAGATGGAAAAGTTGATGGTGTCGACGCGCAATGCGTCCATTGAGCTCGGACCGACTGTGGAAGTTGGTTCCTATAATATTGAGGCACCTCCGTAAACACAACAAACGACATCAGTTGTGAAATAAAAAGAAGAATTGTATTGGCCAACAGATGCTACTTTGGTTTAAGTAAGCAGTTAAAAAACAAAGCCACATCTCGTCAAACAAAAATAACGCTCTACAAAACACTGATACTACCCGTGCTGATGTATGGCTCCGAAGCCTGGGTACTTGCGCAAGCAGACATGGCAGTGCTTGGTGTGTTTGAGAGAAAAATTCTTCGAAAGTTCTACGGACCAATCTGCGTTGACGGTGAATATCGACGTCGCATGAACGACGAGCTGTACCTGATGTACAACGACATCAATATTGTTAAACGTATCGAGATGCAGCGATTGCGTTGGCTAGGCCATATCATAAGAATGAGCGATGATGAACCCGCTAAAAAGGTGTATAAACACGGACCGCTTGGCGGTGCACGCAGAATTGCCAGGCCAAGGAATAGATGGCGCAAACAAGTGGATGATGACATGAAAAGGCGCGGTATTCCAGAAAGCGAAGCAACAAATAGAGAGAATTGGAGATCTTTTCTTAGTTCGGCCTATAGAACAAATGTTCTGTAATGGGCCAGCTAAGTAAGTAAGTAAGAAGGTATGATATGAAATACAGCATAAACAACATGAAATAAGTATTTTAGAGCTTCAGAATGTTCTGAAGAAATGCTGAGCACATTGTGTGGAAAATTTTTGCGAAAGGTTACTTGGTTCAACTCCCAATAGTTTAGCTTCTACTGACCATAATTCCAGAAATTATGTAAACTTCGATATATTTTATCGATTTTGATGCGCTAGATGCAGTTTTTCCTAGTTCTTCAGTTTGACAAGTAAGTTTTTCTATTTTAGGGCTATAATTTTGCTAAAGACCGCGAAGTAAAATACTTTTTAGTTTCTGAAATAAAGCCGTGATAAGTGGAAAAAAGTGTCGTTTTAGCCAGGTTTAGATGAGGTTATAAAATCCAAACCCGATCTAACAACACGAAATCCAATTAGGGTTTTTGTAACCTCAGTATGTACTTTCAGAAAATGCTCATTAGAAGTTGTTTGCATTTTCAGTGTTGCACAGTGTAATCAATCAATATCATAAAGCACTGTTAAACTTTTTATTGCTCACCAATTATTTATTTCCTGATGTACGGGAATCAAATGAAGTCATCGGTTCCAAGTCAGGGCTGTACGGCGGATGATCCAACAAAAAGGAGACTTCAGGCAAACAAATGGTAGTGTACCAGAATTAACCGCCCTACTTTGCTCAAGCCATATAGTCGCCACATGGTCAATTTTGCCGAAGAAACAGGCGACCTTTTGCTTGGAAGTGCTTCTTCCATGAACAACTTTCGTTGGATTTGGCTCATCTTCGAAGACAACTACGGTGGATTCCTGTTTTACTCCGGGCTTATACGCATACGAGTAGATCTAAGATTCGTCGTCTGTGACGATCTTATAAATGTCATTTGAAGCACCGCGATTACTTTATTAAAAATGTCTTTGCACCAATCTGCTAGATCCTTTTTTGAGCGATTGCCAAATTTTGCTGGATCGTACGAGACAAATCCATTTTTGTGGCAGGTGTTCATTCAAATGTTAGTTAGAGGAAGAAATGCCCAATGATGCCTTTATTTCACGGTATATTACATTGGCGATCTTGCATTATCCTTTTACGCACGGCCAAATTTTTTTTCTGGCCCAACGGCCGTTTTTGAAATGTTCACTGCTGCAACATTTTCTTCAGTCCCATTTCGATAGAACTTGCCGATTCCAAGCAAAATCCTGAAACCCTAAAAAAGTGAACTTTGACCGCTATTTATTTAAAAATCCCTCAAACGATTTTTTCTTGTTTTTGGATTTTTGGCATTGTAGTTTTTTTTTTGCCTCCTTCATGAGGATTTATTTGACATCTGAAACCCATAATTTGCACATCTTAATATTTTTCCAATACTTATATTGATTTCTGTTTTCGAACTGTTTATATTGATTCACTTCTTCTGGTCTCTCTCCACAAAAGTTCAACATTTCTGTATGTTTGAGGCCGCTTTTCTTCTGCCTTCGAATTTGACGTAGGCTGAAGACCTGGTCAGTAATGCAAAAGTCAAAAAGTCATAAGTCGCATTGATATTACCCTTCGTTTATTGGACGGAATGCTTTCCTATTGAAATTTTGTGACATTTAGTTCCTGTGAACATCTTATCAACTAGACGCTTCCGATCATCAACTGTTCTGTTCCCCTGTCAAACCACCAAGTTCTTATTATCCTTTAGCAGTAAATTGTCATTCTGGCTGATTGTGGTTCTGTGCTCTATCTACAGCCGCATCAGATTACCTAGCTCTTATATAAGCTAAGGAAGAAGGTGCGTCGACAACAAATCCTTCAGTTCTGTATTTCCATTAATTCCTCCATTTCTACCTATATGTGACCTGCAAAAAGAAGTTTCTCGACTCTGGGTTTCTTCCGATACATCGCTCGCGTGCTTTGTGTTACTACAATTTACAGAGTAGCTCCGTATGTTGTGTATTATTTACTTCGGTAGCAGCACAACTCTCCTGGTTTTATCATGTACCGACATGTATACTTACAGTCAAAATTTCGCAGTTAGTTCAGTGCATGGTCTGCACCATGGGTATCTTGATGGCGGTATCTGGTACACAAGTACGGATATTTCTGTTGTTTGAAATGTTGTCGGGACAACAGAATTTTTGTTGTGTTCGCAGCTTCAAATTGAAATTTTGTAGTAATACTTGCTCCTCGAAACGACCTTACCTCCAACACGATCATTGGGATCATGCCATCTATCACAACGAGATCGATTTTGTTCACTGACCTTATGAATATTGGTGTTTGAAAGTAATGCAGCGAACTGCCATATATTTTCGCAGCGACGTTTATCAACTCATCACTTATCGATTGTTTCGCTACGAAGGCTAAATTTTCCTCCAATTGAGCGAAAAATCTAGCAATTTTCGCACTAAAATCGCCTTAAAATTGTAATGTCATGATCAGATCACCCTTACGCAGAAAAAAATTATGATTGATCCAACAATATTCGAAGAGTAAAAAATATTGTTAGATTCCGTATGTAGTATTGTGACTCCAACAATCGTTTTGTTTGTTTTCGTCAAATCCAACAATAATTTTTGTTAATTCCAACAATTGCTTTCATCAAATCCAATAATAGTTGTTGTCAACTGTATAATATTATTATCTTTTTTTCGAAAATTTTATTCTCTTCTATTGGTATTCGATGCCGTGGTAAAAAAATGAGATTCTTGTTATTATTTGTTTCTTCTTTGGGTTTTGATGGCTGACTTAGAAGTATTTTTGGGAGGAAACCTGTCGTGTCGTTAATTGAGTTTTCTCTTCATATTTGTTATGGTTTTATTTCCTTATGTTGTGGTGGGAGTTTGGATGAGCGCAACGGAGTAGTTCTGTTTGTCCTTGTTGTCAGTTAATGTAGCATAACTTCACTATGTATTGTGTTAATACGTGTGTTATACGTGACATTTATACCAAAGTTATGTTGAAAGTGTATGTGAGAATTATAGCCAATAAAAGTGTCAGTAACAGGATTTCGCGGCGTGTCTTAAGACACCACTTGTGGAGAAGTTTTTCAAGGCTGAAATACTCAGGAAATGTCGCCAACATTACTGAGGGGTATTTTGCCACCGTTGAAAAATGTTTGATGTTGCGTGGCCGGGGAATCGAACCACTGACCTTCTGCGTGCAAGTCGTGCGTGCATACCATTGCACAACGGTTTTGTAAACATTCTGGATTAAAATAGTTCCAACCATCGGTGTTGTTAACGATTTTTACAATATTTCGGAATTTCGAAAGTTTTCATCAATCTATGCAGTAAAATTGTTTTTTCAGCTCAATTGTGTAAGTAAGGCTTGTTTTTTCAGTCGAGTACCAACATAACATATAGCGAAGTTTTTTATAGCCGAAATAACAGAAAATATGGAAACATGTTGGTGGGGAAAAAATTTTATGTTGTCTTTTCGGAGTATTGAACATTGGGTTCCGTAGCAACGTTATAATATATAGATATTTATATACTGCGTACTAACAAGCCTCAAACTATTACTCTCAGAACCGAAGACTTGTCTTAGCTTTTCTCAACAGCTGACATTATTTTCCTTGTTTGAGAAATTTGAAGCTTTGTTTTACTTTCGATGGTATGTATGTCTAAAGAAATGGAGTCTGCTATATTTTTGTGCTTCACTGTTATACACTTCCCTATATGTAAATTAGTCAACTACATGTCACAAATCATTATTAATAATAAGTGGTCGGGCGCCATATTTTTATAATTACAAATAAATAGGTACATATGTACGTATACATCTGCAGACATACATACCTACATGCATTGACATAATCCATACATACATATGTATGTATACATACATACATACATATTATATATAATACAAACCAAAAATCTAGTTAAAACTACATACAAATGAAAATAATAAAAAGACAAATAATAGCTCATCGATATCGAATATTGTAGAAATATAGTTTAAAATCGCAACTCACATGGCGAGTAGGGCATACATAGTAATTTGGCAAGAATTTTTACACTATTTGGCATTTTTGCATACAATGATATTTACCACAGAAATAGATAAACAAACAAACATATATTTTGATTTGCCTATTCATGGTAATGTTTACAACAACTATGCAATATATGATGTTTTATGGTTTTATGAGAGACACAAAGAGAAGGAGACAAACAAATAGAACAGAGCAGAAAACTTGACTTTGAATTTGTTTAATGTCCATCAGGGCATTTTTTGGTTTAGCGCCATATGTAGTTTAGTGGGCCAATGTGAATGTTGTTTGATTTTCTGTTGTTGTTGTTGTTATCTAGTCATTTTTCTAAACAAATGCCAAGCTAGTTGCGGTCGTGGTGTAAATATGTAAAAAAAGGATAAATGCTTGCCCGCCAGTCGCGTGGTTGGTGGCGTGGACATAAAATGTAATACCTTAAGCTGGACACCTTCATATGTTTGCCATGATTTGTCCATGATATTTGTTGGCCATGGTTGATAGACAAAACATTTGGCCCACAAAGCAACGATGTTAACATTGTTGGTAACCACGAAAACAAAAAAACGTGCATCGATCGATTATAGTTGCAATTGCATAATAAATTTTGACACGCCAAACAAAAACAACTTTGAAATCATGTAGAGAGGAGTAAGGATGTGTGGGGTTATGAAAACGGAATATTAAAAAACGGTTATATTATTAATGAAACTGTTATATTATTAATTACACTAGTTATTAATGTTCATTGATTTATTACATATGAAAGCACTATTAAAAAGCAAAATTATAACAATTTTACACATTATAACACTTTATCATTAGGTAGGGACGTGGATTATGAAAACTGCACATTAAAATTGAAGAAATAATGAGATGACAGTGGAAAATATAATGTTTATGATTTCATTTCTTTGTAATACACATAATAGAGCAGTATGACAATTGTATAACAGTTTACAAAAACTGTTATACTAATGAACAACTATGAGCATTGTAATATAATGTGGAAAATATAATGTTTGTGACTTCATTTCTTTGTAATACACATAATAAAGCAGTATGACAAGTGTATAACAGTTTACAAAAACTGTTATACTAATGAACAACTATGAGCATTGATTTATTAGATATTATATCTCCTTTAAAAATTAAAATTTATATTAAAATTATCTTCGCACCCTGGTAAAATGTTCCAAAATTTTATCAATTTTATACGTTATAACACTTTATCATTAAGAAGGGATACTGAATATTAAAAAAGCAAGGATAGTACAGTAAAAAATATAATGTTTTAACTTAGTTTATTTCTGATTTACATAATAAAGTAGTATAACAGTTGTATAACAGTTTACAAAAACTGTTATACTAACGAAAAACATTATGTTAGGTATTTAATTCCCTTTAAAAATCAATATTATAACAATTTGACACTTCATAGCACTCTATCATTACTTCTATACTGCTGGAAAATACATCGGAATTAATTTTTTGATTGATTTTTAAATTAATACTCATACCAACTAAAGATGAAGGTCTAAAATGAACTATGGCGGCCCCGTCCTTCATAGAATCCCGTCCACCTGCATAAAATCCATGTTTAATTCTAAGGGAAGGCAATACCTCCCGAGATATGCGCCCCGAAATGTCCCAATATTTAGGGTCACACCTTCATACATCTATCGCACAAATGTGCAGTTCATTCCAGGTTTTATTGCAAGTAGTCTTTGTGTTTTCTATTAAATGTTATAATTTTACTTTCCATTCTTCCCTCGATAATGGCCCAAAACTTCCAAAACCACTGCCTATGTGGTTGCTGTAATAAATGTGGATTGGATTGCCATAAATGCCTTTAAATAACAATGGGAACTTTCAAAGCTTCTTTTCAAAATTCGGGACTTTTTAATGTTTTTTTTTTTTTCAAAATAAAACCTGGATATTATTGCTCTGTTCCAGTACTGCAAGAATCTACTAATTTTTACAATTTTTTTCGATAACATAAAGGATAAAATGTTATCGTAGTAAAAAATAGTAGCTTCTTGCAGGTTCTGGAACAGAGCATATAAATGTCTTTCCAATTCGTAGAATAACAGTTTACAACATCTGTTACACTAAGAAAACGTTTATGCATTGATTTATTCGATATTTAATTTTATTTAATATTATAAAAATAGATATAAAAATAAAATATTATAAAAATTTTAGAGTTTTTAAAACTGTATCATTACTTTTATACGGTTGGAAAATCCATCTGAATTCACAAAAGTGAAGCCACTGTAGGGAAATACATATGTGGTAGAATGAGAATAGGTTTTATTATGATTTACTGTAAAACTGTAATACATTTGAATTCAAATTGAATGAATATTAAAATATGTATTATTTTTGTAAAATATAATTTTTATTTTGTTTGTTCCTGACTCTACAATATTTTGAGAGCAACTTTTCAATATAACCTATATTCTATGAAGTAAAAGTAAGGTAAACAACACTATCGAAGGTACACTTTCGTTTTGAATAGTATTCAACCAAATTTGCAACACCCTCTACTCATATCCCCATGGTATTATAAATATTCAACGGTGTTAGCCAGACAAATGAAATGACCTTTCGATAAAAACCGTTTTCAAAGTTGTTTTTGGTAATTTTTATATCTGCGACTATAAAAGTAGTTGGCAAAAAATCCAGCAAATTGCTATTCAAAGTAAGTGTTATTGTATCAATGCAGATTATATGAATGCTTCAGTGAAATATTTGCTCGGTTTGGCATTTTATTTGTATTTGCCAAACCAAAAACAAAAAAAAAAAAAATACTATCAAGTTGTCCAAAAAAAGTTAATTTATTTTTGAAAGAATGAGATTTGTTTTTTTTGGCTGCAATAGTAATTGGCATGTTTTACACTTTATCTAAATGTAAATTATATAATCTTGAAAAACTTTCCCTTAGAATTATTAACAATAATATTTATATGTGATGCAAATGTGTCTACGATTTATATTCTCGTATGTAAGTATTACTTGGTGTATATTTATTTTCAATTTTCCCATAAAATGTTTTGATTTGTGAAGTGAATCCACCACCACCGCCACCAGCCTCGGGTATACATACATGTAACCTCAATCATTTCGTTTTCAAATTAAATGTTAATAATTTATGAACATAAACTTTTCGTTTCTCTAGTAACGAAAAAAATGTTTATCTATTTGTATTGATGAATAAAATCTAGTTCATGTGGTTTACTGGGGTGTTTCGTAAATCATTTTGCATAAAAGTGGTTCTTTGAGGAACAATAACACTATGATATAACTCTTGAAAAAATGAAACATTATGCAGGGGTTCTGATATACCCATTCGGTTCTGTTGGAGTCCATAGAAGTCAAAAATACATTTGTTTTTTGCAGGTCACTTCATAAAGTAATTTTATAACGGCACAATGTAGAGAAAAGAGGGGACATAATTTCATTTTTTTCAACAACGGATGTTTAATTATTGTAAAAAAGTGCATTAAAAATATAAAACGTTTTTCCTCGGACTCTAAACTGCTTAGAAGACACAAAATAATTAAGCTATTCATTATGACAATAAAGAAAATTAAGTAAGCTTTCGATAATGTAAAAAAACAAAAAAAAAAAATCCGTAAAAAAATAAAGAACCTATGCAATTTGTTGTTTTTTTTTTTATTAATTTTTTGTATTTTTTTAACATTCGAACCCCCATGCGTATGATTATTATTATAATTTTTCTTAGTTATAAGAATCATACGCATGGGCGTTCGAACGTTAAAAAGATGCAAAATATTAAATAGAAAAGTGCATTCCCATCATACATACCTTCAAAGTTCGACTACATCGGTACACTTTCACTGTTACAGTTTCCAGTTAAAACATTTAAAGGAAAATTATATAGCTGCACTTTTACAACTGTTCAGAAATGGTTTTTATATATTTTTATCGCACTTAGTTCTTGTAGTCCTCATTTATATTTTTTGAGGTGCATAAATTGTGTGCACACTGTTGCCCATTTCCAGATTCTCTTCATTAATTAGCTCATTCATTATGAAGAGTGTTTTGATTGGAAACATCTGTTTGATAAATTCAATTGCTTACATGAAGATACACACACACTCTGCTGTACCCAACACTTAAAATACTTAAAATGAAAAAGAAAACACATAAACTACAACAATTGAAACCGAACTGGAAGTAATGAAATACCAAATAATCGATTAAATTGACATATTGAGTTATTTTTAGTGGGTTATTGGTGATGAGAGGAAGTTGTTGATTCTTTTTCTTTTTACGATAAATACAAATGATATGAAAGCAGACTTTGTAATGTTTTAGCTGAAATGAAACCATTCCAAATATATTGTTACGGTATTAGGGTTAACTTAAGTCCGCGTAGACGTTTTTTTTCCCTAATATGATTTGCGCGAGGGTTCGTATAGATTAATATTTTATAATGCTTTATTTACTAAGCACTCTGCTTAAATCTACTAAGCACACAGCTTCATTCTTCTTAGGTTACTCTTTACTTAGGTGAAGATTTTAGTTCGTGATCTGATTTACAACTCACTCACCCACCAGCTATTCTCCCCTATTTATAGTCGGTTGCTGCAGCATGTCTTGTTCTAGAATCCTCAAACTAGGATGTTTTACAATGGTCAAGCGAAGTGTCAATCGATTCG
This sequence comes from Musca autumnalis, assembly GCF_047663935.1. NCBI lineage: Eukaryota > Metazoa > Arthropoda > Insecta > Diptera > Muscidae > Musca > Musca autumnalis. Next base: position 323,949,524 of record NW_027411644.1, read on the forward strand.
CAAATACACATACTAACAGACGGATGAATCTAAACAACATATGGGGTAGAGGTAATAAATACGAGAGAGTAGAATGGGTAATAATAAATGACGTCATAATGTAGAAATGTTATTAGACTAAAACTAAATCATGACAACAAATGAAAAAAAACTATAGAAAAATAAACATGTAAATGGTGAGAGCAGTTCTATACAGTAGTTGTTGTTGTAAAATTAATTCAAATAAAGTAAAATATAAATATATATGTATATGATAAAAAATTACAAATCAGATTTCTAAATTAACGAAAATTCATCTAAATTAACTTAAATACGCCAGTTACTTTCGTAAAAATATTTATACCGAGTTTGGGGATTATACCGAAAAGTGTGTCCATTTCCATAAATTTTGGTAAGATGGTTTCTCTTGCCGGAAAATGCGAAATGCAGATTAAAGTCAAATATTAAATTTATTTAGTAAAAGAAAAAATTGTTCCAAAAACATCTCAGAAGGGAGAAGGGCACTTCTCGTATATCATTGAGTACACCCCGACTCATATTACTTACCTTCTTAGTTGGGCCTATACAGAACATTTGTCCTATAAGGCGAACTTAGAAAAGATTTCCTTTCCTTTCTATTTGTGGCTTTATTTCCTCACTTTGGAATACCAAGTTTTTATACCCTCAGCATTTATGCTAACGAGGGTATATGGTAAATTTCAAATTTCCTTTACAATTCCATCGAAAAAAAATTAAAAAAAATTTTGTACAAGCACATTCACGATTTTTGGTACATGGGTTAAGAAAAAAATCGTGGTTTCAAATCTGTTCGCGTTCACAAAATCGGATGCTGCGCCCAAAAGTTAGGGGGGATTTTATTCCCTTATAAAGAAAAAATTTTTAAAAATTCCCTTTGTGTTGTAATAAGAAAATTTATATATAAAGCGTTAACAGCATTTAATATCTATCCGTAGATGCCTAAATATTTACTAAATATATTTCTATTTTCGCGGAAAATCAAGAAATACTGAAAAAATCTTGGAGTAAATTTAATTTATTCTAATTTAGAGTCCAAATAAAACTCGAAAAAATAAATTAAAAATACGTACAGATTCCGGACAACGCGTAGAAAAATATGAGACCAAAATTTTAAAGATAGGATTTATAACTGCCATATTACAGCAACAACAAAAGACGAAAACTTATTGTTGGAATATTATTTCAAAAAAATATTTTTTGTTCAATACGAAAAATAGAAAAAACATTTTTGGGAGTTATTCTACTACTTCGCTAAATTTCGATGCAAGGACTGACGGACTTTGCTGAAACTTCTTCAGGGAAAATGCGATGATAAACCCGAAAGTGTATTTGCTTACTTTGATAAACAATAGGATTATGAAATAGTAAGTGATATTGAAATTACATCCAAAGAAAAAACATAAAAGTTAAAAAACGTATAATTCGCGAATTCGTTAAAATCAGTTAAGGCGCATGCGCTTTTCAGATACAGCTAGTGCATCTCTGTCAATATGTAGCGATTTTTCCACTTTTCATTCAGCGGCCAAAGTGTGCTGTCAGCTGCATCTTACTGTTCAAAAAACCTTAATGTGGGTAAAAATTGCGCGATCTACATAAGATTATAAGGCGCATCTGATTTCAGTGACCGCCTATAAAAAATACGTCATTATAACAAATTTTAAACAAATTCTTCAAGAACCGCGGATGTGCTACCAAATTCTATTTTATATGAAATACGAATATTACTCCAGAATCTCGGTTATTTATGCCCCACGGTTTTGGAAAATAATATCATCGCGAATAAAAGGTTCCATTTATGTAAAAATAACCAAAGAAAATCGCGGTTCAATGCGCGGAATCATCAAAATATAATTTTGCAGAATTTCCTACTTTCAAGGTATCTATAACCGCCGTTTTAGTGGATGGATTTGAAAGCGGAAGGGTTCATTAGATCCGGCGCGTAAAAAAACTAAAATCACGCGGGGTTCAAGGGTACCTAAGTCACAGTTGTAAATTTTGAAACCAAAAAATAGGTTTTTAAAGAAAATTTACACACCAAAATCTCGACTTTGGACTTCTATTACTAGGAAGCTGTATGAAGCACATTCATGAGATATACATCAAACGACGTGGAATCACGAGTTCTACAATCCAGTAAATAGTTTGGGTAATTATCTGGTTGCGCCCTCCAATTGTAAGAAAAATTCAAAAAACCCAGATTTCAAAACTTCAAAATGTCAGCATCGATTTTAGGGGGATGCAGTGTATATATCGAAAAGTCATACATTAGAACCATGTTGCCCGAGGGGTATTCCTCAATTCTTTATTTTAGCTTATGTCTGAATTTTCCGTGGTTTGACCAGAAATCAAGAAAGAACACAAAAAAACTTGTAAACTTCAACACATTTTTACCCATTTTTTAATATTACCACCAACGCAGCTTCCACGAAAATTATTTGTTATGGTCCATATTATGAGATCGTGGCTAAAACACTTCAATTAATATAAATATATTCATATTGTATAAAATATATTGACAGTTCGCGACTTATTAAATGGTGAACCTCAACTTCAACGATTGTAAAACATTTTTGAATATTACCATATATCTGTCGGCAAAGCCGACTGATACTTTTTTACTTGTTCTTTTTCCTCTTGTTTATTCCTTGGTCCTCCAGTTCAGCGTGTACTGCAATCATTCGTGTTTTGTAAAGAGTTATTTTTGTTTGACGAAATGTGGCTTTGTTTTTTAACAGCTTACTTAAGCCAAAGTAGCAGCAGTTGGCCAATATTCTTCTTCTTCTTATTTTACAACTGATGTTGTTTGTTGTGCTTATGGCGGAGACGAAGTCTTTTACTACCTCGATACCATCCACTTGGTTTTATCGCCGTTTACTGCCAAGGTATCTGTTACTTTTTTTACCGATCGGCCCGTGATGTATATGTCGTCGGCATAAGCAAGTAACATGTGACTTTTGGTGTAAATTGTGTCATTTCTTTTGACGTTTGGATGTTAAAGGAATCACATGAAAGGCTGTTCGGAGATGTTCTTTCTAATTTTCAATGAGGATCGGGTATCTGTTAATGTCAACGTACAAAGCCGAATGAGCTTTGCTGGGATATCAAACTCAGACATGGTGCTGTATAATCGACAAAAAGGTGCATCTCTTGGGTCTTTTCCAGGATTTTCCGCATGGTAAATATCTTTTCGTTGACCATAAGTTTCAGTCGTTCACACACTATTCCTGACACAACCTTAGAAGCAATAGGGAGCAGAATTATGTCCCTGTAGTAAGAACACGCAGTCTAATCTCCTTTCATGTGGACGGGATGCTCAGGTTCTAATTGTCAGATACGCGTTCTTCCTTCCAGATGTTGCTAACTAGCTGATGCATACACGTAATCAGCGTGTGGCCTCTGGTTTTGAACAGCCAGTTTCTTGCTGTATTTACCACATATTGGGGATCCAGTCTGGTGCATTGGTAAGCACGTCCGCCTTGCACTCAGAAAGCCTGCAGGACCAGAATATCAAAATTTTCGGTGCTGGCAAATCCCACAATGTTGTCTTACATTTCATAAATCACCATTCGGATTCGACGATAAAAAGTAGGTCGCATATCACTGAACCAATATAAACCGGCGTGCACACTGTGATATGAGAGAAGTCTCCATTGTCCCATCGGGGATGTTGTGGAAATATAATACCATCTTCTGGGATTGGATGATACCACACTTGGATGCTTCTGCATCTATCTTCGAAACGGAATTCGATATCATCATCTAAATTGCATGGATTGTGTGTCAAAGTTTACTTAACAAACGACGTAAGAATCGAGACTGTAGATATTATGGGTCAAGAGATATTTGCTCTTATATAGACACTAGCGGTCCATCGTCGCCTTCGCTTGTATTGAAATAATTTGCTTTCCATATCCTGAGCACACTATTTGTATCTGTTACCAAATGTCCTTGCTCATCTCTACAGGAGAATGTACCTGTATCAAACCTATCAGTTTGATGTTTCACTCTTTGGTAGCATTTTTGGACTTCATTCTGGCGATTTTTTCACATTCCCCATTCCATTTCTATATTTTTCCTGTGGAAAATACGTTTCTTCTCTCTCCTTTTGGATTTTGTGGCTGTTTACATGGAGAGTGCAATACTTTGCCACTTTGCTGATATTTTGTGCGTACGAGGAGTGCTTTGATTGCAACTTACCGATGTCTAAATTCCGTATTGTGTCCGTTCGTATTTAATTTGCTAGGTTTGATCACGTTTTGATAGATGGAAGACAATCATCGAACGTATTGGATGTACAATAGCTCAGAGGAGCTCGATGACTGTCTTCCATATATCAAAACGTTACCAATTTGATTTCTTGGTTTTTGGTCAGAAAAGAGCCAGGTACCCTGGTGCTGCTAAATTCCATGTTTTTTGCCTCTGCGAAGTCTATCAGCTTCATTCCATTGTCAGATGTTTCACTGTACTGGCTGAATTTTCTAACTGTTGGGCCAAGCATATTCGGATTTCAAAGTTTTGCATTTATGCCATGTTATGGGCAGGGCAACAGTTATATGTTTGTTCTAAGAGCTCGTAAAATATATCTTTGGTCTGCACATCTTTTCCTTTAGTGAGAGCATGAGCGCAAATATAACTGATGTTGAAAAATTTAATTAAAGTGAAGATGTAGGCCAGATTTTTTTAATCTACGAATAACTACAAATCCCCAACCAAACGCAGGCTTTGTGCCATGGCAGCTATGTATATAATGCAGTGAGTCACCAAATTGGTTCCAGTACTTTTTAATAGTAAAACTCGTAAAAGAGAGAAAGGCAGAAAAATTGTTATTCTCGGCGCAGATTTGCAGATCATGATTCTTAAACAATTTAGAGGGGTTTGGTTTTCTTTGTTTTTTTCTTAGCACGTTGCTTTTTGGGCAGGTAGTTTTTTTAGGAAAAATCATAAGAGGAAACGTTTAAAGAACAATAATTACAAAATAAGAGCAAAAAACAATTGTGCTGGCAAAAATACAAAAAATCAAAAACAACTCACCTAATTAGCTTTTTCGATCTATCTCAGAGGAGACCAGTATTTTTCGAATTATGAACAGCATTCATAAAATAGTCAAATCTCAACATTAGAAACACCAATGTTAAGCATATTTATATGACCCCAAATGAGACCTTCTGAGTGCAAGGTTGGTATGCATACCATTGCATCAATAGAAGAAGTCATTCTAAATAAAGAACGCTAGTCCCTATCGAACTCATAGCACGGTAAAAAACGCGAACGCTGAAATCGAACGCGAATCGAAGCTTTTGCTGATGAACAGTGAATGATTTCGAAATTTGTGAATACTTTTTCCAAGTCCAAAAATAATATATGCTACTGATAAATTCGATATTAGTTATGCATTTATATCGACAGTGTTTATATGATCCCTGAAAAGTTTTTGAATATCTCAGCAATGCCAGTGACAACTTTACTTAAATTTTACATATATTTAGTAAAAATAATCTTTAAAGGTCATATTTATTCACAGATTAATGCAAGAAGGGAGACAATGATAAGTTTCATTTTTGTTATGTGAATGTAAGTGTGTGTGTGGATTTGTAACAAAGATGTGCCAATTTGATAAATCAAGAACGACACAAAGCAAAGCAAAGATCAAAGCCAACCATCCATCGCCGTGTAACTGTTGCCAACATGGCAAATGTTCAGCAGCATTCAGTATTCCTGCAGCTAATTATCTCATCTATTTCTCCGGTGAACAGACAGGCATCTAAGCAAACACACACACACACCCGTACATTCATATCCACCCAAACAATGATTATATTGAATTATAGTATTTGTGATGGTGGTGGTTGTTGTTAAATACTCATCAAAAGGACTAGACATTTTTAGTGGTAAAACATCTACGGATAATGGATTAGAAAATCTTTGACGAATATCATAAATTAACAGTTTAAAATTAAATTTATAACGGAAGAATCAGTAGTTTATTAAAGTAATAAATGATTTTGAATTATTTAATAGAAATGACGTAAAAATGACGATAAAAAACAATGGTCCTAACCGGCCTTAACATGGCAAAGCCCAGGACTTATCTTGGTCCCTCTTTCATCTTGACTGGACACTGACCTCCCCGTTGTGTCACCTCGGTAGCTGTTATTTCCACCCGTTAAAGGTAGTGAGCTATCTTGTGCCGTACGTTCGCCCATATGAACGATAAAAACTAGAAGACAGCATCCGATATTACTGCCATACAGGAAATACGATGGAGTGGGAAAGGCGTCACAAAAACACCTGAAGGTGACGCATTGTATCACAGCTGCCAGGGCAAGAAGCATGTGTTTGGTTGCGGATTTGTAGTTAGTTGAGGTTAAAACATCTGGCTTCACTTGCTTGAAATACTTACTACAATGCGGATAAAAGGAAAATTCTTCAAGTCAGCTTTATTTACGCTCTGACCAAAGATATATTCTACGAGCGTTTAGAAGAAACATATGACCGTTGACCTGCCCATAACTTTAAAATTATTTTAGGTGATTTTAATGCCAAAATTGGAGAGGATTATATCTTTTGCCCAAAAGACAGTGAAACATCTGACAATGGAATGAGGCTGATAGACTTCGCAGCGGCGAAAAAAATGTAACTAAGTACCAGATTTAAGCATCTCGATATTTAATTTAATTTGTGATTTATTTTGTATTAAAAAAGCCTTGTGGCCAAAAAAGACTAATAAGGGCGTCTGGCTCACTACACCGAAAAACAAAAGATCAAATTCATCACGTTGTGATAGATGAAAGGCATTCATCGAGCGTCTTGGATGTACGATCGTTCCCAAGAGCAAACATAGACTCGGACCATCACCTTGTTGCAGTAAAGGTACAGGGTCCCCCATCAAGGAACCAATGTCGTGCTGCTAGCAAAGCGAAAAACGCGGCATAAAGGGCTACACTACAAACAGTAGCAACTCGTAGTGCACAAGAGTGTTACCGGGAGAAAAGGAGAGAGGAGAAATATCTTTTCCGCAAGAAAAGAGAAAATAGAAAAGGAAAAGCGGGAGTGTGAAGAACACGAAATGTTGAAGAATGAAGTCCGAAAATTCTAACAAAGAGTGAAACACCAAACTGATGGGTTTGGTACAGACACATCCTCCTGTACAGACCAGCAAGGTAATTTGCAACAGATACAGATAGTGTGCTTAGAATATGGAAAGAACATTTTCCAAACTGTTGGTATCCAAAACTACCGAAAGCGACGAAGATACCACAGATCCAAACACAGAAGACTGTATTGAATATATACCGCCACAGATCAAATCCCAGAAAATTAATTGAATGCCAAAATGAGGTAAAGACAACAATAAACCGGCTCAAGAATAATAAGGCAACAGACTGATAAGCCGAGTTGACGACACGGTAATAAGGTGTGGGCTATGATAAAAATGAGCGATGATTAACCCGCTAAAAAGGCGTTAACAAGTGGAAGACCAGTTCGAAAAATGCAGTATTGCCAATTGGAGAAATAACGCAAAAAATAGAAAGGAATGGAACTTTTTCTTAGTTCGGCTTATAGGGCAAATGTTCTGCGACATTGTGCGATGTAAGTTAGACGATTTTGGTAACTCATTTATATGTTATCGTGTTCATTCGTCATTTTAGTTGGTGTCGGCCGTGTATTTTACGGATTTCCTGCCACTGTCTCAGAAAAATGGGGTCGAGAGAAAAATCTGCAAAAAAAAAAAAAATAAAAAAATAAAAAAATAAAAATTAAACGATCGGATACATGTTATAACGAGTGGTTTTATCGAAGGCTGAGGTTAGCTCAGCCGCAACCAGGGTCGACTCAAGGACCCACAAACTTTAAGTAAATGAGACACGATGGAAGTGTGATTCAGTGTTTTATTTATATTATGAAGCATACGATTCTGACAGTATGGAGATTAGCTGATGTTGTAATATACATATGTTGGTAAAGTTGGGGAACAGCTTCGACTGGAATCGCTTCGATTTGGTCGGTAGCAAATTGGCGATAAGCGGTCGTCGACAGTCCGTCGATAACACTTGGCTGGGCACCCGAGAGATCGGCAATCATTCTATAGGCGGTCCTCACTCGACAATACTCGGATCGGCAGTTTCCGATGTTGTGGATTGCTATCGGCTCAATAGTCTTCGGGTGTTGAGTTCGGCTTTGTAGTCTTCGGCTGTGGAGTTCTACTCTGTAGTCTTCGGGCGTTGGTTTCGGTTCATTCGTATTCCAATTGCTGCTCTGTAAGGAAAAGAGTCGGGTATAGTTAGACAACAGAGTGAACGAATCGACAGGAGCGAATGAATCGGCAGGAGCGAACGGATCGACAGCAGCGAACAAATCGCAAGGAGCGATTGGATCGACAGGAGCGAACGAATCGACAGGAGCGATTGGATCGACAGGAGCGAACGGATCGACAGGAGCGGACGAATCGATAGGAGCGAACGAATCGACAGGAGCGAACGAATCGACAGGAGCGAACAAATCGACAGGAGCGAACGGATCGGCAGTAGCGAACGAATCGACAGTAGCGAACGGATCGACAGGAGCAAATGGATCGACAAGAGCGAACGAATCGCAGGGCCGACGGCTGTTGCTAGGTTCGGTTCAAGTGACTGCGGACAATGGCACACGTATTATCTTGTACTTCGTTTAACGCCAGCACTCGACAAATTCAGCAACGAAAACTAAACATCTTATCCATCTGGGTTTACGGTGTGAATGAGAATTATTCGCAAGACGAGACAACCAGGAAATACACTGAAGTTTAAATATTGTATGGATGGAGTTGTAATTATGCATGCACTGATGAGGTAGTTTTGTAGTGATACTCGATGTAATATCAGAGGGGCGGTTTTGCAATGTAGCGGTCACGTTACAATGTCCTTAAATTGGACTTTTGTGAACATGTTTGAACTTTTTTGTAGGAAGTCACTGAAGAAGAGGATTTATATAGTCCATATTCGAGCCTGATTTATGACTTAAAGAAATATTACGATGTACAAAGTTTGGACTAAATCGTTTACTCCCTTAGAGAGTATTAGCGGAGGTACCACAAGGAGTGGACCAATATGGATCAACTTCGAACTTTAACTAAGTTTGGATAAAATATTACGAAAGTTTGGACGAAATTGGTTGATCGACAGTTAACCTGCACTGTAGAGCCAGTCAGATAGACGGACGGACAGGGCTAAATTGACTTTCAGTTGCCTGAAAGGGATTTCGTTCAAACATATTTTTTCCTTATAAATTTTCTCGTTTAGAGTTAAGCTTGATGATCGGAAATTATTTGCAAGTGAAAAAGGAAAGCCAAGGAATTACCAAATTACGTTACCTGGTTTCACTGGTGGTAAAACAGATCTTTTTTCCTGTTACTCCTCTTGGGACTTTTACAAAGCATCGCCATCTTACACACTTATTTGCCTTTGTTGTTGCATATTCCTAAGTAAGATTATTTTGTCTTAGTTGTTGACTTATTGTTTTCGATTTCGTGAACCTTGGCGATTCCATTTAAGCGCCATCCTATGATTTTTTTAAGGAGTGGTCAATCCTTATCAATTTCTTATGTTTAATTTGCTTTGTATGGCTTCCTGGATCGTTAAGTTCCACTATTATTTATGGTAGTGGGCCTGCATATGATCTTCTAGATCGACTACATAAGTAAAGTTTAAGGACTCTTCATGGATTGCTTTAAAACATCTACAGTAGGTAGGGGTTTGATAATGCAACTAAAGCTCTTAAAGAGCTCACCAAATAAAATTACGGCAGTGGGTTCTCACGTACCGGATTGACCCGAAACCATAGTGTTTCGGCCATCGGCTTCCAACACAGCATCAAACATATGCTTCTACGTAGGTTTCATACTGATACAACAACAATTGGTGAGGAAGATCACATTCAAAGGGTGTTAACGATTTGTACAAAGCTCTTCACGTCATAATATTTATTTCAAATTTAAACAAGTAAGAACGGCGTTAAGTTCGGCCAGGCCATTTCGGTGTAATAATGAGGCTAAGACCTTCAAAATACCGAAAATCGGGTGGTACCATTCTATGGGGGCTATACAAATTTCATATGGAACGTTTAATACACTATCTTAAAAATTGCGAGAAGTAACTTGATTTTAACAGACGGACGGACGTACGGACATGGTTACGTCGGCATAGAAATTTACCCTGATCACGAATATTTATACTTTATAGGGTCTCCAATGAATATTTCGATGTGTTACAAACGGAAGGAAAATTTTAATTATACCCTCCATATTATGGTGGAGGGTATAAAAAGCCAAAGATGGACTATAATGTTCACCCACTTTCCCAAAAAAAGTTGCAACATTTCGTCCTTAGTTTAAGGACTATTTTCAAATCATCATCAAATCTACATCTACCACCCAATGATGATGCCCGCTATCAATCTCACACTACATCATCCTTATGGATTCTATATGATTCTTAACTTGTTGGAAGAATTCTAAATATATTTGAATTATATATCTACGACACTTAAGTGTAAATTAACGGGGGTTTCAGATCCTCAAAGGACACTTAATTGCTTTCTTAGTTAAAATGTCATTAGTAATTTTCTAGAAATATAATAGCATTAATGAATGGAAAAAAGGCTTGCCACAAAACCTAAAGGGACATTTTAACAATATTCTCTTGATAAATAAAAATCTTAAGGGAATATTAATGTAAATACGCCGGTATAAATGTATGTGTGTGTCAAGGACATTATCCAATAATGCTCACACCTAAAATTGATAAGTTGTGTAAACTGTTGGACTCTTTCCTTTCTTTTTCTTTCATATTAAGGAATTATGTCTTTATTTGGCAAACACGAATGTCCAGACACACACACATACAAGCATATGTACCTACAATGTGTAGGTCCTACAAACCAAATATGTTCTATAGATTGTTGATTTGTTGGTATGTAACGTAACTATTTACCAAACACACCCTCATAAATTTTGGAATGTTTTCATTTGTCACTTTTGGCATTTCAAAGAAAATGTATTAATTATTTGTGTGTTTGTTACTTGTTGTTCTTTAACCTTCAAAGTCTCCTTTAATCATAATGACAACAATAAGATATTTTTTCTGTTTTTTGTTTGGTTTCTTTTACATTCTTCGCCTGTCCTATTGCAAGACCAATACATTCAAAACAACACTTTTTTCTAGAAAAAAAATATTTGTCTTTTGCTATCCTTCTTAATTAAGGACTATTTGAATTTAATAGTTAATTACTTCCACTGGGATGTGACATTTTTGCAAAATACTTTTCTTTTGTTGTATTTAAATGGACAAACAGCCATGGCCGCTGTAATATGTAAATTATATTCTATGTATGACAACAAGTAATAAATTCAGGGTTTACGTTTTTGCAAAATGAAATAATTTAATTGTTTAGAATTAGTTATCATGAAAAGGGATAGGCACAACATTTCCCTATAAATCCCCGCCACTCCTTATGGTTTTTATTTTCAAATAATAAGCACATTTAAGCAAGCAAAATATAGGCGTTTATGGGGATTGTATCAGATTTTATCCGAAAAAATTGAGTTCCTCTAATTTGTACAAAAAGTACATACTTTTGGGAGAAATTAATTTTCGTTCTGTTGCTGGTATTCGACCTGTCCATAAATGGTAGTCTCAATTCACACAGGTTCAGAGTATATTTCTGCCGGCATGGCCGACAGTGTGAGGCGAAGTCAACAAAGAGTTGAATTAATATTCTCCAGTAATTTAGGGGTTTTTACACTTTCAGGTCGTTTTCCCAAGAAGTATGGACTTGCCACTCAAAAAACTTGTACCAAGAAAAATCAAAATGAATTTAGAAGAGCTGCTAAACAAACCCGAAGCAGTTGACATATATAGTCCACATTTCAACCGAATTTATGCCTCGCAGATATATTACGATGTGCAAAGTATGGACCAAATACGTTACTGTCTTTGGCAGTTATCGTGCGCACCATTTTAGCGTAATGTTTCGAACTTTTGGGAGTAGGTACCCGAAGCAGTAGACCGATATAGCCCATTTTAGTACTTCTACCGAATTTTTCACCGGATCGGTTTATAGCTTTCGGGCCATTTTCTCAGGAAAAATGGACTCGACCCTGAAAAAATTTGTAGCGTCGATATGAGGACGGTGAATACAAACTGTTACAAAAAAAATCAAAACGATTCGAGAGGAGGTCTTAAACTGCACTTTACCGATGGAACTTAAACTAAGTTTAAACAAAACATTAGAAAAACCAAATTTTGGACCAAATTGGTTAATCCGTTCGGGAGTTATCGTGCGCTCCCGCCAGTCAAAAAGAAATATGGACAGACATTACTAAATTGACTCAAAATTGTTTGAAACGGATTCGTCCAAACATACGTCTAAAACCATTATTTCGATGAGGCTCATTTTGCCCGTATGAAAGTGTATATCGTCACCATTAATGCTCGAAGACGTAACCCACATGAAAATTGAAATTCGTTTTTGAGGGAATCCGATACATAAAGCTATAATACATGCTCTGGCAAAATTTCAAGCTTCTACGTTCAAAAATAACGATCCTATTCAAGAAGTGGCCTTTCGGAAAATGGAATAACATTGCAGATTTTTTTTTAAGTTTGGCAGTTTTTGGCTAAACGTACTCAGGATAGTTTGACTCACGACTACGTGTGAGATTGTTTGGTTTTTGGACGCATTTACAGCACTTTCTGACGACGAAAATCGTTGACCACGCCATTTTTTTCTTGATGTGTTGGAATCAAATGTAGTCATTGAGACTTCGGACAAACAAATTGTATTTTAACACTCAGAATTAAGTGTCCTACGTTCCTCAAGCTTTATCGTAGCCACATGGTCTTATAAATGTCGTTTGAAGCACCGCAATTGTTTCTATTCACAATTTCTTTGCATCAATCCTTTTGACCAATTTTGCTGGATCAAGCGAGAAAAATCCATTTTTGTGGCCAGGTGTGCAATATCAAAAGTTAGTTGGAAAAAATGCAAAAATGCATGCAACATGGTGATCTTGCATTATACGTTCACACACGGCTTAATTTATTTTTGTGGTACAGTGACCGTTTTTGGCGACCCTCACGATCTTCGTTCATTAAATCAGTTTTTCATAGTGCTATAGAATGGGCCTTTATTGACATAGAAAGATTTAATTTGACCGATTTGACGATTTTGACCTTGAAGGTGAGGTTGAATGGATTTTATGTGTTCACAATTATTATTCATTAAGACAAGAGCTACAACTTTTCTTCTAAGAGTAAACCCAAATTATTGGCGGTTTAGACGATATGTGGCTGATAAAATGACCCTTTTTGACATCAAGGCCTCAAGTCTTTGGGGGTGCATAACCGCGAAAGTTGAAGATACGGGACACGTATCTTTTTATTTTTGGTCTTTCATCATGCTACGATGTCAGAGCATGGATAATAAATCATGACTCAAAAAATTACATACTGTGTTATCCACGTCGAAAATTGTGAAAAATTATCGGACGAAAATGTTCACAAGTAATTTCCATTTTGTTTGCAAAGTGATTTTTTCAAGTCACTGTAAACACTGTGGATGTTGATAATTATAAATTTGAGATAGTAAATGACTTTATCTACCTCGGCACCGCCATAAATAAAATCAACAATATAAGCCTTGAAATAAAGAGAAGAATAATACTGGCCAACAGATGCTACTTTGGTCTAAGTAAACAGTTTAAAAGTAAAACCACCTCTCGTCAAACAAAACTTACGCTCTACCAGACACTGATACTACCCGTACTTATGTATGGATCTGATGAGGCAGAACTTGGTGAGTTTGAGAGGAAAATTCTTCGAAAGATTTATGGACCAATATGCGTTGACGGTGAATACCGACGTCGTATGAACCACGAGCTATACCAGCCGACCGACATCGGTATAGTAAAACGTATCAAACTACAACGATTGCGTTAGCTTGGCCATGTCAGCAGGATGGATAAAGATGCCCCCGCCAAAAAGCCATTTGAATACGAGCCACTCGACGGTATACGCCCCAAGGGAAGGCCAAAACTCCGATGGAAGGACCAAGTTGAAGAAGATGTCACAAAACATGGCATCCAAAATTGGAGAAGTAAAGTAAAAGATAGGTGCGTTTGGAAATCTATTCTTAGTTCGGCTTATGGAACAAGACGTTCTGTTTAATACAAAAGCCATCTAAGTAAGTAAACAACCCAACACAGGGTGGTGTGTCCTGAGTACGATTAGCCTAAAAACTGTCAAACTTACCAACAAAATTTTAAATGGCACCTGGCGACACTGCGTGTTGCCTACGCCAGAAAGTTTTCTAGTTCCCCTCCTATGGTAACTGTTACAGATAGTGTGCTCAGGATATGAAAATAACATTTTTGATATGGAGACAGAGAGTGGTCCAGAGTACATTGAAGAAGGCAAGCTAAAACTCTGTTTTTTTTCAAGGCACTAGCGGAACATATTGTAGAATAATAAATATTTGCTTCCATGTAGTATGGAAATGTTGCCGTGTTCCTCCATCAAGGGTATCTGCCAGTTGGCAGAAACTCTAAATATATGCAAATGGACCATTACTGGTGCTGACAATTTTGATGTTTGTATGACGTAAACTATTTGGAGTATTTTGATATTGATCCCTCTTGCATTTTACTTTAATTTTATATGTATATGGTAAAAACCAAAAATGTTTTATAATCGATGAATCTGAGTTTGACCCATTCAGAATTCGTGAACTGTTAATATGTTCTATATATTATGACTGAAATTCTTTAAAATGAAGTGTTTTAGGAGGGATCCCATAATGTAGACTATTAAAATTAATTTTCGTGGAAGCAACGTAGAAAAATGGGTAAAAATGGGTTGAAGCCAACAAGTTTTTTTTTTATGTTTCCTTCCGATTTCTGGCTTAACCTTACATTTTATATACTTATGCCCAAAGAAAGAATCAGAGAATTCTCCATGGGCAACATGATATTAGTGTATGATTTTTCGATATATCCACTGCATCCGCCTAAAATTGATGCTTTTTCGGTTTTTTTTTAATTTTTTTAATAATCCGGACGCGCAACAAGATAATATCATAAACTCATAATAGGTTTATAGAACTCGTGGTTTTACGTCGTTTAATGTATATGTCATGATTGTGCTCTTTATAGTATCCTAGTAAGTTGAGTCCAAAGGCCAAAATTTCATGCGAAAATTTTCTTAAAAAACCTATTTTTGCGTGTAAAATTTACAACTGTCACTTAATTTTCGTGAATTTAGTTTTTTTTACGCGGTTCTTAAAGAATCTATTTGAAATAGGTGTATATTGAGGTATTTTTATGGTATGCACCTTGCGCTTTTACCCACTTTAAGGTTTTTTGCATCTTGTGATGCAACTGACGGCACGTAATGCACAGTGGTGGCACTTATATGGGAAGGTGTGACAAAAATACTTCTAAATAATATATCGAACTGAAATTGTTATCAATGGGTAACAGTGGCCTAAACACACTCTAAGTAAAATATTGGGGTCCTAGGTCCAAAATTTCGCGTGGTTGCCATGTAATGAATCATTCTGAGTTGAAGTATTTTACTGTTACCAATATATTTTTCAACCGAATTTGCTCTAATGCATAGTAAACCTTCCAGCGAAGAATTGTCAGTATTAGTCAATTATTTGGTATGCTCCCTATATGATTTTTATATCAATTTATTTAGGCAGATGTCAACCAAATATTCTAAGCGAATCTGTTTTTATAATGAACTCAGACTTCAGAACACCATCTTATAAAGAAATGTCACATCGTCGCACTTTTGACCACAGCCTCCATATAGGGTTACCATCCTTTTCTTGTGGTGGTTCAACATTAGGGTGTCCCAAAAATAAAATAAGTTATCTGTTAAAGTGAATACCCCCAAATCTTTTTTTCGCGAGTTTTCATTACAGCTCTAAGTTACCATGACCATAGAAATCGCTAATAGCACAAAAAATATTATATTGAAACTAAATGTAAGAAAGGATAATAAAATTACTTAAAAATATTCCAAAAAATATAAATTCAGCAACTAAAAAAGGGAGTTAAACTTTTGGTTATAACTGCCAAAACCACAAATTTCCGCAAAAAGTCTATACAGTTTTGAAATCTACAGGCGCTAGGCTTCCATTTGGTACTAGTGGCCATTCTTGCGAATTTTTGGAAAGTAACTTAAACTTTATGGAAATCCATACATCTATATTAAATATTTTCATTTTGACCGATATTGTAACCAAAATATATGGCAACCCTTGCAATTTAGAGGACTTTTCATAACTAGAAAAATGAAGCTAAGGCAATATGCTAAATGATTCAACTTTAGCTAAGGCGTCCTTTGTTTCATAAATTCGCTTTGAATATAACCATTTTTTACAGTGTTTTATTTAACTTGCTTTGGTGTGTGTTTATTCTCATTTTAAATAGAATTTATTCTTCAAAATTAGTCATGTTTGTGAGGCTTTTCTCCTTAAGAACCGCGAAATGAAAAAAATAAGTGGAGTTTCGAAAAGTTTAGAAAGTTTTGAAGCGTTTTGCATTTTTAAATTTTTAAAACGATGTCTTGAATTTTTCGATTTTTGCCTTTTACTTTAATTTTATATGTATATGAGTGAAAGTCGAAAAAATTTAAGATATGTGAAGCCACAGTTTGCACTATTATAATTCGCGATATATTATAGTATACCATATACTATGACTATAGTTGGACCAAATGAAGTGATTTTGAACAAGTCTCAAAAATGTGATTAAAAAAAAAATATTTACGTGGAAGCTATGACCGCGTGAATGAATAAAAATAGGTAAAAACATCATGAAGCAAATTAGTTTTATACGTTGTTATTCCATTGCTGGGTAAACCATTTAAATTACTGATATGTGCCCAAAGTTAAAATAGAAGAATACAAAATGAAGATTACACTTCTAATGAATCACTTTTTAAAATCTCCACTGCATTCAGCTTTTATGGATGCTGACATTTTGAAGCCAGATTTTAGGTATTTTTTTCATGACTATTTATTTATTAATCACTCACTTTTGGACACCCTGTATATAACATTCATACTTCAAACTTTGGTTAACAATTGTACGCATATGTGTACGTACCTATGTATTTATGCACATGTGTATCCACAAACTTTGTCGCCTTTGTGAATATCCTCCCATCCATTCGTACGCATAGAGGTCAAGGAAAAAACATTACGTCTAACTCTGAATATAAAACAGCGAATAAATATTACAAGAACATAAATAAACAGCGTAATGGGTTAATTGAACTATCATCATTAGCTGGCGAGTGGCGTGTATTTACCGCGGAAGTGGGCTATGAAGGGAAAGCACATATCCTAGAACTATTTTAAACGCAAACAAGGAAAGCAAAAAAAAAACGCGTATTTAGTTGTTAGCTTTTGGTCGCTGAGATAATTAAGGTCTGGCTATTTGTAGCCTGGTGTTCATTCTTTGCTCCTCGTTCATTCGCATGATACTGTGACATTTTGTTTTGTTTTTTTTTTTTTTGCGTTTGCGTTTTTATTATTATCTGTAGAATTTTAGCACGTTTATTTTGTGCTATCATGAATGTTTAATGTCTTCGACGACTGAGTGTAAAGGAATTTCGAAATACTTGTATTTCCCATTTTTTAATATCCTCCTTAGGTTCTCCACTGCCATGGGCCTCTTTCCTTTTTCCCCGTTTTAAATACACAGACACATGGAAGCCAAGCCAGAAAAATAAAAAAGGCGCGCGCAGTCTGTCCTGCGGTGACCTTTTTTTGCCTCTAATTTCTTTTCTAAGGCTTACGTGTTTAAGTGATTATTAATATAAGTTTAGTTATTGTTGTTATTGTTTTAGTGCGGGGGGGACTTTAACATTTTTATTTTGTCTTGTCATTTGAACATTTTTTTTTAATTTGAGTTTGTCATTTCATTGGGATTTCATGTGGCCGCTGCTGTTATGGCCACCTTAATCAGGCCAGGCTAGTCATTTGGGAGTCTTTATGGCCCCGTTCCTTGTTAAAGGAAATTTCTGTTGTTATAATTTTTGCATATATTAAGGAGAGACAAATTGGCCAAGCCACAAATGACCACAATCGTGTAAAGTTTTCGTCTTCTAGCATTTCGACGAGCTGCTACGGCTAACGCAAGCACGGCTAATGTACGTCAGCCGAAAAAAACCTCTGAAAGAAGCAACAGCAGCAGCAAAAGGGAAATTTTATGTTGAAAAAACTGAAAATTCTTTTCAGTTTAGCCAGAGCAATCGTCGGGTCGAGTTGGTGCTGTTGGTGGTGATACTCAAATCGAAGTGTGTTGATAACAAACGAAACACTGTGACGGGCGACAAGTGGATCGGAAAATATTTTAAATTATTTTTAATTATTTCCTATTGGAATTGGAAAACAAATTCGAAAAGAATATTATTTGTCAAATAAATCGAAAAACAAGTGCTAAAATTTGGTGAAAACGCCAGCTGAAAAAAAATGTGAAAAATTCTAGTATTGAAGATCAACGAAATATCATTTCGCTAAAGCAAAAGAAAAAACGAAAGAAAATCAAGAAAAAATTGAAAAGAAAATCGAAATGAAAATTGTTGCCTCGCGACCATCTTCGTGTGTGTGAGTGCTTACGTCTTCGAGTGTGTGACATTGTGTGTTTCGGTGTGGTACATGGCGTAGATAATTTGTGAGTGAGTGTGTCAACCTGCTCTGCACTTGTCACTTTCTGTTAAGCCCCAAAAAATACAACGAGCGACCACAGCGACGACGTCACTGTTATATTGTCGTGGCCACCATCGCCGCCTGGCTTCGCTCACAACGCGTTCTGCTGTTGTTGGATTCATGCCTCAGTGATGAAAAGTTTTTTCAATGATTTGTTTGTTTTTTTCTCCTTTCAGTTATTGTTGTTTTCTTTTGTTGTTGTGAAAATCATTTCCACTCATTTCGTTTTTTTGCTGTTGTTGTTCCTACTTTTAAGGTTCTTTACTCCGTTCGTTGGCCACCAATAATGTGTTGGGGGCTCTCATCCCCCAATGCTGCTCTCCACTTTGGTATTCGCCCTTTTGTTCGTGCGTTGTTGTTCTTTACAATTTTTTGTTTGTAGCTATTTTTGTATAAAAATAAACGCAAAACGACACATCATTAGCGATTAAAATTCCTACACAATTATGTTTTGGCAAGCGGTGTTATTTTTGTTAGTATCTAAAATAAAATCTGTGATATCACTTTATAAATAATGACCTTTAATGCATTATTGGTGGGAATTGTTTGTGTGATTCCTGTAAATTGTAGCTTTTTTATAGGTTTTGACAGATTGAATTTGGTAATTAAGGTTTAAGGCACAGTGAAAATGTCGAAATCGTGTTATTATATACATTTCTAAGATTCAAGATTCTGGGACTGGCAGTTGCATCTTTGTATTTGCTAAATGTTTTTGCAAAAAAAAAAACTCCTTCATAACCTCTAGCAAGATTTCAATTATAAATTTGTCAAAATTTGACTAAAATATCCAAACAAACTTAAACTAAAGGTAAGGTCACATTAGGCAAATATTTGCTCCAGCGACAGGCAGTGTGCGCTTACTGAGAACAAGTGAGGATACATTTCAAAGCATTATTTACTCTCACTTACTCTCAGTAAGCGCACACTGCCCGTCGCTGGATCAAATATTTGCCTAATGTGACCTTACCTTTACTGTTTTCAAAATTTTTTTTTCGATTTGTTATCATAATATTAACCGAACAAAGGAACTGATCCTTACTAAAGAAAAACAAAAATAGCTCAATACATAATTTACTAGACCTCGACATTTTCTTTTTCTTTGTCCATTTGTCGCAGATCTACTTCTCCCTCACTGTTCCCATAAATTTCCTTGCTACTATGAACTGGATATTTTTTTTCTCTTTGGCTGAAATGATTTGCAACAATAATCGTCTGAAAAAATAAACAATAGAAAGTGGAAAAAATATACAAATCTCTTGAGGCGGGAATAAATAAAAATAAATAAATATTAGTTTCCGTCTAGAATTATGAATGAACAGAGCGTTTTTGTTTATAATTCACATTTTTTTTTATTATACAAACATAAGTGCGTTTTTGCAAAGTAAGCATGATAATATCGAGAGAATTCTTCTTCTTTATTTGCGGATCCGTTATTCGGATATAAGCGATCATACAATATTATATGTATTACAAATTAATATATTTTAATGTTTTATGTTATGAAATTATTGACAGCTCTCGATTCTTCGCAGCATATATTAGATTCGTTTCATCCCAGTATCCTGTCCATTCTTGGATGTTCCTTAACCAGTACGTCTCTCTTCTGCCTCTTGTTCTGTGTCCTTCTATATTACATTTAATAATGGCTTGTATAAATTTATATTTATGGTTCCTCTTCAGGTGCCCCAGGTATGCGATTTTCCTTGATTTTGCGGTGCGTAAAAGTTGTCTATCAAGGTTCATTCGTCTTAGAATTTCCTGATTCGTAATATGCGATGTATAGGGTATCTTCAGTATTCTTCGGTATACCCACATTTCAAATGCTTCAATTTTTTTCTCATCTGCACTTTTTAGGGTCCAGGTTTCTACTGCATATAGTAGTATAGACCAAATGTAGCATTTGACAAATCTTGCCTTCGTTTTGAGACCAATTTCATGGTTTGTAAGTGTTTTTTTGTATTTAAAAAAGGCATTTCTGGCCATCTCCACTCGACGCTTAATTTCGTTTGATGTGTTCCACTGGTCGTTAATTAAAACGCCGAGGTATGTAAAAGATTTTACGCGTTCGATGTTTTCGTTTTTGATATTTAGTGACGTTTCACAACTGACATATTTTCGACTTACAATCATATATTTTGTCTTCTTTATATTTATTTTGAGGCCATATGATTCGCTTACGTACGTGAGTTTGTCTAGGAGTTGTTGCAGCCCAGATATACTGCTAGCAATAATTGTGGAATCATCAGCATAGCG
Source organism: Musca autumnalis (assembly GCF_047663935.1). Classification (NCBI taxonomy): domain Eukaryota; kingdom Metazoa; phylum Arthropoda; class Insecta; order Diptera; family Muscidae; genus Musca; species Musca autumnalis. The sequence continues at coordinate 323,970,551 of NW_027411644.1, forward strand.
TATATTATTTATAATTTTACCCATAACTCTTATTCCAATACGTTCTCCTTCAATTGACTCATTAAATATCTTTTGGGAGTATATATTAAAAAGAAGCGGCGATAGTATGCATCCTTGCCTGACTCCTTTTGATATGGGAATTTCGTCAGTCAGATCACCATTTATTTCAATTCTTGCAGTTTGGTTCCAATATAAATTGCGTATGCATCTAATTTCTTTTTCTTGTATTCCAATTTCCCTTAGTATATTTATCAATTTGTCGTGTTGGACGTTATCGAAGGCCTTTTCATAATCAATGAAACATATATAAACATCTTTTTGAACTTCGCGGCATTTCTGTACCAGTACTTGGATGGATAATATGGCTTCTCTGGTGCCCATACCCTCCTTGAAGCCGAACTGGGACTCTCCCATAGCACTTTCGCATTTCGTGTAAATTCGTTTGTGGATTATTCTCAAAAAAATTTTTAATATGTGGCACATAAGGCTAATAAGCCTGTAGTCACAACACTTTTTTGCATTAGATTTTTTTGGTATCGCAATAAAAGTTGATTTCAGCCATTCGTTTGGATATTGGCCAGTATCATACACATGATTGAAAAGTCTTACAATGAGTGAGATGTTATCACCATCTATTAACTTTAAGACTTCAGAAGGAATTTCGTCTGGTCCGGTTGATTTCCTATCTTTTAGTGATTTAATTGCATATTCTACTTCGGATTTGGTAATTGGGTTTCCCGTTAAAGATGTATTTATGTTGTTATCATATCTTGACCGTTGGTCGTCAGTGAATAATTGTTCAATATAGTTTTTCCATCGTTTCTTTATGTGTAATGGCTCAAAGATTGGTTGATTGTTGTCATCCATTAGTACTGATGGTGATGCTCTCTTATACACTCCTGCGGATTCTTTTAGTTTTTTATGAAGATTGTAATCATCGTGAATATTTTGCAGATGTTCAATTTCTCTACACTTTTCATTCAATAGAGCATTTTTTGCAGCACGCGTAGCGGTGCGGATTTCCTTGTTGATTTCCCAGTAACGTTCATAGTCAACATTCCTATATTTGCTTCGTTCCACACGAAGTTCCATAATTTCATTATTCATCCATTCATTTTGGGGTCTTCTTGTACAGTTTCCAAGATATGTTTTTTTTTTATTTTGCACATCGTATCCTTGACATTGTTCCATATATTTTCTACATCGTTTGAATCTATGTTTTCAAGTTTATTATTGATTTGCACCTTCACTTCATTTCTGGTTGATGGGTTATTGAGTATCCCAGTATTTATCTTGTGAGATTTTTTCTTCCTTTTCTTAAATCTTGCAATTTTTATTCGAACGTTGAGCATCAACAGATTGTGGTCGGATGGCACATCAGCTCCCGGGTACGTTGAGCATTTGGTCACACAAGATCTGAATCTGCTGTTGATCATTATGTAGTCAATTTGATTTCGAACGATATTCCTTCTGTTATCTAATGGTGATCTCCATGTATAGAGTCTTCTGGGGTGTAGTCGGAATATTGTATTAGTTATGGTCATCTTAAACTCTTGACAAAATTGAACTAATCTTTCTCCTCTCTCATTCCTTTCGCCAAGCCCATATCTTCCAGTTATACCATTTACTTCTTCATTCCCCACTTTGGCATTGAAGTCGCCTTGAACTATTGTTATTTCATGTGACTTCGTCATGTTTAATAATTGACTTATTTCTTCATAGAAATGTTCAACCTCGTCATTATTTCCATCACATGAAGGGGCATATACTTGGATGATATTTAAATTCAAGGGTTTTGCTGAGATTTTTATCATCATAGTCCTTTCAGACATGGGGATAAATCCAATTACACAGTCTGCAATGTTTTTTTTGACAATAATGCATACACCTCTCCTGTGTATCCCTTCCATATTTCCTGAGTGATATACTACTACATTTTGGGATTGAAAATCGCCGCATTCTGTCCACCAGGTTTCACTTACACCTAGTATATCAATATCAAGTCGGTTCATTTCATTGATTGTATTGTTTAATTTACCGATTTCGTATAAACTTCGGACGTTCCAGGTTCCAATGTTTAGCTTTTGGTTGGTTTTACCTCCGGGGATTCTTAGCACCCTCGTTTGGCCGGAGACTGAGGGCCGTTTGTTTTGATTTGTGTTGTTCATACTGTATGATTTTCAAGGGAAATTACTTCAGTGGTTTCCCGTTGCCTTCTGAAGGGTTTATTGTTTTCCTTCACGTTTTCAGCCGCTCCTCCTGGAGTTCAGACGCTGTTTGCTGCCGCTTTACTTAAGAACAGACGCAGCTACCTGTTGGTCCACGAGACGTATTTGATTTCCGTCTTACCACCCATATCTGGGAAGCATTCCCCTATCCGCCACCTGGGGACGCGCCCTATAGGGGTTACAGGTTCCCCCAAGGGAATAAAATCCAATATTTGTGGAATGTGAAGACGTAATTTTTAAGCAAAAACTAAATATATTTGTACGAAAATAGTGTATGGAACCAAAGTACAATATTTTTTAAAATGTATTCAAAGAGAACTCAAAACTAAAGGTATCAGAAATTGTACATTTGCATATTATTGAGGAGAAAAACAAATATTGCATATCGGGGTCTTAATTCCTCAACCTCGTAATAAAAAAATTAAAAGAGAGATAAAAACCATAATTTTTGATACATCGGTGTTTGCGTTAATGTTTAAATGCAGTTATTAGGGAATTGGACCTACTCAAATTTCTAATTATTGCATTTAAACTTCCAGCCAACCACCGATGTATCATATAATTAATCGGTTTTTATCTATCCTGAAAATTTTTATTTTTTTATGATATGAGGTTGGGGAAGTACGTCAACGATATTTAAAGTTCATGTTGGACATGCTCATCATGTGATCATCCCTCTGTATTTTGGTTGGTTAGCGTGGAGGCTTAGTACAACGAATATAACGTTTTGAAAACCACACCATTCGTGTAATGATTACTGTCGAGTCTGATATTTTGGGAAATCTATGAAGGTCTCCCAGACTGATTTCGCTTGTCTCAGAGAGGTCCTGAAGGAATGGACGTCCTAGAGCTTACAGATTTTATATGCAATTTTAACACAAAGTATATACATTAGGGTTAGTCATTTTTTCATTTTTTTGCGAATATCAAAAATCTGTGGAAATAGCATGTAGGGCAGGCAAAAATAATAAGAATTGCGTTTTTACTTTTTCGAAATTGTAAAAAAACAAAATGCAATTACTTTAGCTAAAAACAAACTTTTATAGTTTACTTTTTTTTTAAATTTTTAAATTTGAGCAATTTTTTTCTGCAATAGTTGATCTTGGAAATAATTTTTTTTAGTTGGTTTTAGTGCATCGATTTCAAATATGCAATTTGATCAAAAATCTGTCATTTAGTTTTTAAGCTACAAACTTTTATTAGAGCAACTCGTTTAAAATTTTTAAGACTGGGAAATGAAACCGAGTTGCAAATTTTAAAATCGATGTAGCTTAAAAACTATATGACAGATTTTTGATCAAATTGCATATTTGAAATCGATGCACTAAAACCAACTAAAAAAAATTATTTCCAAGATCAACTATTGCAGAAAAAAATTTTTCAAATTTAAAAATTAAAAAAAAAGTAAACTAAAAAATTTTGTTTTTAGCTAAAGTAATTGCATTTTGTGCGGAACGTTTTTTCACAATTTCGAAAAAGTAAAAACGCAATTCTGCTTGTTTTTGCCGGCCCTATATGCTATTTCCACAGATTTTGAATCTAAAAAAAATGACTATACATTCAGTAGAGAGAGTTCACACTATTTTATGTAATTTTTATAATGAACCATATCAGACCAAACTAGTTAATAGTTCAAAATAGTCCACCTGCATAAGTTCCGTCCGGGTTCTAATTACGGCAGAGAATTGCTAATATAGGTCCACCGTTTCGCTATCGAATGATTTTAAGTATTTCGAAGCTATTAGCCGAATTAAAAAATTGATTTAATATGGATTTTGGAAAGCCTTTTGGTAGAAGAACCTCCATGTAGAAAGTGGTCAAAATTATTACTCGAATTCGTGCGTGCACTTTAGACTTGTGTCGAATTTTCCAATCAAAAATTGGCTACGGCCCACTGTGGGAAAAAATACCGATCTAGAGTGCAAAAAATCAAAAAATGAACTTGAAGAAAATTATAAAATGCTAATACAGTATTGAACTAAAGTGTTGAATGTACTCAACGCCATATGTAATAATTAGAAATATTTAATCAGAACGGAATAACGGTACATATAAAATTTATATTTTTTACAATGTTAACGATGACCTTTTATACCCTACACCACACTGTGGTAAGGGGTATTATGTGTTAGTGCATTTGTATGTAACATGCATAAGGAAAAGAGATAAACCCATAGTTCCTTCTAGGGATATGCACAGAATCACTTTCTGAGTCGATTTATGCATGTCCGTCCGTCCGTTCGCAACGTACAGTTCGCATTTGTTGTCCGATTTGGCTGAAAATTAGGCAAGATCATTTTTTTAGCCGTCGGAAGAACGCTATTGCTTTTGTTGAAAATCGGTTCAGATTTGGATATAGCTCTCATATATATTTTCGTCCGATTTGAGGTATTTGATGCACCAAACACGCCATATCTGTCCGATTTTGATGAAATTTGGAATGCGTGACAGAATTCGGTCTATAGATAAATGTGCCAAATTATGTCGAAATCGGTTCAGATTTGGATATAGCTCCCATATATATTTTCGGCCGATTTGACGTATTTGCTGCACCAAACCGAATTTGATGAAATTTGGTTTTTGTCCTTTCCTTTCCTTACTGGTTTTAGCTGTAAAATTGCCGTAGACGTGTGAATTCTGTGAATATATTATTGCGGAATCTTTTGTATTTTTGATATATCGTAATGATACTTAAATAAATTAAATAGCTTTTTAACCCATAACTTATTTTAATTTAGATGTTTCGGGGTATATAAATGTCCATTTTTTTAAATTCTTCAATTAAAATAGGGGTTTAGTATGGAAATTAGTCGAGTTAGCGAAATAATGGTTTTAGACCCCAAATATGTTTGGACGAAATGTGTTTCAGACAATTTGGAAGCCATTTAGCAATGTCCGTCCGTCTGTCTGTCTGTCTGGCTGGGTGGTGCGCACGATAACTCTTGAACGGTTGCACCGATTCGGTTCAAATTTTGGCTTTCGTAATATTTTGTCCAAACTTAGTTTAAGTTCGAAGATGAGCTATATCGGTCCACTCCTTCCGGGACATCCCCCACAAAAGTTCGAAAATGTTCGGAAAATTTTAGCACACGATAACTCTTGAAGGGAGTAACCGATTTGGCCCATACTTTGGCCATCGTGAAATGAGTACCAGACTTAGATAAGGTTTCAATATGGACCCAATCGGTTCACACCTTCGGGTACCTCCCACACAAAATTTCGGAAAAGTTCAGTTTAGGACCTGCTCTCGGATCGCTTTGATTTTTGTTTACGCAAGTTGTATTTGCTGTCCTCTATACGACGCTGTAAGTTTCATTAGGGGCAAGTCCATACTTCCTGAGAAAATAGCCTGAAAAAATAGCCTGAAAGTTGAAAAACAAAACTATGACACCATGTTTATGGGTGGAAGTGCAAGATAATTCTCGAACGGAAATGCCGACTCCGGCCAAAATTTGGCCTTCGTATTTTTGAACTTTAATTCTAATCAACATTTTTGTCGGTTCATACGACCAACATTTTGAAACCCCCTAAATACATAAGTTTTTTGTGAAAAAAGTGTTTCAATTTGCACAGGCTGAGGGTATATCTCTGTCGGCAAAGCCGACTGATACTTTTTTACTTATTAGGTAAATCTTTTATTCCTATGAAAGAGCACAATGTCCGTCTGTCTGTCTGGCTGGTGCGCACGAAAACTCTCGAACGGATCAATTGATTCGGTTCAAATTTTGGGTATCGAAATATTTTGTCCAGATTTGATTTAAGTTCGAAGATGGGCCATATCGGTTCACTCCTTCAGGTATCTCCCCCACAAAAGTTCAAAAATGTACGGAAAATTTGTCCGCACGATAACTCTTGAAGGGAGTAACCGAGTATTTCGGTTTTCATGAATAAAAAATGTATTTTTGGTAAAATTACAAGGAGTCATCTATTCCTGGTCCATACAGGAGCTCTTCCGCCGACAATGCAGCTTGTAAAATGAAAATTTGGTGTTGCCTTCGCAACATTTTTCACGAGTGCACTCGGCCTCACGTCTCTCTGTCAGTGCGATTCGTGCTTGGTCGATTTTTTAGTATATTCGTGTGCGTTTTGTCCACAGCTCACTCCGATCGAGCTCAAATAAAAAACAATAATTTTGTACCTTCGTTAAAAAGATCAATAACAATGTAAGCTGCTAAATTTACAACGAGTGCTCCACTTGAAAGGGTTTTGGGGCAAATTTTCCAAATAAGTTGATTTAAGCTTTCGTTGCTATTTTGATTGAAGCCGCCGACGCATCTTTCAAGTAAAGACCCTTTACTTAGATCGTTGTATAAAGAAATAATAGCATCCAAAACATTTGATGGAACTGGTCTGTAATCGTGTATGAAAGCCTCTTTTCTTGCCTGAACCAGTTGATATGAACACCACGAATCTTCACCGGTTGGACATCTCTCGTGACGTGGATTTGTATCGCTTGAACTGTAATGATCAAATGTCGCCCATATTGTCTCATGCATATCGTGAATTGAATTCGAATGGCGTCGAATTGCAAGTCCACAGTAGACAGTGAGCTTGTTATTCAATTTTCCGTCAACATTCCTTTGCCTCCAAGTTTTTGTTAATTTTTACTAAACTTCGAAGGCGGGACCCCTGTGTTTAGTTTGTTTATGTTGAAGAAGATGCTAAACATCATCATTTGGGGTGTGTCTGCGCTATTTTGGAGTGGCTTCAACTGGTGGAAACTACATGCAAATACTAAAAAATAGGCAATTTTCCTTTCGACAATTCTCAGTTTGTACGTGAGAGGGTGTTAAGAAGAGAGAACCCTTCTTTAGTCTCAGCTTTCTCTCCTAATACAAATTGAGACTTGATAGGGAAATTCGGAATTCATAAAAGTTGTGGCGTTTTCGGTGCCTTATTTTTATTCAATAATTTATTTTATTTTTTTCCAATCATATCATGAGGATAGACAGTTAATATGGAATATTCTATGATGAACATGTTCAAATACTATTCTGACTATTTGACTAGGCGAATTGGAATAATACATATTAGTTTTATAATGTTAATATTTTGGAGCTTCCTCAAGGTATTTCTGATACCTATACCTTCATACGGTGCTCCATAATATAAATACATTATGGACCATAATTTATTTTATATATTTTGTTTTAATTATTATTAAAGATTTTTTCTAAAATTTATCTTATAATATAAATTAGGGGTAAAGCCACCCATATCTAATATCTCACAAAAGTTCAAACATTTTTAAATGTTTTTTTTTTCGAGGATTGTTTTGATATTTTAATCGAATTTTGTTTTTTCAAAATATTCTGGCTTAATCCCATTGTTGTTGTTTTAATATTTAAAAACAACTAGTTTATTAGTGGAAAGGATTTGGCATTGTTCGCCAAGTGGTAAGGCAGGGAATACTATAGTTTCGATTCTCGCCACAGAATCTCATCAGTTCCCTTGTTTTTTGTTTGTGGATATTCTCTACCGAAGTTATTTTTCAATAACTTCTTCAACAAAAAACTTGTTATACCCAAACATCAATCGTCAGCTTGAAGTATAAAGGTAAGCAAAGAAAAAAGTTCAATGAGAAGTTTTTCCTTGGCAACCTCACACAACTCCGACGAAAGTGTCTGCGAAAACAATTCAAACCTTTTCCACTATTTTAATCGAAGGTAGGCCTTGTGATTCTGGTTCCAACGACATAATTGCTTTCGTAGGCAAGTCCATGCTTAAATAATGATCCCTAATTTTTCTAATGATCCCTAATTGGCATTATTGCAATATAAAAAGAATTATGTTTTATAGTGAAAACTGTGTTTATTGACCCAATTAAATAATTAGGAACACTGTTTATTATACCTACCTCATAAACAGCTAAAAATTTACTTCTAAAAATTCCCCAGACCGATGTAAATCTTTTAATTCACATTTCTTTTGTTTTTTCTCGTGCTTTCATGGTTCTGATCTTCGGATTTAAAAATTTCGTTTTTTTGGTTAGTTCCGGTACTCTGAAATTTACGCAAAAACGTCCAAAATGTCTTATGTGGAATATGTTTATGGAATTAGAAAGAATAAAAATGCAATTATAGTTATGGCGATTATTTAAGGGTCTTTTACTCAGAACTATATAAACAATACATATTTATATGTATATCTATGTGCTAATGATCCCACCGTATTGTATTTGTATCATTATAGTGTTAATAAGGGCCATTGACACTCTAACTAATATTTTTCATACGCCACCAAGTACCTTGAAATTGTTAAAAAAATAAATGCATAATAAAGCAAAGAAAAACATTTGTATAATTAGTGTTTATTAATAAGAACAACAAAATAAAATAACAAAAATAAAAATTAATTAAACAAATCAAAATGACATCATTCGGAATGATGTAAAAATCTTCAGCGACAAATTTGATAATTTCAATTGGTTCGATAAACTTATTGAACCCCCCATGCAGCAGCAGTATCAACCAACCAACCAACCAACCATCCATTTAATAATAAACCAAAATTTTAAATATGCATGCAAAACAAAAACAAGAGCAAATTTTTAAGAAAATCTACGGCAACAACAACGAAATTCGTGAAGCAGCCGTCGCAGCAGCAACAACGAAATCAACAAATTATTGATTGTGTTCCACACTTCAAACATTATCGTTTTCTTTTAGTGAGACATGGCGAACTTGACAGACCTTGACCAAGCATTTGATGTAAGTCTTTGGCATTAGTATTTTTTGTTGTTGTTGTGTTTGTCCTTACACCACCCGCCTTCTCTCCTCCCCCTTGTCCATGAGTTACAAGCAACCATCCATCCATTCCCACATATTTACAATGTGTGCACAAATCTATGGCTGGCTATCTGCCTGCAACGCGCCAAAGAAATAGCGACGAGATATGATGATGTAAAATGTATTTGTCATTTAAATATTTATTCACGGGCTAGAGGGTGGGCAATGGGGGGTAGAATGGTATCTAGGAAGCGTCGCTTATGCACCCATGCACTTTGTTTAATATCTATAACTGGCTCAAGATCATTTATTGGCTTAATAATACTCTATAATAATAACAATAATTCACATTGTTGTTGCTGTTAATATTTATTAAGGTGGGAGAAATAGGATCATCAATTCTAATTTCTCTTAGAAAATAAATTGAAATTTATTCTTATTTGTTGAACAAAGCAGGCAGCGACAATGATGCGATGCAGCTGGAAAATGGTGTGAATATGAATTGAAAATCTTAAATGATAAATGGGTTTATTGCAAATGCAATGCTACGTTGTAAAATTAGCAATTGATTAACAATTGCACATATAAATAATTATTTGAGATCTAGATTATTAAATGACATCGGAATTTTCGCATAAAAAGTTATTGTTCCACTGTTATAAATGTAACTTTTTGTACGCTTAACAGCGAACTCTTATTCCTTGCCGGACCAGAATATCTTAACCGATAATACTCTCCTTTAAGAGAGTACATATGGGGCAACATCGTTGGCCTTTCCAAAATATGGACGCAACATTAATTTACGATTCGAAACGGTTCGAAAATTTTACAATACAATACCTTGATATACATATAATTACGAATACTAAATACCGAAAATCTGGTGGTACCGCATTATGGGGTCTATATGAAGATTACTTTCAGGTGGAAAGTTTTATACCCTCAACGAAGACTAAATGCCAAATTTCACCCATTTCTGTGGGATATTGAGCCAAAACCTTGAAAATACCGAACATCGGGAGGTACCGTTCTATGTTATTTTTTATAGTCTCCGGGAATATGTAGTCCCATAGGCATTAGAATTTCACAATTTTGTGATTTTTCCCCAGGGTTCCGGTTTCAACGCCGGCTTTGCGATTCGATTCCAAGGCTAGATAACATCACATTTTCAATGGTGGTGAAAACCCCCTATTTCAGCCATGTAAAAAGTATCTACAAGTGGTGTCTTTACACACTCCGTTAGTACTCGGCTATAACAAGTAGGACCCATATCTCGGAGGTAAATATGAATTGGGGGTGCACTCATTGACATTCTCTCCTATCTCTCTCTCTCTCTCTCTCTCTCTCTCTCTCTTGTCCCTTTGGGTATGTTAGTGGGAAGATATATTCTTCCGTAAGATAATTTCGGAAATTCCACCAAGGATTCGTTAACGAAATTGTTTTCGATGACTCTAGTTTCCGTTACTACTAATATTCCACATATATAATACAATCGTTCATGTTAGAGAGAGAACCTTTTTTACTATACACGTGTATATGTTTTTTAGTGTTTCGGAGGATGATTGAGGATGTGACCACATCAACACAGCTTGCTACTCTAATTATTTGTGGGCAATAATATTGTTTGTTTTTTATTATATCGGAAGTTATAAGTATTTTAATTAAACAGCTGCTATTAATTTACAAATAAACACATTTTAATTGTCTATATCGTTTTTTTATGATTGATTGCGGAGATTAATTGCCCATTATAATATATATATATAGATAGATATATATAGATATAGATAGATATATAGATATATTGTGACACTTATTACTACATTTTTCATTGTTTTCCTAACCTTCGTGAAGCATAAATTTAAAGTAAGTCTGAGGGTATAAAAGTAGGGAGTTAACAAATATTACTTACTTATTTAGCTGGCCCATTACAGAACATTTGTTCCATATACCGAACTAAGAAAAGATCTCCAATTCTCTCTGTTTAGTGATTCGCTTTCTGGAATACCGCGCCTTGACATCTTTTCATCCACTTGTTTGCGCCATCTATTCTTTGGCCTGTCAATTCTGCGAGCACCGCCATGTGGCCCGAATTTATACGCCTTTTTCGCGGGTTCATCGTCGCTCATTCTTATTATATGGTCTAGCCAACGCAATCGCTGCATATCGATATGTTTAACTATATTGATGTCGTTGTATAGCATATACAGCTCGTGGTTCATACGACGTCGATATTCACCGTTAACGCAGATTGGTCCGTAGATCATTCGAAGAATTTTTCTCTCAAACACGCCAAGCACTGCCTTATCAGCTTGCGCAAGAACCCAGACTTCGGAGCCATACATCAGCACGGGTAGTATCAGTGCATTGTAAAGCGTTATTTTTGTTTGACGAGTTGTGGCTTTGTTTTGATGTACTTACTTAAGTCAAAGTAGCATCTGTTGGCCAATACAATTCTTCTTTTTATTTCACAACTGATGTCGTTTGTTGTGTTTATGGTGGTGCCGAGATATACGAAGTCTTTTACTACCTCAAAATTATAGGAACCACCTTCAACAGTTGTTCCGATCTCAATGGACTCATTGCGCGTCGACACCATCAACTTGCTCTTCTCGCCGTTTACCGCCAGACCCACTTTAGCAGATTCTCCTTCGACCTTCATATAGGTATCGGTTACTTATTTTACTGATCGGTCCATGATGTCTATATCACCAGCATAAGCAAGTAACATGTGTCTATCGGTGGCCACTTCTTTTGACGTTTGCCTCTCGTATAACCTTTTCTAGCATGATGTTGAAAAGATCACACGAAAGGCAGTCTCCTTGCTTCAAACCTCTTTTGGTACAAAACTCTTCCGAGAGGTCAGTTAGAGTCATTTTACAAAGCCGAACGAGTTTTGCAGAATGGTGGTAGATGTCGATCTGCATCTCTTGGGTCTTCTCCAGTATTTGCCTTGTCAGGTCTAAAGCCGCATTGGTATGGTCTAATTATTTCGTTGACCATTGGCTTTAGTCGTTCGCACAATATCTCTGACACTGTCTTGTAGGCGAAAAAAATAGAAATAAAAAATTTACACAGTGGGCTTGGATGCAATTTTCGCGATTTTAAATTTGAAATCTAATTTTAACAACGATTGACCCCTTCGATTTTCTTGAAAATTTTTTGTATTAAACTGCGATCAATTACACGAATTTTAAGTCCTATTTGGTAGTGGGATTCGAATGATTACTATTATTTCTTTTCTTTCTTAAAATTCATTAATAAACTTTTTCCTATAAATAAAACAACAAAACATACAAAAAATATATTTTTCAAATTGGATCAATATTAAAGAAGTTAAGAGTATTTCTTTGCATATAATTTTTACAGAATTCGACATTTTCAAGGCGCGACATCTCTGAAGCCGTTTGTAAAAAAAATCTGAAAATAAACTGAAATATTCTGCTGATGAGCATCATCACCACAGCAAAAAATAAAGGAAATCAAAAACATAATTTTGAAAAAGTGTCCGATTTCACTCAGAAACCACCTTATACAGTTTTTCACTGTTTTCCTAACCTTCGTGAAGAATAAAGAATGAGGGTATAAAACACCCTACTTTTATACCCTCAGCCTTACTGCTTAGGATGATATGATAAAAAATATACCTAATCGAAATAATGATTGCTAATGGGCTAAAAACACATATTGATATCGATCTATCCATATCCGTCCGTCTGTTTGGCTGGTGCGCACGATAACTGTCTAAGGAAGTAATCGATATGTTTCAAATCCGATCAAGTTCGAAGATGGATTTTATCCGTCCAATTTTTGTGTTTAACTAAAATGACAGCTGAACACGTTAACTTTCGAAATGAAAACCCAAACTTTGCACATCGAATAAAATCTCCAAAAATTGACACCGAGTTCAAAGATGGACTATATTGGTTGCATCTCACAAACATTTAATATTTAGCAAAGATAGTGCTTGTGGTTCTCACTACAACGAGCATCTTCTGGCGATGAAAATCGCTCAACGCACCATTATTTCATGATGTGCGGGAATAAAAAAACCATTGGCTGCCAAGTCAGGGTTGTACGGCAAATTGCCCATCAATTCTACGTTTTGTCCTATCAAAAAGGCGCTGGTTTGAATTGATGTGAGCTCTTATTGACATCGTACACCATTGGTGTCCAAAATAAATGAGAGAGAATTCGACACCTCCAAATAATAGTATGCTAAGTCTAAAAAGTGAGTTTTGCAGGAGAAGCTCTCAAAGTTTGGAAATTTTTTTTGAACTTCAGTACTATGCTAAGTCAATATTTCTTTATAACTTCTGTTCGGATTGACCGATCATTACCAAAATTAGACAGAATTTAACTTAAAGGGCGTTCGACACCTCCAAATAATAGTTTGCTAATTCTGAAAAGCGAGTTTCGCAGGACAAGCTCTAAAAATTTGGAAATTTCTTTGACCTTCAGTACTATTCTAAGTAAATATTTGTTTATAACTTCTGTTCGGATTGACCGATTATTACCAAAATTTGACAGAATTTAAGTTAAAGGACGTTAAATATAAAAATGTAAAGAACTTGAAAACATGCTAAGTCGACTTAGCATACTATTGTTTGGAGGCGTCGAATTGATGGGAGAGTAATGTCCCTTTGTTAAACAACGGCTGATATAGCTCTCATTTGAAAATGTTCACAAATAAATGCCATTTCTAGGCAAATTGATTTTTTTAGCGCAAAACCTAAATTAGTGCATGTTGCGTGTGCATTATTCAAAACAAAAACAAAATACATGTATTTCAAATTTGAAATATGTACATATATTTTGTTGTTGTTTTGAAGAACGTACACGCAACACGCACTAATTTAGTTTATGCCTTTAAGTAGCTGTAACACATGGTCGTACGACAAACCGTACTGAGTACGTTTAGGCTATGGAAATGTAAAATGGCCCCTGGCAACACGTAGTAACCTTTCAAGTAGCCCTCGTATTATAAGTTAGTTTTGGGCCAAATATTTGTAACACTTTGAAGTCTAAACATCTAAGATCATGACCTGCACATATGCACCAAAATGAGTCAATCTGGATATGTCTGTCCGTCAGTCCATCTTAACCCTGTAATCACGCTGTAGGTCACAATTTTAGTCCCAGAGAGGTATGGACCAGAGGAGATGCTCAATCGTTTCCTCCTTTTCTTCGTTTCCAAAGCTGCGGCAGTGGTCATTATTTGGTAGATTTAGAAGCTTGCAGACTCTTTTGGTTTTTGCTAATCAGGAACCTTGTACGTTTGTCCCATGCCCAGCAAGAATACCCATTATAAAACCCCCTACTAACCCATTATTTTTACAAGGGCATGTCGCGCGATATAAGTAGTTATTTTGGTATGGTCTTATGGTCTTATTATGCAGTATTGGTCTCATGCAGCTCTGGTGTACATGCACTGTTCTATTGCTCAGTCACTAACCTGGTTGAAGGCGCCTTTCATATCCAAAAAGGCGGTTGAGTTTTAGTGATTGTGCTTAAGAACTACTCCATAGTCCTGTAGGGCAAAGGAATGGACAAATATAATCCATATTCAAAACTAATATACATCTAGTAGATATATTTGGGTGTGTAATGTATTGACCACATCGGTCACTCCCTTCATGACTTATCGTGCGCACAAATTTTCCGAACATTTTTGAACTTTTGTGGGGGAGGTACATGAAGCAGTGTACCGGTATAGCTTATCTTCGAACTTAAGCTAAGTTTGGACAAAATATGACAAAGGTCAAATTTTGGACACAATCGGCAGATCCGTTCGAGAGTTCAAACATACTTGGGGTCTAAAACCATTATTTCGATGAGGCAAATGTTTGGTCTTATCAAAGTGTATATACCCTCTTTAGCCTAAAGGCTGAGGGTATAAAAATGAAATAAATTAGTTTTATTTATTTCATATACATTTGGCCGATACTGCCCGGCATACAAATATACACATCAAAGCAAAAATAATAACAACACGGTCACAATAAACATAAGTTGTTGAAGTGGTTGGCATCATTTCGTAACGAAATCTGAAAAAATCCTTGAGAAATTCGGAAAGGAAATTTCTTTCCGACATTCGTTCCGAAATCGATACAAAATCTGAACTATTTCCTCGCCGAAAAATCGTTTAGAAATCGGAACGAAATCTGAACGACTTTGCTTCCGAAATTGTTCAGACGTGTCGTGCATCAGACCTTTGGTTTGCTGGGTTGTTAAGCAATCAAATGTGTGCGTGTGTCTGAGTGTGGCATTGATCATTTCGTACAGCAAATGTTTGCCAAAAATTCTTTTTGTTTCGGTGGTGAATAAAACAACTCGGCAAAGCATAGGCGAATTACATTTCAGTAATCGTACGGTTTTCGTATTTTTGCATTGAAAAGTTTGTGGTTTTGTTTCGTTTTGAGAGCGAAACTATCCAAGTAGTAGTATATAGGATGTTCCAAGTCAAAGGAAAACCAAAAGGGTCAGATAAGCGGGGGTTCTTGTTTACATAATTGAAAAAATTCCAAAGGTGTGAAAATTCCAACTCATCTATAAAGGGAGGGGGGATTATTTAGGTGCGTCCCTTTATATTTCCAGCTCAATCATAAATCAAAATGTTTGTGAACATTTATATTATGGTTGTCAATCTTAGGGATAAAAACATGAAAAAATAGATAATTTAGGTGTGAAATTTAATCGATGCACTTTGCTTATGAACATGTTTAGTGTGTTTGCATAATAATATGAGTTAAAAACTGGAGTAAGTTGAAGTGACATTAACAAAGAATTTTTGTTATGTTTACACATTATATATATATAATCTCAAGTAATCTTTGTTTGTGAACATTTATAATATGGTTGTCAATCTTAGGGTAAAAATATCAAAAAATAGATAAAATAGGTGTGAAATTTAATCAATGCATTTACAAATGAAAATTGAGTAAATCCAAGTAGCCTTTTTTGAATGATCATATTTATTGTGTATGTAGGCGATTTTTAAATTCCAGTGACCTTTGTTATTGAACACTTATATTATGGTTGTTAGTCTTAGGGTAAAAATATCAAAAAATAGATAATATAGGTGTGAAATCCAATCGATGCATTAACAAATGAAGGGGATTCATACCTCTGAAGGTCATGTTTTGGTTCTTGTTGTTAAGATGTACTTGTTATTGTTGTAAGTATGGCTTTTTACTAATCAGTTTAATATTTATGTGAGCGTGATTAAATTTTTGTTGGTATGTTTTTGATTTTTTTATTGCATCTCGTTACGAGACAAAAAATAAGAGGGGGAATGTAACTAATCAGCTAAATATTCATGTGAGTATGCCTTAATTTTTGGTGATATATTTTGATTCTATATGCATCTCGTTACTTTGCGTTCTTCTGAGGGGATGAATGACTAAGAATCAATTGTATGTAGGGTAAGTGCCCCAATAGTCGGCCACTTAATTTGTTGTTCCTATTGTATTTATCACATGCAGATCATTAGTTTTATTAATTTTTGTAAAACTAGAGGGTAATATATTTTTTTGTAACATTGGTCTTGCTTGAGTATAAAAATAACTGTGTTCTTATCTATCGACGTTTATATAAAATGTGGCCGAATACTGGAACCGGCCGACAATAGAAGCGTTTACCCTATGTGTATTTGTTGTAAGTGTGGTTTGTTGTTATTGTAAAGTATGATTTGTACTAAGAAGCTAATTACCCAAGTAAAATCACCCTTCATAAAAATGTACTTATTTGAAATGTGAATGTGCCTAAATATTTTGGGTGATGATTGTCATTGACTGATTTATGAAATATACTAGTTATTGTTGTTTTCTGTTACATGATATTGTAAGAAAATGGTCAAAGAATTCATCAATCGATTCGTCTTTAACACATTCGTGGGCATTGTGTGATGGTTGTTGTTTTTATTTAATTATTTAAAAATTACATGTAATTATAGGGAATGGTTGGTAAGAAAGGAAAATTCTATTGCTAAGATGCTATTGATATTTCATATGTTGTTGTTTGTTTGTATAATATTGTTGTTTCATATTTTCAAAAAATGCTATAGCTCCAATTTAATGTATACATTTCTGATTTCTGACAAGATATATGTTATTTCAAAATTCTTCGTTATATTCTTCCAACCTTTTATTATATTATATTCTTCTATCTATCTTCTCATATAGTTATACTTGTAGTTTGTACTAACCATCATATGAGTGTGTCTTAATTTTGGGTGGTATTTTATGATTTTTGTTGCATCTATGCATAACTCTGAGGGGAGGAATCACAAAGAATCAGTTGTGTTACTAGACAGAAATCTGAAAATCGAGGCCTACTTTATCATTCTTGGTGCATTTAGCTACGTGACAAAATATCTGTGGGACAGAATCAACCAAAATCGTATTGTACGTCTGCCTTTAGATGTACTTGTTATTATTGTAAACTGTGACTTATTAGTATGTTTCTCAAAACTCGTGTTAGACCAATATAAAATTTAGTGATTTGAAAATCATTTTCTATTCTTATATGTTATTGTTGTTTTTTCTTTCTTTGACATCGTCAATCGATTTGACTTCAATACATTTGTGGCTATTGCAAATCACCATATGATGAAGTTGAGCTCAATGCTGTTGTTGTATTTGTTAAAGAATTAACTTTAAATGGAAGGGAATATTTTAGAAGGGAAACTATTATCAATTTTTACTGATCATTCGCCTTTTGTTGTTGATATGTACAGCATTGTTGCTGCATAATAAAGTATTGTAGTCAAATTTGATGAATATATTTTTAAGTTTTGACGAGAAACATAATTTGTGTTACCCAACATTGTTAGAAATTTGCAACTCGAAAATATTGAGATAAAAGTTTCTCATAATCATACCTATTATATATTATAAATACCACTTTCAGTATTTAAATTTTGAGGGAAATTATTTTTGGGTCAATGCACTGCGACCTAAAATATGATAGAAGGGTTGACTAAAAATCAATTTAGTTTGCCGTTTGATACTAATACTATTTGTCAGTCATTGAGTATGGAGTAACTTGTCACTAAGCAGCTTCGATCCCATGAACTACAAATTTTGAAAGGAAGGGTGATGATTGTTACAGCATATAATTTATTGTGTAGGAATTTGTCAAAGAAATCGTCAACAGATCCATCTCTAATGCTATATATTATGATTTATTTTGTGAATTACATCTTTAGCCTAGGCAGCGGTTGGAAAGAAGTACAAAAATAATAAATTGGTTACAAATCTAAATATAAAATAATTTTTGTTGTTGATATAATAATAATATTATCATTGAATGCTGTAAAGTAGTTTCATGTACATTCATATGCATTTAAAAATTTGTTTATGTTTAGGATGATTATGGGGTTAAGGTTAATGATCAAAAGATTTTGCATATGAAAATAATAGACATGTTTGGTGATGGTGCTCATTAATTTAATAAGTTTATATTTTTATTTTATATTTCGAGAAAGACCATTTTATTAAAAACTATAAACTTTTGTTTATACATATGTTTTATATATAATTATAATTTTATTACTAATCAATGAAAACTTTAAATTCTTTACGTAGGGGGGTAATTAGAAGTGATATTCGTTTTAATTTTATTATTGCTAAGAAGAACACTTGAGGGAAGTGGTGACTAAGAGTGTGTCTCTTTAGATCATATAGTTTAATTTCCCTTAAATCGTATTTATGAGTAATTTTGATTATCAAGGCCTAAGATATATGTACGTTTTATCATTTTTAAAGTAGCTCCTAGTATCAAATGAATTTCAAAACTTTAAAACAAGGTGTGGATGCATTATTTGGTCTTGGATTTCAATGATTTTCTTAAATCATACTCTCATTGTTGTCTTGGTAGTTTGTCTAAGAAACCAAATTAAATCATCCAAAGATGAGGCCTAGCTAAATGTGCATGAATTTTATGTTTAGTGAACACGCTATTGATCTACATTGTTGTATTGTCTAGTAAAAAATTATCACTGTAGCATATTATTCAGTTTGCTGAATTTAAATTATGTTTTCTAGACAAGAAAAAAAAAATATATTAAAAACTGGTCGTCATTGTTGGAATTTGGCATTAAAAATTGAATACAGACAAATACTGCACAGGTCTGTTTAGTAAATTACATCTCTATGATAGGGTATGTGGAAGCAAGAAAATAATATGATGATCATGATACTGTTGCGAAAGAAGCATTCAATTGTCCTCTTATCACAACAGCAAATTTATCCTCAACTGATATCAAAAGGTTTATGAATAAAGATTTCTACAATAAAAGGCTTTTACTGTGGGATAATTCTTCTGACTGGTACAAATTCATCAATCAAAGTAAAGTCAATATAACGGACTATCTAAAAATGATATATCACTTTCCAGACAAGATCAAATAAAAATTATTCGCCTAAGATTAGGACACAGTCGTGCTATGCATGATCATATTTTGAACACAGAATTGAGAAAAGAATGCAAATTTTGCAGTTGAAATATATTCGATATGAACTACTTATTAGTCAACTGCCAATATATTAAACAATTTACTGATTTAATCTTTCCAAATAATAATTTGATTGATGTTTTACGAAATCCACACAATATATCACAGAAATTTGAAATAATTAAATTTTTAAAACTCTGTAACCTTTATCATTCCTTATAAATACATACATATACAAATTTTTCCAAAAATTTCATGAAAAAATGTAATCATTTCTTGTAATTATATGTATATATGTTACATTTCTAATAGACTTCTTATACATAAAAATGTTCTTGCTAATTTCCTGTACACTATCATTTTTTTTTTTAGCTTAAGGCCAGATCGTCCCCTTATATTTGTAATTTACTTATAAATATAATTGTTAATAAATAAATAAATAAAAATGATGATCATATAATTTTAAGTTGGTTGCTGATACATTTTTTTATTTTTTTTTTTACTTGTTGACTCAAGTCAAGTTTTCTACTGTTTTTTTTTTTTGTCTTTTGAATTTGTTTAGCGAAAATTTTTTTAGCTTAAGGCCAGATCGTCCCCTTATATTTGTAATTTACTTATAAATATAATTGTTAATAAATAAATAAATAAAAATGATGATCATATAATTTTAAGTTGGTTGCTGATACTTTTTTTTTATTTTTTTTTTTACTTGTTAACTCAAGTCAAGTTTTCTACTGTTTTTTTTTTTTTGTCTTTTGAATTTGTTTAGCGAAAATTAATATTTTCTTTTGGTGGGAAAGGATATACCCAGTAATATAGCAAACATTTTTTAAATTTATTGTACATCTACTAGAAACAATTGCAGAACAGTATCATTTTAATGAATATCACATTTAAACATAAGCTCCAAAGCAGCATGAAAATTAATATAGCCGGCTCTATTCGATTGATTAATTTTTATGTTATCTTTTTTATTTCAAACATATTTTGGTGTATAAAAAAATAAACAGTATTATATTCATAGTGTTAAAAGAGTTAAATGTCAGTTTCCATACTAGTGAAACATTACTTTACATATTATTTAGTTTATAGTATGAAGTAAATATCAATATTTTCATGGAAAAAAATAATATTTGTAACAGCCCTTGGAAACAAATTTTCGACTTGTTTCAAAGTAATTTTTATTGTATAGTTAACGTCGATTATTCAAATTCTTAAAAAAATTATATTGCGCAGGTACATATACCCCTTTTTTAGGTCCCCACACCAAAATTGAATATAGATAGCTTCTTTATTATAGCCAATATTTCCCTAGGGTTTATTTCCCCAAGAGCTATCATTCAGCAGATTTATATTGACTCTGTATATTTACATTTGCCTATTCAAGCGGTGTCTGTACTTTACTAACGCTTTTTTCCAACTTTTCATTCATAACGCAGCATCGATATCGGAGATTATACTTATGGTCCGCTGTTTTCACTAAATTCATGTCACTAAATTCATTCTATAATGGGAAAACATTTAATATGAGAAGACATTGTTTCGTTTATTATTATTTTGCATCTATACAGATTTCTAAGAACTTAATATAAATTTTAAAAATGATTACACCTCATTCAGTTATCAAAGCGTTTTTTTTTTGTAAACCACAACCACTGTACCAACCGGTTTCTTGTTCAACCGCCCAGTTAACCGACCGGTTTCTTTTTGAACCGCCCCAGTTAACTGACCCGTTTCTTCTTGAACCGCCTCAGTGAACCGACATGTTTGTTTTTAAACTGCACTAGTTAACCAACCGGTTTCTTCTTGAACCGCCCCAATCAACTGACCGGTTTCTTTTTGAACCGCCTCAGTGAACCGACCTGTTTGTTTTTAAACTGCCCCAATTAATCGACCGGTTTCTTCTTGAACCGACCCAGTTAAACGACCTGTTTGTTTTTAAACAGCTCCAGTAAACCGACAGACCCAGTTTACCTATCGGTATCTTTTTAAGCCACCTCAGTTATCACAGCAGTTTTTTTAAACCGAGAATATTCATGGTGTGCCTTAACAAATTTATATGGAAGGTGCTTACACCTCGGAAGTTTTTGCTGATTCTGAAACTACAATGCTCATAGATGAGAAATATCAAGAAACGAAAAAAAACGCCGGAGGGATTTTCAAATAAATCGCGATTTAAGTTCACATTTTTAGGGGTTCTTTAGGTTTTCACGATTTTGCTTGGAAACCGCGTATTCTATGTAAATGGGTCTAAAGAAAATGTTGTAGCTGTGAAAATTCTTAACAAGATTGTCCTTTATGATATTTTTGTAGGTTTCACCGTTTTTGATATATGGAAGTTCAAATTGGGACAATGCACTGACTGTATCGTCCCCTTATAAAACAATATTATGCACAGTGTCCCTTAATTAACTTTTAATGGAAACCGCTTACACATGGGATGTTTTTGCGGATTCTGAAACAGCAATGTTCATAGATAAGAAAAATAAAAAAAAACAGAAAAAATCGCCGGAGGGATTTTTAAATAAATCGCGATCAAAATTCATATTTTCGTAGGTTTTACCGTTTTTGAGATATAGAGGTTCAATTCAAATTTTTAGGTTTTTATCTTAAATCTTCACGATTTTGCTTGAAAACCGCAAGTCATATGAAAATGGGACTAAAGAAAATGTTGAAGGTGTGAAAATTTTCTACAAGATTGGATGATTTATTTTTTTCTAGGTTGTGCCATTTTCAAGATATATAAGTTTAATTTGGGAAATTGCAGTAATGACATTGTTTTATAAGGAGGCGATACAGTCAGTGCATTGTCTCAATTTTAACTTCCATATCTCAAAAACGGTAAAACCTACAAAAATATCATAAAGGACAATCTTGTTAAGAATTTTCACAGCTACAACATTTTCTTTAGACCCATTTACATAGAATACGCGGTTTCCAAGCAAAATCGTGAAAACCTAAAGAACCCCTAAAAATGTGAACTTAAATCGCGATTTATTTGAAAATCCCTCCGGCGTTTTTTTTTCGTTTCTTGATATTTCTCATCTATGAGCATTGTAGTTTCAGAATCAGCAAAAACTTCCGAGGTGTAAGCACCTTCCATTTAAATTTGTTAAGGCACACCATGAATATTCTCGGTTTAAAAAAACTGCTGTGATAACTGAGGTGGCTTAAAAAGATACCGATAGGTAAACTGGGTCTGTCGGTTTACTGGAGCTGTTTAAAAACAAACAGGTCGTTTAACTGGGTCGGTTCAAGAAGAAACCGGTCGATTAATTGGGGCAGTTTAAAAACAAACAGGTCGGTTCACTGAGGCGGTTCAAAAAGAAACCGGTCAGTTGATTGGGGCGGTTCAAGAAGAAACCGGTTGGTTAACTAGTGCAGTTTAAAAACAAACATGTCGGTTCACTGAGGCGGTTCAAGAAGAAACGGGTCAGTTAACTGGGGCGGTTCAAAAAGAAACCGGTCGGTTAACTGGGCGGTTGAACAAGAAACCGGTTGGTACAGTGGTTGTGGTTTACAAAAAAAAAACGCTTTGATAACTGAATGAGGTGTAATCATTTTTAAAATTTATATTAAGTTCTTAGAAATCTGTATAGATGCAAAATAATAATAAACGAAACAATGTCTTCTCATATTAAATGTTTTCCCATTATAGAATGAATTTAGTGACATGAATTTAGTGAAAACAGCGGACCATAAGTATAATCTCCGATATCGATGCTGCGTTATGAATGAAAAGTTGGAAAAAAGCGTTAGTAAAGTACAGACACCGCTTGAATAGGCAAATGTAAATATACAGAGTCAATATAAATCTGCTGAATGATAGCTCTTGGGGAAATAAACCCTAGGGAAATATTGGCTATAATAAAGAAGCTATCTATATTCAATTTTGGCGTGGGGACCTAAAAAAGGGGTATATGTACCTGCGCAATATAATTTTTTTAAGAATTTGAATAATCGACGTTAACTATACAATAAAAATTACTTTGAAACAAGTCGAAAATTTGTTTCCAAGGGCTGTTACAAATATTATTTTTTTCCATGAAAATATTGATATTTACTTCATACTATAAACTAAATAATATGTAAAGTAATGTTTCACTAGTATGGAAACTGACATTTAACTCTTTTAACACTATGAATATAATACTGTTTATTTTTTTATACACCAAAATATGTTTGAAATAAAAAAGATAACATAAAAATTAATCAATCGAATAGAGCCGGCTATATTAATTTTCATGCTGCTTTGGAGCTTATGTTTAAATGTGATATTCATTAAAATGATACTGTTCTGCAATTGTTTCTAGTAGATGTACAATAAATTTAAAAAATGTTTGCTATATTACTGGGTATATCCTTTCCCACCAAAAGAAAATATTAATTTTCGCTAAACAAATTCAAAAGACAAAAAAAAAACAGTAGAAAACTTGACTTGAGTTAACAAGTAAAAAAAAAAAAATAAAAAAAAAGTATCAGCAACCAACTTAAAATTATATGATCATCATTTTTATTTATTTATTTATTAACAATTATATTTATAAGTAAATTACAAATATAAGGGGACGATCTGGCCTTAAGCTAAAAAAATTTTCGCTAAACAAATTCAAAAGACAAAAAAAAAAAACAGTAGAAAACTTGACTTGAGTCAACAAGTAAAAAAAAAAAATAAAAAAATGTATCAGCAACCAACTTAAAATTATATGATCATCATTTTTATTTATTTATTTATTAACAATTATATTTATAAGTAAATTACAAATATAAGGGGACGATCTGGCCTTAAGCTAAAAAAAAAAATGATAGTGTACAGGAAATTAGCAAGAACATTTTTATGTATAAGAAGTCTATTAGAAATGTAACATATATACATATAATTACAAGAAATGATTACATTTTTTCATGAAATTTTTGGAAAAATTTGTATATGTATGTATTTATAAGGAATGATAAAGGTTACAGAGTTTTAAAAATTTAATTATTTCAAATTTCTGTGATATATTGTGTGGATTTCGTAAAACATCAATCAAATTATTATTTGGAAAGATTAAATCAGTAAATTGTTTAATATATTGGCAGTTGACTAATAAGTAGTTCATATCGAATATATTTCAACTGCAAAATTTGCATTCTTTTCTCAATTCTGTGTTCAAAATATGATCATGCATAGCACGACTGTGTCCTAATCTTAGGCGAATAATTTTTATTTGATCTTGTCTGGAAAGTGATATATCATTTTTAGATAGTCCGTTATATTGACTTTACTTTGATTGATGAATTTGTACCAGTCAGAAGAATTATCCCACAGTAAAAGCCTTTTATTGTAGAAATCTTTATTCATAAACCTTTTGATATCAGTTGAGGATAAATTTGCTGTTGTGATAAGAGGACAATTGAATGCTTCTTTCGCAACAGTATCATGATCATCATATTATTTTCTTGCTTCCACATACCCTATCATAGAGACCTGTGCAGTATTTGTCTGTATTCAATTTTTAATGCCAAATTCCAACAATGACGACCAGTTTTTAATATATTTTTTTTTTCTTGTCTAGAAAACATAATTTAAATTCAGCAAACTGAATAATATGCTACAGTGATAATTTTTTACTAGACAATACAACAATGTAGATCAATAGCGTGTTCACTAAACATAAAATTCATGCACATTTAGCTAGGCCTCATCTTTGGATGATTTAATTTGGTTTCTTAGACAAACTACCAAGACAACAATGAGAGTATGATTTAAGAAAATCATTGAAATCCAAGACCAAATAATGCATCCACACCTTGTTTTAAAGTTTTGAAATTCATTTGATACTAGGAGCTACTTTAAAAATGATAAAACGTACATATATCTTAGGCCTTGATAATCAAAATTACTCATAAATACGATTTAAGGGAAATTAAACTATATGATCTAAAGAGACACACTCTTAGTCACCACTTCCCTCAAGTGTTCTTCTTAGCAATAATAAAATTAAAACGAATATCACTTCTAATTACCCCCCTACGTAAAGAATTTAAAGTTTTCATTGATTAGTAATAAAATTATAATTATATATAAAACATATGTATAAACAAAAGTTTATAGTTTTTAATAAAATGGTCTTTCTCGAAATATAAAATAAAAATATAAACTTATTAAATTAATGAGCACCATCACCAAACATGTCTATTATTTTCATATGCAAAATCTTTTGATCATTAACCTTAACCCCATAATCATCCTAAACATAAACAAATTTTTAAATGCATATGAATGTACATGAAACTACTTTACAGCATTCAATGATAATATTATTATTATATCAACAACAAAAATTATTTTATATTTAGATTTGTAACCAATTTATTATTTTTGTACTTCTTTCCAACCGCTGCCTAGGCTAAAGATGTAATTCACAAAATAAATCATAATATATAGCATTAGAGATGGATCTGTTGACGATTTCTTTGACAAATTCCTACACAATAAATTATATGCTGTAACAATCATCACCCTTCCTTTCAAAATTTGTAGTTCATGGGATCGAAGCTGCTTAGTGACAAGTTACTCCATACTCAATGACTGACAAATAGTATTAGTATCAAACGGCAAACTAAATTGATTTTTAGTCAACCCTTCTATCATATTTTAGGTCGCAGTGCATTGACCCAAAAATAATTTCCCTCAAAATTTAAATACTGAAAGTGGTATTTATAATATATAATAGGTATGATTATGAGAAACTTTTATCTCAATATTTTCGAGTTGCAAATTTCTAACAATGTTGGGTAACACAAATTATGTTTCTCGTCAAAACTTAAAAATATATTCATCAAATTTGACTACAATACTTTATTATGCAGCAACAATGCTGTACATATCAACAACAAAAGGCGAATGATCAGTAAAAATTGATAATAGTTTCCCTTCTAAAATATTCCCTTCCATTTAAAGTTAATTCTTTAACAAATACAACAACAGCATTGAGCTCAACTTCATCATATGGTGATTTGCAATAGCCACAAATGTATTGAAGTCAAATCGATTGACGATGTCAAAGAAAGAAAAAACAACAATAACATATAAGAATAGAAAATGATTTTCAAATCACTAAATTTTATATTGGTCTAACACGAGTTTTGAGAAACATACTAATAAGTCACAGTTTACAATAATAACAAGTACATCTAAAGGCAGACGTACAATACGATTTTGGTTGATTCTGTCCCACAGATATTTTGTCACGTAGCTAAATGCACCAAGAATGATAAAGTAGGCCTCGATTTTCAGATTTCTGTCTAGTAACACAACTGATTCTTTGTGATTCCTCCCCTCAGAGTTATGCATAGATGCAACAAAAATCATAAAATACCACCCAAAATTAAGACACACTCATATGATGGTTAGTACAAACTACAAGTATAACTATATGAGAAGATAGATAGAAGAATATAATATAATAAAAGGTTGGAAGAATATAACGAAGAATTTTGAAATAACATATATCTTGTCAGAAATCAGAAATGTATACATTAAATTGGAGCTATAGCATTTTTTGAAAATATGAAACAACAATATTATACAAACAAACAACAACATATGAAATATCAATAGCATCTTAGCAATAGAATTTTCCTTTCTTACCAACCATTCCCTATAATTACATGTAATTTTTAAATAATTAAATAAAAACAACAACCATCACACAATGCCCACGAATGTGTTAAAGACGAATCGATTGATGAATTCTTTGACCATTTTCTTACAATATCATGTAACAGAAAACAACAATAACTAGTATATTTCATAAATCAGTCAATGACAATCATCACCCAAAATATTTAGGCACATTCACATTTCAAATAAGTACATTTTTATGAAGGGTGATTTTACTTGGGTAATTAGCTTCTTAGTACAAATCATACTTTACAATAACAACAAACCACACTTACAACAAATACACATAGGGTAAACGCTTCTATTGTCGGCCGGTTCCAGTATTCGGCCACATTTTATATAAACGTCGATAGATAAGAACACAGTTATTTTTATACTCAAGCAAGACCAATGTTACAAAAAAATATATTACCCTCTAGTTTTACAAAAATTAATAAAACTAATGATCTGCATGTGATAAATACAATAGGAACAACAAATTAAGTGGCCGACTATTGGGGCACTTACCCTACATACAATTGATTCTTAGTCATTCATCCCCTCAGAAGAACGCAAAGTAACGAGATGCATATAGAATCAAAATATATCACCAAAAATTAAGGCATACTCACATGAATATTTAGCTGATTAGTTACATTCCCCCTCTTATTTTTTGTCTCGTAACGAGATGCAATAAAAAAATCAAAAACATACCAACAAAAATTTAATCACGCTCACATAAATATTAAACTGATTAGTAAAAAGCCATACTTACAACAATAACAAGTACATCTTAACAACAAGAACCAAAACATGACCTTCAGAGGTATGAATCCCCTTCATTTGTTAATGCATCGATTGGATTTCACACCTATATTATCTATTTTTTGATATTTTTACCCTAAGACTAACAACCATAATATAAGTGTTCAATAACAAAGGTCACTGGAATTTAAAAATCGCCTACATACACAATAAATATGATCATTCAAAAAAGGCTACTTGGATTTACTCAATTTTCATTTGTAAATGCATTGATTAAATTTCACACCTATTTTATCTATTTTTTGATATTTTTACCCTAAGATTGACAACCATATTATAAATGTTCACAAACAAAGATTACTTGAGATTATGTATATATAATGTGTAAACATAACAAAAATTCTTTGTTAATGTCACTTCAACTTACTCCAGTTTTTAACTCATATTATTATGCAAACACACTAAACATGTTCATAAGCAAAGTGCATCGATTAAATTTCACACCTAAATTATCTATTTTTTCATGTTTTTATCCCTAAGATTGACAACCATAATATAAATGTTCACAAACATTTTGATTTATGATTGAGCTGGAAATATAAAGGGACGCACCTAAATAATCCCCCCTCCCTTTATAGATGAGTTGGAATTTTCACACCTTTGGAATTTTTTCAATTATGTAAACAAGAACCCCCGCTTATCTGACCCTTTTGGTTTTCCTTTGACTTGGAACATCCTATATACTACTACTTATCCAGAAAAACTGAAAAGTTTGTGACTTTGTGTGATTGTTACGGGAATCGTTTTGTTTGTTTCCGTTCATTGGTTTCGGGTTTGTTTTAAAATGTTTATATTTATCCAAGTAAGGTTCAGACATACTTTATTTTTTGAAACAGCTAATTTTTTAGAAGAAATTCGTCATCTTCTTCATATACATTAAATTCAATGTTTGTATGTTCCCTATGGATTAAAAAATGGTTAAACCGATTTTCCGGAAAATGTCTGCGGATGTACAGGAATGACCTATCAAAATGGAACTAAAGAAAATGTTTTAGTAGTGAAAATTTTCTACAAGATTGTCCTTTTTCCGTAAAATTTTAATACAGGACTTTCCATTTATCATTAGATTGTTTGTAGGTACTCTGGACATACCCCTTAATGATTTTTCATAGCCATTTTTTGGAAAACAACTTCAAAAACTAGAAATTTCTAGCCAAATTGCCTACAAAGGGACACTAATTACGACCATGCCAAAATTACGTCAGGAACATCATTAGGGGACCAATTATTCCATCATTCTGATTGCTTAAATGACATAAAAAGTGAAAAATTTGAAAATTTTTAATCGATTATTGTTGTGCATAGCCATTTTTGTTTTCCCGTAAAATTTTAGTATTCGGTACTGTAAACGGAACATTTTGTATGTCATCTAAAAAACCTACAAAATTGTTTTTGAAGTGATAGAAAATCTCAACTCGTTTCCATCATTTACATTGACCGTCACTGTATATAAACGAAAGTTCTGCATATAGTTCAGATCGTTTAGTTCACAAAACCGATCATGTATCACGGTGCTCTTGAAAGAATTTTAAATGGAAGGTGCTTACACCTCGGAAGTTTTTGCGGATTCTGAAACTACAATGTTCGTAGAAGAGAAAAATCAAAAAACCAAAAAAATCGCCGGAGCGCTTTTTAAACAAATCGCGATTTAAGTTGACATTTTTAAGGGTTTTTAGGTTTTCACGATTTTGCTTAGAAACCGCAAGACCTATCAAAATGGGACTAAAGAAAATGTTGTAGCTATGAAAATTCTCTAAAAGATCGACCTTTATGGCATTTTCGTAGTTTTTACCATTTTTGAGATATAGAAGTTAAAATTGGAACAATTCAAATTCAATTCAATTCTGTATCGCCCCCTTATAAAACAATGTCATGGAGGGTGCGCCTTAACTAACTTTTGATGAAACCCGCTTACACAGAGAAAGTTTTTGTGAATTCTAAAACAGCAGTGTTCATAGATGAGAAAAATCCAAAAACAAGAAAAAATCGATGTAGGGATTTTTAAATAAACCGCGGTCAAAATTCACATTTTTGAGGTTTTTTTAGGTTTTCACGATTTTGCTTGGAAATCGCAAGTCCAGTCGAAATGGAGCCAAAGAAAATGTTGTAGCTGTGAAAATTCTCTAGAGGATTGACGTTTATCATTTGTTCCCAGCCTGTACCATTTCTGAGATAAAGAAGCTCAGTTTACATTTTTAGGTATTTTTGTCAGGGTTTCGCGATTTTGCTTGAATACGGTAAGTCTTATCGATATGGGACCTGAGAAAATCTTAAAGCTGTGAAAATTCTCTACAAGACTGGCTTAAGTAACTTATCCTAAGTTGTAACATTTTTTTAGATATATAAGTTTAAGTTGGGAATTTGCAGTCATGACATTGTTTTATAAGGGGGCGATACAGAATTGAATTGAATTTGAATTGTTCCAATTCGAACTTCTATATCTCAAAAACGGTAAAACTGACGAGAATACCATAAAGGTCAATCTTGTAGAGAATTTTCATTGCTACAACATTTGTTTTAGTCCCATTTTGATAGGAATTGCGGTTTCTAAGCAAAATCGCGAAAACCTAAACAACCCCTAAAAATGTCAAATTAAATCGCGATTTATTTAAAAAGCGCTCCGGCGATTTTTTTTGTTTTTTGATTGTTCTCATTTATAAACATTGTAGTTTCAGAATCCGCATAAACTTCCGAGGTGTAAGCACCTTCCATTTAAAATTGTTTCAAGAGCACCGTGGTATGCTAGTTGGTTCCACAACGGACAAATTTTGAAAACTCTAGAACAAATTGTTTCTTTTAAAATTTAAAATAACAAAAGTGAAATTAATATGAATTACTTTAGTAATATAAAGTAAAAGTCATCTCATCTATAATGTGAATCATTATAAATCATTATTTGTATAAAAAATGTTTAGTTTTATATCAACATCTAATAAAAAATTGAAACAAAATGTGACTTATGTGACTATTGATGTTTTGAAACATACAATTATTATGCATTTAAAATTTACAACAACACTATGCCAATCATTAAATAATTTTCATGATTAACTTATTTTGCTTAAAAATTCATTTCATCTATTAGATATGTATCTAGTCCCGGCTAAGCAAACGCATTACAAAATTATTAGAATAAATTGTGATCGTCTGATTAAATTCTTCGATTTTATGTCTAGCTACAATTAAGCAATATCTTTTCATTATCATATCGTTTATCATTAAGTAAAACCATTATTTACTTGCTTATTAATATACATTATTTTCTAATTTTTAGGGGATGTCGGGGTGTGATCAAAGCACTGTCGAATCATTGGCTGAAGATCCAACAGGTTCACCATTCGAGGTCGATGATTGTCTCAAAGTTCGAAAATATTACTGCTTTCTGCTCTCGAGCATTTTCACATTTCTTGCCGGATTTCTCATCGTCCTACTATGGCGGGCATTTGCATTTATATGCTGTCGCAAAGAACCCGAGCTGGGACCGAACGATCCCAAGCAGAAGGAACAGAAAGCATCCAGAAACAAACAGGAGTTCGAGGGAACTTTTATGACAGAAGCAAAAGACTGGGCTGGAGAGCTTATATCGGGTCAAACAACAACCGGTCGTATATTGGTAAGTACAACAAGCAACAACAAAAAACTACATTTACTCAAATTAACAACTTTATAACCTCTCTAGTGTGAAACCGAAGCGAAGCTATTGCAAACCTAAAAGTGGGTTGGCAAACAAAATGTTAATTGTTCACCTTTTTTAACGTGGCGTGTCTCGTGCCCGGGGGCTATATGAACAATTAGTTGCTTGTGCTCGCTCATTGGTCATAGTCACAACACGCCAACCAGTTAGTCAGTCAGCCAGCCCTTCAGTCTGTTCGTCTCATGTGACAAGTGTTGCCTTCCAAAAAGGGGTTTCAATGGCTTCCGTGCACAGATGTTGAGTTAGAGAATTATGTCATGGTATTGGAATACCATCTGGAAGCAAGTGACATATGTTTTCCTCTTTTTTGTTTGTGTGCGTGTGTGAGTTATTTGTCGTCTGCCGTGTTCTGTGTTTATATATTACCTCAGTATTACGTTATGTGTGGCCAGGTATTTATTTAAATGTGGGTTAATAGGCACTTTTGAATTATTAGCGTCCTCGTTGTTGTTGTGTTAGGCAAAGTTGTATGCACTTACCCGGGAACTAAGAGTTTCATTGAAAAACGGAGTATTTCTTATGCTTCTTCTTCTCGTTCGTTTGTTCGTTTGTAAGCAAGCATTTTCAAGAACTACTTTAGACTACTGCAGTGGCGCTTTGTTTTCAATGGTAATTTGATATGGCAATCACACTTGATGCCATGGAGTCAGTCAGTCCATATAATATTCGTGTGTATGTTCGTTGTACATAGTAGGATTTGCCACAAGCATTTTTCTTGTTTTTTTAATTGTCGTAATTAAATAGTACTTTTGACACCACAAAACAACCGGAGGCGATTTAACATATGTTGCTTAAAGAAAATATTAAATAAAAATAAAAACATAAATTAAATAAATTATTTTAAGAATTGAAAGATATGTGCATAACGTACAGTATGTAAAAGTCATATGAAGTTCGATAAATGGCAAAATTATCAAATAATTGTTTGCTTTTCTACTTAAATATCCTTGTCTTCTGTTGTAGAAAAATTAAAAATTTGGTAAAGTCACTGTTTAAAGTTTGGGAAAAATTCAACATATTAAAAAAAAGATATTTTATATTCAACAAGGAAAATTAGTTATGACCTGAAAGTAGTACCATTTCTTGCAGAAAGGTTCGGTAGAAGCACCATTTCTTTCAGAAAGGTTCGGTAGAAGCATCCCTTGTTTCAGAAAAGTTCCATAGAAGCACCCTATCTGTCCGAAAAGTTCCATAGAAGCACCCTATCTTTCAGAAAAGTTCGATAGAAGCACCCTTTCTTTCAGAAAGTTTCGATAGCAGCACCCTTTCTTTCAGAAAGTTTCGATAGCAGCACCCTTCTTTCAGAAAGGTTCGATAGAAGCACCCTTTCTTTCAGAAAGTTTCGATATAAGCACCCTTTCTTTCAAAAAGGTTCGATAGAAGCGCCCTTGCTTTCAGAAAGGTTCGATAGAAGCACCCTTTCTTTCAGAAAGTTTCGATAGAAGCACCCTTTCTTTCAAAAAGGTTCGATAGAAGCGCCCTTGCTTTCAGAAAGGTCCGATAGAAGCACCCTTTGTTTCTGAAAGGTTCGATAGAAGCACCCTTTCTTTCAGAAAGGTTCGATAGGAGCACCCTTTCTTTCAGAAAGGTTCGATAGAAGCACCCTTTCTTTCAGAAAGGTTCGATAGAAGCACCCTTTCTTTCAGAAAGGTTCGATAGAAGCACCCTTTCTTTCAGAAAGGTTCGATAAAAGCACCTTTTATTTCAGAAAGGTTCTATGAAAGCACCCTTTATTTCAGAAAGGTTCGATAGAAGCACCCTTTATTTCAGAAAGGTTCGATAAAAGCACCCTTTCTTTCAGAAAGGTTCTATGGAAGCACCCTTTTTTTCAGAAAGGTTCTATGGAAGCACCCTTTCTTTCAGAAAGGTTCTATGGAAGCACACTTTCTTTCAGAAAGGTTCTATGGAAGCACCCTTTCTTTCAGAAAGGTTCTATGGAAGCACCCTTTCTTTCAGAAAGGTTCTATGGAAGCACCCTTTCTTTCAGAAAGGTTCTATGGAAGCACCCTTTCTTTCAGAAAGGTTCGATAAAAGCACCCTTTTTTTCAGAAAGGTTGGATTAAAGCACCCTTTCTTTCAGAAAGGTTGGACAAAAGCACCCTTTCTTTCAGAAAGGTTGGATAAAAGCACCCTTTCTTTCAGAAAGGTTGGATAAAAGCACCCTTTCTTTCAGAAAGGTTTTATAAAAGCACCCTTTCTTTTAGAAAGGTTCGATAAAAGCACCCTTTCTTTCAGAAAGGTTTGATCAAAGCACCCTTTCTTTCAGAAAGTTTTGATCAAAGCACCCTTTCTTTCAGAAAGGTTCGATAAAAGCACCCTTTCTTTCAGAAAGGTTCGATAAAAGCACCCTTTCTTTCAGAAAGGTTCGATAAAAGCACCCTTTCTTTCAGAAAGGTTCGATAAAAGCACCCTTTCTTTCAGAAAGGTTCGATAAAAGCACCCTTTCTTTCAGAAAGGTTCGATAAAAGCACCCTTTCTTTCAGAAAGGTTCGATAAAAGCACCCTTTCTTTCAGAAAGGTTCGATAAAAGCACCCTTTCTTTTAGAAAGGTTCGATAAAAGCACCCTTTCTTTCAGAAAGGTTTGATCAAAGCACCCTTTCTTTCAGAAAGTTTTGATCAAAGCACCCTTTCTTTCAGAAAGGTTCGATAAAAGCACCCTTTCTTTCAGAAAGGTTCGATAAAAGCACCCTTTCTTTCAGAAAGTTTCGATCAAAGCACCCTTTCTTTCAGAAAGGTTCGATAAAAGCACCCTTTCCTTCAGAAAGGTTCGATAAAAGCACCCTTTCTTTCAGAAAGGTTGGATAAAAGCACCCTTTCTTTCAGAAAGGTTGGATAAAAGCACCCTTTCTTTCAGAAAGGTTTTATAAAAGCACCCTTTCTTTCAGAAAGGTTTTATAAAAGCACCCTTTCCTTCAGAAAGGTTCGATAAAAGCACCCTTTCTTTCAGAAAGGTTGGATAAAAGCACCCTTTCTTTCAGAAAGGTTCGATGAAAGCACCCTTTCTTTCAGAAAGGTTCGATAAAAGCACCCTTTCTTTCAGAAAGGTTCGATAAAAGCACCCTTTCTTTCAGAAAGGTTCGATAAAAGCACCCTTTCTTTCAGAAAGGTTCGATAAAAACACCCTTTCTTTTAGAAAGGTTCGATAAAAGCACCCTTTCTTTTAGAAAGGTTCGATAAAAGCACCCTTTCTTTCAGAAAGGTTTGATCAAAGCACCCTTTCTTTCAGAAAGGTTCGATAAAAGCACCCTTTCTTTCAGAAAGGTTCGATAAAAGCACCCTTTCTTTCAGAAAGGTTCGATAAAAGCACCCTTTCTTTCAGAAAGTTTCGATCAAAGCACCCTTTCTTTCAGAAAGGTTCGATAAAAGCACCCTTTCCTTCAGAAAGGTTCGATAAAAGCACCCTTTCTTTCAGAAAGGTTGGATAAAAGCACCCTTTCTTTCAGAAAGGTTGGATAAAAGCACCCTTTCTTTCAGAAAGGTTGGATAAAAGCACCCTTTCTTTCAGAAAGGTTGGATAAAAGCACCCTTTCTTTCAGAAAGGTTGGATAAAAGCACCCTTTCTTTCAGAAAGGTTGGATAAAAACACCCTTTCTTTCAGAAAGGTTCGATAAAAGCACCCTTTCTTTCAGAAAGGTTCGATAAAAGCACCCTTTCTTTCAGAAAGGTTCGATAAAAGCACCCTTTCTTTCAGAAAGGTTCGATAAAAGCACCCTTTCTTTCAGAAAGGTTCGATAAAAGCACCCTTTCTTTCAGAAAGGTTCGATAAAAGCACCCTTTCTTTCAGAAAGGTTCGATAAAAGCACCCTATCTTTCAGAAAGGTTCGATAAAAGCATCCTTTCTTTCAGAAAGGTTCGATAAAAGCACCCTTTCTTTCAGAAAGGTTCGATAAAAGCACCCTTTCTTTCAGAAAGGTTCGATAAAAGCACCCTTTCTTTCAGAAAGGTTCGATAAAAGCACCCTTTCTTTCAGAAAGGTACGATAAAAGCACCCTTTCTTTCAGAAAGGTTCGATAAAAGCACCCTTTCTTTCAGAAAGGTTCGATAAAAGCACCCTTTCTTTCAGAAAGGTTCGATAAAAGCACCCTTTCTTTCAGAAAGGTTCGATAAAAGCACCCTTTCTTTCAGAAAGTTTCGATAAAAGCACCCTTTCTTTCAGAAAGGTTCGATAAAAGCACCCTTTCTTTCAGAAAGGTTCGATAAAAGCACCATTTCTTTCAGAAAAGTTCGATAGAAGCACCTTTTCTTTCAGAAAGATGCTATAGAAGCACCCTTTCTTTCAGAAAGATTCTATAGAAGCAGCCTTTCTTTCAGAAAGATTCTATAGAAGCAGCCTTTCTTTCAGAAAGATTCTATAGAAGCAGCCTTTCTTTCAGAAAGATTCTATAGAAGCACCCTTTCTTTCAGAAAGATTCTATAGAAGCACCCTTTCTTTCAGAAATGTTCGATAGAAGCACCTTTTCTTTCAGAAAGGTTCGATAGAAGCACCTTTTCTTTCAGAAAGGTTCGATAGAAGCACCCTTTCTTTCAGAAAGGTTCGATAGAAGCACCCTTTCTTTTAGAAAGGTTATATAGAAGCACCCTTTCTTTCAGAAGGGTTCGATAAAAGCACCCTTTCTTTCAGAAAGGTTCGATAGAAGCACCCTTTCTTTCAGAAAGGTTCGATAGAAGCACCCTTTCTTTTAGAAAGGTTATATAGAAGCACCCTTTCTTTCAGAAGGGTTCGATAAAAGCACCCTTTCTTTCAGAAAGTTTCGATAGAAGCACCCTTGCTTTCAGAAAGGTTCGAAAGAAGCACCCTTGCTTTCAAAAAGGTTCGAAAGAAGCACCCTTTCTTTCAGAAAGGTTGGATAGAAGCACCATTTCTTTCAGAAAGGTTCGATAAAAGCACCCTTTATTTCAGAAAGGTTCGATAGAAGCACCCTTTATTTCAGAAAGGTTCGATAGAAGCACCCTTTATTTCAGAAAGGTTCGATAAAAGCACCCTTTATTTCAGAAAGGTTCGATAAAAGCACCCTTTCTTTCAGAAAGGTTCTATGGAAGCACCCTTTTTTTCAGAAAGGTTCTATGGAAGCACCCTTTCTTTCAGAAAGGTTCTATGGAAGCACACTTTCTTTCAGAAAGGTTCTATGGAAGCACCCTTTCTTTCAGAAAGGTTCTATGGAAGCACCCTTTCTTTCAGAAAGGTTCTATGGAAGCACCCTTTCTTTCAGAAAGGTTCTATGGAAGCACCCTTTCTTTCAGAAAGGTTCGATAAAAGCACCCTTTCTTTCAGAAAGGTTGGATAAAAGCACCCTTTCTTTCAGAAAGGTTGGACAAAAGCACCCTTTCTTTCAGAAAGGTTGGATAAAAGCACCCTTTCTTTCAGAAAGGTTGGATAAAAGCACCCTTTCTTTTAGAAAGGTTGGATAAAAGCACCCTTTCTTTCAGAAAGGTTTGATCAAAGCACCCTTTCTTTCAGAAAGTTTTGATCAAAGCACCCTTTCTTTCAGAAAGTTTTGATCAAAGCACCCTTTCTTTCAGAAAGGTTCGATAAAAGCACCCTTTCTTTCAGAAAGGTTCGATAAAAGCACCCTTTCTTTCAGAAAGGTTCGATAAAAGCACCCTTTCTTTCAGAAAGGTTCGATAAAAGCACCCTTTCTTTCAGAAAGGTTCGATAAAAGCACCCTTTCTTTCAGAAAGGTTCGATAAAAGCACCCTTTCTTTCAGAAAGGTTCGATAAAAGCACCCTTTCTTTAAGAAGGGTTCGATAAAAGCACCCTTTCTTTCAGAAAGGTTCGATAAAAGCACCCTTTCTTTTAGTAAGGTTCGATAAAAGCACCCTTTCTTTCAGAAAGGTTTGATCAAAGCACCCTTTCTTTCAGAAAGTTTTGATCAAAGCACCCTTTCTTTCAGAAAGGTTCGATAAAAGCACCCTTTCTTTCAGAAAGGTTCGATAAAAGCACCCTTTCTTTCAGAAAGTTTCGATCAAAGCACCCTTTCTTTCAGAAAGGTTCGATAAAAGCACCCTTTCCTTCAGAAAGGTTCGATAAAAGCACCCTTTCTTTCAGAAAGGTTGGATAAAAGCACCCTTTCTTTCAGAAAGGTTGGATAAAAGCACCCTTTCTTTCAGAAAGGTTTTATAAAAGCACCCTTTCCTTCAGAAAGGTTCGATAAAAGCACCCTTTCTTTCAGAAAGGTTGGATAAAAGCACCCTTTCTTTCAGAAAGGTTCGATAAAAGCACCCTTTCTTTCAGAAAGGTTCGATAAAAGCACCCTTTCTTTCAGAAAGGTTCGATAAAAGCACCCTTTCTTTCAGAAAGGTTCGATAAAAGCACCCTTTCTTTCAGAAAGGTTCGATAAAAGCA
This sequence comes from Musca autumnalis, assembly GCF_047663935.1. Taxonomy (NCBI): domain Eukaryota; kingdom Metazoa; phylum Arthropoda; class Insecta; order Diptera; family Muscidae; genus Musca; species Musca autumnalis. Next base: position 324,008,475 of record NW_027411644.1, read on the forward strand.
CCCTTTCTTTTAGAAAGGTTCGATAAAAGCACCCTTTCTTTTAGAAAGGTTCGATAAAAGCACCCTTTCTTTCAGAAAGGTTTGATCAAAGCACCCTTTCTTTCAGAAAGTTTTGATCAAAGCACCCTTTCTTTCAGAAAGGTTCGATAAAAGCACCCTTTCTTTCAGAAAGTTTCGATCAAAGCACCCTTTCTTTCAGAAAGGTTCGATAAAAGCACCCTTTCCTTCAGAAAGGTTCGATAAAAGCACCCTTTCTTTCAGAAAGGTTGGATAAAAGCACCCTTTCTTTCAGAAAGGTTGGATGAAAGCACCCTTTCTTTCAGAAAGGTTGGATAAAAGCACCCTTTCTTTCAGAAAGGTTGGATAAAAGCACCCTTTCTTTCAGAAAGGTTGGATAAAAGCACCCTTTCTTTCAGAAAGGTTGGATAAAAACACCCTTTCTTTCAGAAAGGTTCGATAAAAGCACCCTTTCTTTCAGAAAGGTTCGATAAAAGCACCCTTTCATTCAGAAAGGTTCGATAAAAGCACCCTTTCTTTCAGAAAGGTTCGATAAAAGCACCCTTTCTTTCAGAAAGGTTCGATAAAAGCACCCTTTCATTCAGAAAGGTTCGATAAAAGCACCCTTTCTTTCAGAAAGGTTCGATAAAAGCACCCTTTCTTTCAGAAAGGTTCGATAAAAGCACCCTTTCTTTCAGAAAGGTTCGATAAAAGCACCCTTTCTTTCAGAAAGGTTCGATAAAAGCACCCTTTCTTTCAGAAAGGTTCGATAAAAGCATTCTTTCTTTCAGAAAGGTTCGATAAAAGCACCCTTTCTTTCAGAAAGGTTCGATAAAAGCACCCTTTCTTTCAGAAAGGTTCGATAAAAGCACCCTTTCTTTCAGAAAGGTTTGATAAAAGCACCCTTTCTTTCAGAAAGGTTCGATAAAAGCACCCTTTCTTTCAGAAAGGTTCGATAAAAGCACCCTTTCTTTCAGAAAGGTTCGATAAAAGCACCCTTTCTTTCAGAAAGGTTCGATAAAAGCACCCTTTCTTTCAGAAAGGTTCGATAAAAGCACCCTTTCTTTCAGAAAGGTTCGATAAAAGCACCCTTTCTTTCAGAAAGGTTCGATAAAAGCACCCTTTCTTTCAGAAAGGTTCGATAAAAGCACCCTTTCTTTCAGAAAGGTTCGATAAAAGCACCCTTTCTTTCAGAAAGGTTCGATAAAAGCACCCTTTCTTTCAGAAAGATTCTATAGAAGCAGCCTTTCTTTCAGAAAAATTCTATAGAAGCACCCTTTCTTTCAGAAAGATTCTATAGAAGCACCCTTTCTTTCAGAAATGTTCGATAGAAGCACCTTTTCTTTCAGAAGGGTTCGATAAAAGCACCCTTTCTTTCAGAAAGTTTCGATAGCAGCACCCTTTGTTTCAGAAAGTTTCGATAGCAGCACCCTTTATTCAGAAAGTTTCGATAGAAGCACCCTTGCTTTCAGAAAGGTTCGAAAGAAGCACCCTTGCTTTCAGAGAGGTTCGAAAGAAGCACCCTTTCTTTCAGAAAGGTTGGATAGAAGCACCATTTCTTTCAAAAAGGTTCGATAGAAGCACCCTTTCTTTCAGAAAGGTTTGATAGAAGCAGCCTTTCTTTCAAAAAGGTTCGACAGAAAGGTTAGAAAGAAGCACTCTTTCCTACAAGAAGGTTCGATAGAAGCGCCCTTTCTTTCACAAAGATTCCATTTAAGCACCCTTTCTTTCACAAAGGTTCCATATAAGCACCCTTTCGTTAAAAAGGTTCCATATAAGCACCCTTTCTTTAAAAAAGGTTCGATAGAAGCACCCTTTCTTTCAGAAAGGTTCGATAGAAGCACCCTTTCAGAAAGGTTCGATAGAAGCGCGCTTTCTTTCACAAAGATTCGATAGAAGCACTCTTTCTTTCAGAAAGATTCGATAGAAGCACCCTTTTTTCAGAACAGTTCCATAGATGCACTCTTTCTTTCAGAAAGGTTCGATAGAAACACCCTTGCTTTCAGAATGGTTCGATATAAGCACCCTTTCCCTTGGCATATTCATGCCCTACGTCACCTTATTCCGATTGTAAAATCTCCGTGAGTTTTGTCTCTCTGCCGTTTCAACTTAAAGGAGGAGAGTGAGAAAACTCAGGGGGAATTTACGTTCAGTATAAGGCTGTTAGTGATTTCGCCTGTTCGAATATGATGTTTGCGGACTCTTTGTAGTGGGGTATGATTCAAAGGGTAATATTGTCTTTTCATGTAATTTGGCAGTGGCAAGTGAACTACAAATGACTACACAAAATTGGAACAATAATTACACAATTCAAAATAGATTTTAACAGTTGAGTTTGCCTTAAGACACAAGAAGGAGATTTTCAAATATTTGTAGATCTCAAAAGCTAGTCAGTGTATTGTCTTTGGATGACTAAGGCCTCTCTCTGGTTTGTATTATAAATCACATATAAATATCTTTCGATTATAATTGATAAATAACACTGAATATTCCCACTGCACTTAACAAATTCCAACATTTCTATCTCTAATTATTTGCAAAATTGCAAACGAAGAAGAACTTTGCACCAGACACGTGATAAACACACAACAGGCGCCACATCACAAAGAATAGAAAACATTCCCAAAACCATATGGCCACAACAATAAATTATTTTTTTAGTACAAAAAAACAAAATCTCAACACAAAATTTACTCACTCACAACGAAATTTTGTTGTATACGATAACCGATATCTGAATGGACAGACAGACATGCGACGCTCATTGCCTTTTCTTTGAGTACATTTTATCGTTACTTTGACAGACAACTTGTACTGACTCTCTATTGAATAATTCTCGTATCTGCTATGATGTGTGAAGAAACTGTCATTATTATCGCGAATATTCTATAGTTGGGGAGGATTTTCTTGTCAATCAAAGACAAGTGACACTTTTTCATCTTTTCAGTGTCATTTCGGGATTTGTAAAGACTTTTTGTGTGTTTTTTTGTGATTCCCCCTCCATCCTATCGAAGTTTGTTTCGTTTTTTTTTCGTGTGTTGTTTGATTGAACGGTGATGGTGAGCCGAAACAAAATTATGTGAGACAACTTGAGCTGATATATTGTCCAGCTATTTAACTGGCGTCTGTTTTTATCTATATTTTGTTCATTAAATTTAAATTTGTATTAACATTGAATCCTAATGTTTTGTTTTAATTTTCATTACAATAAATTGCAAAATTCACGAATTGCTTCGCATTGAAATTATGTTGTGTGTACGCATGACTTTCGGGGGATTATTAGTGACAAACTTATATGACATGAACACAATTTCAAGTAGTCATGAAATTGTTTTAATGTCAATTTTATATCCGAATGTCAGGGGAAATCTAAAAATTGAAGTTAAATTTAATATAATTATTTATCTATGTCAAGTTAGATTCAAAGAAAGAGAAGTTACCAGAATTAAATTTCTTATTTAAGGTTTTTCTAATGAATAAATTTTATTAATAAACTGGCCCGTCGTTTTGGATTTCCGTGTAAGCCTTTGTAATGTATTTACAATTTATCAGTTAAATATTGATCCCTCTAGATTTTCGAACCGCATTGTTGGCCCATCGTTTTAGTGACCAATGGTACCCTGGTCACTCCGCTGACCACTATAAAAAGTAGTTAAAAACCTATTCTCAGACCTACAAACTCCACATACAAAATGTCATCAAATTCGGTCCGGCCGTTTCGGAGGAGTTCAAAGCCGAACACCGTGACAGGAGAATTATATATATATATATATATATAGATAGATAGATAGATAGATAGATAGATAGATAGATAGATAGATAGATAGATAGATAGATTATTAATTGTTGGAATTTCATCTTTATACTTCTATAGAAAGTATGTTTCTATAACAACCTATTCATGTTATAAGAAATTACTATTTTTTAATCCCATACTTTTGTTTCATGCGGATCTTTAGAAAAAAGAATAAGTAAAAACGGGTGATTCATTGTAAGGCAACTTTAATTGAATCGAAGAACGTGTCCTTCCATTACAGGTCTTCCATTAAATTGTCAGCATTATTAGTCACCATGGATTCGGTATTCAATTAATTGCTTTTTTGTGCCCCCTTCTATTGAGATTTAAATAATTACTGCTGTAATGTAAATTACCTCCGACCAAGTTAATTAGTTACACTGTAATGACCAATGACTTGGCTACTTATTGAAAATGTCAGATAGCCTACCTTTACACACATAGACATTTTACATACAGACATACATATTTTGCACCGGATTAACTTTAATTAAATGAATGCAATGAATACTTCACTATTCTGGACCAATCTCTACTGGCATATAAAGCTCTATATTCTAATTTGAAGAGCATAAACAATAATTTCAGGAATTTAGAAAAAATGTTCATAAATATTTTAATTATCTAGAATTAAAATTTTATACAACAAGTAGAATAGTATCTGTCAGCTTCGCCGACAAAAAACATACCCTCAGCCTGTGCGAATTGAAACGTTCATCTATGAACAATATAGAATCGAATACCGGCTAACCAGACAAAATGCTTTTCCCCAATAATTAGGTAATGGGGGTGTTCAGATTTTGTAGCCCTTTTAGGACGTATGAACTTACCGACAAAAATATACATATATTTAGATAAAAGCTCCATTATGTTGCGGAGGAAGTAACTGAAGGAATGCATCGGCATAGTTCATTTTGGAAGTGGATCTTATTTTGTGAGTCATTTCTCTTCGATAGATGACACACCCTCCAGTAATTTCAGTTCGTCACACTATAACATAGAGGTTCTGGACTACTATGTCAGGTCGCTGTAAACAGGACCACAAAGAGTAACATTGGTGTACATTTCCAAAAGATCTTCGAACAGACCCTAAACTGAACTTAAACAAAAAATGTTGAATTTTTTTGAGGAAAGTATCCCAAGGAGTGGACTGATATAGTCAATATTCAAACTTTATCTAAGATTCGCAAAAATATTACGATGTGCAAAGTATAGACCAACACTTTTACTACCTTCGAGAGTTGTCATGCGCACCATTTTAGAGAAAAGTTTTGAACTTTTGTGGGGGAGGTACCTGAAGAAGCAGACCGATATGGCTCATCTTCGAAATTAAACTAAGCTTGGACAAAATATTATGAAGACAAAATTTTGGACCAAATCGGTTCAGCCGTTCGAAAGTTATCATGCGTTCCAACCACAACATGTTGGAATAGAGATTTTTTTTTGCAGTTTTCGGGTAATTTTCTAAGGAAGTATGATGGACTTGCTCCTGAAAAAATTTGTACCGTCGCAATGGGACACTGAATACAAGTGGTCGCAAAAAGAAACAAATCGATTTAAGAGCAGGTCTTAAACTGCACTTATAGGAAATTTTGTGTGGGAGGTACTCGAAGGAGTGGACATATATAGTCCATATTCGAACCTGATATATTTTTAATAGAGATATACATAGAGATACACCCTGATTCATATTACCTCAATGATATGGGACCTACTGTTTATCGCCGAGTCCGAACGGTGCGCCTTAAGACATCACTTGTAGAGCAGTTTTACATGGCTGAAATACCCAGGAAATATCGCCAACATAACTGAGGGGTATTTCGCCACCGTTGAAAAGTTTTTGATGTTACCTGGCCGGTGAATCGAACCCACGACCTTCAGCGTGCAAGGCGGCTGTGCATACCATTGCACCCCAAAAGAGATATTACGATTTACAAATTATGGACCAAATCGGTTACTGCCTTCCAGGGCTATTGTGCGTACCATTTCTGCGAAGATTTGTGGGACAGATACCTAAGGGAGTGGGCCTATATGACTCATCTTTGAATTTAAGGTATGTTTGGACAGAATATTACTAACGCCGAATCAGCTGATCCGTTCGAGAGTTGTCGCGCGCTCCAGCCATCCAGATGGACATTGCTAAATTGGCTCCAAATTGTCTGAACCGGAATTCTTCCAAACATACTTGGGGGTCTAAGACCATTATTTCGATGAGTCAAATTTTGCCCGTATGAAAGCGTATATAGCCTCGATAGCATAAATGCTGAGGGTATGAACATTAAATACAGTAGAAAGTCGATAATTCGTAATCCAAAGGACCGGACATTTTCTGCGAATTATATAGGGTTTCGAATTAGCGGGGTTGAAATGCGAAGGAAATGGCTTCAATGGACCTGCAGATTGTTACGAATTATCGAAGATTACGAAGTATCGAGGTACGAATTATCGCGATTCTACTGTACTACATTCCGATTTTTCTCAGCCAACGATAGCAAGCAAATCCAATAGTTCTCGATAAATGCAAAAAAGTGTAGATTTATCCCGGTTTAGATGAGGCCATATAATCCGAACTGGATCTGACAGGACAAAACCCTACTAGGGTTTTTGTAGTCTAAATATGTACTTTCAAAAAATACATACTAGATGTTGTTTCCACTTTTTAGTTTTAAACCTGCAGGACTACAACAGGGTGTCTCCTCATGACTAGACTGCGGAATCCTATGCAAATGCATATATGGTTAGGATGGTCGTAGAGAAAATCTGATTAGACAGAAACTCGTTTTATTAGAAAATAAAACGAATTAGGCCCAGAAATTTTTGCATATTTTGCATATTCTGCATATCGTGCATATTTTGACATATTTGTACATATCTGCATAAAAAGAGCATATGCAAAACCATATGCAAAAATATATACAAGGATTTGTGGTCTAAATATCCTACCAAAATGGCTGAAATTTGGTATTAAGTCTTCGTTAGAGGTATGCAACATTACAACAGAAATCTGTCCGCATAGGTCCACGCCTTCATATAGGCCCCATAGAACGGTACCTACCGATATTCGGTATTTTGAAAGTTGTAGCCTCAATATGCCACCGAAATGACTGAAAATTGGTACTTAGTCTTCGTTGGGGGTATAAAACACTCCACCTGAAATTTGTCGGCATAGGTCCACGTCTTCATATAGCCCCCATAGAATGGGACCTCCCGATTTTCAGTATTTTGAAGGTTGTGGCCTCAATATCCCACCGAAATGACTAAAATTTGGTATTTGGGTTTCGTTGGGGTTATACAACTTCCCACCAGAAATTTCTCCGTATAGGTCCACGTCTTCATATAGCCCCCATAGAACGATAGCTACAGATATTCGGTATTTTGAAAATTGTAGCCTTAATATCCCACCGAAATGACTAAAATTTGGTATTTGGGTTTCGTTGGGGTTATACAACTTCCCACCAGAAATTTCTCCGTATAGGTCCACGTCTTCATATAGCCCCCATAGAACGATACCTCCCGATTTTCGGTATTTTGAAGGTTGTGGCTGTGGTTATACATTTCTCTATTTTATTGACTTGTCTGAAGGGAATTTTAAACAGAAAAATTTTAGACATAGACATTTTTGTACCTATTATTGAAATATTTGTTGCATAAGAAAATATGTAAAATGCATAAATTTTGCATATGCAAAAATTTATGCATTTTGCATAATTTTGCATATGTCATATGTTTCGATTGCAATGTAATCAGAAGCCAAAAATATGCCCAGTCCCAAAATTTGACATGAATCGGACCAAAAATAGGGGTTGCATAAAATTCCGCTGTCTACTCATGACATCATAATTTTAACGGTGCATTAGCACAATTAATTGTTGTCGATGCAGTACCTCTGCAACAATCTAGTGGGGGCACCCCCTACTCAGGCACGTCAGCAGAGATCTTAATAATATAGAGGCAGAGGTCCAATGGTACAAACAAGAACTTCTAGATCAATGAACCTATCATGCAGTATAGGATAGCATTCACATTGATGTATTGCGTAGACTGTACAAAGATACTCAGAGGCTATCCACATCTATAACAACAGAAAAACGGCAGCTGCTAAGTACAATACTGGTAGTTTTAGGCCACTTTTTATTTTCCATATATAGCTTTTAGAACTGGGTGCGTGCGATTAAAAAATACGATCACTAACGCACTACATCTCTGTTATGTTTGTTATAAAAAAATACCCTAAACCTATGCGAATTGAAACTTTAATCGGTGAACATATCAAATAGCGGCTACACAACCAAATCCTTTTTCCTTTATGTATTCAATTTTTATATTTTATATAGAAGCCATATATCCACTCCTTCTGGTACCTCTGCCACAAAAGTTCGAAAATGTTCGGAACAATTGTGCGCACAATAACTCTCGAAAGGAGTGACCGATTTGGTCCATACTTTGCACATCGCAAAATTTCTATCAGACTTAGATGAGGTTCCAATATGGACTCAAACGGTCCACTCCTCCGGGTACCACCCGAACAAACTTTTGGAAAAATTCATTTTAAGACCTCTTCTCGAATCACTTTGATTTTTCCTGAAACAATTTGCATTCGCTGAGAAAACAGCCTGAAATTTAAAAAAAGACTCCCTATGGCACCATTTTTAGTGGCTGAAGAGCAAACTTAGCTTCAGTTGGGCAGTACCGGTCCACAACTTCCGTGCATAGGAAGGATCTGATTTTTTCTTTATAGTATATTAGCTCAGAACTAGAGCAATAAAAATCAACCACTATTTTAACCGTTAAGTTATCTTAAGGCCTACATTGAACCCTATTATGCAATAGGATTCATAGGAATTTGAAGTTTCAGGGAGAAATGTACCCAAATTTCAGTAGAAGCTCAAGTTTATTTTGCACCATTTGTCTTCTATCATTCATTTTTCATTAAATCTTTATAAATCTGACAAGAAACTACCAACTTATGACAAATTTTTAACGTAGTATAGACAATGAAGGTCCACAGCTTTCATAAGGTCTTATTTTCCTGGTATTAAAGTCATAGTTCGACCAATTTTAGCGTTTCAAACTTAAAATAGCTTTTATTTGTTCCAATTTTAGAGAATCGTAACAGAAGCACTCGAAATTTGCATTTTTACCCAAGTTATTAAAGAAATGCTATTCCGATGAAACACTTTATACTTTATACTTTATACTTTCTTTGAAGAATACATTGGTTTTCATAGTTCGATTGTTTCTTTCACGAGCAAATACTCGATCGAATCGAATGCCGTAATTAGGCCCCTGATCTACGAGTATGTGGGTCTGGTTGAAATATTACTATGTGCACCATTTTTGAGAAATTTTTCAACTTTTGTCGTACGCGATTCAATTCTACAAAAAGCACGGTCACGCACTGCTCAACAATTTTATCGGTACAATTTTTCTGTTCGTTTCTGGAAACTGTAATCGAGCAAACACCGAGACAGGATCTTAAATCAGCATTTACACGACATTGATTATGTCGAAACTGAAGCTGCTATTAAATCTTTAAAAATGAAGAAAGCATGTGGTCCAGATGAAATCCCATCCGAAATTCTTAAACTGATTGAAGGCGATAATATCAACATACTTGTAAGGCTTTTTAATTGCATATATGAAACCGGTAAATATCCACAGGACTGGCTAAAATCTACGTTCATAGCTATTCCTAAAAAAGGACATCCAAAAGCATGCAACGATTATAGACTAATTAGACTTATGAGCCATGCCCTTAACATTTTTCTCAAGATAATTCATGGCAGGATATATAAAAGATTTGAAAATGTTATGGGATTCTCTCAATTCGGCTTTAAAGAAGGAATGGGAACACGTGAAGCGCTTTTTTCAATTGAAGTTCTTCTTCAAAAATGTAAACATGCTCAAAAAGACGTTTATATTTGCTTTATAGACTATGAAAAAGCATTTGATACAGTCAAACACGATAAACTTGTAGAAATCCTTGCATCTATTGGTATCGAAGAAAAGGAAATTCGCTGCATAAAAAGTTTATATTGGCAACAGACCGCACAGGTTGATGTTGAAGGAGAGATGACTGAAGATATAATAATATCTAAAGGTGTTAGGCAAGGATGTATATTGTCACCTTTACTATTCAATGTATACTCCGAAAAAATATTTCAGGAATCATTTAAAGATGTTCAGAAAGGAATATTTGTAAATGGCGCTTTCATCAACAATATAAGATATGCAGACGACACAACAATCTTAGCTGACAGCATGTCAGGTCTTCAATATCTCTTAAATAGGCTGGTAGCACAAAGCGAGTTGTATGGGTTAAAAATCAATATTAAGAAAACAAAATATATGATTGTGAGCCAAGAAAACCGCTGTCCCCCTTTCACACTAACAATAAAAGATACACCAGTAGAGAGAGTATACAGCTTTAAATATCTCGGTGCAGTGATAAATGACAAGCTGGATAACTCATCCGAAATAAGATGCCGAATTGAAATGGCGAGGGAAGCATTCATCAAGTACAAAAAAATCTTTACCAGCCATGATATAAACATAAAAACCAAGCTGCGATACATGAAAACATATGTATGGTCAGTTCTGTTATACGCTGTCGAAGTTTTGGCAAATATAAGCTACTCCAAAATATAATCCGAACAAAAATTGAAGGAAAAATTAAGGAATAGAGGAAGAAAGGAAATGATATGGATTAATAACATACAGGAGTGGACTGGTATCCAAGATGTTGGGAATCTTCTCAGCGAAAGCCGAAACAGAGAGTCATTTGCTGAGATAATAAGAAATTTATAAACACCAAAATGAAATTTGTAATGTAACAGATGTAATATGTATGTATATAATTGCATTGATCGCCAAAATTCGAAAAACGAATAGGCAAATAAAGAAGAAGAAGATTATGTCGACTACATATTTACATATGTATGAAGTTTTAGCGATAATGAAACAAAACTGTCAAGACCCTTAAATGGTGATTGGTATTAAAAATTATACATATCGGTGAACGGTTTGGTATTATCTACGCTTATTTCCTCCCCTACACTATTGGTATGTTCCAGAATTGCAAGAATCTACTAATTTCTACTATTTTTTTTCGATAACAAAAAGGAAACATTTTTATCGTAGTAAAAATTCGCAGATTCTTGCAGGTTCTGGAACAGACCATATGTTTGTTTTCTGCCTAAATACAATTTACAAAATACTTTCATTAAAAACCATTTTCACTTTTCACACCACGAACATTAATTTGCTATCAGTTGTGGACAGATACTTAAGCTCTTCTTTAATGACTCAAGAAAATTGACTTCAATATTTGTAAAGGGCGAAAGTAACGTCATTATGTTGTGTGGCAATTTATCCATATGTTTCGGTTCCTATGGTTTTCGTCACCAATAATGTGTCATTGCTACTTTCACTGCTACTGCAAATTATCGATTGATTTAAGCAGAACAAAAACATGCCAGAGAACATTCTGGCTCCACCATCCAACCTCGGCATTTTATTAAATCTAAACTACAAGTCAACAAACCGGCAAACAAACTGCCATCGTAAACAAGGACTATAACCGTACCGAACAGACAATAAAATGCGCTTCAATCTCAGCAGTAGCCAGTTAGCCAGTAGTTGTTGTAGTACAATCACATTAACTTGGTTGGAACGAAGAAGAGAGCGAATAAACGATGGATGGATGACCTATAAAAAAACGAAGCAACAACAAAGAAGTAACAAACAGCTGTAGTTGTTTTTGGAAGACCAGGCAGAGTGTCAATGTACATCGGGGGTTATGAGGAAAGAATATATTGTCCAATAATGGTGACAAACAAGGGAACAAAGAAAAAAATCAATATATTCTTGAAGTAACGATAAAATTGCCAGATACAACTACATGCAGTAATAACAACGACAAACAACAAAATTGCTTGTAGTACTTGTGTTCAACTAATTTGTTCTAATCTGTTCCATGTTTGTTAGAGTAAATGGTATAGTTTAAAAATCAATTTAGATAAAAATGCATTAACTAAAAGTTGTTAGTAAAAAATTAAGACTACGATACGACGACGACCATTTAAACTTTTCTTTATAATACATACATTATTTGCCGTGTATTATTTCAAAAATAACAAATCAACTCATAGAAATGATGTACCTGTAGGTTAAAAAATTATATAATATAAAATTAGTTAATTAATTTATTTTTTTTTTGTTTTACTGTTTTATACCATATAATGCAAACCCTCTCCTTGCTTGTCTTTCTTTACAGGTCGTTCTTGTATTTATACTTAGTATTGCTTCGCTCATTATATACTTTGTTGATGCATCTAACGAAGAAGTCGAAAGATGTCAGCCATGGAGTACTAACATTACTCAACAAATCGATCTTGCATTCAATATATTTTTCATGGTTTACTTTTTTATACGAGTAAGTTGCTGCTAATTGGTTTATAAATTGGTTAATTATTTTGTTCTATTACATATTTATGTTTTATTTTATGTTTATAAGTTTTTTTTTAATATTTTACTGTGTTGAGACATATTGAGTGCAATTTAATGTGGCTAAAAGTAAAATTCCAAAAATCCTTAATTTCTCCATGTCTCAATGCAAATGTTTACTTAAAGTTGTTAAATAAAAAACTTTGCTACTTATATATAATTTTTATTTATTTATTTATTTTTTTTTTTGAAGTTGTTACCTTTCTTTATTATTAAATATTTTGTATGAAACTTTAAAGGGGTCAAACATGATGCCGCAAAAAACAAAACAACAACTGGATATTTTATTTTATAATTTGAAAATTTCTTGTTTTTATTTCAGTTCATAGCGGCGTCCGATAAACTTTGGTTTATGTTAGAAATGTACAGTTTTGTAGATTATTTTACAATACCCCCGTCCTTTGTATCAATATATTTAGATCGAACATGGATCGGTAAGATTTCAAAATTTTTTTATTCGTTTCTGTGTGAATTACATGAATATTTGTCAGTGTGTGTGTGTGCGTGTGTCTATACGTCTGTGTCATTTGTATGTGAAACTTCAAACTTTCTATCACCCTTTTTCTCTGTCCTTTAAATACTTCTTCTTCTACTACTACTCCTTCAACTTGTATCTACGCTCAATCCGGAAAATATTAACACAAAAATGTCTTCTTTTTTAATTCTTTTTGTTTTATTTCTCGTTTTCTTTTTTCTGTTTGTTTATATTGTATTTTTTTTAATTGTTATTTTTCATGATCCAACCAAAACGCAATGAAAAACAAAACGAATTTACGAATTTGTCTGCTTGATCGAAATGCATGAATGTAATGATAATGCTTTTCACGAATAAACTACCAACACCACCACTACTACGACGACAACAAATACACGAACATTCACTACTCCTGACACCCACCCACAAATACCAAAAATATACGTGACAATAACAAAAACAAACTGAACACCACATGCAGGTCTTCGATTTCTTCGAGCATTGCGTCTTATGACTGTACCGGATATATTGCAATATTTGAATGTCTTGAAAACATCCAGTTCAATACGCTTGGCCCAGTTAGTGTCGATTTTTATATCGGTATGGTTGACAGCAGCGGGTATTATACATCTGGTATGTAGACAATAAAAAAAAACTATATTATTATAACTGCATATTTTATAAAGTAATAATTATTGAAAAACATAATTTTTAAAATAATTTAAATTTATTTTTTTACATAAAATTAGTGTTTGTATAAGACTGGGAACAACATTTTAAATATTAAAGTTTTATTATAAAAACCTTTAATTGAATTTCATATTAAACAAGAAGGTTCATATAATCTGAAGAAATATTCCAGAATCTACTATTTTTGAAAATTTCCTTTATAAATTTTCCTTTATAGCATAGAGAAATTTGAATAAATTGTACCCCTATGAATCCAAAACCTCAATAATCCGAAATATGTTATCGGACCCTTGAACCGATGAATAGAATGGATAGGTCATAATATACTCAAGTTCCAATCATGGAGTATGCATTCCTTTCGACAGGTCAGTGTGTAGCCACTTGCATTTTTAGCTTGGCACTAAGTCTTCTTCAGCTTTATTATTCATCAGACGGCTTCTTTCTAACTTGTTTAAAGACATTCCGGATACCAGATTTTCTTGTTCGTTTTTATAGCAGAATGTTCGCACCTTGACAATATTTACGGACTGCGAGGTACATATATGTTATTCATTTTCGACGTATAATAATAAGACCACCACGTCGTGTTCGTAGCACAATCTATGGGTTGCTGACAATTGAACAAGTAAAAAGGGATCAGTCGGCTTTGCCGACAGAGATACATATACCCTCAGTCTGTGTGAATTGAAATACCTTTTTCCCCAAAAAAACGTATATATTTAAAGGATTTTGAAAATTATGGGGCGTATGAACCGACAAAAATATGGATTTGGATCCTCCAAAGATATCGCGACCACCTGTCGTTTGAGTCGGTCACCATATAATTCACAGGATTTTGACCATTATATTAGGAAGCATGTACTTGCTTACAAAAAACATGATATCGCTGTAAACAGGACCACTAGGTAAAACATTTCAAGGGATCCTCGCACAGACCCTTAACCGTGTTACTATGTTTATGAAACATCACGCGTACTATTTAAGCTAATATTTTCCAATTTTTGTGGGGGAGGTACCGGAAGGAGTGCACCGATATAACCCATCTCCGAACTTAAACTAAGTTTGGACAAAATATTACGAAAGCCAAATTTTGGACCGAGCCGGTTGATCCGTTCGAGAGTTATCGTGCGCACCAGCCAGCCAGACAGACAGACAGACAGACATGGCCAAATCGACTCCAAATTGTCTGAAACACATTTCGTCCAAACATACTTGGGGTCTAAAACCATTATTTCGATGAGGCAAACTTTGCCCGTATGAAAGTTAGCATAAATGCTGAGGGTATACAAAGATGATGATCGCATGCCATCTTTCCATGTGCTAAACTCTTCTAATACACCTCTTGAGCGGGGTATTTGAAACAGTTTTGTCATTGTCAGAACTCCGATTTGCTCGTTTTTAACCGCGAGTGAAAAGTACTCGCGAGTGGGAGTACTCGAAGAGTGCGAGCAAAAAGTACGTTTTGCTCGTTTTTACTCGCGAATGAATAGTATCTGCGTGTTGGATTACTCGAAACGTACGAGTTTTAAAAGAAGTTTACTCTCCACTCTTTTGTTTTATTTGGGAACACTCGCGAGTACTCCTGGTTTTAAAATAAGAGTGGGACTGAAAATTCTCGAAATAGAGTAAGGGTTTAATCGAAGAGTAAAATCTAATGAAAAAGAATTGATATATTTTTTTGTAGTTTTGGGGGGAAATTGAGGAGGGTCATGTTGGGGGTGGGTCAAGTTGAGGACGGGGAAGTTGAGGGGGTATGTTGAGTTGCGTTCTGTTAAGAGGGGCATGTTGAGGTGGGTATGTTGATGGGGGCAAGTTGAGGGCGAGGAAGTTGAGGGCGGGGAAGTTGAAGGGGGTGCAAGTTGGGGGTTGGTAAGAGTTAAACAAGGTTTCTTTGTCACCACCTGCAAGGGCTGCAGGCCAATGACATGAGGACCTTTTTCCTTCTTCTGTCTGAGGTAGTTAGTGTGGATTTAGCGACGGTTATTTGGATATATGGTCCACAGGTGTTATGAGGATGTACCCTGTTGCATTCCTCTGGGCGCCATTCTGGATATTTGTCTATCGTGTCTCGCTAGCATACCACACTGGCCGCATAGCTTTGTAAGAGTTGAACAAGGTTTCCTTGTCACCACCTGCAAGGGCTGCAGGCCAATGACTTGATGACCTTGTTCCTTCTTCTGTTCTAAACATGCTATCGAACGTTACACCCAATATCATGAGGAATCAGATCACCATCGACCAATGAGGCTCATTTCAGCCGTCGAGGTTGTGAATAGTGTTGCAGTCGATTTAGCGGCGGATATTTTCATATTCCTTAGATGGAAGAACTCTGTAAAGCCAACTATGTAGTTATTTATTATATGTCATTTCAGAAAAGTAAACGTTTTCCGCCTTGGGAAACTCCCTGGGACTTTGACAGCTTGGAAGGTTGACGGTATCGAAGGACTTCGATTGGTCCACAGCCACCACTGCTGTTCGGTCGCATAGCCTGTTCTAGTTCACTCCTCGGCTGAAACCATACTGCTGTTAGAAAATTGGGAAACAGCATAACATCGTGAGGAGGAGTAGTGCATCTAGAGCAGGGCTGCGCTTTTTTGCATTTGCTTTTCTCTCTCATGTACACTGTACATGAACAAAAACATCATTTGGTTGTTGCTTTTTTCACTCATACATTTGTTTTGTTTGTATTTCCCTGATCAGCACTGCTCTAGAGTATTTGCTGCTGACGACAAGAGGTAGATCGGTCTATACGATTCGCCTCTGCTGGCGTCCTTGCCATGCTTCAGTTGCGTGACCACCACTTCGCAGGTTTCTGCTACAATATGTATGACTAATGATATATTGGGGGCACTTCTTAAATACTTAACTATGGGTCAATTCAGATGCTTACGCATAACCATTCAGGTTCCGTGTGGATCCAACGCTTTCGATGATTTCACGCTTAGAATGACATCTGCAACATTGTTCAACGTAAATTGTGGTCGTACCGCCTCAGCTGAGAGGGCTCTTAGCACACTATTCTTCTCCCCATCGGAGCGATCTATAAACTGCCGGTTAAATTAACACATCTACCACTTCGTATCAGCCACTTCCACGCCGTTGAAAGTAACAATCATTCTAGCATTCTCCTTTCTTGGATTCGTTAGTGATTTAACTGGTGTCCACAATTTAATTAATCCACTACCAAAGATGCATTGCTTCAAGTGGTTAAGCCACTGTTTTAGCTTATGTTAGCCTACTACAATGTGAACCTCAAGAGTAAGTTCGCGAACTCTTAGGTCTTCAGCGATCGTACGACGAAGCGCATCAGGCTCATTTATTAGGTATTCTACCAGCAGGTATGTAGCGAGCGGCTGCAGCAGTGATGATGTCCCGGAAATTTCTCTAAGATACCGGAGGATCCGACAGAATGGCTAGTTCTCTGAAGCGGTGATCGGTAAATTCTCTGAACCCTTGTCAATCAGCTTTTCCATGGTTCAGAAAATTGCTGTGGTCAGATGTTATGAAGTCGGGTAGTCTGTTAAGGGAGACGTTGAAAGGAAGATTGTCTGAGTCATGTGAAATGATGGGGTGCAGGACACGTCATTTATCCGGGTGCCACAATGGTGATGTCTGGCGAGCTGTGGAAATCTTCTCTTAACGTCCTAGGAACGTCTTAATTCACCGCCACAGTTTATTGTCATTTGAGCCCTTTCTATGGCATTTTAAACACTTTGGCTAAAACTTCCGGTGATAGATCCTCACATTCTTAACAGATATTGTCTTTAAGAGCTGAAAGAGTCTGTTGTCATAAAACCGCGACTTCAAAAAGCCCCACAAAAAGAAGTCTGGACGAATCTGCGACGAAATTCACGTTGTGCCGAAGTCACCGACGGATAATTGGTCAAATAAATAATCACCAATATTCCGCGTTCTGGAGCAGTGTAGCGTAACATTGTTTATTAATGTGTATTTCGCATGTGCTTACTACACAAATGTCAAAACAGAACTGACATTAGGGGCCAATCGCAAAATTTATAGAATATTCTGATAGGAGGATTACTTTTGCGCCACCTTGTAAAAAAACGGTCCGCACACAACCAGTTAACTCGGAAATGGACCCGTTCCCCACAACCATTAGATCTCACCGATGTTGACATAAGGTGGACTCGGATTTGACGAACGTAACAGATCCATCGTCTCTTTAAAAACATTTTGCAGCATGTTTACTGGCTTCCGATTGGCCGATACATTGATTTTGATTTTTTTTAAGATTGATTTTAATCTTTCTGTCCAACTCTTAGACCTTTAGGGCTTTTCCGTTCCCGTACTTTTTTGCGCGTTTTCTAGTATTGCTCTTTAATAATTACGGAGCTAAAGCTAACGACCGTTTTTATACCCTCAGCCTTTAGGCTAAAGAGGGTATTTACACTTTGATACGACCAAAAATGTGCCTCACCGAAATAATGGTTTTAGACCCCAAGTATGTTTGTACGATATCCGTTTCAGACAATTTTGAGTAGATCTAGCAATGTACGTCCGTCTATTTTTTTTGTCCAGATTCGATTTAAGTTCGAAGATGGGCCATATAGGTCCACTCCTTCAGGTACCTCCCCCACAAATGTTCAAAAATTGTCGCAAAACTTGTGCGCACGATAACTCTTGTAGGGAAAAACCGATTTGGTCCATACTTTGAACATCGTGTAATTTCTACCAAACTTAGATGAGGTTTCAATATGGACTCAATCGGTCCACTCCTTCGGGTACCTCCCACACAAAATTTCTGAAAAGTTCAGTTTAGGACCTGGTCTCGAATCGCTTTGATTTTTGTTTATGCAAGTTGTATTCGCTGTCCTCTATATGACGCTGTAGGTTTCATTAGGGGCAAGTCCATACTTCCTGAGGAAATAGCCTGAAAGATAAAAAAACCCTATGACACCGTGTGTAATGGTTGGAGCGCAAGATAACCCTCGAACGGATCTGCCGATTCGATCTAAAATTTGGCTTTCGTAATATTTTGTCCAAACTTTGTTCAAGTTCAAAGATGGATTATATCGGTCCACTCCTTCCGGTACCTCCCCCATAAAAGTTCGAAAATGTTCGGAAAATTTGTGCGTACGATAACTCTTGAAGGAAGTTACCGATTTGGTTATTACTTTGCACATTATGAAATTTCTACCAGACTTTTGTGGGGTAGATGAGGTTCCAATATGGACTCAATCGGTAAACTCCTTCGAGTACCTCCCACACAACATTTCGGAAAAGTTCATTTTAGGACCTGCTTACGAATCGCCTTGGTTTTTGTTGTAACATCTTGTATTCACTGTCCCCTATACGAAGGTACAAGTTTCCTCAGGGGCAAGTCCATACTTCATGAAAAATAGCCTGAAAGTTGAAAAACAAACCCTATGACACCATGTTTATGGGTGGAAGCGCAAGATAATTCTCGAGGAGAAATGCCGATTCCGGGCAAAATTTGGCCTTCGTAATATTGTTTCCAAACTTAGTTTAAGTTCGTAGATAAGTCATATCGGTCCACTCCTTCAGGTACCTACCCCACAAAAGTTCAAAAATATTCGGAAAAATTGTGCGCACGATAACTCTTGATGGGAGTGACCGATTTGGTCCATACTTTACACATTCTCATAATATCTACCAAATATATCAGGTTCGAATATGGACTATATTTGTCTGCTCCATCCCGTACCTCCCACACAAAATTTTGGATAAGTTCACTTTAAGACCTGCTATTGAATCAATTTGATTTTTGTTGAAGCAACTTACATTCGCTGCCTCAATTACGATGGTAAAAGTTATTTCAGGGGCAAGTCCATACTTCTTGAGAAAACAGCCCGAAGAGTGTAAAAACCCCCTATGGCACCCCATGGTCTATGTCGGTCCATTCCTTTAAGGACCTTTTTCGCAAAAATTTTGAACTTTAATCCTAATCAACATTTTTGTCGGTTCATACGACCAAAATTTTGAAACCCCCTAACTACATAAGTTTTTTTGTGAAATGAGTGTTTCAATTTGCCCATGCTGAGGGTATATCTCTGTCGGCAAAGCCG
Organism: Musca autumnalis; assembly: GCF_047663935.1. NCBI lineage: Eukaryota > Metazoa > Arthropoda > Insecta > Diptera > Muscidae > Musca > Musca autumnalis. Next base: position 324,027,985 of record NW_027411644.1, read on the forward strand.
ACTGATACTTTTTTACTTGTTTTGTTCCCAGTTTTATTAACCAAACACTAATTTTCAATTTCGAAGTAGGGACATTTTTAATTTTGCTTGACTCAGCCAGACTCCCTCACAATTTTTTCTAATGCAACAAAATTCAAAATGTCCCATGGCTTCACGTTTTTTTTTTAAAGTCCAATAGTATAAAAATATTTACAGAGGGAAGACATCACAGCGTGTCTTCCTTTGATGTGTTTCATAGAAATGTTAATGATTTGAACAACAACAACAACAACAAAAATACAACAACAACAATTCTTGCATTTACTTAAAATTTAGCTGGAAAATTCTGGCGATCCGCTGGATTTTAATAATGCACACCGTTTATCCTATTGGACCTGTGTCTATTTTCTAATTGTTACCATGTCAACAGTAGGGTATGGTGATGTATACTGTGAGACTGTTTTGGGAAGAACATTCCTGGTGTTCTTTCTGCTCGTTGGTTTGGTAAGTTCGATTTATTTTCTTTTTTAATACATAACAAAATATATTATATTATATTTATTATAAACAATGATTTATTTTAATATTTTATAAGAAACAAAAAACGAAAAAGAAATGTGTAGAAAATATTATTAAACAAAGGAAAGAGAAGAAAGGTTTCGATAAAGCTGCTGCCAATTAGGAAAAGCGTATAAAATTTACAATAAGTAATAATGCATAGGAAACAAAGCCAAAAAGTTAGGTTAACCCCCCAAACCCCATAGTAAACTGTGATAAAATCAATTAACAATTTATCGACATCACTCAACTGCTGTTCGTTGTTTTTTTAGGTTATGTGAAATAATAATAATATTCACATATTGTGCAAAATAAATTTATTTATTCGATTGTGTGAATGAACGTAGCATTTATTTCAGAACCATACAAACAATTTACAAATATAAACTAATTAATAAATTCTTTAGATTTTAGTTTTAATAGTTGTTGATGATTACATTTTTTTTATTGACAAAAATAGGGTCTTCACGTTACCGATTTCAGTCATTTGCAAAAATTTCTTTAACAATACCTTGAGATTAAGTTTTGTCACTTTCTTGTTCTACCACATTTAACTGCCATAGTTTAAAAAATATTAAAGAAAAATTTGTTTTTAAATGCACCCATTTTTTCCTTTTTCTATTTTGTTACCTTTTCTTTGGTTTTATTTTAACTTAGAAACCCCCTTGTTTTGAAATAATCATTAAATACCAGAATCGATTTTAATTTTCCAAATATTTTCATATACTAATCAATCAACAATATAATTTAATGTCATCATCATCGTTACCCATCACTGCCAGAAAATAGACCCTCCTTGTATGACATTCAATTGTTATGATAATTTTCAAATTTTGCATGTTCTCCACACATCCTTGGAAAAAAGAAAACATAAGATACAAGTAACAGTTATGTATTTATTAGCCAATATTGCGTTGACCTTATGTTTTGAAATACTGATTTTAAATATTTTCCATTGAGTAACAAGAGACCCCTTATCATCCATTTCCGCCTTTGTCTATCAAGTCCAGCATTGTTTTAATATTGGAAATATTGAAAATTGTTGTAATTAGGAATTATTTTTTTATGTTACGAGGAAAACGACAACAAATCAAGTTTTTTTAAGTCATTCCATTAATTTGCATGAAATGCTGGCGGCTGCATATGTGTGTTTAACAGCTTAACCTAAGAAAAGAGTTCCCATTATTTTTTTGGCCAAAAATAATTAACACCTAAAATGAATACCATGTGTTTAATTATTAATTATGGGAATTATAAAACCTATATACCGTGTATCTCATTGTAATTTATGTTGTATATAATTGAAACTTCGTCCTTGGTAACAGTTTGTTGTGGCGATGGCCATGTGATTAACATAGATTAGTATTTAATGTACGCCCATTGTGCGAGAATCTCATAGTGAGAATTGGGTCATGGTACCATACTTTTTTGAGTTTTAATGTATTCATGAGTAAAGTTGACATTATCTGCAGCATAAAATATGATGTGAGCCACTGTATATATTAATATGTTATATATTATTTAATGAAGCACTAGCTTTACTTAAGTATAATTATATATATCCAACGCCATCTATAAAATTAAAGAAATGATCAATTTAATTAATTTAATTTTTTATAGAGAGATTGTAATCACAATTATTGGGGCTCCGACAAAGAAAACAGCTTTTGCTGAGGTAGGTAAAATAGTGGGGTCTACGTTTTATATCAAAACAAAGGTGACTATAAACGCTCCTAGAGTCCGACCAATGAAAGTAACATGTGCTGCTTTGTGTAAATTTCTATTCCCATTCACCTGTAGTGGATACATGTCTAAAACCTTGTTGGGTACTGTTCGGACCGGTTTTTCTCCCTTTATCCTTTAGGCTAGTGAGGGTTTATACACTATGATACGATGAAAATGTGCCTCATCGAAATAATGGTTTTAGACTCCTATTATGTTTGGGCAAAATCCGTTTCAGACAATTTGGAGTCGATTTAGCCATGTCCGTCCCTCCGTCAGTCTGTCTGTCTATCTGTCCGACTGGTGATCAAGAGTGACTCACCTAAATCGTAATATTTATTATACCCTCAGTATTATGCTAAGGGTATATACACTTACATACGAGCAAATCGTGTCTCATAGAAATAATGGTTTTAGACCTCAAGTATGTTTGCACGAAATCCGTTTCAGGCAATATGGAGTTGATTTAGCCACGTTCGCCCGTCTGTCTGGGTGGCGGGAGCGCACGATAACTCTCGAACTGATCAACTGATTCGGTCCAAAATTTGGCTTTCGTAATATTTTGTCCAAAATTTGTTTAAATTCGAAGATGGGCTATATCGGTTCACTCCTTCCGGTACCTCCCCCACGAAAGTTCGAAAATGTTAGGAAAAATTGTGCGTAAGATAACTCCTAAAGGGAGTAACCGATATGGTCCATACTTTGCACGTCGCAAAATTTTTAGTAGACTTAGATGAAGTTCTAATAAGGACTCAATCGGTTCACTCTTTCGGGTACTTCCCGCAAAAAATTTAGGAATAGTTCAGTTTAGGACCTGAAAGCGATTCGAGAGCGCTTTGATTTTTGTTGTAACAACTTGTATTCACTGCCCTATACTTCCTGAGAAAATAGCATAAAAGGTGCAAACAATCCCTATGACACCGTGTGTAGTCGTCGGGGCGCATGATACCTCTCGAACGCATCTGTCCAAGATTTGGACTTCGTAATATTTTGTCCAAACTTAGTTTTAGTTCGAAGATGGTCAATACCGGTCCACAACTTCCGGTAAAAATGTCACTAAAAAGGTATACACGATAACTCTTCAACGGGGCAACCAATGTGATCTAAACTTTCTAAAATTGCCAATAATGGTACTCTCCTTACCTCGTCCACAAAAGATCAACATTTTTGTTTGAATGTAGTTTAGGGTCTGTTTGAAGATCGTTTGGAAATGTATACTGATGCTGTTCGTTGTGATCCTTGTTATTATGTTATCCGGGGACAAGTCTATGCTCCCTGGCATACTGGTCCAAAAGTTATACGATGACCCACTGAAATGAATAGTGGGCGCGATATCTATCGAAAAGATATGACTCCCAACATAATATCCAGTTCCACAATGTATTATGTGGATCCGTTCCTTTAAGTTCCTCCTCCGCAACATTTTTGAACTGTAACCCTAATCCAGATTTTTGTCGGCAAGTTCAAATGTCCAAAAAGGGCAAAAAATTCAGAAAAGACCCTAAATACATTCGATCTGTCCGTAGATGAAAGTTGACAAAGCCGAGGAGGATTGATTTGATTTGATTTCTTCATCATAGGTAATCCATGCGATATATTTTTTTGGCGGGCAAGTCAATGTTTCCAAGAGCTCTCAAAACCACGATTCACATGCAGGTCATGTATTGGATGAAACGGCTGCATCATCAGAATCTTAACTGGGCTAAAACAACTCATGTTTGGTTGGTAGGTGTCGTTTTTCCGCATCGATGAATGGGGTTGGTCTCTGAGTACGGCATTCACACTGTACCTTTGTTTAGCCTGAGCAACTGCATTAGTGCGAATGCTATTCTAGCCAGCTTGATAAGTTCGTTGATCTAGAGGTTCTCGTTTAAACCCTTGGAGCAATTCCTTTAGATCATGAAGACATCTGCTGACGTTCCTTGGTGGAATTGGTACTGAATCGACAACACCTTTTGTGCTGATGCAACGGTAAAATCATCGTCTGCTCATAAAGATGGTTGACTGTTGTCACGAGGAGGCACCCTGCTGCAGTCCTGAGGGTAGCATTCTGGCATGTTGAAATGTTCTTCCACTTCGAAGCTGTAACATTTGTGGAATGTAAGGCGCCGCATAGCCTACCACATACCGGCCTATTGTTTTGTAAGAGGTCTACAAGGTTTCTTTGTATGCACACCAAGTGCTGGCGGCTAGCAACATTAGAACGTTGTTCCTTTTTTTAATCTGTTGTTGTTGTTGTAGCAACGCATATATGTTCGTTCGTGTATTATTTCAGTTATCAAGTTCCTCAGTATCCAGACTCAAGAATTCTGCAACCTGGACTGGTTGCGTCCATAAAGAATGAGGAGACAGGTGAGTGGGTTTAGCTGGACAGTTGAATAAATGCAAAGTATCGTGTGGTCCCAATCCACATGCCGGACATATGTTGGGTATCGCGGCATCAATTCTGGCCCAATACGAATTGAGGCGGCTGCATCGTCCGGATCTTAACTAAGCTAAGACCACTCGTGTTTGCCTTGGCAGCTGGCGTTCTTCCGCTGCGATGGATGGGGGATGGTTTCCAAGTACGACATTCACACTGTATCTTCGTACTGCTTGCGCAACCATGTTGGTGTGAATGCGATTCAATCCTACCTGATAGGCTCGTTGATCTGGCGGTTCTCTTTTATACCTTTGGACCTCTCTCTCTATATCATGAAGGTCTCTCCTGACGTGTCTGGGTGGGGGGAGCCTGTCCATTAAATCGTGGCAGGGATACTGCGGTAACACCCAAGCAGGTACTGCATCGACAACATCTTATTGTGCTGACGCACCGGTAAAAACTTCGCCTTCTCATGAAAATGGTCCACTGGTGTCATGAGGAGGCACCATGTTGCAGCCCGCATTGCTGCATTCTGGCAGGTTTGAATTCTCTTCCACTGCGATGCGCAAACCTTTGTGGACCACGCTGGCCCCGCATAGCTTACCACAGACCGGCCTATTGCATTGTAGGTGGTCAACAAGGTTTCTTTATCAGCACCCGAAGTGCTTGAGAACCTTGTTCCTACTTCTGATCTTATTGCAAATAGCTGTGGCATGCGCGGACGACTTGAACATGCTATCGAATGTTACACCCAGTATTTTAGGGTAGTTAGTGGTCGGAATCAGTGCACCATCAACCAATATGTGCAGTGGGAGCCTCATCTCAGCCGTCCATGTGGTGAACAGCGTGGCTGTGGATTTAGCGGCGGATATTTTCATATTCCTCAGATGGAAGAACTGCACTAGGTCAGCTATGTAGACATTTAACCTATCACATATGTCATCGACGATAAGAACAGACGCCAAGATCGTACAATCATCCGCATACATCACGATCTCTATCCCGTCTGGAGGGTGTGGAATTTCAGAAAGGTAGAGGTTAAAGAGTTCCGGAGATATCACCCCTCCTTGGGGAACTCCCTGTTTCACTCTACGGGTTTTGGACTTCTTTTTTCCGAATTCTACAAACAACTGGCGTCCACACATATAGTTGATTACCCAAAGTTTCAAACATGGCTGGAGATTAGTTTTCTCTATATCCTCGAACAGCTTGGCATGTTTGACGGTATCGAAGGCCTTCGATAGATATGTATGTGTTTGTATATTTCTAATCTGTCGTAGATGTGGCCTGTGCATACAACAGAAAATGACATTCAATATATTGGGCTTGTTATTGGTTTGAATCTGGACACCATGGACCAATATGTTCAAGGGGAGCCTCACTTCAGCCGTCTAGTGTGGTAGTGTATTTGGCGGCGGAAATTATCATATTCCTCAGATCGATGAACTTTACTATGTCAGCTATGTAGATATTTAACCTATCACATATGTATATCATTGAGGATAGGACCCCAATCGCAATATCGTACAATCATCCGCCTTGGGAAACTCCCTGTTTCACTTACTATTCCTAAAAACCATAAACGATTGGTGTCCACTCATACATATATGTATGTATTTGATTATCCAACGTTTCGAACATGGCTGGTGGGTTGTTTTCTCCATGTCCTCAAACACCGAGGAATTCTTGACAGTTTCATGGTTCTATCACACTTCTTTCCCTGTTTAAGTCCTCGACTGTTGTTGTTCTGTGCTGCTTACGGAACCCATGTTGTTGATCGGTATTTTTGACTCTGGCGAGGAGTAACGGGCCACAAAAGCGAAATCGGCCTGTATGATTCACCTTTGCCGGCATCCTTGCCAGGCTTCCATTGCGGGTGACGTCGGGCACCATGGATTGATGGTTGGGGACAGGTAAGATACTTAACTCCCATCTCATCAATAGCTGGCTCATCCAGTTATTTCAGCGTTACCATGGAGACACCATCAGGGTTCCAGATGCGATTTGTAACATCATCCATTACAAATTATGGTAGTTCCTCCTCGGCAGGATGAGATCTAATGCGACGTAGTATTCTTCTCTTCGCCCTGTCAAACACAGGGGTATTTAATATAACTTTTGCACATTTTCGGATCAGTCAGAGTAACGTCGCCAAACGTGACTAAGTTCCTATCTTCTGGAGAGTGACTTAACCACTATTTCCTCGACCTGGGAGGCCATTGCAACAGAATTCCAAAAATAACTCATTGCCAGGGATTGGAAAAGTAACGACTGGTGTTAAGTGCTGCGTGTGTGATTGCTATTGGAGGACTGCGGGGGAGTCTCGAATTCTGATGTTCTCGTTATGTTAGTTTTGGCTTTATCTAAAGACAGTGGGTATAAAACATATGTTTTATAATTCTGACACTGCTAATCACCATAATTATTGCGTAACGAAGTCCAAAATCCACATTCCGTTGTGGTATTTTTCACTGTGAAGGCTAAATTTTTCGAGAGATTGACCAGTCCTCCAATTTGGCATTTAAATCGGCTAATAATATTTGTTTGTTAGGGCCAAAGGGATGGTCATATGCTCCTTCCGTGCTCTTGTAAAATATATCCTTGATCAGACGCTCGTCCTTGCTTTTGATCTGGACATTGGAGCAGATAAGAATGACGTTAAGAAGTTGGTCTAATACGAAAGTCTGGAGACGAAATGTTTTAGGCCGGATTCTAGCTATAGTTATGACCAGTTTCGAGATGTTCTGTGAAGCCGCCAGGTGCGTTAACTATGCTTTATCTGTTAAGAGTCCGACATTCCCGCAGCAAATTCGGAGATCGTAGTTTTTAAAATTCCTTCGTCGGAATTTTGGTGGCCACAAACGAAGTGCTTTATTAATTTTGGGTGAACGTTAAAGTAGCTCCTAGGTGACAACACGGGAAGATCTGCTCCCGAAGACGTTTCGTCGGTGTCATGCTTAAGTGTTCCACCCGTCATTTTCCCGTTTTGAGATAATCGCATTTTAATGTTTGCGTCACAACTGTTTTAAGCCGACTGAAGAAAATATTTATATTTTGACTAAATTGCCAAAAGTTACAGAAATATCTGTTAGAATAAAATAGTTATAGAGAATTTTTTAAAAATAGAATTTTAGTCGAATTTTTCTGATTTTTGGAATGTGTTTTTAAATTTGGAAGTTATAAAAATATTAATTTCATACCTAAAAAGAACTCATGCTTTGGGGCCGAAACCTGGATATCTCGGAAACTAGAGCAGATAGGAAAAGGCCGGCCAGAAATTCAGAAAGAACATACGCGAAATCCCTAGATTCTACCTATATCTCAAAAATGACGTGTGGAACACTTAAGTATGACACCGACGCTTTGTTTCAATAATTTACTCAATCTTTTTTTGCATTTCTTGAATTAAACATAGTATTACTTAGTATACAATTTTGATAGCAAATATGTTTATTAATTATATATGACATATTAAAAATATATCATCAAAAGAAGATGGCGTTGGATATATCCAAGAAATCGGTTAAATCGATTTAACAAATTTAATTTGAATATTTTTCATAACAGAAAAAAATAACAAATTTCCCTAGACAGGAAGAAATCTTTGGGATATTTATAATAATTCAATTTTCATTCCTTATATGTATTATGTTTTTTTTTTGTGTTTTTTGCGCTCTTATTAAAACAATAACAATATTAAAAAACAATAAAACAATTTACAATTTTTGTCAAATGCCTATTTTTTTAAATACATAAATAAATGAATATCATAAACGAATGAAATCAAATCGAATATTCTAGGCAATGTTTGCCAGCAGTATACCGGAAATTATTGAACTTGTTGGTAGTGGCAATAAATATGGCGGCGAACTAAAAAGAGAACACGGAAAGAGGTAGTCTAAAATAAACAAAACTTATTAAAAAAAAAACAAATTTAATAAAAAACCAACAACCCAAATAAACCAACAAACATTTCAAAATCATTACTAACATGATTCATTTTTTCTGTAATAAAATTCCAAAACAATCCTGAATATTTTTAGTGCATTTTTTCGAAACATTTGTAAAAACAATCATCAAACATTTTATCATCATTTTGGTTTTGGATTCAACAATTTATAAATTATCACGGAGTTCATTGGTTTTGTTTGTTTGTCCTCTATCCCATTTTTTCGTTTCATAATTAATTTTTCAAAATTATTTTCATTTTGCCATAGAAAAACAATTTTGTAACAAAATTCTTTTCAACTTATTCGATAACAAATGCTTATTATGATTATAATTTAGCCCCCATCCTATCCCTTCTCTTAATGAATTATTCTTTTTTTGGATTATTGTGTTTTAGCACCGATTCTTCATTTCTTTACTTTTTTCGATTGTTCGATTTTGTTTTTGAATTTCAAGTAATTCTTTCGACATTAGTCTGTTACCCTTGATTTTGTTTGGTTCTTTGTAATGTAGAGCATAAAGAAAAAAAATCAAAACAGAAACCAGTCAGTTATGATATCTATTCTCACCAACAACATCATTCGAACCTAACTTCACAGTTGGTAAATCACCACTACTTTCACAACTACTACCCGTTTTTATCACCAGTTACAACAAGTTCCACCTCAAATTCCATCCATACCAAACAATTCCATAAATACATCCTTCGCCAGCATCCATTCCAAATGTTTTATTTCCCAAAATAAAAAAAAGCAAAACGAGGCAGTAGAAAAAACAAGGAAGAAAAAGTACTGTATGATTGTGGGTGTACATATGGGTCATTCCATGTCAAATGTGAGAAAAAAAAAAACACATGAAGCGTAGCATTTTAAAGCGCACAAGATTTAAAAGGGTCATTGGGGTAAAAGAAGTTACGGCCAGAAAAAGTAATACATTTTATAATACATGTTGTGGTTCGAATCTTCACAAATATCGTACAATTTTTCTCGTCCTTCTTATCTTTCTTACCCTTATAGCTAACTTAATGTCGGATACCCAACATCTTCTCAAATTCTACAAACACTTCCATGGTCTTTGTTTTAAATTTGTCACTGTGCAATTACACTAATACCAAGATTTGCGTTAATGATTGGTTCCGATGAAAATCGAAACAACGCAAATCACAACATACACTAGCTATCATCTGAATAGGTTTGAATTTTTTTCTTTTTATATGTTAAGGTATCTTCTGATGTGTTCGTATTGCAGATCCATACTATTTAGTTTTTGAGAGTCCTATACTTGACGGTTTTGCCATATTTTCGGAAAATATCCCAATTATAATAAAAAATGTACAGAAAAGTGTCAAATTTTTGCGATCATCAGAATAAGTCTGAATACAAAAAAAATTGAAAATTTCTTCTACCCAAGCAAATATTGCGCAGTTTTTTGGTTTAGTTTAGTAAAATGGAACATTCTGATAAATCCTATAACAAATTTGACCTGCTTTATTTGGAACGTGGGTTTAATTCTCAACATGGAAAAGTTACCAAGAACTTTCAGATAAAATCAAGAAATATTCAAACAAAAACGTTTTATAAACTTGCTTTCAATGGCTTTTTTATTTCGTTAGATCTCTTCTGAGCTTCGAAAATTGTCTGAAAGCAAATACCAAGTGTAGCCATATTATTAGGATCGATAAATTAGAAAAGTCATTGAAAATAGTTGGTATTTTAGTTCAAGTTTTATTTTTTAACTTTCCTTGCAGTACAAATTTATGTATTATCAAGCTCACAAATCCACCAAAGTTGCCCACATGTATCATAAATGTTCGAAAATTGGTATGGAAGACGACAATAAAGTAGAAAATTGTAATTCAAATTTAACTCAAAGGGGCATGATATCGCCGCCAAAGCCACAACATTTGGACTTTGTAATATTTTGTCGAGGGTATACCAAATTCAGACATGGCCTGGAATACCTTTGAACGTAGTGGGCTGTCGAGGGCTGCTTTATAATCGACAAAAAAGTGGTAGTTGTCGATCTGCATCTCTTGGGTCTTCTCCAGGATTTGCCGCAGGGTAAATATCTGGTCAATGGTGGACTTGCGAGGTCTAAAGCCGCATTGGTATGGCCCAATTATCTCGTTGACCATAGGCTTTAGTCGTTCGCACAATATCCCTGACACGATTTTGTAGGCAATCGGGAGTAGACTTATGTCCCTATAGTTAGAGCATACAGTCTTATCTTCTTTCTTATGGACGGGGCACAGGATACTCAGGTTCCAATCGCCGGGTACTCGTTCTTCCTGCCAGATGGTGCTAACTAGCTGATGAATACACCTTATCAGCGTGTCGCCTCTGGTTTTGAACAGCTCGGCTGGTAAGCCATCGGCCCCTGCTGCCTTATTATTCTTCAGCCGGTTTATTGCTGTCTTTACCTCATCTTGTTTGGGCGGTATACATTCAATACCATCTTCTGCGATTGGATCTGTGGTATCTTCGTCGTCTTCGCTGGATACCAACATATCCTGAGCACACTATCTGTATCAGTTATCAAATTACCTGGCTGGTCTCTACAGGAGGAGGTGCTTGTACCAAAGCCATCAGTTTGATGATTCACTCTTTGGTAGAATTTTACGACTTCATTCTGGCTCCTGTACATCTCGATTTTTTCACACTCCCGCTTTTCCATCTCTCTCTTTTTCCTGCGGAAAAGACGTTTCTCCTTTCTCGTTTTCTCTCGATAACTCTCTCGTGCGCTACGCGTTGCTACGGATTGTAAAGTAGCCCTATATGCCGCATTTTTCTCTTCGGTAGCAGCACGACACTCCTGATAATACCATGGATTGGAGGACATCCTTGGAGGTCTCTGGTATCCAAGTATGGATTTTGCGGCTGTTTGCATGGAGTGGGCAATGCTTTGCCATTGCGCTGATATGTTATCGGGATGAGGAGTACTTTAATTAAGCAATTGGGCTAGTTGAGTGGAATATGCTGTGGCTATCTGTTGTGATTGCAGCTTACCGATGTCTAACTTTCGTGTTGTATCTGTTCGTACATTGTTTGCTACGTTTAAGCGGGTGCGTACCTTTGCTGCAACAAGGTAGTGGTCCGAATCAATGTTTGCGCCTCGGAACGATCGTACATCCAACACGCTCGATGAAAGTCTTCCATCTATCACAAAATGATCAATTTGATTTATTGTTTTCTGATCTGGAGACAGCCAGATGTCCTTATTAATATCGAGATGATTAAATCTAGTACTGCTAACTACCTTGTTGTTTGCAGCTGCAAAGTCTATCAGCCTCATACCATTGTCAGATGTTTCACTGTGGAGACTGAATTTCCCGACTGTTGGGCCAAAGATATTATCCTTTCCAATTTTGGCATTAAAATCGCCTAGAATGATTTTAATGTCATGGGCATGGCAACGGTCTCTTCTAAGCGCTCGTAAAATATATCTTTGGTCTGTTCGTCCTTTTCTTCAGTGGGAGCATGAGCGCAAATAAAGCTGATGTTGAAGAATTTAGCTTTTATTCGAATTGCAGCAAGTCTTTCATTCACTGGGGTGAAGCTTGATACCAGATGTTTTAGCATCCGACTAACTACGAATCCGCAACCAAACTCATGCTTTACGTCATGGCAGCTATAATAAAGTGCGTCACCTTTAGTTGTTGTTTTGACGCCTTTCCCAATCCATCGTATTTCCTGTATGGCAGTAATATCGGCCTTGTACTTTTCAAGTACGTCTGCCAATGCGAAGACTGCACCTTCTCTATAAAGAGTGCGAACATTCCAGGTGCAGATTCGCAGATCATGGCCCTTAAAACTTTTGCTGGCTTCGTCAACTTTAGAGGGGTTTGTTTTTCTTTTCTTTCGTTTTTTCATAGTAGGTTGTTTTTTCTAGGGGAGGGTTACTAACCCGACGCCCAAACCCAAGTTTTTAACGTTCTTATGGGTTAACGCGAGGCACATGTTAGCTCACTACCTTTAACGGGTGTTGCCCAGGTGACACCATGGGGGGTCAGTGTCCACTTGAGATGAAAGAGGGACGATAAATCCTTTGCTTTGCCATGTTAAAACCGGTCAGGACCGTTCCTTGGTATCTTCCATCCCCTACGTCACCCAAATTTAGGGTTCTCAGTGGACATAAAATCGGCAAACGAAAATTCCGTAGAAATAGAACTACTTTTGAGAGGGTCCTCAGGAATCTCTCTGCGAATACAAAACAGCGTCAAATTTTGAGTTCCACTGAAAAAATAAAATAGCTCATTTCAATAGTCCTACCTATCTAACCCAATTAACCATTTCTTCTCGGTACGTATTTTCCAAATAGAAAAAATAGTCGCCAATGGGGATACTCTACATACACACTCTCAAATATTTTGACCTAATTTCGGTTTCTACTATGGAAGTCCATATACGAGTATAAATTAGAAATCCGAAATGAAAAAAATGCGGCTTTGGCCGGGAATATCGAATTCGAATCCACCGTGTGGCGCACAATGGTTCAGAAATCGATTTTCCTGGCCAAAATTTCAATTTTTTGTCGTCACCGATTGTTAATTTCTATATGGGATTCGATAGTAATCTTATTGAAGTTAATAAAACGAAAAAATAGGACAAAATATTGGAAGGTGTGGGCGTGCTGCTAATGATGACAATTTTCCCCCATTCTGAAAAATACGTAATTTGAGCAAATTTTTGGAGAAACAAAATTGCTATTTCTCGGTAACTATAACAGATATTTTGTTCGTTGTTTTTATTGTTAGATAGGTAGGATTGTTTCATTTAGAAATGTTTTAATAAATTACCGTAGCGTTTACCCAAAGTGCGATATATTATTTTTCCTCAGATACTAAATTTTATTGAAATTCCAACTTTAGAAAAAAAAAATATATTTTATAGTTTATTTATTGGAGTTCTACACTCTTTTAATAGACACGAAGATATAAAAACACTAACACTCGGCTTTCCTTTTTCACTTGCATCATTGGTCATTAAGCTCGATTTTAACGAGAAATTAATTAAAATTAATATTAAAACTGATCTTCACCTTAATAGGCAACATTTTCAAATAAAAATAAAAATCAGCTTGAGCCAGACTGGGGTTTGAACCCACGTCATTGAAAAACACATGAAAAACAGTGTTGTGACTACGTGTTAGTGTTCAGAGCCAAAATCATGAAATCATTGTCATGAAAGCCATACAATGATTGAACAAATATTCAGCATGGTAAAAAAACAAATAGAATTTGAAAGTGGAAAAGTTAGATGATAGCGAAGCCGTTCCACAGCCGATATATCTGAAGAGCCTCTACCAAAGCGAAACATGTCACACAGTGGTGGTTGTGTGGGTTCGAATCTTCGGCTTTCCTTTTTCACTTGCATCATTGTTCATTAAGCTCGATTCTAACGATAAATTAATTTAAAAAACACTAATATTTTGATTCAAATTACACTGCAGAACATTTCGAATGGCGATGGCTTACAGGATCTCTAGCAAAAACTTCATCACGCCATAACGCGGAAGTTCGACTTACGGCGGATCTGTCCTTCGGGGTTCTTAATATACTCACCAAGGGATTTCGTCTCCAAAAGAAATTATCTCTGCCCCAAAATTTGTGTTCACAGTGTTATTTAAAACAACTCAAAATTTTAACATTGACGTTAATTCCTCTGAAACTGCTAGACCGAATTTGATTGGTTTTTATTGATCGGAAAGCTGTCCGTATCCGTTCAAAATTAAAAAAACGATTCTGAACCGCTGTCCAGCGTAGTTCGTTTTTGTATGCGGTTTTTCCCCCCTTAACGCCCTTTTGGTGGTGAACATAATATCATATCACTTCACTCACTATTTTAATAGCCTTCGCTCAGAGATTTTTTTCTCGTTTCGATTTATCGAAATGTAGATGGATATTCGATGAATAGAAAACGTTTTCCTGATGAACATTAACCTTGTAGTTTTCTTTGGCCAACAAATCCAAGTCCCTTATTCTAACTTTTTTGTTTTATTATTTAGAATACTGACTTCTATTTTTTTAATGGTCACGCTTAATTCTAGTTGTAGTTAATCTTCTAAAAACGGGTAACGGGTAAGGCACATCCACAATTTTTTTTGACACATTTGACATGGAATACTTATGTACATATATAAATTTATTTTTTTTTAATGAAAACTCACATCTCGAACTAAGTTCTATTCACTTTATCATGTTTAATTTCAAGTACTCCCAGCAACATGTTTCTCTTCCTTCAAGCATGGACAAATGTTGATAGTTATCGATTTTTTATTTAAACTTATCTTTTGGTGGGGCTTTCCTCCCACTCTGCCCTCAATCATCATAAGTTTTTAACTGAAGGATTCCATTCATGTCATTTTCTTTTTTTTTTTTTTTGAACACCTTATTTTCACCATCACCACCACTACCACCAACAACACCAGGTAGTTTAGATTTTCTAGTGCGTTTGAGCCTGTTAATAAATATTAAATTGAAGACAATAAAATATAACAAAACAAAACAAAACAAAAAAAACATGAAAATTAATTCGTTATCGTTGATAAAACAAATGCGTGTTGTTTCTTGTTATGATTCTACTACATCGTAATGACATATTCTTTTATTTTATTAAATTGTTTCTTTCAATCATTTAATTCCAAAACACTCACCGCAATCCCAGTCTCTATAAGACACAGTAGTTCTAATTTGAAATTAAATAACAAATTTGTATTTGGATCGAACAAGATATTCTTTTTTTTTAGAAATTATCAGTTGAAATATAAGTAATGATAATTTTGATATCACAAATATAATTTCAAAACTTTTATTAAAAAATCAAATTCTCTTTTGAGGCAAAAGCTGTTCCTGAAAAGCAATACGGTCAAATAATGTCCTTGGGCGTGGACATGTCCACGGCTTTCTTTTTCTATTGGGAAATATATCGTCACCTGAAATGACCAAAGACGTAACCCTCAACGTTACCCTTTGAGGGTTACGTCTTTGGGAATTTCAGGTGACGATATTATTTAAATTTGTTTTAAAACTGGGAAGTCCTTAAAAAACTGGATATAAATATTCATACGCAGCGTTTTCCCCTATTTCTCAAGACTTTTTTTAATCAGCAACAACAAATCAGAGAAATGTTATAAGTAGAGTTGGGAAATCTCGTTCAATTGAACGATCCGGATCACTACCTGGTTCAATGGACACAGGTAATTTCTTTGACAAAACTGCGTATACTTAATTGTACACGTGGGTTTTTCTGACGTTACTCATTCGTTTTTGAACGAGGAAAGTGATCCGGATCGTTCAATTGAACGAGATTGCCCAACTCTAGTTATAAGTCTGCAGAAATGTCAGAACCAAAGAAATTGGAAAGTTGAAATATTTTATACAAATTTCGATTCGGGCGTATGTATGTTTAAAAGTAGGTTTTGAGTATAATTTATTTTTTGGTCTCAGACGAACGTTAATATCATTGGATATTAGACAACACCATGTACTCGTATATAGACAATACTTACCTTTTGCTAATGGGGGATTTGTGGCGTAGATCTCAATAAAAATAATTCACATTTTTTCGAAATTCCTTTTTGTTTCCAAGTTTTTAAGTGGTAGGGAATTTTGTTGCAATGACACTTCCTATTTTTCGAGATTTTTATTTATGTTGATGACATTTTGCCGGTGCACAAATATGTATATCGACAATTCCAGGAGTTATTATAAAAACGGTTTAAGCTTTAATTCTTTAGATTCTAGTGAACAATTTCAAAACTGCAACAAGGTTTATAAGTTGAAGGTGGTTTAAAGGACAGCTTTTGCTCTAAGGAAAAATATTAAAATAAACACAACCAATAACGATCATCCAAGCTTTCAAAAGCTTTTAAATTAAACTTGGTTAAAAAAATTACATATTATAAAACAGCTTTCAATGACAAATTTAAGCTTTGAATAAACACTTGGACAAAATAAACAAATTCAAAAAATTTAAGACATAGATTTTTTAAGTGCTTAAAACATTTTTAATCATTAATTACTAAGCTTGATTTAGAAGCCTTATTAAAATTAACTTATATATCAATGGCTAAAGCTTACTTAAGCTTTTATTAAGCTACTTATAGTATACAATTAATAATAACAACCAAACAAATCCACAACACAAACGAACTAAAAATGAAATCGACTAAATTGAGCTTGAGCTTTTAAATTTTAAAAAAATCTTTTTCGATTCAAAGTTTTTTTTTTGGAAAATTCAAATTCTCAGTGTTGTGATTTGCCATTTAAAAAATCATATAAACTAGAATTCTATTTTATTAATGAATTGTTGTGTTTACGTTTTGTTTTTCATTACATCTTATTCTCATATTACATCTATGATGACATTCTACTACATAGAAATCGTTTTTAATGCGCTACTGCTGATTGTGTTATCCCTTACCTCCACTCATTTTGTAATAATTTTTGTTTTTCTTTAATCGTTATTTTCCACAATTTTTTCTCTACCTTAACTACCTCGTACATATCCCAAATCAAATATTTTACCACTAAGTGTAGAGAATAAAACGTTTTCATTCTGTTAATAAAGAAATGAAAAAAATACTGCATCTCCACACAAAATCAAAATCTTCGTACGAACAGCAAGTATCTAAAAAACGGGAAATAAAACAGAAAAGGTCACGCATTATGAACATATTTCCTTTCGAAGGTTCCCATTCATCATTGGTTAGGCAACAGCGTCTAAATCTAGGAATTGTGTATTAATCTTTATCCGACCACAATATGTCGAATATGCCATTTAGTTAAATTAATTCGTTTATCCCACTATAATTTTTTTTGTTTTTTTTTTTTTTAAGAATTTTGAATTTAGTTTGATTTTTCCATTTTTAAATAAACTTTGTTTTATCTTTTTACTCCTGGAAAAATATAAGAAAATATTGCTCAAACAAATAATATTTATCAAAATGTTTAAAAAGATCCATACATGTTGGGACAAAATGTTCTCATATATGTTGCCAAGTGACAGTTAAACTTTTTAATGTTAGTACCGGTTCACCCTAGAGCAATAATTTCATGAAATTATGCGTTTATAGTTCGAGTTCCCCTCTATAGCAATTTCATAAAATTACTTTAATATGGAACTCAATCTTAGAAGGCCTAATTTCATGAAATTATTTCATTTAAATCGCTTTAGTGTTAACCGGGACTTAAACGTATTTTACATTTAACATGTTTTATAAAAAATGCATCATTTAAATTGTCAATTTCATACCATATCTGTCAAATAAATGACGTAAACTCCCAAAAGGCCTGTTTTAAGTCAGCGATGCTATCGCTCATACTTAAAGGTGTAAACAAACCACATCAGCACCAGCATCAATGTTTTAAGTCAATGACAGTACTCTAGCATCTATTACTCTTAATCGCAGCCATAATTGACACAAGTACTATCAAAAATATACACATTGTTTTATAAATATTTTTAAACAATATGCAATTTTTACTATTACTATTTTATTAAAGTTGTAAAACATAAAAAGTTAAGAAAAGCCAACAAAAATGCAGTGTGAAATATTTAAGAGAAAATGTGTCAGATTCTCTTTGTGCATCCCTGTTTTAAGCGCAGGCGCAAAATGGAAAGCTCTCTTGTCTATTACAGCTGGTTATACTTTTATTATAGTATCGGCAAAATTGGGCGCACCTTTTCTAGAGAGAGATAGAGAGAGCTTCTCTTTACACCAAAGATTAACAGGAAGAGAGTATTACTGTATCCCAGTGGGAAAATGTAATCGATGGGAATCGAACGGGTAATACAGAGCCACTATGTTTTATTGATTACCGAATACATTATTCGTAACACAGTGCATGTCCTAGGAAAATAATATATTCCTTTATAGTATCCATAGAAAGCATCGTGTAATCTATGGGTATATTCTTTTATAGTTCTTTAGTAATACATAAAGGAATTCATATACTGGAATGCATCGTATTATGTATGTATTCTCTTTTTATAAATAATTTATTCCCCCGGTATGCCTTAAGTAATTTATTGGATTAAAATAGAAAACCATTAATTTTAAATAATTTTTTATTTATATTTAGAAATATAAGGATTTTATGTAGTTAAAAAGTATTCATAGAATACAAAAAATATTCATTCATTAAAAACAGAAATTAAAACAGTTCATTAAAATTTTTTAAATTAATTATTGCGTTGTTTTTTGGCCAAATGCGCTTTTTTAAATTGACGCACTTTTATGAGGTGTATCGCCTTTCTTATGTCTCTTTCGTACTCCTTTTTATCACATTTTAGTACTTCTACAATTTAAAAGTATAAATTATAAGAAAAAGGAATATGGAATTTTGACAAATTATACTTACCAAACATACATTTTACAAAATTACGTCTCTATTGTTACACGACACAAACAAAACTGGCAAATTTATGCTGCGACTTGAAGGCGTCGGCAGATAACGGGATTACAAAAAATACAAAAAGAAACATTGCATTCCCTTGTCGTATCCAGTGGGAATGTAAGAGGTAATTAATATGAATTTTTTGTCAAGTGGAATTACTCGTTCGATTCTTTACGGTATATTTTATAACGTATCTTCTATAATATATTTAATAATTTCACTTTTTGTCCAATTATATTCTTTTCTCGATTCTTACGGATACGTTTTGGAACGTATTGCTTATAATGCGTTAATAAATATATTTTCAATGTAATATGTTCCCAATTTTCCCACTGGGATGTTCGTGTATGGTGACTGACCATTGGTGAGACTTAATTTAAATTAAAGGCCTGTGTATGGCTGCTCTACACCAGCAAGCGAATTCAAGAAAAAACTAATATTTGAAATGTCAAAATTCATAAACAGAGGTGAAAAAATATGCCTGTCTGCGTACTCGATAATTTGTAATAATTATTACTAATGTTGCAGATTTTGACAGTCGTATAAAGGAAAAGATGCTGAAAAAAATGTTTCAGCAACATTTAGTAAGTAAAAAGACACACCAATTGTTTTCGCCGTCACGTAATGTTTTTGAAACGAATTTCTTTACTGTCAATCCAGGTAGACATTTTCCGGGAAAAAGTTGTTATCGTAGTTATTTTTGTTTGACATAACAGAAAAAACCAGCTGATCGACCATACAGCAAGATTTTTTTATTTTTTAGATGCATCTACCTGTTTCTCTACAGTTTGACATTTCTCTACCTCACAGCGAATTCAAATGACAAATATGAATTTTGACAGCTCAAATCGAAATCAGCTGGTTTTGGGTGGGGAACTTGTATAATTGGACCATGGTTCAGGCAAAGTGTTCTAGTTTACTCATGGCACAATAATACAGGTACAACGGCAAAAACAGCTGATCTTCATACCAGTTGTCAAAATGCATTATTGTGAATAAAATGGCATACAAAATGTAAACAAGCAAGTCACAGTAATGCATTATTGTGAGCAAATTTGACGTTTTACATGATTTGATGTAACACCTTCTTATTCCACTATGAGTTTACTCTACATTAAAAAATCGGAATTCAGAAATTTTCTATTCAAACGTGAGAAAAACTCTGATATCAGAGCCCCCGGCAAAAATTGTTAGCTGGGTTGCCTAACCCTACACACACAATTCAACTAACTGAAAATGCAATCACACAATAACAGGTCTCTAAACTTAAGAGTCTCAAGCAGCGTCAGGCACCATACTTTTCTATTACATACTTTACGGGGTGTCATTGTGTGAGTGCATGCTTTTTCAATGGGTTGAATTGTGTGTGTGGAGAGAGCGACGTTAAATTAGCGCACACGAGCGCCTAATCGCCTGACGCTGGTCTAAAGCAGAATTCGGCACCTCTTTACTCGCGAGTAAGCAAAGAGAGCTTCTCTCTCCACTAACTAATTGACAAACCATGCACTAACAACAGTGTTCAAATTGTTGTTGTTATGTGCCGATTTCTGGTGTAAACATAGATGGGCTTTCTCGCACGCCAGCGTTGCTGTGGTTTGTTTCTCTTTTTCGTTGTTACAACATAAATAAACATTTACGGGTTGTTTTGTTATTTTATTTTTAATAAAATCATTTTTTGTAATAGTTTAGATGTCATCTGTGTGTTAAAAATATTAAAAAAGTAAATCAATTCTAACAAAAACGCCGTTTTATTTTTCCCTTAAAAAATATTTAAGAGTATTTCGACCATCTATGGGTGTAAAGCAGCCATATACGTTAAGGTGACTGCAACAACAAAATATGTTCTCTTTGTTCTCATTTGTCGTGGTTTAGCAAAGGAAAGACTCGCTCAGAGAGACTAATACACAAAATATTTTGAGCACCATCGCACCGAAAGAAAAAAGGGTGTCGATACCAGAAGTATCAATGAATTAAGATCATTTTGTTTTTTGCCCATTGATATGGGACAAGAGATTATTGGATTGTACCGCCACTACAACGGGTCGACACCATAGATCTATTGGGTGTAAGTCTGCGGGCCGATCAGCAAAATTTTTCTCAATGCGGTCGGATGTCTTGAACGCCTGAGATAATTCTGGTTCTGGCTTGGTACGCGTGGGTAGTGTTCGACGTCCGCAAATTTTGGAGGATTTTGTTGTACATTCACACCTTGTTTGACTGAGCAAGTATGAATCGCTTTCAGCAAGGCAACCGGTGACACTCCGTTGGTATGACATCTTGGATGTGGAGGCTGTACACGGTGCTTTTGAAGCAACTTTAAATGGAAGATGTTAACACCTGGGAAGTTTTTGCGGATTCTGAAACTACAATGTTCATAGATGAGAAAAATCAAAAAAATCGCCGGAGCGCTTTTTAAATAAATCGCGATTCAAGTTGACAATTTTAGGGGTTTTTTAGGCTTTCACGATTTTGCTTGAAAACCGCAAGTCCTATCAAAATGGGACTAAAGAAAATGTTGTAGCTATGAAAATTCTCTACAAGATTGACCTTTATGAGAATTTCATAGGTTTTATCGTTATTGAGATAAAGAAGTTTAAATTGGGACAATGCATTGACAGTATCGCCTCCTTATAAAACAATGTCATGACTGCAATTTCCAACTAAAACTTATATATCTCGAAAATGGTACAACCAAGGAAAAAATTACGAAACCCATTCTTGTAGAGAATTTTCACAGCTTCAATATTCTCTCTAGTCCCATTTCGATAAGACTTATGGTTTTCAAGCGAATCGTGAAAACCTAACAAAAAGCTGAAAGTGTGACTTGAACCTCTATATATCTCAAAAATGGTAAAACCTATGAACAAATCATAACGGTCAACCCTCTAGAGAATTTCACAGCTATATCACTCCTGATGTACCTGATGATGGGGATGGATCCTGTCCGACAATATGGTGGTTGGGATATCTATGACATATCGGCAGAAACTTTCGAGTGAGCAACACGATATTAATGGACAGTGTCCTTAGGCACCACTTAGGCATGGCTTTGAACTACTTTCATTCCTTTTTGGTCTTTGTGGTTTGAAGATATGGAGGTTGTAGAAGATCACGCCCACTAAATTTGGGGTTTGGGTTGTTGCTATTGTCCTGTCAGCCAGTGACACTCAATCGATGTTCTTTGAAATGACATCTTGGTTGTCGGTGTTGTAATGCCATATGCCCTTCCTGATGTGTCTAGGGGGTAGATCCTGTGCCGGTTAGGATGCCATCAGCCTTCGATGACATGTTAGCAGTAACTCTAGATTGAGCAATACGTTATGCACTGACAGTATCATTGCATCCTATCCTTACCGCACTCGACGTCTACACAAATGCGGTAGCGGTTCCTACACGGAGAAAAAATGCAGCAAAAAATATATGTTTACAACAGTCCCTAACATAACATATGTTTGGATGCAAACATATATATTTGTTTGCTGCATTTTTTCTCCGTGTAAGCATCATTTTGGGTGGCAAGCAAAAACTGTTGCAGGTTGTCGCTTTAAAATCAAATCCTTATGAATTTTTCAGCGACTACATACTTCAAGAATGTAAGGAGGATGTCGAAGATCACGCAGATAGATTTCAGGTTTTGGTCTGTTGGTCCCCAGCAATGAATATCAATATCCTTCTTACCTCCTTTATCTATGACATTAAAATAGTTGCGGTATATTTTGGCGCTGATAGCTGTAATTTTGTTCTTCAAAACGTAGCTAGGGTATCGAGGTAGGCATTGATTTTGCCCTTCAGTTCATTGATGCACACTCCGGTAGTCATGATGTTTCAGTCATATGTGCAAGTCAATAGTTTTCCACCGTCTGGAGGGGCAGGAGATGTAGATATGAACAAGTTAAAAACTGGATAAACCATGATTAATTGTACGACTCTTTGACTTCTTTTCTCTAAATTCCGCCTGCTAATGTAGTTGCATAATCATTGTTTGGTTGCACTAGGCCATGTGGAACTCAGGATGTAGCCAAACAGCACTTCATGATCTACTGTGTCAAATGCCTTTGACAAGTCTAAGGCTACTACTATCGTCCTTTCGGCAGGTTTTTCTGTGCTTAAGCCGTTTGCAATGTTCTTGACGACATCTGTGGGGGTATGTAAACAAGCTACTCTCTACACTACCAGTATGGTGAAAAATAAAGGTTTATTTCTTAAACATGTTACAAGGCAAAACTACTTACTTTACACCTTACTAAGTAAGGAGTACAGTGTCACAGAGCGTGTGTTCCCGGCTTGAAATCCGAGTGTTGTGTGGTTAATGCTCATCGTCTGCACGCGAATTTAGACAACCCTTAAAATCCTTATGCGAGACACAGTGTGTAATGTGTTTGGATAGAAATGAGAAGTTCGAATGATCAAATCAAAAAATGATCAAAGCAAAATAAAAATGAAATTAAATTGGAGTGTGTTGAAATTGAGAATAAATTAGACACAACTGTTCTAAAAACATAACACATGATTTTTCAGCTTATTTGTTAACTTCTAGTGGCCATAACTACCCTGTAGAAAATTTCAATAGTGAATCTGTGCTGACTTACTACTGACATTGTCAACAGTACTACTGACAAACTGTAAACAACTCATGTAATTTCCTATAGACATTTTGTATGAACGTGTCATTCGAATGTCAGTAGTGACATTGGAACTAGTAAGTCAGTAGTGTCAGTAGTTGCTGAGTGACCATGTGTTGGCATTGGAGGTAGTGAGTCACTAGAGACATTGGAGGTAGTGAGTCACTAGAGACATTGGAGGTAGTGAGTCAATAGTTCATAAAGGGTCATGTGTCGACATGTCGCCACTTTGTCTACTATTATGGTGACAAAGTCAACACTTTGTCAACATGTTGTCAACAATTGATACTTTTACCTTAATAAGAAGAAGAATTGTTTATATTGACAGCTGATAGCCCGACTAAGCATCTACTTATTTTTTCATTTTTTAATAATTTGGTGTGAAATAATATTGGCAGTTCGTGAGAAAAGAGTCTGCTTCCTACAGAGTAAATATTCAGTGCGAAATGTTTAAATACCAAAAATTATTATAAAAACCCATTATTTTGTAATGGAATTTTCTGGTGGGTTGTGATACAGAACATATATTTACATCAACAGATGGGAAAATTGAACATTTGTTTTATTTGGCGACATTTAGTGACCATAGAATAACTACGTAGTTTGTACGGCATGCCCGTGTTAAAATGATGGGTTAGTAGGTTGATTTGTAAGAAGTTATGCGTACCAAGAAGTACTAGAAAAACGCGTTATTTGGTAATATGGGTTTTACCGGGAAATTCTGGTTGCGACGTCGGCGATATCGTTCGTCATTATTATAAGAATTTGTTGAGGGAGGAACAACTTTCAGTATCTTTTAAAGCAATATTTTAAGCGGAGAGATAAGAATATAATAATTAATTTGAGCAATATTTTCTTATTTTTTTTTTTCTAATTTAACTTTTATTTTTAATTTAATTTTTTAAATTTAACTCCAAAACATTGTAGATTCTTTTTTTCAATATGTAATTAATTTCTTTGTGTTCAATAAGATTGTAAAATAATTTAAGATTTCAGATTCGTCTACCTCTTATTTTTTGTACAAAAGAATATTTAAGCGAAGTGTGAGTGTGGGAATTTTCTTTCGTTTCTACTACTATCTGTGTGTATGTGTGCATTAGTAAATAATCTATTTTCTCAAATTCCTAGTGTATAAAAAGGCAGTGTTTTTGTAAATAAAAGGCAAAACTAAAAAAAGCTTTCAATGTGACAATAAAATTAACAATAATTGGTTATAACTAACTTTATTCCGATATGTAAAGAGTTAACGAAAACAAGAGGGTCCTTGAAAGAAACCACTTAGAAAACAGGTGTAATTGTATATAAGTATAACAGGTGTAAGAGTGCACGAGCGCGTGTGTGTGAGCTGAGTGCCAACTATGAATGAATGTGTCTTTTAATAGGGTTAGACTATAATTTCTATAATTCTGTTGTGCAATAAAACAATTCAAACGACAATAACGTCCATAAATATTATTAGTATTTGCATTTGTTTTTGTATTATGAAGAAGAGAGAATAAAAAATAGAAGATCAATATGAAATCAATATTGTTACAATTAACTGCAACTACAACAAATAACAACAATATATAAATATGTGTGTATACATCAATCGATATATAGGCTGTGTTCGCTAGTTGGATACCAGAAATCACAGAACTGGCTGCCCAAAGAAGCAAATATGGTGGAACATATAGCAAGGATCCTAGAAAAAGGTACACACCAAACAAAATCAAATCAACAATAATTACCAATCAAAAAAAAAAAAAAAATCCACCAAAACCACCACCAAAAAAATTAATAATAATATTAAAAAAACCAAAAACAACAAGCAGCTGTACCGCCTTTTTCTCTGAATAACAATAGAAATTTTAATAAAAACAAAATATCAATTCTAATCAATAAAGCTATTCACATAATCTTGTCCAGTTTTTAAAACTATATACACAATCCAATATACATATTTATTATTTTTAAGTTTTCTTTTTTTTTTCTTCTTTGGTTTGAATTGATGATGACATTGTTATTCAAAGTGATTTCGAATCACTTTTAACATCAATGTTTGTTAAGTTTTTCTTTAAGATTTTCAGTTTTTTTCGTTTTTTTTTTAATTTTCCTATATTTTTTGAACCATTGAAAACAATTGCATATTCAAACATTTGATATTCATTTGTTTGTTTGTAACCTGTTGTTTGTTATAATTTTATAAATTTATAAATATAGTTTTTGAATCAAAATGTTTTGTTAATTATGGAAATGATAAGAAAATTAATTATTTACAAAAAATATAAATTAAAGGCTAAAAATTGTGAAAAAAAACAATGTTTGTGAAATTGGTCTTTGCGAATACTACTTGGCTATAAAATCGAAAAAGGCATTGATTTCTTGGCGGCATGTGTGTTGTGTTATTATATTTTTGTTACAAAAAAAGTACTATTTATAAAAAAATGAAAAACAAAAACAAAACCATAAACATTAAAATACCTTTCAATGTAGGGTTATTAGAATTCAGTCAATAACTTTAAATAATCGAAAGCGAAATAAATCGAATCCTCTTTTAATTTTCTTTGTTTTTTTTTTTCAGTTCATTTAAGTGGAGCTTTCCCATATCTATATAATTATGCAATCAAATCGGAATTATATAATGCTTATTTTGCTGGTGGTTATACATTTACCTTCTTCTTCTTCTGTAAATCACTTGTCACTCACCACAATCATTAGTTGGCTTTATTAGTTTTTTTCTTATTATTATTATTATGAAGATAAAAGAGAGTCTGCTAATGCCATAGAATATTATGCCAATAGACCCTGAGAAGTGAGGA
Source organism: Musca autumnalis (assembly GCF_047663935.1). NCBI lineage: Eukaryota > Metazoa > Arthropoda > Insecta > Diptera > Muscidae > Musca > Musca autumnalis. The sequence continues at coordinate 324,054,373 of NW_027411644.1, forward strand.
TAGTACGATGTAAAAATGTAGTTTTGTAACACCTTAATACTCATTTAAAATTTATCTCATGTTTTTATACCCTCAGCATTTATGCTAACGGGAGTTTATACACGTTCATACGGGCAAAATGTGCCTCATCGAATTAATGGTTTTTAACCCCAAGTATGTTTGGACGAAATACGTTTCAGACAATTTGGAGTCGATTTAGCCATGTCGTCGTTCTGTCTGGCTGGCTGGAGCGCACGATAACTCTCGAACGGATGAACCGATTCGGTTCAAATTTTGGCTTTCGTAATATTTTGTCCAAACTTAGTTTAAGTTCGAAGATGAGCTATATCGGTCCACTCCTTCCGGTACCTCCCCCACAAAAGTTCCAAAATGTTCGGAAAATTTGTGGGTATGATAACTCTTGAAGGGAGTAACCGATTTGGTCCATACTTTGCACATGGTGAAATTTCTACCAGACTTAGATGCGGTTCCAATATGGACTAAATCGGCCCATTCCTTCGGGTACCTCCCACACAAAATTTCGGATAAGTTCAGTTTAGGACCTGCTCTCGAATCGCTTTGATTTTTGTTGCAACAACTTGTATTCACTTCCCCCCATTTGACGGTCCAAAACTTGGCCTCCTTAATATTTTATCAAAACATAGTTTAAATTCGAAGATGGGCTATATCGGTACACTCCTTCATGTACCTCCCCCACAAAACTTCAAAAATGTTCGGAAAAATTTTGCGCACGATAACTCTTGAAGGGAGTATCGGTCACTTCCTTCTATACTTTGCACATCCTAATATAACTACCAGATATAGATCAGGTTCGAATATGGACTATATTTGTCTACTCCTTCTGGTTCCTCTCACACAAAATTTCAGATAAGTTCACTTTAAGACCTGCTCTCGAATCACTTTGATTTTTGTTGAAGCGATTTGCATTCGCTACATCCATTACGACGGTAAAAGTTTTTTCAGGGTAAGTCTATATTTCTTGGGAAAACAGCCCGAAAGGTGTAAAAAACCCCTATGTCACCATATGTGGCGTTCGGAGAGCACAATAACTCTCGAACTGTTCAACCGATTTGGTCCAACATTTGGTCTTCGTCATATTATATCCAAACTTAGTTTCATGGGCAATACCGGTCCACAACTTCCGGTACTTCTCCCCAATATTTAAAAAATGTCACTAAAATGCTAGGACGATATCACTTGAATGGGGCAACCAATTTGGTCCAAACTTTGGATCTCCTAATATTTTATCAAAATTTGGTTTAACTTCTAAAATGGCCCGTATCGGTCCTTCCTAAGGGTACCTGCCCTACAAAAGTTCAACAGTTGTGTCTTAGTGCAGTTAATTCCTAATCCACATTTTTGTCGGCAAGTTCAAATTTCCAAAAAGGGCCACAAAATTCTGATGAGACCTTAAATACATTCGATCTGTCAGGAGGTGAAAGTTTCGCTTCACATTGGCTGAGGGTAGATATCTGTCGGCAAAGCCGACTGACACATTTTTACTTGTTCATATTAATTCTAATATGTACTATTTTGTCTCTTATGGTTGAATTTGTGGTAAGGCTCACGTTACTCACATCATTTAGCGATTTACACAAAAATCGGTTCAGATTTGCATATAGCCCCCATATATATCTTTCCCCGATTTTGCTATAATTCGCTCAATTTTTGATGAATATCCTTCAAATTTAACATGGGAGGTTCCTCAGGTCCCTGTTCATTTGGCATTTGGGGTTCCCAATGGGGAAAGATATATATGGGGGCTATATCCAAATCTGAACCGATTTTTAGAAAATCGGTGAACCTATTCAGGGACCTAAGAAAATATCACATATCAAATTTGAAGACTATTCATCAAAAATTGACCGAGTTATAGCAAAATCGGGGAAAGATATATATGGGAGCTATATCCAAATCTGAACCGATATGGACCAAAGTTGAAATTTTTCATTCCTATTCCCTCAAAAGTACTTGTGCAAAAATTTATCAACCTAGGTCAACTCCTTCTATTTTTGTCCACTTTTGTATGGAAGCGGCAACACTGTGCCACGTGTCTACCATCGTTGTGATGTTGGCTTGTGGTGGACATGACGGTCAAATAGTAAACAATTTATCAATGTAGGAAACAAGTATGAGGATAGTTAGTCCCTGCTCGGGCGCCACTCGAGTGTGTGACAAGCAGAAGGAGTGACAGCACAGTATAGTTGGGTTTTTAATCAATTTGGGGATTTTATTTATGAACTGATCGTGTGACCAAAAGTTTATCTTGGTTTAAATGTGTATCTCATGTCGGATGCTTGCCGTACGTACATGGTCAGGAAGGTTCGCATTCCTTCCGCATTACCGAGATGACCTGGACAAGTTCGTCCCGTATATACAGCTATGCCGGAGACGTGGATATCTGCTATTCGTCCTGATTATTCCACGGTAACTGGTTAAGTTGTTCCAACTAGAGCTCAATATTTTTTCAAGGATGCCCACTAAAAGGCTTATTCCACATAACAAATTTTGTTTGTTGTTTGAGTAGAGAGTGAAACTAGCTCGAAAAAATATATCGAGTATACTCTAATTTTCTATGTTACTCAAATAAGAACGCATATGCTTGGCTCGTTTTCGAGTGGGAGTAAAACATAATCGAAATCGAGATGACTCTTGCCGAGTACTCCTTCAGTTTTTGTCCTACCTTTGTTTTTTATACCCTCAGTCTTTAGGCTAAGGAGGGTATATACACTTTGATACGATGAAAATGTGCCTCATCGAAATAATGGTTTTAGACCCCAAGTATGTTTGGACGAAATGTGTTTCAGACAATTTGGAGTCGATCTAGCCATGTCCGTCCGTCTGTCTGTCTGTCTGTCCTGCTGGCTGGAGCGCACGATAACTCTCGAACGGATGAACCGATTCAAATTTTGGCTTTCGTAATATTTTGCCCAAACTTAGTTTAAGTTCGAAGATGGGTTATATCGGTCCACTCCTTCCGGTACCTCCCCCACAAAAGTTCGAAATTGTTCGGAAAGTTTGTGCACACGATAACTCTTGAAGGAAGAGACCGATTTGGTCCATACTTTGTATAGCGTAAACTTTCTACCAGGGTAGTATGAGGTTCCAATATGGTCTCAATAGGTTCACTCCGTCGGGTACCTCCCACACAAAATTTCGGAAAAGTTCGGTTTAGGGCCTGGTCTCGAATTGCTTTGATTTTGGTTGTAGCAACTTATATTCAGTGCCCTTTATACGACGGTGCAAGTTTCATCTGGAGGAAGTCCATGTTTCCTGAGAAAATAGCCTGAAAGGTGCAAAAACCCTTATGACACCGTATGTAATGGTTTGAGCGCAAATAACTCTCGAACGGATCTGCCGATTCAGTACAAAATTTGGCTTTCGTAATATTTTGTCCAAACATAGTTTATGTTCGAAGATAATTCAAATCGGTCCATTCCTTCAGGTACCTCCCCTACAAAAGTTCAAAAATGATCGGAAAAATTGTGCGCACGATAACTCTTGAAGGGAGTGAACGATTTGGTCCATACTTTACACATCTTAATACATCTACCAGATATAGATCAGGTTTAAATATGGACTATATTTGTCCACTCCCTCGGGTACCTCCCACACAAAATTTCGGATAGGTTCATTTTAAGACCTGCTCTCGAGACACTTTGATTTCTGTTGAAGCAACTTGCATTCGCTACCACAATTACGACGATAAATCTTTTTTCATCGGCAAGTCCGTACTTCTTGAGGAAACATCCCGAAAGGTGTAAAAACCCCTATGTGTAGTCGCTGGAGAACACGAAAACTTCTTCTTCTTCTCCTTAAGGTACCTCCCCCACAAAAGTTCAACATTCGTGTCGAAATGCAGTTTAGGGTCTCTTCGAAGATGCTTTGGAAATGAATGCCGATGCTGTTCATTGTGGTCCTGCTGTTAACAGTCATATTATGTTTTCCGTGGACAAGTCCATGCTTCCTGGCATACTGGTTCAAAAGTTATAAGATGACCCACTGAATGCTTAGTGTGCCCAATATATATCAAAAAGATATGACTCTCAAAATCAGATCCACTTCCTATGTCGTCTATTCCTTTAAGTAGCCCCAACGCAAAACTTTAATCCTAATCCACATTATCGTCGGCAAGTTCAAAGGTACAAAATGGCCACAAAATTCTAAAAAGACCCGAAATACATTCGATCTGTACGTAGATTAATATTTCCATTCACATAGGCTGAGGGTATATCTCTGTCGGCAAAGCCGACTGATTCTTTTTTACTTGTTAGTGTGTGTATTTTCTCAATTCGAAAAAATACGTGGAAAATTACTGTAGCCAATTTGTTCCAAGAAAGCCTACTGTGATATGGTTTCCACTCGATTTTAATCTTTCTATAGGGAGAGAGTTCTAGTACTTCACGACTAGTTTTAAATCGTGAGTAAAATCGAGCAATTCGGAAATCTACGTAAATGCGTTTTTACAACAATTTTATTTTTTGCTGGTTCACAATCATTAGAAGAAATAAATTGAAAATATTTATGTGAAAATGTTGCCGGTTATATAAGATCATTATAATAATAAATTTAATCACTTTCTTGTTTGAGTTGAGCTGAATGATCAAAGATTTTTTGCAAGTGTAAAATTAAAGCCGAAGAAAACGGACATATCGGCTGTAGAGTGGCTTCTCTTGCAATCCTTCGAAACTCACAATTATACTGAAGTTATTGTAATGCTGTAACTGCAATATTGTAATTAAGAGACTAAGCTTTGCCATCGAGCTTTGATTTTTCAAATGCAATGTGTTTTTTTTTTTTCAGTAATGAACTGTTTCTCATTCAAACTGTATGCCTTCCACGACAAACGCTTTTTTTAGCACAGCCTTCGGGAGTTATGTGTTGAACGCTAACACGTCGTGATAACATTTTTCATATGTTTTTGAGGACGTGGGTTCATACCCCGACCCGGCTCAAGCTGATCTACTTATTTGTGTGGGTTCGAATCTTCGATTTTCCTTTTTCACTTGCAAAAAATTTTCAATCATTCAGCTCAACTCCAACGAGAAATTAATTAAAATAAACACAGATATTAGTTATCGTAACATTATTTTTTTCTATTAACAAATCTGATTTTTTCGTGCGCTTTCATTCTAAACTTCAACGTGAAAAACAAATTTCGTAGCAGTTGTGTAAAATAAGAAATCAATTTTCTTAACCATGTAAGAACAATGTAGTCCATCTAATTACACTGTGAACACAAATTTTGGGGCAGAGATAATTTCTTTTGGAGATGAAAGCCCTTGATGAGTATATTAAGAATCCCAAAGGACAGATCCACTGTGAGTCGAACTTCCGCGTTATGGCGTGATGAAGTTTTTGCTAGAGACCCTGTATGCCGTCAGAAATTAGCGTTATATCTTTGCACACTATTGCTTTAGCTTATTTTTGAGATAACATGTCTGCAGTCAAATCGAATGAGGATTATTTTCGTAGAGCACTTCGACCTTCTAGCTCGCTTCCTTCAATGTCCTTTTCGCCATTTATTTTAAGAGCCGCTATTAAAGTACTACAATATGACGTTTTTCAGCTTAGAAATGTTCAGCAAAAAAGTCGCTCAGAAAATTTTAGGTACGGCTCTCATTGACAACTAATCGATTTTTTCGCGTTTTCGTGGTCGTTTTGTGCATTTAACCTGTTGTTGTTTTTTGTATATTCGTCACAGAACATACAAAAAACAAAACACAGTTTTTTCTGGGCAAACAGGGGCGAATGTCAAAAAATGACTATAAAAAACGCGACAAAATCGATTAGTTGTCAATGAGAGCCGTACCTAAAATTGAGCGACATTTCTGCAGAACATTTCGAAGCTGAAAAACGTCATCTTGTGGTACTTTTATAGCGGACAAAAAGGACATTGAAGGAAGCGAGTTAGAAAGTCGAAGTGCTCTACGAAAATAAGCCTCATTCGATTCGACTGAAGACATGTCATCTCAAAAATAAGCTAAGGCAACAGTGAACAAAGATATAACGCTAGTTCCTGACGGCTTACAGGGTCTCTAGCAAAAACTTCATTACGCCATAAAGCGGAAGTTCGACTCACGACGGATCTGTCCTTCGGGGTTCTTAATATACTCACCAAGGTCTTTCTTTCCGTGCCCCAGACTTTCACCTCCATTTTGTTGCACAGTGTTATTAGATAGCCTGAAGATGTATAATAATTTTACCTGGGTAATTTCTAACATTCTCACTTCTCTAGGGCGAATTGCTATTATGTGACATAAACCCACAACAGGACAAATATTTTGATCGCTGTGCGAGCGTTTTTGACAGTAGCACAGTTTATTGTATTTGTTTTTTGAATTACCATTGAATTTTGGAATATTTTTTCTTTTTTTGTGTAAAACGTTTGTTTTTGTTTTGCAATATCAATAACATTGAACCCTCCCTTCTCTTGAGTCTCCTCTGTAATTTGCATGTAAATACTTACATACATATTTCAAGTTACGCCTAATTTTGTAGTAATTTTTTGTTTGTTTTCAATTTTTGTTCGTCTAAGTTTGACTTCTTGTGAAAGAAAAGCATACCGGCATTCACTCCAAGTAATTTACAGAAGTATTTCAAACTAAATTTCATTTATAAAAAATAAGTATTTATTTTTTTTTTGGTTAGTAGACAAAAAACTGAAACAAAAAACAAACATGTTACCACAGAAATCGATGAATCGATTTTTCAAAATATTTTAAATATTGATAAAAAATATACATTAAAAAAGGAAATAAGCTGAATTGTAGACAATCCAGATAAATATTTTTGTAATAAAGAAAAAATATATAAAACATTTTGATTGCAAGAAACCTTAACTAAAATTGCTTTAGTCCCTGAACAAAGAATTCCCATCACTGCTACAATTGCTATTGAAGAAATTTTCTGATGTACTATTTTATTTTTTTTTCGTTTTTCAATTCAATCCACCATCAACCTTTGGTCTATAGCATACATTTTAAATAGAAATGAAACATGACTTTGTATTTTTAAATGTTGAAACCAAAAAACTGTGTGTTTTCTAGTTAAATTTTTTTCATAAGAAAGGCAAGCCAATGCTTGCAGCAACTCAACCTGGAATTGACAAGGATTTTTCACCAATACCTAGAATAAAAATGGCTGGAATAAAACATTTTTCAACAATGATTTTTTCCAAACATTTGAGAAAAAACATTAAAAAATGGAATGAAAAATCAATTGTTTGATTTTATGCAATTATTTTTGTTTAGTTCGATACAATTAATTGCCTTGTTTTTAATTTCAATTATAGTTTATTTGGTTTATTTTAAAGCTTTTGTTGTAATTTTGAATATTAAATACCTTATTATGTTTTTGCTTTTGTGTTCCTATTACGTTTTCTTTATTAGTTTTTATTATTTCTTATTTTTTTTTTTTTTTAAAGCAAACATAATTATGCCGTAGTTGTGTTAAAAGTTTAAATAAATATTAAAGAAAAAAAAAAACAAAATCGTTTGTTCGATTGTTCGTTTTGTTTGATTAACAAGTTCAAGTTATTACAAGTTTAGCTTAATGTTTGTTTTAGTTTTATTTTTCCATACTTTCATTAGTTCCGTTCTACCCCCAAAAATCCTTTTCTGGTATTTCATAAGTTTTTAGTTTGATTTTGTGTTTTTAAAAAAATAAACTCTTGGCAAATGTTAATAAATTAAACAATCACCAAACTGTTTTTCAAAGTAATTCAAATATATAATTTTTAATATTTAAAAATCAATACCACTTTTTCAAGTTTTGTTTGCTTGCACAGACTGTATGCCGCAGCCACGCATATTTTCCAAAAAAAAAAAGAAAAGAAAAATAGAATAAAAATAACACCAAAATATATATCTTTATCCACTTAAATCTAAACAAATCTGTATATAAAATATAGGTTATATGTTTTATTTTTTCTGATCTCTCATCATATTCTTATTATCATCAGTATTGATTTTCTTTACACAACAACAATAATAATAATAACAAACTAAGTAGATGCGTTTCTTAGATATTTGATTTTAGTTCAACAAAGTTTTCAATATAAAGTTATATAAAGAAAACACTTTTTTTAAATAAACTATCATATTTTACACAAGTAATAATGTCATTTTGTACGAGTTTCTACAAAATGTTACCGATTTTTTTAAGTAACAAATATTTTTTAACAAACACACACTATTGTTTAGATCTCTAATTGCCTCTTTTTTGATTTTCAATAAATATTCTTACACTTGTCCCCAAGAAATCGCAGCCTTTATTCATAAAACAGAAAAAAATTGAAATAATAATAAAAAAATTATTTTAGCCTTTAGTTAATTATGTACATATATTGATATTTTTAAGAGAATTCCAATTAAAATTTGTCTATAGGTAATGTTTGTTATTACTTTACGGATTTCAAACTATGTTTATATCAAACGTGGAAATCATTTCCATTGAAATATTTCGGCGTTTAGAATGATTTCTGTACATTTAAGAAATATGGCATCTATCAAAATGTTTGAGATAGGCATATCTTTTTGTTATATGAATTTGTCGATGAGAAGAATTACACAAACCCACATTAATAAAATATTCTGAGTAAGGTTTAAAGCATTTTTCTTAATTATCAACATTTTGTGAATAATCTTAATAACTACCCATCAAAAAGTGTTCTTCCAAAAATAGCTAGTGCAATAAATAAAATGATTTTTTGTTGTTGTAATGCTAACATAAACGTACTGTAGGATAAGAACGGATGAGTACTCAATTAAGCATTATTTACACTGGTACCTATATAACATGTTTTGAGCAAATATGTCATATATTCAATTTCACATCTTAAATGACGCGTTTTATTAAAAACCGTTTGATTTCAATTGTTTTAGCTGAAGAGTAGAAATGCAATTTCATTGAATATCTGTAAAATTAACGACTTTTTTGCCACAAATACATGGTTTAGGTGCAAGTGTAAAACTTGGTTTAGACTTATTCGATTTATTTGACATATGTATATTGAATGAAAATGACAACTCAAATCGACTGGATTTGCTAAACCACGCATAGTCTAAATGTACGGTGACCAATATTTTTGGATGAAAAAAGAGTACACATACGAGGGCTACTACATAAGTTTCTGGGCTCGGGAACAATGCCAGGCGCCATTTCCTTTGGAAAGGTTAACATTTTCTAGCATAAGAGTACTCAGTACGGTTTGACGTATTGCGTTTTTACTGGGGTTAAAGAATTAATTTCCAAAAAAATATGGAATTTACTTGTGAACATTTTCGTCCGACCATTTTTCACAATTTTCTACGTGACGACTACGCGATGAAACAACATCACCAGGGTTTCGTAGTCTGAGTTGGAGTCGAGCAATTAAGCTGTAGTCGGAGACTGAGTCGAAAAAATAACTTGGCTCCAACTCTGGGCAAGAATTTTTTTCTACATTTATCAAAAATTAGATTTCAAGAGCTTTTTTGAGTTGTAACTTTATCGTGAATTTGCAAGGTGGGTCGATTTCTTAATATACGATAAGAAATGTATAATATTTTAGAATATTTGTTTTAGATACAACACATTCTTGATCTAGAATATGATAAATGATATTCAAAGAAGATAATGATCTAAAATTGCTCATATTCCTGAACAAAAGCCTGCCCACTTCAGAACCTCTTACACAGAGTTTCAAATTTCGGTGATCTTGTATTTTTATTATAATTGTAGAAGTTTTAAACAAAGAAGTTTTGTAGTTGTGTATTATATTCGACAAATGTTCTTTTCAAGGAACACCTCAGAAAATGCCAATATATAGGACAAAATGGAAACTTGTGCATATTTTATCCATATTGAGTGCTATTAGGAATTACCCTCGGAGTCAACTCCGGCGTCGGAGTCGAAACAAAAATGGCTCAACTCCGAACTTTGGTAGCCACACATAAAAAGTTTAGTGTAAAGTAATTTGAGATTTGTGAAATTGATTGTAGAGGAGCTCTATCCTTTCCGCTCTCCACCAAAACACTCAATATATTTTAGGCAAACTTTGTACGTCAAAGAGAAACGACATAATTTGGCCGGCCAGATGACACGATGGTTATGTCTCTTACACTTGCCGCTAATTGTGGTAGGGGCGTCCTCATTGACCGAGATCTATCTCAAAATTACCTTTACCGAAAAATTTGTACGTGTGTCTACGGACATATGTAGGTCTGTGAAAAACTGGCTTAATGAATTCAATCATGGTGGACGCTCGCTCAACGAAGAAAGTAGTAAGTGTGGTCCAAAAACTGCCGTTGTGACAGAAAATATTGATTCCGTGAGTAAACTGATAAATCAAGATCACCTTTAGAGAGGCATCCTTGGAGTTTTTTTTCACCGGCTTCAATTCCATACTGCCTTAAAAAATGTTTCTTATCGATAGATAACGTACCGCTTGGTGCAAGAAATCTCAAAACAAAAAAAAAAAACGATCGCTATATAAGCCTTATACGATATTATACGTATAAGCCCGAAACAAACCAGCAATCGAAAGAATACGCTGTTGACACGTTCAAAAACCACGTTTTGGAGGTGTTTCAATAGAAGTGCAAAAAGTGCTTCATCAATTGATTTGAGCGCGTGTAGAAGTGTTCAAATCAGTGATTAGAAACCACTGATTTCATTTAAACAACGACAATATTTGGTTAAATGTCTGATTTCATTGTATTACCTTTGTATTCACATGTAATTGTAAAATAAATCAAAAATAGAGGACATAGAGTACACGTGATGAAAATAGAGGACAAATAGAGTACGCTGAAAAAATAGAGTACGGACACCTAAAACAGAGTACTGTCCTCTATAATAGAGTACGGTTGGTCACCGTATCTAAATGGGATATAAATTAGGATCTATTATATTGTTACGGAATTAGGGTTTAACTTAATCCCGTGTTGGGATACGTACTACAATGCAAAAGTCGACTTTTCTTCTTTTGATTTTTAGTTAAAACTCAAAAATCGATATTTTGATTTCTACTTAAATCTTAAAATCGACTTTCCGTTCATTCGATTTTATTAGGCCTGTTCGATAACTTCGTAAGCAAAAAGTGTTTGCAAGTTCTTCCAAGTACTTGCAACTACTTCTCATTTCTCTTTTATTGAAAAAGTTTGTTATCGAACAACATTAGGTCTGTACGATAACCAAAAAGTTTGTACAAATTTGCAGAAACTTTTACAAAATGCTGTTCGATAACAAAGTTGTGAAGTAAAAGAGAGCGAATTTGGAGACAATAGTAAGAGAATTTTGGAGAGCTTTGGAGAGTTTTGTTTACAAGTTTTTGCAAGAAAAATTTTTCTTGTAAGAAGACGAGGTAGACGAAGTCTTTTACTACCTCAATATTATAGGAACCAACTTCCACAGCCGGTCCGACCTCAATGGACGCATTGCGCGTCGACACCATCAACTTGGTCTTTTCACCGTTTACCGCCATAACCACTTTAGCAGATTCTTCTTCGACCTTCATAAAGGTATCAGTTACTTCTTTTACTGATCGGCCTATGATGTCTAAATCATCAGCATAAACAAGTAACATGTGACTATTGGTGTAGATTGTGCCACTTCTTTTGACGTTTGCCTCTCGTATAACCTTTTCCATCAGGATGTTAAAGAGATCACACGAAATGCTGTCTCCTTGTCTGAAACCTCTTTTGGTACCAAACTCTTCGAAGAGGTTTCCTATTTTAACTGAGGACCTCGTGTCAGTTAAAGTCATTTTGCAAAGCCGGATGAGCTTTGCGGGGATACCAAATTCAGACATGGCTTGGAATACCTTTGAACGCAGCGGGCTGTCGAAGGCTGCTTTATAATCGACAAAAAGATGGTAGGTGTCGATCTGCATCTCTTGGGTCTTCTCCAGGATTTGCCGCAGGGTAAATATCTGGTCAATGGTGGACTTGCCAGGTCTAAAGCCGCATTGGTATGGTCCAATTATCTCGTTGACCATTGGATTTAGTCGTTCGCACAATATCCCTGACACGATCTTGTAGGCAATAGGGAGTAGACTTATGCCCCTATAGTTAGAGCATACAGTCTTATCTCCCTTCTTGTGGACGGGGCACAGGTTACTCAGGTTCCAATCGTCGGGTACTCGTTCTTCCTGCCAGATGGTGCTAACTAGCTGATGAATACACCTTATCAGCGTGTCGCCTCCGGTTTTGAACAGCTCGGCTAGTAAGCCATCGGCTCCTGCTGCCTTATTATTCTTCAGCCGATTTATTGCTGTCTTTACCTCATCTTGGCTGGGCGGTATACATTCAATACCATCTTCTGGGATTGGGACTGTGGTATCTTCGTCGTCTTCGCTGCTATTGGATACCAACAGTTTTGAAAAATGTTCTTTCCATATCCTGAGTACACTATCTGTATCAGTTACCAAATTACCATGCTGGTCTCTACAGGAGGATGTGCCTGTACCAAAGCCATCAGTTTGATGCTTGACTCTTTAGTAGAATTTTCGGACTTCATTCTGGCTCCTGTACATCTCGAGTTTTTCACACTCCCGCTTTTCCATCTCTCTCTTTTTCCTGCGGAAAAGACGTTTCTCCTCTCTCCTTTTCTCCTTGTATCTCTCTCGTGCGCTACGCGTTGCTACGGATTGTAAAGTAGCCCTATATGCCCCATTTTTCTCTTCGGTGGCAGCACGACACTCCTGATCATACCATGGATTCCTTGGTGGAGGCCTCTGGTATCCAAGTATGGATTTTGCGGCTGTTTGCATGGAGTGGGCAATGCTTTGCCATTGCGCTGATATGTTATCGGGATGACGAGTGCTTTGATTAAGCAATTGGGCTAGTTGAGTGGAATATGCTGTGGCTATCTGTTGTGATTGCAGCTTACCGATGTCTAACTTTCGTGTTGTGTCTGTTCGTACTTTGTTTGCTATGTTTAAGCGGGTGCGTACCTTTGCTGCAACAAGGTAGTGGTCCGAATCAATGTTTGCGCCTCGGAACGATCGTACATCCAACACGCTCGATGAATGTCTTCCATCTATCATAACATGATCAATTTGATTTCTTGTTTTCTGATCTGGAGACAGCCAGGTGCCCTTATTAATATCGAGATGATTACATTTTTTTTCACTGCTACAACATTTTGTCTAATCTCATTTCGATAGGACATGCGGTTTACAAGCAAAATCGCGAAAACCTAAAAAGTCCTAAAAATGTGAACTTTGACCGCGATTGATTTTTTTTTTTTTTTTGATTTTTCTCATCTATGAACATTGTAGTCTCAGAATCCACAAAAACTTCGCAGATGTAAGCACTTTTCATTTATAGTTTACCGTATTTACCATTAAAAAGTACGACAACAAAGCAAAAAAAATTTATTCCATAAATATTTGAAAGGGATTTACAAATACTAATCGGCTTAAGAGGAATCTTTTAGAACTCAAATGTTTTGTTTTTTATGTATAATTTTTATCACCTTTCTGAATTTTCTCCTTTGTAAACATTGTATGTGAGTAAAACGGAGTTGAAAGCCAAAATGTGTACTTTTCAACAAACATTAAGTAAAAACAGTGGATATTCTGAACATTCCAAATTTCAACAAACATTACCTACAGACAGCCAGATTTCTTATCATTTCTTAATAATTATTTTTTTTTTATATTTTAAACTACATATATTTTTGTTAAGTTTTATTTACCATAAATTTAATAATAAAATACTCAAAAATAAAAAATACTCAAAAAATAAAAATAACGTTTCCGGCGATAAATACAACCGGGCAACAACAAAATGTATGTATTTACGTATGGATTGCTATCCTACAAATGTCTTCGCAATTGGCCTCTAATATAAGAAAACAATTATAATTAGGATTTTAGATTTTTGGTAGGATATTTAAGGCAGCTTTCCTTCACCCCTTGCAGTGAAACAAAATAAATATTTTATGTTTCGACAATTAAAAATCGTTGACAAAAAAATGTTTTTTATAAAAATTTCTACCAAAAAATGTTTGGCTATAAAAAATTGTTACAAATTTGTTTAAAAAATTTTAATTGATAATTCATATAATTGAAAACAGGCGATTTTTGCAAGTTGTATACCCGAGATTATAGACTTGATTGGAACAAGAGCCAAATATGGGGGCACATTAAAAAATGAAAAGGGTCGAAGGTGAGAATCTTTATGTAGTTAAAATAAAATAAATACTAACGAAAACAAAACAAAACAACAAGTATGAAAAAACTCAATAGTTTTACAATGAAATCATAAAAATTCACACAAAATACTTTTGAAGAAAAAAATTATATAAAGCAAAATTTGCTTTATAAATATGATTTTTATACATGTTAAGTTTTTTAGTAATGAAAACGAAGGCGTTTGTTTTAGTTTTTGTTGAGTTTTTATGATTTTTTTTAAGTTAAAAGCAAAAAATAAAAGTGAAAAAAATTATAAATAAACACCAAAATCAAAATGAAATTTCCTACTAAAAAATACATTAAAAACCAAGTACACAATTTTAAATAATATTCTGAGTTTTTAAGAATTTATATTAACTGAATTAATGAAGGGTAATTTAGTTATTTATCATTTGCCAACTCATACTCAACACACTAAGCCCAATATTAACAACCAAATATATTATGGTATTACTGAAGAAATTAAAAAAAAATGTTGAGCTTAAAAATTGCAGCGCGGTCTTTTGTGTCAAACGAATGTTAAATATTATTGTATGTCTATCGTCCATTTAATGTATATCTCCAATTTATTTAAAAAATAAATTAAAATGTTGATTTTACGTTAAATTATAATTGAACGAGTTCTACAAAGAAAAAATATTATTGAAGCAAACATATTCTGAGTGCATAATTGGATATTGTAAATACTTAAAGTTATATATTGTTGCAACAACCATATATTTTGTATTAAATGCCCTATTGACACAAAATATATGGTTGTGCCAAATATATGTTTGCTTCATATAATATAAATTCGCGGCGTGTACAAACGTAAAAAACAAAGCAAATGAAATGTTGTTTTTTTGAAAAAATGAGTGTTTGGAAGGACATAAAGATAATTTCATTGAACCTCTGCCACACCTTCATATTCTTTATGGCAATTTAGTCGATTTCTTAAGGGAGAAAGTCATTTGCGTTATGTGCTCCCGCTTCTACACACTCGAATTCCTTTGTTTGAAATTTTACAGAAGCAACCTGTGACTCCTTTGTTTTGTAAAATAAACCCTTGAATCTTTGCATATTTGGCTTTCGTTTGACACTGTAAAACAATCTAAAAATTTTGAAAAGAAAATTAAGGAAATAAATGAAATTTTATTTTGATTTTTTGTTTTGATTTTAAAGACATCACAACCAAACAAAGCAAACAATCACATTTTACATAAGACGACATAGCCAGCCCGTCCGCCAAACTAACACCGAAACTTAAATACTACCAATCCATTCAGCTACCCAACCTAATTCATCGATTATGTTGAGGAACATTTTATAATTTGATACTGACACGCATGGAGCCCAAAACCAAAATAAAACTAACAGCAAAATAAAAAAAAGAAAACATACAAGCCAACAACATGACCCTAGTTTTGTAAATCTTGGTTTCCTATTTTTCCTATTTTTTCCGTTTCCGTTTTCCCAAGAACAACAATAACAACAACACTTTCATTTGACTAAAAATCATTTGTAGTTGAAATTACAATGGCGCAGTGAAATGCAAGGAAATTGAGGCCGGTGTTTGCCATTGTATTTGTGTATATCTCAGGGTGTGTGTGGGCATTTCCTTGCATTTCCTGGTAGACGTACAAGAATTATCAAGTCTTTCTTTTATTATTATTTTTTTGTGTTCTATAGTTTTTTCTTTCTCTTTTTTCATTCTTTCCTTAATTCTATCCTTTTCCATTCTGTTCTTTTAATAAATCTGAACTAAACTAACATCTGAACTAACATCTCAATATGTTTTCCTTTTGTTTTAGTGTCTAAAATATAAACCAACAATAATTTGATATACATAGTTCTCCTAGACCTTCCTATTCTTTTCACTATCCAAAATAACTAAAATTAAAAAAAATAATCGATATTAAAAATATTTCCATAAAACTAATGTCTCATGTTGCACGCTTTGTGTTTTTGTATTTGTTTGAGTAAGAATTGAAATTGAAATCAGTAAAATTTAATTTCTTCCAAATTGAATTACCGCTATTAGTGAAACACACAAAAATTGGAATCCCAAAATTATTTGACAACATTGTATTTTTGCTACAATTGGCTACAATATCAACACATAATTTGTCAACGAAATACTATAGACATACATATCGAACGGTATTTATGTTTATAATATTTCCTTAGTAATTTTAAAACATTCCATGGGTACCATTCCATTCCAAAAAAAAAGAAAGGAACCATTAAAACTTAAATAAAATAAATAAAACAAAACAATTAAATCTATTGAATATAATCAATTGACGTTTGGTGTTTATTGTGTTTTGAATTTAAGTAAAAACCAGTCGTAATGTAAACTTTTCTTTCTTACTTAGAAAACTATGTTACATTTACAATTTACTTTACTAACAGCGTACAAGTTGTTTTCGTTCTATATTTTTTATTTGCCTATGAAATTATTATTTTTTTGAAATTGGTTTTGCCGAAAATTATAGTCAAATGTATTTATTTATTTAATATAGAATGGATTCTACGTTGAGGGCGATGATTGAATTAATTGATTCACATTAATGTTCAATATCAAAGACAATTCAACATAAACCTAGTGTACATGCTGCACAAAGTGTAAATACGGCATTATTATAATGGCGTATCCCATCTCTGAGTATATAAACTCCACTCTGCTATTACCGACTGTAAACTCTCACACTTTCTCTGTTTACATTTTTTGTCCCGGCCATGGTGGAATAAGAAGGTGTTACATCAAATCAAAGCCTAAAGCTTAAAACAGATACAACGTTTGATTAAAGTTTTGCGTTGGGCGTCGAGAAAAAAACAACAACAACAGGGCGACGACGATGCCAAAGTCCAGCGTTTATCTGTTTGTCGGCATATATTTCAAATGAATTTGAATTTTTCGGCATCATGCCCAACAGTGTAAAAACGGCCAAAACGACACAAAACTTTAATCAAACGTTGTATCTGTTTACAGCTTTACTGTGAATTTCATGTTTACATTTTATATGTGATTATACCTTCAGCCTTTAGGCTAAGGAGGGTATATACACTTTGATACGATGAAAATGTGCCTCATCAAAATAATGGTTTTAGACCCCAAGTATGTTTGGACGAAATGTGTTTCAGACAATTTGGAGTCGATCTAGCCATGTCCGTCCGTCTGTCTGTCTGTCCTGCTGGCTGGAGCGCACGATAACTCTCGAACGGATGAACCGATTCGGTTCAAATTTTGGCCTTCGTAATATTTTGCCCAAACTTAGTTTAAGTTCGAAGATGAGCTACATCGGTCCACTCCTTCCGGTACCTCCCCCACAAAAGTTCGAAAATGTTCGGAAAGTTTGTGCGCACGATAACTCTTGAAGGGAGTGACCGATTTGGTTCATACTTTGTATAGTGTAAACTTTCTACCAGAGTAATATGAGGCTCCAATATGGTCTCAATAGGTCCACTCCTTCGGATACCTCCCACACAAAATTTCGGAAAATTCAGTTTAGGGCCATCTCTCGAATCGCTTTGATTTTTGGTTTAGCAACTTGTATTCACTGCCCTTCATACGACGGTACAAGTTTCATCAGGGGCAAGTCCATACTTCCAGAGAAAATAGCATGAAAGTTGCAAGAAAACCCCTATGGCACTGTGTAAGGTGGTTTGAGCGCACGATAACTCTCGAACGGATTTGCCGTTTCGGTCCAAAATATGGTCTTAGTAATATTTTGTCCAAATATAGCTTAAGTTTGAACATAAGCCATATCGGTCCACTCCTTCAGGTACCTCCCCCACAAAAGTTCAGAAATGGTCGGAAAAATTGTCCGTACGGTAACTCTTGAAGGGAGTGGCCGAATTGGTCTATACTTTACACATCCTAATATATCTACCAGATATAGATCAGGTTCAAATATGGACTATATTTGTCCACTCTATCCGGTACCTCCCACACAAAATTTCGGACAAGTTCACTTTAAGACCTGATATCGAACCACTTTGATTTTTGTTGAAGCAACTTGCATTCCCTGCCTCAATTACGATGGTAAACGTTTTTTTAGGGGCAAGTCCATACTTCTTGAGCAAACAGCCCGAAGAGTGTAAAAACCCCCTGTGGCCCCATATGTTGCGGCTGGAGATCCACTTCCATAACGGTCAATGTCGATCCATTCCTTTTAGTATCTCCTCCGCAAAACTTTTGATCTTTAATCCTAATCAACATTTTTGTCTGTTCAAATGCCCAAAATTTTTAAAACCCCTTAAATACATACGTATTTTGGGAAAAAATTGTTTCAATATACACAGGCTGAGGGTATATCTCTGTCGGCAAAGCCGACTGATACTTTTTTGCTTGTTTTATTCACAATAATGTATTTTGACAACTGGTATGAAGATCAGCTGTTTTTGCCGCTGTACCTGTATTATTGTGCCATGGTCCCGGTCCACACTAGAGTGATTTCAATGAAATAATTTCATGAATGAGTACCATACTAAATTATTTTTATGAATTTGCTGTTGTGGGGAACTCAATCTAAGAACCACTAATTTCATGAAATTATTTCATTGAAATCACTAGAGTTGGGCAATCTAGTTCAGGGAGCGGATCGATATTTCTAGTTCCATTTCCCAAAAGGAACTAGTTCCTTAATATAGTTCCATAATTCCAAATAGTTCCGAGACCGACATAGTTCAAAAATGTGTCTCTTTCATCGTTCTTTTCGTCCCAAATAGTTCCGAGACCGAAATAGTTTGCCGAATCTTTTTCTTTCGTCATTCTTTTTGTTTCCATCATTTCAAATAGTTCCAAGACCGGTTTTGTGGATGAATTGGAAAGGAACTATATGAACTAAAGGAACTATATAAACGCAAGAGCTGAATATAGTTCCAATAGTTCCTTGTCCGGAGTAGTTCAATGGAACTAGTTCGTTCCGGAACTGAACAACTCTAGAAATCACTCTAGTGTGGACCGGGAAAATCATTGGTCTTGTTTCAATTGTTTTTGCTTCTTATTAGTTCTGCCCGGTTCTGTAAAATACTGCAATCTACTACTATTTTTCGCATTGTTGTGCTAGAAATGCGTTCCAGTTGAAGTAGTGCCAATGTACTTCAACAGAAAGACCTAGTTCACTGATCTAGATCAGCGTCGCCCAAGAATTTCTATCAATGTTTTAGTATGTGTGTATGTATGAGTGAAGAAAACAACAACCACATGATGTTTATTGTTTGTTTTCATTCACTTACACTGTAAGTGAGAGAGAGAAGCAGTGGTCGCCCTCACTATACTGTCTTCGCAAAGAAGCCCGTCTCTGATCTAGATACAATTGATCGTATCGTTTGTATGAGTTCACCCATACGTTTAGGAACTAGGACAGTGAACTAGGAACTAGATTTACATATTGCTAGGCCCGTACTCCTAAAACTAGTAAAACTTGCACTTCTCTTCGAACAAAGGTGAAAGACAAATTTGGCCAAGTAGAATATAGCAGATGTTCACCGGAATTTGATTGGTTAATACGTTGATTTTGATTTTCTGCTACATTGTTTTCTATTTGAAGGAACTTTGTAAGTTTGACGTTGTAAAGTGTTCATGAAGATTTTGAAATTTGACATGTTTAAGTCTAGTCCCATCTCTGATTTCTGCTCCCGAGTTCGTAATGAGAGGATTCTGCTGAAAACCACGAACTCACTAAATTATGGAGAAAAAAACAAATATATAGTGCTGATTTAATCTCTTAGTTGGCCCTCTATAAAACATTTGTCCTTTAAGCCGAACTAATAAGAACAAGGGCCTGTTCCACTATGTCGAAAGAAAATGATTGCCAACGAAAAACACCTAAACTTTGGTTTTCATGGGCTATTCGACGTCTTCTTCTACTCCATCGAAGCCTTGGCCTGTGTATACCGCCAACGCAGATCTAGAAGCTCTTTCGAAGACTTTTTCTCTCAAACACACCAAGCACTGTCTGATCTGCTTGCGCAAGTACCCATGCTTCAGAGCCATACATTAGCACGGGTAGTGTCAGTGATTTATAAACAGATTTTTTAGCCAGATGTGGTTGTGATTTTAAACCGCTTATTTATGCCGAAGTAGCATCTGTTGGCCACTACAATTCTTCTTATTTTACAACTGCTGGTGTTTGTTGTGTTTATGGCGGTGCCGAGTAGAGTTGAACAATCTAGTTCATTTAAAAGATCTAGTTCAATAGTTCAGCTCTTTTAACTGAACTAGCTCAGTAATCTAGTTCCTAGTTCAATCATTTGGATCCACTACCTTGATCCAAAACATAAACAAACACATCACATTATGAGGGCATCACATAACTCAGACGACGGTCACTTTATGCATTTGTGAACGACATGTTGAACTAGATTGTAAATCGTTCGTTCGTTGATCGTTCGTCGTGGATTAGGGATACGCAAGTCGATTTTCGAGTAATCGATTCCTCGATTTTTTGATTTGAAGAATCTAAAAATCGAAGTCAACTTTCGACTTCATAGAAAATCAAAAGATCGATTTTCTACTATGATCCTTAAATACTTGCAGTGGAAATCAAAAGATCAATTCTGTTTTGACTTTCTGGTGTACTACGAAAATGAAATATATAGATTATATTGGTGAGAGCAAGACAACAATATTATATTTTTTGTTGTACTGATGAAAAAAGTTAACCTCACGGTACGGCAGTGTTAAATGCGAAGCATTGTACACTAAAACGTTACACATTTTGGACGAAGAAGTCATCTCGATCGAACGATTCTTTTATCCAAGCGAGTTGTAAGTAATAATCAAAAGATCGAGTTTTGAGTTCTAAGCAAGAATCAAAAGATCGATTTTTGAGTTCTAAGTAAAAATCGAAAGATTGATTTTTAAGTTTTAATAAAAAATCATGGTAATACGTATCCCTATAGTGGATCTTTCGGTTGGCGCTCAGTGAACTATTGAACTATATTGACTGATCTAGTTCATACGCTTTTTTCGATGAATCGTTCAATTGAACTAGTTCGTTCATGAACAATACAACTCTAGTGCCGAGGTAGACGAAGTCTCTAACTACCTCAAAATTATAGGAACCAACTTCCGCAGTTAGTCCAAGTTCTATGGACAAATTTCTCGTCCACACCATCTTGTCGCCGTTTACCGCCAGACTCACTTTAGCAGATCGTCCTCCGAAATCAGTTACTTCTTTTTCTGATCGACTCATGATGTCTATATCCTCACCATAAGCAAGTAACTGGTACGTTTATTTCTGTCTTTACCTCATCTTGGCCGGACGGTATACATTCAATACCATCTTCTGGGATTGGATCTATGGTATCTTCGTTGTCTTATCTACTATTGGATACCAACAGTTTGGAAAAATGCCCTTTCCATATATACTATCTGTACCTGTTACCAAATTTCCTTGCTAGTCTCTACAAGAGAATGGACCCGTGCCAAAGCCATCAGTTTGATGTTTCATTCATTGGTAGAATTTTCGGACTTCATTCTGGCTCCTGTACATTTCGATTGTTTCACATTCCCGCTTTTCCATTTCTCTTTCTCCTGGGGAAAATATGTTTCGTCTCTCTCCTTTTCTCTACGTGGGCTACGTAGAGTAGCCCTGTATGCAGCGTTTTGCTGTTCGGTAGCAGCACGACACTCCTGGTCATAACATGGTTCCTTGATGGTGGAATTCGATCAGCCTCCTCCTCCTCTCCTCATTATTTTCTATGAGTGTTTTCCCATTGAAGAGCAAGTGATATTTTCATGTGCTCGTAATCTTCTAATAGTAGATTGAGAGCTGTTCTCATAGAAGAGCCAAAACTCTTCTCATAGAAGAGCAAGCGCCCTCCTCATAGAAGAGCAAGCGCTCTTCTCATAGAAGAACAAGCGCTCTTCTCATATAAGAGGCAAAGACTTTCTCATATAAGAGAGTGGAGCTTCTCTTGAGTGGGTCATGTAGCCAGAGGCAATAAGGAACTGCTTTCTGTTTTCCAGTTGCAATATGTAGGCCTACCGGTAATATTACGTTTACATTAACCAAATCCAGTGGATTTCCATTGCCAATTTCATTGCGTGTATGCCAAATAATGTTGAAACATAAATATAGTGTATTTTATTTTATGCATATGCAATGGTATCGCCAATTGAAATTCACTGGATTTAGTAAATGTAATGTCGTTAATTTTTGCAATACTATATTCACGGAGTTTAATTGCTTGTGCAAAAGCTATTTACCAGGTCACGTACCTCGCAACAACAACAACTCAATGTTGACGGAAAAATTTTTCGAGCTGTCAAAATGTTTGTTTACGTTTTCATACAATTTATTCAAAATAACAAAACATTTGACATATGAGGTCTGTACGATAACTATCCCAGCAATAATTACCCAGCAAGTTCCAGCAACTTCTCTCAGTGAATTTTACTCTCTCAAGAAAGGAAAATTGCTGAAAGTTATCGAACAACATTTTGCAAAAACTTGCAAGGAAGTCAGCTATTTCCGAAAATGTATGAAAATTGATTTTGTTTCTTTAGATATTTTAAGCCAAATGGATTAAGAACATAAATTTTAAAATTGCATTTCACTTATTGAAAACAGTAGTCCTTTCCACAAGTTTAAAATCTAAAAAAATGTAAAATTGTGAAATGTTCTTGTCAAAAATGTTAACATTTCAAGTTGTTTAAATTGAACAGCTGATAAAAAGTCGGCTGGCCGAACTTAAAAATTTTTACGGGACAAATTTTCCCAGAAAAAATTTGCAAGTACTCAGTCACAAAAGTCTCCAAAAATCTCTCTAAACTCACTTTCTTTTGCTGGATAATTTTGTTATCGAACAACATTCAGTAAAAATTTGTACGAATTTGTACAAATTCTTGGGTTATCGTACAGACCTATTGAAACCAACCACCACGCCGTTTTACACACCTTATAATTTCATCATGGTGCTGTGTACATATAGCTTCGTTCCCGTACTTTTTAATGGTAAAACTCGTAAAAGAGAGAACGGCAAAAAATTTGTTCTCACACACACGTTTTTTGAAATAGTTCGGGAACGGAAAAATGGAAAATACGTCAAAAAAACTGGAACAAATGTCAAAGTCGGCGTATTAGCCAATCAGACGCCGGCAACCATGTTACTATTTTTTACTCGCCCAAATTTGTCGTGTAAAAAGTTTTTAAAGAGAGCGTCATTCAGCGCCATTTTTGTTTAAAGAGAAGTGAACATTTTACAACTTTTTTCTGTACGGGAACGCTTTTTCGAGTAAAATGTGTAAAAGTCGTAAAAATTGTAAAAACTTTGTAGTTCTGGAACACAGCTTATGTTTTATTAACATGTGTAACAACGGCCTTTCACTTTGCAATTGCAACATATTTTCAATGAAATATGTTGCCTACTTTTAGGCATAGACTTCGCAAGAGATGTTATTTCTTTTGCATATTGACGACTTAAATAACATGTGTTATAATTATCAAAATATTAGGTAAAATAGTACAATTTGACATAATTTTCGGCAAATTATAAATACATTGGTCTCCTTACCCGTCGATTGGAGTTATTTTGTTTATATAAATTAATTATTTTCTTAAAATTAAACTGGCTTTTTTAATATATATTTTTCCTTTTTTACTTATTTCGTTCCCTTATAACTTTAACTTACTCTCTTAATCAACTAATTGTTTAAATAAGTGTCTATAAATCTCTTAAACTACAACTACTACTACAACAATGAATCTTCTATATATCAACTATTTCTCTTTAACTTTCTATAACCAACAAAAAACAAAATAAAAAAATAAATTCTTCTATTACCTTGTGACTGTGTTGTAGGTATTGGTATATGATAATATTTAAATATACATTTATATAAAAAAATTGTTAAATTATTTTTATAATTTTTATGAAATAGTTTTGTGTAAATCTGTGATAATGATATTTTAAAATAAAAAATATTTGTTTTTGAAAATTACATTTTTAAATAGTTAATTTTTGTTTAGTTTTATTCTTCATGTTTTCTTCGAATGTTTGGTTATAAATTTCTTAGTCACTTAAGCAATTTAATTTAATTGGTATTCAAAACAAATTTTATTTGAATTTTGTAAATTTTTATTTCACAAGTTAAGAAAAGAAACATAAGCAAACTACTACCAAACCGAACTCCTCCACCTGTTTGTTTGTCAAAAGAGAGAGAGAATGAGAGGAAAAGTGAAAATGAAAACAAACCACAAGTCCTGACTCCAACCATCAAATAACCAATGTATAAACGCGGTACAGTCTTTCCACGTAAATCAACAGAATACAACGATTTTCTATAAGATTACCGTGACTAAAAAAGAACATACGTGTATATGTTTATATAATATTATGACATTATTAACACCTGTTGGTGGTACTGTAACTATATAAGGATCAAGCACCAAAGTGTTCCAGTTGTATACAGCACCTTTAAAGTTGTACGAGTTCTTAAATAGTTTGTTTTCGGTTTACATAGTTCAGTTATTATTTATTAAACAAAAAAAAATCTCTAAGCCGACAATATGAAGTAATACATAACTACAATTTAATTAGGTCTACTTGTATAGGATTTAAGTTTCACTTTCTCGTTTTTATCTTTTCTTTCTCCGAACTCATTTGTATAGATTTTTACCGATACATACATACTTTCATTTAGTGTCAATTGTAAACATAACTTAAGTTTACTCATCATTTGTTTGTCTTTCCATTCCTTCTGTTTTGTTGAATTTGAATAGAGTAAGAAATTGTGAAGATAATAATTAGAATAACATACTTACAAATGAAATGCGTGGCCAGGCATATTGTACAATTTTTTTGTAATTTGCAAAATAATGTTACAATCTGCTTTAATTCAGTCAATCAATCAATCAACAATATTATCTATTTTTCTTTGCAACCACACTCAAAAGCCAAAATCAAAAATAGTTTTTTCCTTGTAGTTCATAGTTCATCATCTTTTGTACGACATCCTGCAAATAAGTAAAACAAAAAAAAAAAAAAAATAATAAAAAAAATCAGCTAAAGTAAGTTTTTTATTTGATGCAATCCAATCAAGCAAAAAAAATCAATGAAAACACCCAAAATACTCGTGTATGATAAAACAAAATGTCCACATCACAGCAAAATAAAAAAAGAAAATTATTAGATACATTTCGAACAGTCAGTCACCCACCACTATTCACCCAATATCCATCTAAATTATCCCAAGCTAGTCAGTCACGCCAATCATTCACCCATCCCCACCCACCATTTTAAAGTCAATTCTGAACATTTCATCCATTTGAAAAACAGAAGAATCTTCTTCTTCCCCCTTTCCATTTCAACTCACATTTCAAATCTTTAGTAGTAGTAAGCTTGAAGTTTATATTACAAATATTTTGTTTTATCATTTCAACTATTTTTGATTGTTTTTTGTTATGTTATTCTGCATGAAACATATATAATGATGAATGGTGTAGAAGAATGTGTAACAGTTTTCCTTTTTGTATTAGCCAGTTTGTGAATGAAGGATGCATCAATAGCTAGCTGATAATTTGTAGTGTTAGAACACATTTTATATTTGTAAGAATACGAGAAATACTAAACACTTTTCACATTTATTTATAAAAAAGAGGAAAATAAAAATTCACATGAAAAACATTAATTAAATAAAAATATTATTTCAGGGTTTCTTTCTAAATACTTAATAATGGAGCATATAAATCACTCCACACCAGATAAAAAATCAAATGTATTAATCCGTTTAAATCGCCGATTATTTAATGGAAACTTTTTGCAAATTTTATTATTTAAAAAAATGTCCATTTAAAAAATAAAGGAACAGACCATGTATACACATATGCATTGCAAATTTTCTGAGTTTTTACGGTTTTGAGATAGACTTAATCGATAATGTCAAGTGGTGTTGCCAGATGCTAAAATAACTTTCCAGAGAACAGCTGTCAACTTATCGCATATCCTTTATATTTTTAGTTCTATGGTATGGAGTTTCTTTTTTCTAGTTGAGAGCGAACAACATACAAATTTATTACGACATATTATTACGAACAAATTCCATATTTATATAAATAAAAATTAAATGCCGTTCGTTGGCAATGGCATCAGTTGAGAACGGCAGGACCGATTTCGATAATAAGCTTCTTTGAAATGCAAAGAAAGTTTGACCCGCCCAATTTTACGCCCACATTTTTCAATTCTCAATTTTTATCTTTTCTACAAAAACTACTGAACGGACTTATCTGAATTTGTCGTAGAATGTACAGGGGTGGCCCCCGGTGAAAATATGCTACATATTTTGTTGAATTTCGGAATGGGCGGGGTACTTCCCCTATGTCCTATTTGTTTAAAAGTGATATATATTTATGAATAAAAATCAAATGCAGTCATAATCTAACTTAGGTTTTTATGGAAAGAAACTTTTACCTCGCCCACTTTTTTCAATTTTCAATTTAAGGGGTCGATTATTGATAACAATTATCGTTGAGTGGAGTTGCCAGTTGTCAAAATTTCTTCTTGTATGGCAACCTTCAACTGAAGTGGCGAAACTCAGTTGACGAACCGGCTATTTATTTTCAGTTGCAGTAAATATTTTCGAAGAAACAAGAAGTAAAATTGAAAGGAAAAAAACATTTTCTCAACAATTGTTGATTCTTTCATGATTAATTAATTTTGTGTATCAAAAATATGGTGAAAATAACGACAAAGCAACAGTTTGAAATATTAATTGATAAATTGAGTGCATATCCAAACTTAGCCCGAAGAGTTCGGGCTTTTGGTGAAACCAAAGCCACAGCAGATGAGGCGTGGAGGTCCATATCGGACAGTTTAAAAAGCCATGGATCTCCAACACGAACACCAGAAGAGTGGCAGAGAGGATTCACTTTAAAGCTAAGTTGAAAATCGCTCAAAATAAAAGAAACTTCAACGCCACTGGTGGTGGACCATCGGAAGAAGTGAGTTTATCGTCTTTGGAGCAGATAGAAGCAAATCTTTTGCAAATGAACTTGGTCACAAATCCTGCGGGTTCCACATATGGTATTTTGGAATCATGGAATGAAGATGAAATGGAAATAATGTAAAATTTTAAAGCGGAACAAGCCGTAGTTGTTTTGTCTTTTTTCCTCCTCCGTCAACTTCGATACGATCCAATTTTGGCACAATTTGTCCTCTATCAAGTGGA
This sequence comes from Musca autumnalis, assembly GCF_047663935.1. NCBI lineage: Eukaryota > Metazoa > Arthropoda > Insecta > Diptera > Muscidae > Musca > Musca autumnalis. The sequence goes on from NW_027411644.1 coordinate 324,081,711, forward strand.
CAACTTCCTTCAATACGTTCGACAATGTAGACTGAACCATGCAATTGTTGTAATCATTGCCATGGGACATTTGGAAACTTCCCTCCGCAAAAAATCTCAACCCGTCGCATACTTTTAAAAGTGGGGGTATTGCTGTTGATCTGTAACTTACTTTGAAGTCATCCTTTAAAGTTTCCACAATGTAATCTACGGCATCCTTTTCAATCGAAAATACGCCTTAAACTTAAAATAATTTACTGATTGTACAGATCATTCCAATATGAGCTTCAATTTACAGTGCAGATTAGAGCTGGCAAACCATCGATTTAGATATTTTCGATACAATATCGTTAAGTTGTGAACACCTTTAATTTGGAGATGAAAATGGCGGAAATTGTCAATGCTTTTCTTGGAATTTTGTACAAGTAGTTCACAGAAATGTAAAGGAGAATAAATAATTGCTTTCGTTTTATAAAAATATTAGAAAAAATACATTCTACTTTTTCGAAAAATGTGTACGTGTGACTACGGACTTACTTTCTCACACACACAAAACCGAAAAACAGCGAAATTTCTATTTATTTCAATAAATTTTAAGTTGGGGGTTTTTGTTCCGATAATATCGATAGCCAAAACTATCTATCGATATTTAATTTTTAAAACATAATCGATTTTATCGATAGTGCCATCGATTTTTTGCCAGCTCTAGTGCAGATGGCAATTCCAATGGATTCGACTTATCCCTCAAATTTCTTCTAATAGATGTCATGTCCTGTACATTTTCTTCATCATCAAAAAATAATTCTACTGAACTTATCATTTTAAAGTTTTTTTTGGCGAATTGTGCCTTTTGGATTTTAGAGTTCACAAGTTTGAAAAACACTGATCGATAACACGTTTATCGACAACCCAGTTGGGTTGATAACAATGATACAACATTTCATCTCAGTTGTGCTAACAATTGACAACGCAACTCAAGTTTAGTGGTAATGCAAAATCGACCCCTAAATTTGTTCTGCAAAAAACTACTGAACCTATTTTCCTGAAATTGTCAGGGAATGTACAGGGATAGCCCCCGAAAACAGGCTACATATTTTATTGAATTCCAGAGGGGACGAGGTACTTCTTTGGGGCCTAAAGACCCGACCAATACTATTGAACCAATTTCCATCAAATTTGCAAATCAGCAAAAGCTCAATGTTTGCCGTTGTTATGTTTATTTTATGAATTTCGGAGAAGGTGAGGTACCTTCACGCCCACGCCTTTCTTTTAAACGCTATATGTCTAAGCCAAACTTATGATTATATCGGTTTTAGCATATATTTTTGGGAGACAATGGGGTTGTGTGCACCCAAGCCCACTTTTTTTGGATATGTTATATCTTGAAAACTGATGACCACGCCCACTCTTTTTAACACATTCTTTGTCCAAAACAACTTAACCTAATTTCAAGCAATTATCAGAAAATGTTCAGGAATGTCCCGTGGTCACAAAATGTTATATATTTGTAGACGAATTGCGGAAGCATATTGTTTTATAATCGCTATATTTGCTAAAAACATCGGCTTGCACTTTAATTTTTTCTTTTAAATTTTGTAATTATATCGCTTTAGGATCCGACAAAATCCGCAAGAGAAAATAAAGGTATAGCCTAGACAGACGACAGCGTTAATTTGCATTAACTGCTTTAATTCAAATTAATTCGTGCATTATCCACATTCCTACTGCATAAAATCAAACTGAATTTAAAAAGCATTTATGTATTTCAATATGGCAATACCGTAGAAGAGCCTATATTCATATGAGGGAGTGAGCATATTCATGCACTGAGACACGAGAAAACAACAAATTACAGTGCAAACAACAACAAAACAGCAATCAGCTGTTTCGTAAATTCAGAAACTGTCGTCTGTCAGGGCAATATTAGGTGTGTTCGTTTACTCAACAATTTGTACAAGTCCAGTAACTTCTTGTAATCGACTAAGGTCTTTTGCATTGTACTATAGAGTAAACGAACAACATCCAGTAACAATTCGTACAAATTTTGAGTGAACAAACACCCATATTAAATACATTTCTTAATGCAAATTAACGCTGCCGTCTGTCTGGGGTATTACTGACAAAATCTGTTGATAAATTTAAAATCATCCTGGGTTTGACAATGGACCGAAGAAATGAGGTAGAATATACCTATTTTTGCATTGTCAAGCATAAAGTCCAAAAAAGTTGAAACTAATTACGACGGGCCAGCAACGTGGACCGGGGTCTGCTAGTTTTTAAAATAAATAGTATTTTCGAAGGAGACAAAATAAGTTGTGAAAGTTTCTAGAGTAAATTTTTAAGCGTGCAAAAAGCGAACCTATTTATTCCACTGGTAAACTCAAGCAAGACTGTTTAGACGGTTAAAATAAACTTCCTTTATAGGAAGAATACTACTTGGGTTGGTTTTTTGCAACATTCGAACCGAATATCGAGAATACAATTATAGCGTTGTTGAAAAAACTATACTGGAACATTTCGATATTCATATCCCACAAAGAATTGACTTTCCTAAACCTGATTGGAAAAGTATACATAAAATTGACCGACAGATTCCGCCTTGGAATTGGATCTAATTTTGGGAGTAATTTCTATCTATTTGATCACAGTAGGATTTTTTAAAACATTTCGACGATTATTCCAGATTATTCCCGCGTCCGCCAACTTTTTTAGTTGGTCAATGTATAAGTTTAAAATAATATAGTACGGTTTTTGAGAGCTTTTGCTTCATTATGACCGGAAGCAGGGATTTGCCCACGAAAAATAGTATATCCCTATGAAAAAGATATCATATACATTTTTCGAGAGAAGCAACCGAAAGTTTTGTCCGATAGAGACCTTTTTGGAGTTTGGAAGCAATTTTACGATGTGCAAAGTGTCGTAAAGTGACCAAATCGTATACTCAATTCATAAGTTATACTGTTTACCTTCCATTTTATTTGGCTCATGCTGGGGTTTTTATAGCTTAAGGGCATTATGTCACCGAAAAAAATTGTACCGCCGTAATACAAGTGTCCTTAAGAACATCCAGTTATCAAGGGAGTGGATCAAAATTGCCCATGGTATATTATGAAGCCCAAACTTTGGACCAAATCGGTTACCCCCTTCGAGATTTATCTGGTGCACCATTTTAGCTAATTTTTTTGAACTTTTGTGGGGAAGGTACCCGAAGGTGTGGACCGATATGGTTCATCTACGAACTTGATATATGTTTGGACAAAGTAGTATGAGGTGCTAAGATTTGGACCGAATCGGTTGATTAGTAAGTTGTGTGTTAACGTACGCACCAGCCAAATTTGTATTGTTGCCGGTAGGGGTTTTTTTCAGAGCCAAAATACATTACTTCAAATGTGCATCATCGAAATAATGACTTTAGACCCCAAGTATCATTGAATGAATCCGTTTCCTACAATTTGGAGTTGATTTAGCCATGTCCGTCAGTCTGTCTGTCTGACTGGAGCGCACTATAACTCTCGAACGGATCAACCGATTCGGTCTAAAATTTGATTTTCGTAATATTTTGTCCAAACTTAGTCATATCGGTACCTCCCCCACAAAAGTTTACAATTTTTCGCTAAAATGGTGCCCACTTTGCACATCGTAATATTTCTAACAGATATATAATATATACATATTATGTATATCAAGAAAATATGTACATCAAATTTGCCAACAAAACACCCAAATATTTTTTGAATAAATTTGTAATGTCTAATGATGGCAGCCACTCCTGCTCTGATAAAATTTGCTGAATTAGAAATTCTACCTATAATATCTAATTTTGTAATGTCATTTTCTTAACAAAGTATTTTACTCAGATATCTAGTTTGTTCTGGGACTTACAATGAAATTTTGTGTAGAATATTTCTTCTTTTAACACCTTTCGTCTGGAACTAAATTTCATGTTACTTTCATGCATCAACTCGAAAAAAGAACAATACAAATTTATTCAAAAAATATTTGGGTGTATTGTTGGCAAACTTGATGTATATATTTTCTTGATATATATTGAAAAAACATATTTCATTTATTCGGCGACTTATATTGAAATTTGATGGAGATTATTTCTGTCTTTGACGTCTTCTATCTAGAATAAAGTTTTGTGGGACAAAACTTAATAAAATCAGATAAAGTACAACATTAACCCTAAAACGTGATTTTATTTTTGGCAGATTCCTGGCGTTAGGTACGATTTAGAGTTTTGGTGTATTCGAGGACCTACAGTAAAATTTTATGGCAAATAATTTTGTAGAATATTTTGATCTGATACGATCAAATTTTAAAGGAGTTTTTAAAAGTTTTTGAAAAAAGGGACTAAAAAGATCCCTTTAGTGACTCACATGATGGTTAATTTTTTTCATAAAAAGATACCCCGCATTGTTGTCAGTAATACTGCCAAAGACACTTTATACCCAAAATGCAAGGATTCCAAGGAATCTGATGTCGAATATTTCAGAACCTGTAGAAATGTGCGGAACTTGCCACGCCTATTTAGGTTACTTCCCAACGTAAACTTTCAAAACGTCAATGCACGTATCTTCTTTTTTCGGTCCTCTTTCATAATCTGGTCGAATTATCTTGTAATTATTTTTTGTGTTGTATAGTGTAATTGTTCCACAAACATCCTATACGGGACAAGGGAGACTTCTCTCATATCAATGAGTGCACCCCGATTCATATTAGCTCAATGAGTTTTGACAATAAACTAAATAGAATTTATCAAAGTAATGCAGAGTTCCGATTTTACTCGCGAATGAAAATACTCCTGAGTGGGATACTCGAAGAGTACGACTTTTACGAGATGTAACTCCCCACTCTCTTGTCCTACTCCTTGCTTGTTGACATATAGAGTGGAAGTAAAATTTTTGAAATAGAGTAAGATTTTACGAGTGAAAAAACGTTTGCTGATTTGTCGTAATGTTATTGTGGACTGAGCGACTAAAAAACAGCGTTATGACAAAACTGAAAGTAGCAAAAGTAGAATCTGCTCTATTTCTAGCCTATTCTACTCATACTCGAAAACGAAGAAGCATATAGAACAAGTAAACAAGTATCAGTCCGCTTTGCCAACAGAGATACACCTTCAGTCTGTGTGTATTGAAACTTTCATCTATGGTCAAATGAGAATCGAATAACGGCTACGCACCAAAAATCCTTTTCCCCTGTAATTATATATTTAAGAAGATTTCAGATTTGGTGGCCCTCTTTGGACGTATGGACAGTTATATTTACATTGACAACAGCATCTTTATCGTTGCTTCCTCTTCGTAACAATATTTCGGTACTTGGTCACAAGCTCAAAACGCTATCTTTGTCTAGAAGATGTTGATGCAGAACAGTTTAAATTACGCGTTTTATTTATGACCGGTGGGAACGTGACGTTAGTGGGGCCTCCTATTTATTACCGAGTCCAAACGATACCACTTGTACGGAAGTTTTACATGGTTGAGATACTCAAGAAATATCGCTGGCACTCGGGCGTTAGTCTCAGTAGTATAATTTAAAGATTTATATTTCCCATTTTGTTTTTAAAAATACATGTTAAAAAAAAAGTTGTTCCTAAAATGTTGATGTGAATTTTTTTCTCCTCTTTAAACATTTTGTTGAATAGACTTTTTATTTTCTTAGTAACGAATAAAACAAACAACAGAAAAAATGCTAATTACCCATAAATGTGATTGTTGTTAAATGTTAAACATGTGTTATTGTTATTGCTGTTTCATTTGATTGGCACGATCTATCGATGCAAAACAGTAAAACAAAGAATGAAAACAAAACAAACAAAAGCAACTAATATTTGCAAAAAAAAAAATAAATAAAATAAAATAATACTAAACAAATTAACCACATTTTTGTGTGGTGAAATTTTATAATAAATATATAAAATAAACCAAAAAAATCAGTCATGAATGAATGTTTCTTTTTATGGGGTAGCAGACTAAAATATCACATCTTAATTTCATTATATAACAAACAAAACACAATATAGTAAAATTTATATTTATTTTAGTGTGTTGTTATTTCTTTGGGTTGCATCTTGTAAAGCTTTTGAAGAAATTGTGCGTTTGTAATGAATACTAAAAAAACTGTGTTATTTTCTCTCTAATTTGCTGCTTCTTTTTTTCTATGCCATATGATATTTCTTTCAATTTTCTCTTTATTAATTTCTTGTTTGCATTATTAATTAGTATTTTTACCCCAACAATATTCTTTTTTTTGATCCTCTTTCTACTTTCAATATCTCTATATTTTGCATTTGTTATACGTTTTTTTCACTTATTATTTTTCTTCTTTTTAGTTTCCATTTATTTAGTTTTTTATTGTTATTTCTATAAAACAATTAAAAATACAAAGTACATGTACCAACAAAGTGCTCTCTCTATACATATTTACTTAATTATTTTATTACACATTATTTTTTTCGACACAACAACAATTTTTTAGTTATTTTGCCATTATTTTTTGTTTTTTTTTTTTTAATTTCAATGAAACTCTACATAAAACTTGTCCACCACTCCCCACCACACTCAAACCAAAATCAAAAAATATGTGTTTTTTACACAAATACACACCTATGAGAAACAAACACACACAAATCTAAAATGCTTTTATTATAAGTTAATTCGCATACAACTAACATTAAACAAAAACATGCTAATGCCCATTACAATACGTTTTCAATGATATTCATTATTTTTATAATATATGTTATTTTTATAATATATCCCGAACCTTGTCGGTTTGTAACATTAAATGAAGTGATGATTGAATTCAAGTCACTAAGAAAAGCCCATAAAATGTCCTAAAGCCTTATAATTATGTAGCCTGGGGGAGACTTCACTCATATCAATTTTATGGTATAACCGAGTCCAAACAACTGTGAAATGTGCTGTTATCATTCGCCCACTGTGTCGCCTTAAATACCTAGGACATGTGGCCAAGGTTTCCTTATCGGGTTGCTTACAAGGCAACGAAGCAAATATCTATGGTTTTCAGAGGAAGAAAAATAAGTCAACTGATATCAAAAGTTGGCCCAAGAATGATTTCTATTAGAATTGTTTATTTACTATATAATATACATATATATTTTCCCCTGATTTGAAGTATTTTGCAAAACAAGTGCTCAGAATCTATTCCAAACTGTTCAATACATACGAGTATATTACAAGTAAGTAATGAATATCATTGAAAACCCAGTGTATACATATAATTTTCATTTTAACACCGTATTTTCACATGCCAAGCAACAACACAAACTACTAACAAATACTAAATTATAAAAAATATACTATTAAACAAACGCTTCGAATCATATTATTGCTCATTTGTTTCGCTTTCAAAAAATAAAAAAAAAATAATAATCCCATTTTTATTTAATTATATAAATATTACATATATTTCATTCCATTTAGATTTAAGTTGTTTGTGTTTCATTTGAAATACATTTTTATAATGAATAAAACAATCATCACTGTTGTAAACTAATAAACTATTTTTTTCTCTCATTTTCTTTGGCACAATTTTTTTTAAATTGTGTATTAAAAAACAACAATAAATATCTCCTGTACCTGGGCTTGCCATGGCCAATGATTTGCAGACACATTGTGGTATGCGGCCACATAACGTACGAATCGGTGTCACATTTTCTAAAGGATTTTCTTCATGAAGATCGAGAAGATGTCGATGTGGAAGTGGTATTTTTACATCGGTAAGTATGTTTTTATTTTCGGTTTTAATATTATTCATATAATAAGATTTTTAATTGTAAATAACTATGTATAAAAGTGGAACAAATTACTTTTAATGGAATCGTATTTTGTGAAAGGGAAATTATTATAAAACGATTTAAAATATTAAAATTCTAGTTTTTAAGCCCAATCCAGTGTAATCTGTGAGAGCACAGCTCGGTAGATGAAATAAATAAAATAGAATATAAATAAATAAAAGTTATTTGATCAAATTAAACGTAAACATATTAAATTTAATATTTCATTATTTCGTTATGTAAAGGTTTTTTTTTTAATAAGATTAAAAATTGCGGGATCTTTGTGATTTGAAGCCGATGAGTTTCCATTCATTTTAAAGCATATGTGCGTACACTGTTTCGGCCTTCTTTCTGACCTTACTTACTCTAAAGTTCCACAAAAATCCCAGAAACCTCGAATCTTATTACATACTTGTTATCGCGCGCCTTTATGTAAAGACGTTTTACATGACTGAAATATACATATACAATTGTTCCACAAACATCCCATAAGGGACAAGGGAGACTTCTCTCATATCAATGAGTGCACCCCGATTCACTTTAGCTCAGCGATATGGGGCCTACAGTTTATCGCCGAGTCCTAAAGGCGTGTTTAAGACACCACTTTTGTAGAGAAGTTTTACATGGCTGAAATACTCAGGAAATGTAGTCAACATTACTGAGGGGTATTTTGCCACCGTTGAAAAGTGTTTTGATGTTGCCTGACCGAGGAATCGAACCCACGACCTTATGTGTGCAAGGCGGGACCATTGCACCACGGTGGCACACATAAGCTGAACTAAAAATATTTTGTGATATCATCTTCAACTTGGACTTCCATCAGAGTTTTGAATTTTAAATGACTTTCTGACGGATTATCAAAGACGTAAAGTAATAAAGACCCGAACAAATGCATTTTCCAAAAACATATGATAATAGTTTCACATTTTGGTTTCAGATGGCTACACAACTCATTGGAAATGATAACAGCAATGTCAATAGTTTTTGATTCCCATTTCTCGCGGCAGAAAACATTAACGTTGTGTTTTGTGGCTGAAATTTATTTCTTCACTATTTCTTATTTTTTATTTAATAAAAAAACAAAAGTCAACGCCTTAAAATTTGAGTTTTAATGTTTTTCTTGTCAATATTCCAATGAGTAACAGTTTTCATTTAACAGAATGTTGCTATGATGTCGTAGCAACAGAGGTTAACTCCCTCTACAGTTAATTTTTAACAATTGACTTTTCCTATCTTGTAATATTGACATCTTTGGGATTATTTAATTTTTAATTCGAATTTTTCCATTTGTAGAAATTCGATTCATTCCATTTGTAGAAATTCGAATTATTCCATTTGAAATTCGAAATAAAAAATAGAAAATTTTTAGTTTCATTGGTTTTATTCTTGGCAAATACAATGTCTCGAATTACAAATGAAATAATTCGAATTTCAAATGAAATAATTCGAATTATAATTGAGATGCTTCGGATTACAAATGAATTATAATTGAGATGCTTCGGATTACAAATGAAATTCTCGAATTACGAATGGAATAATTCGAATTATAAATGGAATTTTAGAATTACAATTGACATGTTTCGTTTACAAATGGAATTCTCGAATTACAAATGAAATGTTACGACTTAAATTTAAAATAATTCGAATTACTTCTGACAAGTAAAAAAGTATCAGTCGGCCTACAGAGATATACCCTCAGCCTGTGTATATTGACACAATTTGTTCCCAAAAAACGTATGTATTTAGAGAGTTTTGAAAATTTTGCTCGTATGAAACAACAAAAATGATGATTGGGATTTAAGAGCAAAAGCTTTGCGGATGCAATACTTAAAGGAATGGATCGACATTGACCATTATGGAAGTGGATCTCCAGCCACTACATATGGTGCCATAGGGGGTTCTTACACACTTCGGGCTGTTTACTCAATAAGTGTGGATTTTACCATCGCAATTGAGGCAGCGAATGCAAGGTGCTTCAACAAAATTCAAAGTGATTCGATAGCAGGTCTTAAAGTGAACTTATCCGAAATTTTGTTTGGGAGGTACTGGATGAAGTGGGCAAATATAGTCCATATTTAAACCTGATCTATATCTGTTAGATAAAGTATGGACCAATGTGTACAGTATGGACCAATTCGGCCACCCCTTCAAAAGTTACCTTATGAAAAAATTTTCCGAACATTTTTAAAATTTTGTGGGGGAGGTACCTGAAGGAGTTGACCGATATGGCTTATCTTCGAACTTAAACTATGTTTGGACAAAACATTACTAAGGCCAAATTTTGCCCCCATTCGGCAGATCTGTTCGAGAGTTATCTTGCGCTCTAACCACCTCACACGGTGTCATAGGGGTTTTGTGCAACTTTCAGGCTATTTTCTCAGGAAGTATGGACTTGCCCTTGATGAAACGTGTACCGTCGTATGGGGGGCAGAGAATACTAGTTGCTAAAACAAAAAGCGATTCAAGAGCAGGTCCTAAACTGAACTTATCCGAAATTTTGTGTGGGAGGTACCCGAAGGAGTGGACCGATTGAGTCCATATTGGAACTTCATCTAGGTCTGGTAGACATTTCACGAGTTGCAAATTATGGACCAAATCGGTCACTTCCTTCAGGAGTTATCGTATGTATAAATTTTCCGATCATTTTCGAACATTTGTGGGGGAGGTACCGGAAGGAGTGGACCGATATAACCCATCTTCGAACATAAACTAAGTTTGGACAAAATATTACGAAAGCCAAATTTTGGACCGAATCGGTTGATCCGTTCTAGAGTTATCGTGCGCACCAGCCAGCCAGACGGACGGACATTGCTCAATCGACTCCAAATTGTCTGAAACACATTTCGTTTGGGGTCTAAAACCATTATTTCAATGAGGCACATTTTGCCCGTATGAAAGTGTATATGAGGAAAAGTCAAAATTTTTTAGTTTCCATGAAGCCAAGGTTTGCATTATTATAATACGCGAAATATTGTAGTTTACCAGTAACTATGACCATTGCTGGATTATTTTAGATGTTTTTGTACAAAGCTCAAAAATTTAGCAAAAAAATTTAATTTACGTGGTAGTTACGACCGCGTAAAGGAAAAAACATAGGTAAAAACACGTTGAAGCTAAACAGGTTTTTTACATTGCTATTCGATTTCTGATTAAACCATTCAAATGACGGACATCTGTCCAAAATAAAAGTAGGAGAATACAAAATGAAGATTACACTTCTAATGTATCACTTTCCAAAATTTCAACTGCATCCACCTTTTATGGATGCTGACATTTTGAAGCCGGATTTCAGGTGTTTTTTGTATTTTTTATGTAACTGGGATGCGCATTCGGATATTTCGAAAAACGAATTATAGGATTAAAGAACTCGCGATTTCGCATAATCTGATATGTATATTGAGTATGTAGCCCACACAGCAGCAGAGTAATCTACTGCCAAAGGCCAAAATTTAGTGTGATATTTTTTCTAAAAAACCTATTTTTTGGTCACAGTATTTACAATATCGTTTTGAGTGTGCTGGTACCCCGCGATATTTTAGTTTTTCGACGATCCGGATCATATGAATCACAGATCATAAAAATCCATCTACTAGAACGGCGGAAATGGCTACTGCAAAAATTGAAAAATTTGCGAAAAATGTTTTTCAAAATATCGCTGACTAATTCGCGTTTTATGTGGATCGTTTCCATTTCAATGAAGAAAGTGAATCATCACTCGCGTTTGTGCGAAAACAGAGGTTTGAAAAATTTAGTGGCGTGGGAGCTGTATCCGATTTATCCAAAAAATACTGTGTGATGCTACATCCACGGTTCTTGATGGATTTTATTGAAATATGTTTAGATCGATGTATTTTTTCACGGTTGATAGTGAAATCGGATGCGCATAAAAAGTGTATGCACTTTGTGCAAAATATAAGCGTTATACAGTTTGTTGCACACTAAACTGCAGACGATGCTACATCTTAGCGGCCAAAGTAAATCCTGGCAAATGTGTACAAATTAAAAGAGAAGAATTCGCTGTATTGGAAAACCGCATGCGCATCAAGTGATTTTGAGGATTTCGCGATTTACACGCATTTCAAAATGAACATTACCCGATACAATTTTATTTCAAGATTATACCCCATTTAAAGGAACCCAACATTTATTTGAAAGATATCCATATCTTCTGCTAGATGTTAGCGTGTTTTCGAGAAGTGATTAGAATAAAAAATGTGATTTATTGAGTGAAATTTAACTAAAATAGAAGAAAAACTCCAATCTATTTTTCTTACATTTTGTTCAACTAACTCACAAAATAAATTTTAATAAATATTTTCTCTTACAAAAATTTTATAAATTTCCTCAAAAATTTTTTTTTGTTTTCGCTATAATATGAAAACCACTAAACGGATTTGTATAGTTTTGGTTTCATTTGAATCTTCGCGATGTATAGATTACGCACATATTTTTTATATATTTTTCAGAGGCATAATCAGGTTGAATTTTATTAAAACAAGTTGCAAACTACCAATTGTTTGGAATTCTTTCCTAATTTCCGCGAAAATGCACAACTTTTTCACTAATGTTATGGGACCTCAGTAAACATATAGTATGCAGGGAGCCCCTAATTAAGAGAGTTTCTCAATATAATGATTAGAGTCTTTTAAAGATTTTTTTCTTTTTATCAGAATTGAAACCGCCATAACTTTTGCGCGCAACAACCAACATTAGTATCACGAACAGATTTAAGAATGACATTTTTTTCCCAATCTATGTACCAAAAATCTTTCATGTAGCTTAAAAAATTTTTTTTAATTTTTTTTTTATGGAAAACTAAAAAATTTTGTCTTTTCTTCATATACCCTCGTTAGCATAAATGCTGAGGGTATACAAATGGTGTAGTCGACGAACAGGTGGTATATGTCGATCTGTTTCTCTATAGGTCTTTCGCGCCCTCTCACATTTGCCTTGGTAGCTGGCATTCTTCTGTTGCGATGGATGAGAGGTGGTCTCGGCATTCATTCTGTACAATCCTATTGTCTGTACAACTGCATTAGTATGAATGCTATCCTAGGCTGACTGGGATATAATTGCTGATCTAGTGGTTCTTGCATATACCTTTGGACCCCTCTCTCTCTCCAAATCATGAAGATCTCTCTTGACGTGGGTGGGAGGGAGAAGCCTGTCCACTAAATCGTGGCAGTGATGCTCACGGAGGTAACACCCAAGCAGGTACTGCTTGGACCACATCTTGTTGTGTTTGTGTATCGGTAAAATCTTCGTCTCCTCTTGAAGATGGTTCACGGCTGTCATGAGGAGGCACCCTCAGGACGACATTCTGAAAGGCTTGAATATTCTTACACTGCGTAGCGCTAAAACTTGCATACCACGCTGGCGCTGCATAGCTTACCAAAGACTAGCCTATTGCATTATAAGAGGTCAACAAGGTATGTAGCGAGCTGCTGCGGCAGTAATGATGTCCCGGATCTGAGTGGACAGCTCTCTGAAGCGGTGATTGGTAAATTCTCTCAACGCTCGCCAATTAGCTTCTCAATGGTTCAGAAAATTATGGAGGTCAGGGGTTATGAAGTCGGGTGGTCTGTTTACAGAAACGATGTTCGGTAAGTATCAGACTGGGTGCCACAATGAGTGAGCTTGCGTCATGTGGCAATCTCCTCTTATCCTCGTAGGAGCCATGAAAAATATGGAGCCATCAATTTGCTCGGCCAGCTCTGCACCCTTATTTGCATTGCTTATGACGGAATACCAAAGCTCATGATGAACGTTAAAGGTCCCAGACGATTATTGCCCTGCAAGAGCGAACTAATGTCGGGCATATAACGCAAGGCACAACTATAGCAACTCTACCACGACAGTCCCACATTGTGTTTGGCGTGGAGAAGTGGGACCCGATTATTCCATTAACAATGCACTCATCAGAGCTTTATACCCTAGACAGAGGGCAGCGTTAATTTGCATTAAGAGCGGCATTTAATTTTACAGCATAGGTGTGCACGGGCATCCACTGGTGGCTGCTGTAAAATACTCTTAGTTTTATTAATTCAACAAAACTCAGACGTTTAAGTTTTTTTTTTTTGTAATTATTATTTAATAAATAATTTCATCCACGATTTTAGATTAAAATTGTGTATTCACAATTAAAGACAATGTAGAAAAACCGAGAAAAACGACAAATGTTAAATTCTCTTATATTCTCTTAAATGCTGTTTTGCTCACCATTGTTTTACAGTGACAGACGACAGTTTCTGCATTTACAAAACAGCTTATTGCTGTTAAACAACTGTTTTGTTGTTGTTTGCTATGTAAAGTGTCTCAGAGTATGAATATGCTCTCTCTCCTACATGAATATGGGCTCTCTTTTACAGCATTGCCATATTGAAATACCTAAATTCAGTTTTAATTCCCTTTGATTTTGTGCATTAAGAATGTGGATAATGCACGAATTAATTTGAATTAAGGCAGTTAATGCAAATTAACGCTACCGTCTGTCTAGGGCATTCTATAAAATAGGTAGGATAAGAATGCCTTTGTAGTTGACAATAATCGTTTTGCCTCATTTTTATACCCTACACCACCTTGTGGTAAGGGGTATTATGTCTTTGGGCATTAGTTTGTAACATGCAAAAGGAAACGAGATAGACCCATAGTTCCATTTAGGGATATACATAGAACCACTTTCTGAGTCGATTTACGCATGTCTGTCTGCCTGTTCGTCTGTCCATGTATTTTTGTAAACAAAGTAACGAACGCTATTTATTTGGTAAAAATCGGTTCAGACTTGGATATAGTCCCCAAATATATCTTCGACCGATTTAAGGCATTTGGTGCACGAAACACGCTGTATATGTCCGATTTCAATTAAATTTGGAATATGCGACTGTATTTAGTCTAGAAACAAGTGTGCCAAATTATATAGAAATCGGTTGAAATTTGGATATAGCTCCCATATATATTCTCGGCCGACTTTATGTATTTGATGCAAGAAACGCGCTATATATGTCCGATTTCAATAAAATTTGGAATGTTTCCCGAGATTTGGCCTAGAAATAAGTGTGCCAAATTATATCGAAATCGGTTCAGATTTGGATATAGCTCTCATATAAATTTTAAGCAGATTTGAGGTATTTGCTGCACGAAACACGCTATATTTGTCCGATTTCAATGAAATTTGGACTACGTGACGGAATTTGGCCTACAAATAAATGTGAAAAATTATATCGAAATCTGTTCTGATTTGGATTTAGCTCCCATATATATTTTACATATTCACAGTGGTGTAGGGTATTATATAGTCGGCCACGCCCGACTTTGATCCTTTCTTTACTGGTTTTGAATTGGAAGTGCATAGCCAATTTTCATTGCTACAACAGTTTCTTGTCCCATTTCGATAAATCTTGTCGTAAAATCGTGAAAACCTAAAAATGTTTTTTTTAAAGCACTCTGACGATTTTTCTGTTTTTTTTCTTTTTATTTTTCTCATCTATGAACACTGTAGTTTCAGAATCCAAAAACTCCCCAACTCTTTAAAATTACTCACTGTTGTCCTATTTTGCTAATACCAGGCTTAGGATTTTGAATTGTTGGTGTAGCTGGTAATTGATCTGACCGCGGTATGTTTTTCTGGTATTTCTCTCGCAAAGTTCCAAAATCTTTTGTACACCTTATGAGTGATGCAGTGGGTGCTATGCTTTTCGCTATGAAAACATTCTCTAAAAGTGGAACAACACTATCCACACACAGTTCATTGAATGAAAGAATCTTTATCTTTTTCTTCGTACATGTTCGGGGAAATAGTTTATTAAAGTAATCCCTAGGGTCCTGATTACAGCAGTGCCATTTTTGTGACTAGAAGTGCATACTTCCCGAAATAAGGGCAAAAAATAAGATAAGAATTATTTTCATTACGTTTTCGAATATAGCATTAAATATTGCTATAGTTTTTGAAAATACATTATTTATATTTTCTCAACATAATTTGAATGTAGAATGGTTAGTTGAAATACTTGCCATGAAATAATAACAAAATATTTTCAAATTTCCCGAATTCGGTCTATTCCTAAAAGATTCATTCAGAGTAACTTGTTCCACTTTAAAAAAAAAAACTAAGAATATGTAAACATTTTTTTTTATATTTTGTAATATTTCTACTATATACATATGTAAATTTATTTTTAATAAATATGTATTCTATTATTTTAAGTAATTTTAAGAATAATAAATAGTTTTAAGTGAATTTTAATCTCTATAATTTTAATTTATCTTATTTACCTTAATTTATCTCTAGTAATTGTAAAATGTATAAATCTGATAAGAAATGTTCTAATCGTTCTTATGACATATACTAAGTTAAGTTTTAAAGAAAACTGTTTCATGATTTTCTAATTCAATCTTAATTTTGTGTTACAATCCAAAAAAAAAAAACAACAACCCATTAACTCTCAAAATGAAAATGTCATAATTTGTTTATATTTTTTTTGGTAAACTAAAACTTGAAACAATTACTGAAATCAAATAGCAAGGAGCCTGATCTGGAACTAGAAGGATTATTGAAGCGCCATTATACAACCGTGGCGTTTTTTCAGGGAACCATGATGAATGCCGTCGATTTGGAACGAGTCAAGGTACACAACACCACCAATCAGCCAAACAAATCAGACTCAAATGCAAAATAAAAAAAAAAACAAATCTGTTAAAAAACGATCTAAAAAAAACATTCTCACCACAAAACCACCACCACAGAACATAGCTCCAAAAACCAAAAAAAAGAAAAGAAATAATGTGAATGTATGATTATTCCTTGAAAACTATTCTCAAAACTACAAGAGACCATCAATCAAAGCCCCTTCTCCTTTGTTCTTCAATTTGCAATGAAATTCGTTAAAAGGCAAATAGCAAATGCAAATGCAACCTTCCACATCAAAAGTAAAAGAAAATTTCCAAATGTCAGGAACCCGAATCATTTTCTCTTTGCATCTGTTAGAATTCTTGGTTTGTTTACAGTGTTTAAGTTTCACAAGAATAAAAAAAAGTTTCCTACAAGTTCAGCAAAACAAAATGTCTATGAATGAAACTTCTTGCCTTGCATTTGATGTGCACTCTCATCCATTTCGCTGAATGGAAAGACTTGAGAAAGCTGCTTAAATAAACAAAAAACCAGAGGATCTATGAAAATTTTCTCACTGCTGCAATTATTATTTTTTTGTTTCTTGTTATGGCTTATTTCCCCCCGTTTAAATTATTACTTTATGCGGTATTTGGCTTATGAAACATTTTTATGTTTCGTGGCTCTCCTTTACTCCTTGTTATGCTTAATTAGGGTGGGGTGGGCAGTTTTGAAAAAGAACCATTAAGGTGTCTTGTTTTGGTGTTTGTTTTAGTACAACCATCATCGGAGGCCCTTAAGTTAAGGCAATACTTCTCAAATAGATGCCACCCAATACTCCCTTTTTGCTTACCCATCAAAATTTAATTATTTTCCATTTTTCGGCAATTCAAATTAATTTTTTGCCAATGCCACAAACAATTTTGCTTATTTTATTTTAGGAAATTTGGTTTTTATTTGAGTTCTCTTACCAACTTCATTTCTCGACTTTTTTTGTTTGTTTTATATCAAACGAAAACATATGTGCTTTGGATCAAGTTATCAATGCTTCAATGGAATGAAATTTATTAGTAAAAATATATTTTTTGAAACTTTTACTTAGACATACCTACTACTTACTTAGATTGAAATCACTACTCTACTTATTTTGTAACTTCTATACATAGGCAACTGCTTCAACAACAACAATTTATTTTCAATATTATAATCAATTTACTTTTCAATTCTAAGTAGAATTTTCTTTTGAAAAAAGTTTTTAATTTAAAAAATAGGTTTTTTTTCTTTTGAAAATTGTATTCCAATAAAAGTACTTTTAACCTTATGTAAACAAACATCCATTATATAATATTTACAAATTTTAAATAATTTATGTAATTTGGAAATTATTTGTAATACAACATTAAACTTTGTATATAGTAATTTAAGTTTGTTATTATTCTTCTTCTTTGTAGTAAATATTTTTTAATTATTAAGACAATTATTTTAAGGTAAAACTAAACGCCTACTTGTTAAGCCTAACCTCAAATATCAAAACCAAAAATTAGATTGGAAGGTCCATGAAATAGACAACGAGTGGCATCACCTTTTGACAATAAGGTATCCATTTTTATCTGAATACTGAGTGAGTGGATGGGCACCTTAGTGCAGCCAATATTGGAACCGCTACACTCTTTGTCCATTTTGTATTGACCTTTCACCTGAAACATTATTGAAATTGCATTGAATTGAGCAACTTTATTTTTTACAAACTCTTTTCAATAACCACTCAAACCAAACCACCTCAAAAACCAATTGATAAATGTACTCGTGAAAATTCCCTGCATCACCACTTCAAAAATTCAACTGAAAACCCTTATTTCTAATTTGGACCAAATCCATAAATTGGTAACAAAACAATTGGTTAAACAATACAAACCAACAAAAAAAAAACTTAAAATCCAAAGAAAACCACCTGATTTGGAACTAGAAGGTTTATTCAAACGCCATTTTACTACAGTGGAATTTTTTCAAGGCACTATTATGAATCCCATCGATCTACAAAGGGTTAAGGTAATACGATTTCCGATTTCTCTTAACATCTATTCACTACCGACACTTGTTTTTTTGGTTTTCATTCCGATTCTTTTTGTTTTGTTACTCATTCATCATCATCTATTACTAAGCAATGAAAATTCTAACGAAAGAAATGTAACAAAAAAACTGCATATAAATGTTAACAAATCAAAAATTAATAACTGCATTATTTAATGTTGTCTAAATGTTAATAATTTGTAACTACATAAAACATTTTCACTCACACAGTATTTCACTTACTTTAACATTTTTGTCTGTCTGTATGGCAGAATAAATAAGAGGGAGATATCTGAGAATAAAAATATAAATTTGCAAAAAATATATAAAATATTAATTTATAAAAAATGTCTACACATTAAAAAATAATGTGTGTTACAGTGTTATGAACTCCGAACTTGTTTATTGTGTCATTCTACCACCATACACAAACACTCCGATATACCCAGAAATATATTTCGAAATCCTAAAATGTGTTAAAAAGAGAATTTGCAATGCCCCCAAAAAATATACACGATGATTACTGTTCATGGATTCCGACAGTACATATTTAACTTCCTCTTTGAAAGACGACTCATGAGTTTTCCAGAACTTGTACGAATCGACAAATTTTGTACCAATAAATTTTATGGAATAATACATACAATCGGATATTGGGGTCCTGATTTCATCAATACATGTTTTTATTCGGGAAGCTTAAACATCGCGATATAAGAACCCTAAAAATGTTCAACACGCCTACAACCACCAAAGAAATTTTTTTCCGCTTAGCAGCATATTTTATTCAATTCTCTAAAAAATATTTGTATATCTATACACGGTGCGCCTAAACTAATTTTAAATGGAAGGTGCTTACACCTGGGAAGTTTTTACAGATTCTGAAACTACTAAGGCTCATAGATGAGAAATATCAAGAAACAAAAAATCGCCGGAGGGATTTTCAAATAAATCGCGTTTTAAGTTCACATTTTTAGGGGTTCTTTAGGTTTTCACGATTTTGCTTGGAAACTGCGAGTCCTATGTTAATGGGCCTAAAGAAAATGTTATAGCTGTACCATTTTCAAGGGCATTGTCTCAATTTGAACTTCTATATTTCAAAAACGGTAAAACCTACGAAAATAACATCAAGGTCAATCTTGTGGAGAATTTTCACAGCTACAACATTTTCCAAGCAAAATCGTGAAAACCTATAGAACCCCTAAAAATGTGAACGATTTATTTGAAAATCCCTCTGGCGTTTTTTTTTTTGTTTCTTGATGTTTCTCATCTATGACGATCAGAATCTGCAAAAACTTCCCAGGCGTAAGCACTTTCCATTTAAATTTGGTTAAGGCACACCGTGTAAATGATTAGAAACGTTCCGCATTGAATCTAGATCTGGATTATATTGCACAACTCCTTCGGGTATCACCAGCACAAATGTTCAAAATTTCTTATTGCGTGCAGTTTATGGTTTGATCGATGAATATTTTAAAAAATTAACCGAAGGTAACCCTCAATATTACTAAAACATTCCACAGTGACCAACTAGTCTGGCTGGTGGACAGAGTAACTATTGCCAGGAGTGACTGACATGGTCCGACCTTT
This sequence comes from Musca autumnalis, assembly GCF_047663935.1. Classification (NCBI taxonomy): domain Eukaryota; kingdom Metazoa; phylum Arthropoda; class Insecta; order Diptera; family Muscidae; genus Musca; species Musca autumnalis. Next base: position 324,101,756 of record NW_027411644.1, read on the forward strand.
TATGGGTTATTTCCTTGGGGTATATCCTGTACAAAACTTAAAAATTTTCGTTAAAGTGAAGTTTATAGGCTGTTCGAGGATAAATTTCAAATTTTTACTGAAGGTTTTTTGCAGGTATGTAGTTCTTACATAATGGCGAAAGCTAAAAATGGAATCCTACGCATATCAAATATAATTGCTGGTGAGCACGATAATTATATGAAGGCGCGGCTCGGAAACATAAATCATGTCATAATGAGTACAAAGTCGCACCATTCCTTAAGGTATTTTCGTCGCAAAAGTCAATACTTTTGGGCTTTTATTCAGTCATTTTCACATCACTACAATACGTTCCGATATATGCGCCCCAAAATTTGCCAATATTTAGGGCCACTCTTTCATAACCTCCCACTCAAAAGTATAATTATACCTTTAGTCGTTAGACCTAGGGTATATACCCTTTCATAGGGCAAAATTTGCCTCATCAGACAATTTGGAGTCGATTTAGCAATGTAGGTCCGTCTGTCTGATTAAGGGATATACGTCGATGATTCTGGCATATTTGGTTATCACCCTCTTCAGAATATATGATTAATATCATTTCATGGGTATCACTTCGAGGTGACTTGACGTAACACAAAACAACCAACACCAATTTTTTGCCTTTTGGTCATATTTAGTATTGAACATTATGACCGCAAGTCAAAATATCTAAAGCCCTTTGGGCGCCGACCGGTTACGGTTAAAAAAGAGGATCCCAGGGTAAAAGTCTTATACCCTAGACAGACGCCAGCGTTAATTTGCATTAACTGCCTTAATTCAAATTAATTCGTGCATTATCCACATTCTTAATGCACAAAAAGGGAATTTAAACTGAATTTAGGTATTTCAATATGGCAATGCTGTAAAAGAGAGCCTATATTCATGTAGGAGAGAAAGCATATTCATGCTCTGAGGCACAATTTGCATTGCAACCAACAACATCACATTTGTTTGCCAGCAGAAACTGTCGTCTGTCAGGTTAAAATGAAATTCACATCTTTATGCAAATTAACGTTGCCGTCTAGTCTAGGGTATTAAATTTCCGAAAGCCTGTTACTTACAGAAATGTTCAATTTGAAGTTTGTTTCTGTCCAAGGGTGAAAGCCAAATCTTTTATAAACCAAAAATTAGGTGTTATGGCCACTTAATTTGGCCTTTGCGGCCATCGTTAGGGAGATCACAACGTACAAAGTAAAAACATTTTTCGGTCTTATGGCCGTGGGACGTTATGTCAAGTCGCCTCACTTCGTGTACCAAATCTTTATAAATAAAAATCAAATGTCATTCGTTGGTAATGACATCAGTTGAGAACAGCTAGGCCGATTTGGATAATTCTTTTCTTGAAATGTTCGCCATAACCCAACTTAGGTTTTTATGTAAAGGAATTTTGACCACGCCCATTTTTACACCCAATTTTTTTAATTTAATTTTTTTCTGCAAAAACTACTGAACCGACTTTGCTGAAATTGTCAGGGAATGTACAGGGATGGACCAAGAAAACAAGCTTCATATTTAAGTTAATTCGAGAGGGGCGGGGTACCTCCACTAGCGATATTTTTAAAAAGGCCATATACAAAAATTTATGAATTAATCTATAATCTAGCTACTTTTTTGGAGACCAAAATACCCGGCCACGCCTGTTTTTTAAAATATCTTATATCTTCAATACTACTGAACCGATTTCCATCAAATTTGTAGCAAAAGCTCAATGTTTGCAGTTGTTATGTATATTTTATAAATTTCGGGGGAGGTGTGTTACCTTTCCACGTCTTTAATTTAAACGATATATGTCTAAGCCAAACTTATGATTGTATCGGTTTCAGCATACAATTCGGGAGGCAATGGGGTTGTGTGTTCCCTGGATCTATATTTGGAGCCAAAATACCGGACCATGTTCACTTTTTTAGATATGTTATGAATACATGGGCTTGCCCCCGGCGAAGAAAAACGACATATTTACAACTTTCGTTAAATGGTGAGGATCAACGGTCCATCAGCAATGAAAAACGAAAATATATAAGTCTCAACAAGCGGGAGAATTCGACTTAACTATTTTCTTTAAATTATATAATTCGATTGCTTTAGGATAAAGACAGGAGACATGGTCCATAATAAATGCTATATAGCATCAATGGTCGAAAAATCCGACAAAGTCCGTAAGAGAAAAGAAAGGTTACAGACAAAGACTGTTGATAAAGTTAAAATCGTCTTCGGTTTGACAATGGACCGAAAAAGTGAGGTAGAATCTACCTATTTTTGAATTGCAAATCATAAAAATTTGTCATTAAACTCATCATGATGGGCCAACAACACGTCCCTTGGTCTGTTAGTTTAAAATAAATTTAGAAAACCGTTGTCAGTGCTGCCTGATTCAATATTTAGCCCAATAATATGGAACATCTTTTTGTGGCTGAGATTTTTATTGGTCGGTCCTATTATTTGAAACACCACAAAAAAAATTAATCTGCATATATCTCAGATCAACGACGTATCCAGGGGGAGGCCCGGGAAACAGTAATCATTTGTGTTTGGGACTAATTATTCAACCCCCCAAAAAAGAGACATATATTGCAATATTAAAAAAAAAAATGTTTCAATTATGATAAAATAAATTTTATTTTAGTTTCAAATATTGCAATTTGAAAATCACACATACAGATATTTCCTTAGTCCTTTAAAAAACATTTACGCCACTTATATTATTAAAAAAAACTATAGCTATAAAAGGTGAAATGATTATAAACTAAAATTTAAGTTCAAATATATACAAAATAAGTGAACTTCTTTAGAAATGTAAATATGTACGTATAAATTAGTTGTGTGATTAAAAATAGTACGAAATAAACAAAAAAAGAAACAATTATGAGCAAATTCGGAAAAATAAATCTTGTTAAATGCACCAGAATCGCGGTAATTCGTACCTCGATAAATCGAAAACCTCGATAATTCGTATAAACGGTCGGTCTCTTAAAGCCATTTCCTTCGCATTTTAACCTCGCTAATTCGAAATCCTCGATAATTCGTATAAAATTGCTGATCCCTTGGATTACGAATTATCAAGGTTCTGCTGTAATTCCCATTGTTTTTGTTTTATAAAATAATTTATTTCCTAATGATTTAAATTCACTTTATAATATTTCTCTTTTTTATGAAATTGTATTTATTAACAGAAAGTTTTAAATTATATAAAATGTTGTCTATAACACTGTATCCTAATAGAATATTTATATTTAATAATAAAATATAGTTAATGCTAACAATTACTTTAACTTGGCGTATCTGAATTACTTAAATATTTGTAAAAACCAATAAAATCCAACCAAATATTTAAAGTAGCAACTACCATCATAAGGAGATGTTTGGCTTTCCCAATTTTGTGGTCTAACGAAGATAAGACCCCCCAATTATTCCGAGGTCCATGAGACTGTACTTTTTAAAATAATAATAATCTTAGAGTAAAATACAATTTCATAATTGTTCACACAACTTTTAGAGAATTTTATATTTGCACTGAAGTTTTGTTTATAGTGGTTTCACAATCTATATATATACTACATACTTATATAACATTACAACAAAAACAACTCCACTACTTTGAAGCTTTAAATGTGATTTCATGTCTATCGCTAAATCTTTATAACAAAAACAACAATACACCCACACAACAAATACAAAAATGTACGATGTATTGGATTCAGGTCAAATATGTTAAATGTTTAAATGTAAATTAGATATTTTAATATATTTATGAAAATAATAATAATAAAAAATAAACGAAAATTTAAGAAAATATCTCTATATATACTCTTAAGAAGAAAGCAAAGTATATAGTCAATATTAAGTCTGATACAGAATTTTTCCTTCAGTTTTGAAATGCGATTTGGAAAAATGAAGTTGTATGTTATGTAAATTTTATTATTCCCTTAATGGATACTATTGCCGTAACATATTGTAATATTTAAAGTTAAATAAAATTTTGATTAACGATAAGTAAAAAAAGATCATTGCAAAATAATCAAAAATGTCTATGACATACCTCGCGTTAATACGAATGAAATCAATTTGTTAGCGAATAGCTTAGGATAACTGTAACAAATAACTTGTAATTTTTATTGTAAATGCGTTGTTACATAAAATAATTATTTGTAAAGGTAATGCCAAGTAAGAGAAAACAAATTTGCAGTAATTAAAGAAACAAATAATTTTTTTACTCGACCTTACCTTTATAAAAATTATTATTGTATTAGTTTTTTAGATTTTGAAAAATTGTTTTTGTTTCTTTTTTGTGAAATTTGTGAAAGTATTTTTTGTTTTTTTTTTTTAATTAATTTTCAAGTTATTTAGGCGCATGCGGCTATTGTTTTTATTTTTAATAGGGCATGTGTAAATAATTCTTTATTGCAAATGTAGAAAACCATAGGCATTTAAGAATTTTCTTGATTTTTCTTTTTGAAAATCTTTGGTTTTAAAATTTTTTTAATAATTATTTTTTACAAATTGTTAGATTAAATTTAAACAGTTGTAATGTAAATCTGCAATTTTCACTTTAGTCCGGAAACGATCTTCTTATATTTTTTGAGAATTCGGGTACCTCCCACACAAATTTCGAAAAAAACAGTTTGGGACCTGCTTTCGAATTGCTTTGATTTCGCTGCCCCGATCTACCGATATACCATATCGGTTCACTCCGTTAGGTACCTCCACAACAAAAGTTCGAAAAAAATGTGCGTATGATAATTCTTAAATAAAGTAACCAATTTGTCCATACTTTTCGTATCTTAATAGCATTTCTTTTTGTGTTAGCGCTTCTATTACGACAGTACACGTTTTTTCAGGGGAAAGTCCATACTTTCTGAGAAAATAGTCAGAAGGTTTAAAAAACCCCTATGACACCAGGTGTAGTGGCTGGACCGCATGATAAATCTTGAACGGACCAGCCGAATCGGTCCAAAATTTGGACTTCGAATCCCATTTTTCTTGTAACAACTTGTATTCGCTTTCCCCATTATGACGGCACATGTTTTTTCATGAGATAATGGCCAAAAGGCTCCAAAAAAGTCTGCCGGCACCAACTGGGTAGTACGTAAGATAACCCTCGAAGGGAGAACCCGATTTGGTCCAAACGTTTTACATCGCATTATATAGACGTCAGAAGTATTGTATGTTACTACTCTTCTTTAAGTCCGAAGCTGAGGGTATGTCTCTGTCGGCCAAGCCGACTGATACTTTTTTACTTGTTAGTAACAATTTTACTGAGGTATGGAGAATTTTGAACGCGAAGCCGGCTTTAAGTCTGCCCAATCGTGAACATTCGTATATCCCGACTGGAGCTCTACTACGCCAAGAAACTTACTTTTATAAATTAACGGATTGGACATTGCATCCTATTTAATTTGAAAAAAATAGTGAAATTGGACCCAAAGTGAAAATGGGTCTTATGACCGCGGTTCGAAGGGTCAAAACGACCGTGTTGTTGACCAGTGTAAATTAAAAAAAAATTACAAAATATGTTTCTTGTGGTCATATTTTCTACGTGTGTCCGGAGAGTACTGGCAGTCGGTGATGTAAACCGTTACAATGTAATCTAAACAAGCTGCCTATTGTATTGCCAAAAGCAGATACATAATGCAAAACGATCGTCGAACATCGCTTAAACTGCACTTAAGCGAAAATTGTTAGCTTTTGTGAGGAAGCTACCCGATATTGTCCTACCTAAATTTGGAAGACATTTAACGATGTGCAAATTTTGGACAAAATCAGATACTCATTATCGTGCTTATAAATAATTTCAGTTGGTTCCTGCAGGTTTTTTTAGAGCTTAGAAAGTATGGATTGACTCCCTTAAAAACTGCAAACTGCTCCAAAAACATAAAAACGAAAATGTTTGACACATCGTGTGGCAAGTAGGCCCATATTTGGACCTGATATATTTCTGAAAGAAATATTACGATACATAAACTTTGCACCATATCGGTTACTCCCATCGATAGTTATCGTGTGAACTATTTTAGCAAACAAGTTTGTCTTTTGTTGGGTTACTGCAATGGTGGGCCATATCGGTAGGCCCATCATCTATGGACAAATAAAATGCTGAATTTTTAGGGAATTTTGGGGCCTTTGACTTGACAATTGTGGTTCTGAATATTATGGACATAAGGGAGGCCAAAAAATAAAATAAAATAAAAAAAATAAAATATAATAAAATAAAATAAAAATAAAATAAAATAAAATAAAATAAAATAAAATAAAATAAAATAAAATAAAATAAAATAAAATAAAATAAAATAAAATAAAATAAAATAAAATAAAATAAAATAAAATAAAATAAAATAAAATAAAATAAAATAAAATAAAATAAAATAAAATAAAATAAAATAAAATAAAATAAAATAAAATAAAATAAAATAAAATAAAATAAAATAAAATAAAATAAAATAAAATAAAATAAAATAAAATAAAATAAAATAAAATAAAATAAAATAAAATAAAATAAAATAAAATAAAATAAAATAAAATAAAATAAAATAAAATAAAATAAAATAAAATAAAATAAAATAAAATAAAATAAAATAAAATAAAATAAAATAAAATAAAATAAAATAAAATAAAATAAAATAAAATAAAATAAAATAAAATAAAATAAAATAAAATAAAATAAAATAAAATAAAATAAAATAAAATAAAATAAAATAAAATAAAATAAAATAAAATAAAATAAAATAAAATAAAATAAAATAAAATAAAATAAAATAAAATAAAATAAAATAAAATAAAATAAAATAAAATAAAATAAAATAAAATAAAATAAAATAAAATAAAATAAAATAAAATAAAATAAAATAAAATAAAATAAAATAAAATAAAATAAAATAAAATAAAATAAAATAAAATAAAATAAAATAAAATAAAATAAAATAAAATAAAATAAAATAAAATAAAATAAAATAAAATAAAATAAAATAAAATAAAATAAAATAAAATAAAATAAAATAAAATAAAATAAAATAAAATAAAATAAAATAAAATAAAATAAAATAAAATAAAATAAAATAAAATAAAATAAAATAAAATAAAATAAAATAAAATAAAATAAAATAAAATAAAATAAAATAAAATAAAATAAAATAAAATAAAATAAAATAAAATAAAATAAAATAAAATAAAATAAAATAAAATAAAATAAAATAAAATAAAATAAAATAAAATAAAATAAAATAAAATAAAATAAAATAAAATAAAATAAAATAAAATAAAATAAAATAAAATAAAATAAAATAAAATAAAATAAAATAAAATAAAATAAAATAAAATAAAATAAAATAAAATAAAATAAAATAAAATAAAATAAAATAAAATAAAATAAAATAAAATAAAATAAAATAAAATAAAATAAAATAAAATAAAATAAAATAAAATAAAATAAAATAAAATAAAATAAAATAAAATAAAATAAAATAAAATAAAATAAAATAAAATAAAATAAAATAAAATAAAATAAAATAAAATAAAATAAAATAAAATAAAATAAAATAAAATAAAATAAAATAAAATAAAATAAAATAAAATAAAATAAAATAAAATAAAATAAAATAAAATAAAATAAAATAAAATAAAATAAAATAAAATAAAATAAAATAAAATAAAATAAAATAAAATAAAATAAAATAAAATAAAATAAAATAAAATAAAATAAAATAAAATAAAATAAAATAAAATAAAATAAAATAAAATAAAATAAAATAAAATAAAATAAAATAAAATAAAATAAAATAAAATAAAATAAAATAAAATAAAATAAAATAAAATAAAATAAAATAAAATAAAATAAAATAAAATAAAATAAAATAAAATAAAATAAAATAAAATAAAATAAAATAAAATAAAATAAAATAAAATAAAATAAAATAAAATAAAATAAAATAAAATAAAATAAAATAAAATAAAATAAAATAAAATAAAATAAAATAAAATAAAATAAAATAAAATAAAATAAAATAAAATAAAATAAAATAAAATAAAATAAAATAAAACAAGTAAGAAAGTATCAGTCGGCTTTTCCGGCAGAGATATACCCTCAGCCTGTGTATACTGAAATAATTTTTTCCCAAAATACGTATGTATTTAAGGGGTTTTAAAAATTTTGGGCGTTTGAACCGACAAAAATGTTGATAAGGATTAAAGATCAAAAGTTTTGCGGAGGAGATACTAAAAGGAATGGATCGACATTGGCCGTTATGGAAGTGGATCTCCAGCCACAACATATGGTGCCATAGGGGGTTTTTACACTATACGGGCTGTTTGCTCAAGAAGTATGGACTTGCCCCTAAAAAACTTTTACCATCGTAATTGAGGCAGCGAATGCAAGTTGCTGCAGCAAAAATCAGTGATTCGTTATTAGGTCATAAAGTGAACTTATCCGAAATTTTGTGTGGGAGGTACCGGATGGAGTGGACAAATATAGTCCATATTTGAACCTGATCTATATCTGGTAGATATATTAGGATGTGTAAAGTATAGACCAATTCGGCCACTCCCTTCAAGAGTTACCGTACGAACAATTTTGAACATTTTTGAACTTTTGTGGGGGAGGTAACTGATGGAGTGGACCGATATGGCTTATCTTCAAACTTAAACTATGTTTGGACAAAATTTTACTAAGGCCATATTTTCTACTGAATCGGCAGATCCGTTCGAGAGTTATCTTGCGCTCCAACCACCTCACACGGTGTCATAGGGTTTTTTTGCAACTTTGGTGCTATTTTCTCAGGAAGTGTGGACTTGCCCTTGATGAAACTTGTACCGTCGTATGGGGGGCAGTGAATACAAGTTGCTAAAACAAAAATCAAAGAGATTCGAGAGCAGGTCCTCAACTGAACTTATCCCAAATTTTGTGTGGGAGGTACCCGAAGGAGTGGACCGATTGAGTCCATATTGGAAACTCATCTAAGTCTTGTAGACATTTCACGATTTGCAAAGTATGGGCCAAATCGGTTACTCCCTTCAAGAGTTATCGTACGTACAAATTTTCCGAACATTTTCGAACTTTTGTGGGGGAGGTACCCGAAGGAGTGGACCGATATAACCCATCTTCGAACTTAAACTAAGTTTGGACAAAATATTACGAAAGCCAATTTTGGATCGAATCAATTGATCCGTTCGAGAGTTATCGTGCGCTCCATCCAGCCAGACAGACAGACAGACGGACGGACATTGCTCAATCGACTCCAAATTGTCTGAAACACATTTCGTCCAAACATACTTGGGGTCTAAAACCATTATTTCGATGAGGCACATTTTGCCTGTATGAAAGTGTATATACCCTCGTTAGCATAAATGCTGAGGGTATTAAAATATATGAGAAATGGTTATAAATTTTTTACCTCCATTATCCGGGAAAATCGATTATCCATAATATCTGCTGTCACAAATAATCGAGTTTCGACTGTATTTGCAGATTTACATTCTTCAGTTTACAAGTTTTTCGAATCTCTAATATTTCTTTCAATTTTATTTTAGGTATGGTTGTAGGCTTTATAGTATAAACAAGTTTTTAAAATATTCGATTATATTTGCAATGTGTATATATTATAGTGCAATGTTTTATTCACATTTGACCTGATGCAGCACCTTTATTTAAAAACAAAAATCAAAATATTTACACAAATTGAATGCATGCAATTATTTCACATTGATGTTTGTTGTTGCCATATTTTATGTACATATGTATTTCTAACCAAAAGCACATACAAATAAATATTTATATATTTCCAACAATGGTTTTGTTCCTTAAAATCAAAAATTTTTCATTATGAATATGTTTTTAAATTGAAAATATTAGATTAGATTATAAATGTTAACAGGCGAGAGATTTCTCACTTTCACTGTTTCGCCCAGGGAGAAGTCAAATAAGGAATGACAACTTTAATTTTTTGAAATTAAAATATTGAACAATAATACCTACATAGTATTTAATATTTCAATTTCGAAAATCAAACATAATATCTATTTTTGGCTTCTATCTTTTCAATTATAATAGGTGAGATAGTGAAAGAGAAAAAAACTCCCAAAAGTGAACATTTATAATTTGGCTGCATATAACAAATTAATAGTAAATAAATATGTCTTGGATTTTTAAGGAACAAAGCTTAAATTTATTTTCATTTTTTATTTAAATCAATATGATTTCACTTTCTTATTGTTTATGTTTTTCAGTTTTGATTTCATTTGTGTTTTCTTTTTGTTTTGCATATAAATAAATGCTTACTTCAAGTCATTAACTTCATAAATGGGCTTTCAATTGTTGACTCTGTGTCACCCATACACACCAAAAATACCAACCACAATACTCATACATACTTACATACATATAAATATATGTACCTGTACATGTCACATCAATTTGCATTTGATAACAAATGAAAAAAGAACGACGGAAACTGAACACATACCAATACCAACATTTCGTCCAATTTATGTGATAAATGTTTAAATCCATCCACCCAACCCATCCACACTCACACAAACACATATTTAAAAGGAAAATCATACCACAATTCATTTAATTCAATTCAAAAATTAATACAACTAATTTCCAACAAAACAAAAATAATAATATAAAAAAAACACACACATCCAAAAACACAATAAATTCTACAGACCAAAAAAACACAACAACAACAACAACTTTAAATGTATAATAACTTAATTATATTCTTCTATAATACTATTATTAAGGTCCACGAAGCTGATGCCTGTTTAGTCCTGGCAAATAAATATTGTCAGGATCCAGATGCTGAAGATGCTGCCAATATAATGCGCGTCATTTCTATCAAAAATTATAGTGATGATATAAGAGTTATTATACAATTAATGCAATATCACAATAAGGTAATAATATTGGTTTTAAATTCACAAATTCAAGTATTAATGCTAGACTAAAAAAAAAAAACAGAAAAAAGTAAAGTAAATTAACTTAAAAAAAAACTAACTAACTACTAACACACGCACTCTCTTAAAAAACGTATGCATGTATACCGGAAGTGGATATTGAGTAGGTCCCTATGCCGTTTACATATGGGACCCATATAACACTTTGTGTGTAAAATGTTGTTATAACTCGTATGCTATCTATGTATGTGTTGTCGTCACCCTATGATCCCCCAAAACACCAATACCACTACCAACCACCACCACAACCCATACTAACAAAGTCCGTTTAGTCCGCGTTAAGCAACCACAAGTGATCCTGGGATCATTTACACCCCACTCGTCTGGGATTGTGTGTATACTTGCCATTTCATTTCCCCCCTCCCTATGTGTTTTTTTTTTATTTTCTTAATACCGATCTTGAGATCAATGCGAAAAATATTTAAAAATATAAACTCAATACCACATATCCATCTAAATACTCGTTGTTACAATGCGCCATTGATCCTTCCAGTAGAAAAGTGACAACTTCTCCGGAAAGTTGTCGAAAGTTGTTCCGTAACCGGCTTTTGATGTTGTTAATGTTCAATTCGTAATTTCGATGAAACGAAACTAAAAAAAATTGTTCAATTTTTATTTGTAATTTTGTGACATCCATTTGTAGGCCTATTTACTAAATATCCCATCGTGGGATTGGAAACAGGGTGATGATGTCATCTGTTTGGCTGAACTGAAGCTGGGTTTTATCGCACAAAGCTGTTTGGCGCCAGGATTCTCAACCATGATGGCCAATTTGTTTGCCATGCGTTCCTTTAAAACGGTAAGTTGAACTCACACACTCTCATGAACATCTAAATCACATCTATACCGCCTTCCCGCCTGAGGATGGCGGGAATCAACAGAAAATACTAATCTTAGCAGTACCACCACAAACATTATCACAAACATTAGCAGGAACAAAACAAGAACTTCTGATCCACACAGATTCTTTGCTGCCAATTCTTAGTTGACATTTCTATTCGCTAGCAAAGAGAAAAAAACTTATTTTAAATATTTTGAAAACTTAAAAACTGAGCAAAACAAACAAAATAAAACATCTACTGATTCTAATTGATTCGCTACAGTCGCCAGACATGCAGTCTTGGACAAATGATTATCTACGTGGCACAGGCATGGAAATGTACACAGAAACCTTGAGTCCGACATTTATCGGGATACCTTTTGCTCAGGCCACTGAGTAAGTTAACAAAATGCGCAGGCATTTGTTTTTGTCAAATAAATACAAATAAACAAATAAATAATACGCCTATTTAAAATAAGATGTTATAAGAATCGTATGAATTATACACTTACTTGTATGTCTATGGAACAGAACATTATACACACCTCTCTATCCCCCTACCCCATTTCTTAAGGAAAAAAAACTACCTACACTTTGTTTGAGCGTCTTTAGTTAAGTTCTTTGGAATTTTTAAGTTATGGTTTGTCTAAAATTAAGTTTTAATTTTTCTAGTTTTGATTTGAAACAATTGTAAGCTTATTATTTCAAAATCATTTCGTTTGTACAGAACTATTTTTTAGTTTTATTTCCGTTACTATGCCATGTTTTTGAGTGAAAAGGGCGATAAGTTCGGCCGGGACGAACTTTGTATACCCTCCACTATAATTTATATTAGAACCATATTTCAGCTGAGAATCGGGCGGTACCGTTCAACGGGGGCTATACTTAAACGTGAACCGAAAATTTTGTGCACAAATATATTATATATAGCTCCAAAGGACAAAATAATGTGTGTGAGAACAATGACGCTAAAAACTGTAAATACGGAAAATCGGGAGGTAACGTTCTAAGGGGAGTATATAAAAAGTGGACCTGTAGCGATCATTTTCTGTTGGAATGTTTTAATACCCCATCGAAGACTTTATACCAAATTTCCGCTACTTTGGTTAGATAATTTCCAAAATCCAGAGGCACCGTTCAATGGGGGATATATCACAGATTTCTGTAGAAAAGTTTATATCCCAATCGAAGCCTAAATACCAAATATCAGCAATTTCGGTTGCATGATGCAGTTAAAACCTTAAAGATTCCAAAAATCGGAGAGTGGCGTTTTATGGGCGCTATTTCAAAACGTTGGCCTGCTCCAACAAATTACTGGAGTAAAGTTTTGTAGCCCAAGCGAAGACTAAATACCAAATTTCAGCCATTTCAATGGGATGGTATGGAATTTTTTGACTACTAGGAACAATAAATGACAAATAACATACAATTAAGACCGAAAATGTAGATATCAAGTAAGAAAATATCAGTCAGCAGAGCCGACAGAGATATACCATCTGCCTCGGACCTAAGGAAATGAAACAACACAATACTGCTGACGTCTATAGGGGTTTTTTGAATTTTTGGGCCAATTTCTCAGGAAGTATGGATTTGCTCTCGAAAAAGTTATTGACAAAAATTTAAAAACGATCCCAGATGAGTTCTTATACCGTACCCGAACGACTGGTCCGATGAAGTCGTCATTAGGCCATAATTGGAGACTCTAAGAAATAATACAATGTACAACGTTTGGACCCGTCAAGTGTTATCTTAGGTACTACCCAGTTTAGTTGGCTTTTGTTTTAGACCACTATCTCAGGAAGTATGGACTTGTTACCGACAACAACAAAAATGCGCCTTCGTAACGGACCCCATAAGAAGAACTTTTTGGAAAACTAATTTCCATTATCTCAAAACTAATTTCCATAAACGATCCGCAATGAGCTGTTAAACTGCACTTTTCCCAAAATTTTTGTGGGAGGTACCCGAAAGGCGGGACCGATATAGTTACAGTGACCAATATTTTTGAATGAAAATAGAGTACATATACAAATATGTAAAAAGTTACACGCCAAAATAAGAGGACGGAAAAGCTTTCGAGGTCTTCTAAAGAACAGCAAAGCAACTGAAGACCACTGGAGGTATTCAAAAGTCAACAGAAGACCTTTCCATGTCTTCTAAAGACAACCGAAGACCTTTGAAGATCTCCTATATACAGCAGAAGACCTTTCGAGGTCTTTTATAGACAACAGAAGATATCTTAAGGGCTTCTAAAGGCAACGTAAGACGTTTGGAGGTCTTCTAAAGGCAACAGGAGATCTTTGGAGGTATTCTAAAGACAACAAAAGACCTTTGGATGTCTTCGAAAGCCAACAGAAGACCTTTGGAGGTCTTCTAAAGACATCAGAAGATATTTGGAGGTCTTCTAAAGCCAACAGAAGACCTTTGGAGGTCTCCTATATACAGCAGAAGACATTTCGAGGTCTTTTAAAGACAACAGAAGATCTCTTGAGGTTTTCTAAAGACAACATAAGACTTTTGGATGTCTTCTAAAGGCAACAGGAGATCTTTGTAGGTCTTCTAAAACCAACAGAAGTCCTTTAGAGGTCTTCTTAAGACAACAAAAGACCTTTGGATGTCTTCGAAAGTAAACTGAAGACCTTTGGAGGTCTTCTGAAACGACCTTTGGATGTCTTCGAAAGCCAACAGAAGACCTTTGGAGGTCTTCTTATGACAACAAAAGTCCTTTGGGTGTCTTCGAATGCCATGGAGGTCTTCTAAAGACATAAGAAAACCTCTAGAGGTATTCTAAAAACAACAGAAAAACTTCTATAGATCTTATATGGACAACAGAAGACCTTTGGAGGTCTTTTATAGACATCAGAAGACTTTTGGAGGTCTTCTAAAGGCAACCGGAGACCTTTGGAAGTCTTCTTAAGACAAAAGAAGACCTTTGGAGGTCTTCTGAAAGCAACTGATGACCTTTGGTCAATAGAAGACCTTTGGATGTCTTCTAAAGACAACAGAAGATTTGTGGAGGTCTTCTAAAGCCAACAGAAGACCTTTGGAGGTCTTCTAAGGACATCAGAAAATATTTGGAGGTCTTCTATAGCCAACAGAACACTTTTGTAAGTCTTCTAAAGACAACAGAAGATTTGTGGAGGTCTTCTAAAGCCAACAGAACACCTTTGGAGGTCTTCTAAGGACATCAGAAGATATTTGGAGGTTTTCTATAGCCAACAGAACACTTTTGGGGCTCTTCTTCAGACAACAAAAGACCTTTGAATGTCTTCGAAAGCCAACAGAAGACTTTTGGAGGTCTTCTAAGGACATCAGAAAATATTTGGAGGTCTTCTAAAGCCAACAGAACACTTTTGAAGGTCTTCTTATGACAACAAAAGACCTTTGCATGTCTTCTAAAGCCAACAGAAGACCTTTGGAGGTCTTTTAAAGTCATCAGAAAAGCTGTGGAGGTATTCTAAAGGCAACAGAAAAACCTCTATAGGTCTTAAGGCCTCGTTACATAAGAGGATTTCTGGCTTAATTCATTATGTTGCATGTTCTTCCGGCTTTAAGTCAAAAGTCAAAGCATACGAAAATCGTGTTTCAGCACACATTCAGCCGCGTAGAGATGCGGCAACTCTACGCGGCTGAATGTGTGCTGAAACACGATTTTCGTATGCTTTGACTTTTGACTTAAAGCCGGAAGAACATGCAACATAATTGATTAAGCCAGAAATCCTCTTATGTGACGAGGCCTTAATATGGACAACAGAAGATCTTTGGAGGTCTTCTAACGACATCAGAAGATATTTGGAAGTCTTCTAAAGCCAACAGAACACTTTTAGAGGTCTTCTAAAGGCAACCGGAGAACTTTGGAGGTCTCCTTAAGACAACAGAAGACCTTTGGAGGTCTTCTAAATGCAACTGATGACCTTTGGCCAATAGAAGACTTTGGAGGTCTTCTAAAGACAACAGAAGATTTTTGGAGGTCTTCTAAAGCCAACAGAACACTTTTGGGGCTCTTCTTAAGACAAAACAAGTAAAAAAGTATCAGTCGGCTTTGCCGACAGAGGTATACCCTCAGCATGTGTATATTGAAACAATTTTTTCCCAAAATACGTATGTATTTAGGTGGTTTTAAAAAAATTGGGCGTTTGAACCGACAAAAATTTTGATTGGGATTAAAGATCAGAAGTTTTGCGGAGGAGATACTAAAAGGAATGGATCGACATTGACCGTTATGGAAGTGGATCTCCAGCCACAACATATGGTGTCATAGGGGGTTTTTACACTCTTCGGGCTGTTTGCTCAAGAAGTATGGACTTGCCCCTAAAAAAACTTTTAATATCGTAATTGAGGCAGCGAATACAAGTTGCTTCAACAAAAATCAAAGTGATTCGATATCAGGTCTTAAAGTGAACTTATCCGAAAATTTTGTGTGGGAGGTACCGGATGGAGTGGACAAATATAGTCCATATTTGAACCTGATCTATATCTGGTAGATATATTAGGATGTGTAAAGTATAGACCAATTCGGCCACTCCCTTCAAGAGTTACGGTACGAACAATTTTTCCGAACATTTTTGAACTTTTGTGGGGAAGGTACCCGAAAGAGTGGACCGATATGGCTTATCTTCAAACTTAAACTATGTTTGGACAAAATATTACTAAGGCCATATTTTGGACCGAATCGGCAGATCCGTTCGAGAGTTATCTTGCGCTCCAACCACCTCACACGGTGTCATAGGGGTTTTTCTGCAACTTTCATGCTATTTTCTCAGGAAGTATGGACTTGCCCCTGATGAAACTTGTACCGTCGTATGTAGGGCAGTGAATACAAGTTGCTAAAACAAAAATCAAAGCGATTCGAGAGATGGCCCTAAACTGAACTTTTCCGAAATTTTGTGTGGGAGGTACCCGAAGGAGTGGATCTATTGAGACCATATTGGAACCTCATATTACTCTAGTAGAAAGTTTACGCTATACAAAGTATGAACCAAATCGGTCACTCCCTTCAAGAGTTATCGTGCGCACAAACTTTCCGAACATTTTCGAACTTTTGTGGGGGAGGTATCGGAAGGAGTGGACCGATGTAGCTCATCTTCGAACTTAAACTAAGTTTGGGCAAAATATTACGAAAGCCAAAATTTGAACCGAATCGGTTCATCCGTTCGAGAGTTATCGTGCGCTCCAGCCAGCAGGACAGACAGACAGACGGACGGACATGGCTAGATCGACTCCAAATTGTCTGAAACACATTTCGTCCAAAAATACTTGGGGTCTAAAACCATTATTTCGATGAGGCACATTTTCATCGTATCAAAGTGTATATACCCTCCTTAGCCTAAAGGCTGAGGGTATAAAAAGACCCTTGATTGTCTTCGAAAGCCAACGGAAGACCTTTGGAGGTCTTCTATAGCCAACAGAACACTTTTGGAGGTCTTCTTAAGACAACAAAAAAACTTTACAGACAGAACACTTTTGGAGGTTTTCCTAAGACAACAAAAGACCTTTGGATGTCTTCGAAAGCCAACAGAAGACCTTTGAAGGTCTTCTAAGGACACCAGAAGATATTTGGAGGTCTTTTAAAGCCAACAGAACACTTTTGGAGGTCTACTAAAGGCAACCGGAGACCTTTAGAAGTCGTCTTAAGACAGCAGAAGACCTTTGGAGGTCTTCTAAAAGCAACTGATGACCTTTGGTCAATAGAAGACCTTTGGAGGTCTTCTAAAGACAACAGAAGATTTGTGGAGGTCTTCTAAAGCCAACAGAAGACCGTTAGAGGTCTTCTTAAGACAACAAAAGACATTTGGATGTCTTCGAAAGCCAACAGAAGACCTTTTGAGGTCTTCTAAGAACATCAGAAGATATTTGGAGGTCTTCTATAGCCAATAGAACACTTTTGGGGCTCTTCTTAAGACAACAAAAGACCTTTGCATGTCTTCGAAAGCCAACAGACGACTTTTGGAGGTCTTCTAAGGACATCGGAAGATATTTGGAGGTCTTCTATAGCCACCAGAACACTTTTGGGGCTCTTCTTAAGACAACAAAAGACCTTTGAATGTCTTCGAAAGCCAACAGAAGACTTTTGGAGGTCTTCTAAGGACATCAGAAGATGGAGGTCTTTTAAAGCCAACAGAACACTTTTGGAGGTCTTCTAAAGGCAACCGGAGACCTTTGGAAGTCTTCTTAAGACAAAAGAAGACCTTTGGAGGTCTTCTAAGAGCAACTGATGACCTTTGGATGTCTTCTAACGACATCAGAAGATATTTGGAGGTCTTCTAAAGCCAACAGAACACTTTAGGAGGACTTCTTAAGACAATCAAAAACCTTTGCATGTCTTCTAAAGCCAACAGAAGACCTTTGGAGGTCTTTTAAAGTCATCAGAAAAGCTCTGGAGGTATTCTAAAGACAACAGGAAAACCTCTATAGGTCTTATATAGACAACAGAAGATCGGAGGTCTTCTATAGACATCAGAAGACTTTTGGAGGTCTTCTAACGACACAAGATTCTGCCTAGGGTTTACTCATTTCATCGAATTTCCTAGGTATTCACATATTCACGTGCGTTTGTAAAACAAATCAAAAGTAGAGAACATAGAGTACGCCCAACGAAAATAGAGGACAAATTAAGTAATTTAAAAAAATATATATAGCACGTATACCTAAAATAAAGTACTGTACTCTATAATAGAGTACGGTTGGTCACCGTAGATATAGTCCATATTGCAACCTGTAACACGACTAGGTGAAACTCCATCTTAAACTTTACTTTTTCCTAATTTTGTGTGGAAGGCATCCGCACGAATGGATCGATATAGTCCATATTCGAACCTGTAGTGCGATTCTCTAACTCATTTTTTGAGTTAACGACAATTGTCTGTAAAAATAAAATGCTTATAATTTCGACAGTTACCCATGTTTTTCGGTAAGTTAGAGACAAATAAAAAGCAAACTTCTACCGATTGCAAGATTGTTGTCAACTTTGATTTGAACTTTTTATTCATAATTTTGCGTTTTAATTTTACCGATTTTTGTCGGTAACTCAAAAAATGAGTTAGAGAATCGCACTACTGATCTATGTCTGGAAGTAATATTAGCATATGCAAAGTTATGACCAATTCGGTTACTCCCTTCGAGAGTTAGGGTGCACATCATCTTAGCGAAAAAATTTAAACTTTAGAGGGGGAGGTACCGGAAGGAGTGAACCGATGTAACCCACCTTCAAACTTAAACTAAATTAGGACAAAAAATTACGAATGCCAAATGATGGACCCAATCGGTTGCTTCCTTCGAGATTTATCGTGCGCACCAGCCAGATAGACTAAAGGACGGACAGATATTGCTCAATCGACTCCAAATTGTCGGAAACAGATTTCGTTCAAACATACGACCCCAAGTATGTTTGGACGAATTTCGATGAGGCACATTTCTGGTCTTATCAAAGTGTATATACCCTCTTTAACCCAAAGCTGAGAGTATATCGTTATATGGGGGCTATACCCAAACGTCTACCTATATAGGCTGTTTTTTTGTGAAACACTTTTCTTAGAAAATCCCACATTACAACCAATTCGGCGGTCATATGGAACTAATACCTTCAAAATCCCTAAATGTGATGCGTCACGTTATATGAGGCTTATACTAAAACGTGGACCTATATAAATGATTTTGGTTGAAATGGAAATACAAATACCAAATTACAACAACAAATCGGAGGACAAGCGGGGCTAATACCTTCAAAATTCCTTAAAGCGTTGACCCTTCACGTGTGTCTTTGTATGGGGCCTACATCAAAACGTGGACCTATATAACCCATTTTCAATACCAAAATGACTGCGGCTCTACAATACATTTGACCACCTACTTCAATCCTTTCAGGCGCTAGAGTGATTTCCACAGACGGGCAGACAAACGGAGAACTCTAGTGTGTGTGACCTTGGGCTTATTTATACAAATCGTATTTTTTGAGATATTGAATACCAAATAACGTGTCCAATCCCTGCATATCGTAATATTTCCTTCAGACTTTGGTTAGGTTCGAATGTGGACTAAATCGGCCCATTCCCTTGGGTACTTCCCACACATAATTTTAAAATTCTCCGCAAAAGTGCAGTTTAAGGACATATATTGAATCGTTTCCGCAGCCCTATTATCATGCCACGTTCTTTTGAGGGCGCAAGTCCACACTTCCTCAGATAATGGCTCAAAAGATCTAAAAACCCCTCTGCACATCCTACAATTTCTTCGAAGCATACATGAATTTCCAAGAAGATCTAAATCGAAAAACAATTTCGGGAACTCCCCTCATAAACATTAAAATTGTTCGCTTATGTGTAGTTTAAAGACATTCGGGTATCGTTAGAAAAATTTTACCGAATGTATTCCCTGTGGTCAAGTACACTCAAAGAAAATTACGTTGTATCAATTAAATTTTTCACCGATTTTGAAACAACGTATGACTTCATTGTATTAATGAAAAAGTTTCGTTGAGTTTCAAAGTTTCAGTTCAAAGTTTGATTTTAAAAATGACTTTAATTATTGTTGCATAGGATAAATGTGAAAGTTACATAGCAATAATAGAATTGTAACTTCTAACTACCTTATTGAATTAATAAAGACATATCATTGCATAGTTGAGGAAATTTAATTGGAATAATGAAAAAACTCATTATTGTTATTTAATGAAACTTTTCATTTATTCGATGAAGCTCTACGTTGGTTCAAAATCAATGAAACATTTTTGGTTCAGTGTAAATTCTTTCTGAAAAGTGGTCCAAAATCTCTTAAAAAAATCGTAACCAAACCAAATGGTTGGTAAATACCGTAACTATCGAAAGCAGTGATTACAGTTAAATCTAGTTCGTATATGGATAATATCGACAGAACTTATGTTTGTCAGTGTAATTTCAAATTTTCAAAGGTGAATTTATAATAACCATGCCGTAATAATATTGTAAGGGAATATGTATAACTTATGAAGCCGTCAATTTCCTAAACCTTTGCTCAAAAACATGGCATAACATTTATTTTCATTTCTCCCTTTTTCCATTGTTGTACAAATTTTCCAAAAAATAATGTGTTTTGTACATTCCTCAAACAAACAAATCAACAACATCAACTTATTTGTATTGTTGTAATTATTGTCAAATAATTATTAAAAAAACAAAGTATGAAACAAATTATTGCTGTCTATTTCAAATAAACAATATATTATTTATGTTTCTTCATAAATGTTCAAAAAAAAAGAGAAAATTGATTGCCTTCAATGTTGTGAAACAGCTTTTTATTATAATTGTATTGCTCTATAAAAAATTAACAAAAAAAACCATAAATTAAGTTCAAACAAAAACAACAACAAAAAGGAAATATAAATAAGAAATAAGAAAATGTTTTTCTTCATGTATTTAGTTCTCTTATCGTTATTGTTCTTATACATACTTACTTATTATTATTATTATTGTCATTCTACTTATTATTATTATTGTTATTATTGAAAGACTTTTAGTTTTGATTTATTGTTTTTATCAACATACCTACATACATACTTTGTTTTTTATCATCTACTCTATTTACTAATACTGTTAACTACAATTACTATGACACCATTCATAATTTACTACATACTTACATACTTAACTTATTCTATTGTATTTTAATGTGTACATTTATTTTTATAAATGAAATGCTTACTATTCTTTTCGAGGGTGTTATAATAAATTATGGAATATATCTCATTTTCACTACACTTTATGCTCTTTTGCATATTTTCTTAATTGCTACTACTGATTAGACGTTGCTAAATGAAGTCCATAAATTTCATTTTCGAATATTTCATATTTATTTCAACTCCCTCGAAAAAAATCTTTATGTGGTGCATTAATGTTGGATGTTAAAATAATTAAAATATACCTTGTTTTCTTCTTATAAACATTTAATTTTGTTAACAAGTTATTCAATAGAGAATTTCGTTTTGAGGCATAATCTCTCCATATAAATATATTTTAGTTGTGGTAAAAAGATGATGGAATATTTTTAATAATTTTATTGATATAGTTTTCATATGTGAAGTGTAGCTGAACTGAATTATTATTGACGTTCTAAACCTTCGGCCTATTTCTGTTAGAACAATTTTTCAATTCATTCGTAAGGGTTTCGGAGTCGAAGTATTTTGGGTCGACTCCGACTACCGACCATTTTTTTACGACTCCGACTCCGGGTCGAATCCGAGAGTTAATTCATATACCGCTAAAAATTGATAAAATGTGCACAAATTTTTAACTTTTTCGTATATTGGGGCCCATATAGGCTAATTAACCGTTCTAATATAATTCTTAACTACAGAACATAAATATCAAGTAAAATTCATATCTATATTGTTTCTACTGAATCTTACATTGAAAAATAGCAACAAAATACAAGTTTGAAATTATATGTAGGTTTTACCTTTTTTTGCACGAGAATATTCTGGGAGGAACTTTTCTTCATGAGAAAACATCTCTTGGGTCAGACATTGAAAATATAACATGAACATTTTTTAACATTTGGGAGAGAGAGAGGATGTGAAGGAAATCCCTTTCTCCCTTCTTACCCATAAGCTCAAAACATTTTCATGAACATTTTCATTTAGTCCGGCACAAGACTATGTGAAAATGATGGGGCAATATAAATCATATGGAATACATGCAGTAAAAATTATAAGCAATTCATGGCCAGGTTTTAAAATGGATTTTTTCCTTGAAAACTACGAAACGTTTGTGATAGATTTTTCCCTTCATCTGAAAGAGCATAACTTAATCTGCTTTCTAAAATTTTTTTTGAAAAATATTAAGAAGTTTTGTACAAATGGCTGTCTACGAAACCCTGTTTTTATTAAAGCGTTTTGCGGTGCCAACTCTAGCTCGAAAACTAATAATCCGATTGTCATATATTTGTGTGGGCTTAACAAAGATAAGGATATTCGATTTGACGCAAATGGTGGACAGATAATGACAACATTTCAATTTTTGGCTTAAAAAATACGTTTTTGGTTATAAAACGGACAAAAAAGATTTGATAATTAAGGTTTTTAGAAGATTTTTCCACTGTAGCATGAAACCGAATAAACCGATCAGCATGTGTTTTTGTGGGATCATTAAGAACCTAATAAACTTGTACTGAAGCGAAACGGAATTAAAAAATATCCATTTTTGAAAAATTGTGAACTGTCGAAGTCAGCATTTCGATTTTTACTAAAAAATGGATAGTTTTTACGCCATAAATCCCTCAAATTTTTTAAAGTCTCTAGCTTAAGCACAATCTTTTTATATGTATAATAATCCCACAAAACATTTGAAGATCGGATCATCCGTTTTCGAGCTACAGTGGGCACCGCATTCCAAAATGTCTTTTTGAGAAAACCGCGTTTCAAACTTCGATGTTACATACAAATCAGAATGAATTTTCTATTTTAACGCTCATATCTCAGCTAATTTTTGTCCGATCGACTCGAATTTTTTTTTTCAACATATTCAAAAATGAGCAAATAAAAAAATTTCGATTTTGTAAAATTTGTAAGTGGACATAACCCCTTAAAATGATCGATGAATTATTAGATTTTGATGTCCTTACCAACATTTTCTGAGGAACATTTCAGTAGATTTTTTTCATGTGGAAAATCTGATCTTGTGTTTATTTTTCAGGTCAACACTAAAAAAGACATGGAAGGAACTGTGCTAGAATGACAAAATAATCTACAAAAGAATTCTTCATTTTATTTATCTGAAAACATTTAATCTCAAAATGATGAAACAATATCGCCAAACAAAGATATAATGTTACTTACTCAAGCATTATTGGGGGCCAATAAAAAAATCTTTACGTCATAACTAAGAAACTTCTGCTATGGGCCCTTTGGAGTTCTTAATATATTCAATACGGACTTTCATTCCAAACATGAATTTTCTACCCCCAGACCTTAACTTCCATTTTAGGTCACAGTGCAATCAAAAACATTTCCCATAGCGAACAGAATGTCCTTCATAGGAGTCCAACAGGTCCTTTAATAGCAGACAAGGATGACATCTCACAAAAGACAATGTGTGAAGATCAGCAGATTTCTGTGAGAAGATCAGTAGATCTTCTGAGAGAAGGCTTGAAGGGCTTATATAAAAGACGTTAAATGTCCAATTATAATTCGAACGACATTATTTTTGCTTACAACGAAAATAACGGATCAACTGGATCAAAAATATTCTGGACATTCAATTTGTAATTTGTAAAGACTAGACTTCAAAGGCCAGTAAATATCCTGTGAATCGTTCTCTAAATTTGTGTAGTATACCGGTTGCTTAATTGGTGTCCCGAATTTATTATTATGCTTTTAATATTGTAGAACAAATTGCCCAGAGTCGGAGTCGAGTTATTTTTTTCGACTCAACTCCGACTCCAGCAAAATTTAAAAACGAAAACACAAAATGATTTAAAAATCTTAAAGATCCAAACTGGTTTTTGCGGAAGATTTATTTATCGAATCACCTGATATGTACGATGTAATTCTAAATATAAAAAATATAACGTCTTTGTAAAAAAGTCACCACCCTAGTCAAAATGTTTGTGGGCAACAAAATAACTTTTGTAAGCTTCCAACGTAAATCTTTTGGGGTTTGTGGAGTAGGTATCATAAACAGTGGTTCTTATTATTTCCACTGATCCAATGACGGGTCCAATCAACACAATCTGCACAAAAAATATAATTCTTTTTTTTATCATTGAAAGTATACTATTTCAGTGGGATTTTTGGATCAAACGCACTAGGGATACGTATTCTACAGAAAAAGTGGACTTTTCGATTTTTCTTTCAAATAAAAAATTTGTGTTTTCGATCGATATATGCTTTTAAGATAAGTCGACTAAATGACTATTTTAGAGTTTTTAGGCACATTGTTGACTATACAGCATACCATTCTAGAGCGGGATGCGCTCAATCAGTTTTGAATGTTTTGTTTGATATGTACATGTTTGTCAGTCATACGCGAACATTTTGGTTTTGGGACAGCCACCACTCGATAAAAACTGACATTAAAAACTGATCGCCTAAAGCTGTTTTTAATGACAGCTTTGCTCAAAGCCAGTTTTGAATTTATTGTTTGATGCAGTCATCCACGAACATTTTGGTTGTTGAACAGTCAAAAATCGATTATTAAAGTCATTATGCATCAAACAATACATTCAAAACTATGGATTTTCGGCTGAAGATTTTTGCTCAAATATTGATTGGTTGCAAGTGTGGCCGATCATTTTTGCCTCCATGAAGGCCACAAGCAACAGATTATTTGAGCAAAGCTGTCATTAAAAATTGATCTGACCATGACCGAGAGACCATAGACTGAATTTAACATGGGGATGTCATAGGAAGGGGTCTATTGTCTCCTCACTGCATTACCAGTAACCACCCAATTCGATAGTCGTATGAAAGGCAATTGTCTCTTCATCGCATTACCTGTAACCAGCCAATTCGATAGTCTTGGGAAAGCCACTTGTCCCTTCATTGCATTACCAGTAACCAGTCAATTCGGTAGTCAGAAATTATAGCCAAAATTACTAGTAAGTTTAAGTCAGATAAATGGGTAAATGCATATAAGTACAGTGGCGGCCATATAATTAAGAACGACATCGTATTAAAAAGTATTTGACTTGCTACATTTCAAATATTTGAATATTTATATGGAACAAAATTTGTAAATAAAGTACACGGTAACCACTTTCAAATAAAGCCAAAACATGTTTTAATTCTCCCTCGTTTATACGAAAGAAACCACGATTTATTAAAATAGTCATAAATCGACCTGGCCACATAATTAAGAACGATATAAGTAAAGGTTACATTAAGGTAATTTTCATACACAATATGTGAATATATGGTTATGTATTTTAGAAATCGGTTACTTTGATTCATTTTTAGTATCAAATGTCCTTCAATGGTACATATTATTGCGTCTAAGTTTGATAATTAGGGCATACCTAACGTTTTCAAAAATTTGCCCATAATTTGACGAATTTATTTTATTTTTGGGATCTAAAGCCACAGTTTTGGCTTCCTCTCATTCCCTCGATGACGCTCTAAACGATACCCTGTGATTGTCGTTCCATAGTCGGCGCTTAATTACCCTTAAATTGGCTTTCATCCCACTTCTTTGAATCCTTAGCGAGGAAATTGTCTGGGAAATAGTTTCGTATGAGCCATTTCCACCTTATAAATCGGCAGGATTGTTGTCTGCAGATAGTAGACAGGAAATAAAAAAATAAATTCGTTTTGTACAAAAAATTGGCCTAACGGTACACCGAACAAAAATGAAAGGTTTAATATTTTGAAAGATTTCATTGCACAATGTCTTTGTGGGTGTGGTAGGCATAGTTATGTAAGACTTTTTAATCAATGAAGCTCATATTAATATCAAAACCAGTCAAATCAATAATTTTTATGGATGAAAATACAATTTTTGTATAAACTAATGTCTGATGTACATACACAAAATTATTGTGGAATTCGAGCATTCAAAACATTATGTTAATTAATGTTATATTCGGTGTGGAATTCTTCCAATTTTTGTATAGACCTTATATTATTGTTTCATTTCCTCTCTACTACCTTCAGACAAACATCCTACCGCTTTATAAGGTGGAAATGGCTCTTACGAAACTATTTCCCAGACAATTTCCTCGTTAAGGACTCAAAGAAGTGGGTTAAAAGCCAATTTAAGGGTAAGTAAGCGCCGACAATGGAACGACAATCACAGGGTATCGTTTAGAGCGTCATCGAGGGAATGAGAGGAAGCCAAAACTGTGGCTTTAGATCCCAAAAATAAAATAAATTCGTCAAATTATGGGCAAATTTTTGAAAACGTTAGGTATGCCCTAATTATCAAACTTAGACGCAATAATATGTACCATTGAAGGACATTTGATACTAAAAATGAATCAAAGTAACCGATTTCTAAAATACATAACCATATATTCACATATTGTGTATGAAAATTACCTTAAAGTAACCTTTACTTATATCGTTCTTAATTATGTGGCCAGGTCGATTTATGACTATTTTAATAAATCGTGGTTTCTTTCGTATAAACGAGGGAGAATTATAACATGTTTTGGCTTTATTTGAAAGTGCTTACCGTGTACTTTATTTACAAATTTTGTTCCATATAAATATTCAAATATTTGGAACGTAGCAAGTCAAATACTTTTTAATACGATGTCGTTCTTAATTATATGGCCGCCACTGTATGTATTCGCCACACTTTATTTTATTGCATGGTGTGCAAAAAATTTACAAATGACCATATAATCTTGTATACTTATGGATATAACAGGTCCATATTGATCGTTGATACTGGAACTAAAGCGTTACTACTTGATACAGCGACTTATGTTTATTTGGTCATTGGAATGTTTTTCTCGTGGGTCCTTCATATCATTCAAAAGTTTCTGAAATAAAATGTACTCGTATACAAGTTTAATGAAATGACGCGATAATGTATTCCGTCAAGATAGATATCAATACTTACCACAGATATATTATAAATATTCTTCTTAAATTGTTCATCCTTTCTATGATTTAGCTCGTAACACGTTCTTTTTTGGCATCTTAAATTTTTTCACAACAAACGCATCAATAAGTTTTTTAATTATGAATAAACAATATGACAGACATTTTTTTCTATTTTGTTACAAAAGAAATAATGTGGAAAATAGATTACAAGAGAGACACATTGTCGATTACACTATCCATCGGTAGTCTATAAAATAGTCAATATATTACACGCCGCATTACCTGTAACTAGTATATTGACGTGATAAGCAGGGAAGCCCATTTTCAGTGACAAAATCAGGCTATAGGCTATTTTGTGTGCCATTTTTGGGTGTAATGTAACTAGGATCAATGAGTAACTAGTTACATGCCCATGTCAAAGTAGGCAATTGCTATTTATTGAACAACTGGGTATTTTTGCTATTGTCTTGCCAATACTGGCATTTGTAAACGCAGGGTTAAGTTCGAATTCATAAGTTTTAGTTTATTTCAGTAAGTGCCGAAAGGTTTTTTTAACAATTGGGCCATTATATCAGAAAATGTAGACTTGCACCCGAAAAATTGCAACATTGCACCGCTGCACTTCTGCGAACAATTTTAAGAGGCCCATCCTCGAAGTTGATTAAAGATCGGACAAAATATTACGAATATTACGTTCGATAATTATCGCCTCAGCCAGTCAGATAGACGAGCAGGTCTATATCGAATCCAAAAAAGATTCGTATTTAGCCCAAACATACTTGGGCTCCAAAACAACTTTTTCGATGAGGCATACTTTTGATCGTGTCAAAGCCTATGTACAAGGTTGATGACTGTTGCTCTGTTCAAGAACCTGCAAGAAACTACTATTTTTTACTACCATAAAATGTGTTCCTTTATGTTATCGAAAAAATAGTAAAAACAAGTAAAAAAAGTATCAGTCGGCTTTGCCGACAGAGATATACCCTCAGCCTGTGTATATTGAAACAATTTTTCCCAAAATACGTTTGTATTTAGGGCGCTTTAAAATTTTGGGCGTTTGAACCGACAAAAATGTTGAATGAGATTAAAGATCAAACGTTTTGCGGGGGAGATACTAAAAGGAATGGATCGACATTGACCGTTATGGAAGTGGATCTCCAGCCACAACATATGGTGCCATAGGGGGTTGTTTGTTCAAGAAGTATGGACTTGCCCCTAAAAAAATTTTACCATCGTAATTGAGGCAGCGAATGCAAGTTGCTTCAACAAAAATAAAAGTGATTCAATATCAGGTCTTAAAGTGAACTTATCCAAAATTTTGTGTGGGAGGTACCGGATGGAGTGGACAAATATAGTCCATATTTGAACCTGATCTATATCTGGTAGATATATTAGGATGTGTAAAGTATAGACCAATTCGGCCACTCCCTTCAAGAGTT
The DNA here is from genome assembly GCF_047663935.1 of Musca autumnalis. NCBI lineage: Eukaryota > Metazoa > Arthropoda > Insecta > Diptera > Muscidae > Musca > Musca autumnalis. Next base: position 324,130,497 of record NW_027411644.1, read on the forward strand.
ACCGTACGAATAACTTTTCCGAACATTTTTGAACTTTTGTGGGGGAGGTACCTGAAGGAGTGGACCGATATGGCTTATCTTCAAACTAAACTATGTTTGGACAAAATATTACTAAGGCCAAATTTTGGACCGAATCGGCAGATCCGTTCGAGAGTTATCTTGCGCTCCAACCACCTCACACGTTGTCATAGGGGTTTTTTTTGCAACTTTCAGGCTATTTGCTCAGGAAGTTTGGACTTGCCCCTGATGAAACTTGTATCGTCGTATGGAGGGCAGTGAACACAAGTTGCTAAAACAAAAATCAAAGCAATTCGAGAGATGGCCCTAAACTAAAATTTTCCGAAATTTTGTGTGGGATGTACCCGAAGGAGTGGACCGATTGAGTCTATATTGAAACCTTATTTAAGTCTGGTACACGTTTCACGATGGGCAAAGTATGGACCAAATCGGTTACTCCCTTCAAGCGTTATCGTGCGCACAAATTTTCCGAACATTTTCGAACTTTTGCGGGGGAGGTACCGGAAGGAGTGGACGATCGTAGTATATTGGTTGGATATCACTTAGTCCATGATTAATTCATTCAATAAATAATTTCTTTAATTTCATTATTGAGGACCACGGTCTGGTGACGTAAAACAATTCCTTCAATGAATCAACGTTTTGTTTTTTCGCCCGTAGACTTCCTAGTGATTTGTATTTTGCTTCGTAGGGCTCTATAGCAATTAAAGCAATCCTCCCTCTCCGTCCTTTGGCTGTGGACGGAAGAAATTTGAAGCTGTCAATAACGTTATTTTTGAGGGACATGCTCCGTCCGTCTGTCTTGCTGGAGCGCACGATAACTCTCTAACGGATCAGCCGATTCGGTCCAAAATTTGCCTCCATAATATTTTGACGAAACTTAGTATAAGTTCGAAAATGAGCCATATCGGTATACTTCTTCGGGTACCTCCCAAAAAATAATGGTCTCCATTGTGTACATCCCCCCAAAAGTTCAACATTTTTCTGAAAGTGCAGTTTAGGATGTGGAAAATGATACCGATGCTACTGCTTGTGGTCCTATTTACAGAGTTATCATGTTTTTCGTGGACAAGTCCTTGCTTCCTAACATAGTGGTCCAAAACCAAATAAGATCCAATTCCAAAATAAACTATGCCGATGCATTCCTTCATATACTTCCTCCGCAAAACGATTGAGCTTTAATTCAAATATATATTTTTGTCGACAAGTTCATACGTCCAAAGTGGGCCACATAATCTGAAATCCTCCTTAATATAGTCGTTATTGGATTACATATTGTCTATAGATGAATGTTTTAATTCACACAGGCTGAAGTTACATCTTTGTCGACAAAACCGACTGCTACTTTTTTAATTTGCTTCCGTTTTCGTTTCATACCAGCAAAAATTTGGTAGGTACATGTCATTACTTCCTGCATTACAGAGTAATGGAAGCTCATTGCCCTCCTCATTACATCTTTGAGGTTACACCTTTGTCGACAAAACCGACTGCTACTTTTTTAATTTGCTTCCGTTTTCGTTTCATACCAGCAAAAATTTGGTAGGCACATGTCATTACTTCCTGCATTACAGAGTAATGGAAGCTCATTGCCCTCCTCATTACATCTTTGAGGTTACACCTTTGTCGACAAAACCGACTGATACTTTTTTAATTTGCTTCCGTTTTCGTTTCATACCAGCAAAAATTTGGTAGGCACATGTCATCACTTCCTGCATTACCGAGTAATGGAAGCTCATTGCCCTCCTCATTACAAGGTAGTACATATATTATGGCTTACACATAACTACTTACTTCACTCTTTACTAAGTAGTTAGTAAGTAAGGAGTACGGTGGCGCAGAGATTGTGGGTCCGACTACAAATCCTAGGGTGGTATAGTGTGTAATTGTTTGGCTAAATTCAGAAGTTCGGTTGTTCAAAAAAAGCATAGAGCAAACAAAGAAAAACTACAGAAATGTGGAGTGTTAAACATAAACATAAATTCAACTAATTTTTTCTAAAAATAGGACGTAAGTTTTCAGGTTTTTCGACTATCGATATGAGCTTAAATATGCACGTAAAAGCAAATTTAAGGAAGTATTTCTTTCCCATGACGTCCCCATGCCAAACTTTAATTACTTATGGGATATGATTTAAAAAAGAAAAAAACTTATATTTGTTTACCAAAAAATGTATGTATATACCTTCTTTAGCATAAAAGCTGTTGTAATAAACAATTTTTTGCTGGACAAATTGAATAATTTTTATCAACAGAAGGGAATTAAGAAAACCATTCCAACAATTACCGGACCATCATCATCATTGGACGATGGTCGAAATATCCGAAAATAAACCAACATTAAAAAAAACAATTTTTGTTTATTTTTTATACTAACAGTTCGACTGACAGACAATGTTTTTTTTATAAAAACAGCTTTTAAATAAACAAGGGTGTAAGGCGTTACTTTTCAGTGCGGAAAAGTTTATTAAAATTCTTACGAAATATCATACATAATGCATTTACTACTAAATATTGAGCATTATACATTCATAGGTATATTCCATCAACCCTTTACTACTCTTCGTGTAATTTTAGTGCATGGCAACAGGTTGGTGTAGATATATTTTGGTATGGACAATTTTCATCTATTAGACTTGATTACAAAATAAAACATCCAACATTTTGATGCACACGTACGTCAGGCATTCTCTCATGTTCAAATCATCAAGAACAAATATATTTTTGTTTGCGAATAGAAAAAATATCCATTTCACATTATATTAAAATATAATAACTATTTAAGGACATACAAAGCCACACACCTAGGGTTAGTGCTATAGTTAATTTAAGGCTGCAGCAACAAACAAAACCAAAAAAAGACAAAAACAACAAATTAATTAAGCCCAAAGCTTTTCAATATGCCAATTTGTTTTTGTTATGTTATTATTGCAAGTGTACAGAATTTTCGTTGCCAAAACAACCAACCAACCCAACCAACTATCTATTCATTTTATCGACCCAGAAAGCCAAAACAAACAAAAAATATTTTTAAAAACAAAAAATGCGAATCCAAACCAAAAACTGTGTTATATTAGTCTGGTTAAGAGCATGGTTTCCAAGCCAAACGATTCACAACCACAGAGGATGATGATGATATGCACATACACATATTTGGAATTTCAACCTTACCCAGTCCTACTACCCCTCTAGAAAATCAAACCAAAAAACGGAAACGGTTGTTTGTTTTAAAGAGAACCAACGAACCCAAATGCGTCTAATGTTTAACAACAATTCTCTTGCTTTTTACCATTTACCTTTTCTTCTTCTTCTTGTATTGTGTGCTCCTGTTGTGACCCCCCATGGCCAATGTAAGAAGTGATCACATCAATGACCTGTTGTCACAATCACAAATCATCATTAGAAATAAAATCGAAAGAAAATTGTATTTGAAAAAATTATGAATTTCATTAAAATGTTAAAACCTTTTTCGAATATCATCATTTGGTCCCATTCAAAAGAATAACCCAAAAAAATAGAAATGTTTTTAACCACCAACCAATCAATCAATCCACCCACCAACCAACCAAAAATAACCAATCAACAACAACAAACCACCTTGAAAACCAAAACAAATTTCATAATCATGCAAAACTTTGTTGTATATTTAACTTTCAGTCTCCAGATACTCAGGCCTGGCAAAATGATTATCTTCAAGGTACAGGGTGTGAGATGTATACCGAAACCCTATCACCTTCATTTACCGGCATGACATTCCCACAAGCCAGCGAGTAAGACCCTAGAGATGATTTGTTCATACCATATTATTTCTCTCTCTCTCTATATATAAACGTATTACTTACTACTACTACCTTACTTACCTAATTTATATATGCGCATACCTTCATACAACTCCATACATATATACATGCATACATAAATACATATTTGCAAACCCACATACCATTCCATACCAACACCAAGAACATCCATCCCACACACGGCAATTGAAACAATTTTACACAGTGTCTGGTGAAGTCACTGGGAAAGGAGATCAAGGGTGGTAATACATTTAAGTGAGACGTAATTTAGGGTGATCCATATTAGAAAAAAATAATAATTGATTTGGCTTATGTTAAATTAGAATTAGGGAAAACTTGAAAATCTTGAACCTAATACTGACAATTATTCATCACAACACAGACAATTGTTAATTGAATCACACCCAAAGGCAAATAATCGTTTAATCAAACGAATTCAGAGAGAAAAAAGTTATTTCCGGAATGAACAAGGCAGGAAAAAGCAACCATATATGTTGTCTCTAAAACCTAGTGATTTCAAATATATGGTTGTTCCAACAATATCTATTTTTTCATATAAAAATATAAAAACGTATGTGTTATCCACTTGCGGCTTATCAACACAGGTTCCGGAAGCAACATAGTACCACAACAGCACTGCACGCAATTTCCACACATGTGTATTAACCTCAAGCCGAACAGACAGTGCCACAGAACAGTGATGATAGCATTGGACCTGACTAAAGCTTTTGATACTGTCAGCCATACTAAGATTTTCGAGGATGTCGAGAAGACTACCCTCCGGCCATGCTTGAAATGTTGGGTCACCAACTATATGTGTGATTGCCAGTTATATGTGGAATTCAGAAACAATAAGTCCAAACCCCGTAGAATGAAACAGGGAGTTCTCAAAAGAGTGGTGATACTTCTGGAAAAATGTAAACTCTACCTTCCGCAATTCGACGCCCTCTCCAAACCCCGTAGAATGAAACAGGGAGTTCAAAAAGAGTGGTGATACGTCTGGAAAAATGTAAACTCTACCTTCCACAATTCGACGCCCTCTCGACAGCATTGGTGATGATGATTGTACCATCATGGCTCATCGTTGATAACATTTGTGTCAGGATAACCGCCTATCTCATTGATCTTGTTGAGTTTTTTTCACTCGAGGAATATGAAAATATCCGCCACTAAGTCAACAGCCACGCTGTTCACTACATGGACGGCGGAACTGAAGGTCCCACTGAGAGTGCAGGTCGACGGTTCAATAATTCCGACCACGAACTTCCCCAAAGTCCTGGTCGTCACATTCGACAGCATGTATATGTCATCCGCATGTGCCGCAGCTCTCAGCGAAAAGAAGAGAGGCAGGTACAAGGTCCTCAAATCCCTAGCCCGCAGAACATGAGAAGCAGACAAAGAAACCTTGGTCTGTGGTAAGCTATGAGGCGCAAGTGTGGTTTGCCAGCTTAAGCGATACGCAATGGAAAAACTGGCAAATTTGCCAGAATGCAGCGTTGAGAACAGCAATAGGGTGCCTCCTCATGTCTTCAGTGGGCCACTTACATGAGGATGTCAACATTTGCTTGAATGCTACAGGCCAAACCACCTAATGAATAGGTTCATCCCCGCCCAGACATGTCAGAAAGAAAGGGTGCTTCTATAGACCCTTTTTGAAAGAAAGGGTGCTTCTATAGACCCTTTCTGAAAGATAGGGTGCTTCCATAGACCCTTTCGGAAAGAAAGGGTGGTTCTATAGACCCTTTTTGAAAGAATGGGTGCTTCTATAGGCCCTTTCTCAAAGAAAGGGTGCTTCTATAGACCCTTTCTCAAAGAAAGGGTGCTTCTATAGACCCTTTCTCAAAGGAAGGGTGCTTCTATAGACCCTTTCTCAAAGAAAGGGTACTTCTATAGACCCTTTCTCAAAGAAAGGGTGCTTCTATAGACCCTTTCTCAAAGAAAGGGTGCTTCTATAGACCCTTTCTCAAAGAAAGGGTGCTTCTATAGACCCTTTCTCAAAGAAAGGGTGCTTCTATAGACCCTTTCTCAAAGAAAGGGTGCTTCTATAGACCCTTTCTCAAAGAAAGGGTGCTTCTATAGACCCTTTCTCAAAGAAAGGGTGCTTCTATAGACCCTTTCTCAAAGAAAGGGTGCTTCTATAGACCCTTTCTCAAAGAAAGGGTGCTTCTATAGACCCTTTCTCAAAGAAAGGGTGCTTCTATAGACCCTTTCTCAAAGAAAGGGTGCTTCTATAGACCCTTTCTCAAAGAAAGGGTGCTTCTATAGACCCTTTCTCAAAGAAAGGGTGCTTCTATAGACCCTTTCTCAAAGAAAGGGTGCTTCTATAGACCCTTTCTCAAAGAAAGGGTGCTTCTATAGACCCTTTCGGAAAGAAAGGGTACTTCTATGGACCCTTTCGGAAAGAAAGGGTGCTTCTATAGACCCTTTCTCGAAGAAAGGGTGCTTCTATAGACCCTTTCTCAAAGAAAGGGTGCTTCTATAGACCCTTTCTCGAAGAAAGGGTGCTTCTATAGACCCTTTCTCAAAGAAAGGGTGCTTCTATAGACCCTTTCTCAAAGAAAGGGTGCTTCTATAGACCCTTTCTCAAGGAAAGGGTGCTTCTATAGACCCTTTCTCAAAGAAAGGGTGCTTCTATAGACCCTTTCTCAAAGAAAGGGTGCTTCTATAGACCCTTTCTCAAAGAAAGGGTGCTTCTATAGACCCTTTCTCAAAGAAAGGGTGCTTCTATAGACCCTTTCTCAAAGAAAGGGTGCTTCTATAGACCCTTTCTCAAAGAAAGGGTGCTTCTATAGACCCTTTCTCAAAGAAAGGGTGCTTCTATAGACCCTTTCTCAAAGAAAGGGTGCTTCTATAGACCCTTTCTCAAAGAAAGGGTGCTTCTATAGACCCTTTCTCAAAGAAAGGGTGCTTCTATAGACCCTTTCTCAAAGAAAGGGTGCTTCTATAGACCCTTTCTCAAAGAAAGGGTGCTTCTATAGACCCTTTCTCAAAGAAAGGGTGCTTCTATAGACCCTTTCTCAAAGAAAGGGTGCTTCTATAGACCCTTTCTCAAAGAAAGGGTGCTTCTATAGACCCTTTCTCAAAGAAAGGGTGCTTCTATAGACCCTTTCTCAAAGAAAGGGTGCTTCTATAGACCCTTTCTCAAAGAAAGGGTGCTTCTATAGACCCTTTCTCAAAGAAAGGGTGCTTCTATAGACCCTTTCTCAAAGAAAGGGTGCTTCTATAGACCCTTTCTCAAAGAAAGGGTGCTTCTATAGACCCTTTCTCAAAGAAAGGGTGCTTCTATAGACCCTTTCTCAAAGAAAGGGTGCTTCTATAGACCCTTTCTCAAAGAAAGGGTGCTTCTATAGACCCTTTCTCAAAGAAAGGGTGCTTCTATAGACCCTTTCTCAAAGAAAGGGTGCTTCTATAGACCCTTTGTCAAAGAAAGGGTGCTTCTATAGACCCTTTCTCAAAGAAAGGGTGCTTCTATAGACCCTTTCTCAAAGAAAGGGTGCTTCTATAGACCCTTTCTCAAAGAAAGGGTGCTTCTATAGACCCTTTCTCAAAAAAAGGGTGCTTCTATAGACCCTTTCTCAAAGAAAGGGTGCTTCTATAGACCCTTTCGGAAAGAAAGGGTGCTTCTATAGACCCTTTCTCAAAGAAAGGGTGCTTCTATAGACCCTTTCTCAAAGAAAGGGTGCTTCTATAGACCCTTTCTCAAAGAAAGGGTGCTTCCATAGACCCTTTCGGAAAGAAAGGGTGCTTCTATAGACCCTTTCTCAAAGAAAGGGTGCTTCTATAGACCCTTTCTCAAAGAAAGGGTGCTTCTATAGACCCTTTCTCAAAGAAAGGGTGCTTCCATAGACCCTTTCGGAAAGAAAGGGTGCTTCTATAGACCCTTTCTCAAAGAAAGGGTGCTTCTATAGACCCTTTCTCAAAGAAAGGGTGCTTCTATAGACCCTTTCTCAAAGAAAGGGTGCTTCTATAGACCCTTTCTCAAAGAAAGGGTGCTTCTATAGACCCTTTCTTAAAGAAAGGGTGCTTCTATAGACCCGAGAGTTGTATTTACGCAACTCAGATCCGGTTGGTGTAGCCAACACAACGCTGAACATCTTCCCTTAACAACTGCCCAGCCAAATCAACCCTCCTAACTCCACTATCACAATAGACCAATCATATCCTGGTGGCATCCTTTGAACTTGGAAGCAGAGTAGAGTTAATAAAATTGAGACACACACGCACATGCAGTAGCTACTACAAGAACATCAACTTCATCATCTGTGAATGCCGAACTTTCATCGACCACGAAAAAGCTATTTGGGCAATTTCAGAAAGCCCAGTAAGCATTGCTTCAGATCGCTGCCCAGCCATTGTGATATTCTGGTAGTTGAACGTATTCTCCGGAACATTACCACTACTGTATCTATCCCGTTGATTGACGAATACCTGATGTGGGAACACATTACCTAACCGACACAGCGGAATGTGCATCTTCTTCGAAGCAATCCAGTCAGTCTCCAGAGTCATTAAATATGCTGGGTGGGAGAGTACAAACGGAAAAAGTGGCTAGATCATCTAAGGTTGCAACTTTATAGCAAAATGTGATTGGCGGCTCTAACACTGTGAAAAAGGAAGATAGGGCCTCAGTCTGGTTTGACGCGGACTAACGAATATTGGGCATGTTATTTTAAGCTACAATTGGTGGATCATTTCGAGACTGATAGAGCAAAGAGAAGTATAGTACGTCACATAATATCTATTCCAGGCTAGGGGGGTAACACAACCTCTTACCCGAAAACATTCTATGCTGGGTTCGATCGGAATTTTCATGATAATACTGAAACAGTTGAATATCCCAAGTATCGCTCTTCGATGTCGAAAAAAGACATGGTCCTGATGCGGACAAAAATGTCAGTAGGATAACACGACCTACGTTTTTATCGTCTATGGCAAATACTTCTGAGGCTTTACTTCTCTTCAGAGTCAAGAAGTGGATAGCTGATCTTACCTATCACCATCATGGGTTTCGTAAGCAGCATATTACAACAACTGCCATCTCCTCACATATCAGGAGAGAACTTAGGCAATAATTTAGCCAGGAAAGTTGTGGATGTATTCCAGAACCTGGTCATGCTTAATTGGTTATGAATACAACGCGTTAACTTTATAGATATTCTTGCGTAGATTAATATTGAACCGAAAACGAAATTCGAGGCATAATAAATATGTATTGACATCAAACTGGACATGTTGATGTACTATGTACCTTCTCTAGTTCCAAACTAGACACTGTGTAAAACATACGAGTTGTTTTTCATTATTTTAATTCATAAACAAACATACACGCATACATACATACATATTTGGTGTATATAGTCGTCATAGAGCAAAATTCATACTTCTTTATTACGAACAACAATTTAAACGAAAAGTAATAAACGAAAAAAAACAAACATCAAAACAAACATGAGCATCCAAAAACAATTAAAACTTTTTAATACAAGAAATAAATCAATTGTTTTTTTAACTTTAGTTCTTTAGCAATAAAACAAATAAACAAAAATGGAATGCCAAATTTTTTTAACAAATCTCCAAATATTTAACACCGATAAATAGTTATTTTCTTTTGGAATCAACTTCGTAACTTCGTTTTCTTAGTGATTTACAAAATGCAACTTACCAACCTACCTAACACACACACACCTTTGAAGTTCCACCCACCAACAAAGCATGTATTTTTTATGTTTTGAAACAACAATCCTCTAGAACAAGAATTTCCAACAACAACAAGTAGTAATTAATAAACAACACTCCATTCACTACTCCTCCATTGTACGAATGTCTGTCTCTCTCTTTCTGTCTTTTTTGGATGTCTATCCTCTTGATTGTCTGTGTGTTTGTCTTGTAAAGGATATTTACTGTACATGTGAAAAAAAAACAGATAAACTTTTGTATGTAGACTTGTGGTTTTCTTTCTTACTAAAACAACAAAGCTTGTATTTGTATTTTAATTTTCGCTTTAAATATATTTATTTTTTTTCTATTTTTAAATCGTTTGCACTGTAATGCATTTGTGTAGTTGTTGCATGGCTTTCTTCTTTAGTGTAAATACATACTTACAAAATAATATATTTATGACACAATTTATTACATTTAATATAATATTTATATATATTATTATACAATTTATATAATTATATTTAAGTGCTTAAATATTAAATAATTTAAAATTATTACTTTATTAATAAAGAATTGTTTTTTCTTGTTATGTGTCCCTCTCATTCCCGAAATCCAGACTGTGTTTCTCCAAACTGAAATTATTGCTGCTGGCCATTGAAATAAAAGGCAATGAAGATGGTGCCGATAGTAAAATCTCAATTAACCCCAGAAGTGCTAAGATCCAGGCCAATACTCAAGGATTTTTCATAGCACAAAGTGCAGACGAAGTCAAAAGGTAAGATGAGAATTATAATTAAATACCAGCAAAAGACGCATTAAAATTCCACCTAATTCTCAAAACTACAATGTTCATAGATGAGAAAAATCAAAAACAGATTTTCACGATTTTGCTAGGAAACCGCAAGTCCTATCGCTATGAGTCAAAAAACATGTTGTAGCAATGAAAATTCTCTACAAGATTGACATTTATGGTGTTTTCGTATGCTTTACCGTTTTTGAGATATAGAAGTTCAAATTGGGACAATGCACTGACTGTATCGTCTCCTTATAAAACTGTGTCATGACTGCAATTTCCCAACTTAAACTTATATATTTCAACAATTTTACTACGTAGGAAAAAGATATGAAAGCCAATCTTGTAGAGAATTTTCACAGCAACAACATTTTCTTTAGTCCCATTCTGATTAGACTTACCGTTTTCAAGCAAAATCCTGAAGACCTGAGAAAAAAATCTGAATGACTGATCTGAACTTCTATATCTCAAAAACGGTATAACCTACGGAAATATTATGCAGGTCAATCTTGTACAAAATTTTCACAGCTACAACATTTTCTTTAGTCCCATTTCGATAGGACTTGCGCTTTCCAAGCAAAATCGTGAAAACCTAAAAAACACGTAAAAATGTGAATTTTGACCGCGATTTATTTAAAAATCCCTACAGCGATTTTTTCTTGTTTTTGGATTTTTCTCATCAATGAACATTGCTGTTTCAGAATCCACAAAAATTTTCCCTGTGTAAGCGGTTTTCATTAAAAGTTAGTTAAGGCGCACCCTTCATGACATTGTTTTATAAGGGGGCGATACAGTCAGTGCATTGTCCCAATTTGAACTTCAATATCTCAAAAATGGTAAAACCTACGAAAATACCATAAAGGTCAACCTTGTAGAGAATTTTGATAGCTACGAGGGCGGTTCGGAAACTTTTTAGCCTATCAATGAAAGAGAATAGTTAGTTTTTCAAAAATAGTTTTATTTTTCAATGTAATCTTCTGAAACTTCAATACACTTAGTCCAACGCTTTTCTAGCAATTCTATCCCTTGATTAAAATAGTTTTCCTCGAGGTCTTCAAAATAGTGGTTTACAACTGTAATTGCATCTTCATTTGAGGTAAAACGCTTACCAGCAAGGAATTTTTTTAGATTTAGGGACAAGTAAAAGTCACTGGGAGCTAAATCAGGAGAATAAGGTGGGTGGTCAAGCAACTCGTCCTTTGGATTGTTCTTTTGTCTTTGGAGTATAGTATTGGATCCATGTTTCATCAACAGTTATGAAACGACGCTTAAAATCTATTTTATTTCGCTTAAAACGATCCAAACAAGCTTGAGAAATGTTCATTCTTATGCGTTTTTGATCGACTGTTAACAAATGCGACACCCATCTTGCAGAAAGCTTTTTCATCTGTAGTTCTTCATGCTAAATTAAATGGACCTTTTTTATGTAAATATTTAATGACAGAACGCATTTCTAATTTTTCCATTGTAAAAAAATTGCGGATGCGTCTTTTTTGAACACCTGTTTCTATATGAAGGAGTTGCCAGATCGAAACAAAATTTAACATGTGTTCATAACAGAGATGGAAGTTTCCAAAACACTTAACTTTTTTCTGTTTATAACGCGCTTTTTGTGCTAGGCTAAGAAGTTTCCAAACTACCCTCATACAACATTTTCGTTAGTCCCATTGTGATAGGACTTGCGGTTTCCAAGAAATATCGTGAAATCATAAACAACCCCTAAACATGTCAACTTGAATCGCGATTTATTTAAAAGCGCTCCGGTTTTTTTTTTTTTTTTTTTTGATTTTTCTCATCTATGAACATTGTAGTTTCAGAATGTGCAAAAACTTCCCAGGTGCAAGCACCTTCCATTTAAATGTGTTTCAAAGGCACCGTGTTATGTTGTCATATAATTTGTTGGAGCCCTGGGAAGACAAACAAATCTTTGGTTTTTAGGGAACTTCATATTTTTTTCAACTGTAAACGGACATAACTTCGATATGTTCATAACGGAATTCTATATTTGTTCATTTCTTTAGAATAGTCGATATTTTCTTAAAAATCCATTTTTTTAAAGATACGCAACCGCCCAAAAATTAAGGATACCGTCAACAACAAAAATGTACCTACGATTTCAATAAACAACTTTTTAGAACATATGAAAATTCTAGAAATGATTCTTAGGACTGAAATTCACGAACAATTAAAATTTTTTCTCAGGTTTGGAAATAACAAACTGTTAAAAACTCAAGGAAATTTGAAAGGTTTGTTATTTACGGAGCTGAACAGGAAAGAATGATCTAAAATAATCTAATTTTGAGCTTGTAGAATAGTTCCTAGAATCTTCATTTGTTCTAGAAACTTGTTTGTTGAAATCTAAGGTACATTTTTGTAGTTGACTGTATCCTTAATTTTTGGGCGGTTGCGTATCTTTGGACCAGAGTCGGAGAAAAAAGTATTAAAATTGCATATTTTCAAAAGATTTTTGCTATTTTTACCATTAAGAACCCTTCATAGACATTTCACATGTTCCAGAACGTTGTTTATTGATGCCTTTACTACGCTAGTGTGGTTGATTGTTTTCATGAATTTTGAACGGTTTAATATCTATGGAGCAGAAGCCGAGAAAAGAGGATACAAATCGAAATTGTTTTGCTATTTTGACCATTAAGATCCGTTTCTACAGAGTTCGTATATTCTAGAAAGTTGTTTACTAAGGTCTAAAGTACATGTTTCTAGTTGGTTGTTTGCTTCAATTTTGATCGGTTTGAAAGCTGTATAACAAAACTTGAGAAACAATTTTAAAAGAAATTTGACCATGACGATTTTGACCTTGCAGATGAAGTTTGATGGATTATATCGCTCATTTACTCAAAGAGTGGCATAACTCAAAAAGTGCGTTTTCTGAGATAGCAATTTCTATTTTTTCTACGACTTCTATTTTATGTTGTGTCAAATTTTCAAATTGATATCTTTAAAACTCTACGAGTTACAGCTCATTTACTACGAGTTTGGCATTATACAACAAAAAAGTTTATTGAGTTTATGAAGCACTAAGACACTTCAAATCATGCTTGATCTTGCACAGAATTTTAGCAGTGATATCTGGCAAACTGTTTACAAAATATGGTCCATGTAGTTATTTTAGTTTTTGTGTAATAATCTTTTTAAGTTGGGAAGTCAAATTTCAATCGTCAACTTAAAACGCGTTTTTCTCGAAACTCGATTTTTTGAAATGTGTCACTCTTTGAGTAAATGAGCGATATGTGTTCACAATTTTTGTTCTTTAAGACAAGAGCTACAACGTTGCTTCCAAGATAAATTCAAATTTCCAAACGGTTTGGAAGATATAGTCCTGACTAAATGACCATTTCTACAACAAAGCCTCAAACCTTTGGAGGCCTATAACCGCGAAAGTTGATGAGATAGGGAAAAACGGCGAGACACGTGTATTCTCATTTTTGGTTTTCTATCACACTGCGGTGTCAGAATATGGTTAATAATTTTCGTGTTGCACAGTGAAATTAAAGAGAAAATAAAAATCGGTTTAAAAATGGATAATTTATGCTATTATTTGTGCTTTAACTTTTTTGCTTCTGTCGTAATATTTTGCGTTTCATAACATTGGAACTCCGGTGCGTATGCATGTTATTATGTAGAAAGATTATAATACCAATCATACGCACTGCGGCCCCAACAAACACAGCAAATAGCATAAGTAATTTATGTATTTTTTAACCGATGTCATTACCTTCTCCCATTTTTGAAAGCATACATAGTTTCCTTTATTGTAATTTTTAGGTATCTTTTAAGCAGTTTAGAGCTTGAAGAAAAGCGTTTGGAGAGAGGGAATGCGCAATTAGCTGAATTCTCTTGGATATGTGAGGATACAAGCCCTCAAATCTTCTCATAAACTCGAGTTTCAACCCAATGTCTCCAAAATCCTTCTCGGTGATCATATTAAGATCTCCATCGGCAAACATATGAAAATAATTCTTCTTCATGATGCTAGCCACCTTTTATAGGTGAATGGGGAGAATTCTGGTTTCCACGAATTCTGGTTTCCAAGCAACATAAATATCTAGACCAGCGATAGGCACCATATATTTATATTGCATACTTTTGGAGTGTTATTGTGTGAGTGCATGCTTTTTCAATTAGTTGAATTGCGTATGTGGAGAGAGAAACGTTTACTGAGAGCACGTGTGCGCTCTCTTGCCTGACACTGATCTAGACCAGCGATGTCCACCATATATTTCTATTGCATACTTTAGGGGATGTCATTGTGTGAGTTCATTCATTTTCAATTAGTTGCGTTGTGTGGAGGGAGAGTACATGGGAGCTCTCTGGGGCATCCATGGTCTAGACTCGCGGTCATAGGATGCTTAGTGCGTGAATTAGTGGGATGGAATTTTTCCTTTATAAAATGAAAAAAGAGGTTCTGTAGGTACTGGAACAGAACATATTTTTAATTTTTAAGGTAGAAATAGGCACCATATTTTCTTTTGCATACTTTAGGGAGCTGTTATTGTGTGAGTGCATAGTTCTCCGGTGCTTAAACATAACTCTGACGGACATAACTCCCAAAATGTTCTCTATGCATTGCGGAAATACCTCTAAAAATTCGTTGGGAGTTATGTCCGTAAAGCAAAACGGACGTAACTAAAACAAGTAAGAACGCCGTTAAGTTCTGCCGGGCCGAACTGGTTATACCCTCCACCACGAGTTGTATGGAAGTAAAATGGAACAATTAATTTCCTTTCGTTTACGAAGAAGAATAAATACAAAATTTTAGCAATTTCGGTAAAACAATGTGGCTAACCTTCAAAATACTGAAATTCGAGAGGTAACGTTCTATGGGAGCTATATCAAAACATCGATCTATACCTAAAAATTTCTGGAGGAAAGTTTTTAGACTCAAAGAAGACTATATACTAAGTTTCCTATATTTCGGTAAGATAATGTGGCTAAAACCTTCTAAATACCGAAAATTAAGAGGTCCGCTTCTACAGCGATATAGGAAAACGTATACCTATACTGATACTTCTCTTCTATAGGGCCGATATATAAGCGTTGCCCTATACCGACGAATTTCAGATATTTCGGTAGGTTGTTGTGGAGGTACCGTTCTAGGGGGGCTAAATGCAGGCTTGGACCCAAACTGACAAATTTATGGGGGAAAGTTTTATACCACCAACGAAAAGTTTTATACCACCAAATTTCAGCTATTTCGGTGGCATATTGAGGTCACAACCTTTAAAATACGGAAAATAGGGAGGTACCGTCCGATGGGGGCTATATTAAGTCGTGGACATATACCGACAAATTGCATATGAAAAGTTTTTACCCCAAAGTAGACTAAATACCAAATTTCAGCCATTTCGATGGATTATTGTGGCCACAACCTACAAAATACCGAAAATCGAGGAGATCCTTTCTATGGGGGCTATATGGAGGCGTGGACCTATACCGACAAACTTCATAGGGAAAGTTTTATACCGCCAACGAAGACTAAATATTAAATTTTAGCCATTTCGGTGTGATAATGATGCTGAAACCTTCAAAATACTGAAAATCGGGAGGTACCGTTCTATGGGGCCTATATTAAGGAATGGACCTGTACCGACAATTTCTGGAGGAAAGTTGTATACCTCCAGCGAAGATTAAATACCAAATTTCAGCCATTTCGGTGAATTATTGTGGCCACAACCTTCGAAATACCGAAATTCCGGAAGTACCGTTCTATGGGGGCTATATGAAGGCGTTGACCTATATCGAAAAATTTCTAGGGGAAAGTTTTATACCCCCAACGAAGACTCAGTACCAAATTTCAGCCATTTCGGAGTGATAATGAGGCTAAAACATTAAAAATACTGAAAGTCGGGTGGTAGCGTCCTATGGGGGCTATATCAAAACGTTGACCGATATAGCCCATTTGCAATACCAAACATCCTAGGAGTAATATAAACTTCTATACCAAATTACACAGCTCTATCTTAAAAATTGCGAGCTGTTTCTTGATTTCAACAGTATAGTATATCTTCAATTTTTTTTTTTTTGACTAACGGTTCCAGAGATATCGCGCTTTGAAAAAGTCACATTCTGTAAATATTGGTCCAATTTGAAAAAATCTTTTTTGTGTGTTTTTTTGTTTTATCAGCTATTAAATAAAAATTAGCAAAAAAATTGCACAGTGGGCGATTTAATATTTAAAATCAATTTTTAAAGATCATCGACCTCTCGATTTTCTTTATTTTTTTTTTTTTTGTATTAAACTACGTTCAATTACAAAAATTTTAATTTAAAATTTTTAAATAGTAATCGTCCGAACCCCATTACCACATAGGACTTCAAATTTTTGCAATTGAACGTAGTTTAATACAAAAAAATTAAAGAAAATCGAAGGGGTCGAACATCTTTAAAAATTGATTTTAAATATTTAATCGCAAAAAAAGCATCCAAGCCCACTGTGCAAATTTGTTTGCTATTTTTTTATTTAATACCTGATAAAGCAACAAAACACACAAAAAAAGATTTTTTTAAATTGGACCATTATATAAAAGGAGATATGAGTATTTCTTTGCATGTAGTTTTTACAGAATTTGACTTTTTCAAGGCGCGATATCTCTGGAACCGTTAGTAAAAAAATCTGAAAATATACTACACCACAGCAAAAAAATAAAGGAAATCAAAAACCTCATCTTGAATAAGTGTCCGATTTCACTCAGAAATCCCCATATCCTATAAAGTATATGGGGATTTTTCTGATGAATATTTCGATGTGTTACAAACGGAATGACAAATTTAATTATACCCTCTATGTTATGGTGGAGGGTATAAAAAAACGCTGACATAACTCCGAACAATTTTTTTTTTAATTTCAAAATTATTTTTTTTATTTAATTTTAAAATTTACAATTATTTTCCATTGATCTGACAATGAGAAGAAGTTAGAATTTAGACGGAATTTTACATGTCAGAAGTCTTAAGTTTCGACGTATCCACAAAATCCTCCGGATTTCATAAAACAGCTTAAAAACGAAATAATGTCTGAATTTGTCAGTAGTAGTTTGGAGTAGTTTTACCCTACTACGGTATTCGATGAAGAGATTTCGTATGCATACTAATTTTTTTACATTTCTCAATATAGACATGTAAACATAATTTTTTTCTTAATTTTAAAACAAGCCGAATTACACTGTGCAACGCGAAAATTATTAAACATATTCAGACACCGCAGCGTGATAGAAGACCAAAAGAGAGGACAAGTGTCTCGCCGTTTTTTCGTATCTCATCAACCTTCGCGGTTATAGGCCTCCAAAGGTTTGAGGCTTTGATGTAAAAAGGGTCATTTAGTCAGAACTATATCTTCCAAACCATTAGGAAATTTGAATTCATCTCAGAGGCAAAGTTGTAGCCCTTGTCTTAAAGAACACATATAATCCGTCAAACTTCATCTGCAAGGTCAAAATCGCCATGGTCAAATTTCTTTTAAAATTTTGCTCAAGTTTGTTATACAGCTATCAAACCGATCAAATTTGAAGCAAATAACCAACTTAAAAAATGTACCTCAGATATCAAAACATCTTTCTAGAATATACGAAATCTGAATAGAAGGTTCTCAAATGTCAAAATAGCAAAGCAAATGTGATTTGTATCCTGTTTTCTCTGGTTTTGGTCCACAGATACTAAACCGTTCAATATTCATGAAAACAACCAACTACAATAATGTAGCAAAGGCATCAGTAAACAACTTTCTGGAACATGCAAAATGTCTATGAACGGTTCTTAATGGTAAAAATGCCAAAACACTTTTGAAAATATTCAATTTTTACACGTTTTTCTCCGATTCTGTTCCACAGATACCGAATCGTCTAAAAATTAAGGATACCGTCAACCACAAAAATGTACCTAAGATTCCAATAAACAAATTTTTAGAACATATAAACATTCCAGGAATGATTCTTAGGACTGAAATTCACGAACAATTTAATTATTTTTAACATTCCTCCTGCTCAGGTTTGGAAATAACAAGCTGTTGAAAACTCAAGGAAATTTGAAAGGTATGTTATTTACGGATCTGAACAGGAAAGAATGATCTAAAATAATCGAATTTTGAGCTTGTAGAATCGTTCCTAGAATCTTCATTTGGCGATTTTGACCTTGCAGATGAAGTTTGATGGATTCTATGTGTTCGCAATTTTTGTTCTTTAAGACAAGAGCTACAACTTTGCCTCTGAGATGAATTCAATTTCCTAATGGTTTCGAAGATATAGTCCTGACTAAATGACCCTTTTTACATCAAAGCCTCGAACCTTTGGAGGACTATAACCGCGAAAGTTGATGAGATGGGGAAAAACAGCGAGACACGTGTCTTCTCATTTTTGGTCACTGTGGGGTCAAAAATTTACACACAGTGTTATTTTTGTAAAAAATGGCGCCCTTTTTTCAAAAATATGTTTGCGGCGATTTTCTTTTTTTCAGAAAGTATATTTTGCATATTTTTACAAAAACTCATTATTTTATTTAATAGCGAAGACACGGCTGACTTCCGTATCGTCAGTTGCTTTACAGTTGACTGCTAATCTGCGAAGTATTATGTTTCTTAACGCCTTTGTACTTAACATCTGCGAAGCCACATTTTTCAAAACGTCAAAAATGCGAATTTTTAACGCAGGTAAAAAACATACACACATAAGTTTTACTTATGATGCATTTAGTTGCATTTTCGAGGAACACTGTATGAGAGTACAACTGAAATATTTTGACGAAGTTTAAACAACACAAAACAACAGACGATACGGAAGTCAGCCCAGCACACTAATTCGCAGTGCATTTACTCCAAATAATTAAAAAAAAAACTTTTATTTTAATTTTTTTACAGAGCTTGGTTCTATTGCAAGGCTTGCCATGAAGATATCAAAGATGAAACTTTGATCAAAAAATGCAAATGTAAAAACTGTAAGTATAAATGTTTCTTTTATATACTTTCATTTGGCAAGAAATTTTTGAATCAGTTTTAGAGTAATATTTCATGAAAAATTTTATTTTTAATTATTATGAATTGTTTTTTCGAAATAAATTTATTTGTGTTGGATTTTTTATTAAAAAAATATTTATATTGTAAAACTAAGAATAAGATTTTCTTTGAAACTTAAATGTGACAAAAGAAATAAATAACATATAACATGTTTATTTTTCATATTATATACATTAAGCATTTTTTACTTTAAGATATACAAATGATGATATTTTAAATATTTTTTTTACAAATTTTTATATTGTCTTATTATTATATAACTACCACTTCTACTACCTACTACTACTCTACTCGTAACATGTTGGCGTGGCCTTAACTCCTAACATCAAAACAATGAATCAATCAATCAAATAAACCAAAAACCAATTACAACTTCTTCGTACGTTAATATGCGTCTACTTTTAACGATCTACAAAATCCAAAACAAAAAAAAATCTCTTAAACTAAATTACCACAATTATAACATCTAATCGAATTCTATACTTTCGAAAACTTAAAAAAATAATAAACGAATTAAAACATGAATTTCCCCAAAAAAAACCAAATCAAAAATTCATAACCAAACAGTGGCAGTACAGCCCAGGAACAAGTTTGATGATTTAGGTAAATCACTCTCTTTGTCATAAATTTCAAATAAGCTCAAATTTTAATTACAAAAAAACTGTGTTTTGTTTGAAATGACTAACCTCCTCTTTTAACTCAATTCAATGTTTAGTTTTTGTAACCAACCAACCTATTTTACCAATTGTAAATGAAAACCCCCCACTACCAACCAAAATAACCTACACTATCACCAAAACTAAACTAAAAACAACAAACCAAACAAACTTCCCATGTTCTGGCAAACAGTTTAATCAATAAACCATTAATAAAATATTCAATTTTTGTTACTACTACTCTACCTACTCTACTACTACTATTACTAATGCACTCCAGTGCTTTTGAATAATGATTTTGGTTGTGTGTATGTGTTTTGTATATTAAAGATTTAATTTAAAAAAAAATATTTATTTGGTCATTGTTTAATAAAAATGCTTTCCTAAGTTTTTTTTATTCTTTTCGTGTGTTTATTTATTTTCTTGTGAAAAAAGCTTGACTTTCAAACTATTCACTGTAATATAAAAAATACAAATATTTGAAAGTCTGTTATCATTTGTTTAATTCATACTTATGTTGTGATAAAATTTGCTACATTTATGGAAGAATGAAAAATGCGTTGTTAATATGTGGGCCAAGTCAAATTGTCTTGAAATAGAAAAATTCCAAGAATTATATTAGTGCGAAAAAAAAATCGTTTTTCTACAGTGATTGGAAAGTTGATATACATTTAGGCTGACTCTGAATTGTCAGATGCTTTGCAGTGTTTAAACTTCGTCAAACTATTTCAGTTTCACACTCATGCATTGTTCCTCGAAAATGCAACTAAATGCATCAGAAATAAAAATTATACATGTTTGCTTTTTACTTGCGTTAAAAATGTGCAATTGTCAACTTTTTGAAGTACATAGCTTCGCATTTGTTAAGTATTACGGCATTATGAAACACAACACTTCAGACATATGCAAAACATTCAACGATTCGGAAGTCAGCCTTATTTTCTTATCATTAAGTCTTATAAAACGACTATTGGCTATTGATCATGAGTTGAAGAAGCATGAACGATACTCACAAGAAAGTTACCATATTACATACATTTAAAGAACGTTATGGGGGACTTTGGTCTTTGATATACTGCATTTCATTTGAAACTGACAGTCTTCAGTTACGATGAATGGGGTATGTACTCCGAGGATGACATTTATGCGATAGTTATGTGTGGTATCAGTGACTGTATCTGTGTGCATGTCATTCAGTCCTGTCCAATAGGCTATAGGGATTCTCCTTTGTAACTTTGGAACTCTCTGTCTCCAGACGATTGGTCTTCCTGAACTTTGGTAATGTCAGCTCTGGAGGTAATGGTGTGCGCAAAATCCACGAAAGAATCGGTAATGACTCGGGGTACTGGCTTTCCATTCAGGATTAGACAGCAGTTTCGCGTTGATAGGAAGTCCATACCTGTGAGGTGAGTGGTTCGGACAACGTCGGGAGAATATGGAGCATCGATAGCGTGAAGCTTATGTAAAGTGTATGGTTTTTTCTGGCGAGCATCGTGACGCCGAACATAATGCCTATACTCAGGTCGTAGACCGTCGTAAATCCGATCTAGATGGTATGTCTTTCGTTTGCTCTTTCCCCATTCTGCTGCCGTCGATTATAGAAAGAACTTTCAATTTGGATTAGATATCTCTTCTGTAAGAAAAATTGCTCATCTTCTGCACGAAACTGTAACCACTATTTTATGTCGTCCCTCTTCACGTGGTATCACATTATTGCATTTCCCTCCAGGATAGTCAGCAGGGAAGGGAGAAGACGATCCAAGAGAATGGTGTGGCATTCGGCTAACTCTTCGAACTTTTCCAGAAATTCTACGAGGTCGTGCTCACCCGAAAATTTGAGTGACCAACGGTAGAAAATATCCATAATTTCCAAGTTGGCCATGCGTTGAGGAGGTCTCAGGACTTCTATGGATGTACTCGAGTGCAATTCTTTTTCCGAAGATCTGACCTCCTTTTCGAATTCACAATGCAGGTCTTCTGCCGAGGCACGTTTTCGCTTTACTTTTAAGCATTTGCAGAAGTATTTGTGTTGTATTAGTTGTTTGCGTTTCAACAAATATACCCAGCTGAGTGACTCTGCGCGGAAAGAGTCACCCGCATCTGATTCTTCAAATGAAACTCAACAATTCTTCGCTGATGGCAGGTTGTAATTTTCCGCTTTCCGTGTCATTGGCGGGTCCCTGCTCGGGCGCCATTTATAACGAGGGTATTTTATGAAGATAACAGGGTATGTAGTGGCCAATGGTAAAGTAATGAATAGCGGGACTCATAGAAATATGTACATTAGGGTGGGGCATATAATGAGGTAGGGTAGCCACAAAATTAAATAACAATTAAAAAGTATCAGTCGGCTTTGCCGACAGAGATATACCCTCAGCCCATGTGAATTGAAACACTTTTTGGACATTTGAACTTGCCGGCAAATATGTAGATTATGATTAAAGTTCAAAAGTAGGAAATAAAGGAATGGACCGACACAGTCCATTATCTAAGTGGATCTTATTTTGGGAGTCACATCTTTTCGATAGATATCGCGCCCACTAGTCACTACTGTGGGTCATCGTATAACTTTTGGACCAGTATGCCAGGAAGCATGGACTTGTCCAGGAAAACATAATATCGCTGTAAAAACCATATCGAACAGCACCGTTATGCATTTCCAAAGCATTTTCGAACAGACCCTAAACTGCACATGGACATAATGTTGAACTTTTGTGGGGGAGGTATCCTAAGGGGAGGACCGACGATATGAGCCATTTTAGAAGTTTAACTAAATTTGTAAAAAAAAAAAATGTTAGGAGATCCAAAGTTTAGACCGAATTGGTTGAACCGTTTAAGAGACATAGTGCACATCATTTTAGTGACATTTTTAACGTTGGGGAAGTACCGGAAGCTCTGGACCGGTATTGCCAATCTTCGAACTGAAACTGAAGTTTGAACAAAATATGACGAAGGCCAAATTTTGGAGTAAATCGGTTGATCAGTTCGAGAGTTATCGTGCTCTCCAGCCACTACACATGGTGCCATAGGTTTTTACACCTTCCGCGCTGTTTTCTCAAGAAGTATGGACTTGCCCCTTAAAAAAACTTTTACCGTAGTAATTGAAGCAGCGAATGCAATTTGCTTCAACTGTAATCAAAGCGATTCGGAAGCAGGTCTTAAAGTGAACTTATCCGAAATTTTGTGTGATAGGTACCCGAAGGGGTAGACAAATAAAGTCCATATTCGAACCTGATGTATATCTGGTAGATATATTTGGATGTGTAAAGTATGGACCAAATCGGCCACTCCCTTCAAGAGTTATTGTGCGCACAATTTTGCGGGGGAAGTATCTGAAGGAGTGGACCGATATGGCTTATCTTCGAACTTAAACTATGTTTGGACAAAATATTACGAAGGCCAAATTTTGGACCGAATCGGCCGATCCGTTCGAGATTTATCTTGCTCTTCAACCACTACACACGGCGTCATAAGGGCTTTTTGCATATTTCAGGCTATTTTCTCAGTAAATACGGATTTGCCCCTGATGAAAATTGTTGTATGGGGGACAGTGAATACAAATTGTTGCAACAAAAATCCAAGCAATTCGAGAGCAGTTCCTAATCTGAACTTTTCCTAATTTTCTTGAGGGAGGTACCCGAAAGAGTGGACCGATTGAGTCCATATTGGAACCTCATCTAAGCCTGGTAGAGATGTCACGATGTGCAAAGTATGGACTAAATCGGTTCCTCCCTTCAAATGTTATGGTATGCACAAATTTTCCGAAAATTTGCGAATTTTTATGGGGATGGTACCGGAAGCATTGCACCTATCTTTGAACTTAAAGTACGTTTGGATAAAATATTGCGAAAGCAAAATTTTGGACCAAATCGGTTGATCCATTGGAGAGTTATCGTGCGCTCCAGCCAGCTAGAAAGACGGACATGGCTAAATCAACTCCAAATTGTCTGGACGAAATCCTCCAAACATACGCGGGGTCTAAAACCATTATTTCGTTAGCATAAATGCTGAGGGTATAAAAAGAAATAAATGTAATTGTCACATTACATGTTCTATATACCAAGTGATAACTAGGATGGAACTCATCGAAAAAGGTCATGTAAAACAGAAATGTAAATGATTTACTGAAGACATGAGGAGGCACCTAGTCTGAATACTATTGCATTCCACTTATATTAGCAAATCACTCCGGCGCAGCATAGCTTACCACAGACCAACATATCCCTTTAACAATATTTCTGTATCTGCACCCCAAGTGCTGACGGTTTGGGACTTGCACATGTACATATGAATTATAATGCTACTAACACCAAGTTTTGTGAGGTACTTACTCGTTGAATTGTTGTACCACAAACTTAAATATTCAATGTAATTTTGCCATTAACATGGCCATCGGGAAGAAGAACGCAACACAATTTATTTTATAGGTTTTAATCACCACTTACAAATGTCACCAACAATGGTAGCGGATGCCAATATCGTACAATTCGTATACGAGTACATAACGATATCTATGTCGTCTAAAGTTTAAACAATTCTCTTTTTCTCCCTTCAGAGCTTCGACTTTTTGGTTCATGAATCCGACTTACGACTGGTGTCACAATAATTACTTATTCTGTTGCAAAGTGGTCGGAGGATGGTTTACTCGTTGTCCAAAAACAGTGCAGCTTGATTGGCTGTATTAAAAGCTGTTGATAAGTCGGGTCCCACCTAGACTGCTATATGACATGGACTCTTATTGTTCAGTCCTGCACTGATATACATATGTGGATATGGAGTACAGTTCGTTTGATGCCGATGACAGGCAACTGGGTATTGATTGACCTTTGCTGAAATCCATACTTGGCTTCAGTGGCGAAACCACTTGACACTTTTTCCAGATTTTGGGAGCGAAAAAAGTAGACATCAACTGTTTGAGGACTTTCGTGAAATAATCGACTCCTGACAATCCGTAGCTTTAGCATTATTATGGAGATTTTTCCAGGTCCAACTCTTTGGATGATTTAGCGTTCCGAATGACATTGGGATTCAACCGCCGCGGGTATGACTTTCCATGAAATCCATACTTGGCTTCAGTGGCGAGACCACTTGACACTTTTTCCAGATTTTGGGAGCGAAAAAAGTAGTCATAAACTGTTTGAGGACTTTCGTGAAATAATCGACTCCTGACAACCCGTAGCTTTAGCATTATTATTTTGATTTTGATTTTGTCAAGTCCAACTCTTTGGATGATTTAGAGTTCGGAATGACATTGGGAATCTCCCACCGTGGGTACGACTTTCGCTTTTCATTTGCAAAATCTATATTCAATCATTCAACTCAGGTTCCAATCCTCGGATATACATACTTTTTATCTGATGGTATTAATTAGGATATCGCCTCTGCTTTTAACATATCGGCTAGTAACATAGTACATGCTACTAAAGTATTCTACATCCCATTTACTGCACATACTGACTTCGTGAACTTATTCTAGCTGAACGGTACCCTCTTATGTGATTTGTTATTTAGCATCGTCGTTACCACTGGATGTCAAAGTAATTCTTCCGTAAGCATGGCACGCTCTCAATTTGGGAATGTTACCAGATTTCCTTGTTTGTCTTTTCAGTAGGAAGGGATTGTGCCAAAACTCGATTCTCTTCAGATTTTTCCTTATAGAATTTCCGGGTTTCCACTTATTTTTGGTGCGAAAAAAAGGTGCGTGAAACATAGATAGCCTTTTAAATAATCTTCTACTTTATAGATGACCGTTTAATTAACCTTCTATGCTATAGATGGCCCTTTAAAGGGTTTTATATTCTATAGATGACCCTTTATAGGGTTTTCTATTCTATAGATGGGCCTTTAAAGGTTCTTCTATTCTATAGATGGTCCTTTATAGGGTCTTCAATTTTATAAATGACCCTTTAATGGTTCTTATATTCTATAGATGACCCTTTAAAGGATCTTCTATTTTATAGATGGTCCTTTAATATACCTTATATTCTATAGATGACCCTTTAAAAAGTCTTCTATTCTATAGATGACCCTTTAAAAGGTCTTCTATTTTATAGATGACCCTTTAATGGACCTTATATTCTATAGATGACCATTAAAAGGGTCTTCTAATCTATATATTTATATAACCTCGTGGAACATATGGATAACCTCGTGAAACATATGGTTAACCTCTACTTAAATGTGTACAAAGTTTTTTTTTTTTGAAAAAATACGTTATGTAGCGTTATGCAGTATTGTCTACTTCCAGGTATCCGAATACATTATTCACATATCAAATTCCTATAACAATTCTTCCATAAATGTTGTAAAATATTATTAACTCTATATCACCACGTCAAATAAATTTTTATAATTTTTTAATTTATATTTTATTTAACAATTATTGCAAATGATGTAATGAAGCCTGAATTATTTATATTTTTTCCTATTTTTTAATAATATTTTTTATTTATTCATATGGACAACCAATTCGCAATGACACACATGGCTTTGAAAATACAAAATTTGATTATTTTACTTGTATAATTAATAAAAAAAAAATAGCAGCAAACACACACACCGCAGTTCAAAATTATTTCAAAATTCGAAATCAATATTGCAATGAATTTATGCACATAAAAATAAAACTGAAAAGAACGGATTGTTTTCTTTTGAATTAAGTTCTTTTTTATTTTCCATATTTATGCGTACGTTTTATTATACTTTTTATAACTTAAATAAACACACACACTCTCTCTATATTACTCTCTCTGTTTTCCTCTCAGTCAATGTCTTTGGAAATTGAAACGTTTCTCTATTCAAGAACGGTGTATTTTAAGAGTGCATGGAATCAATTTTGAGTGGCACCATATTTACTCCAAAAATAATAACTACAATTCCAAAAAATATATAACCCCCTACCACCACTACATATATATCTACATATATTTCAAAATCTATACAAGACAAAAACCAACTCATGTGTGTACAAAATAAAAATGGTCATAAAAATAGTCATTAATGTATGTTAACGCAAATACCACTACCACCCACCTACCCACCACCTGTATAAAATCAACTGAAGAATAATATACAAAATTTTGTTTTTTTTTCCTACTTCTATTTGAGTGAACTATAATTCCCTGTTTTGTAGAGTATTGGAGACAATTTATTGAAATGAAGAAAAAAACAGTTATTACATTCGTACATATGTATTTAAGTTATTTTAAAAGTTGAAACTGTTTTTGGTAGGATACTTGAATAACGAAATGACAATAAATTGTTCAGTCTGATTTACAATTGTTATATCCTTTATGCGTTTTGTAATAAAAAAAATCTCTCGTTCGTTTCTTCGAAACTCATCCAATAGAAAGTAAATAAAAGTGTTCTTTTTTCATATAATGTGTTAAGTTTATACAAGTAAAGTTTTGTTTATTTGTAGTTAGGAAATTTCTTATGCAGGTCTGAATTACATATGTCAAACCCTTTAATTACTCAGGATTCCTCCCAAAACACCCATACATCAAAACAATCCACATAACTTCCTTTTTAAACCTTAACAAATTTACACGCATAACAGTTATAAATAAAAAAGGTGTACATACATACAAATCCCTTATCTTTGTAAATATGTTTTTCATACAATGTACATTTTAGGGATCTCACATTGATACCCTCCCCCTAGCTAATTCACCACCGCCACCAATCAATTCCAGCAGTTCCCCACAATAATTATCTTGTACATAAACATTTTAAAGATTTGTACAATGGTGTTTGTGTATTTAGAGTATTGTTATTACAAAAGTGAAGTTAATAATTCAAATCTTAGAGTAGTTTGGAAATGAACACACATCAGTTTACTAATAACAAAATCCGGATTTATATAAAGGAAGGAATAGAAGAGTTATATTTAATTTTATGGTTATATTGTTGTGTCACGCAATGGCTTCAAATCACCGTGTACTAATATTTATATCTATATGTATGTTATTAACCAAAAATATATATTAATAATGTATTATACACAGTGGCAGGACAATCAATTTAAGAACACGAAAGGAAAGTAATAATTTGTCAAAATTAAAGAAAAAATTACACATTATTTCGTAGAGGCATCATTTTCTGAAGAAAAATAGGGTAAATGTGTAAAAGGACTATGAAAAAGCGACAATATCGATTAGTTGTCAATGAAAGCAGTACCCAAAATTTTCTGAGCGACATTTTTGCAGAACATTTCGAAGCTGAATAATGTCATGTTGTGGTACTTTTATTGCGGTTCTTGAAATAAAGGACGAAAAGGACATGGAAGGAAGCAAGTTAGAAGGTCGAAATATTCTACGAAAAAGATCCTCATTAGATTTGATTGAATACATGTCGTATCAAAAATAAGGCAAAACAACAGCGAAAAATTCATCACGCCATAACTCAAAAGTTCGACCCACCGCACTTATGTCCTTTGCGGTTCTGTGTACACTCATCAATGGCTTTCACTCCCAAAAGGAATTTTCCACCCCCCAGAATTTCGGTTCACAGTGTTATCTACCAAAGTGCAACATAAATCCAGAGAACTCAATTGAAAATCGTTCCATAAAAAACACGCAACCAAAAATTGTTTCTTGGACTGTAAATTCAATAAATTTCTTCTCTTCTCCATCCAGAAAATCAAATTGGATACCAAATTTAGGATAATAGCTTGGAAAATTTTCTGTTAATCTTGGCAAAACATAAGCGGAGACGTCTACTTCGAAATATAGAGATTTCAAAACAAATGTACATTGTTCCACCGAAGATCCAGCTATATCATCATTTACTACCGAAACTCTCGCATTGATTTTTTTCACGGATAAATTGAAAAACCGCAGTAGTAGCAAAACGTTGTAACAGTGTTTATTATTGTATATTTGTGTGATAGTTCTTCAAAAAATTACATGTCAAAGCATTGGTCTAAATGACATGCTTTGGATCCAAAAAATGAATACCATCTTTTAAGGTCCACGCTCATATAAAATTCACCGATGAAAATGCTAAAAAGATGACATGCCAGATCACTTGCACACATGATTGAATGGCTGGGGTGTGTTGTGCGGGACCATTCCGCATGGTGGGTAGAGGTTTTGCACGGTGCTATCGATTTTTGCCCTATAAGAATTTATGCGACTGCGAGCGTATATACATATATATGCCCTTTATTTTTTATCTACACACAAAAGTAAAGAAATATATACAATAAAATGTTCATGTTGAACATAGGGCGATTACGAATTCTCTCCATCGTCTGCGATCATTAGCGATGGTTTTAACTTGGTTCCATGTGTTGTTGAGGGCTTCATATTCATGTTTGACACTTCTTATCCAAGTCGTGCGTGGTCGTCCCGGTCTGCGGTGGCCTAGGGGATTCCATTACAATGCAGATTTGGCTATGTCATCATCGGGTCTTCTGAGAACATGGCCGATCCAAGTCCATTTTCGCTTTTTTTATTTCTTTTTCCACAGGTATGTTATTTGTACGCTCAAGCCGAACATTTGTGCTTATGGTGTTTGGCCAATAGATGCGGAGTATACGTCTTAGACATCTGTTTATTTGTGTTATTCCCCACGTGGTAGAACCGTAGAACAACACAGATTTTACGGTGCTATCAAAAATTCGCAGTTTGGTTTTACGGCTTATGTTGTTGGAGTCCCAAACTTTATGCAGCACCTGGAAGGCTACTCTTGCTTTGTTGATGCGGGAAATACATCTTCTTCGGATCCACCATGCGCTGATACTATGCTTCCAAGGTAGCTAAAGGTGTCGACGCTTTCAATGACAATGTCGTTTAAAGTCAAAGGCGTCGTTACATTACTCCCAATTCGCATCATCTTTGTCTTTATTTTAAGACCTATGTGTGATGCATTCACTACAAGCCTGTTCAAAATTGCTTCAATGCCCACAAAGCGATGTGCCATGAGACAGATGTCATCTGCATAACCAATGTCATTTAGGCGGTTGTTGAGGTTCCATTGGATGCCATATGGTACTTCGTTGTTTGTTTGGCACAAAACGTAGTCATGAATTATGAGGAATAGCGTCGGTGAGAGTATACATCCTTGTTTTACACCCGAAGTTGTTGCTAATGGTGTGCTTTCTTCGCGATTGAAGCGTGCGTAGCTGGTTGCGTTACTGTATAACTCGCGCATCAGTTGGATAATTTTGTGGGGGATTCCATTGAGAGGGAGAATATCCCATATTGCCTCACGGGATACCATGTCAAAAGCTCGTTCAAAATCGACGAACAATAAATAAAGAGGTGAGTTGTATTCTTCAGACTGCTCAATTATGATTCGCAGAGTGTTAATATGGTCTGCATATGACGGAAACCAGCTTGCTCGCCTCGTAGCATTATCTCCACCGCTGGACGAATTCTGTTAAGTATCAATGTGGCCATCAGTTTTGCAACCGCGTTTAGTAAGGTAATGCCACTCCAATTCTTGCACTCCTTCAAGTTGCCTTTTTTGGGGATCATTATTATGACACCTTTTTCCGTGAATTTGGTATTTGTTCTGAGACCCATGCATAACGTACTATATGTGTTAGGGTTTCTGCGAATGTGGGTGCACCATATTTAAGAAGTTCTGCCGGTATATCGCCTGGGCCGCTGGATTTGCCATTTCGTAGAGATTCAAGAGCCTATTTGATTTCCTCGCACGTTGGTGGTTGCGTTGAAATGTCGCGTCTTAAATAGTGTCACTTGATTTTCCACAAAGAATTTGCGCCATCGATTTAGCTGTTCGGTTGGTGTAGTAAGCTCAGCTGCATCTTTGTCTTTGATTGTTGCGGCGCTCCTAATGTTGTTTCCACCTAGTTTTTTGATAGCTGCGTGGACTAGTTAGCAACATTCGATGCATGCTCTGCTTCATCTGCGATGTTGTTGTAGTAGATCTCTCTGTCGATACGAGTGAGATGCTTAACGTTTGCTGCTGATCTTCTGTATTCCGCCTTCACTGCAGCCTTTTCACTGGGAGTGCGAGCGACTTTCATTCTATTCTTCAGAATTTTTCGGTTGACTCGCTTATCCACGATTTCCTGCGTTCTACAGCTTGTCCAAGGATGGTTTGATCACTTTGTTTCCATGCTTGTGCAATAGATTCCAGCCGGTCGTAGCCTGAAAGTTCCAACTAGCAGCTGATGGTTGCTATCAATGTCAGCACCTTGCCTTGCCTTAACATCCATTAAGGAGCCCACATAGAGTTTACTGCTTATGATGTGATCAATTTGGTTTCGGGTTCTACCGTCCGGGGATTGCCACGTATATTTGTGTATATCTTTTAAATAAAGCGTGTACCTCCAATGTATAGACTAGACTAGCACATAAGTCAACGAGCCGGCCTCCGTTCTCGTCTCTGGTGTTGCCTAGGCCATTTGGTCCCATGACCGCTTCGATGTTGGTGTTGTTGTTTCCAATCTTTGCATAGAAATCGCCAATTACAATTTTTATATCTCCATATGGAATTGAGTTCATGGTAGCATCGAGCTGTGAGTAAAAATCGTCCTTTGCTGAGATGTCATCCGGTTCAGTGGGTGCATAGCATTAAATTATGGCGATATTTCGAAACCGCGAATTGAATCTCGCTACGATTATCCGGTCTGAAATTGGTTGGTAGCTGATAAGACACTTGTTGGCTAGTGGTTCTCATTATTTCCAGAATAGAGGAATTTGTGTTCAGTTGATAATTTGGTGGTCCCGCTATTTAACCATCGTACCTCACTCAAACCGAGAATATGCAGTATAGATGTTTCAGAGAGAGTTCTCACGTTACATGTTCCAATCATTATCCGTTTATTAAAGCCAAATATCATCATCGTAGGAGGGTTTGTGTTATTTGAATCTGTAGTCGTTTCTGTGATAAAATGATTTTTGCTTGTCTATCATGAAATGTAAAAAGTATACTGAAATAAAAAAAAATATTGGTCTGCTAATGGAGACAATTATGGGGAGATGGTATTATCCAAGAGAAATGACGGGTTGTCTGGTAACATCATTTGTCAGGCGAGGGGACACGATGGTTTTGCCTGGCGAACTGTGGTTATGTGCAAACTGCGCGCAGTCTATAAAGAGTCAGTGCATTCGATGCACAGATTGCAATCTTTTGGATATTATTTTTTTAATTTTTTAAATATCGGGGTATATCTCGGTTCTAGTCATATGACTTAAAATTTTCAATTTCAGATTTACTTGGGACATCTTGGGGTTTAGATCATCTGTCTAGGTGGTTTCTAGGCAATTGTATTACAAGTCCCATCATTATTAAACAACTTAAAGAATATTTTGAGCTACCGAACTTTCAATCATGGATATGTGCTTGCAAAGAGCATTAGTAGAAATTCAATTAATGTTCGACGACAGAACACTTGAAAAAGCATTATGATGGACGTTCGTTCAGCAAAGAACTAGTTCATGGAAACGATTCCGAAAAATGAACCAACGGAACTACATCTGGTTCTTTCTTACGTTCGTTCTTTTTAATTTAAAATGGAAGCGTTTATGCTAGAGTGACATACTAATGAACGAACGATTGAAGTTCAAAGGAACTACTCCACAAAAGGAACGACCGGTACTAGGTCCGACTATGCGGTTCAGCTAGTTCCTTTTGCTCCCTCATTAGTTTTTCTCCCATAATAGGGTTGCATGCATGCATACATGAATGAAGGAACTACTTAGAACGATGTTATCAGACCAATTAAAACACTTTCAACATACAAGTCTGCCGTGATTAGGTTTGATGATACCTTTAGTAGATGTCTTTATAATCAAAAACTTCTTCAATATTGACACTATAGAATTCCATATCGTTACAACACTAAGGTCCAATGTTATATTTCTTTGCTGTGTTCTTCATTTTGCAAAAAGAGTTAAGTAAAATAGTGCAGGACTTTCTTTGGTCATTAATAATTTGGTATTTTTAAAAATCAAATTTTGAATCCATTTGGAATTAGCCACTGTATTAATACATTATAACGAATTTCCTCAACGTATGTATATCTTCTATTTATGTGTATGTATAATACTATGGTGTATGTAATTGCAGCCCAAGTATTTTGATATTGCATATTTATGTGTCCTAGGTTAAGTTAAATAACAAAAACTTTAACAATAAATAGTTATAATAAAAAGTAAAACAAAAAAAACATTAAATTAAAAATCACCTTGAATTTAAAAATGATGATGATATGAGCACCTGTTGAAGTTGTTAATGAATAATTTTACAGATGTGGGCATGATTATGATGCAGACTGGAATGGTGAATCAAGGCATTACCTCAGCCATTAATCAAATGGAGGGTACGATTTTAAATACAAGTTTGTCACACATTCAATTAGTTAAATACTAAAGCGTTATAGAAATAAAGCTAATCAATTTATAAAAGAACAAAAAACAACCAAATTTAATGCAGACAAATTAAAATAATTGCTAAATTAATTTGTTTTCAAAATAATTTCCAACTAGTCTTCTTCCTTTTCGTAACCCTGCTACCCGCATTTAAAATTTGATAAAAAATTCTAAATTTTGCTAACATTTGTATGCTGTGCCGATAAAAAAAAATAATTAAATATTATATTTTTGCTGCCTTTATGTAACATCTTCTAATTGCTGCTATTCTTATTACTTAGTGATTACCAAAATAAGGTTAATTTATTTTAATCAAAACCAATTTATAATAATAAGTAATGTAACCTTAACCCATATTTCCAATAACTTTCTAAATAAATCAATGCTAAATAATGTTACGAGTAACAAGAAACAGAAAAAAGCAAGCCAATATCCTGCAAAATAGAAATGCCTCTTGGTTTCTATACTTCGATAGGCTACGACAACATTAAAAACCATTTATAATTAATAATAGTTATTGTAAAGGTTAGAGGTTAATAAAAAGCTATAAAATAATAATAATAAACCTAAATAAGAATAAGATTTAATTCGCCGCCAGCCAACCAACACCAAACGAACAAAATTTTTGTTTATACATAAATATATAACATGTTTTTGTCCTCATATGTATGTGTGAGATTATTAGAGAAAAATATCGGGCATATGTTTAATCTAACACGAATATTGAATATCCACTGAAGAATCAATTTTGTAAGTTGCAAAAAAATTAATATACAAAAAATTACATAATTACAATATCAAAGATAACTTGATTCATACTCGATGCTGTCTATCTCGTGGTTACTATCTAGGTTGGGCGCCACATATCCACAGAGATTGACTTTAGCAAGTGTACGCTTTTACTGTGCATGTGACAAGACCCCATAGTTTTTGAAATTAGCATACCCTGATTTCGTTAGGATGATGTATATTTTAATTTCCTAAGATATTCAGTGCTCGCTCGGACTTTCGCTTGAAGTACCATTTTATGATCCGGCAAACTAAGAAATATTTTGGTCTCCAATTTTTTATACCCTCCACCATAGTATGGGGGTATATTAAGTTTGTCATTCCGTTTGTAACTACTCGAAATAATCATTGTAGACCCCACAGACTACATATATTCTTGATCAGCGTGCAATTCTACATCGATATAGCAATTTCCGTCCGTCTGTCCGTCTGTGGAAATCACTCTAGCGTCCGAACGGATTGACGTAGGTGGATGAAATTTTGGGAAAATCTATTCAAATCTATTTAATAAATTGAAAATTGAATTGAAATTGAATCTATTATATGTACGTAGGACTTTTGGTATTGAAAACGAGCTATGTAGGTCCACGCTTTCGTATAGCCCCCATACAAAATGACGCTCGACGCTTCGTCGTTTTAAGGAATTTTTAAGATATTTGTCCCATTTTACCACCGAATTGGTTGTAATTTGGTATTTTGTGTCTCCAGAGGCCAAAAAATATACCTACCAAAGTTGGTTTATATAGGTGAACATTTTGGTATAGCCCCCATATAACGTCCCATATAAAGTACGCGCAATTTTAATATATTTTGAATGTATTAGTCCCATTTGACAAAAGAATCGGTTGTAACTTTGTATTTTGTGTTTCCATAGGCTAAAAAACATTTCTACCATAAAATGTTTATATAGGTCCTCGTTTTGATATAGCCCCCATAGGACGATATCTTCCGATTTTCGGTGTTTTGAATGTTTTGGCCTCATTATCACACCGAGATGTCTGAAATTTGGTATTTAGTCTTCGTTGGGGATATAAAACTTTCCCCCAGAAATTTGTAGGTATAGGTCCACTCCATCATATAGCCCCCATAGAACAGTACCTTCCGATTTTCGGTATTTTGAAGGTTGTGGCCACATTAATCCACCGAAATGGCTGAAATTTGTGGTGGAGGGTATAAAAGGATCGGCCCGACCGAACTTAACATTTTTCCTACTTGTTTAAATTAATGTTTTTCGGTCTGAGTCAATATGATCTGTTGAGCTTGTGTTGGCGGTAAGTTACGAGGTCCCTTTTGATTCAAATTGCATTTGTTATCGACAGGTCTAATCGCGCAGATCCTCTAAGGATCAAAACCCCAGTCTTCTTTTACAGATATATCAATATCTGTAAGCATTGTGTGCTCTTTCAGGATTTGATCTTTCCATTTAAGTGTCCAATCCAAAATTACACCCAGATATTTAATAAAAAATGCTACTAATCGAAATCGAATCGATCCATTTCAAACTATTTATAGTGGAGTAATACAGGTCCGTCTGTCTGTCTGGTGCTAATCGATGACTATCGAACGGTTAAAATGATTTGGGCCAATATTTGTATCCCATAACATTCTGTATTTGCACTTAGATAAAGTTCCAAAATAGTCCCTATCGGTCTACTCTTTCGTGTACCTAGCCACCAGAAGAGAGTAATTGATTTGGTCCAAACTTTGCAAACCGGCCCGTCCCTTCAGATACCTCCCACCTAAAATTTAAAAATGTGCAGTTTAAACACACGTCACGGATCGTTTTTTCGCCGATACGATTCTTTCTAGGGTATGTTCATACTTCCTGAGATAATATCCCAAAAACTTAAAAAAAGACCTGCGGACAAGAAGTAAATGTCTGATGAGCTCATAATTTATGAATTTGGTCTCATTTTTGTCAGTAAATTTGCACATCATTCGACCCAGTGTACACAATTTCCAAGAAGTTCTATATCGGACAACACCTTCAAGTAGCCTGAATCCAGTTCATATGGCTGCTTTATCGTTCTAGGAGTAAATTATTACGTTGTCATTCTGTGGAAGTTTCAATTCTCTGACCTTGACCTTTTGCCGGAGAAAGTCTATACTTCTTTGACTTTCATGGCATTATTTCCACAATATATTTCAGATTTAGGAGCAGAGTTCTTGTCTCTACATGGTTCTTGGTCGTTGCCGAGCTTTTGACCGATTCGTCATCCTGGTAATATGGTCCATAACCTTATCCCTTCTGTATGCAGATTCTTTGTTCAGTCTCCTTCTGAATGCTGAGTCATTCTAGACATTTTCCGGTCTTTGTACCGCTAACTTATCTCTACGGTTTCAGCTGAACTGTTTCATCTCCGAACTCTTTAAACTTCAATTAATTTTCTCTTTTCGCCTTGTTGTTGGTCGGTCGCTAATATTTCTTCATGGGGTTCACACAGAGCATTGTTGAGCTGATCTTTTAGTTTCATCGCAAATAGGAAGACATCTTCTTTCCCTTTTTAAATTATACCTTCCAACCGCTCGTTGTCCAATTCGGGTTAAAGTTCCCCCGATTCTCCTTGTTGACCTTGCAGCTTTATCCTGTGGGTCCAGTAGCATCTCTAATTGAGTGCTTACCGTAGCATCAAGTCTAGCATTATCCTTTCAACATTCTTCAGATTTGATTATTGAAGAAGATCACTAAGATTTTTCCAAATACTGGGTTTCTTTCACGAGCCTCCTCAAGTTTCCGTTCCTTACATTTATTTTTTTCGATTCTTCTTCGTATAACCGGTTCCAGCAAGTAAATTTTCTTAGTAAATAATTGAAGCATTTTCCTGTTTACAACAGACTTTTACCGTATGTATTCAAAAGTCTCTTCATAAATAACACTTTTCTGACTGGCTTTCATTAATATCTTCAATCGCCCAGTTGACGAAACCGGGAGTTTCAATATTTTATCCTCGATAATCCGGTTCATGGTGGAATAATAAGGTGTAACGCCAAAAACAGCTGATCTTCATACCAGTTGTCAAAAGGCGTTATTGTGAATAAAATCACATACAAAATATAAACAAGCAATTCACCGTAATGCATTATTGTGAGAAAATTTGACGTTTGACATGATTTGATGTAACTCCTTCTTATTCCACCATGTTTCGGTTATTACCACTTATTGGATCTTTATCAAAAATGTTACTGCAACAGCATAATTTTTTCTCCCGGATATGGCTCCAAAATTTTGCAATTTTTTGGATAACTCCTTTATACATTTTTCGCATAAAAGTTCTGTTAAGTCCAGATGTTTATTGCAGATAGTCTTCGATCGATTACAAAGTAAGAGTTTTATACTTCATACTTTCCTCTGGAATTTCCCTAATGTTCCGAAAACCCAGCTAATGTGGGTTTTTTGTAATATCTACTTGCTCTTGCGTAATAAACATGGTGGAATAAGAAGGTGTTACATGAAGTCATGTCAAACGTCAAATTTGCTCACAATAATGCATTACTGTGAATTGCTTGTTTACTTTTTGTATGTGATTTTATTCACAATAACGCATTTTGACAACTGGTATGAAGATCAGCTGTTTTGGTAATAAAATAACAAGGGAGAATGTGTATAAGAAAGGGAGATAATGAGGAACATTGTTTATGTGAGGTATGTTCAGTGTTGGCTACAGTGATGTCAATGAAGCGTTTCTCACATAAAGAACACTTTTATTAACATTCATTGATATGATCATATTAAAAAAATGCGTTTTTCTTCCACTTTTGGTAACTATTTTTATATTTATCGTTTGACACATCAATGGAGATGATAAATAAGTATAAAATATGTGATTTACAAATATGCCCGATAAAATTCTAAGTTATAAACATGGCACAATCACCAAGGTAGTGGTATCACACCTGTTCGAATATGGAGTGTCAAATTCCTTTATAAAACAAAGTTTTGACATAACATATCCAAAATTTTACGATACCACTACCTTGGTAATTGTGCCATGGTTATAAATACCTAAAAGTGCTCTTAAATCTCTCACACACATAATAAAAATAAACAAAACATTTAGTTATAAATCATATTTGAGTTTTTCTTTTGATATTTTCTTTTCAATTACATTTTTGTTTTTGTTGTTCTCCTTCTTTGATTTGTTTGTTTGTTTGTTTCAACTTTTAAATCATGTTGTAAATGTTATGAAAGTTTCATCTTTCTAATGATATCTCATTTTACCTCGAATTTCACCTCAATCCTATGTAATTCATTTATTTTATTTAACGACCCCACCACCACCACCTACCTACCTCTCAACTATTACTACTACTACTCTCGTACTACAAATCAACCACAGTGGCCACGTTCAGGAAAGGCGTCCGAGCCGTACAGATGGTAGGACGTGCAAGTACGTATAAATTCCAAATATTAGTTATATAAATTAGTGAAAACAAAATAGAACAAAATCCTCAAAACATCAAACATTTTCTTTAACACTAAACAACAACAAAATTAAAAATACTAACACTCTTAATTAAAAATAATAAAACACACAGTTATTTGTCTATCTTTCTGACTATCTATTCTGTCCGAAACACCAACTATCCTTAGTCCATATGTACACCAACCATATGTTTCATTGAATTAGAAGTTTCGTGTATAACAAGTGATTCTTACCAATCTATTAAAGAAACATTCCATTAAGTCTTTCTCTTTAAACTTATTTTTCTCATTGTTCTTCTAACACATATACACACACAAAATATATTCTGTTTTTCTTTTTCATTATTTTCGTTTATTTGTTTCGTAATCGTAATTGAACTATTTTCGTATGTTATTTGTTGATACTATTTTATATTATTATTCTAATAATTTGATGTGTACTGTTGTACTGTACTTTGTAGTAGTCTAAACTTAACTTCGTTCGTATAATTCCCCCCAAAAAAATATACCAAAAATAAATAATTAATTATTCTATGTGTTTATATTATACATACTTACATACATAT
Source organism: Musca autumnalis (assembly GCF_047663935.1). Lineage (NCBI taxonomy): Eukaryota > Metazoa > Arthropoda > Insecta > Diptera > Muscidae > Musca > Musca autumnalis. The sequence continues at coordinate 324,169,567 of NW_027411644.1, forward strand.
ATACATACAATAACACAATTTAATTTCAAATTTGAAAATGTTATTCAATTTAATACAAATCTCGTTCTTAAATATATTAATTAATAAACTATAATAATTAATGTCTATATTTGTTAAATTCGTATATAGTTTTTTTTCGGTACATTGTAATGCCAATCAAAGAATATGTTAAGTGTTAAATTATATTTAGTATGAAATCCTCTTTTGAGAAAAGGAACAACAATTTTGTTGTTTCCTCTATTTGGTTAATTTTTCTTGATAAATTTTTAATATTTGTGTGATTTTTAATACATATACAAAATGTTGTTTTTCAAATCATTTTTTTAATTAATTGTGTGTACAATTTATGTACATACACGTAATTTATTTTAGATATTATAATGTTATATACACAACATTTATTTTACTCACAATTACTTGATATGAAAAAAAAAACAAAACCAAATTTAAACCGGTATAAACGAGATTTACAATAGAATACAATATATATGTATGTATGTGTACATATGTATGTATATATGTACATATTTATTATTAATCATATCAGACTTCAAATCATAATCTAACATCTACTAAAATTAAATAAATTTAAAATTAACGGACAAATTTGCAATGGGTCTTTTTAAACGAAAAGGATTGACCGACTGGCGTGGAAGATCTCGTTGTGTAAACATCTCTTTATTTCCGCTTAATTCCTCTAATTAACTTCGATGCCCTCTCATCAGGGGTTTTTCATTTAGTATTTGCCTATCTTTCGGTGTAAATACGGCTTTTGTTAGAGTACGTTTGTACTGGCGATAACTGTCATGATATCATGGAACAATTACCAAGGTAGTGGTATCGTAAAATGTTGAATATGTTATGTCAAAATTGTCTTTAGTTTGTTGGGGAAATTACAACAAAAATATTTTTTTAAAAAGGATTTGACATTTCATATTCGAACAGCTGGTGTGATACCACTACCTGGGTAATTGTGCCATGGTTGCAACCATGTATGCCACTATGAGTTTAAACAAGACCATTTGTTCTAAAATACATCCCTGTAGTGGGATTCTGTAACTCATTTTTGCTGTTACCGACAAAAATCCGTAAAATAAAATCGCAAAATTATGACTAAAAACATAAAAAAAAGTTGGCATCACTGTTTGTGTCGGTAGAGGGTAGCGACTACTTTCTACTCATCGTTAACTTACCGAAAAATTTCGTTAATTGTCGAAATTATAAGCATATTCATTTTACCGACCGATTATTTGAGCAAAACTGACAGTCAAAACTGATTGTGTGTACTCAACTTAACACATATATACATTAGAGTTGTATAGGTCATGAACGAACTAGTTCAATTGAACGATTCTTCGAAAAGACCGTATGAACTAGATCAGTCAATATAGTTCACTGAGCGCCAACCGAATGATCCACGAAGAACGATCCGTGAAAAAATTATAGGCAGAGGAAAGACAAACGACAAATGTATATAAGAGTTGTACAATCTATTTAATTTAAAATATCTAGTTCAATAGTTCAGCTCTTTTAACTGAACTAGTTCAGTAATCTAGTTCATAGTTCAATATCCAGTTCAATCATTCGGATCCACTACCTTGATCCCAAACATAAAGAAACACATCACATTACGAGGGCATCACATAACACAGGCGACGGCGTCACTTTATGCATTTGTGAACGACATGTTGAACTAGATTGTGAATCGTTCGTTCGTTGATCGTTCTTCGTGGATCTTTCGGTTGGCGCTCAGGGAACTAATTTAATAATGAACTACATTGACTGATCTAGTTTATAGGCTCTTTTCGATGAATCGTTAATTGAACTAGTTCGTTCATGAACTATACAACTCTATAACAGAGGCAACATAACCTTCATGGTACAAATACACAGGTAGCCGCATCGGCAATTGTTGGCAACATAAGATGTCAAAATTTGACATCAATTCAATGCAGTTGACACATTATGTTACCATCAGCTGGCATGATAATGCTACCTGTATTATTGTACCATGATAACCTTCAATGAACGGAAACAAACAAAACGATTCCCGTACCAATCACACAAAGCCACAAACTTTTCAGCTTCTCTGAATCGTTTCATTCTCACAACCAAAACAAAAACACAAACTTTTCAATCTAAAAAGATGGAAACAGTACGATTGCTGAAATGTAATTTCGGCTATGCTTTGCCGAGTTGTTTCATTCACCACCGAAACAAGAAGTATTTTTGGGAAACGTTTCCCGTGCGTATTGTCAATGACACACTCAGACACACACACACATGTGATTGCTTAACAACCCTATAAGTTAGCATCAGCATACCACAGTGAATTTTATCAAGCACCAATCAGCATACCACAGTGAATTTTATCAACCACCAAACGTTTTTGATTCATTCACATGTGTTTAGTACTATTTAGTTTTCTATCTGTTGTTGTGGAGTTGAGTACTTTTCGCTTTTCGTTTTGTTCGTACTCACGAATGTAAACAAAACGAAACTAAACAGCGAGCTCGGCCAACGAGGGCTATGTTTCGTTTTGTATTGTTCCTATGGAAAATACGAAACGAAACGATTGGAAACTTTATTTAAAGTATTTTTACGTACTCTGATAACCTTCCATACTTCTTTAAGTGGCTTCTACACGGTATGTTTAATACATGTTATGCATATCAACGCCACTGTTTTTTCGCCATATGTACTTCCTTCTGCATTAGTTTTCGATTGTATAACAATCGATTTTATATTGTGAACAAACAAAAGAACTGTTTTCCTTCTGTTGTACAGACGAGAATAGAGCGCGTACTATTAGTAAAAAATGCGTATGTATACCAACGTTGTCGACAGTTTTTTATCGGAAATCACAAAATCGTCAATAAACTTTGGAAAATCGTCAAAAATCATCAACATAGTCAAAACTAGGTTTGGTTAACGTTTAATGAGAATTTTCGCTGATTGTTATGACAATGAGACTGACTACATACACCCACAGCACTAAATCTGACCAGGGCAAATACACTGACAGTTATGAATGTGAACATGTTTGTCGGTCATCCACGTACACTATGGTTGTTTCAAATCAGAAAAATTGTCTGGTCTGTTTGATAACCCAACAGTTTCTGCAAATATGTACAAACTTTTACAAAATACTGTCCGATAAAAAACTTGTTCACTAACCCTGAGTTTACAAATGACAAGACAGTTGAGTACATGTATTGATTGTCAAAAAACCAAACCTGTGTGACATGGGCGTCCGGGACAACTGCAAAAACAGTTGCAAAATTATGAATGAAAATCATCGATTTCTTTTTATTTTCCGTTCATATATTAGATGACTTCATTAGCCGGATTTAGCACATTATCAGGTTTTATTTGATAAATCCACCCAAAATCTACCAGATTTTCCATACAAAAATAAATCCTCGTATTGAGTGGGTTTGTTTTAAATCTGGCATAAATCCTCGTATACAACTCTGTTTTTTGCAACATGTTGCTAGAAAATACCAAAAGTTGCAAGCAGGCACAAGAAACGAGGTAGATGCATCGGTGAATTGTTACCCTTAAAATATTTAAAATGTAAAAATTTGTAAACAAGGCGGAAAATTAAATTTGTTTTGATGTTGATTTTAATAAACCAAGACTAATATTTACGATGTCTAAACGATAAAATAACTCGTTTATTTACACTATGCAACACTGAAAATGCAAACAACTTCTAGTGGGCATTTTCTGAAAATACATATTAAGACTACAAAACCCCTAGTTGGGTTTCGTGTTTTTAGATCGGTTTGGATTTTATGGTCTTATCTACACCGGGCTAAAAATACCCTTTTTTAATTGATTCGTGCATTATCTCAGAAACTAATAAGAATTTTGCTTTGCGGTCTTCAGCAGTATTGTAGTCCTAAAGTAGGAGAACTTATATGTCTGACATACGAACTACGAAAACCGCATATAGCGCATCAATATTGATAAAATATAGGAAAGATTACATAATTTCTGGAATAATGGTCACAAACTGCCAAACTATTGAGAGTTGAACCAAGTAGCGTTTCGCAAAAACTTTCCAAATAATGTGATCAGCAATTCTTCAGAACATTCGAATTCAATTATTTTTAAAATTGTTTTTAGACCATTTATATGGAAGAAATTGCTGAGATTTGCATTGAAACAATCAGTTTATCATATTCACAACTCGACTATGTGGAGAAAACTTAACTCTTCATTCATTTTTCGCGTTTTTTATAAAATGCTCAAAAAATGCATTGTAAACAAACCCACCTGTTGCTTTTATTTTGAAGTTTTAGGAATTCAAGAAAAACAAGGGTTCTATAGATTTTTTTCATTTAAATCTACCTCTTTACTTATACCATGAACATCCACATTTAGTCAGAGTTCTATGTACGCATTGTGCGTCGACACCATCAACTTGGACTTGTTGCCGTTTACCTCCAGACCCACTTTAGCAGATTTTCCTTCAACTTTCTTAAAAGTATCAGTTATAGCTCATTTAGACTAGCCATAAATCCTCCACTGGATTTAATAAATCCAGTACAAATCTCATTGCATTTAGATATATATTTTGGAGGATTTAAATGTCAGTCAGCTGATTTTTGTTCATAGCACAATTACCAAGGTAGATGCATCAGCCCATCTGATCGAATTTGAAACGTCAAAAGAATTTATTGTAAATTGAATTCGTCTCAAAAAACATACGTCAAATTACAAATTTATTGTTTAATACTGAAAATGTTAGCACATTATTGCTCTGTTCCTTTACGTGCCTGAGGTTACCATTTCTTACCATTTTTAACCTGTAAAGTGTTCCCTTACTTTTAATAGCATACAATTTATATGATAGCAGTTTACCACTATTACCATTTTCTGCTACTGTTACCATTTTTAAAAGTAAAGGAACAGACCATATGATACTAATGCTAACTAAAGAGCAAATAAAGAATTATTTTTTTTAAATAAATAAACGAATTATTTTATCGTTTAGACATCGTATATATTAGTCTTGGTTGAATAAAATCTAGCTATCTCTTTGTCTGAAACATCTTTCGGTAGCGAATTGTTCCGAGACCTTCCTTTTTATATTTAACTAAGGACCGGGTATCAGTTAAGTCATTTTACAAAGCCGAATGAGCTTTGCGGGGATACCAAATTCAGAACGTATAGGCTGCTAATGGCTTATTTATAATCAACAAAAATACGGTAGGTGTCAATCTGCGTGGAAAATATCTCGGCAATTGTGGATTGGCCAGGTCTAAAGCCGCATTAGTATGGCCCAATTATGTCCTTGACAATAGGCTTTAGACGTTCGCAAAATATATCCCTAACACAATCTTATAAGCAATATGGAGCAGACTTATGTCCCTGTAGTTAGAACACACAGTCTTATCCCTTTCTTATGGACGGACACAGGGTGTTCAGGTTCCAATCTTCGGATACGCGTTCTTCCTGTCTGTTTACTAGATGATGCATATACCTTATTAGCGTGTCGCCTCCGATTTTGAATTGCTCATCGGCTCCTTCTACCTTATTATTCTTTAGCCAGCTTATTGCTGTCTTTACCTCGTCTTGCCCAGGCGGTATCAATTTTTTGGAAAATATAGGACATTTATTATTTTTCAAGTCGATTTCACTCTTAGCGTAAACTACTAAAGCTACTCAAAAGCAACGCCATCAACACGATAGTCCAAACTCAAACCCGAAGAATGATAAACATTCTGTGCTCGAATTTATTTTCCCGGACCCTGTTGTGAAGACTTTCTCTTCCCAAATAAAATGTTATTCTAAACAATTCACTTATGCCACTTTAGCGAAATGCTTGAACTCATTGATAATCTGCTGATTCATTGGCTTTGAATATTCCGCTGGGTTGTTTGTTTTTCCACACCCTATTATTTTATGGTTATCTCCAACGTTGCGCTTTCCGAAAAGGAGATTACAAAATTAATTCGAAGCAGAGAAATCCATTCCCTAATGAAATATGTAGAACGAATCTAAATATTACATAAAAATACTACAAACAGAAAATAATTCACTCACATTCTTCACTATAGCCAATTTAAGGATTACGTCTTTTAAAGTAGCATTATTTACCAGACATGTTTCACACCCTCATACTAACATGTATACACATACACGCACACTAACTCCCTGAAATAAACATAATCTTTAGTATCTATAAAAAAAGTTGAAACAAAAAAATAACGTATATTTATTTTTTTCTTAAATTGTACTCTATTTTTTGTATAAACAAATATGTATAACTTGTCCTGAAATTTCCTCGACAACCAATTCATCTTCATGTGTAAATATACAAACAAATCAAAATTTTATCTCAACTTGATTGAATTTTCTCCAAACTGATGTTGTTGTATACCTACTACTATCACGTATCTTGTTCGTAATCAAAACAAAACTAACTAATAAAAATAAACTAAATAGAAGAAGAAGATTACTACCAGACAAGTAAGTTCCAGGATAATAATAACAATGTATTCTCTCTCTCTGATACTCATATTTATTTCATCTTTCCCTTTGAGTTTTTGTCTTCTTTTAATCCAAGTCATTGATTTTAGTTTTAATATACAGAACGTCCTATTTATTTTTATATTTAATTTTTAAAACGTCATGTCATTTTCTATAAAGTATAAAAATAATTATATTTTATTAAAAACAAATACAAATTTAAGTGGTTATATTAAAAATAGAAATTCTCATTAACTTAACTATGGTGTCAAGTTTGGCTTAAACAGTAAACTAAATGTTTTTCTTTTATGAAATGCTAATTTAATCTGCAAATAGAATGCAACAAAAAAAGAATGAAATTATAAAATGTCCAAGAGGTTTTAAGCAAAGGCTAATTAATCCTTAATTGCAAAATTAAACACAAAGAAAAACTGAACTCTCAACTGTTTACATAGAGCAAATATTTAATTCAAATACCAACAAAGAAAAATGACAAAACAACTTAATAACAATAAAATACCAAATATCCGGTTAATATTGCAATGACAATTGTGGTATTCTTTGTGCTATTTTTAATATTTTTCAATAATAAATGTTAGATAATTGGTTAGTGATATACATATTTAGTCAGAGGTAATGCAGTTTTCCTTTTCTGTAGATGATTTTACACGTAATTCTCTAATAGTTAGTTTACATTTACGAAATCCATTCGATTTCAACTGTCAATTCCATTGATTAAACGTCAAATGAAATCAAATGGATTTCAGATGAGTTTTCATTTGACGTATACACAAAGGAATTGACAGTTGAAATCTAGTAGATTTCGTAAATGTAAACCAAGCACAACACACAGTTTACACTTAATAAAAAATAACAGGAATTTTCATTACAATACCCACCTAACACAAACAAAACAAGAATAAACTACTAATTAAACCAATAAATTAAAAGCGTTCAAAACCGCTGAACATACAAAACAATGCAGTTGGCAACACTTGTTAAATAATTGAACAGATCAACTTTGACGTTTCAGTGTAGTGCATTGTAATGTAAGAAAGAACGTATTACTTGTTGTTACTTGTAGATGCACTGTGCTTGCTCTCTCTTTTTCTCTATCTTCCTATCTATCTACCTCTATCTGTCTCTTTTTGTATGTCTCTGTCAATCTGACAATCTCTGTACTGTATATGTATTTTTATAAAGTGGTTTTGTTAGTATTTGTTTTTACTTCTTTTTTTAAATATGAATGGCAATGGAATGTGAAATGCATGTTCATATCTTTGTAGCTCCTTTTATCCTGTAAATGATATTGTTATTTTTCTTATTACAATTCTTAAAACCTTTACATTTGATCCCAGACATACTGTATCCCACAATTCTCCATTTATCCCACACGTTTTCTTTTGTTTATTCCTTTATGGGTTCTGTTTGATTTTCTTTCGGGTTATATACATGACATTTGACAATGTTATATTAAATTATATTTACACCGAAGCTTGTTATCAAAATAAGCTTATATTTTTGGTATTATTTGACGTAAACGGTATGGAGACATATCGCGTATTTACATAGGCCTTGTACACACGCTGCGACTTTTGATGCATGCATCACCATTTTCGTACTTGTAGGGTTGCATTTTTTCGTAATATTGTAAGAAGTGTAATTTTTGTAAAAAACATGTACGATTTTACATACATGTTATGATTGTTGAATGCATGTAGGTATAAAATGTTAAACCAAAATTATTGAAACAGGTAAAAATATTTGTTAATATTTCTCGACAAATGTAAATAACAAAACAGGTAATAAAACGCCGACAATATTGGTGTTTCACACAATTATAATTATTGAAATATTTTTACGAAATGTTGGGCAACAAATTGAGCAACGAATGGCGTCAATATTAATCTAATCGATTCAAAAAATTAAATTCTTTTTTTTTCTGCAATTCGCATTTTGATGTTTTAAAAAACACATTTAGAACACAAGCAATTCAGTTTCAACTATGAAGGCAATAAAAACTAACAACATACTTATCATTCTTTTAAATCCATGATGTACATTAAATAATTTTAACATTCTAAATGGTATTAATAAATTAAATGATTAGTCATGAAATTTTACATTTCGTACATTTTCATTCCCTCCATCACTACTATTTTTTGCAACACCGCTAAAAAAATGGTGATGCATGCATCAAAAGTCGCAGCGTGTGTACAAGGCCATAGTCTCCATGGCACAATAATACAGCTACAACGAGAAAAACAGCTGATTATCACACTAGTTGTCAAAATGAATTTTTGTGAATGAAATCACATAGAGAAGGTAAACAAGCAATTCACAGTAATGCGTTAATGTGAACAATTTTGACTTGGTATGGCTTGATGTAACACCTTCTTATTCCACTATGATAGTCCCAGCACACAATAGCGTGAATTTCATTAAAAAAAAATTATGAAATTAGGCGTTCTAATATCGAATTCCCCACTACAGCAATTTCATGATTTTACTTTAGTATGGAACTCGATCTAGAAACGCACAATTTTATGAAATTCTAGAATAAAATTTACGCTAGTGTGGACCGGGGCATAAAAAGAGAGTCATGGCTCCCAAAAAATAATTTTCTCTATGCATCCTACTTTGTGGTACATCACAGCTGATTATCTTGAAGCTGCCAAAAACATTATTGTGAAAGAATACAGAAAGTAATATAGTTCATACGAAAATTTGATATTTAACACTATTGGGATCAACTAACTCATGGTGCAATTATTTGTGTCTGGTTACTTACAAGTATAAATTTCTCCTGCAAAAGCTGGGAGTTCTCGGTGAAGAACTGTCAAAAAATGCTGTTAAGGGATTATAGCCACTTATTGGGCACCAAAAAACATTTATCATGCATTTTTTACACGAAATCTACCAAACTTGTTTTAGAAACTTCCACTTTCACACGAAAGATCACACCTTGAGGTACTTCTTGGTAAAAAAGTGCATAGTTTCTTGAAATTTTGTCAATGAAATCGCTGTAGTGTGAACCGGGACTAATTGAACATTTCGACATCAACGCCCAGCAGTGTAACAACGGCAACATTCCATTTTTGGCTTTATAGTGCGTTTACATATATCCAGATTTAATTAACCAACTGGATTTCAAATGTCAATTCCATTTGAAGGTTAACGCCGTAAAAATCTTTAAAGGTAGAATTATAGTCCCTTTACATATAACAGGATTTAATAAACCGACTGGGTTGCAAATATCAATTCCATTGCGTATAAGTCAGAACGTATTTATTGTCGGTTAGTGATGACATAGCCGTAAACATCTTTTGACAATAATAACATAAACAAAAATGTTGTGCAAAAATTACTCAAAGTCAACAGCCGCTTCATCCCAAAAAGAAACAAAGCACAAAAATGTATAGTTATGGCAGAAATCTAAAAACCAATTGGCTCTTATGAATACATTTATTTCCATAGGTTTGGTTCATGGTGGAATAATAAGGTGCAACGCCAAAAACAACTGATCTTCATACCAGTTGTCAAAATACGTTATTGTGAATAAAATCACATACAAAATGTAAACAAGCAATAGCAGTAATGCATTATTGTGAGCAAATTTGACGTTTGACATGATTTGATGTAACACCTTCTAATTCCACCATGGTTTGGTTCGATCAGCTGATTGATTGACCCATGGTAGAATAATTACAGGTAGGCCACAACTAACAGCTGATTACAATTTTTTCTTATTTAGTCTGTTCCTTTACTTTTGAAAATGGTAAAACTGGCAAAAGTAGCAAAAGTTGTAATCTACTTCCAATGAATTGTATGGTGTCTGAAGTAAAGGAACGCTTTTCGAGTAAACAGTTGTAAAACTTAAAGATTCTTGCACGTAAAGGAACATAGGTATTATGGCCTATTCTGTCAAAGGCAGGGTTGACATTTTTTATTATTGTTGACATTATGCATTAATAAAGGTAGATGCATCGGTGGATGATTCCAACAAAAAAATCTGCTGCAACGCTATATCTTAAAATTAAAAAAAAAAAAACATGTTCAAACGATTTTTTTCGCTTGGCAAAATTAAATTGTTATGTCACTACCAGCCGAATACATTGATTTCCATAGGTTTGGTTCGATCAGCTGATTGATTGACCTTAATACCCCGTTTGCACTTAACAGGATTTAATAATCCCACTGGGTTTCAAATGCCAACTCTTTTGCGTATACGTCAAATAAATCCTCGAAAAGAAGGTTAAGACTATAATATAAACATAACCTTATATTACATTATATAGTATTCAGTCAATCCAGTGGATTTAATTGCATGGGGAGAACCCTCAATAAATAGGTGTGTTCGTTTACTCAATAATTTGTACAAATTTGTACAAGTCCAGTAACTTCTTGTAAACTACTAAGGTCTTTTGCATTGTACTGTAGAGTAAGCGAACAACATCCAGTAACAATTTGTACAAATTTTGAGTAACCGAACACACTGAATATGTCAACTTCTCAGTCTTTAATTTTGTCAAATCAGTTAAAAAACTGATTTCGAATCTGTCCTCCCAATCACAAATCGATTAAAATCGGCATTATGATCGATTGTATAATCAAAAGTCTTTCAGCAAAAACAGCTGATCATGATTTTTTACTTAAAATGACAAAACTTCTGTACTTGTTTGTTTATTTTTAGTGCTGTGGCTTAATCACAATAATGTATTTTGACAGCTCAAATCATAATCAGCTGTTTTTGTTGTAGGACCTGTTAATTGGGCTATGGAAATTATTTAAAATTCGTTGAATCGGTGGTTTTCGTAAATGTAAACGTACTCCTACTCAGGTATCGTTTAACTCATGAAGCGCCTAATACTTGGTTTACATTTACGAAGTCCACTCGATTTCAACTGTCAATTCCATTGCTCAAACGTCAAATGAAATCCAATCAATTTCAGATGAGTTTTCATTTGACGTATACGCAAAGGTATTGACAGTCGAATCGAGTGAATTTCGTGAATGTAAACAAAGTATAAAGTAGGAATAGTTTCTTTCTTCTATCAGCTGGAATGTTGTCTGGAGCAGCAGTGAGATTCTCCAACGCATTTTTTGGTTAAGAACAATAATCGGTAAATTATGAATGAAGATTACTAAAAAAAAGTTGACAACACTATTGCTATCGGTAGTGCCTAGTGACAACATTGTTTTGGTCTCTAATTTACCGACAAATATCGTAAGCATTTTATTTTTACCCATTTTTGTCGAAAACAAATAAATTCGTTAGAGAATCCCACCACAGGAGATTTTGACTTATCAGTTTACGACAATTATCATAATACAGTAGGGAATGTAGGGACTACCATGGTACAATCATAACAAGGTAGGCCACAGCAAACAGCTGATTACATTTTTTACTTGTGGTTCCCCTATTCTTTCAAATCAGTATACACAATTTGCATATGTGTGTGTATTGTTTTGAAAAATATGACAAAAATGTACGGGGTCTCAACAAAATATAGTGCCTTGAGACCAAGGAAGGGTATGGGTAAGGAGGCATTCGCTCCACCAAACATCAGGAGTTGTATGTGTCATAATCTAGGATTGACCACTTGTTTAATTTTTTCTAGGCCAACAGGGGTACAGTGTTTGGCCAGAACTTAGTCCACCCACAAGTATTGTATTTTTATTTCTGGAGTCTACAACATATATTTTTTTTGTTTATGTTTAGAAGGATTCATTAATGAGCATTTATCTTTTTAACAGCTGTGTATCCTTCTATGTTCAAGTTAAAAGTGAGCCATGCGCTTGTTGTGGATAATATTCATCCGCATAAAATTTGATATGTGAATTCAGTTGAACAGAAAAAAGGTTTTCGAACTTACCTTACCTTCTAGGTTATTGTACCATGGGGACTACAATCGAAATAAATATCGCATCATTTAAATAAAAATTGAAATGCTTATAATGATAATGCTTTAATTGTGCACCATTTAAAAGTGTACTCAGTTTCTTTCTTAAAAATATTTGAAATAAGAAAAATATTAGTAATAAACAATTAACCGAAGTAAATAAACTCTCCCAAAGAACATTGTCAAATGTCTAAAACTTATTTTGTTTCTGTACTTTTCTCGATAAATTTATTTTCTTTTACAAATTTTCTCAATATAAACCTCAATTTTATTTTACTTTTTTCTAACCAATTCCTTTTAATTGTATTCAATCAAAAAATCTATCTATCAGAAGTACAAACTAAAATTAAATATATATTTTTTTCTTTACGAAACAAAACAAAAACTCGCCATTGAATCAAAATAACAAAAATCGAAAAAATCAATACATCAACCAACCCAAATGAATTGAACATGACCCGTTTGTTGTGGAAACGTGATATAATGACAACAGATGATCACCATCCTGCACCCACGTTTACACCACCAGAACTACCGAAAAGGGTGCATGTGCGTCGATCAATATCGGGTAAAAACAGATTTCTGCAATTTTCTTTATAATTTAGAAAGGCATTGTTTTTTTAGACATTTAAAAAAAAAAAAAAATTAAAAAAGTATTATCTTATATTGAAAGATAAGACAAACGAATGACAAGTGTTAGGTTAAAAAAAACAGAATCTCTTTTTTAAATAATTTCTTTGTTTTGTTTCAAAGTATTTTTAGGTTGGCTTTTTATGGATTTTTTCTTCTTGAAAAACGTTTTTAAGTCTTCTTCTCATCAATTTTTTGTTTGTTGTAATTTTTATTTCTAAACCAATTCCGCTCTTCATAATTTTTCTCTATAAATTAAACAAAAATTCCAAGATCCTGTATCTAATGAAAATAAATCTATACATACTATCTATAATCTCTCTATATATATTTTATAAATATATAAATAATTTCTACAAATGTATCAGAATTTCTACATGTGTATTTTTTTGAAGAGCATGATGTGAAATTAAAAAAAAACAACAACAAAATACATTAAAATGTTTGTAAGCCATAAAAGGTTTCAGTTTCTCATACTGGGATCGCCAGTTCTGACCGAAAAAGCCAAATACAGAACATTTATATAAACTCTTCAAATGTTGAATATGCAAATCGTTATACATAAATATATATCTTTTTTATTTTTTATACAAATTTAATAAAATCATTCCATTTTATAAAAAGTATTTTTAAATTCTATGAAAAACCATTAAGATACATTTTCTGGCTTGCAAATATTTGAAAATTCTAAATTTTTAAAGTGTTATTCCTGTTTTTAGTTGGTTCCATTTTCCCACCCAAACTGTTTCATACAATATTTTGCTATTTCTATGTAAAGAGTTGTTATTTACAATACGAAGCAAACCAAAATAAAACGAACGAAATTAAAATCATTACATTTTTATGTATTTTTTAGAATTATTTGCATTTAAATGGCTTGTTTCTTTGTGTTCAGAATTATTATTTTTCTTTTATATTAAGTTTTATTTGTAATTTATCTTAAGTTGTTATCGAATTTTAAGCTATTCTTATTATTTATTCTAACAAAAAAAATTAAAGGCCCTCTCTAAAAATTAAGAAAAAGAAATACTCTTCTAACACAAACTCAACTAAAAAGCTCCTTTTTATATAGTAGTGGTGGTGATGGTTGTGCCATTTGTAATTGTTGTTCTGCAGCTAATTAACAACCAACCAACATACCATCCCTGCTATTGTCTATAAAATAAACTTTGAGAATCCAACCAACGCCTCTTAACACTAGACAAGAAAATGTTTAAAAAATTAAACCTTTCTACAGCTTATCCAATCCTCTATGTCTTATATTTGTTATATAACATTGTTTTTTAACATTTAAATATTTTTGGCAATTAAAATTAATATTTTCTCTTTATATAAATTTCTCTCTTCACTACACTACACTACATTTAATTTAAAGGTGATATTACAAGAGATCGCGAAGATATGAATCGTAAGTATTATTTTAAAATTTCGATAAACAGAAAGCAGTTTGATGTTCTTCAAAATTAACTTAAGGTACCAACCAATATTTAATAACGAAAAATTCCTTTTTAGCCTGTGCAAGGGGGTTTCCTAAACGTACGAAGAAGGGAAAGATTATTGGCCTGTCTCTCTAAGACAAATTCAAATTAGTACGACTTACTACAAAACTTCTCGCACCTTAGGCATAAATCTTTGATTGAAAAACAACAGAGTTTTGGTATTATATCGAATGAATTTGAATTGTCTAAGTGAAACAGAGAGAAACGAATTTGGATCGAAAGTGGAATTGATTCCGTATTTAGCTTCTTCAGAAACCGAAAAAAACGAAATTTTTTTCCGAATTAAACCACTTTTGTTTTTGCAGGTGGAATTGCATTTTTTTAATTTTATTTAAAAAATTTGAAAATTTTCATTATTTCTCAATCAACGAAACCAACCAATTATTAACAAAGTATTGCCACATAATTTTTTCGTCGTAAATTTATAAAAACTAAACAATTTGGCATTATGAATGATAAATTAAAGCAAAGCTTAAAGAGAACAAAATAAAAAAGAACTCAAACAAGGTATTTTTCAATGTTATGTTAATTTTAGGAAAATTGAAAATCCAATAAAAATTAACTTTCTTTTCGCAAAGAAAGGGCTTTCTTTCTTTCGTGTAGTCGAAATTTTAATTCAATATTGGTCAATGTGACAAACAGTTTTGATTTCAAAGACTTACTAATTTTTCAGTAAACGTACGAAGAAGAGAAAAATTTAATTATCGTAATGGTTTAGAACTCTGCAGCTACAGCTTTAATGTAATCTCAACTAATTTTCAATAAATTCTAAAAATTTGTTTTATGTTATTTTGCTATTAACCTTATGGAGTGGTAAATTAATTTTTGTGTGCAATAACCAATGGGCTATTTAACATTGATATTAATACAAAAAGGTATTTTTAAACGTATGTATGTATCAAAATAATTAAACTATAATAAAAACTTATTCTTCTTAAATTCGTATTCGGATATTAGAGATCATATATTTACAATTTTGTGTTGCACGATCATTTTTATTTGAGTTTTGGTATTTAAAAGGTTTCTATCTTCCTGCAGATCCGTCCATTTTTTTATTTCTTATCTGCGACATTTCTTTTCTTCTTCTGAGCCGTCTGGCTTTTAATAATGGCTTTGGTTTTAATAATGGCTTGGATGAGATTACATGTTACATTTCTCATTATATGACCAAAATAAGATGTTTCTCTGGTTTTTATCGTTCAACATTCGTCCGTCTAAACACTTCATCATTTGAGATGCGTTCAGTACAATGAATTTTTAGCTTTCGTAGCTAGTAAGGGTTTCTTGATGACTATCGAATATTCGTTCAAAATTCTTTACGAATTCTGGAATATATTTTCCTGTAACTCCTCTTGGGAGCATAGGGCTTTTACAAAGCATTATCTTCTTTCCATGTATGGTTATTTTTCTTAGTTCTTGGGTTACACTGTGCAACATTTTTAAGGTAATCTTGTGCAAACAATTCGAACCGAGGATTTTTTGAAAGTACAGATCCAAACGACAAGAAACCACTCGTTGGGTTTTGCTCGGACTTTATGGCCCCATCTAAACATGGTTAAATATTTAGTTTTTAAAGAAATTCGGGGCTATATCTCTGAAACCAATGCGAATCTTCTCTTGGCCTCTGGCGCAAATTTTTAGATAAAGACAAGAATAAACTATTTGGAGAAATAATCAAGTCGAAAAACTACATTTATTGCCTCAAATTTCAAAATATATGCAAAAATGCCACACTTTTTGTAAATTTTGCACCGTATCTCCAAAACTGTTAATTTTAAACTGTTGGTCCGAACTGTGTTTGAAAAACATGTTGTAAAAGATATGGTGCAAAATACCGCTGAAACAACACGAAGGAAGCATTTTAGAGTTTCAAAATGTTCTGAAGAATTGTTGAGAACATTATTTGGAAGATTTTTGCAAAGGCTACTCGGTTCAACTCCAAATATTTTAGCCGATACTGACCATAATTTCAGCAATTATGTATAATTTTCTATATTTCATAGATTTGTATGCCCTAGATGGAGTTTTTCTTATGGGGTATGTTCAAAAGATAAGTTCTACTAGTTTAGGGCTACAATATTGCTAAAGACAGCAAGGCCAAATTCCTATTCGTTTCTGAGATAAAGGCCTGATAAATGCCAAAACGAGTTGTTTTAGCCCGGTTTAGATGAGACCATAAAATCCGAACTGGATGGAGGACAAAACCATACCAGGGTTTTTGTAGTCTAAATATGTACATACTTTCAAAAAATGCATACTAGAAGTTGTTTGCATTTTCAGTGTTGCATAGTGTTATTGTTCGCCGCCAGGTGTTCCTTGGTCGACCTCGATTTCGTGATCCTTGGAGATTCCATTCAAACGGTTATGCAATGCACATTTTTTCTTCAGGTGTGGCCAATCCATATTTCATATGTTTTATCTACTTTTGGGCTCATGCTTTGTTAAATTCCACAGCTCTATGCTCTTATGGTGTTGGGCCGGGATATCCTGCACATGAATATCTGTAGTTTTGCGTATTGGTATTAAATACAAGCTAGATCTCACTTCCGTACAGAAGAATCGACGTTATACAGGCTTCGTATACTTTAACCTTGGACGATTGACATTGGTTTAATCATATGGGACCTACGAGTCCGAACGACACCACTTGTAGATAAGTTTTTCATGGCTGACATATTAGGAAATGTAAGCCAAAATTGCGCTGAGGGGATTTGAACCGCACACAACAGATAGCCACAGCATATTCCACTCAACTAGCCCAATTGCTTAATCAAAGCACTCCTCATCCCGATAACATATCAGCGCAATGGCAAAGCATTGCCCACTCCATGCAAACAGCCGCAAAGTCCATACTTGGATACCAGAGGCCTCCACCAAGGAATCCATGGTATGATCAGGAGTGTCGTGCTGCCACCGAAGAGAAAAATGCGGCATATAGGGCTACTTTACAATCCGTAGCAACGCGTAGCGCACGAGAGAGATACAGGGAGAAAAGGAGAGAGGAGAAACGTCTTTTCCGCAGGAAAAAGAGAGAGATGGAAAAGCGGGAGTGTGAAAAACTCGAGATATCAGGAGCCAGAATGAAGTCCGAAAATTCTACCAAAGAGTCAAGCATCAAACTGATGGCTTTGGTACAGGCACATCCTCCTGTAGAGACCAGCAAGGTAATTTGGTAACTGATACAGATAGTGTACTCAGGATATGGAAAGAACATTTTTCAAAACTGTTGGTATCCAATAGCAGCGAAGACGACGAAGATACCACAGTCCCAATCCCAGAAGATGGTATTGAATGTATACCGCCCAGCCAAGATGAGGTAAAGACAGCAATAAATCGGCTGAAGAATAATAAGGCAGCAGGAGCCGATGGCTTACCAGCCGAGCTGTTCAAAACCGGAGGCGACACGCTGATAAGGTGTATTCATCAGCTAGTTAGCACCATCTGGCAGGAAGAACTAGTACCCGACGATTGGAACCTGAGTATCCCGTGCCCCGTCCACAAGAAGGGAGATAAGACTGTATGCTCTAACTATAGGGGCATAAGTCTACTCCCTATTGCCTACAAGATCGTGTCAGGGATATTGTGCAAACGACTAAAGCCAATGGTCAACGAAATAATTGGACCATACCAATGCGGCTTTAGACCTGGCAAGTCCACCATTGACCAGATATTTACCCTGCGGCAAATCCTGGAGAAGACCCAAGAGATGCAGATCGACACCTACCACCTTTTTGTCGATTATAAAGCAGCCTTCGACAGCCCGCTGCGTTCAAAGGTATTCCAAGCCATGTCTGAATTTGGTATCCCCGCAAAGCTCATCCGGCTTTGCAAAATGACTTTAACTGACACGAGGTCCTCAGTTAAAATAGGAAAGAACCTCTCCGAAGAGTTTGGTACCAAAAGAGGTTTCAGACAAGGAGACAGCCTTTCATGTGATCTCTTTAACATCCTGCTGGAAAAGGTTATACGAGAGGCAAACGTCAAAAGAAGTGGCACAATCTACACCAATAGTCACATGTTACTTGCTTATGCTGATGATATAGACATCATAGGCCGATCAGTAAAAGAAGTAACTGATACCTTTATGAAGGTCGAAGGAGAATCTGCTAAAGTGGGTCTGGCGGTAAACGGTGAAAAGACCAAGTTGATGGTGTCGACGCGCAATGCGTCCATTGAGCTCGGACCGACTGTGGAAGTTGGTTCCTATAATATTGAGGTAGTAAAAGACTTCGTCTACCTCGGCACCTCCGTAAACACAACAAACGACATCAGTTGTGAAATAAAAAGAAGAATTGTATTGGCCAACAGATGCTACTTTGGTTTAAGTAAGCAGTTTAAAAACAAAGCCACATCTCGTCAAACAAAAATAACGCTCTACAAAACACTGATACTACCCGTGCTGATGTATGGCTCCGAAGCCTGGGTACTTGCGCAAGCAGACATGGCAGTGCTTGGTGTGTTTGAGAGAAAAATTCTTCGAAAGATCTACGGACCAATCGGCGTTGACGGTGAATATCGACGTCGCATGAACCACGAGCTGTATCTGCTATACAACGACATCAATATTGTTAAACGAATCGAGATGCAGCGATTGCGTTGGCTTGGCCATATCATAAGAATGAGCGATGATGAACCCGCTAAAAAGGCGTATGAATACATGCCACATGGCGGTGCACGCAGAATTGGCAGGCCAAGGAATAGATGGCGCAAACAAGTGGATGATGAGATGAAAAGGCGCGGTATTCCAGAAAGCGAAGCAACAAATAGAGAGAATTGGAGATCTTTTCTTAGTTCGGCCTATAGAACAAATGTTCTGTAATGGGCCAGCTAAGTAAGTAAGTAGGATTTGAACCGCAGAGCTTCGGAGTGCCCTATACTGGTGTTGTTAATTCTCATGGCCTTAGTTCTCTTGATGTTAATCTCAAGTTCAACAGATTGAAAAGTTGTTAAAATTTATATTGTTTTTGTAACAACTACAACTGTGTTGCCCTTTTCTTTTTTTATTCTTTTATCAGACGCCAGCAAGGCAAGCGAGGAAGGCAGCTGATGTACCTAGGCCTTAAAGTTGTTACAATGTTACAGAATAGGTCACCTATACAGGTCTTATAATTTTGACTGCATGTTGGATAACTTGATAGAGAGAAGACAAATATCATCCACATAATCTGAGTCTTCGAGTTGTCGTGAGAGACTCCATGTTATGTCTCTTCTCTGAGAGCAGACTTCACTCAGCACAATTGGGAATAGTTTGGATGATAGAGGGCATCCTTGCTGTACTTCCGATTTGTTGATAAATGGTTGGCTTGTGTTTCCCTTTGTGAAGAAGTCAGAGCTCTGCACCCTCGTCATCGCTTTTATTATATATGTTCCCTCAACATCCCCGAAAGGACAAGGGAGACTTCTCTCATTTCAATGAGTGTACGCCGATTCATTATCGCAGGTTCATTGTCCGTAAGGCATGTCTTACGGCACAACTTTGTAGAGACGTTTTTCATGGCTGAAATACTTAGGAAATGTATGAAAGAATTTGCCACCGCCGAAAATTTTGAGTTCAGTAGTACGATTCTCTAACTCATTTTTTGAGTTACCGACAATTGTCGGTAAAATTAAAATGCTTATAATTTCGGTAATTACCGATGTTTTTCGGTAAGTTAGCGACGAATAAACAGCAGTCGTAAAGTTGTACCGATAGCAAGAGTGTAGAGTTGGGCAATCTAGTTCCTGGAGCGGATCGATCTTTCTAGTTCCTTTTCCCAAAAGGAACTAGTTCCTTAATATAGTTCCAAATAGTTCCGGTGGCGATAAAGTTCAATGAATTTTTCCCTTTTATCGTTCTTTCTATTTCCTTCGTTCCAAATAGATCCCAGTCCGATATAGTTCAATGAATCTTTCTCTTTCGTCGTTCTTTTTATTTCCTTCGTTCCAAATAGTTCCGAGAGTGATGTAGTTAAACGAACCTCCTTTTTCATCTTTTGCTGGATGAATTGACATAAAAATAAATAAATTGAAGCGATGTACCGATGTGTGATTTACGTTTATTTAACAATGTGGCCGCGTCTGAATGGTTAAGGAAACGAACGAGAAACATCGAAGTGAGTGTGAAATTAAATGAAGAAAATTAATTACACTAATGAAAGAAATTATATGCACGGCTGGAACTATAGGAACTATATAAATGCAAGAGTCGGATATAGTTCCAATAGTTCCTTGTCCGGAATAGTTCCTTGAAACTAGTTCGTTCCGGAAGTACACAACTCTACAAGAGTGTTGTGAACTTTTATTTGAACTTTTCCTTCATAATTTTGCGTTTTAATTTTACCGATATTTGTCGGTAAATTAAAAAAATGTGTTAGAGAATCGCACTACTGGTCAGGGATTTAACCACAGGCCTTCTGAATTCGGTACTGCACCACATCGCTCTTATTATTCGGATTATTTTCTGAGGTACTCCCTTTTTTCTCAATGCTTCCCATGTGGCAGTTCGTCTGATGGTATCCAGTATATATAGGGGGTGCGCCATTCTACAGATTGTTCTATGATGACGCGTAGTGCGTTGCTTTTGAATTCTTATTTGTATTATGACTGTTAGTATTTTTTATATGGTGTTTAGCTGAGTTTTTCCATCTCCAGTTATTACAATCTACGATGTCGCAATTTTTTGGTTTCTTCCATGATGTAGGCCGCAGTAACTCAGCTGCGGTTTTGCCGACGGCATGTAGAGCTTTCTCCGATAAACCATCTTCTTCGGCTGTTTTGTTACTTTTAAGTTGTTCTTTTCCCTCTTTTATTTTGTTCAGCTTTGAGGATTATACGGTATAATCCACGTATTTTCTATTGGACTGCTATTGAACATTTCACTTTCTGACGTTACTAATTTCTTCGAAATATTCGATCAGTCTTTGAATTTGTTCATCATTCTCTAGTAGCTTATCTTGCTTAGCTTTTGGTACATGTTCCATTTATGAGACTATCTACTGCAGCGGTCGGCAACGTGCGCTTGATGAGAGTAAAATAGCGTAAATTTCAATGTAAAATGTTTGAAATTTACTCTCCTTTGCTTTCAGCAAGCTCACGTTGCCGATCTCTGATCTACTGTCCTTTTTAGTTTTCTTATGTTTTTCTGGCTAGCTGTCACTTGTTGTGCTAGTTGTCGATACTGCTGTCTTGGGATATTCTTGTTGTTCAACTGCATCTTAAGTTAAGTTCTTTGAGAAATAAGGTTCCAAGTGTCGTCTGGTATCCAATTTTACTACGGTGTGGCATTATTGGTAACTTTTTGCGTATTGCCGTGGCTAGGGTGTTTCTGGTTGTGTTGTTTTGGAGTTGCTATTGGCGAAGCTGCTTTCGTCTGGTATTTCTTTCTGGGCATTTCAATTTTATCTTGATTTCGCCTATGATGAGCTGATGGTCACTGTCATTACCTCTTTTGTTTCTGACGTCTGACAGAGAACTTGTCCATCTATTCAGGGGTATGTGTTCTGTCTGTAGTTCAATTCTGTAACTCATTTTTCAAGTTACCGACACATATCGGTAAAATTAAAATGTTTATAATTTCGATAATTAACAAAATTTTTCGGTAAGTTAACCACCATAATAAACCTGTTGCTAAATCCTACCGATAGCAACAGCGCTGTCAACTTTTATTGATACTTTTCATTCATAATTTTGCGTTTTAATGTTACCGATTTTTGTCGGTAACTCAAAAAATGAGTTACGGAAGTCCCCTATTGATTGCGAGTATTGCCGCTCGGTAATTTATATGTGTATCTATAAATCTCCTTGTGTGGGGAGATGGAACCGCCAATAATGACCAACTGTTATATTTGACACAGTTCTACGAATTGCTCCTCTTTAACTTCACATCCATACTTTTCCATTGGTTGGTGTTGTCGCTCCCATGAGAATTATGATGTCTCCTCTTCGAATTCCATTAAGCATGGATGTTAATTGTGCGTAGAACTCATTTTACACAGTGTCTTCTGCATTTTCTGTTGGCTCACAGCACTTATCTATGGTGATGTGTCTTAAATTACTCTTGAATCGAGCAACAAGCTCTTAACATTCTTCGATATTATGATCCCCACTCAGTATTCACCACTGTTTTCTTTTACATGATTGCCGTTTTCTGTGGGATGTTCATCAGCCATCGATCTTATGCAATGTAATTTACTGTTAAAGTTATTGAAGCCTTGATGCTTGGCGAAGAGTTCGTACATTCCATTGCGCAATGCCCGCCCTATTTCGTGTGTCAATGCTGTTCTTCTTCGATTTGCTTTGTGTGAGTTTCTTTAATCGTTTTTATTCTAGCTAAGTAGATGATTGGTCTTCTGTAGCCTGTCCTATTTGGTGGGACTGCCATATATAAGCCCTGTTCCTTTACGTGCAAGAATCGTCAAGTTTTACCACTTTTTACTCGAAAAGCGTTACATTACTTCAGACACCATACAATTCATATGGGAGCAGTTTAAAACTTTTACTACTTTTGCTGGTTTTACCATTTTCAAAAGTAAAGGAACAGACCAATAGTTGCCTGAAACAATTGTTTATTTAGTGTTGCCATTTTTCCTCTAGGTGACGTTATCTCCTGCCATTAATATTTTGGTGTTGATGCCGAGGTTGGTTTCTAGAATGTCAGGGGTCTTTAAATTGATTTCATCTGGGGGAGGATGTAAGCCTCGTTTTAATAAACACACGAAACCCACTTTGAACGACTTTTTCCTACGCCACACTATCCACTGCACTACGCCAACCCTGATTAATGCCTGGGTATATAAGCTGCCTCGCCTGGTTGCATTGCTTTCCTGCTTCATTTCCGACATAACAAAAATAAAAGTATAAAGAAAAAAGGGCAAACTAGTTCGAAATTGGTTCGGCCTTCTTTATTCTTTGATTTTTTGTTATGTCAGAAAAGAAGCAGGAAAGCAAGGCAACCAGGCGAGGCAACCAATGTACTCTGGCCTTTAGATAATTTTCTTTTCTTGCCTCGTAGCCTATATAATATCGATGCTGCGTCTGGGATCAGCAGTTGGTCCCCTTCGTTTTGTCTGGCGAATTAACTATATTCTTGAGCCGATTTTGGTACAAAATTACTTTTGTATAGATATTACTTGATATATGATGACAGATATCTAGCATTTTTCATAATCGAATGTAGTTCAAAAAAATGCTGTGCTATGTTATACATCAAACTGCGTTCTCTGTACACTTTAATAAATTCTATTTTATATCATATAACTCATTGCATTTCTTCCTTTTTTCGTGCAGTTTTAAATCGTCACAACCGACGGCCGAATGGTTCAACAAATATGGCACCTGGTAATGGCACAACGGGTCTACATCCATCCGGAACGGTGAAGCAAGTGAATAAAGTCAAACCAACTGTAAATAGACAACAATTAGAGGGTCAGGTTATGTCACCCTCACAATATAACCGGTGAGTATAACAAAAAATCACAAAACAAAAAGACTGTGATGTGATCACTTCTAGGAATATTCAAATACATATGTATGTCTGTTATTTCCTGTTCTTTAACAAAATGTCTAGAGAAACACTCTGTTTTTATAAAAAAGAAGGTCAAATAACAATAAAAAAAACCAAAAATCCCCAAATAAATACAAATTCTAATGTAAATTAAAACAAAAACAATAGCACCAAAAATGTATAATTATAAAAAAACAACAACAAAACAAAAACGCTTAAATGTTATTTCCTCTTTTTTCTCTTTTGTTTGTTTTATTTCTATATATGAACAACAATGTGATTTGTTAGTCAGTCCTATGTTCAAAACAACAAAACAAACAAACTTTACAAAGAAAATCCAATATAATTGGTGGAAATATCCTTTCATCACTCTGTTCACGTCTCACATTCTCTTATAAATAATATCATCAGTCTGCCTCCAACCAAACAACAGAAAAATAACAAAAATTACAACCAAGCAAAACTTATACTAAACCCAATAAGCCCAATTTAGAATTGTCAACGTTTTTCTTATTATTCAATTCAATAGAGATTTGTTTTCTTCTTACCAACCTCAACTAAAATTTCCCCAATGAGATGAACAATTTTCACTTTTTTCTTGTAAAATATTTTTATCAATTTATTTTCATTTAAAATTTGTAATTATTTATGTTATTGTATCATTTTGTCATTGAATGGAACCATATGAAGTAAAGAATAATAACTTAAAAATGTTTTAAATTTTCGTAATCCTCAAATATTATTTATACTGGCATTTATATAATATTCAAAGGAATTGACATCTTAAGTGACTCATAGTAAACAGACAGCTTCTCTGCAAAAAGCAGCAAGCAATCAGCTGATTTGCCAAAACAGAAGAATTAGTCCGCCATTAAAGGAACCAAATAAGCAAATATTTGCTCTGTTCCAGAACCTGCAAGAATCTACTATTTTTTACTTCGATAAAATGTTTTCCTTTATGTTATTGGAAAAAATAGTAAAAATTAGTAGATTCTTGCAGTTCTGGAACAGACCAATTTTGTATTTTATTAAAAACATAGAAGAAAACGACCAGAAAAAAATAAATTTTCAATTTTTCAACTTGGTTCTCCAAAAAAAAAATTTATTTGCTTATTTCCATAATAAAATTGTTTTCAATTTGCACAAACATAAATTACCGAATAATTAAAAGCATCTGATTTATTGTTTGTAGGAAGAAGAAGAGTTGCAAGTGTTTGCTGGAAGAAATTTGTCCAGCAAGAATTTGCAAACTTTCAGTAAAGGAACTGTCAAAATGTCTCTCTCGAATCTCTCTTTCTTTTGCTGGACTTTTGTGTAAACACTTGTTGCTGATACAAATTGTTAAAAATGTTTGGGTAACCAGACAAACCTAATGTCTTTTGACAGTTTAAATTGATAATCAACTGTTCTTGTTGCAGGACCTATTTGTTGGACCATGGTTTACACCAATAGGTTTCGATCAAAGTTTTAGAAATTATGCTTCTAATCTCCGAGTAGATGTATTTTCAAATTTTCACTGACCGTCTTTCTTAAAAAAAACAGCACAAATTTCTCAATTATTAGCAACTTAAACTACAAAGATTATCTCTTTATTTATTCAGTTCCTCCACGAACTGTGCCTTTCTTTCACTTCTTCACATGGTTCCATTCTATCTGTGATATATGCATTTTTTACATTTTGTTTATATAATTAAAAAAACAAAAAATCTTATCAAGCGAAATTAACATGAAATTAAAATTAATAACGAAAACAAATACTAAAGACAAAATTTTTCTAAACAAAATTAAAATTTCAAAAACAACCAAAACAAAACATTGCAGGAAATGCTTAAAATAGTTCTTTTTCTTTTTTTAATTTTTTAACGGTTTTGTTACAGGCCTCCCGAAAACGAAGCTAATCCTTATGCGGGCTATCAACTTGCTTACGAAGTTAAAAAGCTCATGTATGCGTCCATTACTAATTACTACTACTACTAATTTTCCTCAATAACTACTACTACTTATTCTATTCATACATTATCTACTATCGTACTACTACTTATTTTTGTTGATTTTTGTGACTCGTTCTAAAATTAAACAAAAAAACTAACCAAAATTTTAAACAATAACATAAAAAACAGAGTTGCTATATTCATTGTTCGTTTTGTTTTTAATTTATTTCGAATTTGTAAACTAAACAATTTAAAGTTAAACGTAAACATAACGTAATTGTCGTAACGTACATAACGTGTCGTAACTATTTACAACAGCGTGTTTGTTCGCCTATCTATAAAAAACACATTTTTAACAGACTTTTTAACATTTTATTTAATTTTTTGTTTTTTATGTGAATGTTTTATAATTTTTCTGCTTTATAATTTTGCGTCTTGTCTTGTCTCTATTTTGAAAAATAAACAAAAAATACAACTCTGTTTATATGTCTGTTTAGTACTATACCATACTTATGTGTGTGTCTGTGTCAATGTCTATGCATTTGTATATTAATTTCCATTACATTGTATACTACTGTAATGTCTTTTAACAAATTCAACACGCACACTGTGTACCCTACCTACATACTACTACTAACTAGTCAGTCGTATACTACTTTACTACACACACTCGTAACAAAAACAAAATTTTGTACTCTACTTCTAGTTTGGTGTCATTTTGGTTTTTGCACTCTTTTTATTCCTATTCGTTACTTTTCTTCCTACTACTACTATCTTCTCTCTAAATGTCTGTCTCTGTCTATCTTAATAGTTTTTCTTCTATCTATAAGCTGTCATTTTAAAGAAGCTATATGAAGTGCCATTATGTCATTCATTATCTGTCATTTATCATATTTTTAATTAATTCATTCAATCGTCCATTATTAGCTATGTTCTGTCATGGAATTCATTATTCATATAAAATTACAAAACGAATTTTGACAATGAAAGAATCATCAGGTCTCCAACTTTAGTTTAACCAGATAAAAAAGTGATAAAATTCCTAATGTAACCACTAAAGTCAAATTTTTCAGCAAAGGAACCTTTTTATGAAAACTATTTCAAATGATTGTTGTTGTTTTTCTTTTTCGAGATGAGCTCAATGATCGAAAGATTTTTGCAAATGAAAAATAATGCCAGAGAAATTGTCATCACAAACCACTACACAACAGGTTTCGCACTTGGTGACAGTGCTCCTCAGGTGTATCTTGTGGACAATAAGGCTTCGCCTCTGGCCTAGATTGAGTATCGGCAAAATTTTAAATTTTCCAGCTTCTGTACATATTTTATCGTGCTTCATTGTCACCCAACTAGAGTTGTGTAGTTCCGGAACAAAAAAGTTCCAAGGAACTACTCCAAACAATGAACGATTGGAACTATATCCATATGGTTTCTGTAATTCTTCGTAAATTACTGAGAACAATGAAAGAGAAAGATTCGTTGCGCTACATCGGTCCCAGAACTATTTGGAACTATGGCATTACATTAAGGAACTAGTTCTTTTTGGGAAAAATTAACTAAAAAGATCGCCGCGCTTCGGAAATTAGATGGCCCAAATCTAAAATCCAAACACAGACAAATCTTGGAACCCATGGCCTTAAATGGACGTAGTAAAAAAAGGCAGAAATCCATTGTAAATCGATCCCCGATATTTTATAAAGGCAACAGAGGGCGATCCCTGTTTATATTGGTCATTGGAGCCGGGCCTTCTCAAGTTCTCGTTCCTTTCATGACATGACTATATCGGGAAATTTAATTTTTTCCAACACCCTTCCCCCAACTCAATCTTCTTAGTTAAAAATTTGAAAGATAATTTACATTTTAATTAATTAATTTTAATTTTTTGCTCTCGACTTATATACCTACTGACTTTTAACGAACTCGTAAGTCACCTCGTAATACCCTTTCATTAATCTCGTCAATAGGCCAGTTGATGGGATCAAAAGGTTTCTATATTTCATTTGCGATTTTTGCCTTCTTTTCGGAGTATTGCGTTTTTAATATTTTCTTTATGGGGTGTCTTAACTATGTTCGACTAGCCCTTATGACTCTGCAATAAAAAAGTTCCTAGATCACTGAATTAAAAACAAAATCTGACTTGACTTATTGAGGAGTTTTTCCCTTGTCCTCTCGAGACCTTCGTGGAAATATAAAATCACAAAAATTCACGAGGTAAATGGTAAAGCCTAACTTTTCAGCAGAGAAGCGTTTTTATGGAAAAAATCTCTAATGGTTGTAACGTGGTTTTGCGGGGTTAATCGGGTATTTATTAATCTAAATGCTAGCATATTCTACTTAAGATGGAGGGCGATAGTGCTGGCAATTGTAAGGGTTTATTGATTAGCCGGTTCTACGATTTGACTAGGGATACGTAAAATCGATTTCGGTTAATCGATTATTAGCCGTAAAATTTCTAAAAGTCGTAGTCGGCTATTGACTGTGCGAAAACCGGATAATCGATTATTCTTAATCGACTTTCGAAAGACGGAGTCAACTATTATTCGTAGTCGATCATTAGTCATATTCCATTATTAGGTGTGTACGATAACTTTCCCAGCAAAAATTACTCAGTCAATTCCAGCAACCTCTCTCAGTGAATTTTACTCTCTCAAGCAAGAAAAATTGCAGAAAGTTATCGAACAACAATTTGTAAAAACTTGCAAGGAATCAACTGTTTTGAAAAAGAAGAAGAAAAGTTTTTGCATCAATTTGATGTTCTTGTTTTCCATGATTTTTTTTATATTTTTCAGCTTTTGATGTTTAATTTTTTGATATTCAATATTTATTTTTTTTCGCCAAACAAGAATAAAAAATAAAGCAAAACAAATGTTTTCAAATCAGCTATCAGACTTGCAAATTTTTGCGGGACAAATTTTTGCTGGGAAAATTTGCAAGTTCTCAGTCACAAAACTCTCCAAAAATCTCTCCAAACTCGCTCTCTTTTGCTGGATAATTTTGTTATCGAACAGCATTCAGCAATAATTTGTACGAATTTGCACAAATTATTGGGTTATCGTACACACCTATTATTCGTTGTCGACTATTAATCGTGGACGACTATTAGTCGTAGTTGACTATTGGGTGTGCTAAAACCGCGCAATGGACCGTACTTTTAATACATATATACATCATGGTCGTTTATATTGGATTATAATGGGTTTCCGGCGGTTAACGAATAATCGAAAAATCGACTTTTAGTACACTCTCAAATAATCGACTAACCGAAAATCGAGTTTTAAGTTTTTCACGAAAACAGTATAATAGAAAAACCGATTATTGCATTTCACTGCGTATCCCTAGATTTGACGATGTCTGTTGATGATCATAGGGAATTCAATAAGTGAACGGGAACGAAATGATCGGGATCGATAGGCTAAATTTAAGTAGAAGCTATTCTAGTCTATCTACCGAACAGGAAACGGGAATCTCTATGAGGGACAGTATACCAATGTATGGTTGGTGGACAGGAGGTGTGAGACTGGAGATTGAAATCTCTGTGTGGGATAGAAAACAGAAGACCTTTGGGGAAAAGAATATTGATATCTATGTGTGATACAAGAAGTAGAAACCTCTGAACCTCCTGAAGTCTCGCCTTAACGGCTCCAACCATGGTGCACCATTACACCGGGTGTCTCGATTCAATTCGTCGATGCTTAATCGAAACTGAGTTTACTATTTTACACACCCGCTAATCGTTTGGACACATCCGTCGGTTGAGAATGCAACTCCACATTGAGCCGAAGATACAACCGCGATTTGGGACCACACCACAAACATCGCATTGCAACCAATAAGTACCGCTTCTAGATACTCCTAAGACCCGCGGCACCAGAAAATCTAGTGTCAAAATGCTCAATCGAAACTACTGCCAGTTTTTGCTCCATACTTCTTCCGCTCTGAAGGATAGGAAACCACAGTCTCTGAGCGGAACAGAAGTTCAAAATCTTTGTGTAGGAACAGTAAAACGAAATCTTCCTAAAATTTGTAAACACAGCGTCACACCCAGTGGTATCTTGGCGTATAGAAAGCCCCTCTACAATAACAAGTTGATCTCAAAAAGTGAAAACTGAAACACTGAAGCCGAATACAGAATACAGAATCAAAGTTTGGGTAAAGTTTTATGTTGGGCGTTGAAGAAAAAGAAAAAACAGGGTAACGTCGACACCAAAGTGCACGATCTGTGTAATTCAAATGAATTTGAAATGCTGGACAGTGTAAAAACGACGCAAAACTTTACTCCAAGGTTAGTTCTGTTTTCGGTTTTAAGGGTGTGGTATTATGAAGTGAATGTGAATTATAATCAAGGCATAAACGCTAGAAGAGGGTATATTGGGCCTGTGAGCGTATTAGTGGAAGTGTGAGTACCGTTGTATAATACACCGTTGTCGAAGACCCCCAAGGTCGATTGCTGTTTTATTTCGGGCCCATACACATAGATCCAAGATTCGTCGTCTGTACTAGATCTTAAAAACGATCTTGTAAACGTCGACAATCACTTTTTGCTGAGTGTCGGCCAGGATTGAATTCATTAAACCAGGTTTTCATACTACTATTGGTCCTTTATCGGCATACAAAGATTTAAGTTGATCGATGTACTCTTTTTGCCGTAATTATCCACGTCGAAAGGTGTGAAAAATGATCCGACGAAAATGTTCACATGTAAATTCCATTCTACCCTTAAAGCCATAACGCTTTGGCTAAAAACTGTCAAACTTTAAAAAAAACGTCAAATTGCGTCTGGCAACACTACGTAATTCTGTAGCGAGAGACCAGATGTCGTTACATAACTCCCAACGGACATAACTACAAAATAAATTTTGGAACTTATGTCCGCATTTAATGTAAGATGTTATGAGATCGAGATAAATCTCAGTGTTCTTTGAAAATTCAAACCTTAGACAGATACAAAATAGGCTATGTCATACATATTTCTCTTTTATAATGAATATCTGTGTACAACACCTTTATTTAATTTACAATTTGTGAATACTCCGAATTCGACTTCTGGATCACCTTGTTAAATACGCCTTGAAAAAAATCTTTAAACATTCCTATTTGAGAAAGCCTTTGGCCGGGAATGGAGACTTCCAACCGTGGATAGATACAACTAGTAGATGACCGGCCTTCTACCGTACTTTAAGACTTTGGACATGTCCCAAAATAATGTTGGAAGTTATGTACGGAGGAATATCTTAAGGGGTTACGACAGTTATAGAGCTCAAAAAGTGTTTTTTCATGTATTTTAAGAAGACACCTTAATAATCATTCAAGCAAGGGTAGGAACAATTCGACTTCAAGAAGTCTTAACAAATACTAAAGTGAGGGTAGAGGAGAATTAAATTGCAAGACTGATTATATTTTGAGAGACTTTAATAGGTGCTCAAACAAGAATACGGAAAGGATTCTACTACGAGAAAACTTAATAAATACGCATGCAGTAATACCAGAACGATTCTATTACGGGACACCTTAAAAAGTACTCCGGAAAGGATAACGAATTCTACTAAAGGAGACATAAAGGAGCACTCACGCTCAGATAAATTAATGAATGAGAAGAATTATATGACTACAAATATGTTACATAAATGTTGATTTGTTAGGTACACCATTCGCCCATTGCCCTTTTTCTTAAGTTATTCTCGCGAGAAAAAACTTCGTCAGAGCATCTAGGTCAGCGTCGCCCATAATATTTCCACCAATACTACAGCATATGTGTATGCATTGGTGAAAAAAACAACAACCACATGATATTCATCGTTTGTTTATTTACACGTACATTGTACGTGAGAGAGAGAAGCAAATGCAAAAACAACTCAGTGGGCGCCCTCACTATACTTCTTTGCAAAGACAGCGCGTCTCTGATCTAGGTTTGCAATCAACATCCATTGCAAACAAACATTCACTATCATCAGCAGATTCCATTCTATTTCATTAACAATGCATACATATCATCGATGAAACAAGGTCTAGAAGGAAGCCAATATGATTGTCAAAATTTTTTCTTGTGATTAGGTTTTCATTACAACCAAATCGTTATAAAGGTATTTTGACAATCGCAATAATAGTCAACAGGACTTCCTGAATGACCTGCACCTGGACCACCAGGAATCATTCATTCCACTCTACTTTGGCTACAAAAATACTCTTCCAAAACAAACAACTTATTCGTAGTTTATATTTTTAATTCAATAATAATTTTCAAAATACTAATCGTTAGCATTATCATCGTTGTATTTCATTTTGTTTTGGCTAAAAAATTCAGTGAAACGAAGTGACCAAAAGTTTCATTCTTTTTTGCATTTTGATGTTTAGCATTCATTACTTTTTTTTCGGTTGGAATAACAATATTTAGCTAATTAATCTATCGAACTATCTATTCATCATTTGTACAATTTCGTCTTATGCGCTGTGTCTGTCTGTATATCTTTTGAACAAGAAGAACACCATGAATAATAATTCAACTAGAAACTAATTTTGCCATATTTTTCTCTTGCTTTTTATATCCAATCCATCGTAGGCCAACAAGCCGTAGCACCGGTACTGGCTCACAAAATCCAAATGGCAGCGTCTCACTGCCAGCCGGCATTGCCGATGATCAATCGAAAGACTTCGATTTCGAAAAAACCGAAATGAAATATGATTCTACGGGTATGTTCCATTGGAGTCCCGCCAAGAGTCTAGAAGACTGCATACTGGTAATGTATTACATTGCAATGAGTTTGTGGACATGTGGTACTAATAATAATTTCATTGTATAAACAAAATAAACAACTCTACAGGATCGTAATCAAGCGGCCATGACTGTACTAAATGGTCACGTTGTTGTCTGCCTTTTCGCCGATCCAGACTCACCTCTAATTGGTTTACGTAATTTAGTCATGCCTCTGCGTGCTTCAAATTTTCATTATCATGAATTGAAACATGTGGTCATTGTGGGATCAGTTGATTACATAAGGCGGGAATGGAAGATGTTACAAAATCTGCCGAAAATCTCGGTGCTAAATGGTTCTCCGTTAAGTAGAGCCGATTTAAGGGCCGTCAATGTTAATTTGTGCGACATGTGTTGCATTTTATCGGCTAAAGTTCCTAGCAATGATGATCCTACATTGGCCGACAAAGAGGCTATTTTGGCATCATTAAATATTAAAGCCATGACTTTCGACGATACCATTGGAGTGTTGAGTCAACGGGGTCCAGAATTCGACAATCTATCAGCGGCGGCGGGCAGTCCCATTGTGCTGCAACGTCGCGGTTCCGTCTATGGTGCCAATGTGCCCATGATAACAGGTAAACTGCATTGCACTAACTTGGCTATGTTTGACCGGCCAGCGACCAAAGCTTTTAATTGCATTAGCTGTGAGTGTTATTTTCCCCCGAGTTGTAGTTAATTTTTGAAATTTAAGTAATATTAAATTTGTAATTGAATATTTTGAATTGCAAATAGAATCATTTGATTTTCAACTGAAAATATTTGCATTTCAAATCGAAACCGAAATTTACTTAAAGAAAAACTCCAAGTGGGGAAAATAACATTTAACGCAGTTAATAAGGAGCCATTTGTAATACGAAAATCTGGGTTCCTCGAAGACGGGCATCACATCTGTATGTAGGATGCTTGTTTTCACAAAGTAGCCCATTTTATAAGCATATTCAATCATCACAAACAATGATGATTTAGTATGCTTCCCACAACTATTGGCAAATGCCATTTGCTATAACTTCCCTATACCCCGAGATTATATGGAAGTTATAACAGCGACATGCGCCACCAAAAATATCATTTCTATTACAATGGCTCCACAATTAACCAAACTAACTTCCCTAGCCCGCAACTAATATACATAGTAGTGAGTGCTACACATACATTTGCTTGAATGTCCTTTGCTCTTGCTCAAGAGCAAATGAGATTCAGCTTATCGTTAAAAAAATAGCAAAATGTAAGTTATTTCCACTCATCGAAAATGTTTTGGTTGTTGCTTAAAGAACTTGTCAACGATAGTAACGTGCAGTTTCTCGATCAAGACGACGACGATGATCCCGATACCGAACTATATTTAACACAGCCATTTGCATGCGGCACAGCGTTTGCCGTCAGTGTCTTAGATTCGTTGATGTCAACGGTAATATTTATTCATATTTGAATTGATTTTGAAATCGTATCATAATATTTAATTGTCGTATTTTTCTGTTGTTGTTGTTATGTTTGTATCTCTAGACATATTTCAATCAAAATGCCTTGACATTAATCAGATCATTAATTACGGGAGGTGCCACGCCGGAACTAGAATTGATATTAGCCGAAGGTGCTGGTCTACGAGGAGGCTATAGTACGCCGGAAAGTTTAAGTAATCGAGATAGGTAAGTAATACTTTTTTTATTTATTTTAAACATTGTACAATAAATATATGATTATAATCATCAGGGCAACCTTCGAACTTGTTTAGTTGTATAAGCTTAAAAGAATGAAAGCAGTGGCAGATTTCTGTAGCTTTAGACCCTATAGAAAGGCTGTCATTCAAATTTTAACGTACATAGTCCATAGTCGACTACATATTATTCCCAAATGCTTAATGTGAACACATACCGACAGGAGGGAATAACGTATCTACCAGATATCATCACCAAGGCACTTTACCTCTATAAGCTACTTGGGCACACACAAGTGTTTTTTGGAAAATTCATTGTTTTTTATAATTAAAAATCAATTTTTAATTTAATTTTATAGTTACATGCATATATATAGGAAAAACTCATAAAAATGTTAAAATTTATTTAAAAAAATATAACCCAAACCCAAAATTCATTTTCAAAGATCACAAACATAATAACAAGTGTCTTAAAAACTTAGCAAGTGTCCTAAACACTTAGTAAGCGTTCTGAGTGTCTTGGTACAACTTTCTTGTGATCTTTGCTCTCACTATCCCTGTGAGAATAAGGCAATAGGTTGGTTGATAATGTTTGAAAGCAACACTTAATGTATTTGAGTATCCATTTTTAGATATCGTATTTTTGAGTGGCTTTTTAGTGGCAAGCCGCACTTATACTTGTTTTTTGGCAAGTGGCTCACGAGTGTCGAAATCAGCTGCTTACGCATTTCTCTAGTATCTACCTACAGCCCCTCACTGTAGTGCGAGTTCCAAATCGCTCTGACGCATTTGGTGATGGCCTCCTTGATATAAGTGCAAACTATCTAAAACTCATGCATTTCTATGGGCCAGGGACCTAGTTGATAATGCAACTCCACATTCAATTTGAAACTCTAAACGCTTATTGGGACTAAACCACGGCTACTGCGATGCTTCCAACTTCCAGACTAGATCAGTAGATCTAGGGGTACCTTACACCAGTATGTAACCTACTGTCAAGTTCCTAGCCAACTACTACGACCATTTGGGTCCTAAACAGTCCGCGACTGGGGTCCTCAACGAGTTCAAAGGCTAAAACATAAACCACAACATATTTCGCTAGAATTCCCTGAAGAATAGCCGGCACCACAGCCACGAAGCAACAAACGTCGTCTTATTGTCTTGATCCTATAAAAGTGCTAACACTAACGGTTACGCTAGATCAACAGATCTAGGGACACCTGGTACCAGAGTATAACCTCCGGTCGAGCTTCTAAGCCAAAAACAACAACCAAACAGTTCGCGACTGGTGGCCATCAATGAGTTCAGCTGCGAAACATTAAACACACAACACAAGCAATCAACTAGACCTTCACAAATAACAGGCGCGACAGCCACGAAGGAACTAAACGTCGTCCAGTTGATAATACAACTTCACATTCAAGCCGAAACTCTACCAGATATAAACCGCAGCCACCGCCATGCTCCATAAGGATGCTTAGACTAACTGTCATGCTAGATCAAAAGATCTAGGGACACGTAGCACGAGAGTATAACCTCCGGTCGAACTTCGTAGCCAAAGACTACTACCAGTTAGACCCTAAACAATGCGCTATTTTTGGGCATCAATGAGTTCGGCATCTATCTTCACAAATAGAAAGCACGACATACCAAAAGAAACAAAACGTCTCACCAACTCAACTCTCCCTTCACTCAGGGCACAAATGCCAGATAGAGGCTATGTAAGACAATTGTCTTCACTTAAATGACCAGACTCATTTTCCTAACAATCACTTCACGTGTACATCTATTTCAACAACTAATGAAATTCCACCCGTCCTTCTATACGTTATACCAATATCTGCCAAAACTCTAATGTCATCATAGTAGGGACATTCCATCAGAATATGCCTTCAGCCCTCAGTCATCCCACACAACTCTGTCGCGGACACATCAACACCAAAAATGCAATGCGCAGTCAGTAAAAAACCAAGACCCATTCATGCTTACGCAGAAGTCTAACCAATGCAGTACGAACGTTGCCTCACGAATAAATTCTTACGACTGAAATCTATTGTGTTATACATAGATGTTACTGTTGGGTGGACGTGGGTATATTCCGTTGTTCTCTGCTCAAGGCTTTTTTCTTGGCAAATCCATTATCCGGATATATGCGATCATACAATAATTTATAAATATGTTGAAGTAGCAGTCTCGTTTGGCCCAAGACTGAAAGCGGTCTATTTTGTTCGTTGTTCTTACTGTACGATTTTCAGGGAAGAGTTACTTCACTGCTTTCCCGAGGCCTTCTGTAGCCTTTGAAAGTCATACAATATGGACAACGAACAAAATAGACGGCCTTCAGTCTCCGTTCAGTTTCAGACGCTCCTCCTGGAGTTCAGAAGCTGTTTGCTGCCGTTTTACTTAGAGGCAGACGCAGCTACCTGTTGGTCCGTGTGACGTATTTCATTTCCCTTTTACCGCCCTTGGGAAACGTTCAATAGGGGTTACATGTCCCCCGAAGGAATCCTACTTTACCAGACTCTTATTCATTCCATTTGGCCTGACAATATGTCTGCCTAGACGATGAAAGAGAAGGTTCTAATGGACCGGTTCTGATAAAAAGGCCCATGGTTCACGTGAGGGTAAGTCAAATTTGTCGTGTG
The DNA here is from genome assembly GCF_047663935.1 of Musca autumnalis. Classification (NCBI taxonomy): domain Eukaryota; kingdom Metazoa; phylum Arthropoda; class Insecta; order Diptera; family Muscidae; genus Musca; species Musca autumnalis. Next base: position 324,206,541 of record NW_027411644.1, read on the forward strand.
GGATAATTCCAAGGTTATGCGGTCTGATAACCAAGATTATCGGGTTTGATAATCCAATTATGTCATCAACAACTTTGATGGTGAGGATGTACCATCGAAAGCTCTTGCCTGGGGACTTGGGTCGGCTCTGGAAAACCACACAACGTTGAGGTTCAGTCACAATATGTTGAAATAATTGTGAAGTGTATCCATATATGCATTTAGCCTTGTCACCGCGGTGCTTCCAAAGCGACCTTGTAGCGCCCGCAGAACGTCGTCGGCATATGTTAGAAGCAGTTCTCCTTCAGGCGGTTCTGGTATATCGCTTATAAACAGATTCTAGAAAACTGGTCCTAGAAGTGATCATTGGACAATCCAGGCGTGGTTCTGGCATCTTGTCATCAACTCTCACGTAAAAGACTTGATCCTTCAAAAATCTTCATACCAAATGATTCCATTTGGTAAAAAATGCCAATCTGCCATACCTTATCGAAAGCTTTGGCGAAATCCAGGACCACCTCAATGGACCTTTTTTTTGTCTTGAAACCTTCCATTACGTGTGTGGCTCCCAGAACATGTGTTGGAGAGTGGTTAGCTCGAAATCCGAATTGATAGTCTCTCAAAATTCTCCTTCTTAGGATGACCCGGTAGAAGTGGCGCAGCAGGAAATGTTCGAACAATTTTCCAAACGGCTATAAAAGGTAAATTGGACTATAACTTCCAAGCACACGAGCATCAGTTCCAGTCTTCGCTATCAGCGCCACTTCTTTCCAGGCTATAGAAAACTGTCAAAGTTGAGACAATGACTAAAGAGGAAAGTTAGGAAAAAGATGGCGACTTCAGCTGCCTTCTTAAGAGCGATGTTCGGAAGTTTATGTGTCCCGCCAAGCAATGCCTGTTCCGACCATGTCTGGATCAACGAATCCGTTATCTTACCACCTGCCGGCTCACCACAATTGACCTTTTTTCGTCTTAAAACTTCCCGTTATGTCTATTGATTGTCTCTCAAATTCTGCTTGTTTCGATGTTGATGTAGCTCAGAAGGAAATATTGGAAGCATTTCCCAAAGGGCAATAATTGCAAAATTGGCCTATAACTTTCGCGCAGACGAGCATCAGCTCCAGGCTTCGATCTCAGTACCAATAATTATTATTTTCTGACTATAGGAAATACTAAAGTTGAGACAATGACTTCGCCTGCCTTCTTAAGAGCGATGTCCGGCACTTTTATGTGGCGGAAGACTTGTTCGGATAAAAATTTTAGTTATCTGGCCATAAAGCCACAATATTTATCGAGGATGCATCTGTTTTAAGTTCGTTGCAGAACTCAACCAAGGGGTGTGATTTGTGATCTCTTCCACTAAAGTACTGACCTGGTTGCGGAAGGAATTATCCACCTTTGCTTATCCTCCATTTCGGTGTTTAAAAGGCCGTTTTAGCGTTGACCTCGATGCTCTCCACATAAGTCTTAAAACGCGCTCTCTCTCGTCGTATATATTAATCAATTGTTCTATTATTACACTGATGTTCTTGATATCCGCTTTGATGGTTTGAAGGTCTCCTAGGAGGCTTTTTCTGGTTGCTTGTCTTGGCACGTTATCATCAATGGGTCGCCTGAATACGAATCATACACCATCAACGCATGCATCCTCAATTGGCGAATTCTTGTTATACTCAAATTGTGGAACACTTTTTATTCCTTGCTTTGAATATTTTGAATTAAAAGGACATTTCCACTGCTGCACAGTCTGACTTCTGTACTCAGGAGATGAAACAAGCTTCGAATGTTTGAAGAACGCCTCCTTTATACCATTTCGGCAGGTCACTCTGCTTTTAACTGGTAATGTTGACAGCAGATTGGGCTGTCCAATAAAATGTCGTTGTAGTTCCACTATTAGCCGCTAAGGGTTCCTTAAAACAAAGTAAAGGCAATATCAAAATGGTTCAAAGTAACGCGTATAAGGACATTACAAAAGTTATTGCTCCATGGTTGGAACATATTGGCATGTTTCCTTCTTCTATGTAGGCTATACTGGGGTATGGTGCATTAATTAATTCCTTTGCTAATCACTCTTTTGCTATTTTGTATCCACTTAACGTTGTTGTCTGCAAAATTCTCAGTGTGGTAAACATGCGACTCACTTTGAAATGAGGAAACCGAAATGTTCGATTATCTTGTCCAATCAAATTATTATTTTATTAAAATGGTTGATTTTTGAATAATTTCATTTCACAAACATTTCACGGAAATTTTGAATTTATTCCAGGTGCCGAGTGGGTCAAATATCATTATATGATGGTCCTTTAGCTCAATTTGGTGAATGTGGCAAATATGGTGATTTATTTGTGGCAGCATTAAAATCCTATGGTATGCTATGCATAGGTTTGTACAGATTTCGAGATACCAGTTCCAGCTGTGATGCAAGTAGTAAACGTTATGTCATAACAAACCCACCCGATGATTTTTCACTACTGCCAACAGATCAGGTAAGCAGTGATCAGCAACTCAACCCCCTTCATGCACATTACACTAATTATAATCTACATTCTTTACAGGTATTCGTTTTAATGCAGTTCGATCCGGGCCTGGAATATAAGCCACCAGCGGTACGAGCGCCTACCGGCGGCCGCAGTGCCAATACACAAGGCTCCGGAGTCGGTGGGGGCGGTTCCAATAAGGATGATAACTCTTGATTGTTACTGTGTAGCGCCTTAACTGATGGTCCTTACTCGTACATTTGAACGATGGAGATTTCCCACATGCACAAATTGACACAATTTTGGCGCCAAACTCTTTATAATATATTACAGAAAATTAGGCTAATACTGCGTTATCTAAAGCAGAACTAAATTTTATAAAATACCATAAACAAGAACAACAACAAAAATATCTAACGAATTTTTTAACACCAAAAATAAAGAAAAGTGCAAAAAACGGAGCCAAATAGTCTGGGTCAAAAATGTGTCTTTTTGTGCATTTTATATACATTTAAATGTGTTAAAACAGGTCGTTTCAAAAAACATCTATTATTGGAACCCATAACAGTGGCAGGAATATTTGTTAATATCTATTAGTTATTAACATTTAGTCCGGCTAATTTCATCTTAACATGTTTAAATGCATATAAACTCAACGAAAACCAAAGAAAATCTCTTTCAAAACCAACGTTCAATTGTTAAAATTATTGCTTCCCACACCATTCCGTTAGCCCTATTTAGAACCTTGACTAACTAACATGACATTTTTGTATACAACAAAACACACACATACATACTTTGTACTCAGTACTAGTACTTTTTAATATATATTTTTTTCGAAATTCTAACCATCAACCTAAGTTGTTTTCCCACTACCTACCTAATTACCTACCCCCACCCCAATGTAAACCCCTAAACCTAAAATACTTATCTTCTGTTGAATTTTAAATACTCTGATTTTATGGTACATTTATTTTTTATTATTTTAATTGGTTGCTATAAGCAGCAATTTGTAGAGTACGTGTTTAGTTTTAAAGGATCTTGGATCCATTTAGAGTGAATTTAAATGTTAATTTTCCTTATAAAAAATGTTCGATTTATTCTGTAAACAAAAAAGTGTATAACTATATAAAGACATTATGTTTGGTATGCTTGTTGAATTTTATTTTTTTTTTAGTTTATCAATAAAAATTATGATTTCTTTTTATTTCTTACGAGTGTTTCTATTTTTTTTTGTTTTGTTTAAAATCATTCGAAATTACATCAAAACTTTACAGTGGGCCAATTTCCAAAGCTCAAGTTCATCTTTGCCTAACGTTGGGCGCCAAAATTTGTTCTTGGGAATGCTATTCCCACACAAGAACTATTTAACAAATATGCACAAGTGTTTGCATTTATAGTCATACTTGATTTTTTTTATCGCACAAACCCACGTTGGACGCCACTTTAATATGAAACTGGAAATGATGAATCTTTTGACATTGTCACAATAAGTTAAAGTCATCTCTACCGCACATTTTTTATTAACCATTAATTAACCTTACGGGAAATATGAGGTATCGAATATACATATTTTGCGAACAAAATAGTTCAATTCAACGATTCACTGAAATGAGCGATGGAACCAAAGTCGATCATTATGCAGCAGGGAATGACCTACTGGCTGATTAATGTCGAATTCGACTGAAATTACTAATGTTATAAGTAAAATAACCAAATGACAGATTTTGATTTATGTATATGAACATGAATATTTTTCTAAATTTTGAGATACATAATCCCCACATTTGAAACGTGATTGCATTTAACGTTCAAAAGAATAGTTTATCTTCTTTATCCTAGTGGAAATCATCTTATCCACTCACCTTGCTCTTTTCCAAAATCAATGAGAGTATTGTTGAGAAAAACTATGCAATTTAATTTTTACTTTCTTTCCCCGTTCTCTTTACTCTCTATTTTACAATTCTAAGAGAGATTCACTGAGAAAGTACTATTTCACTCTTATACTTTAAACTCTCTCAACACGCAAAACAAAAAGTTGAACGTTATTCGCATATCTCAATGTGAAAGGGGAGGAAATATTTACTCACATTGGGCGCCAATCGAATTGGGCACCTTTTTCTTAGTAACAAAAATCTAGTAATTAATAACAAACGTCCCATTTGGGTGCCATGATGCGCTCGTGCCCCAGACCACCTAACACTTTTGAAATAAGAACTCAAAAAGGCATTTTAGTTATTGTAGAGCTCAAAAATACTTTCTATTCATAGAATACCTCTAAAGCGTTTTTACATATAAATTAAAAGACTTACGAAGGGTATTCGTTGTATAGAGCGATCTATTCTATTTATAGAAGACTTACATAAAAAATGCATTTTTTCTTGTTTAAAAAATTCAATGAAAAGCTGTGGCAGCCTGGGCTGCCCACTTATCTCTACATATACATATCCAGCAAACCAAATGTCGGATGTTCCATACATTTGAACAATTTCGGAAGCATTATCGTTCATATTTCGTTCCGATTTCTATTCGATTTTTCGTATGGGGAATTTGTTCAGATTTCGTTCCGAATTCGGAGCGAATGTCGGGCGTAAATTTCCCTTCGTATATACCAATGTTTTTCTTCCGATTTCGGAGCGAAATGTCGGAAACAAATTTCTCTTCGCACAACAGCCACCACCGTCACTTTTTGTATGCATCTAGCTAACAGCAAGAGGTTGGTTACATTTTAGTTTGTGGTCGAAAAACAAAACGGTTGGTTACAAAATTCACATATGCAATTTTTAAATATTTGAAATTAAAGCAAAATATAATAATTTAAGCTAGTGTTGACAGACCCAACACATTCGTACACAAAGTTTACATTGTTCTACTATAACTACAAAATGATAACAACATTGAAAATTTCTAACGTTTGAAATTACAATATTCCAATAAAAAATAAAGAAAAATTGGTCAATTGGTCGTCGGAGAAAAGTTTTTTCCTTCGGTATTCATACGACATTATTCCGAAATCGTTCAGCAATCTTTACGAAGATGCGGATGATACATACATCCGATTTTCATACGACATTATTCAGAAATCTGTACGAAGATTCCCCTTCCGAGTTTTCCAAGGATTTTCCTCCGATTTCGTTTCGAAATCGTACCAAAATCGATCCGACATTGCGTTTAGAAATTTTGTCATCCACTTCATACAACTTTCGTTAAGATATTGCTACGATTTCGGCTCGATTTGTCTGCTGGGTACATACATAATGTACCACAACAGCGGTCACAGAACCACTACCTGTAGTACTCTTTCCAGTGATATCATAAAGGGACTTTTATGACAGATTATTTTAATGTACACACTATCGAAAAACTCTAAAGGGTGTCCCGAATGCCTCTAAAGAGTGTTCTTTCAGTAGAAGACTTAAAATAGTCTTTTATTTTAAGAATACATCAAATGGGAGCTTCATATACATAGAAACCTCCTTAAGGCCTTCTTTATATAAAATACCTGTAAGGGGTCTTCTATGCATCGAAGAACCCTAATATTCCTTTTGTGTATAGAATAGGTCTCTGTAGAATTGAATATCTCTAAGGGCCCTCTATTCGTCTAAATGGCGTCCAAAAGAAGGGAGTATAGAAGGGATCTCCTTAGTCTCTCTACTATTTACACAGAAGATCGTGCTTTCTCTATCGATTATTTAGGTTTGGTTAGGTTAAAGAGTATAGTATAAATATATCCGCTTATTTAGCGTACCTTATTTTTATACAAATAAGGTTCCTGGAGTAGCTTGATATCCAAGGTTGAGAGAGTTAGAATCATTAGCATCAGACTTGCAATGATTATCTGCACAAAGCTATGCTCTTGCTGATGATTTGGGGGGATCCGGATATATAAGCACTTTCCATCTAAAGGCCGACGTTCTGCTTCTCGACTATCTTCAGTATTCTGTTCAGTTCAATGGATGGTGGAGGTACACATACTGACGTTATCATTCCACACAGAAACTCAGCAACAGGTACTGTAGCCACCTTATTGACTTTTTCAAAGTGATCTAAAGCCTGAATTAGAAAATCTACCGATTCCCTATTCTCCCAAATAGTGATCTTGACTTCCCTGTACAGGACTATCTGTCCGGCCAGTGCGTTGCTTTGATGCTCAACTTCTGAGATGAGACTGTCCATAATATGACCCTAAACCAGTAATCGATGACGATCGCTGATGTACTCATTGGGCTCAGCCTTGTCAATGATATGCATCGTCAACATGCATCGATTTACGATGCTGGCGAGCTAATACCATTAAATGCCTGAGTAAGAAAATCGACCGATTCTTTACTCTCGCAGCTAATGACCTTTACTTTCACTCACGGGGCTACCTGGAAGCACGTTGCTCTGATGCACAGCTTCTGAGATGAGATTGTCGCTGAGATGGTATTCAACCAATCACGATCTCTGATGTACCCATTGGGCTCAGCATTGTCAATGACCGCTAATCTGAAATAATGTAGGACAATTTGTCGCGCAACTTTGTCAATATGCTTGGGATAAAACGAGCCTAGTTTCTTGCTCGCCTTTGCATGTATTGACTGTATATATTTTGGTCCCTCTAGTAGTAATTTTCTCAATAACCTTCTTCGCCACCTACGTAGAGTTGTATAGTTCATGAACGAACTAGTTCAATTGAACGATTCATCGAAAAGAGCGTATGAACTAGGTCAGTCAATATAGTTCATTATAGTTCAATAGTTCACTGAGCGCCAACCGAAAGATCCACGAAGAAAGATCAACGAACGAACGATTCACAATCTAGTTCAACATGTCGTTCACAAATGCATAAAGTGACGCCGTCGTCTATGTTATGTGATGCCCTCATAATGTGATGTGTTTGTTTATATTTTCGATCAAGGTAGTGGATCCGAATGATTGAACTGGATATTGAACTATGAACTAGATTACTGAACTAGTTCAGTTAAAATAGCTGAACTATTGAACTAGATCTTTTAAATGAACTAGATTGTACAACTCTACACCTAGGCATACGTCGCAGACTAGTAAATCGGCGTCAACTTCTACGCGACGTGATGCTGTTACTCAGACGACTTTATCCTCTTCATAACCCCTTGTTGTGATTTTGGATTGGTTCACTGAAGATTAGCAAGCTTTGAATTAGTTGATGCTGTAACAGAGAACTGGATTGGTACTAAAGTTTAGTAACCAAAAGAATGGTTCGGGGAGTAATTTTACTATTTAAACTGTTAATGCCCCTTGCTATGATTTGCAAAGACATCAAACTTAAACAATGCTTTAAACAGCTTTCCAGGAATAGGGGTAGCGAAAACGGCTTTCGTAATCATCAAAAACTTGTTATAAATCTATTTGTTTTTCTTGGCATGAATTTCGTTCCTTATGAAACCGCTCGGAAATGTTCGTTCAAGTATAAAAGCATACTTCCGAAACGTCAGTTTCTTTGTAAATGTATTAAGCATCCTACTCCATGTCGCAGTAATACTGAACTAATGCCAAGTATTGCACTCCAAAACGTCACTGTTCCACATTTGAAACGGAGAAAACCCACAAAATAAGCAATAGGTAGAATTTGCAAAGGATTTGCAATGCACGAGCAATAACTGAAATAACGCAGTTTTATGACGTTTCGGAAGTCAGCAAAAATTTGGATTTTGCAAAATTTTTGAGCTTCGCTGGGAAATCAACCTACGAGATAGTAACGAAGATATGTTGGATATATATCGAAAGAGGTCTTCTCTTGGATTTTCTCTGTATTTTGGAGAAAAGTTAAGGACTGACCAAGGTTTAAAAATCACAGTCTTATTATACAATAGCCCGTAAGGCTTTAATGGGTAGCAGATTTAGTCTTCTGTAGGTGGACCATGTTTTGTTTTTTTTTTTTTTCATCGATGACTTAAAAGGGTCGGAGCAACTCCTCCCCGCATATGGTCAGATATAGGGAGATATGTATGTGCAACCATTTTTGTAACTTCCTGTACTTTATGTTCATTTCTATAAATATGTGGAGACATGCTGGCATATCTTAGTTAATAAAAAGTAATAGATTCTGCATATCAGAACATTGGTGGCGTTTGTTTGGGATAGTTGCAACAGCTGTGTAATTGGCGCCCAACTGGATGTTAGTTGTTTTAAATATTTGTTTTAAAATATTAAAACAACAATGGAACTAAACCAGACTATTTTGAAAAAAACAAGATTTTGCACATTTTTAATCGAAGAACTATGATCATTCCTATATAACCCCCCGTTGGACGCCAACTTCACAGAAAAGTTAATACAAAAATCAACGAATAATACGAAATGGATTAAGGAAGATCAGTCAGTGAGCACAAGTTCATTTTATGGTACTATCATTCGCTGTTATATGCTGTCACTTATCATTTCAACTTGTAAATTTCAAATTCATGTATGAACGGGCCAGAGTTTCATATATACGAAATTTCCCTGCATAGTACCACTGTGGTGATATGAAATTTTCTTAAAAGTTTTGAACAAAAATATAATTTATTTTTTATTGTTATTTCTTTTATTTTATTTTGCACAGTGTGGACCTCTTGAGAAGGTAGGTGGTTCTGATAATCTTTTGTTTTTAGGTTTTCGAACACTTCCTTCAACAACATAACGTTGTTTTCTTTTTATTTTAAACTGTTCTAATTTTCTATTTTGTTATTTGTTATTATTATAAATGTTATGTTAAATCATGGAACTAAATACAACTATACGATGAAAAATGACCTTTTTTAAATACCAACAAAAAAAAAAAGATGGTGTGACATAAGCAATTGGGAACCATTAGTGAGGTAAGCTACACAATAAACAAAGCTTAATAAGAAAAAAAAACGAAAATAATTAAAACTAAGAAAAGCTATGTGAATGAAGCAAGCAAGGATTTTGTGAAAATAAATGATTGCAATTTCAAACAACATCAATATGAAATATTTTCAAATTCCATTCATGTACTTAAGTTACAGCGAAAGCAAATACGTATACCAACCAACCAAAACCCTAGCAAGAAATTAACACAACAAAGTGAAGCATTTATTAAAACCAAATACGAGAAAAAACAAAACAAAAATCTTCTATCGTCAAATGGCAAGGACAACAAACAAAGACTAGCTTTTTCTAAAAAACAAAGAAAACGATAAAATCCAAAAACATAAACAAACTATATAATTTACAAACAAAAAAAAAAACTTAAGCATAACTTTGTACGCCTCTCTAACATTTAACACAGAATAGCTTCTCTAAAAAAACGAAAACTAAGCCAGCTTTTTAATATAAAAACCAGTCATTCAATAGCTAGTAAAAGACGGTCCAGAAAGACGTTTGCATAAAACTAAAAATAAATGTCCCCATGATGATCAAGAAGAAAGAAAAGATAAAGAAATAAAAGAATGTTTCAAATAAAACACACAAAACAAAAACTGAGCATCAAAATCAGCTTTACTGAACTTAAAAAATGATTAACATAAATTCTAAAATTTTTGCATTAATGCATGTGAAATACTCTCTTTTTTAATTTATTTATTTACATAACTCGTACAATTCTTAACAACAACAACAAAATCTTGCAGACAACGCGAAGAAAAAAAGCAAAAAGATTAACGTAAAACTTAATTCGTGATGTAAAAAAGCCTATAAAGCACACACATATACATACATGCATATATGCAAATTACACATATATACACACAAACACACGATTTCACAATTCTTAATTTTTTTGTTTTAAATTTTCAATGCGAATTGCATATATGTACTGTATGAATTCACAGAAAACAAAAGGGAATTTAATTTCAAGGTGGGTGTATGTGTATGGAGGATTTGAAACAAAAAACTATTAACACATTAACTTTTGATTTTCATAAATACACAAATGCAAAATTTAATATTACGTTATATCAGCGAAAATATATAAAAACAAATTGAATGCAGGAGAGGTCACCAGAGAAAAAATGACTTAGGCTACAACGATTAAATAAGGGATTGTCCTTTTTAAGTATTATGCTGAGCTTGATTTGTACAACATTGGGCGCCAAAACATATTTATTCTGTCACTAATTCTATATCAATGATAAGCAGCCAAGATCACCCATATACGTTAACGTGACTACAACAACAACATATGTTCTCATTTTTTCTCATCTGTCGTGGTTTAGGAAAGGAATGGCTCGCTCAGAGAGACTAATGCACAAAATATTTTGAGCACCACCGATGATAAGCAAAAAGGTGCACACGTGCTCTCAGAGAACTTGTCTCTCTGCACTCACACAATTCAAGCAATAACAGCTCCCTAAGAGTATATGGTGTCCATCCCTGATCTATACACTAACATTTTTATGATTGCAAACTTAAACCATTTCGAGAAAATACTAATTTTTTGGGAGATGGAATTGACAACATAAATAATGTGGACTACTAAAACACGTTTGATGTAAATATAATGTTCCAAATGATCTCACCATTAAAAAGAAAATTTAAATTGAGATTGTCACTTCGGATTAAAAGTACCTTTGAATTATACTGCCAGAAAACTGAGTAGATTTAAAGCAGTGTTGCCCTAGAAGAGCGAAGCCACAAATGTGAATGTATTCAAAACATTGGCAATTTATGACCATGTGTTAGTAAGATTATAAGCTACAAAACAAAAACAACTAAAAACATTTGCTCTCTCTTGCACGCTCTTTCTTTGCGTTAGGATCGTATGTGTGTGAATTACCTAAAATGTTCGTAACCAGCGACAAATGGCTGTTCGGCACTGATTTGAAGCTCCACCAAATAATACTGTTATTCAGTGCGTTCTACAACTTTCTACTTGACTCGATATCTGGCTTGATTGCCAGGGTTTGTTTAGTTTTCCGAATGTTGATCCAGCTTTCTTAAGTCTATTGTCAACATCCTCTTCTAGGCCATTTTCTGTTGACATGAGACCCCGAGATAGCAAAAATTGCTTAAATGCGTTATCGCAGGTGGTGTTTATTCGCATTGCCTCTGTTTTTTCTATGTTTATTTCTAGTCCAGCTTTGCTTGTAAGCACAGGAGTTCTGGTTTTTCCGTACTTTCTACTTTTTCCGTAAGAATAATTTGTTTTCATTACATGTACCAGTCAAAGCGGCCGTACCCTAACAAAACACAACATAGAACCTAATTTTGTTCTTCTGCTGCCCCGGATGGTAGGTGATCTCCGAGGAGGGAATTCATTCGGTAGGCCTCCGCGGCTGCATCAGTATGAATAATACTCCAACCTGTCTGATAAGCTTCTTGACCTAGAAGTAATCTTTTGGATCTTTGAATCTTCATATCTTTGATAATGAAGATATCCTCTTTGCACTTCACAGCTTCCCAGCCAACATTTTTTCCGAATTCTTTGCGAATCCGATTCTAATGCCGAATTCTTTCCGAATTCGGTACAAAAGTTGTATGGACGTGTCCACCGAATTCGAAAAGAATTTTCTAAGAAAATTCTTACAAAATATTAGAGTTTCGCAACGAATTCGGTCCGAATTCGGAAAAGAAATCTGGAAAATTCAGTGGAAAATTTAGATTTTTTGAAGAAAACCGGTCCGAATCCGGAAAGAAATTCTGGAAAAATTCGAAGAAAAGTTTAGATTTTCAGAAAAAATCGGAAGAAATTCTTTTGCGCTGACGCCTTTGAAATTGACACAACACAGAACAAATCCCCACTTAGAGACACATTTCTTTTAATGCGCTATTTATGGATGATTCTAATTTCAAACGTCCTAATGATTTTCCCTGTTGTTATAATTTTGTGATTAATAGTAAAAAAATGTGCACGAGTATGTTTAAACAATTCAAACAATTATATTAAAACAATTCAAAAAATGTATATGCGAATTGTATAAAAAATCACTTTGTTTTTCGACAACAATCGAACAAAAAAATCCCTTAGAAAATCGACTAGAAATCGGAACGAATTCGTAACGAGATTCTTAAGGTTCTTCAGAAAATGTGCAGAGATTCTTAAAAAAAAGTTTTAGAAATTCGGTGGATTTCTAGAAAAATATTAGAGAAATCGACAAATATTCAGAAAATCACGGAAAATCGGAAATCAGAGCCCTCGGAAAAAATTGTTAGCTGGGTTACCACACACATACCGACCTATCGCGCTGTATGTGGTTAGCAAATTTTCCATATTTGCTCCCCAAGTGCTAGGGACTTGAGGATGTCGTTCCTACTTCTAATCTTATCGCAATACTAACGGGAGGATGTGGCATACTCCGACGATTTGTATAAACTATAGAATGTGACCTCCAGAACTTTGGGGTGATTTGTGGTCGGCATTATTCACCCATAGGAGTTTAATCTCCGCAATCCATGTAATGAGACGAGTGGATTTTGACTTAGTGGCGGATATTTTCATATTCATCGCGTGGAAGAACTCAACATACATACAATATTTCGAGTACGTAATTATCCCAACTATAACGGGCAGAAAGGTTAAATATATCCGGAGAAACTACCCCTCCATGGTCAACTTTTTCGGTGTTTTGACTTCTTGTTCCTATATTCCCCGTATGATTGGCAACCACTCATATAGATGGCGACCCAACGTTTCAAATAAGGCCGAAAGGTAATGTTTTCGACATCCTCGAACATCATAACATGTTTGATCGTATGAAATGCTTTAGTCAGGTCCATTGCTGCCATAACTGTTCTGTGGCATGGCTATTTCTGGTAGAGGCCTCGGCTAAAATATGTGGAAATGGCGGGTAGTGATTTTGTGGTACTATGCTGCTTCTGGGTAGCAAGCTCTGATGCTAGGTGACACAAGTGAGAATGGTCAGGCTTTAGTAAAGGAACCAGTAGAGAACTTTCCTCATAAACTCAAATCGTGGTGCTTTAGCATCACCATGGAAATTCCATCAAGTTCAAGCCCTTTTAAAAAATGTTGAGCCTCGGATAACATCTGCAACACCATTCATCGTGAGCTGTGGTGGTTTCTCCATGGTTGGGTCGCAAACGACGTGAAACACTTGTAACGGTTGTGTTTTATTCGACCTTTTTTGTTTAGCAATAATTTCAGTATTAATTGAGGCTCGAGGTCAGACCTCGACCACTTCTCTTTGCTATGTCGCTATCAGGTGCATGTGTCCGATCGTCATCCTTTTTCCCGATAACGCCTTACCCTTTATTCATAATTTACTACTACCGATTCCAATGTTGAAGCACTTCAGACGCTCTAGTCACTTTTTTCGCTTTTGCTCGCCGACTAATATTTTGACTTCCAATGTCACTACTCTGACTCCGGGGTCACTCATTCACTAATACCTTCGCCTCTGCTAGGGAATTAGTTCTTTGTTAAAGTTTTCGACCAGCAGGAATATAGCTAGCGGCTGTAGCAGTGATTGTGTCTCTGAAAATCCTCTCTGCTACAAAAAAGCGTTGGTTGGTAAATTCTCTGAATCTTTACACAATAAGTAACTACGTGAACAGCTCGTCAAAAGACTGAAAATGTTTGGGAAAATGTTTGATAAACAGGTTTGTAAATATGACAATTCGTTTATCGGCAAAAAATCAATCAAAATTTAATTGAATATTTGAATTTGTTTATGAAATCGTTGTCCATATTTTTCTGTGTACCAACTGGCTTCCTCGGGGCTAAGGCTATGAAATCAGAGACTATGAAGCCGGGTAGTCTATTGATGGAGATAAGGAGATGGTACAACCCAAGAGCAGGTGGCCAAGTCACGTTATTTGTCTGATCATGTGACACTATAAATAGTTCGGGCGTTGTTTACATAGAAAAAAATTGATGACGAGTTGATAAACAAATTCAAAAATTCAATTAAATTTTGATTGTTTTTTTGCCGATAAACGAATTGTCATATTTACAAACGTGTTTATCAAACATTTTTCCCAAACATGTTCAGTTTTTTACGTGTTTTTTTTTTTCTTTTTGTTCGCGTAGTTATTTATTAAAAAATTTAATAACTTTTATTTCATCATCTTTCAAAAGTTAAGTTACATTTTAGTTGGTTACAGGAAGGTCATGGGATCCCTCAGAATAAAATCGACTTTTTTTGTTGTGACTTGATCAGCAAAAAGATTATGTTCTTCGAAATATTTACAGACGTCTTTTTCTTCACTTGTTCATAGTAGCACGTCTTTTATAAGAGTTAGTTACTACCCGAACTGCTAAATCCATGATTTTTATTTCTTTCATTGGTGAATTTTTTATTATATATTTTATGGCCAACAGATTCCTTCAGGCATCGCTCAAATATTTATTTTATTGCCACGATTGGTGATTTGATACTCAGGCACATATAATACATAACTACGAGATATTCCAATGTGGACGGATGCATTCGGCAGTTGGGTATATGGCAGGGACGAGCTTCTTTGCTTAGATCGTATAGTGAGGGCGCCCACTGAGTTGTTTTTGCATTTGCTTCTCTCTCTCACGTACAGTGTAAATAAATGAAAACAAACAAAAACATAATGTGGTTGTTGCTTTTTTCACTCATACGTTCATACATGTCTTCGCTTTGGTTGTATTTCTGCGGTCGTCGCTGGTATATGGGTACATCCGAAGGTCGGCAAATTTGGAACACAAAAGATCTATAACCTAAAGAAATCATGCAAGTATTGAACGGGTTTATATGCAAAAATATTTCGGTGATTGGTGTTCGAAATAAGATTTAAGAAAGATTGTGTATTTATATTACAAAAACAGCTTTCGATAATTTGTTATCAGTTTCGAAGCGGAAAATATTAACAAAACATTGATGAGCACTAATTTGACAAGTGACAGTACTTTTATCTATAAAAACCCTTTGGTGATTTCGTTTTGGAATAAACACACACTATCTGTACCGTGCATATGAAGCGCGAGTTAGTGGGATCTTTTCTCTTCTAAGAAGAAAACAACAGATTTAAAAAAAATCAATTAGTCTTTAAAAGTCAAAAAATCACCATTTCGGAAAACTGAAGTTGACAATGTTAGTTAAAGATTATCCTCTGTAATGTGTTTATGTCACTGAACAATAACCACTGAAATAATTACAAAAAAGATGAATATACAGCGATCCACACATACAAATTAAATGTCAACCATTAAAACAGTATAATTATCGTTACAAATTTGTCCAAAATTAGGTTATATATAATTGATCGCATTGCCTACTCATATTACGTTTCTTCTAAGGTTTGGCTACTAAAGTGAGGTTAGTTGTTGGTGATGTAGAATCGTGGTATAGAATTATGTCCACAGAAATTGTTAGATATTAACCTTTGTTGGAAAGAATCTTTGAATACGGATAATATGACATACGGATGTCATATGTTGCATATGTTTGTAAAACATTTAAGCAGAATAATAACGAAAATATAAATTCAATATGAAGCAAATCGTAATTCATTTACAAAACAAAAACTTTAAAACTTCTCTTAATATATCAAAATGCATTTGAACAGTAAGAGTAATAACAAATAAATAAATAAAACTGCCAATAATAATAAAAAAGCTATAGTAGAAAAATATTATAAACCAAAAAGTGATTAAAAACGAAACATTAAAAATCCATACACATAGTACACCCACAAAAATTCCCTACTTGCAGTTGCAAAATGTTCATGTAAATAATTTGTAAATAAAACTTAAGTTTAGAGCGAAAATAAATTAAAAAAGAAAACAAATAAAAAAAAAAAAAAAAATTATGTCGTAATCTAGTATTTAAGAAATTAATTTGTATGCCATAAACATTTCTAAATAAACTACTACTATTACTACAACAACTACTACTATTACAATTGTACTATTAATGCAAATACAACTACTATTAACTAATTATTCTAACAAAATTACTTCACGCGATAAACCACACAACAATAAATTATTCCAATAAATGTATGTACATTAATTGCCATGGCCCTCCTGCATTATTATTATTATTGTTTTTATTTTTTAATTTTCCTAAACAATACAAGGAAACTGTCAATACACAATACAATAGTGTCAGCTAGAATGCCAAAAACTAAATCCATCAGATACAGCTTCTATGTTTTTGGATATTTGTTCAATAAAAACACTGCCAACGCGTATAGAAATCACGAACAAACAAAATAAAAAATAAAGAAAAACAAACAAAAAAGAAGAAGAAGAAAAAACTAAACAAAAAAACCTTTTTAAACGTAAATTTAACAATATTTATATACTTACATCTAGTAATGAAAATAGAAAAATACAAAACGAGAAACAATTACAAAAATAATAAAAATAACAATACGACAAATTTTACATTAATGTCACATCGGATTAACCAGCAATATACTAACATACTCGTACATACATAGCCGAATAACAACATAAATTTTATTTAATTTTTTCAAAATAAACATTTAACATCACGACATTTTTGTCTCATCAAAATAAAATCATAGAACAATTTACAATACCTTACGTAACAACTTACCACCCATTACAGTACTCCTTACGTGTAATAGTAAAAGTAATAAACTAATTGAAAAAATAGAGTAACATAAAAACTAAACATTTTCACACAAAAAAGTTTATTTTGAAAACAGAGATAGACATTTTTGAAATTATTAATAACCTTCGACTGACATTGTTTTGAATCTGCAAATTTTTCTGATTTTTTCCTTTTTACTCTAAAGAGGAGCATAGGACCACAACAGAGTTATTCCATTCTAATGTATTTATTGTCAAATATTTTATCTCACTCCAACTCGTTCCATGCTCGAGGCAGAAGCACTCAAAGTCCCTTCTCCATGTACCTGGCAATATCGTCTCTAGAAAAAATAGCACAGGCGAGTTAATTTGTTTAACCATGGCTGCTTAGTTTTGTATCTAAACTATTTTATGTAAATTGAGTCAGATAAATAGCAAGCAAGAAAATGTTCAATGTCCTGTATAAACTGTTAAAAGATTAGGATCTTTTAAGGCGGGGAGAATGTTGAATTTTGTAGAAGACTCTTTTCTGTGTAAATAGAGTCAGGTAGATTTCTTTTTAATGCAATGGCGGTTGTCATTTGTTTGAGTCTGACCACCAACGTTGTCAACATGAGCACATAAATTTATAACCGACTTTATAAACTCTGAACGATTCTGACAAGGATTCAGAGAATTCACCAGCGAACACTTCAGAAAACTGCCCAATCCCTGATTTTCGGGTAGCAGAGAGGAATTTCCTAGACATCATTACTGCTACAGACGCTCGACATACTCATGCTGGTCGAATACCTGAAATAAGACCTAATTTCCCAGTAGAGGCGACTGGATTAGCGAATGAGGGTGATAAGCTTCGACGTACGAACTCTAATGATCCCAGAATTAAAGAACTGACAGTGGAAGTCAGTAGGTTTGTGGGTGAACACAAGCTGAAAAAGTAGCAAGAGCATCTGAAGAGCTGCAACATTGGAATGGGATATAGTACATTGTGGACAACGGTTAAGGCGTTATCGAACCCTGGAATCGGATGTAGTAAATTGTGGGCAGCGGCTAAGGCGTTATCGAATCCTGGCAAGAAGGATGATCGGACATCTGTAATGTTGAACGGCGTGTCTATGACAGATCCGAAGAGGTGCATATTTTTGCCCACAATTTATCGAGCAATCCGATCGCGACCGGCCGAACAGAAGTGTTTTACGTCGTTTGCGATCTCTTCCAGCCGAGGAGGAACCACCACAATTTACGATGGGTGATATTGCATATGTTATTCGAGCGCAAAATCTTTCAAAGCCCTTGGACTTGACGGAATTTGAATGGTGATGCTAAAACAGCAGGATGACCAGGGAGTCGAATATTTCAGCAAGGTCCACAACCTATCGCTATCCACCCTAATAGTTCTCGAAGCCTGGAAGATGGGCAGGATGGTCACGCTGTTGAAACCTGGCAAGGATACCAGAAACGGTGATACTTGCAGCGTTACTCCTCCCCAGCATCAGAGCGTGTTATCCAGTTGTGGATCATCCACACGGGTTTCGGTTAAACCAGG
Source organism: Musca autumnalis (assembly GCF_047663935.1). NCBI lineage: Eukaryota > Metazoa > Arthropoda > Insecta > Diptera > Muscidae > Musca > Musca autumnalis. Next base: position 324,224,995 of record NW_027411644.1, read on the forward strand.
ATAAACCGTGCCACAGAACAGTGATGGTAGCATTGGATCTGACCAAAGCTTTTGATACGGTTCGAGGATATCGAGAATACTACCCTCCGACCTTGTCTGAAACGCTGGGTCACCAACTATTTGTGTGGATGATGTTGCAGATGTTATTCGATGCGCAAAATCTTTCAAAGCGCTTGGACCTAACGGATTTTGAATGGTGATGGTAAAACAGCTGGATGACCCGGGATTCGAGTATTTCACCAAGGTCCACAACCTATCGCTATCCACCCTAATAGTGCTCGAAGAATGGAAGATGGTCATGTGATCCCGCTGCTTAAACCTGGCAAGGATGCCAGCAAAGGTGATACTTGCAGCGTTACTCCTCCCCAGCATCAGAGCGTGTTATCCAGTTGTGGATCATCAACACGGGTTCCGGTTCAACCAGGACAAACCGTGCCACAGAACAGTGATGATAGCATTGAATCTGACCAAAGCTTTTGATACGGTTCGAGGATATCGATAATACTACTCTCCGGCTTTGTCTGAAACGCTGGGTCCCCAACTATTTGTAAGGCCGCCAGTCATTCGTGGAATTCAGAAACAAGAAGTCCAAACCCCGTAGAGTGAAGCAGAGAGTTCCCCAAGGAGGGGTGATATCTCCGGAACTGTTTAATCTCTACCTTTCTGAAATTACACGCCCGCCCCGCGGCATTCAGTTAATTACGTACGCGGATGATTGTACGCTCATGGCGTCTGGTTCCACTGTTGATAGCATTTGTGTCAGGCTAAACGTCTATCTCATTGATCTTGTTAAGCTCTCCCATTAAGTGTGCAGGCCTCACCACAAACTACCCCAAAGTTATGGGGGTCACATTCGATGGCATGTATAAGTCGTCTGCGCATGCCACAGCTATCTGCGATAAGATGAGAAACAGGAACAAGTCCTCAAGTCCAAGAAACCTTGTTAAGGTACACACGATCAGTTTTGACTGTCAGTTTTGCTCAAATAATCGGTTACTTTTCAGTGTGGCCGCTAATTTTTGTCAGTCATCAGACAACCACAAAATATTTTGCGGTTGCTGGACAGTTTAACATTTATCGATATTTCCGAAAAATCGACAGTCAAAACTGATCGTGTGTACCCCGCTTTAACCACATATAACGCGATAGGTCGGTCTGCGGTAAGCTATGCGGCCCTGAGAACAGCAACAGGATGTCTTCAGTGGACCATTTGCATGAGGTATTTAAGATCTTACCGGTGCGTCGACAACATACAATATTAGCTTGGTTGTTATAGGCAAAATCATCCAAACCACCAGGGAGATCTTCGTGATCTGAAGAGGAAGGTCCAGAGATACAAAAGAGAACCTCTAGATCAAAAAGTTGGCACAACTAAGATCCGGTTGGTGTAGCTGCATCAATTCTTATTGGGCCAAGATTGATGGCAAAACGCAGAACATCTGTCCGCATAACAGGCTCCATCTCTTTAACTGCCCAGGCAACACGACTCACCTAACTCCACTCTCACTTTGGACTAATCCTATCCAGGTGGCGTCATTTCTGAACTAGGAGCTGAAGGCGGAGCCGAATCAATAAAAGGAAGACATACACATACATTTAGAAGCTGTCACAACAACAACAACAACAACAACAACATGAGCACATTCGTGTTCCATTTTTTAATATTTCGACCACAAACGTGCTCACACTGACCACGGTACGTTGTCAAGTCTCGAAACCGTCGTCAAATTGACAATGGCGTTCTCAATTCGCCCACAAAAAATGTTGATAAACTATGGGCTACGGATGTGGTCAGTTTGACTACATATGGGGTCATGTTTTCTCTGGGTTTACATTTGCAACCAATTCAATACGTCCCGTTTCCGCTAAACGGCATGCTTTCTCTGCTGTAGCCAAATTATTATTTGACAATTTGAAATTTCTTATTCATGGCCCTCATATCGACGTCGTTCGCTCCTGTTTTTCCCTCTTCTGGTGAGGAAATAAATAAATAAGCCCGCTGACATTTAACGTACTCAAAAGTCGCTTCATTGTTCTCCTCAGACTAGGTTTCATTAAGCTCCTCAATCGTCCAGTTGATGAGACCCAGAAATCTCTCTACTTCATATCCAATTCTTGCTGCCGTCTCATTCTGACGTTTTTGGCTACGGCCAAAGATCTATCCAGCATTGGATATTTTTTGCAAATATATTTTAAAAATTAATGATCAAAACTCTGTTAAATATGCAATGCAAAACAGGCATTTAATCGTTCAAAAAAATCTCCTATCTCTGTTTTCAATATATAACTTACCACATAATAACAAATTATGTCGATAGAACATTGTAGTCAGACGATAAATCATCAACAGGCAAAGTTTGCAATAGAAAATAGCAAAAAACCAAAAGTAGAACGCCGAAAAAATGTATGACAGTTGCAAACAAAATATGAAAAAGCTTGCAAAACACCAATTTTATTAGAAAAAAAGTATAACAAAAAGAAAATAAAAAATAAACGAAATAACCCACATTAAAAAACCCCCAAAATGCAGGAATATTCATTCAAAAGCAATATTCTCGAATAAGAAGACATTTTTTTCTCACTTTCTAAAACATGGAAATTAATTGAAAATGACAAACTCCATGACAACACACAAATAGGCCAACATAATATTACAACAACAAACAATAAACATTTTCTATTTAATTTCCAATACTCAGCAACTATTGTATTTAGATATTTCATCTTCTGAAAATTATTGTAAAAAGTACAACACAAACGGTAACGGTAATAAATTCGAGCTTTTTTATTAGATAACCAAATACTGATTGAACAAACAGAACATACACAAACATAGAGATACATAAATAAACATAGATAAATTTTACTTAAAAAATTAGTTTATAATTTTATATCCATTAATGCAATTATTATTTTATATTTGAGAATATTTTGAAATCTTAATAAATTATATGACATTCAATCATTCATTACACATTCACCGAACAAAATGGGAATAAAATTCGCATTTATAAAAGAAAAGAAGAAGAAGAAAAACAATGTTAACAGGAAAACTATTTTCATAAATTATAAAAAACAGCAACAAGGAAAATGTACTTGTTTTTCGGTTGGTTTGTTTTTGGCAAAATTTGATTAAGCTAATGTTATTTACAAAAGGATACAATATATTTTTACATCATCTACAGGTTGGGTTATTTAGCTCAGGAGCAAACTTAACTAACTTGTTCAATTGAAAGATTCACAGGCAAGAGCGTATGAACTAGGACAGTCAATTTAATACTTTGTAGTTCATTGAACTGATGTCAACTAGTTCAAACTTTTATGCAATGAGAAAGCTAGCTTTAGCATTTTAAGCTTTTTCCCCGCCAATTTGACGTTTCTTATTTATGGCTCTCAATTTCGCAGTTGTTCGCTTTGACTTTTCCCACTCCTGGTGTCGGATTTATCTTTCACGGGCCTTCTCACTATTTTTTCCTCCCATGACAGCGGTGGAATTGATTTTTTCTATTATCCGTCGTATTACTGCAACCCTTTCTAACCAATCGGAACATTCTCCGACATGTTGCAGTCCGCTGACTTTCAACGTACTCACAAATATCTTCAACCACCCAATTGATGAGACCAGCCAATCTCTCAATTTCATCTTCAAATCTTGCTGCCTTCTCATTCTGAAGAAACAAGCCTAGGCCTCTGATGGCGTGAACTACAAATAATCATATTGACTGAGCTATTTCACACGCTCTTAGCTATGAATCGTTCAATTGAATAAGTTACTTAAGGCGGCCATCAGACCATCTGCTTTTTCACATGTATGACATCAGCTGTTCTGTATATTAGTATACCCAAAGTGATAACATATATGTGAAAAAGCAGATGGTCTGATGGCCGCCTTAACTAACTTATTCAATTGGACGATTCATAGACAAGCGCGTGTGAACTAGCTCAGTCAATATGATTATTTTTAGTTCACTGAACTAATGTCAAACTATTTCAGAATTTTATGCAATGAGAACAGATATGTATTACGGAATTCCATTTCGTTCAATTCCATAATACAAATACCGTAGGTAATATTGGACAGGCACATCTAATTATAGAATTACAGAAATTCAGTACAAGTTGCTGGACGATTCTAATCCGAACAATTGAACTAGAGAGATCCGAACGATTGGACTAGAGAAAATACGTACGTTTATTTAAATCGAAATCCATGATTCCTGGTTCAGCCCGAGAAGAATTTATATCAGACATTTATTACGAGGTGGAGTGTGTCGTGCATCACATGCTGGGCAGAGTTTTTGCACGGTGTCATCGGTCCTCGAATGTTGCCCCTAGAATCTTGGGGTAGTTGGTGATCGGTATTCTGCTGCCATCGACCATGACATTCAAATCAGTGCTCACCTTTGCAGTCCATATGGTGAACAGAGCGGCCGTAGATTTAGTGGCGGATAATTGCACATTCCTCGCGTGGAAAAAATGTGGTACGATCAGTCAAATATGAATTTAACCTTTCACAAATGACATAAGGGAAAGTACCGGACGCCAAGTTACGATCTCAATGCCGTATAGAGGGGGTGGAATAAAGGAGAGGGCTACAGGTGAAACCATTTCGGAGGTATCACCTCATCTAGGGGAACTCCCTTTTTCACACTACGGGGTATGGACTTCATATTTCTGTATTCCATGTACGATTGGCGTCCACACCTTGTTAATACAACGTTTCCAACTTGGCCGGAGGGTCTTCTCGATATCTTCAAACAACGTCTAGTGCTTGACAGTATCAAAGGCTGGTCGCAAGTCCTCCTCAGTGTTTATCGCACGACTTGCTCTAGTTGAATCCTCGACTAATATGTGTGGAGGTGGCATGCAGCCATTGCTGACTCATACAGCTGTTTCGGCATTAACATGGAGATTCCATCAGGGTCCAACGCTACGGATGATTAAGCTTTCCTAATCCATAAACCATTTTAATCCAATCCAATTAACAGTGGATTATGCACTGCAAATTAAGGTGGTTCCTCTTCGGCAGGAAGAGATCTAATATGACGTAGTACTCTTTTCATCGCCCTGTCATTCCAGGGGTGCACGATAAACTGTCGATTAAAATAATTTGAGCACTTTATCGAATCATAAGCGTAACGTATCACTTCAGGTATTCGTTCAGCAGATATGTATATGGCGAGCGGATGCGGCAATGATGCTGTCTCGGAACGTCCTCTCTGCTACCCGAACATCAGAAGAGTTAGACAGATCTCTAAATCGACGATTAGTGAACTCTCTGCAATTAGTACAGAGGTGAGGAAAACGGGCATTCTGCTGACAATTATGGGGAGATGGTCCGAGGCAAGAGGCCAGGTGAAGCCATTTGTCAGACCATGTGACACCATGGTTATATCTGGTGAACTGTGTCACTCTCCGCTAATTCTGCTAGTGGGGTCCTTATTGACTGATGATCTTTTAATCTGCTCAGCCAGCAATATACCCATCGGGTCATTTCCGAGGGCAGAATGCCACAACTTATGATGGGCTTTAAAGTCCCGGTTATGACCTTCCAAAAGCGGGTTAATGTTGAGCCTATAACCTGGATTACAGCTATTTATTGGTGGGATGTATACGTTGAGCAACTCTACCTCGCTCCACACCGTTGTTACCATGTATTCGTCGACTCATAAAATCCACTAATTGCTCGATTACTTCGGAGTTCATTACAATTAAATTGCAAACAAATGCGTTTTCAGGGATTGGAACAACAACAACGACTGGTGTTACGGGCAGCTTGTGAAGGTACTGCGGGAGAGTCTCGTATTCTGATAATGATCGCGACGACTCACTGGGGGCTGAGTTCACGCAGCATACAGCAACATAGTCCCTGTCGTAGTTCCTCACGAGGATGGGTCCAAAGCAACCCCTAAGATAAACCCACTCCTGGCATCTATTACATCTCGCGGATGTGACAAACTGAGCACATCCATACTAGTCCTGGGTTTTCCTCCGTCCCTGGAAGGACTAAAAGAATCGCAAACAGAAAAACGAAACAAATACAAATTTATATACATTGAGGTGGCAGCCACTGGTCGGAACACGGGTGTTGTGTGGTTTCGGGTTATAAACAAACTGTTTAAGTTTTATTTCGATTCGTTTAAAGTGGGTTTGGTGATAGGTATTATCAGTTAAATAATTGTGGCTGCTTGTTTCTTTTCTCAGGGGCGAATTAGAAAAGTACATCGGGCAGGATATCTAAAAGGCCCTCCCGTTGTTTTTAGGAGTCCTGGATAAGTACACCTGAGTGACAAAAACAAGGGAGACCTAAGAGTTACGGACACTACTTAGGTTCTAGACAAATGTCCTTCGAAGGAAACAAGACGCTTGCGAACACCACTAAGTTTCTAGGAAGGATGTGGAGCGAAGGAAACCAAACTGATGTGTCCTAAATCTATCGTTAACCGCTAATATTATACGAGAAGCCTGGAAAGTTGACAGGGTGGTATCCCTACTGGCTTCAGTATATTATAGAGGCACTACCCTCCCTATGATCAAACACATCTTCCACAAAAGGCCGCAATGCATAACCTAGCGACATAGAGAGGACTAACCTCCAAATTAGGAGCCACTCATTTTTATAATTCCGAAATGAAACGTTGAGAAACTGAAGATTGAAAAGGGGGTTATATCCCGGGACTGTTTAACATCTATCTTCCGAAAATTACACACCTTAACGCCGACTTAAGCATAGATCATAAGGTATATCTGCAAAGATAACGTAGTACATTTCTTCCTCGTCATTTTTTGTGGAAGTTGAAGTTACTCTGCAACATGTTACCGACATTCAGAATGGACAACAATGGTGTCGTAAAATGTGAGACACGCCGTTCGATCTCGGCCATTTAAAGGAGCAAAAACAAAAAAATATCCGCCATTCTTTACTGAGGACGGATTTCCCACTACACTTTTTAAATAACATTTATTTAATTTTGCCTTATAACAAAAACGAACAACAACTAGCCGAAAATAAAGCGAATACGTAATAATAACAAAATTAGTCTTACATCGATCATAAACAAAAAAATATAAATCAATACCAAAAATAAAACACAAACCTACATACAAATTCATAATTAACATTGTCAAGTCTTACAAAAAAAAATAAAAAGAAAAAAACTCTGGATGTTGTGAACTTTGATGAAATCATGTTTACTTGTATGATATTAAAACAATAAATACACACAAAAACAATTCGCAAAAAAACAACATTTTATTCATATAAAAACTCATAGAAAACAAAACTAAAAAACAAAACATTTTCAAAATACCCACACATACACACACAAGGCAAAACGAAAACCTTAAATCGTTCAGAAAGTAGTCTGAAACTAATTAATTATACAATTCATTAGGCAAAGCGTTTTAACTGTTAGATAGATAGATGAAACTTTTTGTATTCGTAAGATTAAGAAGTCGATAAATCTTGATAACCATAAGGACAAACAAGGCTTTTTTAATATTATTGTTATGATTTTTTTGCAGCAGCACTCAAAACACTTGTAATCCCTATAATAAACACAAACACACACACATTTATACAAAACAGAAATTACAAAAATCCTGAAACTTAAATAAATTAAAAATTTGTTTATTTATTTTAATTTTACCACCTATCATCACAATTTTACACTTTCAAAACATAGTCGAAAAACAAGAAAGGATAAAAACAACAACAGCAATTTGTATGTAGCCATAATAAATACCAATTAAGTAAAACAAGATTCAAATTCAAATAAATGGAAATAACACCACCCCTTCTTTCAACATACATACACCCCAACACTTACACACACCCACACACGGACACAACATAAAGTAGTTTAATGTTAATATTAATGAAATTTTTATTAAAATATACGAAATATAAAAAAACAACATTAATTAATTAAAAAAACAAACAAATATTGTAAGAATAAATAATAAAATAGTATTTCAAAAATTTGTCTAATACTACAACAACAAAAACATGAAATAATAAAAACACAAAAAAAAACTTAAAATACGAATGCTGATATTTAATAAAGACAAAAAAATAATTGTTAATGTTTAAAAATTTGTTAAAAAGTAACATTTCAAATAAAAGTACGCAAAAAAATGAGAAAAAATAATAGCATCTCAATGTTTTTATTTACAAATTGGAGAGGGAAGTATTGAATGTTCCCAGCAGTATGGAAATTAGTTTAAAGGGTTTGTATGAAAGTAGTACTCAGGTGAAGGCAACAATAAACCGGCTGAAGTATAATAAATCACCAGGAGCCAATGGCTTACCAGCCGAGCAGTTCAAAACCCGAGGCGATACGCTGTTATGGTGTATGAATCAGATAGTACCATCTGGCAGGAGGAACGCGTATCCGACTACTGGAACCTAAACATTCTGTGCCCCTTCTACAAGAAAGGAGATAAGACTGTGTTCTCAAACTATAGGGGCATAAGTCTACTCCCTATTGCCTACAATATCGTGTCAGGGATATTGTGCGAACGACTAAAGCCTATGGTCAACGAGATAATTGGACCATACCAATGCGGCTTTAGACCTGGCAAGTCCACCATTGACCAGATATTAACCCTGCGGCAAATCCTGGAGAAGACTCAAGAGATGCAGATCGACACCTACCACCTTTTTGTCGACTAACACAAGATCTTCACTTAAAATAGGAAAGAACCTCTCCGAACAGTTTTGTACCAAAAGAGGTTTCAGGCAAGAAGACAGCCTTTCGTTTGATCTTTTCAACATCCTTCTAGAAAAGGTTATACGAGAGGCAAACGTCAAAAGAAGTGGCACAATCTACACCAATAGTCACATGTTACTTGCTTATGCTGATGATATAGACATCATGGGACGATCAGTAAAAGAAGTAACCGATACCTTTATGAAGGTCGAAGGAGAATCTGCTAAAAAAGTGGGTCTGGCGGTAAACGGCGAGAAGACCGGTCCTCAGTTAAAGAAAAGGAACGAAATGAAGTAATATACACCAATAGTCACTTACATTACATGGGTCGATCAGTAAAAGAAGTAACTGATACCTTTTAACAAGTCGAAAGAGAATCTGCTATTAATTAAATTAGGTCAAAATATTGGAATGTGTGGGCGTGGTGTGCTCCTAAAGACGGCCATTTTTTCCAATTTTGGAAAATACGTCATTTTTCAAAATTTCTGGTTAAAGAAATTTATATTTCTCGAAAACTATAACTGACATTGTGTTCATTATTGTTGCCTTTAAGAAATGTTTTAATAAATTGCCGTATCGTTTACACGAGGTGAGCTATTTTATTTTTCCTCAGGTACTACATTTTAATGAAATTCCAAATGTAGTGGACTAGAACTTTTAGGGAACAGCTTGAAACCAAGTTTTGTTTTTCCACACCGTTTTCCTTATAAATTATACCTTTTTCACACAAATGAACATTTTTTTTAAACATATGAGTTTTATGAAAATCCAAAGAGTATATTTTTTTTAATTAAATTTTATTATTTTTTTTTTAAATTAAAAAAAAAAAATTAGTATTTTTATGGTTCGTTTATTGGTGTTTGACCTTTTTCACTAGATTGGAACATATGAAAAACTGAAAGACACTTATATTTTGATCCAAAATATGAAAGAAATTCAAAATTTTAATTTTCACCTTCAATTCCTCTGCAATTACAAGATCGAATTTGAATTGAATACATCAGAAAGCTGATTGTGTTATATCTCGAACAAAAAAATTATGGAAATATCTCTAACTGTTCAAAAGTTACAGGGTTTTAACCAGGAAAAAGCTATTTTGAACCACTGTGTAACGGTAGCATCAAAGCAACTACTGCATCGTCATCTTGTTGTGTGGATGTACCAGTAAAATCTTCGTCTCATGAAGTTGGTCCACTGGTGTCATGAGGAGACACCCTGTTGCAGTCCCTAAAGCGGCATTCGGGCAGGTTTGAATATTCTTCCACTGCGTAGCGCTAACATTTGTATACCACACTGGTCAACAAGGTTTCTTTGTCTCCATCCCAAGTACTGCGGGCCAGCGGCTTAAGAAACTTGTTCCTATATATCTGTATATCTGTAGACGACTTAAACATGCTGTCCGAACGCTACACACACTATCATGGGTAATTAGTAGTCGGAATCAGGACACCATCGACCAATATGATACGAATATGTGGCACAGATTGGCAATGGGTTTAGCTGCGGAGTTTTTACCAATGATCTCTCACCCAAATATTTGCAAGTAAAATTTTCATAATTTCGCACAAAAACCTAATTATCCAAAAGAAAAGTTTACCACTTTAATTCCATTAAAAGCGCTTCATTCTTCTTCTTTAAACACAAAACACCCTTCCGCATTAGCAAATTAATGCAACGTAATATTTGCAAAATTTCTTAATAAATAAAATTTTGCAATAAGCCAAATACAGATGACAAGTGAAAACAATAAATTATGGTGGCTAAGTGCGGCGGCTATTACAAAAAATACGTTTAATTATTTAACAGCAAATGTGTCCATACATTGATTTGCAATAAAAAATACCAAACACACACACACATCCAAATACTAAAAATAACCATATTCGACAGTCAGTCAATTATATGCAAATTTCTTTCGAAATCGAAATTGATATTTCATAAATGTCCAAATCGATAGATATAGGCATGACACTACAACATTATGAGTGACCATAGGCCACAAAATTGTGTAATAAAATATCCAAGCCTAAGTGATTGATAGACAAAGAAGTTCAATTAACAGGTTGAAAAGATTGAAAAAACCAGCGTTACAGAAATAAGCCTACAAACTAGGCAAGTGTTACAAATGTCATGTAAACAGTTCATAAACATTCTGTGCCATAAACATTTGAATTGGAAATTGAGAAAATACCATTCAAGAGTTACAACAAACTTCGATTACATTCGAACAACATATTTTACACATAATGACCGGTATGGGATAATCTGACAAAATGGAATTTGAAAGACCGATTAATATGTACGGCACGTGTATATGAGTTAGACTCCCCTTCCCTCCTTGTATTAAATATGTTTATTATCGCCCCGCAAGCCTCATTGTAAGCCTCACCATCATTGCAGATATGAACGTAATAAACAAAAAAGGGGATTACCTGTACAAAGTGACAAGAATGTTCAAATAGCCCGACTTGCGATCACAGCCAGTGAAGATACCATTCCTGTGCTGCATATTCCAGGCGCCACAAGAAAATTGAAAATACAAGCGCCACGTTCCTATGCTCTTCATAGCCAACATCTGTTGCGGAACATGTTCGCCTGGTATAAATGACTTTATATGGTAAAAATCACTTGTTCGATAGTACAAATGAAATGAATTGCTAATAATGTAGATGGCATGACATGGACCAACAGACTGACCGAAAGACAGACACGAACATGAACAGGTGCTAAACTTTATGTAGTTCTTTTGACCAGCATACGGAGTTGCTGTCTTAAGTCTTTTGTTTTGATTGTGGCCGGGCATACCAAAACTCATTTGCTTGTCAATGGCAGGCTGTTTCTTCCTCTCTGGCACTATAGCCATAAATCAGCGTAAGAAAAAATAAAACTAACAAGGAGAAAAAAATCTGATAATAAGTACAAGCGCTTTGTACACTGCCAGTGCTTTGAGGAGGATAATGCATTTTGAAATTGAATTGCTGATTTTTTACTTAATAAGGAATGGTTTGTTTAAAAGCTGTATTCAATTTTTGTATGAATTATGTCATTTCATTTGAAAAAAAAATGTTTACAGTTTCCTTTCTTTTAAATCGTAAAATTAGCAAAAGAGAAAACTGCTAAAATTGCTCTCACGTAAAAAGTTTTGAACAAAAGTAAAGGAACGGAAAAATAGTAGATCTGGCAGCAATGTCAAAAAAAAAAACAAACAAAAACTGTGTTTTTTTGTTAGGTAGGTACCAAGGCGAATTTAACAAGGTGATCCAATAGTTGACGTTAGGTTGTAGTCTTCATTTGCTGTCAAATTTTTTTTGCGCGAAATATCCACAAAAGTTAGAAGAAAACGTTAAAATATTATTCGCGAAGCTTAAACAAAGATGTTGTACACAGATATTTATTTTAGAAGCGAAATATTTGTTATTTATTTTTGATTAAAAATATGTTTTGACAGCAAATGAAGACATAGGTTGCTATTATTGTATCACCTTCTTTCTTACACCATGGTAGGTACATTTCTGGCCCTTTAAGAAACAATGTATCTCATACGCGCCTCTCTAACATATGTCCCAAACAAATTTTGCAGCAAACATATATTTGTTTGCAATCTGTCCCAAACATAACATATGTTTGGTTCCTGCAAAAAATGTATGTTTGGGTGGAAACAAATACAAACCCAAAAGCCACAAAAAACAAACACATGCACCAGTGGGCGCTTTCTTAGAGGAAGGGAGCGTAAATTTCAATGTGAAACACATTGAAATGTATAAATGGTGGTGGTTTATTGAAAGGCATAGAACAAGAGCAAATGCAACAACAGACACATAGGTACATAAACAATTCCAAAGAAACACATAACAGACTTTAATAAAAGAAAAACTGAATGAAATAATTTATAAAAAGTCGCCCTCTTCTTTTGAATCAGTTCTCCAGTTCTAGGAGTTAGTTGAGTAGGTTTGGCAGAACAGTTAAAAAGGTGCAGTGTGCGTCGTGCTGTGGTGCTTAGTGAACCCATATTAATAATCGGCATCTGGATAGATATGTCTACGTCGCACAATGGTTCAGGAATCGATTTTCCTGGCCAAAAATCAAAATTTTGTTTTGTCAAAGATATTTAATTTCTATATGGAATGCGATAGTAAACATATTGAAACTAAGGAAACCAAAAAATTAGGTCAAAATATTGGAAAGTGTTAACGTGGTGTGCCCCTAAAGACGAACATTTTCCCCATTTTTGGGAAATACGTAGTTTTTGCAAATTTCTGGAGGAAGCCGTAGCTATTTCTCGGAAACTATAACAGATATTATGTTCATTGTTGTTTTTGTAAGGTAGGTAGGATTGTGACCTTTGAAAATCGTTTTACTAAATTACCGTAGAGTTTACACAACATGAGCTATTTTATTTTTCCTCAGGTACTAAATTTTATGAAATTCCAAATTTAATGGTCTACAACTTTTGTGGAACAACATGGAACAATATTCTGTTTTCAGAGAAAGATGCCCGAGAGTCTCCTCTTTCAACCCGTCCCGTTCCGTCCGTCCGTTTAACAGTTTTTTTCAATTTATTGAAATTACATGGGTAAAAATGCGTGTTTTTCTATACCGTTTCCCATATGAATTACAGCTTTTGAACACAAATTAACATTTTGTTGAGTATATGACTTTTTATACGAGTTTTTAACAAAATTTATTTTTTTTTTGTAATTTTTTTTTAAATTTTTTTCGAATTTTTTTTTAAGGTTTTTTTGTAATTTTCTTGTTTATTTGTTGGTGTGTGACCATCTTTAATACACAGGAAGATATAAAAACACAAAAACACTCATATTTTGATGAAAAATAGTTAAAAAACTCAAAAGTTTAACTTTGACCTTGAATTTCTCTGCAACTACCAGACCGAATGCTGAAAGCTTCATCTGTTATCTGTCTAACAAAAAAAAAAAAGAATTATGAAAATATTACTATCCGTTCAGAAGTTAAAGAATTTTGACCAGGAAAAAACGATTCTGAACCACTGTGCGTCGTATGAACCTCGAGATGTATCGGCTAGATAACGACATCAGTATTCTTAAACGCATCGAGAAAAAACGACCATGTCACGAAAATGAGCGATTATGAACCCATTAAATAGGCGCATAAATACGGACTACATGGCGGTAAACGCAGAACTGGAAGGCCAAAACTTCGAACAGATAGAGGAGTGGGAATCTATTTTTAGTTCGGCTCCTATGACAAATATTAAAGAAATGGTACGCTTGAACCAAATCGTTTCCTAAAACCATTATTTCGATTTGGCACATTTTTGATCGTATCAAGGTGTGTATACCATCCTTAACCCAAAGGTTGTAGATGATGTAGATGGAAAGTAGGCGAAGAAACAGTTCTGTTATATAATGTCACTCTTAGAGTCTCAGTATCTCAAGAATGGTAGCTTTGAGTTCTCCTAGAGATATACATACATACATATATTTGAATAATTTTTGTCATACGCAAGTATATTTTGACAGGTTTAATGTGTTTCAGCTATCAATTTCTACAGGTTGTACAGATATGAGATAAAAGTCTCACCTTGAGGATGGTCATCATGGTTTTTGCTACAAAGACCAAGTTGCCTGGAAGCCTATCTAAGACATGTCTTCGAGAACAAACGTTTTGACGTAGACTTCTAAGTAAATTTTGTTCGCAGGCAATTATGAACATTTTGTAAATTATGTTATTTACCGGCACTGTGGGCTAACATTTATTACCACAAGCAGACAAACATAGGCGCCGGGGTCCGACAATAAGAAGCACTCGAGTTAACAAACACAAGTAATAATTGTAAACAATTTCTTTTTATTTTGTGTGGCCAATTATAGGCCACTATCACATGAACAATTTGCAATTTTCTTACGCGAGGCAGCAACAACAACAACAGTAAACAGCCAGCAATGTTACCAGTAAGCCAAACAAAGCCAAGGGGTTGTCCAAGTTTAATTGAAAACGAAATCAAAACATTTGATTTGTTGTGTGTTTTGTTTTTTCCTCCAAATATTTATATTTACTATTGTAAAGTCAACTTGACGGTTTCTATTCCAGCCCATTATTGTTGTTCATGAGGCACGTTTACATGCCACAAAAAGAAGCGAACCGAGTCATTCGAAAATCCATGCTTGACCAGCACTTTCATTCGCAGTATACCACGTATGGTATACAACATCCCCTGTCCCTTCTCCTCCTCTTCTTGTCCAATCACATGTTTTGTCTAGCAAAGCCGCACATGCGCATATTTCCAACGAGAGAGAGAGTGCGTGTGTGTGCCACAATAGTCGAAGAGTTTCCATGCAATGTCATGTTTTTGTTTCGGTAGAGGAGCCGGTTTGCAGCAGAGTTTCGCATTCGAGGTTTTATTACATTCTGTCGTCCACACATCATTCAGTTGCCTTTGAAATTTCTAATTGAACTGACGGTGACGGTGTATCCCGGGAAATACATCAAAATAACCACAAAAGTAACCGTTACAAAAATTGCGGGATTACGGATTAAAAAAAAAAAACTAAACAGAAAAACCCCCAAAACTAAACGAAATAAGAAAAAAATATTTAATTTAATTCCAAAGTGTTTAACATCTTCACATCGGGTGTCATGAAGTTGATTGATGTGATTATTTATTTGATAGCAATTTTAATCTTTATTTATGTGTTGTTGGATTAGATTGTTGTCTGTCGCTGTCCCGTCTATCAACAATCGTGCACAACACATCGCCTAGCAACTTTGTTTTCATTTCATTTTCACTCAAAGTATCCTTCTGTCTATTGTCCAATTGGAAAAAAACTGAACTCTACAACTACAACTTTCAAGTGATTAGTTGTTTGCTACTGCTGCTACTCATATCAAAATCTATAAAGGATTCTTAGCTGCCGCAAAATGAAGGTAAGTTTGTGTGCAAAGAAAGTAAAGTGAAAATAAAAACGAAATGAAATTGAAAATTTTCTTATTTTGAAATTGGAAAACTAATACGACAATAAACATTTGCCAAGATTTCACTAACCAACTAGACAGACATGTCAGTGAATGACGACAACAAGTTTCTTTGAATTCTACTTATTTGGCGCCCTCATTTTGGGGCTAAATAAAACAAACAAGTATGTTTGAGGAATGTTTTACGTTTAATTTGAATTCAAGTGGAAAGAAAAACAAGAAATTTCGATCTAACGGCGTATCTTATTACGGATATCCTGAAATAATTGACAATCATAAATATGTTTGCGGAATTAGAGAGAAATCAAAGAGAATAATTTCAAATTACAAATAAATAAATGTCAATTTCGAATGGAAAATGTACCAGCTCTATACCAGTTTTGGGTTACAAAACCGAAACCGGTTTTCGCCAAAAACGTCATTTTCGGTTAACTGAAAAATCCGGTTATTTGTGTCGGTTAACCGGTTTTAAAAAAGTAGTAATATTTTAAATATTTCATTTCAATTGTATTCTTAAATGTAAGCTAAACTTAACTAATACCAGGTACGGCAAAGATTTAAATGTCAGATATCTTAAAATCTTAAAAATATTTTGTGTCAAATGTAGAGTTGTGCCAATTTAGTTCACTACGCAGTTCCAATGGTACCCACCATTTGCGTATACGTGATATCGCACGTTAGTTTGTATGAAGTTACTCATACATTTTGGAACTAATACAGTGAACTAGAAACTAGAGTTATAGTAGCTACAATTTAAAACGAGTGGTTGGTCCAACTTAGTTATTATTCAATGACCGCCGAATTTTCAGACATTTCACGATAATTTGAGGTTGGCAAAGAAAGACGAAGAATCCGAACTTAATAAAATGTAAACTTAATTCTTTTAGTACAAAATTTTATATTTGTAAGGGCTTTTACTATCCTTAAGGCCTGCGTACATAAGCTGCCTTGCCTGCTTACCTTGCTTACTTCTGATAAAAGAATAAAAAAGAAAAGGGCAACCCAGTTCGAAATTTCCTCGGCCTTCTTTATTCTTTTATTCTTATTATGTCAAAAATGAAGCATGGAAGCAAGGCAATCAGGCAGAGCAGCTTATGTACGCAGGCCTTTAGGGCAGAATTTCTGTCTTAATTTTGCTGTCCCCACTTCGAGGTTTATTTTCAAATAACAAGGATATTATGAGATAAGTATTATATACTCGTAATACCGAAGTCATTATACTTAATTTACCCCTTGCCGCACATTTTTAATCAAATATACATATATCAATTATGAGCAAATTTGTACCTATTTAACAAAACCGGTTTAAACCGGTTAACCGGTTTTGAAAATTTTTGAAAACCGAAAACCGGTTTTTGAAAAAATTAAAAATTTCGGTTAACCGAAAACCGTTTTGTTTGGAAAAAACCGGTTTTTTTGGACACCCTAACCGGTATTGACATAGTTAAACGAAAGATAAATCAAGAGAAGATGGAGATAGACCCATGACATTTTAGGTGAATTCCTGTGACGGATGGGTTTTTATTCAGTAAAAATAATAAAATTTGGTCAAAACTAATACACAAATTCCAACGATTTAAAGTATATTATTTAATAAATATATTTCTGAACAATGGACAAGTGGATGAGACGTTGATTTTAAATCGCATTAACTATTGAATTTCCAATTATTTTATTTCAAATTCAATGTTTGTATTTTTATATTTTATTTATTGGTGCTTGACCTAGTGTAAATAGTTAGAACATATGGAAAACTCAAAAACACTCAT
This sequence comes from Musca autumnalis, assembly GCF_047663935.1. Lineage (NCBI taxonomy): Eukaryota > Metazoa > Arthropoda > Insecta > Diptera > Muscidae > Musca > Musca autumnalis. Next base: position 324,242,426 of record NW_027411644.1, read on the forward strand.
ATTTTGATGCAAAATATGAAAAAAATCCGTGAAAACATATGAAAAAATGTTGACACGGCGTCTTAGCGTTCAAAGCCACACTCATAACTTCAAAGGCAGCACAAAAAAGCGTTTGTCATGAAGAAAAATACAATTCAACGGCCAAATATCCGTTATTGTATAAAAACACATTTGCATTTGAAAAACCAAAAGTTCTAGGACAGAGAAGTCATTCCACAGTCGATATGTCTGAAGAGCTGCTCAACTAACAGCGAAACCAGTAGAGTTGTGCCAAAGGAACTATATGGAACTATCTCGTTCACTTCGCAGTTCCAATGGCCCACTTTTTTTCTTTGCACGAACTGCGTATACTTAACAGCACACGTTATATTTCATGATGTTACTCATACGTTTTGGAACTAGTACAAGGAACTAGGAACTAGATGGCCCAACTCTAGAAACCAGATCACATAATTTGGTGACTTTGTGGGTTCGAGTCCTTGGCTTTCCTTTTTCACTTGCAAAAAACATTTCGATTATCAAGCTTAACTCTAAACGAGAAAATTTATAAAAAAATTAAATTTGTTAACATTGACCTTGTATTCCTCTGCAACTAATAGAGCGAATTCATCATCTGAAAGCTAATTATGTTATCTGTCCAACAAAAAAATAACTATGAAAATATCTCTATCCGTCCGTCTACCATCCGTCAATATTCTGTATCCGAATTAGAGCGCTCACTATTATACAATGATATGCTCCAGTTGTGAGAAGTTGAGAGATGTTGTGGATTGTGGAATATTCCATGTTCTAAATCGTGTTCTAGTTTCCATTTCAAAAGTCGTCATCTAGATTGTCAATCGTTTATCCTGACTCGACCGATTCTGGATTTGGACCGCAAAATAAGCTACCAGGAAAGCAAAAGAAAATTGAACCGCTCTTCTGTAATAAAATGCTGTTTGAGCCGCTTCTAACGTGGAAAATAGACGCTCGATCTTATCGCCGACTAACTTTTACCCTCAGGTATATATTTTTCCTGGTATCTCAATTGTTTATTTCACCAACCAAATGTTCCCAATTTGTTAATGGGAGGGTCTAGATAGAAAATTTACCAATCCCACATGATTCAAGGACAATGATCCCTAAATATTTGGGTGCATTGTCAACATTAGGGTGCGACCACATCGTTGTTGTTGTAGCAACTTATGTATTATTTCAGTTATTTGGTTCTGATTCCTCTGTATCCAGACTCAAAAATTCTGCAAATTGAACTGGCTGTGTCCATAAAGAATCAGGAGACCGGTGAGTATACTTAGCTGGGTAGCTAAATGCAGCATGTCGTGTGCTCCCAATTCACATGCCGGGTATGTATTGGGTATCAGTTGGCATCAATTCGGGCCCAATATGCATTGAGGCGGCTGTATCGTTCGGATCTTAAGTGGGCTAAAACCACTCATGTTTGCCTTGGCAGCTGGCGTTCTTCTGCTGCGATGCATGGGGGTGGTCTCCAAGTACGGCATTCACACTGCTGCTTACGAATGCTATCGTTTGTAACTTTGGATTTCTAGATCAAGATCTCCCCTGACGTGGCTGGGTGGAGGAAGCCTGTCCACTAAATTGTGACAGGGATGCACACTGCCATAACATCAAAACAGGTACTGCATCAACAACATCATGTTGTGTTGATGCATCGGTACAACCTTCGTCTCCTCATGACGATGGTCCACTGGTGTCATGAGGAAGTAATCTGTGGCAGTCCTCTGGGCGGCTTTTTGACAGGTTTGAATGTTCTTTCACTGCGTGGCGTTAACATTTGCGCATACCATGTTGGCGCCGCATAGCTTACCATAGACCGGCTTATTGCTTTGTAATAAGTTAACATAATTTCTTGTCAGCATCCCAAGTGCTGCTGGCCAGTGCCTTGAGGACGTTGCTCCTACTTCTTATCTTATCGCAAACAGCTGTGGCTTTCGCTGACGACTTACACGTACTATCGAACGTTATACTTAATACTTTGGCGCCGTTAGTGTTCGGAATAAGGACACCATCGACAAATATGTTTAGTTGGAGGGAGCCTCACACCGTAGTTTTATTTATTTATTTTTTATCAATAGGCGATTTTTTTCTAGCGCGAATTTATTCTCAGCGTCTCTTTCGTGTCTGTTGTCTTCTATCTGTTATTTCTTTAGCATATTATATAACATAGATCTGTAGATGACGATCATGTGTTAGTTTCGTTACCGGTACTTTACACGATATGTTTTTTACATATGGGTTGTCACTTTTTATATATGCAAAGTGACAGCACATATGTAAAATAAAATATCGTATAAAGTACCCATTAATCGTTTTTATTCCAGCTAAGTAGTTGATTGGTCTACTTTTGCTTGTTGTTACGTTAGGATGTCTGTCGTAAGTGATGATGGATATCAACCCTACCTATTGTTTTTCGAATCGACGAAATTGAGGTTTCAGGGCATCAGGTACAATACGTTCTCCGAAGGAATTGACCAAACCGAGAACGTGTTAGAACGGAACATGTTATCCGGGAAAGTTTCTACTTCCGGTCCGAAATTGCCGGAGAATGATTATTTAGGACTATGGCTTCGGAGACCGCCTCGTTTATGGTTTTTCTTGATACAATGGTTTAGTAGAGTGCGCTATCAAAAATTGGTTGACGTCTAGGATACCTTCGCCAAAGCACCTGAAGTCCTTTCGGATGTCACCAGGAAATGTCTGATCAGTTTAGCATTATATTAGCTGACATCATATTGGTCTTCTCATGGAGGTGATCCACACTGGTCATTTAGACCCAACCCGTTGCAACACGGGAGCAATATAATTAAGGACGAACGACGGATTGCACTATACGTTGTTGCCAATGTTTCAAATATCTGCCTTTAGAGAGTGAGTGAGAGAGAGTAATTTCAGATTGTACTCCCGGAGAAATGGTGACTTAACCATCGGAAAACATAACACTTACATTAATAATGTCAACGCATTATGGATGGTTTCGAAAGTTAAATTTGAAAGATTAGACTTTTTGCTTCGGTATTTGACAAAGTAGTGGTACCATTGCACAGTAACACCCTAACAAAAATATTGGTAAACCTCCCCGCGCAAAATTTTCAGTATTGGTCCTTGGTTGGGTATACTCCCTATATGACTTATATCTCGATTTATTTCGGCAGATGTTAACCAAATATTTAAACCGAATAGGTTTTAAAAATGAACTCAGAGTTCAGAACACCACCTTATAAAGAAATGTGATGTCGGTCCACTTTTGACCACAGCCTCCATAAAGGGTAACCAACCATCCATTTATCGGTACTTTATAATATTTAATCAACTTTTTATGCAGAATTAACTGTAATGTGTTTTTGGTTCTCAGTGCGGGAAAATCTCAAAATTTTATCGTGGTCCAACATTAGGGTGTCCAAGAAAAAAAAATATTTATTAAATTGAATGCCCCAAAACTTGGTATTTATACCCTACACCACTATGTGGGGAGGGTATTATAAGTTGGTTTTGGCCAAAAAGTTTGTAACGCATCGAAATAATGGTCGTAGACCCATACTTATATATATCAAAATGAATGTCTCGACGAGCTGAGTCGATCTGGCTATGTGTGTCCGTCCGTCAGTCCGTCCGTCCGTCCGTCTGTCCGTCTGTCCGTCTGTCCATCTAAACCTTGTAATCACGCTACAGGTCGCAATTTTGATCGGATCGTCACGAAATTTTGGGTGTTGATGGGGGTCCCGGAGGGGAAGAAGCCTATTGATTTTGGTGATGGTCGGATAATATTTAGGGGTCGGAATCGGCAAAAAACTTATGTGGATAAAAAGACAACGTTTTTTTCCAAAGCGAATATCTCAGCTTCCATATGGGGTATACCAAAAGCAAAACCTGACAATGAAAGTAGAAAATATCACCCTTCTAATGATGTAAAGTAGGTTCTTGTAGGTGATCAAATAACGAAGATATCACAATAGTCGCAAATAAACCCCAAATTTTCATGCTTGCGATTTTAGTTATACTGACGAATAGAACAGCTTTGGCTGGGGACTTTCCAAAAGCAAAGCCTGACTATGAAAGTAGAAGATTCCACCTTTACAATGATGCAAACTAGGTCGGCGTAGGTGACCAAATAGCGGAGATATCACAATAGTCGGTAATTCATCCCATTTTTCCATTTTTTGGAAATCACGCTACAGGCCGCAATTTTGATCGGATCGTCACGAAATTTTGAGAGTTAATGGGGATCTCAAAGAGGAAGAAGCCTATTGATTTTGGTGAGGGTCGAATAATATTTAGGGTTCGGAATGGGCAAAAAACTTATTTGGATAAAAAGACAACGTTTTTTTCCAAAGCGAATATCTCAGCTTCTATAAGCGGTATACAAAAAGCAAAACCTGACAATGAAAGTAGAAAATATCACCTTTCTAATGATGTAAAGTAGGTTCTCGTGGGTGATCAAACAACGAAGATATCACAATAGTCGCAAATTAAACCCAAATTTTCATTTTTTCGATTTTAGTTATAATGACGAATATCACAGCTTTGGTTGGATACTTTCCAAAAGCAAAGTCTTACTATGAAAGTAGAAGATCCCATCTTTACAATGATGCAAAATAGGTCGGCGTAGGTGACCAAGTAACGGAGATATCGCAATATTCGATAATACATCCCATTTTTCCATTTTTTTGGAAATCACGCTACTGGGCGCAATTTTGATCGGATCGTCACGAAATTTCGAGGGTTTATGAGGGTCTCACAGAGGAAGAAGCCTATTGATTTTGATGATGGTCGGAATGAGCAAAAACTTTATTTGGAGAAAAAGTCAACATTTTATTCCAAAGCAATATCTCAGCGTCTATAAGGGATCTACAAACAGCAAAACCTGGCAATGAAAGTAGAAAATATCACCTTTACAACTATGTAACGTAGGTTGTCGTAGGTGGTCAAACAACGAAGATATCGCAATAGTCGCTAATAAAACCCAACTTCTCATTTTTGCGATTTTAATAGTAATGACGGATATCACACCTTTGGTTGGGGACCTTCTAAAAGCCAAGCCTGACTAAGAAAGCAGAAAATCCCATATTTGAAATTATGCAAAGTAGGTTGGCGTAGGTAGTCAAACAATAGAGATATCGCAATAGTCGTTAATGCATCCCTTTTTCCACTTTTTCTGCAATCATCACGAAATTTTCTCACAGAGATAGAAGCCTATTGATGTTGGTGAGTCGACAGTAGTCAAATATAAAATTAAATATTAATTATTTTGGTTCAGTTCGCCTTAAGTCATTTGGTATAAAAGCCAGATAGGTGAAAACTTTCGTATCTCCATAAACGAAATGTTTTCGAGTGAAAAGATTATTCACAGAGGTAGTGGTGTAGGGTATCACATAGTCGGCCCCGTACCGACTATAGCCTTTTCTCACTTGTTTTCTTTTACGAGTTTTCAGTGCGGCTCCAAGTTATCATGATAATATCACAAAAACATTATACTGAAGGCATTATATTGGCAATTGTTGTACAAGGTGGCGCAAAAGTAATCTTCCTATCAGAAAATGCTATAATTTTTGCGATTGGCCCCTAATGTCAGTTCTGTTTTGACATTTGTGTAGTAAACACATGCGAAATACACGTTGATAAACAATGTTACGCTACACTGCTCCAGAACGCGGAATATTGGTGACTATTTATTTGACCAATAATCGGTCGGTGACTTTGGCACAACGTGAATTTCGTCGCAGAAATTTAGCCGCTCGCTTCGAAGAGACTGGCACAACACGAGATGCTGCCAGGCATGGCAGACCCCGGAGTATCCGTTCTGCAGAGAATATTGCTGCTGTAGCCGAGGATGTCACGGCGATGTCACGGCGACGTGCCACGCAAATGGGTATCAGTTGACGGTCTTTACAGCGAATTTTGGTACGATATTTGAAAATGTTTCCGTACAAATTCCAGACGGTGCATCAGCGGTTAAACGCTGACCGCCAATCGCGTCTAACATGCGATAAATCCATCATTAATCACCACCAAGAGGAAGATGATTTTTCATCAAAAATAATCATGAGTGATGACTTCTTTTTGTGGGGCTTTTTGAAGTCGCGGGTTTATGTCAACAAGCCTCAGACTCTTTCAACTCTTAAAGACAATATCCGCCAAGAATGTTAGGACCTATCGCCGGAAGATTTGGCCAAAGTGGTGTAAAATGCCGTAAAAAGGGCTCAAATGACAATAAACTGTGGCGGCGGCCATTTATCTGATATCATATTCTCGACTTGATGTAAGAAAAATTAAAGGACAAAATAAAAATAAACCACAAGACAAATCAAAGTGTTTCTTTTTTTTAATTACAGCCAAAAAACTTCGGAAGATTACTTTTGCGCCACCTTGTATATGCTTGGAGAGAAACTAAAACTTTAAGTAAATGGAATTATTTAATACAGATAGATTTTAAACAATTCCATTTTGATATTATTTATATTACCAACATGTTTGGCAACCCTTACAATTTAGATGAATTCTGATAAGTATAAAAACGCAGCATTGAAAATGTAGTAATCATTCCGTTTAACTTAAGTCGTGAATAATAGTCCTTTGTTTCAGAAATTCGCTTTTTTCTCATTTCTAAATAAATCCTTTCTTCAAAATTAGTCATGTTTATAAGGCTTTTTCGAAGGCTTGACACGGTGCTCTTGAATCAAATTTAAATTGAAGGTGCTTACACCTGAGAAGTTTTTGCGGATTCTGAAACTACAATGTTCATAGATGAGAAAAATCAAAAAACTAAAAAAATCGCCGGAGCGCTTTTTAAATAAACCGCGATTAAAGTTGACATTTTTAGAGGTTGTTAAGGTTTTTGCGATTTTGCTTGGAAATCGCAAGTCCTATCAAAATGGGAATGAAGAAAATGTTGTAGCTATCAAAATTCTCTACAAGATTGACCTTAATGATATTTTCGTAGGTTTTACAACTTTTGAGATATAGAAGTTGAAATTGGGACAATTCAAATTCAATTCAATTCTTTATCGTCTCCTTATAAAACAATGTCATGACTGCAATTTCCCAACCTAGGAAAAATTACATAAGCCAGTCTTGTATAAGATAAGATTTCCTCAGGTCGATAAGACTTGTCGTATTCATGCAAAATCGCGAAACCCTAACAAAAAAACCTAAAAATGTAAACTGAGCTTCTTTATCTAAAAAATGGTACAGCCTGAGAACAAATCATAAACGTCAATCCTGTAAAGAATTTTCACAGCTACAACATTTTCTTTAGCTCCATTTCGATTGGACTTGCGGTTTCCAAGGAAAATCGTGAAAACCTACAAAACACCTAAAAATGTGAATTTTGACCGCGATTTATTTAAAAAACCCTACAGCGATTTTTTCTTGTTTTTGTATTTTTCTCACCTATGAACATTGCTGTTTCAGAATTCACAAAAACTTCCCCTGTGTAAGCGGTTTTCATTAAAAGTTAGTTAAGGCGCACCCTTCATGACATTGTTTTATAAGGGGGCGATACAGTCAGTGCATTGTCCCAATTTGAACTTCAATATCTCAAAAATGGTAAAACCTACGAAAATACAGTAAAGGTCAATCTTGTAGAGAATTTCCATAGCTACAACATTTCATTCAGTCTCATTTTGATAGGGCTTGTGGCTTCTAAGCAAAATTGTGAAAACCTAAACAAACCTTAAAAATGTCAACTTGAATCGCGATTTATTGAAAAAGCGCTCCGACGATTTTTTTAGTTTTTTGATTCTTCTCATCTATGAACATTGTAGTTTCAGAATCCGCAAAAACTTGCCAGGTGAAAGCACCTTCCATTTAAATTTGAATCAAGAGCACCGTGTTGAGTTTCGAAAAAAATTGGAAAGTTCTAAAGCGACTTGTATCTTTAAATTCGTAAAATGATGACATAAATTTTTTGATTTTTGTCATTGGGCGCCGCCACTGTGCATTACTATATAGTGTTGTTACACTTATACGTCGCAAGTTCTTGGCACTTTTTTAATGATGTCAACGTTATCTTTAATATTTCTATTCTCGCTACTAGAAATTAAAAAAAGAAATACTAGAAATATAAATATCAACAATTGTGAAAATGAAATCAAATACATATCGCATCATTTGAAACACTTTCCAAGTCTGTATTGCAATAAAAGTGGTTCATTCTGTACCAGAGCTAAAACAAATTGAATGCTACTTTTTTCTTTCAAGTGACACTTGTTCACAGTTGTTGCATGAAAACAAGTTCGATATCTATTCGTATTCATAAAATAATCAAAAAATAAATATGTACATACGTGGTTAAGAAATGGCCATGCATTTATGTTGATATAAACATTATTTGTTTTTCATGCCAGATATTTTTATGTGCACCAGTTAATATCATCTTTGGTAGAGTTAGTTAAGCTGCTGATGCATGTCGAAGAATAATGAAAACAATTGTCTTTAAATAGATACAGTTTGTCAAATAAATATTTGTTGAAAATAAAAATGTTATCTTCGTTTACTAAATATTTTGTACAAATTTGTTCTGCGGCTATATTCTTTTTCTATGAAAATTTATAAGTTTTTAATTTGACAGTTTTTTTCCTTTATACAATTTTTCATTTCACTTTTTCATAGAAACAGAATTGAGCCCCTGGATGTTATTTGTTTAATCAATAGACCAATGACAAAAAATTACTTATTATATGACTTTTGGAAGGCCAAACATGCGCTGGTACGTCAACAATTGCACTTTCATGCTATGCGGATTATTTTACTAAACAACTACCTTTCTTAATACCCAATGTAATATTTTTTGTCAATGTAAGTATACTAAATGGCTAAAGTATACTAAATTGAAAGTGACAACATTTTAAAATCAATTTTTCCGTTACTTCATTCGATTATTTTTTTTCACGAATAGAAAACCATTCCATTTTATATAATAACTATTGATTTGTAAATATTGCATATAAATTATGATAATTATGTATGTAACGTAACATTGTGGCCTTTATTAATATGCAAAATATGTACTTATGTATAAACACCTACATATTTGGTGGCAGTCAAATTTCACCAATTGTGACATTCCACGAAAAAGGGCCATCCATGGCTAACAGCAGTCACGTTCTCAAACAAACCCTAAATCCACAAAACAACTTCCGAAGGAAGTCAAAGCTTTCGTTTTCAATATCCAATATGGCGGCATAGAAATGGCTTAGAAGGTATGGCTGCAGTTTGATTGGTATTTTCATAAAGTAAAAGCGTTTGTTGCATTTTGCAACCAAGCAGCCCAGTTAATCGACAACTTAGCAACTATATTATAATACGCTTGCGTTTGTTGTGTACTGTCATATGAAAATTTCAATATAAAGTAGCAGCGTACACTTGACAATGAATAAAATACATTAAATAGACACATGGACAGACGGCTTGGCAATCATAGTACATAGCAATAGTACTAAACTAAACTCCACCATGAATTGCTGTGGCTAACTAACCACCACTACCTGTCACTGACAACGGCAACGTCCAATGCTACGTGATTTTATGTGTCGTCCATCTATGGTTTCAATTCACTGGTATCACTTCCATATCTATCGGCACGAACCACAGACACACTTTTGTTTGAAATGTTCGTTTAGAGTCGGCGGGCGGTTATGGTCTTAAGAGTGTTGTGGCTATTTATAATTAAGAAATTTATTGATTTAATTGCAGAGTAGTACTTTTTTTACTATTGGTTTTGTTGCGTTTTTGTTGTTATAGTTGTTATCCAAAAAATGTTGTTTATTGTATTTCTTATTGTTTTAGAAAGTAGATAATCGTTACAAATCGTATAGCCAACACACGCGGACTATGTAGAAAAGTGTAGAAGAAGATGAAAAAATTATGATCTTCATAACGACTTTTTTATTGTTTTATCACAACGTTTAAGCTTAAATTCGCAAATATTAAAAATTAATGTTTCAATTATAGAAGTCAAGCTGTGATATAGGCCATTTGTTGTTATAGAAGCTCTACAATAGAGTTATAACTGAAAAACATGGCGCCAAGTTCGGCCAGGTCGGAATTTGTATACCCTTCCCATATGAAAAACTGAAACCTTCTAATGTATGACCCTACGTACTCTTTACTAAAACTTTACCATTTTTAAAGATGTTTTGTACGAAGGCTCTCTCTCTACTAAGAACAGGTATTAAACTAACCAGATTTTAGGGAATTTTACCATCCCTGTCACAACACAAGGAAGCGAATTTGAAAGCTCTTTAATAATTGAATTCATTCAAATTATGTTTCATCGCCGTTATATGGAGCTATATCAAGAAATATACCTATAAAGAACAATGTTTTCCCAATATGCCAATTATAAAACTACCTTTCACGTAACTAGGCTTTTACACCAGACATTTTGTCTCCAAATACAACTCTGATTTACTAACACATACATACATTTGTCGTTTGTCTCCAAGATGTCCATCCCCAGCCAGCATTTTTTGAAATTTTTAATCAAATTCGAGTCTTTTTTGATCCGACTGCACGATTAAAAAGCCGGAATATGAGCTCATTTTCTGATCATAAAGGACTCCTTTTTCGGGAGAAAAACGTAACCTCAGCCGACTCTTCTAAGCAAATCACAAATGAGTCTTCCTCTGCATTAGTTTCGAGTCATTTTTGCCCATTTTCTGATGGTATATAAAGTCTTTTTCGAGTCGTATTTTAATAATTTACTCGTGATTTGTTGATTAATTTAGGACTCTTTTTTGAGTCATGTTTATAATCGTTTATGAGTCTTTAAAGAGTTATTTATGAGTCTCTTTATTAGACGAAAATTAAAAGAATTTTCTTTTTATTCTTCTTTGTTTTTTGTTTCTTTCCTTTGTTTTGTTGTCCTCTCTGCTTTGTTATGACTTTTAATTATCCTTTATGTTGCTCTGTGGTTAGTATACTGATTCTTCATTTCCCTTCGCAAAACCTGAACATGTGTTATGTTGTCTGTACTTTTAATATTATACGTTACATTTATATCAAAGTTTTGGAGAAAGTGTATATGAGAATTATTTACAACCAAACCATAATGCTTCGACAAATAAAACAAAACAAGCAGTTTTTAATCACCTATCTGTTCAAAATATGATCAGAAGGTACATAATTATAATCACTTTTCAAACACCTGCATGTCCCTTTTTTGATTAAGCATTTTTCAATATTCCGATGATCAAAATCTGACAATAAATAAGGAAAAAAATAGTCACATTTTTAACGCCTCAATGATTTATTTATGATTGCCACACATTTGTGGTTGTATTTTAAATTGAACTCTTTTTAATCATTACAGGGAGTCACTTTCGAGTCCCTTTCTGAGCATACAAGCGACTTAATCAGTTTTTGATCACCAAAAGGACTCTAAAAAGACTCCGCAATGTGATTTTTGAAAAAACAATCTTCCAAATGCTAGCCGGGTCGCACAGACAGTAGGGTTAAAAATTTTTTTAAATTTTTTTGTAAAAATGTGTGAGATAATAATTGAAATGTATTGAAAACAAAAGAACATGAACAAAAACAAAATATGTGAAAGGAAAATAAAAAGAAATCGATTACTTTCATTCATAATTTTACTGTTTTTGCAGTTGTCTGGACGCCTACCGCAAGTTTTTGGTTTTTGACAATCTACTTGTAGATTGTCAAAAACTCAACTGTCCTGCCATGTGTAAACGCAGGGTTATTATAATTTACCCAAGGCATATTAAACGAAACCATAGTGTTTCGAAACCATAGTGTTTCGACCAGCGGATGAAAACCCAGCATCAAACCTACGCTTCTACGTATGTTTTTATGCTGCTACAACAACAATTTGCCATGAATTTACCTATAATTACCGTACTTTCATTTCAAAAATGTCAAAGAGCTCTCAGTTTAGGTAAATTATAAGACCATATTTATATTAGACAATTTTCCTGGCGGCCTATAGTAACACTTTTCCTCTCAACACCCTCTCTCACCGACAAACTGACAATTGCCGGAAGGAAAATTGCCTTATTTAATTATGGACTAACTGTTATATACAAATAACAAGTAAGAAAGTATCAGTCAGCTGTGCCGGCATAGATATAGCCTCAGCCTCGGACCTAAACAAGAAGTAACCACAATACTTCTGACGTCCATAGGGATTTTTTGAGTTTTTGGGCCAACATGTTGTTAAAAATTTAAAACTATTCCAGACGAGTCCTTAAAGTGCACTCTTTCCAAACTTTGTGTGGGAGGTACCCAAAAGAGTGGATCGATGTAGTCAATATTCGGACATTATCCGAGTCTGTAACAAATAACATGATGTACAACGTTTCGGCCAAATCGACTTCTCCCTTCGAGATTTACTTCTGTAGTTTTCTCAAATTTTGTGTGGGAGGTACCCGATGGATTCGACCGATATAGTCCATATTCGAACCTGATCTATGTCGGAAAGTTATATTACCATATGCAAGATTATGACCAATTCGGTTACTCCCTTCGAGAGTTATCGTGCGCACCATTTTAGTAAACATTTTTGAACTTTCCTGGCGAAGATACCGAGAGTAGTGGAGCGATATGGCCCATCTTCGAACTAAACTAAGTTTGGAAAATATATAACGAATGCCAAATTTTAGACCCGATCGGTTGCTTCGTTCGAGAGTTATCGTACGCAAAACGTAGAGCTATGTTGAAAATGGTTTGGAGAAGTTTTGTAACCATTTGGAAACCCAAATGTAAAATTACAGGTAGTTCGGTCGGTCAACAAATGTAACTAAAATACTCAAATTACCTGTCGCCAATTTGGGTGGAGAAGTTTCGTGACTACATGGAATCTCAAATCAAAAACCCTCAAAATACCAATAATCGAAATTTTTTGGTGGAAGAGTTTACAGCTAGTTTGGTTACAAATTGTAGGTAAAATCCTCAAAATACCGCAAATCCGGAAGTACCGGGGCTATACCTGAACATGGACCTATATTGACAGGTTTTGGTGGAGTGTTGTGATCCCTAAGAACCTCAAATGTCAAATCACACCTAGTTCGGTTAAAAATTTTAGCTAAAATCCTCAAAATACCGAACATCGGGAGATAGCGTTCAAATTACAGGTAGTTTGGTTGAAAATTGTAGGTAAATTCCTCAAAATACCGAAAATCCGAAGATACCCCAGCAAAATAAATTGGAAGTAGTGCAATGTAGACTAGTTCTTTCACGGCATGTTTTATGCAGTTCAAACGGAGTCGTTAAAAAGGCACTCCATTCCTCACATTTTAACCGCATTTGGATGCAATCCAAAGAATCACATCCATTTGTCACATTTTAACAACATCCGGAGGCAGTTCAACGGAGTCGTGAAAAAGGCACTCCAATTCCTCACAATTTCACAGCATCCGGATGCAGTGCAAACGGAGTCGTGAAAAAGGCACTCCGTTTACTACATTTTGTTAGCAGTTGTTAGAGATCCCTACATGTACATAAATCAGTTTGTACATCTCTACAGGCAGCGGAATACATTTACAGAAAGAGATAATCGTGTTAACATTTCCAAACATTTGTTAATACAAACTAAATAATATTTAATTTGCGAAAATTTTTCCGGTAACTCACGAGAAGAAAATTTCCCAATGGAGTGCTGTTGGAGTACATGTCGAAATCTTAACTGGTGATGGGAAGACAATATCAAACCCATTTAGCAGATGATGTTTGCTATGCAAATTAAATGTGAAAGTTTTTTTCCTTTTTATACCCTCAGCCTTTAGGCTAAAGAGGGTATTTACACTTTGATACGACCAAAAATGTGCCTCATCGAAATAATGGATTTAGACCCCAAGTATGTTTGTACGATATCCGTTTCAGACAATTTTGAGTAGATCTAGCAATGTCCGTCCGTCTGTCTGTCTGTCTGTCTGTCTGTCTGGCAGGCTGGTGCGCACGATAACTCTCGAACGGATTAATCGATTTGGTTCAAATTTTGGGTATCGAAATATTTTGTCCAGATTCGATTTAAGTTCGAAGATGGGCCATATAGGTCCACTCCTTCAGGTACCTCCCCCACAAAAGTTCGAAAATGTTCGGAAAATTTATGCGCACGATAACTCTCGAAGGGAATAACCGATTTGGTCCATACTTTGCACATCGTGTAATTTCTACCAAACTTAGATGAGGTTCCAATATGGACTCAATCGGTCTACTCCTACGGGTACCTCCCACACAAAATTTCGGAAAAGTTCAGTTTAGGACCTGGTCTCGAATCGCTCTGATTTTTGTTTACGCAAGTTATGTTCGCTCTCCTCTATACGACGCTGTAAGTTTTATTAGGGGCAAGTACATACTTCCTGAGAAAATAGCCTGAAAGTCACAAAAACCCTATGACACCGTGTGTAGTGGTTAGAACGCAAGATAACTCTCGAACGGATCTGCCGATTCGGTCCAAAATTTGGCTTTCGTAATATTTTGTCCAAACTTAGTTCAAATTCAAAGATGGATTATATCGGTCCACTCCTTCCGGTACCTCACCCACAAAAGTTCGAAAATGTTCGGAAAATTTGTGCGTACGATAACTCTTGAAGGGAGCAGCCGATTTGGTCCATACTTTGCACATTATGAAATTTCTACCAGAATTATATAAGGTTCCAATATGGACTCAATCGGTAAACTCCTTCGAGTACCTCCCACACAAAATTTCGGAAAAGTTTAGGACCTGCTCTCGAATCGCCTTGGGTTTTGTTGTAACATCTTGTATTCACTGTCCCCTATACGAAGGTACAAGCTTCCTCAGGGGCAAGTCCATACTTCCTGAGAAAGGTACAAAAAAGCCCTATGACACCGTGTGTAGTGGTTGGAGCGCAAGATAACTCTCGAACGGATATGCCGATTCCGACCAAAATGTGACCTTCGTAATATTTTGTGCAAACTAAGTTTAAGTTTGAAAATAAGCCCTACCGGTCCACTCCTTCAGGTACCTCCCCCACAAAAGTTCAAAAATGTTCGGAAAAAATTTTCGCACTATAACTCTTGATGGGAGTGACCGATTTGATCCATACTTTACACATTCTCATAATATCTACCAGATATAGATCAGGTTCGAATATGGACTATATTTGTCCAATCCATCCCGTACCTCCCACACAAAATTTTGGATAAGTTCACTTTAAGACCTGCTATTGCATCACTTTGATTTTTGTTGAAGCAACTTACATTCGCTGCCTTAATTGCGATGGTAAAAGTTGTTTCAGGGGCAAGTCCATACTTCTTCAGAAAACAGCCCGAATGGTGTAAAAACCCCCTATGTCACCCCCATGATCTATGTCGGTCCATTCCTTTAAGTACCTTTTCCGCAAAATTTTTGAACTTTAATCCTAATCAACATTTTTTGTCGGTTTATACAACCAAAATTTTGAAACCCCCTAAAAAGTGTTTCAATTTGCACAGGCTGAGGGTCTGTCTGTCCGTCTGTCTGTCTGTCTGGCTGGCTGGTGCGCACGATAACTCTCGAACGGATCAATCGATTCGGTTCAAATTTTGGGTATCGAAATATTTTGTCCAGATTTGATTTAAGTTCGAAGATGGGCCATATAGGTCCACTCCTTCAGGTACCTCCCCCTCAAATGTTCAAAAATTGTCGCAAAACTTGTGCGCACGATAACTCTTGTAGGGAATAACCGATTTAGTCCGTACTTTGCACATCGTGTAATTTCTAGCAAACGTAGATGAGGTTTCAATATGGACTCAATCGGTCTACTCCTTCGGGTACCTCCCACACAAAATTTCGGAAAAGTTCGGTTTAGGACCTGGTCTCGAATCTCTTTGATTTTTGTTAACGCAAGTTGTATTCGCTGTCCTCTATACGACGCTGTAAGTTTCATTAGGGGCAAGTCCATACTTCCTGAGAAAATAGCCTGAAAGTTACAAAAAACCCTATGACACCGTGTGCAGTGGTTGGAGCGCAAGATAACTCTCGAACGGATCTTCCGATGCGGTCCAAAATTTGGCTTTCGTAATATTTTGTCCAAACATAGTTCAAGTTCAAAGATGGATTATATCGGTCCACTCCTTCCGGTACCTCCCCCACAAAAGTTCGAAAATGTTCGGAAAATTTGCGCGTACGATAACTCTTGAAGGGAGTAACCGATTTGGTCCATACTTTGCACATTATGAAATTTCTACCAGACTTAGATGAGGTTCCAATATGGACTCAATCGGTAAACCCTTCGAGTACCTCCCACACAAAATGTTGGGAAAAGTTCAGTTTAGGACCTGCTCTCGAATCGCCTTGGTTTTTGTTGTAACATCTTGTATTCACTGTCCCCTATACGAAGGTACAAGTTTCCTCAGGGGCAAGTCCATACTTCCTGAAAAAATAGCCTGAAAGTTGAAAAACAAACCCTATGACACCATGTTTATGGGTGGAAGCGCAAGATAATTCTCGAACGGATATGCCGATTCCGGCCAAAATTTGGCCTTCGTAATATTGTTTCCAAACTTAGTTTAAGTTCGTAGATAAGCCATATCGGTCCACTCCTTCAGGTACCTACCCCACAAAAGTTCAAAAATATTCGAAAAAATTGTGCACACGATAACTCTTGATGAGAGTGACCGATTTGGTCCATACTTTACACATTCTCATAATATCTACCAGATATAGATCAGGTTCGAATATGGACTATATTTGTCCACTCCATCCCGTACCTCCCACACAAAATTTTGGATAAGTTCACTTTAAGACCTGCTATTGAATCACTTTGAAGCAACTTACATTCGCTGCCTCAATTACGGTGGTAAAAAATGTTTCAGGGACAAGTCCATACTTCGTGAGAAAACAGCCTGAAGGTTGTAAAAACCCCCTATGGCACCCCCATGGTCTATGTCGGTCCATTCTATTAAGTACCTTTTCCGCAAAATTTATGAACTTTAATCCTAATCAACATTTTTGTCGGTTCATACGACCAAAATTTTGAAACCCCCCTAAACACATAAGTTTTTTGTGAAAAAAGTGTTTCAATTTGCACAGGCTGAGGGTATATCTCTGTCGGCAAAGCCGACTGATACTTTTTTACTTGTTTTTTCTCTTCTTGGTAATTATGGCTGGGGAGCCAATTATATAAAGTAACATTGTGGATTATTTAGTGATATTGAGTATAAGGATATATTGTTAATACTATTTTTTGGCCTTGGAGGCTTTAGTATTAAAGAATGGAATGAATAAACAAACAAAATGCAATGCCAAAGGGTCAGTTAAAATGCGGTGCAATGGAGTGCCTCTTTCCGGGGTCACTCCCTTGTAAAAATCATGAGTGAAAATGCATAATTTGATGCACTTCCAAATCCAAATCACTCTTTGGAGGCAAACTTTTCGCTGGGACAGTTACATGGGGGCTATACCTAAACATGGGTCTATGTTGAAAAATTTTAGTGGAGGAATTTCGTGACTGCGGGGAGTCTCAAATGTCAAGTTACGGGTAGTTCAGTCAGAAAATGTAGCTGAAACCCTCAAAATATCGAAAATCGAACGGTAAAAGGGTGCTATACCTAAACATGGACCTATATTGACAGTTTTTGGTGGAGTGTTGTGACCCCTAAGAAACTCAAATGTCAAAATAAAACGTGTAGCTAAAATCCTCAAATCCTCTATTTTTGATTACAATAGACGGACAGATGGAGGACTGTATCGTATTCTAGTATTCCACCAATTTTAATATATCCGTACAGTTTATCAAGAACTATATTTTGTTATCTTTTCAGCTGCATGATATTAAATAATTTACAAAAACACTCACCAGTAGTTAATCTTTTGCTTCCTTTACAGCCTTTCTACTTAACACTGCTGTTCTTTGCCCTGCTGGCATTTGCTTTGGGTGAACCACCACTGTCCAAAAAATCCCCGTACTTCTATAGTCTACCGCTTAAAAGTGCCAAGCAAACGTCATTTGCCCGATCACCTGGCTCTAAACAGAAAACATTGGTTGTACAGATTCGCAGTGATGAACCTAGTCAACTGGTGCTGAAGGGTCGCCCCAAGTTGGCACATCATACCCATGCTCATCAATTACACAGTCATCACGCCGCCCACACTCATGCACCACATGCTCACATTCATCATCACATCAATGCTGCTGCCAGTTCACATCATCATCACAGAGCACACCCCAGACCCATAAAATTGTCGTCACCAATTTATCTGAAGAATCCCAATTTAATGCGTAAACCTTTGAAGCTGAAGTTAACAGGTGCTAAACTTAAGCCATTGAATATTCACAAGCCAGCCATAAGTTATGATGTACCCTTCAAATATGAAAAGCCAATTTCCTTTGCTAGCTCAGAAATTCAACATTTGCCGGTAAGTTTAGTAGGATTCTTTTAGGCGCTACCTTAAAAAATATACAAATTTTATTATTTCTTTTATTTCTCCTTTCAGTTGGAACACCACCACACAAACTTCATTGCCGATCACTTTGACCCCATTCACACAATTCCCGCTCCAAATCTATCATTGCAAGATAACCATTTACATTCCGAAGAAACCTATTTGCCACCCGTATCTTCATCGCCCAAACCACAAGTTTATCATCAGAAACAGAACAACTATCAGGTCGTAGAGGAAAACACAAACGATCAAACTATTGTGGACACTTTCTCTGGATCTCAGAAACTCTATGCCCCCGATCCAGATCCCTCATTGCCAGCTCCACAAATCCGCCCTGCCGTTGAACCTTTTAATACGCCAAGCAATGGCAAACCATTGCCTGCTGATATTCAAAGTAATCAATTGCCAGTGGCCCAACCTTTGGTTCAGATTGTAGGTGCTCAGGCTTCCAAACAGATTGTTCCCGAAATCTACCCCATACAATTCACTCAGCCCCTGATAGCCGCTAATGTTGCTGCCGTTCAACCCGCTTCCATACCCATTTATAATCCCACTTATTTGGTTACGCAATCGAATAATCTCTACACCCAACATCAACAGCAATTGTTTAAACCCGTTGAAGCTGCACCTGTGGTAGAGGCTGGATATGTAAATGCTGACTTGACACAAGAAGTTGCCAGTAATGGACAGATTTTACAAGCTGCCAAAGATTTGCACAGCGGTAGCCAAGCTGTCTTAGATGTTGCACCACATTTTGCCGCCCTGATTGCAGCTCCTGCTCTCGATGAAGAACACCAATCGCTTGAAACAGCACCTTTCCGTTTGCCAAATGTTGCTGGACCACCCTCGGCCATTACCTCGACTACCGAATCTGGATTTGTTGTGTCAAATTATTATGGCAATGCTCATCAAGATTCCACGCAATTGTTGCAAGCCTATGCTGAAGAGGAACAGGCTGAGGCTCAAAGACAACAATACGAGGAATTACAGCAACAACAACAATTTCAACAGCAACAACAACAATTCCAGCAGCATCAATTAGAACAACAACAGCAGTTACAGCAGCAACAGCAATTCCAGCAGCATCAATTAGAACAACAACAGCAACAACAATTACAACATTTCCAACAATTACAACAACAGCAACATCCATTTTACCAACACACTGCCCAACCCTTACAACAGCAACAATTGGACCCTGCCGCCACAGCCTTTGAAGAGCACCAGCGCCTGGTTAAACAACAATTGGGAGCCGATACACCTTTGCGCATCTTTGTCCCTGATGAAGAGGTAAGTCATCTTCGCAGGACCCTTCACTCATTATGATATTTAAATATGTTCTTGGTTTTACTCTCTATAGGCCCGTTTGCAAAAACGTTCCGACGACATCAGCAAAAGCTCCATTGAATATGTTGACAATGCAAGTGAAGCTAGCGAAGAGGCCCAAACCCATGATGATGATCTTTTTGAAGTATCAACATCTTCAGAAGAGCAACTGCAACAACAAATGGATGAACAACAACAGCAAGAAGAACAAGAATCACAACACTATTTGAGTTCAAATGAGAATCAATAGATAGTTCTTTTCGGTTTGTTTCGTTGGCACAATAGAGAAACTAAACAGACTTGAAATTTTTAAACCAAATTTTTAACGATATTTTCGAATTTAATTTTTAAGTTTTTTTTATTTATTTATAATAAAAGAAAGAATTATTTATTTATTAATTTATTAAAAAAAAATTAGTTTAATTAATTTTCGAATGTTTTTAACAAACAAATGGATGAAAAAATCAACAGGTATTGCGATGCATACACCTTTCGCTGTTGACAATCCTTAGGTCTTCTTTCCCGTTTGTCATGGGAACGATCTATTTGACTCCAATAAAAAATTCCTCGATTTATTATTCAGTAGAAAAATGTCAAAAGAGTTATCAAGTCGCCAACTTAGTGTTCATCCGCCTCAGGATTAAATTGGATTAAAGGAGCAGTTATCCGGAAATCATAAAATCTCAAACGAGACTAGAAGATCGCCATTTTTTTGTAAAGTAGAAACAATATTTTCCATGGCTAAACCAATAGAAAAAAAAACTACACCCGTTATTCAAACAGATATGGGAGGAGGAAACTATCCCACAAGACTGGAAAGAATCAATTATAGTGAAACT
Organism: Musca autumnalis; assembly: GCF_047663935.1. Taxonomy (NCBI): domain Eukaryota; kingdom Metazoa; phylum Arthropoda; class Insecta; order Diptera; family Muscidae; genus Musca; species Musca autumnalis. The sequence continues at coordinate 324,262,949 of NW_027411644.1, forward strand.
TCCTAAAAAGGGTAACAGAACAAAATGTGGCAACTGGAGAGGCATATCCTTACTGCCATCAACACTACAAATTTTCAACAAAATAATTTTAAATAGAATAGCCGAACCATTAGAAAAATTGTTGCGAAAAAACCAAGCTGGTTTCCGAGCAAGGAATTCATGCATCGACCACATATGCACAACAAGAATCATCATTGAACAATCCGTAGAGTATAACGCAAGTTTATATCTAGCATTTGTGGACTATGAAAAAGCGTTCGATGCCCTAAACAGAAAATACATATGGAGCTCACTTCTATCAAAAGGAATACCCAAGAAACTAGTGACACTTATAGAAAATAGCTATATTGATACGACTTCCAGAGTGTTGCACGAAGGACTCCTCAGCGAAGCGTTTTTTACAACCAGCGGAGTGCGACAAGGCTGCACATTATCACCGCTATTATTCGTCACAGTTCTTGACGCAGTGTTTGAAAATCTAGACTCAACACCATCTGGTCTAAATTGGAATTTGTTCGACAAACTTGGGGATCTGGAGTATGCAGACGATGCCGTTTTACTTACAACAACATACTCAGATATGCAAAACAAATTACTCAACCTGTCAGAGAAATCATTAAAAGTTGGTCTGAAAATAAACTGCGGCAAAACAAGAACTATGAGGATAAATGCCAATAGTAACAACCCGTTTATGATATATGGAGAAGCAATACAGAATGTGGACCGTTTTGAATATCTTGGTAGCATTTTATCAACAAAAGGAGGTACCACGGAGGACGTTGATAACCGTATTAGAAAAGCCCAAGGAACGTTTGCGTCGCTGAAAAACATTTGGTCATCTGAGACATTAAATATAAAAACAAAAATCAATATCTTCAATTCTTGCGTGAAATCTACGCTACTGTATGGATCCGAGACATGGCTTACCAATACCACATTAACCAACAAACTTCAAGTATTTATAAACAGATGTCTTCGCAACATATTAAAAATATGGTGGCCACAAACTATATCTAACGAACGTCTCTGGAATATAACAAATCAACAGGAAATAAAATCTGCAATCACTCAAAGGAAATATGGCTGGCTCGGCCACACTCTTAGAAAAAGCGAAACTGATATTTCCCACTCAGCTCTCCATTGGAATCCCCAAGGACGACGCAATAGAGGCAGGCCGAAAACAACATGGAGAAGAACACTAACAACAGAAACCAACTTATCAATCGATCAATTAAAATATATAGCAAATGATAGAAATGAATGGAGAATCTTTGTAAATAGACTAAGTTTATAATATGTTACACGTTTATAAACATGTCATAATAAACCAATAGAAACTAACACAGCCGATTGTTTAACCCAGCAATTCTGGAAAATTGTCCGAAGCATTCCAAACCGAAAATCTTCGAGAATCCAAATGTCCAATGGGGTATGACCCTGTTAGTTTCGTCTTAGAAATAGAAGTTCCTGAATATGCGACTTTAGGAAAGCGAAAATCACTAATACAATTTTTGTTCATACAATTAGTCTAACGGGTACCTATTGGCGAATCGATTAACCTTAAAACATAACCTGCTACTCATCCAACAGTAATTTCTGGAGTTTTCATCTGCCAGGTCATCCAAATCACAATATACAATATCCACTATTCAGACACATTAGGAAGAAAGGATAACATATGCTAATTCTCGGACATCCAGATGGGTTCGTCTGGTGCGCCATCCTCTAATCATACCATAATACAATTTACGAGGAACACCTTCAGAGGGATAAGCAGAGATTTTCGTCATATATATTCTATTTTTCCCAAAATGATATGTTGAATATAGTACGATACTGCATTATAGAGCTTTATAGAGTTTGTACTAAGTGTGCCAGAGTGCATACTAATTATACCGGTCCGGTACGGTCTTGTACGAGAGTACCATAATGGTGGCATGACAAGGCGCATATATGCAACTACAAGCCAATTAATATATTGTTGTTCTAACAGCTTAAATTGACTTTGGCTCCATCTCCAGGTCTAGGAATGTGGCTACCTCGATGGGAAGATATTTTGTATGGTGTCATCACTCCTAGTCCTATAGGAATTTAGAGGGTTAAAACATCCTGTAGATGAGCCAAAACTTTTCTGGTTTGTCGTAACGATACCAATGCCATCTGTCGGGGTGGAATACCGAAAAGGTAGAGGTTAGGTTTTGGCCCTGAATTCCACGTACGATTGAATATCCATAGTTCCAAAATTTACCGATGTCCTCAAACACCGTGGATTGCTTGACAGTATGAATGGCTTTCGAGAAGTCGAGCTCCAACACTGTCCTATCGTACGGTTTGTACTGGTTGAGTCCTAGACAAATATTTGTGGCAATAGCGTACAGCGCTGTTGTAGTGCTGTGCTGCTTACGGAACCCAGGTACTGAGAATTGCGAAATCGGTCTGTACTATTGACCTTTGCTGGCATCCTTACCTGGATATCAGATATCGGACATTATGTGGGTGGATAGCGAACTACTGAACTCCCGGATCATTCAGTTGTTTCAGCATTAACATGGAGGGGTATGTTGAATGTTTGAACTGGATTCGGATCGATATGAACTTTTTAAGACACACGAATATATATTTGCTGATCACATCAATATATTTTTCATAGGTAATAAATTCATACTTCTCCGAAAGTTAAAAAAAAACCTTGGCTTTGACATAAGTTTACTTCAAATCGAAATTTTTTCATATATAGCAGGCATTCGTCCGGGAATTTAAAACTTTCTCCTATGGACAGGAAAAAATCTTGGCTAACGCGAACAAAATTTTCTTTAAATCTAAATTTTTTATGATCGAATACAGTCCAAATTTCAACGTATGCCCATTGAGGTTCCGTCAAGACTCAACCCTTTGCAAGAAAAAGTGTTCCTAATGGGATTTGCAACATTGGTCATTGTAAATCTATCGGCAGAATTAGATCTACGTAGTTCGCCCTGCCACTCATGAGGTGCAAGACAAATTTTCGATTAAAATAACTTTCGCGCCTCTTCGAGTCAGCCAACGTAACGACTGAAGTCCTATCCTCTTTCTTTCCAGTGTTCGATAGTGACTTAGCCGTTGCGCACAATTCATTTACACCGGCTTCAATGTTGCAACTCTTTAGATGATCTAGCCACTTGTTCCGCTTGTGATCAACGACCAATATCTTAACATCCACTGTCAGCTCTCCGACTGGGGTTGGCTCGACGGAAACGCTCATATGCTAGTACCATCGTATCTGCTGGGAAAATTGGGCTCACTTCAACTATTCGAGCAGAGCGGCTGCAGTGTTGATGTCCCTGTATAAAATAAATAAATAAAATTATGTCAATCATTACTTACCTAGTATATTCTGGGTTGAGCCTTACCAGCTCTTTGAACTGGTCCTGGGAAATCTTATCGAATTTATCCGGCTTTAGATGTTCCTTTAATGACCGGAGCGCATTTGCCATCATGGAGTATGCCTCCACTGGCGGAGCTACCGCAGTAACTACTACATGCATGTCTTTCTGGAGATGCCTGAAGGCAGGCAGACCGGAAGGAACCGCGACCCCTGATCTGGATCCGACACTTTGTCGTTTCCTCCAGCTTCTTTAACGTCATACCTTTCGGTCCCAGCAATTTCCCCTTAAAATTAAAATTTGGGAATTCTTCTGTGGGCAACGAGACTACTTGCATTAGCGTACATTTGTTGTCTGATAAGACATTTATAGCATCATCGGGCCTTCTTCCAGCCCCATACACTCTATCAACCGCTTTTAATAAATAATGTATAAATAAATAGTATTACATGTATAATGTATAAATAAATAGTTTTAGCCCGGTTTACAAATATGACAAGGACTTTATTTGGCCAGTTCCTTTACTTTTGATAAATTGTAGGAGAAAGTAATTTTAACTTTTTTTCGCTAGGGTAACACTATCCCAGCAAAATTTTATGGAAGTGGTTCCATGAGATGCCATGATTTCACTGGATCTTTTGCATTGGTTCAAATGAAGTCGTGAAAGATCCGATCTTTTCATTAGCATTTAAACCCATGCAAAGGAAGTCGTGAAAGATCCGATCTTTTCATCAGCATTTGAATCATTTTTACAGATCACTACAAAAAAAAAACAAGTCGATTTGTACATCCCTACATGTAGCGACATCAAAACAAAAGAGTATACATTTCCAAAAATTTTGTTATAAAATTACAAGAAATTCTTAAAGGAGTGCTGTTGGAGTCCATGTCGAAATCTGAACTGGTGATGAGAAGATAATAGAAAAGCATTTGTAAGATGAAACAAAATCAGTGGCTGAGAGTGGACGAAGTAAACTCTGTTGCGGTACAGCGGCGGTGTTTAGACTGCCACAGCTGGGACAGCCGGAAGTCAAGTTTCTCACTTAAATTTACAACCTGTCGCTTGCCAAACACATCGTTCCCGAAGTCTGGAAAATAGGCCAGCTACTGAAGGCCGAAAAGGATGCCAGCAAAGTTGAATCTTACAGGCCGATTTTGTCGCCCGTAGCAAGGACCCTTGTGGCTTTAGTTCTTCCACCATCAGAAATAACTTTCGAGTTGCCGTTCAATAGCATAGGATATCCATAAGCAGCACAACAACTGCGCTGAAGACCATCTCCATATTAGCCGAAGACTCACTCAGAGCAAGCTGCGCGATAGAACAGTGATAGTGACACTTGATTTAGCAAAGCCCTTTGATATTGTCAAGCACCCTCGTTGTTTAATGTCATCGAGCAGACTACGCACTGTCCAAGTTTGAAACGTTGGATATAAATTTTAAGTGTGGATGACAGTAGTACGTAGAATTTAGGATCAAGAAGTCCAAGACCCGTAGAATGAAGAAAACCTCTTCTGAATTCCAAACGCTGCAGACGGCATTGAGAACGTAACGTATGCTGATGATTGTACTATCTTGGCGTCAGGTGCCTTCCCTGACGACATTTGTGAAAGACTGAGCTCCTTTTTGTCTGATCTTACCATTTTTTCCACGCGAGGAATATGCAAATACCATAAATCTACGGCTTCTCTGTTCACTACCTGGGCGGCCGAGTTGGGAACAATAGAGTTGACTGTCAGGGTCGATGATAGCAGAATTCAGACCACAGGCCCAGGCAGCCAGGGGGTCTTCATAATCTAGAAAGAGAAGTCTAACGTTACCAGAGAGAACCTCTAGATCAACAAGCCTTTCAACCAGATTTAAGTATCATTCACACGAGTGCAGTCGCAGATGCGGTAAACAGTTATCGTGTGAATGCGGTCCTTGGAGAACATCCATCATCTATCGCAGCTGAGAAGCGCCAGCTGTCAGGACAAACCAGAGTAGTTTTGGGTCAATACGCTCGGGATGGTGCAGCCGTCAAAATTCCTATAGGGCAAGTACTGATGACACCGTGGAAAACATCTGCCCAGCATACAGCACAGGCCCCCACGACACACTGCTCCTTTTCAATTGCCCTACCAATCCTGCTAAGAAACTTAAGTTTGCAGCTTTGTGGTTACAAACCATATAAATAGCGAAATATCCACATTCTTACGACTGATACCCCCAAAGTCAGATTAAGCAGAAAAATGAGAATACAAACATAATAACTACTGTTACAACAACGAGAGAAAACTGCAATTATATATGTAAACTTTATGATGATAAATAAATTATAGTTATTTCATTAACTCCTTTGAATTAATAAAATAAAAAAAAAATAAAATCATTTTTCAATACAGCATTTTCCATTTTCCGAACAAGACGTGAAAATTACATGCCAAAGGGTTGGTGAAAATGACATGCCAAAGATTAGTGAAAATGTTATTCTTGGGAATTGGTTAAGATGGCATGCCAAAGGATTGGTATAGATGCCATTCCAAAGAATTGTTGAAGATGCCATTCCATCGAGTTAGTAAAGATGACATGCTTAGGATCTGAAAATGAATTGCATCTTTAGGGGGTCACGCTCTTGTAAAAAGAATGAGTGAAGATGCTGAAAAAATGACATTCCATTTCACTTGCACCCATTCTTGAATAGCATCTTTGGCATCGAACATTTTGCTGGGTATGGTAATGTTGGGTCCAAGTAATGATTAAAAGAGAGTGCCACAGTTCGCAAGATAAACTGTGGCACTATCATTCAATCATTACCTGGTCCCAATGGTATCATTAAAGTCGCCTAAGACCAGTCGGTTAAGACCTATAACCTGAAGTACAACTATTACACTGTGCAACATTTTTGAGCCAATCGCGTGCAAACAACTTCTGTCCAGAATTTTATGAAAGTAGAGGACCAATAGGCAAAAACCATATTTGGGTTTTGTTTTCTTAGATCGGGTTCGGGTTTTATGGCCTCATCTAAACATGGTTAAAGATCGAATTTTTAAAAGAAATTGGGGCTGTATCTCTGATGCCAATACGAATCTTGTTTTGACACCTGCAGCAAACTTGTAGATAGGGGCAAGAAGAAAATATTTGGAGAAATAGTGAACTCGAAAAACTGCATTTATTGCCTCAAATTTTATAATATATCAAAAATTCTATAATTTGTGTATATTTCGCAGCGTATCTCCCAAAACAAAACTTCAGAACATTATATTGTTGTAAAATGCCTCTATCGCCTTGTTTATAGCAAATTTTTCAACAAAAATTTGGAAAATATTTCAATAATTCATTGAAATCCCCAACATCAGAATAAACAGCCTGTGTGAACATTGTTTGAAATAAGTTTTGTAAAAGGTATGTTATGAAATACCCCTTAAACAACGTGAACTAACAATTTTAGAGTTTTAGAATGTTCTAAAGGATTGATGGTCACATTATTTGGAAAATTTTTAGAATGGTTTCTTGTTTCAACTCCCAACAGTTTAGTTGTTACTGACCAAAATTTCAGAAATTATGTAAACGTTTCTATATTTTAACGAGTTTGATGCGCTAGATGTAGCTTTTTCTAGTTCATCTGTTTGACACATAAGTTCTACTACTTTAGGGCTACAATATTGCTGGAGACTGCAAAGCAAAATTCTTTTTAGTTTCGGAGATAAAGGCCCGATCACTGGAAAAAAGGCTAATTTTAGGTCTGTTTAGATGAGACCATAAAATCTAAACCCGATCTAAGAACACAAAACCCAATTAAGGTTTTTGTAGTCTCAATATGTACTTTCAGAAAATGCCCATTAGAAGTTGTTTGCATTTCCAGTGTTGCACAGTGTTATTTATTATTAATTGACGGGGTGTATACGTTGAGCCACTACAACTACCAACAGCTACATCCTATACATTCCATGTAAAGGCCATTAGATCCAGCTCAAACGAGATAGATTTGTATTGAACCGACTGATGCAACAGGAAAGCTCCACTTTTGTTCCGATCCTCGATCTTGTTCCCGTTCCCGAGATTTACACCTGTCCATAGGAGTCAGTCGACAAATAAAGGAACAACTGCGGCGTCTCTGTAGAGGACAAGAGCCATGATTGCGAACGGCTACAATCGCAAAACTGAATGCGTTTGATATTAACGGTGGTTTGCAGAATTAAAAATTCCAACCCTGAATGGAGTACTTTAACAGCCTATGGTCGATCATTCTATATTTTTTCCATAACCATAATGTTAGTCCCTTTACTTAATCCGAATTCTTCCAAGTCCCAAAACTTTGCAAGATTAAATTAAAGCGTGTATAGCAACCTTTATTCAGATTTCCCTTCACATTTTTCTACAATCAAACTATTTCCGAAAAATGTCCTGGATTTCAGAAACTCTTACTCAACGGTAGTACAGCGCTTTCCCATTTCGGCATATCTTTCCTTTACCGACCCACCGCAGAAAATTATGAAAAAATTACCACAGATAGTGCTTTTCATGCCGATTCCAACAATGTATTTCTTTTGTTGGGGAAATGTATACTTACCGAGATATAGGCCTCCGAAGTTCCGAAAATTCCCTTGTTTACTTGGGAAAAAATTTACGATTTAAAAAAAGTTTGTTCGCGTAGCCGAAATTCGCTCCTGTCCAGAGGAGAAAGCCTTAAATACCCGGCCGAAGGCCGGCTACTTAAGAATACTTGTGATTTAAAACAAAATTTTTGGATTTTTTCTGCGAAGGGTCGGTAAAGGAAATTTGTTCCCCCATTTCAAAGGGCAAGGATAAAGAGTAAAGTCATGACTTAGCTACACATCGTTTGGACTTCCTTCATTAACGTGCCCGAATGACGAAAATCGAATCTCTCATATTTCCCACAAAATAATTGCTTTTGAAATATGATACACCTTCATTCGTGGAAGATCTATTCTTCAAGACTTCAACTTTTAAGGAGAACAGTTTCGGCGGGTATACATAACTAATTTAATTGAACAAAGTTCCTTAGTTCCTTGAAAAACAGTTTGTTTGCAACGCTTTTTACTTACTGCGATATGTTAGTTTATTCCTTGCACAACAGGAGCCTTTCGCAATAAAACATAGCCAAAATAAAAATAAACTAATGTTTTTTACAGTTTTTATTTAAACCTCTTTTCTGCCTTTAAATTTGTTCACATGGCCGTCTGTACACTACATAGTACAGCGGTTTATTTGCATAGAAAAAATAGGCGAACACACATATTTTTCGATCTATAGATCCATCTAGCACCGTCATTTCCGATCTATAGATCCATCTTGTTTTGACATTTCTTCTTCGTGTTTGGTTTGTTTTGTATTTACTAGCAGCGCACCACATTGCACGTTTGTTGAATTTTGTAAATTTTATTTTGCTAAAAAAATCAAAATGATTATTCCCATTCGCTGTTTCACCTGTGGCAAAGTCATTGGCAACAAGTGGGAATCGTATTTGGGACTACTGCAAGCTGAATATACGGAAGGGTAAGTAAAGCTCAATATGCAATGATTTCTAGAAAATTATTAACTGACTCCCCCCTAAACCTTTAGTGATGCTCTGGATGCCTTGGGTCTCAAACGTTATTGCTGCCGCCGCATGTTGTTGGGTCATGTCGATTTAATTGAAAAACTTTTGAATTATGCTCCTCTCGAGAAATAACTGGACCATAGAAACATTCATTTCAATTTCATAGATTTAATGTAATTTAAGGTTAGCAAGTAAAATTCAAAGAAATAAACACTTTTCGAGTAAAATAAAACGGCATAGTTTTTTCTTTATTAATTACAAAACAATCGATGTGTGTAAAAATGTACAAAAACTATTGTATCTTAACGGGTGGTCTATTACATTTTGTCCATAAACCAAGGTTGGCCGTTTTTCTCACGACGTCTTGTCAGGATTTCGCAACCGTTGTCGGTTACCAGAAGAGTTTGCTCAAATTGGGCTGAATACAAGCCATCACCAGTGACAGCAGTCCAATCATCTGGCCATTGTTCAGCTTTGGCAACACCCTCCGAAATCATGGGTTCTATTGTAAAGGTATGACCGGCTTTCATAACACCAACAGCGGAATTTTCTGAAAGAATAACAATTAAACGTTAGCTTGTTATAAGTTATATGTATACACCTAATTAAATAGATGAAACAAATATATAATGCAAAGCTAAAGTATCAACTATTCAATGATAAATTCGGCTCGAAAGAGAACCAAAATTTTTCTAAAATAATATTCTCCTCAAATACAAATGGACTACTTCTAGCGAAGCAGTTAATCTTGCCCATGTGAAGGAATATTATGTAGAGACGGTACTTACTAGCATAATGAGGCACATTTGGTGCAGTATGAAATAGTCTGTGAATACCATGACCGCAATAGCTTTTAACAACGCTGAACCCATGAGGAGCCACATATTTTTGTATAACATTTCCAATTTCACGATACTTCACACCAGGTCTGACCAATTCAATGGCTTTGCTCAGTGCTTCATATGTTACACGCACCAATTTCTTGTGTTTCTCCGAAACATTACCAACAAAGAAAGTCTCATTCAAATCACCATGGAATCCACGGTGATAGACGGTTACATCAATATTGCAAATATCTCCATCCTTCAGGGGTCTTAAATCAGGTATGCCGTGACAAATTACTTCATTCACAGAGGTACAACATGACTTGGGGAAATTGTAATAGTTCAAAGGAGACGGATAACAATCTCGCTCAATGGCAGCCTCATGCACCAAACGATCCAACTCATCTGTGGTTACACCAACATCCACGGCTTGAGCTGCAGCATCTAAACATTCGCGAGCCAAACGACCAACCAAACGCATAGCTTCAATTTCGTCGTCATCCAAAACTTTAATGGAAGTATTGCCGCGCATAGCCTCCTCGGAAGCAGCTCTACCCTGAGGATGATCGGCATAATCTGGGCGTTCTATACTTTCGGGCACAGCTCTTTTTGGAGTTTTCTCAGCCGGACGTAATTTTCCGGTAAATCGAAAATGAGGCCAAGGATTATAACCACCATCGTCTTCATTTGCTTTGGGTTTATTGGCGCCTTCTAAAATGTCCATAATGGTAATTATGAAACTAGAAAAATTTTTTATTAGATCAAGGAGAACTTACCGGCCAAAGCATGAATCACTTTATGCTCCTTCCAATAACCCTTAAAGCATGGTTGAGAGCAGAAATAAGAACCATTTATGCCGATCTTCAAGCACGTTGGACACTGTAGTGTTGCCTCTTTGCCACAATTTGGAGTTTCACATTGGTGCACCATTTCGAGAGATTATGGTAGTTATCTCTCGGTTTGTGGGTCGAATGAAAAGTGCACTTAAGATTAACACTACGAGAAAATAGATTGAAAAAATCTAATTTCTAAAAATAGTTCCTATGCATTCGCAATTAGTATCGGAACGAACCAGTTCAATGGAACTATTCCAACACTGGAACGATCGGAACGATATCCAACTCGTTCGTTTATATAGTTCCCTTTATACATCTCGTTCAAAGATGTCAATTGTATTATAAGATAGGAAAAGTCAATTGTGAAAAATTAACTGTAGAGGGAGTTAACCTCTGTTGCTATGATATCATAGCAACATTCTGTTAAACGAAAACTGTTAAGGCGGCCATCAGACCATCTGCTTTTTCACATGTATGTTCTTACTTTGGGTATACTAATATACAGAACAGCTGATGTCATACATGTGAAAAAGCAGATGGTCTGATGACGGCCTAAGCTGTAAACAGATACAACGTTTGATTAAAGTTTTGCGTTGGGCATCGAGAAAAAACAACAACAACAGGGCGACGACGATGCCAAAGTCCAGCGTTTATCTGTTTGTCGGCATATATTTCAAATGAATTAGAATTTTTCGGCATCATGCCCAACAGTGTAAAAACGGCCAAATCGACACAAAACTTTACCCAAACGTTGTATGTGTTTCTAGCTTAAAACTCAAATTTACGGCGTTGACTTTTGTTTTTTATTAAATAAAATATAAGAAATAGTGAAGAAATAAATTTCAGCCACAAAATACGACGTTAATGTTATCTGTCGCGAGAAATGGGAATCAAAAACGATTGGCATTGCTGTTATCAATTCCAGTGAGTTGTGTAGCCATCTGTAACCAAAATGTGGAACTATTAGCATATGTTTTTGGAAAATGCATTTGTTCGCGTCTTTATTAGCCCTGTTCCTTTACGTTCAAGAATCTTCAAGTGTTACAACTTTTTACTCGAAAAGCGTTCCTTTACTTCAGACACAATACAATTCATATGGGAGCAGTTTTCAACTTTTACTACTTTTGCCCATGGTAGAATAAGAAAAGGTAGCTGCAATACACAGCTTACTGAACTGGGTTGGAACGTTAGTGTCAAATTTCATATGACATTTTATACATTTATTTCTATTTCGATGTACATTAGGGACATATATTTTTTGAGAAAAAAATATATGTATCATTCGGAAAAAACCATTTCCCAGAAAGACTTCTTCATATCAATGATATGTAACCTCCTCCAAGGTCGAACGATAAGCCGCGCAGTAAATCACCGCTTGTAGAGGCGATACAACGTTTGTTAATATGTGAGGTATTTTGTTAAAATTTAAAAAATAAAGCCCTAATAAACATGTGCTTCTTTGATTTCTAAAACAAAACATTGAAACAGCTTCTCCTTTTTCTATGAATTTCTGCAAGAATTCTACTTTCTGCGAGAATTTATGCATTTAGTGGAATGATGTGGAAACATAAAAATTGAAAATGTAACGAATTTTCATTCATGTTTTCCAAAATATTCAACCAAATGTGAAAAATTATTAGTTTTTTAAATTCCAATAATTTATAGACATTTCCTTGTTTTGTTTACAAATACAACTGGCAGTAACGTTACAAACAAAAACAAATTCCTTTGTGGTTGTTGTTCGAGTTGTATTTGTTGTAGTATTAACTTTACCTTATATTTGTTCTACAATGACTTTTGCCGGTTTTACCATTTTCAGAAGTAAAGGAACAGGCCAATTGCTATACGTCTTTGTCTCGTTCAAAGACGTATAGCAGTAAAGACCCGAACAAATGTATTTTCCAAAAACATACAGTCAGGGACAAAAGTTTACATACACCCCATAAATCTCGGGTTTTAGGATATGTAATGATTTTTATGAAATTCCAAGAATGCAGTTTTATTTCTTCTCACTAATAAACAATATTTGAAACAACAAAAGTATAGTGCATAATACAAATAACAGTAAATTTTACAAAAACCAAAAAATGATGGGGACAAAAGTTTACATACACCCCAAGGAAATATGTGTATTACCGTAGAATTTATGGAATTAGCAGCAAAATTTATACAATTTATTGTTTCAGCGAACGTCTTTGGGTGTCCAAGATATATTTTAGAGAAACAAAAATTATTTTTGGGAGTTATATGCCGTTATTTAAGGTCAGAATTCTTGTATTCCTCATCAAAGCTGACCCTTGCTTAATTCTTTGCGTTTTAAGGTATTGTACTTTATAAAAAGCACAAAATTTTTGTCAGATGGCAAGTCTTGAGACCCTAAAAAGCTTTGAAGCTGTTCTTGTGCATAATATACCTTCCTGGACGTCGATAAGGCTCGTTTTTCCTCAGATTTCGCTCGAAGTTAATAGATTCCGAAGAATTCTTTGAGCAAATTACATCCAGAAGGCCTTGAAGTGCCTTGTAATATGGTCGGATACAATCCTTGGATATCAATTGACTCAGAAATGTACAATTATCCGAAACTTTTCGCCCCTATAGTGACGGCAATGATCATAATACAAAAACGACATTGTTCACGGTACAAATTTCATGCTTTTTTGGTAGTGTTTATATTTTGATGCTATGGAAGCTTTGGGAAAAGGTTTGTAACAGAATATTTCACATTTCTGGGTCAACTGATGTCCAAGGATTGTATCAGACCATATTACAAGGCAATTCAAGGCCTTCTGTATGTAATTTGGGCAAAGAATTCTGAGGAATCTATTAACATCCAGCGAAATCTGAGGAAAAACGTGCATTATCGACGTCCAGGAAGGTATATAAGAACAGGAACAACTTCAAAGCTTTCTAGGTTCTCAAGATTTACCATCTGACACTAATTTTTGCTTTTTGTAAAGTACAATATCTTAAAACGCAAAGAATTAAGCAAGGGTCAGCTTTGATGAGGAATACAAGAATTCTGACCTTAAATAACGGCATATAACTCCCAAAAATTATTTTTGTTTCTCTAAAATATATCTTGGACACCCAAAGACGTTCGCTGAAACAATAAATTGTATAAATTTTGCTGCTAATTCCATAAATTCTACGGTAATACACATATTTCCTTGGGGTGTATGTAAACTTTTGTCCCCATCATTTTTTGGTTTTTGTAAAATTTACCGTTATTTGTATTATGCACTATACTTTTGTTGTTTCAAATATTGTTTATTAGTGAGAAGAAATAAAACTGCATACTTGGAATTTCATAAAAATCATTACTTATCCTAAAACCCGAGATTTATGGGGTGTATGTAAACTTTTGTCCCTGACTGTATGCTAATAGTTCCACATTTTGGTTACAGATGGCTACACAACTCACTGGAATTGAACAGCAATGCCAATCGTTTTTGATTCCCATTTCTCGCGGCAGAAAACATTAACGTCGTGATTTGTGGCTGACATTTATTTCTTCACTATTTCTTATTTTTTATTTAATAAAAAACAAAATTCAACGGCGTAAAATTTGAGTTTTAATGTATTTCTTGTCAATATTCCAATGAGTAACAGTTTTCGTTTAACAGAATGTTGCTATGATATCATAGCAACAGAGGTTAACTCCCTCTACAGTAAATTTTTCACAATTGACTTTTCCTATCTTATAATATTAGCTGTGTTCCTTTACCTACCTGAGGTTACCATTTTAACCATTTTTAACCGGCAAAGAGTTCCTTAACCCCGAAAAGTGGCAAAACTGGAAGCAATTTTTAAGAGAGTGAAAGGGGGGAGAGAGCGAAAATGGCTTTCTCTTCTACCACAGGCTACCAGCAAAATTTCTCCAGGTAGAAAATGACAGAACTGATTTTTCGACTTTTGTTTGACGATTATTTCACAAAATGGACGAAAAACCGAAGAAAAAGTCGAACACTGACAAGACTAAATTAAAAACTGTGAAATAAAAGACGAAAATTGATTTTTTATGTTTTTTTCTGACATTGCTGTCGGATCTACCAATTTTCCGTTTCTTTACTTTTCTGGTAAAAATGTTCATGAGAGAGCAATTTTGAACAATTTTGACACTCTTCTCTTTTACCACGCTTACCATTAAAAAAGTAAAGGAACAAAGCTATTGACATCTTTGTCTCGTTCTATTCCTTATTCCTTATTTTCCATCGTTAAATATTCACTAACCCAGCAAAAAGTTTGCATCCACGGAAGCAGTTAAATCACTGGTGCAAGTGTCACGAAGTGCTTCTTTTTCTATGAATTCCTCAGTGAATTTTACAAGGGAGCGCGCAGAAAGGAAGCACTCCATTTTGCTTCCGCAGCACGCAGTTAGGAAGCACTCCATTTTGCTTCCGCAGCACGCAGCTAGGAAGCACTCCATTTTTACAATTTTTACCACTTTTACGAGTTTTGCGTTCCCGTACACAAAATTTGTATGAAAATCGTTTACGACTTTTACCACTTTGTAAAGTACGGGAACAGGCCATTAATAAGACATTTTAATTTTATTCTTATAGGCCGTTTATATATAACAAGGTTAACCCAGTGGGTCTGGGT
Source organism: Musca autumnalis (assembly GCF_047663935.1). Lineage (NCBI taxonomy): Eukaryota > Metazoa > Arthropoda > Insecta > Diptera > Muscidae > Musca > Musca autumnalis. The sequence continues at coordinate 324,278,113 of NW_027411644.1, forward strand.
TTCAAATGTCATTTCCATTGTATATACTTCAAACAAATCCTCATAAAGAAGGTTAACCCTGCAAAAAACTATAATATTGTTACGAATGTAACTGATAGGTTTAAGTTAGTTTAGTTTAATTTCCGTTAATTTAAAAATTTGAATTGTAACGTAAAGTTTTTATTACGCAGTTACTTTATTTAAGCAACAACAACTACCATGTAGAAATCTCTTCATCATTCTAGTTCTTTACCTTTCATTAATGTGTTTTTGTTTTGCTTTGCCATAGTCATGTAATTATTGTTTAGTTTGTCACCTCTCTATTTCTTTGCACTTGTTTGTTGTTGTAATTACGTCATTACTGTGCTTGTCTACTTGTATGTATGTGAGTATGGTTGTTCGCTTAGTGCGAATGTGTGTCTGTGTGTTCGCTGCACAGATTCGAGAGGTTGCCATATGTTCTGGATATTTCTAGACCAAGGAGATTTTGGGTATAAATAGAGTTACGAATGGCAACATTGGGTAGTTGTGTTTTGAGCGTTGAACTGAACAGATCGATAAAAGAATAGCTGCGTGCTAACTAGAGACAAGCTGCGTGCTTAGTAATTAAAGTCGGTTACGAATAAGTGTAATAAAGTAAATAAAGCATTGTAGAAACGTAATCTAAAACGAACCCTGTTTTATTTGGTACAAATCGTACTGGGAAATAAAACAACGTCTACACGGAGATTAGTCAAATCTAATTCCGTAACAATATAAACGCCGTATTACTTTAATTTCATTTGTTGAATGAAAATTGAATTTTTTATCGTTTATACATAAAAGTGCTTGTTGGATGTAATCCAAATGTGAGGAAAAGGATTGCCTTTTTCATTAGTCCACTGGAAGCGCATCCATGCATGTAATGAAATCCTCACTCCAACTTGCACCACTTCCATTTTTTTTTGCTGGGAATATATGGAATATTTTTTGCATTACGCCATGTATTCTTTGCGTCCACCCCAACAAAAATATAATAAAATTACGTCTCCACATTGCCTCCGTGGGTAGATATGGAATGTTTTTATTTCGTGTCATATCGTCGGTGTCATGCTTAAGTGTTCCATACGTCATTTTTGACATTTTGAGATAAAGGTACCTTACTAGGTTTTGAACCATGCTCTTTCGGATTTTTTGGTCGGTTTTTCTCTATCTCTTATAGTTTCTGAGATATTCAGATGCCATTATGTTCCATATCCGCTTTGTGACCCAAAAAATCTAGTCGTTTTGTTCCATATCCATAAAGCCTGGCGTATGGAACAAAACAACTTTGAACTTTTTAGTTCCATATCCATGTCGTTTGGCGTATGGAACAAAAAGAGGCAAAAACGAATTGTAACGCACCAAAAATGATGGCGTTTGGAACATAAAATTGCCCATTTTTGCCAAGTTACGGAAAAGTGTGGCGTATGGAACAAATTGTTTTAAAGTACTTGGTTTAAAAGATGAAGAATAATGGTTTCTAAATCCAAACATTTTTGAATATTGTATTGTTATATGAAAACGAAAATTTATCAATCGTTTAAACAAAAAAATGTTGTCAAGTCATCTTACATCTTACAACAAAGCGACGATTTATAAAATCATATGTTTGGTCAGTTTTGCTATATGCTGTAGAAACATGGACTTTAAAATCAGCAGACATAAAAAGATTAGAGGCATTCGAAATCTGGATATATATCATGGACTGATTTCATACCTAATGCCGAAATCCTGAGAAAAATGCACTGCGAGAGGGAGTTGATCGATTTGATAAAGATATGGAAGACAGCATATCTAGGACACATTATGAGAAACCGCAAATACAAATTGCTACCAAATATACTACGGAAAACTATTGCTGGCAGATTGTAATATTGTTTTGGTCGCCTATAATTCGAAACCCGAATTGGCAAATAAAGAAGAAGAAGAAAAAAAAAAATTTTGATGTAAGTACACAAAAATATACCCAAAAACGTCCATTCGACTTGAAGCTAACCGACTACAAAAATTGTATTATAAGAAAACCGCGTTTAAATGTTTTATGTTACCTTAGAAATGCAAAATATCAATCCGTTTTGTCCGATCGAAATTTTAACACAAAAAATAGTGATAAGTGGAGGAAATTCCTTAAATAAATGTTAAGGAAACCTATAATAATGTATTTATATGAGAAAAATAAATGTTTCATTTAAAGTCCTGACTTTTCAACTCCACAGTAGCACTTCATATAAGGGAGGGTGGAACACGATTGATAAAAAGTGTTTTGGTTGAAATGTGACAAAACGTGTTCCATGTGACACAAACTGCCAAAAACATGAAAAAAAGATTCCATGTAACAATTCAGCAACTTTTTGCAATTATAAAAAAATTGCCATAACTTCTAGACTATAACAGATATCTGACTAAAATAAACTACTCATATATTCTATGTGTTTAGTTAAGTAGAACTGAGCTCTCAAAGTTTTGGATTATTGCACCATTTTTATCCTGTATGGCCTTAAACATTAACTTGAGTTTTTCTCGAATCAGGCAAATGACGCATGGAACACTTAGGCATGATACCGACGATTTCCCAAACATACGACAGTGATAGCTCATTTAGACTAGCCATAAATCCTCAACTGGATTTAATAAATCCAGTACAAATCTCATTGCATTTAGATATCCCTTTGGAGGATTTAAATGGCAGTCAGCTGATTTTTGTTCACAGCATAATTACCAAGGTAGATGCATCAGCTCATCTGTAGTGCTATTCTCTTAAGCGGGGTACACACGATCAGTTTTGACTGTCAATTTTTTGAAAATATCGAGAACTGTCAAACTGGCCAGCAACCACAAATCATTTTGTTGCAATCATGTACTGTCGTTAAGACTTAACGACTACTTTTTTTTGGTTGTTAACTTAACAATAATTTTCGGTAATTAACGACAAAATTTACCGACAAAAATCGTTAAAATTGGTTACAGAATAACACTTACCGAAAATTATCGTTAACTACCGACATTCGCCGTTAATTCTGTCGTTAAGGAGTTACAGAATCGCACTACTGATCGAATTTGAAACGCCAAAAGAAATTGTTGTAAGTTGAATTCGTCCTAAAACAACATTAATATTGACAAGTAGGAAAAGCGTTAAGTTCGGTCGGGCCGAACTTTTTATACCCTCCACCACATTTTTTTATACCCTCCAGCCATTTCGGTGGATTAATGTGACCACAACCTTCAAAATACCGAAAATCGAAAGGTACTGTTCTGTGGGGGCTATATGATGGCGTGGACATATACCTACAAATTTCTGGGGGAAAGTTTTATACCCCCAACGAAGACTAAATACCAAATTTTAGCCATCTCGGTGTGATAATGAGGCCAAAACCTTCAAAATACCGAAAATCGGGAGATATCGTCCTATGGGGGCTATTTCAAAACGTGGACCTATAAAAACATTTTATGGTAGAAATGTTTCTTAGCCTCTGGCAACACAAAATACAAAGTTACAACCGATTCTGTTGTCAAATGTGACTAATATATTCAAAATATATTAAAATAATGCGTACTTTATATGGGGCGTTATATGGGGGCTATACCAAAACGTGGACCTATATAAACCAACTTTGGTAGGAATGTTTTTTGGCCTCTGGAGACACAAAATACCAAATTACAACCAATTCGGTGGTAAAATGGGACAAATATCTTAAAAATTCCTTAAAACGACGACGCCTCACGCGTCTTTTTGTATGGGGGTTATACGAAAGCGTGGACCTACATAGCCCGCTTTCAATACCAAAAGTCCTACGTACATATAATAGATTTTCCCAAAATTTTATCCACCTACGTCAATCCGTTCGGACGTTAGAGTGATTTCCACAGACGGACAGATGGACGGACAGGGCTATATCGATGTAGAATTGCACGCTGATCAAGAATATATATACTCTGTGGGGTCTACAATGATTATTTCGAGTAGTTACAAACGGAATGACAAACTTAATATACCCCCATCCTATGGTGGAAGGTATAAAAATGTTAGCACATTATGCTACTAATGCTAACTAATGAGCAAATAAAGAATTATTTTATCGTGTAGACACCGTAAATATTATAGGCCATTTAGATATGACCTCATTATACCCCGTTTGCACTTAACCAGATTAAATAAACCCACTGTGTTTCAAATGTCAATTCTATAGCGCAAACCTCAAATAAATCCTCATAAAGAAGGTTAACCCGGTAAAAAGCTCAAATGCAAACGCAATTTTAGCATATCAAAATGGCCTATGATAGTCGTTTTCAAAAGTTGTGCCGAACACTCGAATACTTTCGTCAAAAGTTCGAAAACGATATCATCTTCGAACAATTGGTGAATGTTTTTTCTTCACAAGAAAAATTATTTGGAGAAATATATGCTCTGTTCCAGAACCTGCAAGAAGCTGCAATTTTTTACTACGATTATGTTATCGAAAAAAATAGTAAAAATTAGTAGATTCTTGCTGTACTGGAACAGACTAATATTTTACTTTGAAAATGTTTTTGTTTAAGGCCCATACCTATATACGTTCGTATACCCAGGGCGTGTGTGGTGAAACAAGTAGAACACATGTATTCTTATGAGAACTACCGAAATACGTCGAGCGTATACTTTTTTTAAGTTGAAAAAATTTAACTTTGACAAAACGTTATTGTTTGTATGTGTCCGTGTTTTGTATTTTAAAAACAAAAGCCCAACAAAACATGAAATACAATTCATTGCAAAGGAAAATTATTTGTTTTACGAATGAAAACAATTAAGTAAGTTTCGGTCGCGGATTTTGTGTTTTAGACGTGATTTTGGACTCAACGTATTTGTGTAATACGGACGCTCAGACAGCGTAGTTTTGGTAGGTTGGTGAAATATTTGTGTAAGTCTCGTCGTTATTTAGGTTTAGCAGTAATATAAACAACAGTTATAGTTGGTTTATACATATTGTCCGAAATCCCCGTTGTTTACACTTATTTTTTGTTGATTTCAAACATATCACAATAATCAAGGTAGATGCATATGTGCAGCAAATTTTCAAAACAAGTTATTGCAATTTTATGATTTGTTCCAGAACCTGCAAGAAGCTACTATTTTTTACTACGATAACAACTTTTCCTTTATGATATCGACAAAACTAGTAAAAAATAGTAAATTCTTGCTGTACTGGAACAGATCATTAAGTTGTCATTAAAAATATACGACAATATAGAAATTTACTGCTTTATTTCGTGTAGTACTGTAAGAATCTAAGAAAAAAATGGTATCATAGTAAAAAATTGTAACTCCTGTGTATAATACTAACAAATGTACAAAAAAGTATTTGATCATTGAAGCATCAAAATTAAAAATTTTGATTGATAAATGGTCTTTTCCAGAACTGCAACAATCTACAAATTTTTACTATTTTTTTGATAACATATGGAAAATTGTTATCGTAGTAAAAATTTGTAGATTTTCAAATTTTTACTATTTTTTTTTTTTTTGATAACATAGGGAACTATTTCTATCGTAGTAAAATTTTGTAGATTCTTGCAGATTCTGGAACAGGCAAAAGGTTGTGTTCCAGAACCTGCAAACTAGTACTACGTGCATTATTTTTGTGCCGTTTTTACCCAGACACGCGTTCCCGTACGAAACTTACAGTAATCTTTAAATAACAAGTGAGCCAAGTCGGGTCGGGGCCGACTATGTGATAACCTGCACCACTACGCCCGTGCATGAGCTTTTGACTGGTAAAATTCAAAATATTAAAATTGGGACAGCTTAGCACCTTTGCTCTGAATGTCTTCATTAATACAGGTCAATTTTGTTGAAACGCATTTAGGTGCATAGTCAGTACAACTCAAATAAAAATGGGAAAGTGGGATGTGGGATGTACGCTTCTTTCTCTGCGAGACCCCCATCAACCCCCAAAATTTCGTGAGGATCGGATCAAAATTCCGACAAATTGCACAACAAATGGAAAATGGGATGCATTACCGGCTATTGCGATATCTCCGTTGTTTGACCACCTATGACAACCTACTTCACACCATTGTACTTTCCTTGCCAAGTTTTGCTTTCGATATACCTCCTACATAGAGATGGACAGTGGGTAAATACCCAATGGCTAAATACCCGGTAAATTGGGTAAATACCCATTAGTGGGTATTTATTTGGGTATTTACAATACTGAATCGCCAATACAACATCTTAGACCCTATTTCTGGGTTTAGGTTATGAAATCGTTTCAAAATGGATAGTTTTACAATACTTTAAACTAGTGGGTAAATACTTGGGTAAATACCCGAGTATTTACCCAAGTGTTGGGTAAAAACTCATTAACTGCCGAACCACTTGACGTAGGCTGACAAAATTTGGCTCAAATCTTACTTATATGAAGATAATATTTAGCGTTGAAAATGGGGGCTCTGGGTCCATATTTTGATATAGCCCCCATATATCCGTACCTCCCGATTTAAGGTATTTTTCACCTATTAGCCACATTTTACAACCAAAATGGCTGTAATTTGGCAGAGTGAGTCCTCAATGAGTATAAAATATCCTCGCAAACATTTGTCAACGTAGGTCTACGTTTTATTATAACCCCCATATAAGGGTACCCCGATTTCGAGTATTTACCCAAATATTGGGTAAAAACTCTTTATCTGCCGAACCACTTACCTAGGCTGACAAAATTTGGCTCAAAACTTTCTTATATCAATAGTATTAAAGGTATTGAAAATGGAGTCCCTGGGTCTATGTTTTGGTATAGCCCCCATATAGCCGTACCTCCCGATTTAAGGTACTTTTCATCTATGTATCAGCCACATTTTACAACAAAATTGGCTGTAATTTGGTACAGTGAGTCCTCAATGAGTATAGAATATCCCTGCAAACATTTGTCAACGTAGGTCCACGTTTTCTTATAGCCCCCATATAAGGGTACCCCGATTTCGAGTATTTACCCAAATATTGGGTAAAAACTCTTTATATGCCGAACCACTTGACGTAGGCTGACAAAATTTGGCTCAAAACCTTAAATGGGGGCTATTAGACAACGTGGACCTATATTGACAAATTTTTGCTAGGATATTTTCTACATATTGAGAACTCACTGTGCCTAATTAAAGCCAATTTGGTTGTAAAATGTGGCTAATAGCTGAAAAGTACCTTAAATCGGGAGGTACGGCTATATGGGGGCTATACCAAAACATGGACCCAGAGACTCCATTTTCAATACCTTTAATACTATCGATATAAGAAAGTTTTGAGCTAAATTTTGAGAGCATACGTCAAGTGGTTCAGCAGATAAAGAGTTTTTACCCAATATTTGGGTAAATACTCGAAATCGGGGTATCCTTATATGGGGGCTATAAAAAAAAGTGGACCTACGTTGACAAATGTTTGCGAGGATATTTTATACTTACTGAGTACTCACTCTGCCAATTTACAGATAAGTTGGTTGTAAAATGTGGCTAATAGGTGAAAAATACCTCAAATCGGGAAGTACGGCTATATCAAAACATGGACCCAGGGACTCCATTTTCAATACCTATAATACTATTGATATAAGAAAGTTTTGAGCTAAATGTCGTCAGCCTACGTCAAGTGGTTCGACAGTTAAAGAGTTTTTACCCAACATTTGGGTAAATACTCGGGTATTTACCCCAGTATTTACCCAATTGTTTAAAGTATTGTAAAACTGTCCATTTTGAAACGATTTCACAGCCTATACCCAAGAATTGGGTGTAAGATGTTGTATTGGCGATTCAATATAGTAAATACCCAAATAAATACCCAAAAATGGGTATTTACCCGGTATTTACCCACCGAGTGGGTTTTTACCGGGTAAATACCCGGTAAATACCATCTCTACTCCTACAGAAGAGAGATATTCGCTTTGACGATGGTCTTTTCTCCAAATAAGTTTTTTTTCAAATTCCGTCCCCTGAATAATATCCGACCATTACCTAAATCAATCAATAGGGGTTCTCCTCTGTGGGACCCCATTAACCCCCAAAATTTCGTGACGATCCGATCAAAATTGCGACCTTTAGCGTGATTACACAAAAATGGGCTATTGCGATATCTCCGTTATTTGGCCACCTACGCCAACCTACTTTGCATCATTGAGATGGGATTTTATACTTTCATAGTCAGACCTTATTTTTGGAAGGTTACCAACTAAAGCTGTGATATTCGTCATTATAATTAAAATCGAAAAAATTAAAAGTTGGGTTCTATTAGCGGCTATTGCGATATCTTCGTTGCTCAACCACCTACGACAACCTACATCGTTGCAAAGGTGATATTTTCTACTTTCATTAGCAGGTTTTGCTTTTGATAAAATGTTGACTTTTTCTCCAAATAAGTTTTCTGTCCATTCCAACCCCTGAATATTATCCGACCATAACCAAAATCTATAGGCTTCTTCCCCTCATCACCCAAAATTTGGTGACGATTGGATTAAAATTGCGACCTGTAGCGTGATTACAAGATTTGGATGGACAGACGGACGGACGGACACACATAGCCAGTCGACTCAGCTCGTCGAGACATTCATGTTGGTATATATATGTATGGGTCTACGACCATTATTTCGATGCGTTACAAACTTTTTTGCCAAAACCAATTTATAATACCCACTCCACATAGTGGTGTAGGGTATAAAAACTGTTATAAATCCGGAGACATACGATTTTTTCGAAAAATTGAGTACGATGCAACAGCCATGGTTCTTGATGGATGACAGAAATGACATAGAATATCGTATTTTTAATAGTGATCATTGAAATCGGATGCACATAAAATGCAAATGTACTTCGTGGAAGTTATGGTAATTTTACTGGTTTTTGCACTCTAATATGCAAGTGATGCATAGAAATAGAATTTCACGAAGTGTATATAAAAAATAAAATGCATTGATTCTCTGTATTTAAAAATCGGAAGCGCATCATCTCATCTTAACGATTTCGCGGTTTATATTTATTTTAAAAGTTGTAATATTCAATAGAAGTTTATTTTAATTTTTTGCGCCAATTGCACATCCTTTTGATTTGATATAATGATCTAAAAATGTTCGTTAATAGGAAAACTATAAGCAACATTTGATTCCAAAGGAATATCTTCAGTATTGCGCATTATTTTGACGAAAAATATGAAAAACTCAAACATTTATTTTCATTAAATTTTTCTATAAAAGCATAAAAAATAAAATTAGAATAATATGATTTTTATTATTTTTTACTATTTTTGCAAACACGGTGAATATTATAGCTCCAACATTCACGACTTAGGCTTCATCTTACTTCTCACGGTGTCTGGATGCAGTTGAAATATTTCATATAATTTTTCTAAGTATAAGCGCTGTTATTTTAAAAAATATGTTTGTAAATACGTAAAATTTTTTTTCGCGAATTCATTATGATATTTCTTCTATAAACATTAATTGGTTATAACAGCTTATTATAAAGGGTGATCCACATAGAGGTTCCTACTTTCTTTAACACGTTCGCGGACGTGAATGCTATAGCATTCCGATGCAAAATGACGTGAATGCTATAGCATTCACATTTTTGTTCATTTACTTGTATACAATCTTAAATTTTGGTGATTAATATACATAATACGATTTATTTCAACAAGATACATTCTATAATAAATAAAAAATAATAATAATAATAATCAATAATTAATAAATAAAAACAAAAAAACTAATTTCGAAAATAATTGGGTGTCATTTTTTTCACCTCTCTGAATTTGCTTGTTTCCGCGAACGTGTTAAAGAAAAAAAACACAGAAAAATCAAATTGAATGGGGAATGTTTATTATCATTTGAAAGAACATCCGATGACATTTATTGTTTGCAAATTATGTCTACGTCTCAGACGGTCCATCCGTTGAGTCCAATTTTCAATGACTCGTTCAAGCTTTTCGACCTTTTTTGATGTTTCCCCCCAAGACCGGAATCGAAGCGGCTTTATCCGCTTACAATTTTGACTTTACATATTCTCACAGGATAAAGTATAATCGACTGGTCCAAAACGTGCTCACTCACTGAAGTGTTCTTTCAATATATCCATTGATTGATGCGATGTGTGGGGAGTGGTGTCGTCTTGTTGAAACCAAATGTCGCCGAGATTACGAGCTTCACTTTGAGACATCAAATATTCGGTTATCACGGCGCAATAACGGTCGCCATTGACTATGAAGTCCTAACCGGCAACATTTTGACGAAATACGGTCCGACGATTCCACCGACCCCCAAACCGTTATTTTTTCTGGATGAAGTGCCAGCTCTTGAATCTCTTTAAGTTGCTCTTCTTTTCAAATGTGGCAATTTTGTTTCTTTACATACTTATAAAGCCAAAAATGTGCCTCATTACTGAATAAAATTAGGCTCGAAACACACTCCCCACATAACGTGAATTTTCGTAATAAAGTTGAACGATTTGTAAACGTTGTTTGTAGAGGCGTAAGCTTTTTTATGATAAAATGTCAAACCGTACTAAACAAAAATAACATGAACATGTGATCTATCAAAAAAAAAGCTTTCGAAATTTTGAAACACAATTTTTCGATAAAAAATTGGATCTTCGGCCAACTTTCCAAGAGCCCATTCACCAAAATTTCTACGTTGCGGTAGGTCGTTCGGCTTCAATTCTTGCATTCTTGCAAGCTTTGTTGGTTTGTAAGACGATTCATTGTTAAAATTGAAAATGTTGTCATTGGAAATGCTGTAGCAGTGAAATTTCTCTACAAGATTGACCGTAACGGTTTTACCATTTTTGAGATATAGAAATTCAAATTTGGACAATGCACTGATTGTATCGCCTCCATTTCAAACAATGTCAAGTAGGGTGCCCCTTAACTAATTTTGAATTAAAACCGCTTACACATGGGAAGTTTTTGCGGATTCTAAAACAGCAATGTTAATAGATGCGAAAAATCCAAAAACAAAGTTCACAATTTTAGGTTTATCTTAGCTTTTCAGGATTTTGCTTGGAAGCAGCAAGTCCTATCGAAGTGTCACTAAGGAAAATGGTTGTAGCAGTGAAAGTCCTCTATACAATTTTCTTTAGTCCCATTTCGATAGGATTTGCCGCTTCCAAACAAAATCCTAAAAACCTAAGATAAACCTAAAATTGTGAACTTTGACCATTTGGAGATTTTTTATTTTTTATTTTTCTCATCTATGAACATTGTAGTTTCAAAATCCGCAAAAACTTCCCAGGTGTAAGTACCTTTCAATTTCAGAAATTACTATGCTCGAACAACAAGAGGATGTGCTGCCAATGTCATTAGCTGCATATTTCTCTTGTTTCTGAATATATTCTGTAAAATGGTCTGAATGATAACTCTCCCCAGCATAATGTTTGTAGCCAAAGAAGTAGTTGAATCATGAGTGCAAGTGATTTCGGACTACATCTTTTTACGTGAAAGAACTCATGATTTTTACAAGGGCATGGTGCAGTGAGGATACTGTCTAATTTGCTTCTTAAGCACACATTTTGCATTAGTTCGTTGTAGTGAATAAATATACATTCCATATAATGTAATTTGAATTGATTTTTCGATTCATTTAAAAATTGATTCGCAAGCATGCATTTTGAAGATTATAGATGTTATTAAGCGAGGATTTTTCAATGATTTGAGACCTCAGGGCCACTTGGAAAAAGTATTCAAAATAGTTGTGGTAACTTCTAATTAATATTTATGGCCTCTTACTCTAGTTTCGTTCAAATAACTACCAAACTCATGTTTTTGTAGAACATGTTCGTTAAAAAAAAAAACAGTAGTTTTATAATAGTTCGATAGTCTTAATGAAATTGAAATATAATGAATATAAAACAATGGAATATCTCAAATAAATCATTTTAAAAAGCGACTGAGTGCAAATAAAAATCAAATATGTACTTTTATTCTAGAAAGTTAGCTTTTATTACTCAAAAATACCCAAAACATCTTAAAACACTTTTTTGGCTACAAACAAATATGCAGTCTGACATTTCTTGCATACAAACATTTTGCTGAGTAATTAAAATACCATAAAATAAATTGTTTATTGTGTTCTTAAGAATTTTATATGCAAATAGTTGTTAAAATGGTAAACATTGCAAAAATGTGAAAATTTTATGAATTGGATTCGAATCGGACATTGTCAAAATGCGAAGAACAGAATGCATTTTTCATGACTCTGCGTGGACTGCTTCTAAAAAAGCTATTCAATCACTACTTCACATAGAACAACTTCAAATAAATTTTGCTGGGTCGAAAAGAGCAATCGATTTGGATATATATTTTTTTCGAAATTTGGAGGCTGCATCTTAGCATTAAAACCTATATAACATCGCTAATTTGCTCAGAGCACATACAATTTTTGGAATCTATCAAATAAAACTCTTGCATTTACGTTACAAATGGCGACCATATTAAACGGCAAGCGTTTTATTTGAGAGTTTCCATCATGAAGAATAATTATTTTTTAGATTTTAGTGCAATTATAAATAAAACATTGTAACTTAATTTTTTAATTATGTTTTTTTTTTTTTACTTTTTAGTAAATAGATGTTTTGACCACTGAGAACCCCAAATGCCAAATTACAGTCCATTTGAGCAAGAAAATGTAGATAAAAACATAAAAATGTTTGACATCGGGTGGTACCGTTATATGGAGGCTATACCAAACCTTGATCTATGGGGTGATCTAACGGGTGGTACCGTTATATGGGGGCTATACGAAAACTGGTTTTTGGTTTCATATTCATGTATTGTCATCCAAATCCGAAAAGTGTTTTAGTTCGATTGGTCAACTACAACTGTGTGAAACATGAGTTACCAGATTTGAAAAGCAAATGAGATAAAACACTCTAAAAATGGACCAATATTGGCTTTCATATTTATGTGTTGTCATCCAAATCTGAAAAGTGTGCAAAGTTTAAGTTCGATTGGTCAACTGCAACTGCGTTAAAATGAGTTACCAGATTTGAACTAAACGTTGGTGTCCGTTAAAAAACACTGTAAAACCACTTCAAGTCTTGCTTCAAAATGTCAGCATCATTTAATGGTAGACGCGGATCAAATTTTGCAAAGTCATACATTGAAGATAAGATCCTTATTTATTTGGCTACTACTTTAACTTTGACATGAAAATCGTAAAAAGTGTGGTTTAATAAAAAACCGAGAGAAAACAAAAAAAGTCACGTTGGCATCAGCCCTTTTTTACCCGTTTTTTAACAAATATATAGCCACAGCTTCCACGCAAATTAATTTTTAAGGCCAATATTTTTTGCCAAGTTTAAAAATATTTCATTTTATCCAAAACCATTTAATTTGTATAATATACAACAACAACTACAACGAGCTATAAAGGGGTAAACTTTGGCTTCAAATATCTTAAACTTTCAAAAATATTGGCTATATATGTATCTGACTTTAATTGTATACTGATGTAAAACGCCCTACAAAATAGAGCTTTTTACCGTGTTAACCTTCTTTGTGATGATTTATTTGACATGTAAGCAATGAAATTGACATTTGAAAACCAGTGGGTTTGTTGAATCCAGTTATATAAAAAAGGTAATTTAAGACACATTACGTTTAAATTTACGAAATGCACTCGAGTTCAACTGTAAATTCCGTATGACGTATAATATGGAGCAGTAGAATCGACAGTTGAATTCGAGTGGATTTCGTAAATGTAAACGTAGTATAACATCTGTTTCATCAATTAAACGAGATACATAAGCAAGAATCCTTTGGTCAAACGTGTTTGTGGTTTGATTCAAACATCAAACATTTATGCTGTACGTTTCGAAAATATATTGTGAATGGGAAACATGTAAACAAACAAGCAAGCAATGACAATTAATTCATTAGAAAAGAAATCCTAAAACCTTAAATTCAAACTTGGCATTAGAGCTTGCTTCGGCTAAAAAACTAATCCTACAACAATTTGTGAAATCAGGTACATATTTACAGATTAGCTCTTATAAGCATATTTATAAGATTTTGGGTATTTTGGGCCCATTGTCTATACTATCATTCGCTATAAAATTTCGTATTTAAGGTTCTAGGGAATATTTTAAGGGTATACAGTTTTTTTTTTTGCTATTTTGGGACAGTCTAGTGCTATTTTTGTTGCATTTATTTTATCGATACAGACGCTTCTTTTTATACATATTTTAAGTTGCATTCTTTTCGAACTTCTTTAATTGTTATAATTCTGAAATTTGAAATGAAGATTATTGATGGAGAGTATTCTTACTAAATGGTTTTCGCAAATTCCAGCTATAAGCGTACAAGTTACAAAATTTGGTACCAATTGCATATTTTGAACGGATATAGCAAGAATCTTGTAATTTGGTATGTGAATCAAGGTTGGGAAGTAGTGTTGATATGTGTAGAAATGGTTTTGGAAATTCGTATTAATGTGTACGAAAAGTACTAAGTAGTACTAAATTTGGAACCATTTGTTATGTTGTGAATGGATAGAGCTAAACGCTTTAAATTAGATACGAGAATCAATATTGGAATGTTGGGTTTGTATAAGAAAGTGGTGTTGGAAATGTGTACACATGCGTACTTACGAAAAGTAATAAATGGTACTAAGTATGGTACAATATGGATTTGGGTGAACCGAATGAGTTGGAATGTTGAAATTTAGAGTTAATTAGGATTGAGATATGGAGTTAGTTTTGGAAATTATTATGTATCTGTACGAAAAATACTACATTTTATACAAATTCTCTTTGCGCCAACGGATAGAGATGGAATACTGACATTTGGAATTACGATTGCTGTTGCAGCGTAGGATTGATGTCGTTTTGAAAATTCGTACTTATGGGCACGAAAAGTACTAAAAGGTACTAAATTTTGAAACTTTTTTGTTTTTCTAAAATATAGAACGGGAATTCTGAATTTTATTATTTAGAGGACTGTTGTTGTATAGAACGCAGAAGAAAGAGATTTCGGGTTTTGTAAGGGATTTGGCAGCCGTAACTACTTACAAATCCCCCAACTAACAAAGGCATGTCGCGCTGAATTACTAGTTAGAATAATTAGTTATTCTACGGCCACTGGAAGTTGAAAAATAAGCTATATGATAAAAAAATATTTTTTTTTTATATTTAGAACAGTTTAGGTGGAATTTGTTTTCAATTTCAAGACGCTTCATATTTATAACCTATACCACGATGTGGAAAAGGGTATTATAAGTTTGTTTTGGTAAAAATTCATGTAACACCGCGAAATATTCGTCGGAGACCCCCAATGTGGTATACCAATCTTCATATCTCGACGAGATAAAGCGATTTTGAGATGTGTGGCCGACCGTCCGTCCGTCTGTCCATTATAAATTGTAAACACGCTCCAGGCCGCAATTGTGGACCGATCGTCACGAAATTTTGTATGGAGGTCGGGTTCAGATCAAAATAGATCCCTATTCTTATTGGTGATGATCGTGAAATATTTAGCGGGTGAAATGGACCAAAAACATAATGTTTATCCAATTTTCTAGCGGCTTTGTAGGTTTCAATAGTAGTCCGATCAACGCGTAATTTTAAATAAGGTAAGAGTATATCACAAAGGAGAAGCTTGCAATTTGAGATGGCGATCGGATAATATTTAGAGGGTTAAATGGACCAAAACTTTTGTGTGAAAATTGTTAAAATTTTTTATATACAGCTTATATCTTAATTCCTGGAAGTGACATTTGGACAAGTGAGATATACTTGAAAGTGGAACGCTTGACCTTTCAATTGATGCCAATTATGTTGGTGTGCATGATCAGATAACAGAGTTACAGCCTAATATATTCCATTATTTGTTTGTAGTGTAATAATAAACTCGCTAGAAGTCGCAATTATACATCAATATTCACGAAATTTTGCACCGGTTAAGAGTATAGGTCGAAAAAGATGCCTACAATTTTGAATGATGATCTGATATTCTTTAGCGGGTGTGGCCATTACTTTTGTATGAAAAATATATAAATTTTATTTTTGGTCGATATTTTAATTCCTTGAGGACATATATATTTCGCAAAGTAGCCTACATATGGAAAAAACTACTGACCTTTCCTCTGATGCAAATTGCAATAAAGTGTTTGCTAGATAACGGGCCTACTACCTAATATATAATGGGTTCTGTGTAGAGAACCACATTTTTATCATATGCTACTTATTTACTCTTCAAAAGTTTATGTAACACCACGAAATATTCGTCCTAGACCCCTTATTTGGTATGCCGAAATTCATATCTCGACGAGATAAAGCGATTTAGCGATGTGTGTCCGTCCATTAAAAATTGGAAACAGGCTTAAGGCCGCAATTATGGACCGATTTTAACGAATTTTTTAGGGAGGTTGGGTTCGGGCCAGAATAGAAATGATTAGTTTTTGGGAATGATCGTGAAATGGACCAAGAACAAAATTTTAACCAATTTTGTAGCGGCTCCGTAGGTCCAAATAATAACCCGCAAAATTTTAAACAAAGTTTGAGTTTATGATGAAGAAGAAGCGAAGATCAGATAATACTTAGCGGGTTAAATGGACTGAAACTTTTGTGTGAAATTGGTAAAAATTTCAATAACGGAAGTAGTAGTACTACATAAGTGGGTTTCATTGCATTTTAATTTGTGTGAACTAAATTTTCCTTTCCTGCTACAAAAATGTCTTTGTCATGCTAGATAACTTTTTGGTTTTGGTCATAAGTATTATACATTACATCTCTGATATTTGATAATTAAATTTTCACAATCATTGAAAAGAAGTTCCATGAAGAACGATTGTCCAGGGATAGTGTTGCAGGGTATCACATGGTCGGCCCCGTCCCGGCTATAGCCTTTGCTCACTTGTTTGATTTCGTTTGTCGTTACAAAGTCCTTTGTCGAAGAAGGAAAAAGGAACATTTCTAGAAATGTGTATCCATCGACAGAAAAATCCCTGAAGATGAAATTCAATGTAATTTCGAAATATTGGAAATAATATGCAATAAATAAAATATAAACTTTAACCTCAATAATCTTGATTTTATTATCATTCGAAAGGTCGAACCAAACATAAACAGCCCAATTATGAGTATTAACTCCCGTGAGTTTTCTCACCTTTTCCTTTAAGTTGAAACGGCTGAAAGACAAAACTCACGGGGAGTTTACATTCATAATCACCCTGAATAATACGACAGAAAAATCCGTTTTGTACAATAGGCATTCACTAATTAGTAGCAAGAGACCAGTTTCAAATAATCTCAATGGGCGACACTGCGGTGGAACAGAATTATATCATGAAAAATGGTTGATATAGTTTTTTTTTGCAAATTTTAAACATAATAAAGAATTTGTAATTGTTATGATGTTCAAAATAGTTCATTACAAAAACGTGTTAGAAACTATATACAAAAATTTAAAACCACAAAATTAAGCAACGATTTTATCTTTTATTGTTGAAGTGCTCTTATCAAAAATTTCAAAAACAAACGATCGCAAGAATGTTTTTTCTAGATGTTGTTTATAAGCCAAAGTATTGGACGTAATATGCAACAAACGTTCATCAAATACAAATAAACATCTTGTTCTGAACTCAGTAACACTTGCAGTCAGCCTAAAATTACGAATAAACACTTAAACAACACTTTAAAACATAACAACAACTATGCGGAAAATTGCTCAAAAAGTCTAACGTGTTCATCAGTCTTTATACTTTCAAATATGTTGGACAATAAGTATACCAATGTAGTTAAATAATTCTCTGTAATACTTCCTCCAAATACTTTACATATTTCTTGAAATATTTAAAACATTTTACAATTTTATTCAAAAACAAGTGAGCCAAGGCTATAGTCGGGTCGGGGCCGGCTATGTAATACCCTACACCACTACCCCCGTACATAAGCTTTTGACTAATGAAATTCAAAATATTAAAATTGGGATAGCTTAGCGCCTTTGCTCTGAATGTCTTCATTAACACAGGTCAATTTTTTTGAAACGCATTTAAGTGCATCGACCGTACAACCCAAATAAAAAAATGGAAAAGTGGGATGTATGCCAACCATCAATAGGCTTCTTTCTCTGTTAGACCCCCATCAACCCCCAACATTTCGTGAGGATCCGATCAAAATTTCGTAGTGTGATTGCACAAAAATGGAAAAAGGGATGCATTACCGACTATTGCGAAATCTCCGTTGTTTGACCACCTATGATAACCTACTTCACATCGTTGTAAAGGTGATATTTTCTACTTTCCTTGCCAGGTTTTGCTTTCGATATACCTCCTACAGAAGGGAGATATTAACTTTGAAATAAAACGTTGGTCTTTTTTCCAAATATTTTTTTCACATTCCGACCCCTGAATGATATCCGCCCATTATCAAAAATCAAAGGGGTTTTTCCTCTGTGGGACCCCCAATAACACCCAAAATTTCGTGACGATCCAATTAAAATTGCGACCTGTGGAAAGTGGAAAAATGGATGTATTACCGACTATTGCGATATCTCCGTTATTTGGATACCTACGCCAACCTATTTTACATCATTGTAATGATGGGATTTTTTACTTTCATTGTCAGACTTTGCTTTTGGAAGGTCTCGAACCAAAGCTGTGATATTCGTCATTATTATTAAAACCGCAAAAATGAAAAGTTGTGTTCTATTAGAAGCTATTGCGATATCTTCGTTGTTTGACCACCTACGACAACCTACGTTGCAAAGGTGATATTTTCTACTTTCATTAGCAGGTTTTGCTTTTGATATACCCCTTTTAGAAGCGGAGATATTCGCTTTGAAATAAAACGTTGACTTTTTCTCCAAATAAGTTTTTTCCCATTCCGATCCCTGAATATTATCCGACCATCACCAAAATCTTCTTTCTCTGTAGGATCCCCATTAACCCCAAAAATTTTGTGACGATCCGATCAAAATTGCGACCTGTAGCGTGATTACAAAAAAAAAATGAAAAAATGGGATGTATTGCCGACTATTGTGATATCTCCGTTATGTGGCCACCTACGCCAACCTACTTTGCATCACTGTAAAGATGGGATTTTCTACTTTCATAGTCGGACTTTGTTTTTGGAAGATCCCCAACCGAAGCTGTGATATTCGTCATTATTATTAAAATCGCAAAAATAAAAAGTTGGGTTCTATTAGCGGCTATTGCGACATATTCGTTGTTTGATCACCTACGAGAACCTACTTCACATCATTAGAAAGGCGATATTTTCTACTTTCATGGCCAGGTTCTGCTTTTGGTATACCCCATACTGAAGCTGAGATATTCGCTTAGGAAAAAAACGTTGTCTTTTTCTCCAAATAAGTTTTTTGCCCATTAGCACCCCTAAATATTATCCGACCATCACCAAAATCAATAGGCTTCTTCATCTGTGTGACCCCCATTAACCCTCAAAATTTCGTGACGATCCGATCAAAATTGCGAGCTGTTGCGTGATTTCCAAAAAAGTGGAAAAATGGGATGTATTACCGTCTATTGCGAAATCTCCGTTATTTGGTCACCTACGCCGACTTAGTTTACATCGTTGTAAAGATGGAATCTTCTACTTTCATAGCCAGGCTTTGCTTTTGGAAAGTCCCCAACCAAAGCTGTGATAATCGTTATTGTAATTAAAATCGCAAAAATGAAAAGTTGGGTTTTATTTGCGACTATTGTGATATCTTCGTTGTTTGATCACCTACGAGAACCTACTTTACAACATTAGAAAGGTGATACTTTCTACTTTTATTGTCAGGTTTTGCTTTTGGTATACCCCGTATAGAAGCTGAGATATTTGCTTTGGAAAAAAACGTTGTCTTTTTATCCACATAAGTTTTTTGCCCTTTCCGACCCCTAAATATTATCCGACCATCACCAAAATCAATAGGCTTCTTCCCCTCCGGGACCCCCATCAACATCCGAAATTTCGTGACGATCCGATCAAAATTGCGACCTGTAGCGTGATTACAAGGTTTAGATGGACAGACGGACAGACGGACGGACGGACGGACTGACGGACGGACACACATAGCCAGATCGACTCAGCTCGTCGAGACATTCATTTTGGTATATATAAGTATGGGTCTACGACCAATATTTCGATGCGTTACAAACTTTTTGGCCAAAACCAACTTATAATACCCTCCCCACATAGTGGTGTAGGGTATAAAAATGCAATAGTGCATTTAATAGAAGCTCTTTTTTTGACATTTTTACCGCAGGTCGTACTCGCAGCCCCTATTTCGAAGGTTACGTTATTTTTCGAAAGAAAGAAACATTTTTTAGGAATAACAAGTAAGAACGGCGTTATGTATTGAAGTAAAATGGAACAATTAGTTTACTTTCCTTTACTTTCATATATGAAGGCATGTAGCAATACCGACATATTTCAGGCGACAAGTCTTGGGATATTGGGGCACATTTTCAAAATACCGAAAATCGGTATGTACGCTTTCATAAGACCTACGAGTATATACTGGTAATTCTAATACCTAATTTCAGCAATTTCGGTTGGATATTGAGGTCACAACCTCCATAATACCGAAAAAAAATCGGGATATACTCCACTATCTTGGTTATATAAAGGCGTGGTTCAATACCAACAACTTTCAGATGGAAAGTTTTATACACCCAACGAAGACTAAATACCAAATATCATCGGTTTCGGTAAAATATTGAGGCCACAACCTTCAAAATATCAAAAACTCGGTGTACCGTTCTATGGGAGCTATATGAAGACCGACAAATTTCAGATGAAAGGTTTTATACCCACAGTGAAGACTATAAACCAAAATTTAGCCATTTTAATGGATATTGAGGCACAACTTTTTAAAATACACAAAAACCGTAGATATGTTTTTTGGGAGCTATATGAAGACGTGGACTTATACTGATAATTCTCTTCTGTTTTACACCCCCATGGTAAACTATACATATCCCGAATTTCTGCCATTTTAGTGGGATATTGAGGCCACGACCTTCGAAATACCGAAAATCGGGAGGTACCGTTCTATGGGGTCTCTATGATGGCGTGGGCCTATAGGTGGAAAGTTTTATATCCCCAGCGAAGACTGAATACCAAATTTCAGCCATTTCGGTAAAATATTGAGGCCACAACCTTCAAAATACCGAAAATCGGGGGTACCGTTCTATAGGGGCTATATGCAGATATGGACAAATTTCAGGAGGAAAGTTTTATATCCCTAACTAGGAGTAAGTTCCAACTGTCAACCATTTAGGTGGGATATTGAGGCTACAACCTCTAATATAGCGAACATCGGGAGGCAGCGCTCTCTGGGGCTATATGAAGGCGTGAACCTATACCGACAAATTTCAAGAGAAAAGTGTTATACCCACAATGAAGACTTAATACCAAATTTCATCCATTTTGGTGGGATATTGAGGACATAACCTCCAAAATACAGAAAATCAGGAAGTACTGTACTATGGGGGGCTATATGAAAGCGTGAACCTACATATATCGACCAATTTTAGATGGAAAGTTGTATATCCCCAACGAAGACTGAGGACACAATCTTCAAAATACCGAAAATCGGGAGGTACGGTTGGCGTTGACCTATGCCAACAAATTTCGCGCGGAGAGTTTTGCACACCTAACGAAGACTTAATGCCAATTTTCAGTCATTTCGGTGGAAATTGAGGCTAAAACCTTCAAAATACCGAAAATCAAGAGGTGCCGTTCTATGGGTGCTATATCAAGACGTGGACCGATATAGGTCATTTTCAATACCAAACATCCTAGGAGTAATAGAAATTTCTATACCAAGTTACAAAGGTCTATCTTAAAAATTGCGAGCTGTATCTTGATTTCAATAGACAGACGGACATGGTTATATCGACTTAGAATTTTATGCTGATCAAAAATATACGGCGAATATTTCGATGTATTACAAACGGAATGACAAATTTAATTATACCCTCCATATTATGCTGGAGGTAATAAAAATGCAAAATCATTTTTGCTCCTCAATCCCTATGTAGAATCAAAAACAAGTAGCTTAAAATCCATGCTGGTTTGTTTTGTTCGAAGTGAATGATGGGGATGCTGTTGTTGTGATGCTGTGTGTTTTTGTCGTTGATACAACGCACCACGTTTGGTTCGATGGCTGACTGGCTGGCTGGTTGATGACTGATGTGTGATGGTCCATTCGGGATTCACTTGTCTGGATTGTCGGCAAACATTTGAAACTTTCCGATTGTCGGTTTAGTTGAGTACGAGACGAGCAACGCGCACGATAACGGTTACGGAAAACGAAGAAAAATTAAGCGAAAACAAGACAATAAAAAATTGTGTGGCAAAAAGAAAAAATTCCTAGATGATGATGATAATGGAAACGTATTGAAGTGAAGATAGAAATTGAATACGACGACATGTGAAAAAAAAACAAAAACTTAAATAATTTATTGCAAAAAAAAACCAACTAGCCATACTTTGAAATTCCCTCCAACTGTTTTGATTCTATCTTAGACCGGAGATAAGTAAAGACGCGCGCGAATTTACCAGAAAAGAAAATAACAAAAACAAATAAAAGAAAAACAAAGTGATAACAAACAATCTCACAGATACAAGCAAATAAATATTTGTTCCAAATTATTTGTTGTTTGCTTCTTCTTCTCCAGGTGATGAGGAGGAAGTTGAACTAACGGTAACTATTCAACAACTCCAAGTACAAGTAAAACATTGTCCTACAAATCACTATTTTCCTTATCGCGCTGTTGTGTTCGAAGTTCGTAACGTTAAATGAAAAACGCGTTAGTGTCTGTGTACGGTTAAACATCCGATCTGAGCATTGCAACGCAATACCAAAACGGAAAACGGAAGTGATTCGCTGTTATTTTTGTTGGTTGCTTCATTGCAATTTGTGAATTGGTGCGTTGGTGTTGGTAGTTTGAAGCTTCGCATTGCTTAACGCTACGCTCCTTGTTATTGTTGTGTTTAAACTTGGCAGATATTTGATTTTTTCTCGTTGTTTTCGGCAATATTATAACCGTTATTTGATTTATTAACAGTGAAACGAATTTTCGTGTAAACAGTAGCAAACAAAGGGTGAACAAAATTGCAATTCTTTTAGTCTGTTGTTTTTCTGTTGCAAGAAATTCTTTTAATACGAATCTGAGGGCTTATATTCTCGGTACTCAAATAAAAAGGGGCAAAATAAATTTAGTTATGCCATGCTGTTTTAGTGTTTGATTTGCCCGTACAAACACACACGCACACACTCAAACATACACATCGAAATTAAATTATAGTAAATAGTGCTGCATTTTTTGTTTAAATCTGCCGGATTTTTATACTGCTGTTTGTTGCTGGCAATAGTAAGGTAAGTGTATATCATTTAAATTGTGTTTTTTGTTTTGTTGATAAGTGTGTCGAAACGAAGACAAACATTTTAAAAAATGCAGCAGTTGTGTTGATGAATATAGGAATTGTTATTTTTTGTTGATTAGGACAAAGATTATTTTTTTTGTCAGATAATTTTATATTAATTCCTCTTTCGATTTGGAGTTTATGATATTTTTTACTTGTCATTATAGCTTTTTAAACGCTCATCCTTTAGGATTAATATGATCCAAAATGTGTATAATCGAAATAATGGTTTTAGACCCTAAGTATGTTTGGACCAAATTCGTTTCAGACAATTTGAATTCGATTTAATTCTGTCCGTCCATCTGTCTGTCAATCGATAACTCTCGAACGAATCAACCTATTCGGTTCAAAATTTGGCTTTCGTAATATTTTGTCCAAACTTAGTTTAAATTCGAAGATGGGTTATATCGATCCACTCCTTCCGGTACCTCTCCAACAAAAGTTCGGAAATGTTATGTACCCGATATAGATCGGGTAAAATGGTACGCGCTATTTCTCATAGACGTTGCAACCGATTTGGTCCAAACGTTGGATCTATAAATATTGTCGAAACTTAGTTTATGTTCAAATTTGGGCCCTATCTGTCCAATCCTTGTGGTACCCCCATATAAATGTTCAAAATTTTTGTGTGGTTAAGGGTCTGTTCGAGGATCCTTTGGACATTTTTACCGAAGGTTTTCCAAGTGGCCCTTTTTACAGCGATATTATGTTTTTCGTAGGCTAGTATCGTATTCGTTATCCCCGGAAATTGTTGAGCTTTAATCCTATCCATACTTTTGTCGGTTCATACCCCCAAATTTTAAAAACTTCCGTAAATACATATTTTTTTTGGGAAAAAATAATTTCAATACACACAGGCTGAGGGTATATGTCTGTCGACAAAGTCGACTGATATTTTTTTACTTGGTAAATTGCATTTTAGTGAAATTTTTTAAATTTTGGGGGGAAGTACTAGAATTTGTGGACCGTATTGCCCATCTTCGAACTGAAATTAAGTTTGGACAAAGTACGACAAAGGTAAAATTTCGGACCAAATCGGTTGACCAGTTCTAGTGCTATAGTACGCTCCTGCCATGGTGTCATAGGTGTCATAGGGATTTTTACAACTTTCGGGATATTTTCTAAGGAAGTATTTATTTGTGCCCCGAAAAAAAACATGTAACGGGGGTCAGTGAGTGCAAGTTGCTTCAGCAAAAGTTAAAGTGATTCGAAAGCCAAAAGCTTGGACCAAATCGGTTGATCCGTTTGAGAGTTATCTTACGCACCAACCACAACACACGGTGTCATAGGGTTTTTTTTCATCTTTAAGTTTATTTTCTCAGGATGTATGGACTAGCCCCTAATGAGACATGTACCGTTGAAAGCGTGGCAGTGAATACAAGTTGTTAAAACAAAAATTAAAGCGATTCGAGACCAGATCCAAAACTGAACTTTTCCGAAATTTTGTGTGGGAGGTTCCCGAAGGAGTGGACCGATAAAGTCTATACTAGAACCTCATCTAAGTCTCATAGAAATTTCACGATGTACGTGTGTGTACGAAAAGTACTATATGGTACTTATTAGGTACAATTTAGATTTGAGGGGAACGGATAGAGCTGGAAACCTAAAATTAGGAATTAAGATTACTGGTGAATAGTAGGATTAAACAATAAACAGCTTTGGGAATTCGTACTTATATGTACTAAAAGTTCTAAATGTTACTAAGCTTTGAATTGGATGAACAGATAGATGTGGAATTCTGAATTTTAGAATTATGATTACTGTTGGAATGAAGGATTGAGATAGTTTTGGAAATTTGTACTTATGTGTACAATGTGGTACTAAATTTGGAACAATATGGATTTGTTGAATGCTTCGAGCTAAAATCCTGAAATATAGAATTAAGGTTACTGTTTGAGTATACTGTTTGAGTATACGTATACACGATTAAAAATTCTCAATTCTTCATATATTATAAGGACACCACTTGAGTGGGGTTATTGGAACTTTTGGGCGATTATTTGGGGGTGTATGGCGAATAAAATTATATTGTTGTAATAGAGACAATTAATGATATATGCACTAATTTGCACGTAAGGGCAAGATTGGAGCTCTCCTTTACGACGGTACAATTTTTTCGAGGACAAGTACATACTTTCTGCGATAATGCCATAAACACTCCAAGAACTTTCGCATGGAGTTTCTGATTGTTCCAAACTTTGCACATCGTATTATTTCATCCAGTCATGTGTCAAGTTGGAATATGGACTAAATCGGTCCACTCCTTCGGGTACCTCCCACATAAAATTCCAAAAATGTGAAGTTTGATGGTAAGGTCACATTAGGCAAATGTTTGCTCCATTGACAGTTAGTGTACGCTTACTGAGAGCAAGTTAGCGTAAATAATGCATTGAAATTTATGATCACTTGCTCTCAGTAAGCGCCAATGATTGTAGCAGGAGCAAATATTTGCCTAATGTGGCCTTGCCTTAACAGTTCCTTTGGGATTGTTTTTAAATTTTTTCAGATGCAGGTTGTCCTAGCACATTTTTTGGAGTAAGTCCATATTTCCCGAGATAATGGTCCAAAAGCTCAAAAAAAAAAAAATCCTGCAAACACATACCAAAATGGGTAGTGTGTCAAAAAAAAAAAATTGAGAGTTATCAAACTGTTACAATTCTGTTCCAAACTTAATTTAAAGTAATTTAACCCATTTCGTCCCGAGACAAATTTTTATTTATTTTTTAAGAAAAAATTGTTTTTTCTACTAATGTCAAAAATCTACTCAAAAAAAATTTAGATTCGTTTTTCCGGGAAATGGTGTTCGAAATTTCGAACACTGGCGCGAACACTCTATATGCAGATGTGTAATAGTTTTAATGTATTTGCTGTTTTATTGATTTATTTTATCATTTTCAGGGTTTAGCTACATTATCCTACAGAAATGGTTGTAATTCAATACATATTTAGTCTTCTTTAGGGCTAATAAACTTTTTTCCAGAAATTTGTCAGCACTGGTCCGTGTTTTATATAGCCTCAGTAGAACGGCACCACCCGCCATTAGGGGGTTTTCAGGATTTTAGCCGTACTATCCTACAGAAAACGCTGAAATTTAGTATTTAGTATTCTATGGGGCTATAATAACTTTTCCCCCTAACTGACATATAGCATAACAACCAGTGTTCGAAATTTCGAACAGTCAACTTTGCTCATATGTAAAGTCGCACTTGCGCATGTAAATCATGTTTTTATACCCTACACCACTATGTGGTGAGGGTATTACAAGTTGGTTTTGACCAAAAAGTTTGTAACTCATCGAAATAATGGTCATAGACCCATACTTATATATACCAAAATTAATGTCTCGACGAGCTGAGTCGATTTGGCTATGTGTGTCCGTCCGTCAGTCCGTCTGTCCATCTAAACCTTGTAATCACACTGCAGGTCGCAATTTTGATTGGATCTTCACGAAATTTTGGATGTTGATGGGGGTCCCGGAGGGGAAGAAGCCTATTGATTTTGGTGATGGTCGGATAATAATTAGGGGTCGGAATAGGCAAAAAACTTATGTGGATAGAAAGACAACGTTTTTTTCCAAAGGGAATATCTCAGCTTTTATATGAATGTAGAAAATATCGCCTTTCTAATGATGCAAAGTAGGTTCTCGTAGGTGATCAAACAACGAAGATATCACAATAGTCGCAAATAAAACCCAATTTTTCATTTTTGCGAGTTTAATTATAATGACGATTATCACAGCTTTGGTTGGGGACTTTCCAAAAGCAAAGCTTGGCTATGGAAGTAGAAGAGCCCATCTTTACAATGATGTAAACTAGGTCGGCGCAGGTGACCAAATAACGGAGATATCGCAATAGTCGGTAATACATCCCATTTTTCCACTTTTTTGGAAATCACGCTACAGGTCGCAATTTTGATCGGATCGTCACGAAATTTTGAGTGTTAATGGCGGTCACACGGATGAAGAAGCCTATTGATTTTGGTGATGGTCGGATAATATTTAGGGATCGTAATGGCCAAAAAACTTTTTTGGAGAAAAAGACAACGTTTTTTCCTAAGCGAATATCTCAGCTTGAATATGGGGTATACCAAAAGCAGAACCTGGCCATGAAAGTAGAAAATATCGCCTTTCTAATGATGTAAAGTAGGTTCTCGTAGGTGATCAAACAACGAATATATCGCAATAGCCGCTAATAGAACCCAACTTTTTATTTTTGCGATTTTAATAATAATGACGAATATCACAGCTTCCGTTGGGGATCTTCCAAAAACAAAGTCTTACTATGAAAGTAGAAAATCCCATCTTTACAGTGATGGAAAGTAGGTTGGCGTAGATGGCCACATAACGGAGATATCACAATAGTCGGCAATACATCCCATTTTTTCATTTTTTTGTAATCACGCTACAGGTCGCAAATTTGATCGGATCGTCACGAAATTTTGGGAGAAAGAAGCCTATTGATTTTGGTGATGGTCGGATAATATTCAGGGGTCGCAATGAGAAAAAATATTTGGAGAAAAGACCACCGTTTCATTTCAAAGTTAATATCGCCCTTCTGTAGGAGGTATATCGAAAGCAAAACCTGGCAAGGAAAGTAGTAGTAGGTTGCCATAGGTGGTCAAACAACAGAGATATCGCAATAGTCGGTAATGCATCCCTTTTTCCATTTTTGTGCAATCACACTACGAATTTTTGATCGGATCCTCACGAAATTTTGGGGGTTGATGGGGGTCTAACAGAGAAAGAAGCCTATTGATGGTTGGCATACATCCCACTTTTCCATTTTTTTTTTGGGTTGTACTGTCGATGCACTTAAATGCGTTTCAAAAAAATTGACCTGTGTTAATGAAGACATTCAGAGCAAAGGCGCTAAGCTATCCCAATTTTAATATTTTGAATTTTATTAGTCAAAAGCTTATGAACAGGGGTAGTGGTGTAGCGTATCACATAGTCGGCCCGACCCGACTATAGCCTTGGCTCACTTGTTTATATTTTGTGAAACGGTTACATATATTGGCAATAATTCCCCATGAAGGGAAGCATTTTTTGATATAGCCCCACAGATTCTATAGTCCTGCAGATTGTAGGTATTTTGAAGCAAACTTGTGATACGAAATCAATATATTTTATATACGGCATAATTATTGTGCTTGCACCTTTTTTTGGTCATAGGATGAGGCCATATCTCCGTCAACACAGCTGACTGATACTTTCTTACTTGTTTAGTTTAGATAGGATGTTCTGTCCGGGTAAACTTTTGCAATTTAATACTTTTAACTATGACATTGTAGTATATCACAGATAGTGAATGATGCGTTTCTATCAACTTCTATAACAGAATATTGACAGCATAATATGAGAGACTATCTTCTTGTTTGAAACCTCGTTCGGTGAGGTTCCAAGCTAATGTAATCTGATCGCTTTGAAATATGAAGATCTGGTCATTGTTAGATTTATCCGGTATAAAGCAGCATTAATGATTCTATTAAAATTGGAATTAAGTATTTCACTAGGAAATCAGGGAATTCAAAATTTTGCTATGTTCTAAATCGCATACAATTTACACACATGTCCGACAGTTTATTAAAAACTACATTAATTGTCTTTTCCAACATTTAATTTGTATGTACATATGTATGTCGAAATAACATTTGATGCAATGCTGGCGGGGTACTGTATCAAAACGATCTTAAAGAAGGAGTAACAAATAAGCGGCATAATATAAAAGTAAATAAATTAAATGTAATGATTGGGACAGAGCATCCATCCATCCCCTTTTCCAATTAAATATAGGCGCACAAGAAATAACAATAAATAAAAATAACAACAAATAAATAAAGGCTGACCCTTGTTACTGTAATCGTCAAATACGTTTGTGACAAAACAACAACGACAACCAAAACAATTATTAATTCGTTTAATTAATGCAAGATAAGGCCTATGCCATGAGTGTATGTGCGTGTGTGTGTATGCCAAGGTCATTGTGTATCACGTTTCATTTTAAATTCAACACTTAATCCTCTGCTATTTCATTCGACATCAATGTTTGGCATGTCTGAGTGATGTGATATTAGATAGGGAGAGAGTAGAATATTGTGATGATAGAATATTTATTGGTTGCTATTGCCATTGATGCGACCGACCGACTGCTGCTGCTGTTGCTGCCAATGCTGTTGTTATTATTATTATTGTTGTTTTGTGTTTTTTTTGTTCATTTTGAGATTCTTTATTCTGGGTTCTTATCAGTTCAGTCAGTATGTGACCATCCATACAGTAGGTACTATCTATGTTATTATATTTTCTACTCTGCCATACAGGCAAACATTCAATATGCATGCACGCACACATTTGAATGATAGCAATAGATTATGGTCATCAGCAGCAACATCATCATCCTCCTCAATGTGCTATCATCAGCATCATCATTGCTATCTCTGTAGAAACGTATACGATTTTTTTGTTTCAAAGCAAAAAAACCCACACCATAGAGGAGACTAGGGGGAGACAGACGGACACCCAAAGTAAGTCTGCTTATATTTCATCAATAAATTTGTTGACAATACAAAATGTTTTATAGTCTGTCGTGTGGACAAAGAGCAATGCATCCCACAGTCTTTGTGTGTAGTTCTTAAATAAATTTACAAGTTTACAAATATGAGCTTTGTTAAAATCTGTAACTAGGCAGATTGATTAGTTCGATTATTACAATCAAAGTACTTCCAATCGATTAAGTTTTGATATGAGAATAAAAATTGATTTTTTTTAGAAATACGTTGTTAATATATTGTTTCCAAAAATAAAATATATATGGCAAAAACCAAAAATCCTTTGCAATTCCATTTGAAAAAATTAAAAAAAAATATTTTTGGCTTAGAGGCTAAGAAAAAATTCTGGTTTCAAATCTGTTAGCGTTCACAAAATTGAACAATGCGCGCAAAACTTATAGCGGTTTTTATCCTCATATAAAGAAAAAATATTTAAAAGTATCTTATTTGTTGTTATGAGAAAATGTATGCGTAAATCGTTAGCAACATTCCATATCTATTCGTAGATGTTTAAATAGTTATTAAATTTATTATTATTTTAGCGGAAAATTAACAAATAATAAAAAAATTTAAGTAAATCCAAATTATCCTGTCCCAGACTACGTACAAACCCTCAAAAAATAAATTAAACAAGTAAGAAAAGCGTTAAGTTCGGCCAGGCCGAACTTTTTATACCCTCCACCACGAACTGTATAGAAGTGAATAGGAACAATTAGTTTTATTTCGTTTATGAAAGTACTAAACTTTTCCTTTTATTGCGGGAGGAGTACATACATATATCTCAACTGAAATTGTACAAAACCGATTAGACCTAGACGTGGATATTCTGGATTTGGATAGTTAACAACACCGGGAGCACCGTTCTATGGAGGCTGTATAAAACGTTAACCTGTACCGATAAATTTCTGGAGGAAAGTTTCGTAACTCCAGCGAAGACTCAATACCAAATTTCAGTTATTCCCATTGAATTTTTTTTAATTGTTCCACAAACATCCCATAAGGGAGAAGGTAGTCTTCTCTCATATCAATGAGTGCACCCCGATTCATATTAGCTCAATGATATGCAACCTACAGTTTATCGCCTAGTCCGAACGGCGTGTCTAAGACACCACTTTTTGTAGAGAAGTTTTACATGGTTGAAATACTCAGGAAATGTCGCCAACATTACTAAGGGGTATTTTGCCACCGTTGAAAAGTATTTTGATGTTGCCTGGCCGGGGAATCGAACCCACGACCCTATGTGTGCAAAGCGGGTGTG
Source organism: Musca autumnalis (assembly GCF_047663935.1). Classification (NCBI taxonomy): domain Eukaryota; kingdom Metazoa; phylum Arthropoda; class Insecta; order Diptera; family Muscidae; genus Musca; species Musca autumnalis. The sequence goes on from NW_027411644.1 coordinate 324,309,284, forward strand.
CATACCATTGCACCACGGTGGCACCCATTGAATATTGTGGCTAAAACTTTCAAAAATACCGGAAATTGGGAGGGGTCTTTCTATAGGGGTATATAAAACCATGGAACAATACCGGAAATTTTCAGGTGGGAAGTTTTCTACCATCAACGGAGATTAAATATTAAATTTCATCCGTTTCGATGGGATATTGATGATAAAATCCCGAAAGTCGGGAAGTATGCTTCTATGGGGGTTATTTGAAGAAAAGGGCTTATACTGATAATTCTGGGCAATTTAAATACTAAATTTTAGTCATGTCGGTGGTATATTGAGGCCACAACATTCAAAATACCGTAAATCGGAAGGTGCGGTTCATTGGGGGTATTTGAGGACTTCGACCTATACCGGCACATTTCGACTGGAATGTTTCATACTTAATACCAAATATCAGCTATTTTGGTGGAGAACGAGCTATATGTAGAAAATCGGGAGGTTCCGTTCTATGAAGGAAGACATGGGGCTATACCGACAAATTTAAGGTTGAAAGTTTTATACCCTCAACGAAGACTAAGTACCATCTTGCAGCCATTTCCGTGTTATAATGAGGCTTAGACCTTCTATATAGCGAAAATTGTGATATACCGTTCTATGGGGGTACCCCCCAAAACATACATGTATACCGACAAATTTCTGAGGGAAATTTTTGTAGCCCAGAAAAAGACTAAATACCAAATTGCAGCTACTTCGGTGAAATAATGAGGCTACAAAATTCAAAATACCGAAAATCGGGCGGTGCCGTTCTATGGGAGCTATATGAAGACGTTGACCTATACCTACTAATTTCAGGTGAAAAGTTTTATACCCACAACGAAGACTATGTACCAAATTTTAGCCATTTCGGTGTTATAAACCCTTCAAAACACCGAATATTGGAATGTAACGTTCCATGGGGTGTACATTACAGCGTGGACCGATACAGATAAAATTCTGGGAGAAAGTTTTGCATCCCAAAAGAGGACGAAATATCAAATTTCAGGCATTTTGGTAGTATAGTATAGCTAAAACCTTCAAAAATACCGAAAATTGGGAGATATCCTATGGGGACTATATGAGGGCGTGTGACCTATACCGACAAATTTCATATGGAATTTTTTATACCCCAAATGAAGACTAACCACCAAATGTTAGCCATTTCGGTGGAATATTAAGGCCACAACCTTCAAAATACCGAAAATCGGGAGGTACCGTCCTATGGGGGCTGTATGAAGGCGTGGACCTATACCTACAAATTTCCGGGGGAAAGTTTTGTACCCACAACGAAGACTAAATACCAAATTTCAGGCATTTCGCTGTGATAATGAGGCTAAAACCTTCAAAATACCGAAAATCGGGAGATATCGTCCTATGGGGTCTATATCAAAACCTGGACCTATATACACAGTTTATGGTAGAAGTATTTCTTAGCCTCTGGAAACACAAAGTACAAACTTACAACCGATTCTGTGGTCAAATGGGACTAATACATTCAAAATATCTTAAAATAACGCGTACTATACATATATGGGGCGTTATATGGGGGCTATACCTAAACGTGGACCTATATAAACAAACTTTGGGAGAAAGGTTTTCTAGCCTCTGGAGACACAAAATACAATATTACAACCAATTCGGTGATCAAGTGGGACTAATACATTCAAAATATCTTAAAATGACGCGTACTATATATGTGGCGTTATATGGGGGCTATACCAAAACGTGGACCTATGTAAACATGTTATGGTAGATATGTTTCTTAGCCTCTCGAAATGCAAAATGCAAAGTTACATCCGATTCGGTGGTCAAATGAGACTAATACATTCAACATATCTTAAAATGACGCGTACTATATATGGGGCCTTTTATGGGGGCTATACCAAAACGTGGACCTATATAAACAAAGTTTGGTAGAAATATTTTTTAGCCTCTGGAGACACAAAATACCAAATTGCAACCAATTCGGCGGTTAAATGGGACAAATATCTTAAAATTTCCTTAAAACGACGACGCGTCACGCGTCACTTTGTATGGGAGCTATACGAAAACGTGGACCTACATAGCCCGCTTTAAATACCAAAAGTCCTTCATACATATAATAGATTTTACCAAAATTTCATCCACCTACTTCAATCCGTTCGGACGCTAGAGTGATTTCCACAGACGGACGGACATGGCTATATCGATGTAGAATTGCCCGCTGATCAAGAATATATATAGTTTGTGGGGTCTACAATGATTATTTAGAGTAGTTACAAACGTAGTGACAAACTTAATATACCCCCATCCTATGGTGGAGGGTATAAAAATAATAGCACTTCTACACGAACTTGAGCCAATTTTGTAGGCATTTCTTTCTTTCGACAGTTATCGTGCCAAGCAGCCACTGTGCGATTTTCTGAGCTTTTGGGCCATCATGTGAGGTGCTTGGACTTATAATAAATAAATAATATTATATTTTTGTAATCAGAATCAAAGGAAAATTTCAACACCATCCTCGAAAAGCCCTTAAACTGCACTGTTACAAAATGTAGTCCTTTTAGAGGGTGGTACCCGATGGTATTATCCCACATATCCCATTTTGGAAGAAATTTTGTGATGTTCACAGTTTTGGATAATCAATTCGTAAATTAATAGCGCTGCTCGTAGGCCATTATCTCAGGAAGCATTATGGTTGCAATAAGAGCCGCAAGGACAATCTGCTGCAAAAAATTTCCACAAGATCCAACTTATGTAAATTGCAAATTTTTGAAATTTTGTTTGAAAGGTATCTGAATGAGTAGACCCATATAGTCCACATCTGATCCTGATCTATGTCTGATAGAAATATTACGAGAACAAAATCAAAATCTCTTAATCCGTTCCTTCTATTCTCTAGAAGATCCCTTGGGGCACCTTCTATTTTATAGAAGACAGAAGACCCCATAGAGCACCTTCTATTCTATAGAAGATCCCTTAGGGCACATATTATTCTCTAAAATATCCATTAAGGCGCCTCCTATTCTATAACAGATACCTTGGGGCACCTTCTATTCTATTGAAGGGCAAAGCGTGTTCCGTTGAAAATATCCTAGCCATCTTCTATTCTTTAGAAGATCAATTAAGCACGTTATATTCTATAGAATATCCCTTAGACGACCTTCTATTCTTTAGAAGATCCCTAAGGAAACTTTTTATTCTAGAAGATCCCTTAGAACACCTTCTATTCTATAGAACATCCCTTAGAGCGCCTTCTATTCTATAGAAGATCCCATAGGGCGCCTTCTACCCTATATATGATATCTAAGAGCATTTTCTATTCCATAGAATAGCGTTCTAGCGTTGAGGATGTCACATGAAATGCTGTCTTCTTGTCTAAAATCTTCGATGGTACTAAATTGTTCGGAGAAGTTTTTTTTTGTTTTAACTGAGGACTGGGTATCAGTTAGAGTCATCTTACGCAACCGAATGAGCTTTGCAGGAATACCATGGCTTGGAGCGTATATGACTGTCGAAGGCTGCTTTATAATGGACAAAAAGATGTAAAGTGTCAACCTGCATTTCTTGAGCGTTTTCAACATTTGCTACAAGGTAAATATCCAAAGACTTATTGATATGGCTCATTTATTTCATTGGCCATGGGCTTTTGTCGTTCACACAGTGTTTAGCCTTCCAACAATTGACCATATGGCGCCCAAAGTAAGAAATTAGTATGTGTTTGGTAAAAAGAAGTTTTTTACGTTGAGCGCCTTTGTTGAAAACTAAGCGAAGTTATGGCGCAATTGGTTTAGTTTTCAAAAATGGCGCCCAACGTAAGTATTTAGCTTAGGCTATTTTGCAATAATGACACCCAACGCAAACAACTATTTCTTTATATATCGACGCCTCCAAACAATAGTATGCTAAGTCGACTTAGCACGTTTTCAAGTTCTTTACATTTTTATATTGAGCGTCCTTTAACTTAAATTCTGTCAAATTTTGGTAATGATCGGACAATCCGAACAAAAGTTATAAACAGATATTTACTTAGCATAGTACTGAAGGTCAAAGAAATTTCCAAACTTTTAGAGCTTGTTTGGAGATGTCGAACGTCCTTTAACTTAAATTGTGGCTGTATATTTTACTGTTATAACTGATGATGTTTGGGTGTCATTATCGAACATTTACCATATGGCGCCCAACCTAAGAAATTAGTGGGGGTTAGATAGAATGAAGTTTTTAGTTTTGCGTAGGTATTGCAAACTAACCTAAGCTGTATTCTTTCAAAGGGTGCTATTGGGCTAGTTTGCAAAAATTGGCTCTCAACGTAATAATTTGGCATAGATTAGTTTTCAACAATGGCGCCCAACGTAAAGAGTTGTTTCTTTATATTTATAAAAATGTATAACTTATAATTTTTAGATGCCATCTTCGAAAATTAATTATGCCCCCAACGTAAAAATTATAATGGGTTAGATAAAATAAGTTTTCACGTTGGGCACCATAACCTGAGTACATTATCTGTATACGTTATCAGATTACCTTCTGCGTCTCTACATCAGGATATATCTGTACCAAAGCCACCATTTTGGTGTTCCAATCCTTGGTGGAATTTTCAGACGTCATTCTGGCTCCTGTAAATCTCGGTTTTCGGTTTTTTTCCATTTCTCTCTTTTTGCTGAAGAAACCACATTTATCTTCTACCCTTTTCTCCGATTTAACTCATTTCTCTCTTCGATAGCAGCATGAAACTCCAGGCCATACCATGGCCATATGGATTTTGCGCTTGTTTGCAAGGAGTGGACAATACTTTCAACAATTTGGCCAGTTGCTGTGGCTAACTATTGTGATTGTAGCGGACACAACACGAAAGTTGGATATCCAACTTTCTTGTAATGCCTGCTCGCTCTTTATTTGCTACTTTTAATCGTACACATTCGCGGAATGTCTTCCATCTATCACAATGTGATCAATTTTATTTGAAATTTTGCCTGTTAGGGCGAAGATCATTTATGGAAAGCCTAAGAGAGAGAAAGAGAGGAGAAAAATATAAATTTTATTTTTTGTTTATGTATGTCGAGATGCTTAAATCTGCTGCTTAATTTCCCGACTGTTAGGCCAATGATATTTTCCTTTCCAACATTACCATCGCCTAGATTAATTTTATGACATAAGCAGGATACTGGTCATAAAATAATAAATTTATTTTTTCCCAAAAGTTATTTTGAGCTGTGGAAGTCTTATTCATGTTGGAGTGGGTAACGTAGGTCATCCTCGTCCCTTCTTTACCCTTTACATACATGTTATATAGTTAACTTTAGGCAATTTTTGTTGCGGGAATTACAAGTTTGTCTGTGGGAGATGGCATTGGGAGGAGAAGAGTTCCCATTAACCTCCCCTCTGTCTCCAACAAACCGACACCAAGTGCCCCAAGGAAAAACTGCCTTATGTATTTTTATAAAATAATAAACTGTCAATTTAATAACATCCATTTATTGGAAATTACTTGTTACCGGCAGACATTTCTAGTAAATAATAATATTTATTTATTATATAAAATCGCTTTTGAGATTATATTATCTCTGTCACTTTACCTTCATCTCAGCTAGAACCATTTCAACACTAACAAACCTCTCTCTCCTTGTATTTATCAATATTGTTAATTGTATGTCTGTTTGTCTATCGATTGGTTGTGTTCGATTGTCAGTCATGCTGTCATGTCTTTAAGTAATGGTTTGATTTTCAAAATAAAGGAAACATGTTTTTTATACGGAATCGGGTGTCCATATACACACATACTAGTATACAGATGCAGCAACGATGAAACAACAACTGAAATCGTCGATGAAGCTTTCAACAACATCAAAGCTTCAATGATTTTGATGCCATGCATTCATTCGTCTTTGTAAGACTAACAACGCACAGTGGTTCAGAAATCTATATTTAGTGGTCAAAACTCGAAATAATTCTTTTTGTTCAACAGATAACACATTTAGCTTTCCGGTGATCATTTTTAATAGATTGGGCCAACTACAATTTACTAAAATGATCAAATCCCAACCTTAGGGTTCTTCTAAAGAATATAATATGCCTCATATAATAGAAGGTGAACTAGAGAATCTTCTATAGAATAAAGAGTTCCCTTAGGGATCTTCCAAAGAATAAAAGATTTTCTTAGGGATCTTCCAAAGGATATAAGGAGGTCTAAGGGATGTTCTATGGAATAGAACGTGCTTAATGAATCTTCTATAGAATATAAGGATCTGTTAGGGTTATTCTAAAGAATATAATGCTCTAAGGGATTTTCTATAGAATAAAAAGTTACCTTATGGATCTTTCAACGAATAGAAGGTGGTCTAAGGAATGTTCTATAGAAAATAACGTGCTTAATTGATCTTGTATTGAATAAACTGCACCCTAAGGGATCTTTTAAAGAATAGAAGGAGACCTTAGGGTTCGTCTAAAGAATATGTTTTACAAAATTGAAGGTTCCCTAGATCTTCCAAAGTATATAAGGAACGGATTAACCGATTTCGTCAAACAATTCTTTCTCGTAATATGTCGTGAACTACATATATGGGTCTACTCATTCGAGTACCTTTCACACAATAATTTGCAATTTACTTAATTTAGACCGTGTTGAAATTTGTTTGCAGCTGGTTGTCCTCGCAGATCTTATTCTTCTTCTTCTTTATTTGCATATCCGTTATCCGGATGTTAAGCGATCATACAATATTACATTTTATTACATTGTTCTTGCAAATATATAGTTTATGTGGAAAGCGATAATTGTCGGTTTTTAGCCGCTATTAGAAGACTGAGTTCATCGCGGTATCCGGTCCAGTCTTGAATATTTTTTAGCCAGGACAATTCTCTTCGACCTCTACCACGTCTTCCTTCAACTTGGGATTTGAGAATGATCTGCAGGATCTTATATTTGTTGTTCCTCATCAAATGTCCCAAATAGGAAACTTTCCGGGTTTTGATGGTTTTAATTAGCTGCCGTTGTACATTCATTCTTCGCAGAACTTCGGCATTTGACACTCGATCGGTCCATGGAATTTTGAGCACACGTCGGTATGCCCACATTTCAAATGCTTCCAATTTCTTCTCGTCTGCTGATTTTACAGTCCATGTTTCAGCCCCGTACAATAGAACAGACCATACATAGCACTTGATAAAGCGGGTTTTAAGCTCAATGTTGATGTCGTGGCTGCTTAGTACTTTTTTGTATTTGAGAAACGCTTCTCTCGCCATTTCTATACGACATCGTATTTCATTAGAAGATTGCCACTGCTCATTTATTTGTGCTCCCAAGTATTTATATGATTTTACTCTCTCTATTTCTGATTCACGGATTTTTAGTGTGGAGTTGTAGAAATTGGTACTTTTACTAACGATCATATATTTTGTCTTAGTAAGATTAATGTATAATCCGTATGAATTACTTATCTCGTTGAGGGAACTTAAGAGACTTTGGAGTCCAACTAAAGAACTCGCTATTATCATGGTGTCATCAGCGTATCGAATATTGTTAATGAATTGTCCATGTATTTGTATCCCAATCCTTTTTCCTTCTACGCATTCTCGAAATATTTGTTCAGCATATACATTAAACAATAATGGTGAAAGTATACACCCCTGTCGAACACCTTTTGATATTACTACTTCATCTGTAGTTTCACCGGATACTTCTACTGATGCTGTCTGGTTCCAGTATAGATTTTTTATGCATCTTATGTCATTGTTTTCAATGCCTATGGATGTCAGAATTTCCATTAGCTTGTCGTGTTTAACAGTGTCAAAAGCCATTTCATAGTCTACAAAACACATAAATACGTCTTTTTGGACATCGCGACACTTTTGGATTAGCACTTGAACACCAACTAGTGCTTCTCGAGTTCCCATTCCCTCTTTAAATCCAAATTGCGTTTCTCCCATTGCTGCCTCGCATCTGGGGTATATTCTTTTGTGAATTATACGTAGGAATACTTTTAAGGCGTGGCTCATTAGGCTAATTAATCTATAATCGTTGCACTTTCTGGCGTTTGCTTTCTTTGGTATGGGGACAAATGTAGATTTCAACCAATCTCGCGGATATTGTCCTGTCTCGTATATATTATTGAACAGTTTCACAAACAATTGTATATTGTTTTCATCGATTAATTTGAGCATTTCGGCGGGAATTTCATCTGGACCAACGGCTTTTTTGTCCTTTAACGATTTTACTGCATATATGACTTCTTCTTTGGTAATAGGATTTACACTTACGAGAGATCTTATTACAATGGTAAAATATTTGATGAACACTATTACTTTACGAATTGAGTATCCGATTTTGCAAAAACTTTGCGCATCATAAAATTTCTTCTAAAAAATTCTATGTTGGACAATACCTTCGGGTACCTCTCTCAAAAAGGACAACATCTTGTTAAAGTATCGTTTAAGGCCTTTTCGGGGATTGTGTTGAAATATTCATCGAAGGTAGTACATTTAATTCTGATTACAACAATGTAATTTGTTTGTGGTCAAGTCCATGTTTCCTGATTTGACGGTCCTTTCATTCAGAAAGGGTTCTATGGAAGCACCCTTTTATTCAGAAAGGGTTCTATGGAAGCACCCTTTCATTCAGAAAGGGTTCTATGGAAGCACCCTTTCATTCAGAAAGGGTTCTATGGAAGCACCCTTTCATTCAGAAAGGGTTCTATGGAAGCACCCTTTCATTCAGAAAGGGTTCTATGGAAGCACCCTTTCATTCAGAAAGGGTTCTATGGAAGCACCCTTTCATTGAGAAAAGGTCTATAGAAGCACCCTTTCTTTGAGAAAGGGTCTATAGAAGCACCCTTTCTTTGAGAAAGGGTCTATAGAAGCACCCTTTCTTTGAGAAAGGGTCTATAGAAGCACCCTTTCTTTGAGAAAGGGTCTATAGAAGCACCCTTTCTTTGAGAAAGGGTCTATAGAAGCACCCTTTCTTTGAGAAAGGGTCTATAGAAGCACCCTTTCTTTGAGAAAGGGTCTATAGAAGCACCCTTTCTTTGAGAAAGGGTCTATAGAAGCACCCTTTCTTTGAGAAAGGGTCTATAGAAGCACCCTTTCTTTGAGAAAGGGTCTATAGAAGCACCCTTTCTTTGAGAAAGGGTCTATAGAAGCACCCTTTCTTTGAGAAAGGGTCTATAGAAGCACCCTTTCTTTGAGAAAGGGTCTATAGAAGCACCCTTTCTTTGAGAAAGGGTCTATAGAAGCACCCTTTCTTTAAGAAAGGGTCTATAGAAGCACCCTTTCTTTGAGAAAGGGTCTATACAAGCACCCTTTCTTTGAGAAAGGGTCTATAGAAGCACCCTTTCTTTGAGAAAGGGTCTATAGAAGCACCCTTTCTTTGAGAAAGGGTCTATAGAAGCACCCTTTCTTTGAGAAAGGGTCTATAGAAGCACCATTTCTTTGAGAAAGGGTCTATAGAAGCACCCTTTCTTTGAGAAAGGGTCTATAGAAGCACCCTTTCTTTGAGAAAGGGTCTATAGAAGCACCCTTTCTTTGAGAAAGGGTCTATAGAAGCACCCTTTCTTTGAGAAAGGGTCTATAGAAGCACCCTTTCTTTGAGAAAGGGTCTATAGAAGCACCCTTTCTTTGAGAAAGGGTCTATAGAAGCACCCTTTCTTTGAGGAAGGGTCTATAGAAGCACCCTTTCTTTGAGAAAGGGTCTATAGAAGCACCCTTTCTTTGAGAAAGGGTCTATAGAAGCACCCTTTCTTTGAGAAAGGGTCTATAGAAGCACCCTTTCTTTGAGAAAGGGTCTATAGAAGCACCCTTTCTTTGAGAAAGGGTCTATAGAAGCACCCTTTCTTTGAGAAAGGGTCTATAGAAGCACCCTTTCTTTGAGAAAGGGTCTATAGAAGCACCCTTTCTTTGAGAAAGGGTCTATAGAAGCACCCTTTCTTTGAGAAAGGGTCTATAGAAGCACCCTTTCTTTGAGAAAGGGTCTATAGAAGCACCCTTTCTTTGAGAAAGGGTCTATAGAAGCACCCTTTCTTTGAGAAAGGGTCTATAGAAGCACCCTTTCTTTGAGAAAGGGTCTGTAGAAGCACCCTTTCTTTGAGAAAGGGTCTATAGAAGCACCCTTTCTTTGAGAAAGGGTCTATAGAAGCACCCTTTCTTTGAGAAAGGGTCTATAGAAGCACCCTTTCTTTGAGAAAGGGTCTATAGAAGCACCCTTTCTTTGAGAAAGGGTCTATAGAAGCACCCTTTCTTTGAGAAAGGGTCTGTAGAAGCACCCTTTCTTTGAGAAAGGGTCTATAGAAGCACCCTTTCTTTGAGAAAGGGTCTATAGAAGCACCCTTTCTTTGAGAAAGGGTCTATAGAAGCACCCTTTCTTTGAGAAAGGGTCTATAGAAGCACCCTTTCTTTGAGAAAGGGTCTATAGAAGCACCCTTTCTTTGAGAAAGGGTCTATAGAAGCACCCTTTCTTTGAGAAAGGGTCTGTAGAAGCACCCTTTCTTTGAGAAAGGGTCTATAGAAGCACCCTTTCTTTGAGAAAGGGTCTATAGAAGCACCCTTTCATTGAGAAAAGGTCTATAGAAGCACCCTTTCTTTGAGAAAGGGTCTATAGAAGCACCCTTTCTTTGAGAAAGGGTCTATAGAAGCACCCTTTCTTTGAGAAAGGGTCTATAGAAGCACCCTTTCTTTGAGAAAGGGTCTATAGAAGCACCCTTTCTTTGAGAAAGGGTCTATAGAAGCACCCTTTCTTTGAGAAAGGGTCTATAGAAGCACCCTTTCTTTGAGAAAGGGTCTATAGAAGCACCCTTTCTTTGAGAAAGGGTCTATAGAAGCACCCTTTCTTTGAGAAAGGGTCTATAGAAGCACCCTTTCTTTGAGAAAGGGTCTATAGAAGCACCCTTTCTTTGAGAAAGGGTCTATAGAAGCACCCTTTCTTTGAGAAAGGGTCTATAGAAGCACCCTTTCTTTGAGAAAGGGTCTATAGAAGCACCCTTTCTTTGAGAAAGGGTCTATAGAAGCACACTTTCTTTGAGAAAGGGTCTATAGAAGCACCCTTTCTTTGAGAAAGGGTCTATAGAAGCACACTTTCTTTGAGAAAGGGTCTATAGAAGCACCCTTTCTTTGAGAAAGGGTCTATAGAAGCACCCTTTCTTTGAGAAAGGGTCTATAGAAGCACCCTTTCTTTGAGAAAGGGTTTATAGAAGCACCCTTTCTTTGAGAAAGGGTCTATAGAAGCTCCCTTTCTTTGAGAAAGGGTCTATAGAAGTACCCTTTCTTAGAGAAAGGGTCTATAGAAGCACCCTTTCTTTGAGAAAGGGTCTATAGAAGCAACCTTTCTTTGAGAAAGGGTCTATAGAAGCACCATTTCTTTGAGAAAGGGTCTATAGAAGCACCCTATCTTTCAGAAAGGATCTATGGAAGCACCCTTTCATTCAGAAAGCACCCTTTCTTTGAGAAAGGGTCTATAGAAGCACCCTTTCTTTGAGAAAGGGTCTATAGAAGCACCCTTTCTTTGAGAAAGGGTCTATAGAAGCACCCTTTCTTTGAGAAAGGGTCTATAGAAGCACCCTTTCTTTGAGAAAGGGTCTATAGAAGCACCCTTTCTTTGAGAAAGGGTCTATAGAAGCACCCTTTCTTTGAGAAAGGGTCTATAGAAGCACCCTTTCTTTGAGAAAGGGTCTATAGAAGCACCCTTTCTTTGAGAAAGGGTCTATAGAAGCACCCTTTCTTTGAGAAAGGGTCTATAGAAGCACCCTTTCTTTGAGAAAGGGTCTATAGAAGCACCCTTTCTTTGAGAAAGGGTCTATAGAAGCACCCTTTCTTTGAGAAAGGGTCTATAGAAGCACCCTTTCTTTGAGAAAGGGTCTATACAAGCACCCTTTCTTTGAGAAAGGGTCTATAGAAGCACCCTTTCTTTGAGAAAGGGTCTATAGAAGCACCCTTTCTTTGAGAAAGGGTCTATAGAAGCACCCTTTCTTTGAGAAAGGGTCTATAGAAGCACCCTTTCTTTGAGAAAGGGTCTATAGAAGCACCCTTTCTTTGAGAAAGGGTCTATAGAAGCACCCTTTCTTTGAGAAAGGGTCTATAGAAGCACCCTTTCTTTGAGAAAGGGTCTATAGAAGCACCCTTTCTTTGAGAAAGGGTCTATAGAAGCACCCTTTCTTTGAGAAAGGGTCTATAGAAGCACCCTTTCTTTGAGAAAGGGTCTATAGAAGCACCCTTTCTTTGAGAAAGGGTATATAGAAGCACCCTTTCTTTGAGAAAGGGTCTATAGAAGCACCCTTTCTTTGAGGAAGGGTCTATAGAAGCACCCTTTCTTTGAGAAAGGGTCTATAGAAGCACCCTTTCTTTGAGAAAGGGTCTATAGAAGCACCCTTTCTTTGAGAAAGGGTCTATAGAAGCACCCTTTCTTTGAGAAAGGGTCTATAGAAGCACCCTTTCTTTGAGAAAGGGTCTATAGAAGCACCCTTTCTTTGAGAAAGGGTCTATAGAAGCACCCTTTCATTGAGATAAGGTCTATAGAAGCACCCTTTCTTTGAGAAAGGGTCTATAGAAGCACCCTTTCTTTGAGAAAGGGTCTATAGAAGCACCCTTTCTTTGAGAAAGGGTCTATAGAAGCACCCTTTCTTTGAGAAAGGGTCTATAGAAGCACCCTTTCTTTGAGAAAGGGTCTATAGAAGCACCCTTTCTTTGAGAAAGGGTCTATAGAAGCACCCTTTCTTTGAGAAAGGGTCTATAGAAGCACCCTTTCTTTGAGAAAGGGTCTATAGAAGCACCCTTTCTTTGAGAAAGGGTCTATAGAAGCACCCTTTCTTTGAGAAAGGGTCTATAGAAGCACCCTTTCTTTGAGAAAGGGTCTATAGAAGCACCCTTTCTTTGAGAAAGGGTCTATAGAAGCACCCTTTCTTTGAGAAAGGGTCTATAGAAGCACCCTTTCTTTGAGAAAGGGTCTATAGAAGCACCCTTTCTTTGAGAAAGGGTCTATAGAAGCACCCTTTCTTTGAGAAAGGGTCTATAGAAGCACCCTTTCTTTGAGAAAGGGTCTATAGAAGCACCCTTTCTTTGAGAAAGGGTCTATAGAAGCACCCTTTCTTTGAGAAAGGGTCTATAGAAGCACCCTTTCTTTGAGAAAGGGTCTATAGAAGCACCCTTTCTTTGAGAAAGGGTCTATAGAAGCACCCTTTCTTTGAGAAAGGGTCTATAGAAGCACCCTTTCTTTGAGAAAGGGTCTATAGAAGCACCCTTTCTTTGAGAAAGGGTCTATAGAAGCACCCTTTCTTTGAGAAAGGGTCTATAGAAGCACCCTTTCTTTGAGAAAGGGTCTATAGAAGCACCCTTTCTTTGAGAAAGGGTCTATAGAAGCACCCTTTCTTTGAGAAAGGGTCTATAGAAGCACCCTTTCTTTGAGAAAGGGTCTATAGAAGCACCCTTTCTTTGAGAAAGGGTCTATAGAAGCACCCTTTCTTTGAGAAAGGGTCTATAGAAGCACCCTTTCATTGAGAAAGGGTCTATAGAAGCACCCTTTCTTTGAGAAAGGGTCTGTAGAAGCACCCTTTCTTTGAGAAAGGGTCTACAGAAGCACCCTTTCTTTGAGAAAGGGTCTATAGAAGCATCCTTTCTTTGAGAAAGGGTCTATAGAAGCATCCTTTCTTTGAGAAAGGGTTTATAGAAGCACCCTTTCTTTGAGAAAGGGTCTATAGAAGCTCCCTTTCTTTGAGAAAGGGTCTATAGAAGTACCCTTTCTTAGAGAAAGGGTCTATAGAAGCACCCTTTCTTTGAGAAAGGGTCTATAGAAGCAACCTTTCTTTGAGAAAGGGTCTATAGAAGCACCCTTTCTTTGAGAAAGGGTCTATAGAAGCACCTTTTTTTCTTTCTTTAGGAAAGGGTCTCTTTCTTTCTCTAGAAATTTGCAAAAATGACGTATTTTCAAAAATTGGGAAACAGATGTCGTCCTTAGGAGTACGCCACGCCCATACCTTCCAATATTTCAACCTAATTTTCCTTAGTTTCAATATGTCTACTATCGAATCATTGGCGACAAAAAATTGGGGGTTTGACCAGGAAAATCGATTTCTGAACCATTGTGCGACTTACATACATACACACACACGACTATAAATGACAAACGACACGTTTCTACGATTTCTTGTTGCGTCGTTGTTATCAATATCTTTCCATTCTTTGCAGTTTGTTTGTTTTTTGCCGGTTGCATCCATCATCCATTACACATGCTCCTTCTATACAAATTGAATGCGCTTCACTTTTGTCATTACCCTGTGGGTAACATGTGGACGGAATGAAACTGAAGCAAACGTGTCATAGAAATAGTGACGTATATGAATGCCAGTTTGCTACATGTTGAGTGGTATCAATTCTAATAAACATAAATCTCATAATAGTTCCATTTCCTAGAGGGTGCTTCAAATTGTATTTGATTCTCCTGCAATGATGTTGCTGCATCAATCGAGTGTCTGTGTGTGTCCGTTGAGATTTCGTTACTTTCTCAGTGCATTGTTGATGGTTGTTCCCTCGGAACACAAGAGATTCTCATGGCGGTTCATTGTTCTTCTTCTGATCAAAACTGCAAAAATTACTCGACAATCTCTAGCAAGACATAAATTGACAACGACGCAGTCCAGTTTTTGCGCGCTCACGCTTCTTTCTTTGGTTGGCTTGTGGGAAGTGAATGTCCACACAGTTTTAAATTCCATACATATTTTGTAGGCACACTCGTACACACAAACGTACATACATATTTATATTGTTCTTAATCAAAATGTATCATAATAGGAATAAATTGTATACGATCAGAAATACTAAGTGGACGTATGGCTGGACAGACATCACAACGTAATAATGAAAGACGACATTACTTGATGATGCCTTTCTTCTCCTTTGTATTTGTTTTTGCATTCTTTGTTGTCTTCTTTTTTGTTTGTTTATTTTGATGCTTTACATTGGTGGTGCTGGCAGGCAGGCAGTCAGTCGTCGACTTGTTCTGTTTATCATCATCTCTGTGGAAACGGAATTGGAATCAACATTTTCATCTAAGAATTTATTATTTTTAATGGAAATGTATGTTGACTTTGTTGTGTTTTTGACATTCTGGAATATTAATTATAGAACAATTTAATTTAACATACGCAGTGACATCCGCTATTTTGTGTCACTTTGTTATTTACAATGACTTGGTTGTGTATTTCCCGGATTATTTAAGAAATATTTATGGACATTTGTTACGTTGGGATATAAACAATGATGTTGCAATAATTATTTAAATGTTGTGGTTCAGCCTATTCGACATTTTAAATTTTTAAATAATTATTTAATTTAATACTTTGGTGGCTACTAACTAAACGTTTGTCCCAAGTTACAATAGATTTGAAATAAAGCTGATCTCGTACTTCGTTTTTAAAATTTTTAATGCCTGGGATCCTGTGCACAATATTGTATCTTTTACCTCATTTCCTTCATCATAACTGTTAATAATTTCTTCCCCCTTATTAAAACTTCTTTTTTTGAGCACCCACTCTTTTGCTACAAATTTGTTTTATGTTCAAAATCGTATTTAATTCTTTCCCCGAAAAGCTTAACACAAACTCACCAACATCGCACTGTGCGATTTATAAGAGGTTTAAAATCCCCTAGAGCTGATTTACACAACAAATCTCAATATTTCATAAATTCAATACAAAACTACACCACACTGGGATTATTACTTGCCTCTCAGATGTCTTTTATAATCCTCTTCGTAAAGGCGAATACAAAAAGGGACTCCCTTCAGCAAGAAGAAGAAAAAAGCAAATAAATCTGTAAAAAGTAAATAAAAAAGTGCGTGACATTTGTTTTGCTGTTCGTTTTAAAAAGCCGATAAGGCACGTTTAATACGCTGCTGTCCCGTTTAGAGAAATATTACCCTGTCAAGTGAATGTGGGATGCTGAGGTTGCAAGTAAGGGCATGGGGTTGTTGAACGTTTAATTCACTTCATTGGATTACAAATAATCGTAAATATCTTTTTAATCACACTCTTCCTTGTGAAATGTGAAAAAAGAAACGAGTAGCGGCGACATCAGTAGCTGCAGCTAAACAAATTGTTCTAACTACGCTCATCAACTTTGGAGCGCAACAAAACTAAAGTTGATTGCTGCACCTCACTTTCAATCAGGTACTTTACTTTTGTTGTGCTGTTCCTTTGACTCCTCCTTGCGTTTCGTTTTCGTTGCTCCCAATCCATTTCGACAGAATCATGCCTTTCAATTCCATTCAACCCAATTTAATTCAACAATCCAATACTCGTGGTGGCATCAAAGTCATTACAGGTAAAGGAGCGTTCCCGTTTTCTTCTTTTTCATCGGGTTACTGATTGCTCTGCTGCATTGATGATGATAATGTTGCTGCTGAAGTTACTGCTACTGATGTTGCTTTTGTCGCTGTTGATGCTGCTGCTACTGTCATGAAAAATCAATTGGAATTGAATTTCAATGTAAACTCATTATTTATTGCAAGCCACAAATTGTTGATGTTGCCATTGGCTGTTGTTTTTGTTGTTGGATTTTAATACACCGTTTCTTTGGGCAAGTTGAAAGCGAAAAAAATATTTTTTAGTGTCACTTGTTTTTAAAAGTATCTGAAAGAAAATCCGCTATTTTTCTCTCAGAATTGGTCTTGCATTTCTATGAGAAGAGCACTTGGTGTCCTTTAAGAAGAGGAATTGATCTTTTTTGAGAAGAGCACTTGTTCTTCTATGAGAACAACACTTGCTTTTTAACGACAAGATGGGAAGACCTATAAGAAAACCTCTAGTTCTTCCATGAGAAAATCACGCACTCTTCTATGAACTTCTAGGAGAAGACCAGAGGGTGTTCTTCTATTGGAAGAGACGATTTTTTGTTCTCATATGAGAAGACAACATCCTCTGCAAGACGATAATTTTCTCTTCTATGATAAACAAAATTTGTTCTTCTTTTCTATGAGAAGAATACTTGTTCTTCTATAAGAAGAACTCTTGGGAAGGGTACTCGCTCCTTAATGAGAATAATACTTGCTCTTCAATGAAAGAGCACCTGAGAATAACACATGCCTTCAATGAGAAGAACACTTGCTCTCCTTTGACAATATCACCTCCTCTTCTATGAGGACACTTTTTTTCTATCAGAAGAACATTTTCTATAAGAAGGGCACTGACTCTTCTATGAGAAAACACTTGCTGTTCTATGAGAAGAGATTTGGCTCTTCTATGAGAAGAACACTTGCTCTACTATGAAAAGAGCTTTGGCCCTTCTATGAGAAGAAAAAGGGACATATTCTTCTCTATGAGAAGCGCACATGATCTTCTAAGAGAGGAGAACTAGCTCTTCAATGAGGAGAACACTCGATCTCCTTAGAAAATAGCACTTTCTCTTCTTCGAAAAGAATACTTTTTTCTTCTATGAGAAGAGCACTTTCTCTTCTATGACAAGAGCACTTTCTCTTCTATGACAGGAGCACTTGCTCTTCTATGAGACGATCACTTGCTCTTCTATGAAAAGAACTCTTTCTCTTCTATAAGAGGAACACTTGCTCTTCTATGAGATGAACAGGTGCTCTCTTTTGAGAAGAGCACTTGTCCTTCTACGAGAAAACACTTGCTCTTCCATGAGAACAGCTTTGGCTCTTATATAAGAAAATCGTTGGCCCTTATATGAGAAGAGCACTTGCTGTTCTATGAGAAAATCAATTGTACTCTATGAGAAGAGCACTTGTTCCTCAATGCGAAGAGTGCTAGCTCTTCTATAAGAAGGTTACTTAAGAATTTCGCTTGCTCTTCAATGAGAAGATCACTTACTCTCCTTTGAGAAGATCACTATGAAAAGAACTCTTTCTCTTCTATAAGAGGAACACTTGCTCTTCTATGAGATGAACAGGTGCTCTCTTTTGAGAAGAGCACTTGTCCTTCTACGAGAAAACACTTGCTCTTCCATGAGAACAGCTTTGGCTCTTATATAAGAAAATCGTTGGCTCTTATATGAGAAGAGCACTTGCTGTTCTATGAGAAAATCAATTGTACTCTATGAGAAGAGCACTTGCTCCTCAATGCGAAGAGTGCTAGCTCTTCTATAAGAAGGTTACTTAAGAATTTCGCTTGCTCTTCAATGAGAAGATCACTTACTCTCCTTTGAGAAGATCACTTCCTCTGTTTTGAGAAGAGCACTTTCTTTTCTATGAGATGAGCTTTTGTGCTTCTGTGAGAAGAGTTTTGGCTCTTCTATGAGAAGAGCTTTGGAACACTTTCTCTTCTATGAGAAAATCGTTGGCTCTTCTATGAGAAGAGCGCTTGTTCTTCTATTAGAAGAGCATTTGCTCTTCTAGTGAAGTGCGTAGGCTCTTCTAGAGAAGAGCGTAGGCTCTTCTATAAGAAGAGCACATGCTCTTCGCTGAAAGGAGGACTTGCTCTTCTATGAGAAGGGCACTTGTTCCTCAATGCGAAGAGTGCTAGCTCTTCTATAAGAAGAGCACTTGAGAATTTCGCTTGCTCTTCAATGAGAAGAGCGCTTACTCTCCTTTGAGAAGATCATTTCCTCTCTTTTGAGGAGAGCACCTTCTCTTCAATGAGAGGAGATTTGGCTCTACTATGAGATGAGAAAAAAGGATGAGAATATCACCTGATCTTTTATCAGAAGAGCGTTTTCTCTTCTGTTAGAAAAGCTGTTGCTCTTCTATGAGTAGATCTATTATTCTTCTAAAAGAAGAGAACATGCCCTTCAATGAGACCTTCTCATTTGATCTTCGTTGATAGGAGAACTTCCTCTTCTATATGATGAGCACTTGTTGTTCTGTATGTTTCTATGAGAAGAAGAGTTGATCTTTTATAAGAAGAGCTCTTACTCTACTGTGAGAAGAGAAAATGACTTATTTTTATTCTATAAGAATATCGTTTGCTCTTCTAAGAGAAGAGAACTGGCTCTTTTATAAGAAGAACTCTTGCTCTTCTTTGCCAAGTGTACTTTCTCATTTGCTCTTGGCTGGAAAGAGCACTTGCCTTTATGTTAGAAGAGCACTTGCTCTTCTATGAGAAAAACACTTGCTCTTTTATAAGAAGAACTCTTGCTCTTCTTTGCCAAGTGTACTTTCTCATTTGCTCTTGGCTGAAAAGAGCGCTTGCCCTTCTGTTAGAAGAGCACGTGCTCTTCTATGAGAAAAATACTTGCTATTTTAATAAGAAGAACTCTTGCCTGTCTATGAGAAGACCTTTAACTCTTCTACGAGAGAACGACACTTGCTCTTATTTGAGAGAAGAGAATATAATTTCATGCAGCACTTGGAAGTTGATCCAATTCGACCTCGCATTTCTGGAAATAGTGCTGCTCATTGAAATGCTGGCAGTTCATAAGATGAATGTGTTGCCATTCTCCTTATTTTATCTCAGTGGAAACTGCTCAAAGGCATAACTGGCGACCAGTAGGAGGATAACTGTGGTGGCGGTGGTGGTGATAATAATGATGATGGGCATGCTGACGGATGCAAAAGAAATACCACGCGACAACTATGATGATGGTTTCAGGCCACAAAGAAATGGTTAAAAGTTATGCCCCTCGGTTGGTTTCGTTGGTTGGTCGGATTGGTTTGGTTGTTGATATATTTGGTTTGTTTCGATTGTGTAAACTGACATCAAATATTGTGAACTGGGCAATTATTGTTGTTGTTGTTCTGTCCTCCATGGAAAAATATTTATTTCAGTTGGCTTGTGGCGTGTGTCTGTCGTCGTCTGGTGGCCGATGGGGCAGAATATTTTTTTATGGGACATTTAATGATTTGTGTTGACTGGTTTGTATTCCAGGGATTTCGATCATTGAAGAAAGACGACAATGTTGGCCGTCTGTCCGACCACCGTACAGGGGTCGTTCATATCTTGGGGAGATGTATTTATGTTTTGTTGTTGTTGTATTTATCTGCCTTCTTTAATGTTTTTTTATTTTTTATCCATTGCCTCTTCAATTGTCCCTGCTGTTGTTTGTAGCCGTGGCTTTTGATTGTTGTTGTTGTGATGAAGTTGGTGCTACGTGATGAAGTCCCTAATGGACATTATTGTTTGTTCGATGCATTTAATAATCAATGAAAGAAAATCAAGATAAACTCAAATCTCCTCAAATTCATTGTGGGGTGCTTCGACCATGAATGGAGATTTCTTGTCTTTGGTGTACAACGCCAGATGGTGGTTAATTTTAATGATGGGCACTTGTTACCGAAGGAGGAATGAAGGGTGGTGGTGGTGTGTGTGTGTGCGGTTATCTTTAAATTTGTCCCAAGGAGATTTAGCTCCCATGAAAACAATAAATTCAGATTTGGTTGATAAATTGGAAATTGAATTAGCAATGATAAGAGATTATGTCGAGAATTTGAAGTCTACTGTCTGTCGTTTGCTTTTGTTAAAGGCTTTTGAAATGATAGCGGAAATTGAGTTGGAGATTTACGAATGTGGATGGGAAAAATGTGATACATATTTGGGGATTTAGCAATGAATGATTTTGTGGCTTGTAGTTTACAGGCTATGACAGTTTGTGGTGATAATATAAATAATACTTAAAATGAGGAGTCTCAACTTCCCCTGAGTTTCTTAAGTTCTCCTAACAAGAAGGAATATTACAATAATAAATAAGGGGCGTTAATAGTTTAAAACTCCTCTACAAGTAGTGTCTTATTATGAAAGAGGTGCAAATATGGTTAACTTTATCATTTTTATTAGTTTTTTATGGAAGATTTTTTACCCACTCATGTCTGTGCATGAATGAATAATCACCTCATTGTGGTCACTTAGGATTATGTAGGGTGCAAGCGGGGCTTTCGTCACTTGGGCTTATACGCCAACAAGCGAATATGATGATGAGAATGATGATGATTTTTCACCTGTAAAGTTTGACAGGTGAAAGGTCACTACTTGTAAATTAATGATAATAAACAGAAGTTATAGTTTCCAAGGTAATCGCTTGTTGACACATGACCCCAGTTGCGAAAACTCCCGCATGTAATAATAATAATATAATAATTGATCCAAAAACCTCCCAGATGGGACAATGGAGACTTCTCTCATATCAATGAGTGCACCCCATGGCACAATAATACAGGTACTATGCCAAAAACAGCTGATTATTATTCTAGTTCTCAAAATACATTATTGTGAATAAATCTACATACAAAAAGTAAACAAGCAATTCACAATAATGCGCTATTGTGGACACATCTTGACGTTTGGTAACTTTGATCTAGTAACTCACCCCGTCAAAAGACCGTCTACAATGAAAAAAAAACAAAGAAAATAAGAAAAATAAACCTCTTCTAAGGTTGACGACCCCGCCAACCTTTTAAGGATAATGATCTGCTAATCTGCACCTGGAATGTTAGGACTCTGCACAGAGCAGGTGCACTTCGCGCACTGGCGGATGTACTTGTTATGTACAAAGCTGATATTATCACCTTACAGGAAGTGCGATGGAATTGGTACCACAATCCGTATAAAAAAAGGTATGTAACATCAGTTTCATCTGCGCCCATGCCCCGACCGAAGAGAAAGATGAACAGACCAAAATATATTCTACGAACGTCTAGAGATAGCGTATGACCGCTGCCCTGGCCATGACATTAAGATTGTTCTAGGAGATTGGGAGGGAAAATATCGTTGGACCCACTGCCCGCAAGTTCAGCCTTCATGAGGTAACATCCGACAATGAATTAAGGCTTATCGATTTTGCAGCGCCAAAAAAAGTGGTAGTGAGCAGCACCAGGTTCCAACACCTTGACAAGAAACCAGATTGATTATGTTGTGATAGGCGGAAGACACTCGTCCAGTGTGTTAGATGTCCGATTAATTCGAACCAGGTACGCACTCGTCTTAATGTTGCCGCAAATGTGCGATCTAACACTGGACGAAAGCTGGATGTCGATAAGCTGCAAACACAAAAGATAGCACAAGCTTATTCGGCTCAACTGATCTACATTCTGGAAAAAGGGCACTCCTTTTCCCGATAATGTCGAAGCACAGTGGCAACTTATAGATCACTCACTTCAAAATATCGGAAAATCTGTACTTGGGTTCCAAAAACCAATACCTAAAAATCGATGGTACGATCAGGAGTATCGTAAGGCTACTAAAGAAAAGAACGCGGCATACAGAGTAACCCCGCATTCAGTAGAAACACGACGCACGAAAGAAAAATATTGGAAGAAGATGAGAGAGAAAAAGGCGTATTTTCGGCAGGGAAAAAAAGGAAGGGCAAGAAAAACATAAGCGTGAGAAACTCGATATGTTCAGGGGTCAGAAAGAAGTCTGAAAATCTTACCAGAGTGTAAAACACCAAACTGAAGGGTATGGTGCAGACACATTCTCCTGCAAAGATGGTGAAGGGAATCTGGTAACTGATACAGATAGCTTACTGAGGATCAGTAAGGAGCATTTCATGAAGATGAAGATACACCAGAACCAATTGCAAACGACGACGTTGAATGTCTACCACCTAGGTCATGATCGCAATTAATCGGCTGAAAAATAATGAAGCAGCAGGAGCTGATGGGCTGCCTGCCGAACTGTTCAACACCGGTTGCGAAATGCTGATAAGGAGCATGGATCAGTTAATTAGCGAAATTTGACAGGAAGAAAGCATAAACAACGATTATAACATCTGCTTACTATGTCCCGTACACAAGAAAGGAGACAAGACGGTTTGTGCCAATTAAAGAGGCATAAGTCTCCTACCCATCGCATATAAAGTGATGTCGGTCGTATGGTCAATTATATAATTGGGTCGTACCAATGCGGGTTTAGACCTGGTAAATCAGCGATTGACTAAATCTTCACACTGCGCCAAATACTGGAGATGACGTATGAAAGACAGATCGACGCCTACTACCTGTTCGTCGATTATAAGGCAGCCTTCGACATCCCAATTTGATCAAAACCATGTCTGAGTTTGGCATCCCGGCAAAACTTATACGATTATGTAGGATGACATTGGTCAACACAATATCAGCTGCTAAAATAGGAAATAACTTCAAAATTATGTTCAGAATTACAATTTTGAGGTAGCAAATGCCCTTATTTACCTCGGCACCGCCATAAATAAATCTAACAACATCAGTTATGCAATCAAGAGAAGAATAAGATGCTATTTTTGTCTAAGTAAACAGTTCAAAAGCAAAACCACCCCTCGTCAAACAATGGTGAATATGAATATGGTGAATACCGACGTCGTATGAACCACGAGCTATACCAACCACTCGACATCAATACAGTAAAACGTATCGAACTACAACGATTGCGTTGGCTGGGCCATGTCAGCAGGATGGTGCAGGATGGTTAAAGATGTCCCCCCTCCCAGAAAGGCATTTGAATACGAGCCACGCTATGCGGCACAAGGGAAGGCCAAAACTCTGATGGAAAGACTAAGTTAAAGATGTTATCACAAAACATGGCATCCAAGATCAACATATCCGTGCGTTTGCAAATCTATTCTTAATTCGGTTTTTGGAACAAGACGTTCTGTTTAGTATAAAAGCTGTTTAAAAGAAGTTTCCAAGGTAATCGTTTGTTGGCACATGTTCCCAGTTACGAAAGCTCCTCCATTTACCCTACATATTTTCAACTAAGATTTGATTAATTTTTTACAACTTTTTATAGGGTCCTACTAAGCCATTCAAGTCTGGGACCAATAAATAGATATTATTAGGTTTTAGCTTTCCTAAGTCCCAAGAACATTATTTTGCTGCATCGTTTCATAGGTCCCTTATACACCCACTATATACCGTACAGAAGAACACAAAAAATCTGACAACATTATTTTCATCAAACGATATCTCATATATGTCCCCTTAATTGCAAATTCTTCTTTCATTTTCAACATTTCATTATTTGACATTGACTGACCCTATTTTCCGTTCTGTTTTTTATATAAAATTGTTCTTTCCTCCCCCTCTATTCTTACGCCCCCTTTTGTAACAGTTTACGTGATATTGCTCTTTAAAGTGACATTCATTTGTTCAAATTTGCAAAATTATGCAATATTTATTCTTTCGGGGGATTTCCTTATGCATTTTCTCATTCTCTGCTCTTTATGCTTCGTGGAGCTTTTCTAGTCTATTTCAATTTTATTTTATTGTTCATTGTGGTCGTTTTGGGTTTCCCCCACGTTTGATGCTTCAACGATTTTTACTGCAATAAAAGCACTAAACGCATATTTTGTCAGCCACAACGAGTGCCCACATTCATCACGCTTCCAGTTACAGCCACTCAATGACCACAGCAAACAATTGCTAAAGATGACGACGGCAGCGATGCCCAAAACAGGAGAATATATCCTTTTGTCTTGGGAAGAGAGAATATGAATAGAGGAGGTGACGGTGACACAAGTAGTCACAATCTCATTATTTCGCTATCGCTACTGTGTTGGATGTGGCATGTTTTGTGTCACTCACAGAATATGTGACAGTTTGAAGTATGGGAGGGATCTGATTAACTTCTGTGTAGGGCAGATAATGAAATTAAATTTATGCTGTCACAAAATGATGGACAGAAATTAGTTGGATATGAAAAGACAATGAATGACTGCTACTGATTTTAAGTATTCTGTGCTTTTTTATAATTCTTTTTATTTTTATTCCATTACAGCGCCCACTAAAGTCCACGTTTAGGACATGCACCAATTTTTCCTTTATTGAAAGTATGATGTTCTGTATTAGGTTTGGATTCCAAAAGACTGTCATTAATTGAAGGCAGGTGAAAACATACAAAAAGTTTAAAACGAAGATGATAGGCAATTAGAAATCTCTGCTTAATTAGGAAACATTCTGTACAGGGCCATCTAAGTATGTAAATTGACTAACTTTGCCGATGCCGGGAGAGAGAAATAAAAGCAGCACGATAAATTTAATTCTGGCCAACGTACATTTGAATCAGTCTTGTCAACCAGGATAGACGATTATGCCCCAAACACTAATCCTCTAAAATACAAAATACTTAAACCAAATTTGCAATGTCAAACGATAAAAATATCCCGAAAAAACAGATTACTGAAGTGGCGAAGAATCAGGACTTCCAAATGCAGTAAATGGGACATAAGAAAAGGAAACTAACTACTTGATACAATGTCGGAGACGAATGTCATGTACTCAGACATAACCGAAACAAAAGAATGGCTCGCAAATATTTTTCAATATGCGTTCACATTTTGGTATAAACATCATATAGTTCTACCGCCCGCATTGAAGTTATTAGTTTCTAAATATACTAGGAAAATGCCCGCTGCTTTGTGCGGAAAGGGAATACGGATTCTTATAAACGTTATGATCCAAATAAATAATCAGAATTACAGCTTCATTCTTTTATTTATATTTATTATATTTATTGTACTTTACTAATTTTCGTATCCTAATAGTATAATTTCAAATAAGATAATTGAAGGTCCAACGCCAAATTTATTGCCATTTTGATCTTTTCGCAGCCTCCAACACCACCTCAATGCCTCAGACCATAATTTAAGAATTGTATGCATTAAAAACATGTCTTATCTAGTGACCCCAACACAAAAAATTCAAAATTTCAGCTCTATTAATTTATGCAATAACAAAATGGTACCAAATTTAGTACTTTACGAACGTAAAGTAAGCATTACCTTCTTACCTCCGACCGCGACTCTCATTTCCACCTCCTCAAAACCCAATTATAGAACTTTTCGTATACCTAAGAACAAATTTCCACAACTTCCTACACTCTAAACGCCAACTGCTATTCTAATACGAATTTCAAAATTCCAGATCTACTCCTTTAGCACATAACAAATAGAACAAAAATGCCAAATTGTACCAAATTTAGAATAATTTAGTACGCTTTCGTAAATCCAATAGTAATCTTACTTTTAAATTTGAGGATTCCAGCTATATCCGTTCACCTAAATCCGAATTGTACCAAATTTAGTACTTTCAGTACCCATAAGTACGAATTTCAAAAACTACATGAATTATACACTCCAATACTAGTCACAATTCCAAACTTCAGAATTCCAGCTCTATCCGTTCACCCAAATCCAAATTGTACTAAGTTCAGTACCACTTATAACTTTTCGTAACATGAGTACATATTTTCAAAGCCACCTACTTACATATATCAACCCTACATCTCAATCTTGATTGTTATAACAAAATTTCAAGCTTTTAGCTCTATCCGTATACATAATACCAAATTTTACTAAGTTTAGTACGTTTTAATACTTCCCGTACACTTATAGTCCGACTTTAAACAAGTAAAAAAGTATCAGTCGGCTTTGCCGACAGAGATATACACTCAGCATGTGTGGACTGAAGTACTTTTTTTAAAAAACTTATGTATTTAGGGGGTTTTCAAAATTGTGGGCGTATGCACCGACACCGGATAGGATTAAAGCTTAAAAATTTGCGGGTATATCGATAGATGATATCGCTGTAAACAGGGCCACTAGGAGGTACTGGAAGGACCTATAAGCACCACCTTCGAATTTCATCAAATATTCGAAGAAATATTACAATATCCAAAGTGTGGACGAATGCAGTATTCGGTTCGAGCCCTCCAGCCACCACATATGGTGCCATAGGGGTTTTTTACAACTTTCTGAACATTTTCGAACTTTTGTGGGGGAGGTACCGGAAGGAGTGGACCGATATAACCCATCTTCGAACTTAAACTAAGTTTGGACAAAATATTACGAAACCAAATTTTGGACCAAATCAGTTCGTCCGTTCGAGAGTTATCGTGCGCACCAGCCAGACAGACAGAAAGACGGACGGACATTGCTAAATCGACTCCAAATTGTCTGAAACACATTTCGTCCAAACATACTTGGCATCTAAAACCATTATTTCGATGAGGCACATTTTGCCCGTATGAAAGTGTATATACACTCGTTAGCATAAATGCTGAGGGTATAATTAGAAAGTATCAGTAAGCTGTGCCTACAGAGATAAACCCTCAGCCTCGGTCCTAAAGAAAAGAAGTACACAATACTTCTGACGTCTATAGGCTTTTTTGAGTTTTTGGGCCAATTTCCCTGTAACTGCTGCACTCTTTTCTAACTTTGTGTAGTCAATTCTCGGACATAATCCTAGTCTGTAAGAAGTAATACGATGAACAATGTTTGTACCAAATCGAATTCTCCCTTCGAGGTAGTTGGTGCTGGCAGACTTTTTTTTTTTTTTTTTTTTTTGGAGTCTTTGGACCTTTAACTCAGGAAGAATGGAATGGAAAATTGGGCCGCCGTAAGTGGGCCCGTAAGAAGAACTTGTTGCAAGAACACTCCGAGACGAGTTGTTAAACTGTAGTTTTTCCAAATTTTGTGTGGAAAGTGCACGAACAAGTATACCGTTTTAGTTTATATTTAAACCTTATGTACGTCTGGAAGTAATATTACCATATGCAAAGTTATGACCAATTTGGTTAGCCATTTTGTTTTTGTTTTTTTTTTTGAAGTTTATTGGGGGATGTACGGTAAGGCCTATCTTCGAACTTAAACTATGTTTTCACAAAATATTATGATACGAAAAATTTGAACCAAATCCGTTGATTACTTCACACTTCGAAATTGTTTCGTCCTAAGCAATTTTTGGAATGAGGCACAACTTTGGTTGTTTCAAAGTGGTCTTGTGGACCGACTAGGGTTTGAGCAGGCGTTCCGTGCATACCATATATGGCGGGCTTTTTGTTACTGTGCAACATATGGTATACCGTACCAGAGTCTGTTATTGGACGGAGAAAGCTCTTGTCGTGTCAAGGTGTGGTCATGTTAAGGTGTGGTCATGTTAGCATGTCTGCCAGTGTGTAGCACTGTGTCCACAGACGTAATGTAGATGTTACTTGGTTAAGTACTCTCTAATTTTTCATTGTGTTTTTTGTTGATTTTTTAAGAGGTGCGTAATATTTAACAAATAATCGTGTAATTTGGATAAAAATATAAAATAATATCTTACAACAACAAATATGTATAAAATTATGCACATTTGTGGGGAATCCCGTTGCATATCATTGCGATTTTGAACGTCAAGTGTTTGATAGGACTAGACTTAGTGGAGGTAATTCCTCCACATAGTAATCTCTACAGTTGGGCGCGTTTATGTTGAAGGAGAGTTGGTGTTGGTGTGGCGGTGTTAATTGGTGGAGGTCACCAGTTCGGGGCTGTAGCATCGGCTCGAATGTGGAGTTGCATTTCAACCGGGTGCCTGACCCAAAGAAAAACAGGATTGTAGATGGGCAAATGCACTAACCAAGGAGGCGATCACGTCCAAATACGTGTGAGCAAATTGTTACTCGTACATACGGGGGCGTTGGTAGACCGCAAGGTAGGTACTCACATTAACTACCACGACGTATACCCTCTTTCGTCTAAAGGCTTAGGGTATAAAAAATATATGGTTCTGCTAAGTACCAAGAGGATTCTTTAAATTGCATATAAGTAAAAAGTGTAGAACTGTTTGTGTTTGGGTATCACAAGGAGATTACCGATAGAGTCCAGCTTAATTTGACTTAAGTTTGGGAGAAATATTACGTTTTGCATAATTATCAAACCGGTTATTTTTTGTCAAGAGATATAAGTAGTGATATGACTGGCTCTTTTCCCTCTGGAAAACCCCTTATCTTTTGTTTATCTTCATTGTAGCTACCACAAATGTCGTTTCATTCCAAATGAGCCCATATTTCCCAACAAAGGTTCACTCAGCAAATGAATCTTTTTCTAACCGAAAGCATAAAACCTTAAGGGGCTAGTTTTGGATGGACAATTTACTCAGATTGTTCTACGTCATAGCATTCATTGTCTGTGTGGTGTGTTCCACCTACTTGTCTGTCTGTCGTTTATTGTAATTTGTGCAGCAGTTTTAGTCAAGAGTCCTTGATTTCTTTGCTCATGGCGTAGTCACCGGTTTTTTGCTGTTGCCGTTTTGCTTCTTTTGTATTTTATTTGATGACATTTCCCTTTTTAACATTTCAAGAGAAAAATATTTTCTTGCTTTTTATTCTTTTCTTTCTTGGTTTGGTTTGGCTTGGCTTTTTTTTTGTATAAAAACATTTTTGTTGTTGAATTGTTTTTAATTGCGGTATTATAAAACGTAGTGCAGAGAGAGAGGGAGAGTGGGTAACAAACCAACGGGTAGGGACTTGCATAAACGACCCACGTACTTAAAATGAATCATCAGGACACTTAGGATGCGTGCATTTTGTTGTTTGTTGTGTGTGTGGGTGAGGGGGTATAGGGGAATGAATTATTTATGTATTTAAGAAATGTTGAATGCCTGCTTGTGTGGGTGTGTGCTTCTTTTGGAATGCACGGCAAAGGAATCCGCAGACGTCTGTTTGTCTGCCAACTGTAGTTGTTGTCTAAGATGTATGACTTAAGTTCGCTGATATTTTTTGTGAAAGCAACCAGTTATTGTTGTTACATTTTTCATTTTCTAAATGTGTTTTTTATACAAAAATCTTTGTGAGTAAAAAATTTAAAATTTGTAATATTTTTTTCTTTAATATAGCGTTCTCAATTTACCTTAAAGGGAAGATTTAAAGATTTAAACTTTATATACCCTCCACCAAGAACTATATTGAAGTAATTATGAACAATTAGTAACTACTAAGTTCTTCCTCTATGTTAAGTCTAATCCTTAAATGAGAATAATATTTTTTAACTGATGATAATCACTTTATACTGATAATTTTTTGTGTGGAGATTTTCTACCCATTGAGATTCCAAAATACCAGGTTACATCCATTTCAGCTCTTTAAAAGAGCTCACATGGGGCTTAATCGTAGTTCTTTCTATTCTCTGACTACACACAATACCAAATTACAGCAATCTCGGTTTGACAAAAACTCCTCGAAATGCATAAAATTGGATCGAAGTGTTTGCGAGTACGTTTTCTATCTTTGGAGAACACAAAGTTCCAACTAACAACCAATTCGGTAGGAAAATGTGACTAACATCTTTAAAAAATCGGGTGGTACCATTACATGGTAGCTATAGCAAAACGTGGACGTATACTGCCTGACTTTTTGCAAGGGATATTTTGTACCTATTATGATGTTTTGTACTGACTGAAACCGAAAAAATACCGAAAATCGGGAAGTGCCGTTCTATGTGGACTATATGAAAGCGTGGTCGTATACCGATAAATTTCTGTTGGAAACTTGTATACCCCCCAACGAAGACTAAATAACAACTTTCAGGACACAACCTTCAAAATACCGAAAGTCGGGAGGTACTCCTCTATGGGGGCTATAGGAAGGGGTGAACCTATACCGAGAAAATTTTTACAAATTTCACCCATTTCGGTGGGATGTTGAGGCCACAACCTTCAAAATTCCGAAAATCGTGAGGTAGATTTCAGATGGACAGTTTTATATTCCCAACGAAAACTAAATACATTATTTGAGCCTTTTTGGTGGGATATTGAGGCCACATCCTAAAATCCTAGAGATCAAAATGTCAAGGACAAAGTAATGGCAAAAAGGGGATATAAATCTATTCTTAGTTTGGTTCATGGCACAAACTTTCGTCGCACTTAATAAGTAAATCATCATTTACTTGGCTAAGTTAATCCGTTATTTTCACTTTCCAATTTAAGCTACAAAACTTTCACTTTCAATGGAAGAAGATGAAAACCTTTATTGAATTGATTGCTTCTATTGTGACCAGTTTCAACACCTTTATTGTTTACATGATCCATATTGTCTGCCTCTCTTTCAAATGTTTACACTTCAGCATTATTGTTCGTTAGTAGGGCAAGCAGCAATGTAGCTGAAGCATCGATATCGATAGCTATATTCGTAAAGCTTAAGTGAATTGAATACTTATTTCGTTTATCCTTAAACTGCATGCAGGCTTTAGACGAATTTCCTTTTCGAGGAGTACAAATTCAAAGGAACAAAAAGTTTTGCAAATCCCTTTTCTCACTCTTCTTACAAAGTAGAAGATTTGCAATAAAAGAAACTCCCTAACTGAGAAAAGAAAAGAAAAAATCCTTTGCTGCGCTAAACTTCAAGATGTAAAAAACGACAAAAAAGAACTGATGAAACCCAAACACTTAAACGAAGCAACGAATTAAAAGCGTTGCAAAAGAATGGCTGGTCATCCTCCACTACCACCAGTTTCTCCAAGCGAAATGAAAGTGTTTCTTATGACAATATTCTTGACATGCAACATTGGTTAGTGTGTTGGTTGGTTGGTTCGCTGGCTGCATTACATGGCGATAGACAACATTATTTGTTCCTTGAATTGCCACTAAAACGATGACGGCATTTCCACGAAGTTTTTCGTCTTATTTAAACAGTGTCTGGTAATGATGGTAACGGTGGTATACAGTGGGCCAATAAGGCCATGGGTTTAACATAGGTGGATATACCTCATATATCTATCAAGAGTTTCGAAGTTACTTATCTTTTTTCGAAAAATGTCTTCTGAAATACTTTCGCATGTAAGGTCTCAAGATCCACTTCTGTAGATGAGGGAATTGCCAGAATCCATATATGAAAAAAAGTTCATTAAAATAAGCTTCATTTGCGTCAAATTAACCGACATTAACCGACAAAGGATATATTCTACGAGCGCCTAGAGACAGAGAGAGCATTGACGACTTCATTGGCCATGACATTAATATTGTTCTAGGAAATGTTATTGCTAAAATTGGGAGGAAAAATATCGTTGGTCTTATGGTCGGAAAGTAAAGCGTCCACGAGATAACATAAAATAACAGAATGAGGCGAATGAGGGAAGCGATCAGCACAGGTCCCCAACATCTCGAAATACACAAGACCACGTGGATGACCCCACAAGGACAAAGTCGGAAACCATATCGATCATGTTGTGATAGGCGGAAGAAATTTTTCACAGAGAGTTAGATGTCCGAGCGATTCGATGAGTGAACATCGATTCGGACCATTTCCTATTACCAGCCTAGGTATGCATTCGTCTTAATGTGTCGGCAAAAGTGCGATCTAACAAAAGACGGAAGAAGCTGAACGTCGAGAAAAAAATTCCATACTTCAATTGGGAATATCATAAGGCTACTGTAAAAATGACCTCGTCATCACGAAGCGTGAAGGAAAAATATCGGGTGAAGAAAGAGCAGGAAAAACATGGCCGTGAGAAACTCGTGTGTACATTGTACCAGAGCTTAAAACAGCAGACTTATGGTTATGATGCGAGCTCTTGCCCTGGAAAGATGATGTAGAAAATCTGGTAACTGATACAGATAGCAAAGTTGAGGCCAATCAGAAACTCCTTACGAGAATCAATGTTTCTTGGAGCTTTTAGGCTATTTTCCCAAATATGTTTGGACGAAATTTGTTTAAGACAATTTGGAGTCGAGTTAGCTATGTCCGTTGTTAGGTTTGATGTTGGGTTGGCAGCCGCTGGCCGAAACACTGTGGTTTCGGGTCAATCCGGTACGAAAGAACCCGCTGCCGTGGGATTATATGTCCGTCTGTCTGTCTGGCTGGTGCGTACGATAACTCTCTAACGGATTAACCGATTCGAATCAAATATTGGGTATCATCGTATTTTGTCAAAACTTAGTTTACGTTCGAAGATGGGCCATATAGTTCCACTCCTTCGGGTAGCTCCCCCACAAAAGTTTAATATTTTTCTTCTGGTACCTCCACACAAAATTCGGATAAAGTGAGATTTAAAAGCTCCTCTCGGATCGTTTTGAAATTTGTTTCAGCAGGTTGTCTTTATGACAAATGTTTTCGGACACAAGTCAATACTTCCTGAAATAATGCCCTAAAAGCTCCAAGAAACCCTGAGGACGCCAACCAATATGGTAAATCCGCAAGATAATTCTCGCAGGGAGTTTCTGATAGGTCCAAACTTTGCACATCGTATTATTTCATCCAGTCATGTATGGGGTTGGAATATATCGGTCATTTCTTCGGGTACCTCCCACACAAAGGGTGATCAACATAATTCTTTTTACAGTATATTTTTCAAAAAACAAAAGTTTTTGTGTCTAACAACTATAGTCGACCATATGAACAAAAATTGGCATATACATAAATTTAGTCATAGTCATTTTATTGAGCCACTGTAGATTTCGTACACATTTACTTAAAAAGATATTGACCACTTCCAACTCTCTGCTGGACAACGAAGATATTAAATTATTGATGGAATGTTAAAATAGTTTTAATGTACAAAAAGTCTTTTATTTGTATAGACATTGTGAGGTAATGCAAGAAGATTTGTTGATTTTTTTTTTTGTGAAAGTGTAAAGTTCTTCTCTAAAACATCACCACTTTCTCAAAAATTAAAAAAATAAAATAAAATTATTAAATAAATTAAAGTAAATACGTTGCTATATATGAAATAAAATTATTTAAAGTGATTTGAGAATAATATTGTTATTTTGGTTGTATTTTTTTCGTTATAGGTCACCGGTTTTCTGTAGTCATTCCTGCTCAAAATAATTTGAAATGTGAGTAAGTACATCATATGCAAATAATATGTGTTGGGGAAAATCTCAAGTAAGGAAAACTAGTAAAAAAATATATCATATGCCCTCAGTCTGTTCATGTACAAAAAAAAAAAAAAAAAAAAAAAAAAAAAAAAAAAAAAAAAAAAACACAATAACAGAGCGGTGAACCTTAATGTGCTAAGGGCAGATTTCTAACATTGAAAAAAGCACATTCGTGGATTTCAAAAGAGATTTTAGGAAGTTACCAGCGTAATGGTTTAGGCATTTGTTGGATAGGCATCAGAAATGTTGTGCAGTGGAAAAATGTTGAAATTTTCCGGAGAAGGTACTTGAAGGAATGCACCATCGTGGTCCAGTTTAGGTGTCCTTCACTGAAAGGTCACTGAAGCATTTTTTGGACTTTTAGGTCGTTAAGTCCGGAATTATGAACTTGTCCACGAATAACATTAAATCGTTGTAATCAAAATCGGAAGGACTATATACGCTTAAAAAACATCCATCGAACAGCCTTTTACTGGATTGAACTTCATTGTTTTTTATTAAGTCTGGAGTATTACCCCAATGGCTTACTTTCTGTTACAGAGAGTAATGTTTTTCAAAACAAACTGACAGAGTTGCAAAATTTTACTGATCGCTACCAATATAATGATTTCATCCCGGCGAAGGGGATTATCAATTGGCTTTTCAGCTTTTTGAAATTATGCCTTTTTTAGCGAAAACCCGAACTATTTAAGTGCCTAGTATTCTCAAATAAATGAAAATCACACTCACTTTTTGGCTTTCCCAAAAAACATCAGAACAAAAATATTTGCTAACAACTATCAGTACGTATCACCTAAGAACTCATCAAGTTCTGTAAGTTGAAAAGAACATCACCATAGTTGCCTGTGTGTGATTTTTGTTGGACTTTATTTTAAATTCCCCTGCGCATGCCATCCGCTGTTTTTTGTTTGTTTGTTTTGGTTGAAGTTTAAATAGCATTTGATTGTTTTTAAGTCTGGAGTATTACCCTAATGGCTTAAACTTCATTATTACTTTCTGCTACTTTTGTGGGTACTGCTCGATATCGATCATCTTGAAAATTGATGCACGTTTGAGAGAAATGCTACGATGTTCAATGCTTAGACTATGCTCAGGTTTTCTACCCGGAGATTCAAACAACTTGCAGTCGAATGTCAATGATCCCAAAATAAATTTATTTATTAGGATGTGATTGTTATATAACTTCACCTCCATCGACACCCTAGCCGAATGTCTGAACATTTACTTACTTAATTGACCCTCCACAGAACACTGAAATATCGGGTTTTTTGATTACGTCTTCCACTTGGTTCTTAGATCTTTCTAATAAATTTTCCCTCAAACATACACAACACAGCTTAATCGCCTTGCGCAAGTATCCAAACTTCGGAAAGTGTTATTTTTGTTTGTCGAGGTGTGGCTTTGTTTTTTGCTTACTTAAGCCAAATTACAACATGTTAGCCACTACTATTCTTCTTATTATTTCACAGCTGATGTTGTTTGTTATGTATATGGCGGTAACCGGGTAGATGAAGCCTTTATCTACCTCAAAATTATATGAATCAACTTCCGCAGTTGGTCCGAGTTCTAAAGATGCATGTCGCGTCGACACCATCGACTTGGTCTTGTCGCCGTATACCGCCAGACCCATTTTAGTAGGTTCTCCTTCAACCTTCTGCATCTCTCGGGTCTTTTCCAGGTCTTCGTTGATCACAGGCTTCAGTCGTTCGCACAATATCCCTGACAATAGGTAATACATTTATTCTTCTATAACACTGTGGACTGAAAATGCAAACAACTCCTAATGGGCATTTTTTGAAAGTACATATTGAGACTACAAAAACCATAATTGGGTTTTGTGTTCTTGGATCGGGTTTAGATTTTATGCCCTTATCTAAACCGACTTAAAATTAGCCTTTTTCCAGTGATCGCACCTTTATCTCCGAAACTAATAAGAATTTTGCTTTGCAGTCTTCAGCAATATTGTAGCCCTAAAGTAGTAGAACAGATGAACTAGGAAAAGCTACATCTAGCGCATCAAACTCCTTAAAATGTAGAAAAGTTTACAAAATTTCTGAAATTCTGGTCAGTAACAACTGAACTGTTGGAAGTTGAAACAAGTGACCATTCTAACAATTTTCCAATCAATGTGACCATCAATTCTTCAGAACATATTTCATAACATACCTTTTACAAAACTTATTTCAAACAATGTTCACACAGGCTGTTTATTCTCATGTTGGGGATTTCAATGAATTATTGAAATATTTACCAAATTGTTGTCGAAAATTCGCTATAAACAAGGCGATAGAGGCATTTTACAACAATATAATGTTCTGAAGAGTTGTGTATTACATTCCAGAGAATATTTTCCCAAAAGGTAACATTAAGAAGAATTAAACATTTTGGGAGATACGCGGCGAAATATACACAAATTATTGGATTTTTTACATATATTATAAAATTTGAGGCAATAAATGCAGTTTTTCGAGTTCACTATTCCCCCAAATATTTTCTTCTTGCTCTTATATACAAGTTTGCTGCAGATGTCAAAACAAGATTCGTATTGGTTTCAGAGATACAGCCCCGATTTGTTTTAAAAATTCGATTTTTAACCGAACCCGATCTAAGAAAACAAAAACCCAAATGTGGTTTTTGTCTATTGGTCCTCTAATTTCATAAAATTCTGGAAAGAAGTTGTTTGCACCCGATTGGCTCAAAAATGTTCCACAGTGTAATGAGAGCACACAGTTTTATATTCTTTTTTGTGGACGGGGCCCAGAATTCTCAGGTTCCAACCATCGGGTACGTGTTCTTCCTGCCCGATGGTGTTAACTAGCTGGTACATTATATTAATCTTTATTAATCTCTACGGGCGAATGTGCCTGTACCAACTCCATCAGTTTGAATCTCGATTTTTTCACATTCCCGATTTGTCATTTCTCTCTTTTTCCTGCTACTGATTGCAAAGTTGACCTATACACCGCATTTTTCTCGTCTGTTGCAGCACAACACTTCTGTTCACACCATGGGTTCCTGCGTTGAGGTTCCTGATGTCCAAGTATTGATTTTGCGACTGTTTGCATGTAATGGGCAATATTTTGCCAGTGTGCTGGCAAACGAGAAGTGCATTGATTAAGCAATTGGGCCAGTTGATTGGAATATGATGTGGATATGTGTTGTGATTGCAGCTTACCGATGTCCAACTTCCGTGTTGTGTCTGTTTGTGCTTTATTTGCAACGTTCAGACTGGTACGTACCTTTACTGCAAGAAGGCGGTGGTCCGAGTCTATGCTTCCTCCACAGAACAACACGTACATCCAACACGCTCGGTGATCCGTTACAACGAGATCAATTTGATTTCTTGTTCATTGATCTGAAGATATCCAGGTGGCCTTGTGATTATCGAAATGCTTAAATTTGGTACTGGTAACTATTTTTAAATTTATTTAAATATATTTTTGGTCTGTTCGTCCTTGCCTTGAGTTTGAACATGAGCGCAAATAAAGCTTATGCTGAAAAGTTTACCTTTATTCATATTGTAGCAAGTCATGCATTCTCTGCGGCCATGCTGGAGTCCAGATGTTTTAACCTTATGGCAGTTATAAAACAGTGCGCCACCTTTAGGCGTTGTTGTGACGCCTTTCCCAGTCCATTGTATTTTCTGTATGACTGTAATATTGGCCTTGTATTTTTCAAGTACATCTGCCAGCTGAACCTTCTCAAGACAGAGTGCGAACATTCCAGGTGCAGCTTTGCAGATCATGCACTACACATGGCACCGTAGAGGATATTTTTAAAGCTTATGGACCATTTTCTCGGGAGCTATGGTTTTGCCTCTGAAAAAACTTGTACCGTCGTGATGGGGGCAGCGAATGCTGCCTCTCCGAAGGAGAGGACCGATATGGCACATCTTCGAATTAAAAATTTGCGATGTGCAAAATTTGTTTCGAATCGGTCGATCCGTTCGAGAGTTATTGTGGGCACCAGACAGCCAGACTGACGGACGGGCGGACATGGCTATATCAACTCCAAATTGTCTGAAACGAATTTCTTTCAAACACACTTAGGGTCTAAAACAGTTATTTCAATGAGGTCGCAATTTTGATCGGATTGTTGGAGGGGAAGAAAACTATTGATTTTGGTTATGGTGGGATAATACGAAGGGATCGGAATGGGCAAAAAACTTATTTTGAGAAAAAGTAAATTTTTTAAAGCGAATATCTCCGCTCCTTTAATGGGTATACAAAAAACACCAAAACAACGATGTAACCCAACTTTTGGTTTTTGCGGACCATCCAAAAGCAAAGCCTGACAATTAAATTAAAAAAATCCCACCATTTCATTGATTCAAAGTTGGCTGGCGTAGGTGGTCAAACAATGGAGATTTCGCAAAAGTCGTTAATGTATCCCATTTTTGCATTTTTTGTAATCACGCTGATCGGATCGTCACGATATTTTAGTGGCTGATGGGGGTCGCAGAAAGGAAGAATCAGAAGTAATGGTAGGATAATATTCAGGGGTAGGATCGGGCAAAAAACAAGTATGTGGATAAAAAAAGTTTTATTTTTATGAGAATATCTCCGCTTCTAGCTGTAGTATTCCGAAAGGAAAGCCCGTCAACGGAAGAAGAACATTTGACCTTTATAATAATGCAAAATAGGCTGGTGTACATCCCAATTTTTCATTTTTATGTGAAATGTACTGACAAATATCAGAGCGTTTCAACAAAAGTGACCTATATTAATGAAGACATTCTGAGCTTTATTCATTACCAAAATTGCTCAAATACTTACCTACTTAGTTGGCCCATTGCAGAACATTTGTTCCATAGGTCGAACTAAGAAAAGACATCCATTTCTCTCAGTTCCTTACTTCGCTTTCTGAAATTCCGCGCCTTTTCATCTCCTCATCCACTTGTTTGCGCCATATATTCCTTGCCAGTACTGCGTGCACCGCCAAGCGGCCCGTATTTAGACGCCTTTTTAGCGTGTTCATCATCGCTCATTCTTATGACATGGACTAGCCAACGCAATCGTTGCATCTCGATACGTTTAACTATATAGATGTCGTTGTATAGCAGATACAGCTCGTGGTTCATGCTACGTCGATATTCACCGCCAATGCAGATTGGTCCGTAGATCTTTCGAAGACATTTTTTCTCAAACACACCAAGCACTGCCATATCTACTTGCGCATGTTCCTAGGCTTCGGAACCGTACATCAGCACGGGTAGTATCAGTGTTTTGTAAAACGTTATTTTTGTTTGACAAGATGTGGCTGTATTTTTAAACTGCTTACTTAAGCCAAAGTAGAATCTGCTGACAAATACAATTCTTCTTTTTATTTCACAACTGATGTCGTTTGTCGTGTTTACGGTGGTGCCGAGATAGACAAAGTCTTTTACTACCTCAATATTATATGAACCAACTTCCACAGTCGGTCCGATTTCAATGCAGGCATTGCGCGTCGACACCATCAACTTAGTCTTCCCGCCGTTTACCGCCAGACCCACTTTAGCAGATTCTCCTTCGACCTTCATAAAGGTATCGGTTACTTCTTTTACTGATCGTTCCATGATGTCTATATCATCAGCATAAGCAAGTTACATGTGGCTATTGGTGTAGTTTGTGCCACTTTTATTGACATTTGCCTTTCGTATAACCTTTTCCAGCAGGATGTTGAAGAGATCACACGAAAAGCTGTTTCCTTGCCTGAAACCTCTTTTGGTGGAAAAAGTAATTTTACAAATCCGAATGAGCTTTGCAGCGATGCCAAATTCAGACATGGCTTGGAATACCTTTGAACGTAGTGGGCTGTCGAAGGCTGCTTTATAATCAACAAAAAGGTGGTAGGTGTCGATCTGCATCTCTTGGGTCTTCTCCAGGATTTGCCGCAGGGTAAATATCTGGTCAATGGTGGACTTCCCAGGTCTAAAGCCACAATATCCTCCGACCAAACAACAAATCCGCAACCAAACTCATGCTTTATGACACGGCAGCTATAACACAGTGCTTCAGCTTTAGGTGTTGTTGTGACGCCTTTCTCATTCCATAAAGAGTGCGAACATTCAAGGTTCAGATTCGCAGATCATTGCCCTTAAAACGTTTGCGGGGATCGTCAACTTTTGAGGGATTTGTTTTTTGTTTTTCTTTTATTTTGTTTTTTCATAGCAGGCTGATTTTTTTGGGGGAGGGTTACTAACCCGGTGGCCAAACTCAAGTTTTTAACGTTCTTATGGATGAACGGGGATGTTAAAGGCAGCTACCCCAGGTGACACCACGGGGAGGTCAGTGTCCACTTGAGATGAGAGAGGAACCAAGATAAATCCTGGACTTTGCCATGTTAAAGCCGGACAGGACCGTTTCTTGGTATCTCTCATCCCCTACGTCACCCAAATACTAGCGATGTAGAAAAAGACAATTTCCAAATTGTGGAATTTTATTTCCATGGCGGATATTTCAGGTTCTGTTGGACATATTCTGAGCTTTAAACTAATACAAAATGTGATGGTAAAATATGAGAATTATTGCAAAATGCGCTACGCTTTCCAATTTTTATATTTTGAAGTTTTTATTTAAATATTTACATCTACTTCTATAAGTAAAATACTAATCAAAAAGACCAGCAAAGCTTTCAATAAAGTTGTTTTCCACAGTAGTCAAATATAAAATTAATAATTAACTATTTTGGTTTAGTTCGCCTTAAGCCATTTGATATAAAAGCAAGGGTAGCTTATAACATTAGTTTCTCCCTAAAATAAATGTTTACCAGTGAAAAGCTTATGTACAGGGGTAGTGGTGTAGAGTATCACATCGTCAGGCCCTATCCGCATCGTCGTCTATCTGCATCGTCGAATTTGTTTATTGTACATTTATGTCCACTAATCCTGAAATTCTGGTTCTTAGAGCCATATCCTGACTGATACAGCTTTCGATGTAATGATTTCATTACGCTTAAAATAAATAGAAACCAAATAAACGTGGTAATGGTTAGATATAACAACAATATCTGGCAAGAATGATGGATTTTCTTGATAAAGTAATTCTAAGCGACATACATACGTGCGTATGATTAACAGTAGATGATTGTTTTTGTGGTGCTCATACGACACGATATGTTCAACGCTAGCTTATCTACTGTTACAAGGAATATAATCACATATCACATGAAATAAAATTGCCCGAATTAAAATTTAAATATCTTTACATTTCAATTTTTTTGCATTAGGAAAACAAGCTTTTTAACGAACCAATTTAAACTTGACAATTTTATATTTTAACGATAAACCTTGTACTTGAGGACTTGTATCTTTGATGTATTGAAAAATATAAGAAATCCCTTTTCAATTATTTTAATTAAATTGAAAATAATGACTGCCAATTGTGGTTCATTAAAATGAAATACGTCAAGGAAACTGAACCTTTTGCTCATCATTAAGAACTCATTCATCTTTTCTCCATTTTTTGTGGAGAAGATTTTCATAACAAATTTAAATTTAATTCCATGCTTAGTGGGTTAACGATATGAGAAAGTAAACAATAACGATAACAAAATCTGCTTAAAGAAAGTCTACAAACCCATAATGGGACGCACACACACACTCTCACAACCAACCATGACACCGTCGCAAATGGCAACAAGCACACCAACATATTGAGAAAAAACACAAGAATGCAAAAAAAAACTGCTTGAAATGTGAAACTTGATGCTGCTGCTGCTGCTTTTTTCTGCTGTTTCTTATGTATTTGAAGAAGTGTTACTTGACGCTTATAGACAGACACTTGTATGAATGAATGAAAGAAAATTGTTTTACTCTGGGTCGTTTTTGTTGTGTCTTTAGAATATTTCATTTTTTTATTTTCAATTTAGGTTTACAATGATGATGAGTTACTTGTTAAGGCTTGGAGGAAGGAATCTACGTACAAGAGGGGGTGGAGGTTATTTTTTTGTATGAATTTACAGTGTTTTGTGTTATTGTCCGCAGTGAAGATTGTATAGAATAAATGGTGCTAGTACGAAAGGCGGATATAATGTACGTTATGGCTTTCAATGTTATCGAGAATGTCATATTTCCAAGGATACGATGTGACCTTTTACTCTGAGGGATATCCTTAAAGTAATAGTTTGTAAAATGCTTTATTCGTTTTTCAACTAGGCTGAGATAGGTTTATTTTGTTGAGTATAAACTTTAAAGGATAATAGTTTTGCCGAGCAACATAAATATTGGTTACTATGATAGATATACTATACTAACAGACGCAGACAATGAGATTGAAGATGCCCTGAGCATGATCATGATTTTCACAAACGATTACGCACTGTAGTATAACTGCCGTGAAAAGAAACATGAACTAGTTGTTGGATTTATGGTAAATCGGAGGCTTAATAACCTGCTCTTCAGATAATTTCCAAAATCCCTATAAAAGCAAAGTTCCTTAATATACTCGTAAGGCTCATCTATGCTCTTGCTCCGACCGAAGAAAAAGAAGAACATACCAAAGATATATTCGACGAGCGTCTAGAGCAATGGAGACCAACAAAATACAATCAAAACGAAAACATGTGTGAATGTGTTAGTGAAAAAAGCAACAACCAAATGATGTTTTTCGCTTGTTTTTGTTCACGTACGCTAGGGTTTACCCTCGCAGCAAATGCAAAGACAACTCAGTTGGATCGTTGAATATACTGTCTCTGCAAAGAAGATCATCTCTGGCATGACCGCTGCCCAGGCACAAAATATTACTAAGGTCAAATTTTGGACCTAATCGGCAGATCCGTTCGAGAGTTATCTTGCGCTCCAACCACCTCACACGGTGTCATAGGGGCTTTTTGCAACTTTCAGGCTATTTTCTCAGGATGTATGGACTTGCCCCTGATAAAACTTGTAGCGTCGTATGAAGGGCAGTAAATACAAGCATACAATACCCTGAGCATTTATGCTAACGAGGGTATATACACTTTCATACGGGCAAAATGTGTCTCATCGAAATAATGTTTTTAGACCCCAAGTATTACTTACTTACTTAGTTGGCCCATTACAGAACATTTGTTCCATAGACCAAACTAAGAAAAGGTCTCCATTCCTCTCTGCTTTTCGCTTGACTTTTTGGAATACCGCGCCTTTTCATTTCTTCATTCACTTGTATGATCCATCGAAGCTTAGGCCTGCCGATTCTGCGTGCACCGCCATGGGGCATGTATTCATACGCCGTTTTAGCGGGTTCATCATCGCTCATTCTCATGAAATGGCCCAGCCAACGCAATCGTTGCATCTCGATACGTTTAACTATATTCATGTCTTTGTATAGCTTATATAGCTCGTGGTTCATACGACGTCGATATTCACCGTCAACGCAAATCGGCCGTAGATCTTTCGAAGAATTTTCCTCTCAAACACACCAAGCACTGCCTTATCTGCTTGCGCAAGTACCCATGCTTCGGAGCCATATATTAGCACGGGTAGTATCAGCGTTTTGTATAGTGTTATTTTTGTTTGACGAGATGTGGCTTTGTTTTTAAATTGCTTACTTAGACCATAGTAGCATCTGTTGGCCAATACAATTCTTCTTCTTATTTCACAACTGATGTTGTTTGTTGTGTTTATGGCAGTGCCGAGGTAGACGAAGTCTTTAACTACCTCAAAATTGTAGGTACCAACTTCCACAGTTGGTCCGAGCTCTATGGACGCTTTGCGCATCGACACCATCAATTTGGTCTTTTCGCCGTTTACCGCCAGACC
This sequence comes from Musca autumnalis, assembly GCF_047663935.1. NCBI lineage: Eukaryota > Metazoa > Arthropoda > Insecta > Diptera > Muscidae > Musca > Musca autumnalis. Next base: position 324,352,456 of record NW_027411644.1, read on the forward strand.
CACTTTCGCAGATTCTGCTTCGACCTTCCTAAAGGTATCAGTTACTTCCTTTACTGATCGTCCTATGATGCCTATGTCATCAGCATAAGCAAGTAACATGTGGCTATTGATGTAAATTGTGCCATTTCTTTTGACATTTGCATCTCGTATTACCTTTTCCAGCAAAATGTTGAATAGGTCACACGAAAGGTTGTCTCTTTGTCTGAAACCTCTTTTGGTACAAAATTCTTCGGAGAGGTTCTTTCCAATTTTAACTGAGGACCTAGTATCAGTTAAAGTCATCTTACAAAGCCGGATGAGCTTTGCGGGGATACCAAATTTAGACATTGCGTGGAATACCTTTGATCGGAGGGGACTGTCGAATGCTGCTTTATAATCGACAAAAAAGACCCCAAGTATGTTTGGACGAAATGTATTTCAGACAATTTGGAGTCGATCTAGCAGTATCCGTCCGTCTGTCTGTCTGGAGCGCACGATAACTCTCGAACGGATCGACCGATTTCGTCCAAAATTTGGGTTTCGTAATATGTTGTCCAAACTTAGTTTAAGTTCTAAAGTGGGTTATATCGGTCCACTCCTTCCGGTACCTCCCCCACAAATGTTCGGAAAAAGTGTACGTACGATAACTCTTGAATAGCTTCGTCGATTTGGTCCATACTTTGCACATCGTGAGTATATACAAGATTTAGATGAGGTTCCAATATGGACTCAATCGGTCCACTCCTTCGGGTGCCTCCCACACAAAATTTCGGATAAGTTCAGTTTAGAATCTGCTCTCGAATCGCTTTTATTGTTGTTGTATAAACTTGTATTCACTGCCCCCATATGACGGTACAACTTTCATCAGGGGCAAGTCCGTACTTTCTGAGAAAACAACCTGAAAGTTGCAAAAAATCCCTATGACACCGTGGGTAGTGGTTGGAGCGCAAGATAACTCTCGAACGGATCTGCCGATTTGGTCCAAAATTTGGCCTTGGTAATATTTTGTCCAAACATAGTTTAAGTTCGAAGATAAGCCATATCGGTCCACTCCTTCAGGTACCTCCCCCACAAAAGTTCAAAAATGTTCGGAAAAATTGTTCTTGGAGGGAGTATCCGAATCGGTCCATACTTTACACATCTTAATATATCTACCATATATACATATATCAGGTTCAAATATGGGCTATATTTGTCCACTCCATCCGTTACCTATCACACAAAATTTCGTATAACTTCACTTGAAGACCTGCTATTGAATCACTTTGATTTTTGTTGAAGCAACTTGCATTCGCTGCCTCATTTTTTTCAGGGGCAGGTCCATACTTTTTGAGAAAACAGCTAAAGGGTGTCAAAACCCCCTATGGCACCATATGTAGTGGCTGGAGATCCACTTCCATAATGGTCTATGTCTATCCATTCCTTTAAGTATATCCCCCGCAAAGCTTTTGATCTTTAATTCTAATTAATATTTTTGTCGCTTCATACGCCCAACATTTTTTAAAACCCCCTAAATACATGCGTTTTTGGGAAAAATTGTTTCAATGTACACATGCCGAGGGTATATCTCTGTCGGCAAAGCCGACTGATACTTTTTTACTTGTTTTTGTTTACATTACTTGGTAATGGTTTTCACAATGACTAACAGATCCGTATTTTTGCTGGGCAAGTACTCTAAGCTTGGTGAAATACTCTTTTATTCTAAAATAGGCCAGAGCCTCCCCCAAAATAATAACCACTTCTTCTGCATTACTAATAATGTGAAATATAAACCTCTCTATATACATATCGCTCATTTACTCAAAGAGTGACATAACTCAAAAAATGCGTTTTCTGAGTTAGCAATTTCTATTTTTTCTACGACTTCTACTTTATCTTGTGTAAAATTTTCATACTGATATCTCAAAAACTCGACGAGTTACAGCTCATTTACTACGAGTTTCGCATAATTCAACATAAATGTTTTTTGAGTTTATGAAGCACAAAAACACTTCAAATCATGCTTGATCATGCACAGAAATTTAGCACTGATAAATGGCTATCTGGTTGCACAATATGGTCCAAGTAGTTTTTTTAGTTTTAGTGCAATAATCTTTTTAATTTGGGAAGTCAAATTTCAATCGCCAACTTAAAACGCGTTTTTCTCGAAATTTGATTTTTCGAGATGTGTCACTCTTTGAGTAAATGAGCGATATGTCATTCTTGATCTCAAGTGCTTGCCACTGTGCATAACTTTTCGTTTTTTTGGTTATGCGAAAATAAGGTGAAGAACTTACATTTTTTAACAATCAACTGTTACTTTTTTGTTATTGTTGTTGTTGCTGTACCGTCTACTTGAAGCCTGATGATGTCTGATACATTTTTTTTTTTTGTTTTTTTTTCCTTTCTTTTCCATTCATAATAATAATGGTTACGACAATGGTGAATGGCACCCCAAAACATTCTTTTAGTCAGAAAACATCAGCAACAACAACAATAACAAACAATAATAATCCTTGTGCATATGTGTCGTAAAAGTCAAACTAATCACAACACATTAAGGGAAAAAATTCTCCCACACAAAGCTGAGACATAAACAAAGGCGCACACATGTGCTGCTCATCACAAACAATTCATTCACGCACAGCTTTTTGTAAAAATGCAAGCATACCCACACATTTTCATACATTTTAATTTTCCCACCAAATGAACAGGAAAGGGTCTTGTTCCCCCTTTTGTTTGTTTGTGTAGTGTAAAGAGAACAGAAAGGCCAAATGGGCGGGCGATAAGAGCTATAAAATCACAGTTGTTTTCTGTTTTGCGTTATGTCGCTTATTTTTGGAAATGGCAAAGCTTCTTGTGGGAAGCTTAAAGTGATGAGGTTTTCCATGCCATCATTCATCTATAGACCCATCTTTACAACAGCCAAAAAAAGGTTTAATTAGACAATTTGCCTTGGGACATGGGCATAACAAGGAAAGGGGAAAAAGTTGTATTTGGTCACAGGATTAATGACAAAAATAAAAAAGATTAAAAATCTCCCCCAAAAAAACTGAAATAAAACAAACACTTGAGGCGTACTTGAGCCAAATGGAAAACGCATAGAGAAGCAAATAATTAAAGAAATGCCCCTCCAAGCATATTTTCGCCATTGTCTGTAATGAAATAAATGAAAGAGTGTTGCGCTTATCGTGTGATAAACGCCTACGGCTTCAATTTCATCACCGCTGCCATTACCCCCAATGGCCAATAAACAGATTAAGAAGGAATAATTGTGTCAGGGAATCAATGGGAACGTCTTTTCTTAAGGATGTGTATTATTATGCAGCATGTCATGGATCTGACTGGCTGTCACTTTATCTCTCTCATTAAAAACAAAACGAGTATTTGCTAGTTTAAATTGTCAACGAGTTTAGCAAAAACATGCTTGCCACCAACCTCATTAAAAAGACTGAACCTTTTTTCTAGCATAGCGTAAAAAAGACTTGGGAAGAGAAAAGAAGAGCGACAAAACAAAATAATGATTGGAAGCAGATCCTCTAATTAGGATAAATGTGTTACTTAAAAATAATTAGAATTTCCTTAATTTGATAGCTGAAATTTCTGCTGATGATAAGGGATGCTGATAAGCGTTCTGGGGAAATTTGAAGCGAAAAACAATTTTTGGTAGAAATAACAACAAATTAAAAGAAAAAAGTGTCACCGCCATAGATTATTTTTTGAAGGAAATTGAATACCTTACTCGGAATTTTGCCATAATTTAGAAAGTTTTGGGAAAATTGTAAGAAAAATTGAGTTTGTGGAAAACTTCAAACTACTTTAAATGAATAAATAACAAAGGACAAAATTATGGAAAGAATATCAAAACAGTAAACAAAAGTGTTATTAACAATTGATTCAAGATTCTAGCTTTCACTTGCATTTACAAAATGATTCTTTAAATTAAAGATTGCAGGGTTGCACGATGGGGCCGATGACATGTTTTTGAGGCAAAAAATCACAGGGGCAAGCTAGACCTTCAAAATTTCGTGCAGATGTTTATAATCGGCCTAGAAGCTAATCAGCCAAATTTGGTTGATATCGGTTCATATATAGATATAGCTCTCATATATATGTTCGCCCGATTTCGAGTAATTGATGGACCAAACACGAAAATTCTGTCCAATTATGATGATATTTGGAATATGTGGCGGAATTCGGACTGGAAATAAGTTAGCCAAGTTATTTTAAAATCGGTTCAGATTTGGATATAGCTCCCTTATGTATTTTCGCCCGATTTGAGGTATTTCGTGCAACAAACACGCAATTTCTGTCCAATTTCGAAAAAATTTGAAACGTGTGACAGTATTTGGTCTGGTTTGCTAAATTATATCGAAATCGGTTTAGATTTGGATATAGCTCACATATATATTTTCACCCGATTTTAGGTATTTCCTGCAGCAATCACGCTATATATGTCCAATTGTGATGACATTTAAAGTGTGTGACGGAATTTGGTCTAGAAAACATTATTGAGACATCATATTGAAATCGGTTCAGATTTGGATATATCGTTCATAAATTTTCTCTGTCGAAGTTAATTGTTTTCTCAATTTAGTTGGTTGATACCGAACTTCCTTGAGAACATAGTTTAAATATTTTTCTGTTGACAAATTGGCCGAAACAGAGGCGGCATGAATCAAGGGTTTGGTATTGTTGCCGTGTTCATAGCAGACTTCCGAAGCAAGTTTTTTTCCTTCACTATAATCCACATTAGGGCGCCCTCTCTTCTTTTTATCATTACCTTGCTCTAGCGTAAATACTGTGTCGCTAGCTAACCATAAGCTTTCCAATTGTAATACACGACTTTTTGACCTCCAATTTTGTATCCATTTTTGGTTAAGGCGTGCACAAATATTATAAATTTGCTTGTTAACTTCGGTCATGAAATTGTCTTTGACACCTCGATTAAATTTTGCAGAAATCCATTCTATAAGGTGTTTAGGTTTTCGCTGATTTTCCAACCAAAAATTAAAAATATCCAAATTTTTAAGTTTTTCGAAATCAGGAAGTTGATAATTTTTTTATTCGCAAGTATACGCAAAAATTCTTTTCAAAATCTGTTAGCCGACATTGTCACCTTTCACCAGATACATATTTTTACGAGAAAGCTCCCTGAAGTCAAAAGTTCTACTCCAAAGAACACATGGACGATACCACAGACTACATCAAAAACCATCACTTACTGACACAACAAATTATTGACCTCATCTAATATTACATTTACACTTTTAATAATAATCTTACTTTACATACCATTTCCCATATTTTCCATTTTTAAAAAATAGATAATATCAACAGATCAGTTTTTGGCGCCAAAATACTTAAATTGTTTAATTACGACTGAATGTCAGAAATAAACGGAATCATAATTATGGCATCTTTGACAGCTTGGCATGTCGCCGTGGGTCGTTGCCAGATTGTAATTTTTTGGTTTTGGAGGTTTGAAAGTGTTAAGAATATAATTCCGTTATTATTTGATTTCAATCGCTGACTTGAAAAAATGACTTTTTGCCTCAAAAACCTGCCATTGGCCCCATCGTGGGTTGGTGTGACGTAGGGAATGAAAGATCCCAACAACGGTCCTGATCGGCTTTAACATGGCAAAGCCCAGGACTTATCTTGGTTTTCTCAAATCTCAAGTGGCCGCTGACTTCCCCGTCGTGTCCTGGAGCTAACATGAGTCGCGTGTTCACCCATAAGAATGATAAAAACTTGGTTTTGGGCGTCGGGTTGGCAACCCTCACCTAGAAAAAAGCCCACTACTATGAAAAAACAAAAGAAAATTAAAACAAACCCCTCTAAACGACCCCCATAACCGATTTAAGGACCAAGATCTGCGAATCTGCACATGGAATGTTCGCACTCTTTATAGAGAAGGAACAGTTTACGCATTGGCAGATTACTGGAAAAGTACAACGTCGACATTACTGCCATAGAGGAAAAACGATGGATTCTAAAAGGCGTCACAGCAACACATACATGTGATGCACTGTATTATAGCTATGATGATATAAAGCATGAGTTTAGTTGCGGATATGTTGTTGGTCGGAGGTTAAAACATATGGTCTCCACCTTCACGCCAGTGAATGAATGACTTGCTAAAATTCGAATAAAAGCTAAATTCTTTAACATAAACTTTATTTGCGCTCATGCTCCGAACGAAGACAAGGACGAACAGACCAAGGATATATTTTACGAGCCGTTAGAAGAAACGTATAACCGTTGCCCTGCCCATGACATAAAAATTATTCTAGGCGATTTTAATGCCAAAATTGGAAAGGAGAATATCTTTGTCCCAACAGTCGAGAAATTCAGTCTCCTTAGTGAAACATCTGACAATGGTATGAGGCTGCTAGACTTCGCCGCGAGCGAAAAACATGGTAGTTACCAGTACCAGATTAAAGCATCTCGATATTCATAATGGCACCTGGCTGTCTCCAGATAAGAAAACAAGAAATCAAATTGATGACGTTGTGATAGATGGAAGACATTCAGCGATCGTGTTGGATGAACTTTCGTTCCGAGGTGCAAACATAGATCACCTTGTCGCAGCAAAAATACGCACCCTTCTAGACGTTGCAAATAAAGCACGAACAGAAACAACACGAAAGGTGGGCATCGGAATGCTGCAATCACAAAGATAGCAACATATTCCACTCAATTTGCCCAAATGCTTAATGAAACCACTCCTTGTCCCGATAACACATCAGCACAATGGCAAAATATTGCCCACTCCATCCAAACAACCGCAATATCAGAGAAATGGAAAAGCGGGAGTGTAAAAAATCGAGATGTACAGGAACCAAAATGAAGTCCGAAATATCTACAAACAAGTAAAAAAGTATCAGTCGGCTTTGCCGTCAGAGATATACCCTCAGCCTGTGTATATTGAAATAATTTTTCCCAAAATACGTATGTATTTAGGGGGTTTTAAATATTTGAACCGACAAAAATTTTGATTAGGATTCAAGATAAAAAGTTTTGCGGAGGAGATACTACAAGGAATGGATCGGCATTGACCGTTATGGAAGTGGATCTCCAGCCACAACATATGGGGTTCTTACACTCTTCGGGCTGTTTGCTCAAGAAGTATGGACTTGCCCCTAAAAAAACTTTTACCATCGTAACTGAGTCAGCGAATGCAAGTTGCTTCAACAACAATCAAAGTGATTCGATAGCAGGTCTTAAAGCGAACTTATCCGAAATTTTGTGTGGGAGGTACCGGATGGAGTGGACAAATATAGTCCATATTTGAACCAGATCTATATCTGGTAGATATATTAGGATGTGTAAAGTATGGACCAATTCGGCCACTCCCTTCAAAAGTTACCGTAGGAACCATTTTTCCGAACATTTTTGAAATTTTGTGGTGGAGGTACCTGAAGGAGTGGACCGATATGGCTTATCTTCGAACTCAAACTATGTTTGGACAAAATATTACTAAGGCTAAATTTTGGACCGAATCGGCAGATCCGTTCGAGAGTTATCTTGCGCTCCAACCACCTCACACGGTGTCATATGGTTTTTTTGCGACTTTCAGGCTATTTTCTCAGGAAGTATGGACGTGCCCCTGATGAAACTTTTACCGTCGTGTAGGGGGTGGTGAATACAAGTTGCTAAAACAAAAATTAAAGTGATTCGAGAGATGGTCCTAAACTGAACTTATCCGAAATTTTGTGTGGAAGGTACCAGAAGGAGTGGACCTATTGAGTCCATATTGGAACCACATCTAAGTCTGGTACATATTTCACGATGGGCAAAGTACGAACCACATCGGTTACCCCCTTCAAGAGTTATCGTGCGCACAAATTTTCCGAACATTTTCGAACTTTTGTGGGGGATGTACCGGAAGGACTGGACCGATATAGCCCACCTTCGAACTTAAACTAAGTTTGGGCAAAATATTGCGAAAGCCAAAATTTGAACCGAATCGGTTCATCCGTTCGAGAGTTATCGTGCGCTCCAGCCAGCAGGACAGACAGACAGACCGACAGACAGACGGACGGACATGGCTAGATCGACTCCAAATTGTCTGAAACACATTTCGTCCAAACATACTTGGGGTCTAAAACCATTATTTCGAAGAGGCACATTTTCATCGTATCAAAGTGTATATACCCTCCCTAGCCTAAAGGCTGAGGGTATAAAAATGAAACATCAAACTGATGGCTTTGGTACCGGCACATCCTCCTGTAGAGTCCAGCAAGGTAATTTGACAACAGATACACATAGTTTGCTTAGTATATGAAAAGAGTACTTTTCCAAACTGCTGGTATCCAAGACGACAAAGATACCACAGATCCAATCCCACAAGATGCCATTGAATGTATACCACCCGGCCAAGATGAAGTAAAGACTGCAATAAACCTGATGAAGAACAATAAGGCAGCAGAAGCCGACTGGTATGCCAGACGAGCTGTTCAAAACCGGTGCGACACGATGATAAGTTGTATGCATCAGCTAGTTAGCACTATCTGGCAGAAAAACGCGTACCCAATAATTGGAGTCTGAGCACCCTGTGTCCCGTCCTCAAGATATTATATAAGACTGTATGCTCTAACTATAGGGGTATAAGTCGTCTTCCTATTGCCTAAAAGATAGTGTCAGGGATATTGTGCGAACGACTAAAGCCTATGGTCAACGAAATAAATGGACCATATCAATACGTCTTTAAAGCTGGCAAGTTCATCATTGACCAGATATTTACTCTGCGGCACATCCTGTTGAAGACACAAGAAATGCAGATTGACACCTACCACCTTTTTGTCGATTTTAAAGTAGCTTCGAACGTCTGAATTTGGTATCCCCCAAAGCTCATTCGGCTTTGTAAAATGACTTTAACTGACACTCGATTCGATACCAAAAGAAGTTGCAGACAAGGAGACAGCCTTTCGTGTGACCTGTTCAACATTCTGCTGGAAAAGGTTATACGAGATGCAAATGTCAAAAGAAATGGCACAATCTACAGCAACAGTCACATTAGACTGGTTTTAGCTTAAAGGGAAAAATCGATGTCGGATTTTTTTATGCGGCACCCTCCTAAATTGTTTAGTTTTGTTAGATTCTAAGATTGCCAAAGTTTGAGTACAATCCGAATATGTTAACACGTGCCAGTCGGGCCTCAAAATTTCCACAGCAATTTGTATGGAGCCAAAGGCGAATTTTTAAGAAATCACTCACTCTACAGACCACATTTACCAGTTCATTTCTGTGGCTAAACAAGTAATCCTACAAAAAACGGGCCAGATTTTTATATTAGCTGTATATAGGGCCCATGGAAACTTTGAGGCCCCAGTGGCACGTGTTAACATATTCCGATTGTACTCAAACTTTGGTAATCTTAAAATTTAACAAAACAACACATTAAAGGGGGTTAAAACCACCCTAAGCCACATATTACTTGCTTATGCTGATGACATTGACATCATTGGAGATCAGTAAAGGAAGTAACTGATACATTTAAGAAGGTCGAAGGAGAATCAGCAAAAGTGAGTCTGGCGGTGAAAAGACAAAGTTGGTGGTGTCGACACGCAATGCCCATAGAGCTCGGAAAAACTTTGTTTATGTCGGCAACCGCCAGTTGTGAAATAAAAAGAAGAATTGTATTGACCAACAGATGCTACTTTGGCTTAAGTAGGCAGTTTAAAAACAAAGCCACATCTTGTGAAACAATAATAACACTTTACGAAACACTGATACTACCCGTGCTGATGTGTGGCTCCGACGCCTTGGTACTTGCGAAAGCAGATAAGGCAGTGTTTTTGACAGACAATTTTTTCGAAAGATATACGGGCCTATCTGCGTTAGCGGTGAATATCGACGTCGTATGAACCACGAGCTGTATCTGCTCTTCAACGACATTAGTATAGATAGCGAGATGCAACGACTGCGTTGGCTAGGCCATATCATAATAATGAGCGTTGATGAACTCGTTTGGAAGGCGTACAGATTCAGGTCATATGAGGGCACATTGGCAGGCCAATACTTCGATGGAGCATACAAGTGGAAAAGGAGAGCGAAAAACGCGGTATTCCAAAAAGTGAAGCAACAAACAGAGAGGAATGGAAGTCTTATCTTAATTCGGCTTATAGGACAAATGTTCTGTAATGTGCCAGCTAAGTAAGTAGAATAACAAGTTATTCCGAGCGACACACAGTGTTGCCGCTTCCATACAAAAGTTGATGCATTTTTTGCACAAATACTTATGAGGGCATATGCATGAAAAATTTCAACTTTGGTCCAAATCGGGTCAGATTTGGTTATAGTCCCCATATATTTTTTTCCCCGATTTTGGTATAACTCGGTCAACTTGAATCGAATAGCCTTCAAATTTAGTATTGGATATTTTCTTAGACCCCTTAGTAGTTTTACCTATTTTGAAAAAAATAGGTTCAGATTTGGATTTAACTCCCATATATAATTTCGGCCGATTTCGGGTATTTGATGCACGAAACACGCATGCATTGCCTTACTTAAAATTTAATTTTGCCAAATTATATATAAATCGGTTGAGATTTGTATATAGCTTCCATATATATACTCGGCATTTGTTACCCCAAACATGCAAAGTGTGTCTATTTGGATAGAATTTGGAATGTGAGATGGAATTCTGATATTGATTAGCCATAACTCACCCAATTTTGGTCTTTTGGACCGTTTCTAAATGAGATAGTAATGAATTCCCGGTTATTTTCTCAATCAAAAACCTAGGGATCGGCATATACATAAATATTCATCTATTTCACCCTCCAACGTTTTAGACAAAAAAATTTATAATAATTGACTCCTCTCATATTCATATTAGCTCAATGATACGGGACCTACTGTTTATTTTCGGCGCACAGGGGTGCCGCTTCCTTGTAAACTGGGGCAAAAATATAAGGAGTTTACCTAGGATGATGCTGTTTTGTACATTTACTTATGAGGGCATAGGAATGAAAAATACCAAATTTGGTCGATATCGGTTCAGATTTGGATATACCCCCCATATATATCTCTGGCCCGATTTTGCTATTACTCGGTCAATTTTAAGAGAATAGCCTTCAAATTAAATGCAGTCGGACCTCGATTATCCGTGATGGTCGGGACCGGAGGCATTACGGATAATCGATTTTCCCGGATAATGGAGGCAATGCTTTTATGCAGTTTTTGAACATACTTTTGATTAAAAATGGCATAATTTTTTACAATAATCTGAAAATCTGCAATTTTTATTAAATTTGTTACGGTGATACACCAAATTTTAGAAGGATAAATAAATATCATCATCATATTCATCTGAATTGACTTTGTCACATGGTTTTTGTGATACCATAAAAACACAAACTGTGTAATACGGGAGAATTTCCAGTTTTCGTTTGTTTACCATTTGTTTGCTTAATCAAATTAATTGGAAAGTGTGTTTTTACTCGCGGGTAATGAGGTTTATAACGAAAAATAGAAGAAATGGAAAAAAGTCAAACATTTCTTTTCTATCACGGATAATGGAGGTTCCCGCATAATCGATTCACGGATAATCGAGGTTCAACTGTATTTGATATTTTCGTAGGCCCCTAATCAGCTTTACCGATTTTGACTAAAATCGGTTCAGATTTGGATATAGCCCCCATATATATCTTTTCCCGATTTTGCAATAAATCGGTCAATTTTAATTGGATATCCTTCAAATTTAAAATGGATGTATTCTTAGGTCGTTAATCAGTTTTATCGATTTTGTTAAAAATCGGTTCAGATCTTGATATAGCCCCCATATATATAATTCTCCGATTTTGCTATAACTCAGTCAATTTTCATTTAATAGCCTTCAATTTTAATATGCTATATTTTCTAAGGTTCCTATTCAATTTTACCGATTTAAAAAAAAAAAATTGTTCAGATTTGGATATAGTCCCTGTATATAACGGTACTTTTGTTTCTAATATTCCCTCTTTAACAACCTGCCTGGAGTTGCCACATAGTTGGTTTGAATTTGAAATCTCGATTTTTTGACGTGAAATGTCCGAAAACATATGCCAACTAAATGAGGATAAAGCCATTATCATGACAATGTAAACTGTTTAAGGCCAATGGCCACTCTTTAATTCCCAATTCAGAAGTTGTAATATACTCTATATCTAAAATTAAAACGTTTGTCGATTGAATTTATCATACATATAACAACAATATCCCACTCCTATCAAAATAGTGGCATTAACTATCGGCAAAATTATTTCAAATTCAATCTTTTTAAGTGTTTTCGACAACGCATTAACAAAAATTACAGGAGACAGTCAAATAAAGTGAATTGGTAAACTGAGGCAGAATCAAGAAACTTGCATTTTTTGTACACACTGTTCATGAAGACGTAGTTGTGTCTCAAAGAATCGGATTTCGTCGGATGTAATTTTTGCATAATTTTATTCGAAAGGGATGTCTGTTTCATGTACCAAATGGTCGAGTAATGTATAACAAGCTCTTGCTTCAATCAACATAACGGTACGTTATTCATAAACATTTTATGTAAACTTTTTGTACATAAAAAGGAAGTCTATTGGCTACTCTTCATATCCCAATTCAAAAGTTTTAATATTTTTAATAAATTTTTTAAATAGAGTTCCTTGAACAAGTGTTTCTTTTTTATATAATTTCAATATAAGCTAAACCATTATATGGTATTGATTTTTTGCTGATAAGTGTTACATGGCTCAGTAAATATCCCCAACATTACCCTGAGGGGTATTTTGCGACCGTTGAAAATTATAGTGTTACCTGGCATGGGAATCGAGCTAGGGCATTCAGTGAGCAAGGCGGGTGTGCATACCATTGCACCACGGTGGCACCCGTGCATAAATCATATCAGATTTCAAATAGTTTTGTTGGTCTTGGAATTTCTAAATACCAAAATTACAGAATGCTCCACCTCTCTCAGCTCTATGATTCATATTGGAAGTCCTTGGGATTATGAAAAGTCTTTTGTGTTTAATTTGAATATTTATTAACAGAATTTGTTGCACACCATGGTTGGCGTATAAGTAATAACAATTCTCTGTTCTATATGTGTACGTATTCGATATCTAAATGAAAGAAATTCAAAAATACGTTTACTTTAATTTTAATTATAACCAGGACTTGGCTTTCTTCTAAATTATATATTTCCCTTAACGATCGTTATGTTACCACCTGTTTCGAAATTTGTTGCCTTGCTCTTAAGTATGTGTGGCTAATAGGCTGTAAGGCTGCCTGGTGGTTTCACTTCCTCACTCACAGCGCGAAACATATGAGCGTACATCGTGGCGTATGGCTGTTTTAATAATAAAAATGAAAGCGGTAAAACACAAATGTTGGCATAGACAATAAATATTTGCCACACATGCATTGACACATACATACACATTAATCCATAATGTTTATTTGTTTTATTGTATATTCACACAATACATTCATAATTATCATGACTTTCTCAAAAGAGATACACTTTGCTAATGACTCCTTGCATCCTCCACTCCTTATCCTCTTTCCCCTTATGCTTTATTGTTGCTGGGGACAAAAAAAGAAATTACAACTACCAATTCGTTGTATGTAAGTATGTTAACAGTTGTTCATATATCGCGCTAGTTGCAAGTACAACAACAGTTGCTGTTGTTGTTATAAATTGTACAAGATTTAATTTGGGTTTTTTGTTTCGTTAAATCGTTGTATTTAACACCAGCTCGACGGGGTCTCAATCTTGAGGCCAAAGTGGTTTGGTAGTTGTTTCGTTTGCTAACTACATTGTCTCGCTTCCATTCTCATTCGTTCGCTTCCGCTGCCTCCATCTCGTTACATACAAAAAGGACGAACAAACGAACAACAGACCGACAAAGTATTGCATTTATTTCAGAGTTCAAAATTACAATTCACATAATTGCGTGCACATGTGTATGTGTGAGTGTGTGAATGAGAGTGTGCATATGGTGGTCTACTTGGTTGGTCGGTCGCTCGGTCGGTATGTTGGTGTATTGTGGCATGAGTTTTAGTTGTTTTATTAAAAAAGTAACAAAACGAACTGACATATCAGCAGCATTTCTGCCAAACGAAAAGATTAACAAAGTGAAAACAAGGGTAAGTAAATAATTCGAGAAATTTGATAAATGATTTTTTCCAGCGAAAAATAAGATTTTTAGAAAATTATTTGTACCTTTTCATAGAGAAACCATAATTTAATATAATTTACGGTATAGGTCAATACTTACTTAGTTGACCCGCTACAGGAAATTTGTCATAAATGGCGCATTTGGAAACAGTTGCCATTCCTATCTATTTTAATATTGCCAAAGTTTAAGTACAATCGGAATATGTTAACACGTGCCACTGGGGCCTCAAAGTGTCCATGTAGGTAATATTAAAATCTGATCCGATTTTTTGTAGGATTACTTGATTAGCCACAGAAATTAATTTTTTATCGATTGGACAATAAATGTGGTCTCTAGAGTGATTTCGTGAAAATTCGCCTTTGGCTCCATACAAATTACTATGGAAATTTCGAGGCCCCACAGGCACGTGTTATCATATTCCGATCGTACTCAATCTTAGAATCTAACAAAACTAAACACTTTAGAGCTTGCCGCATAAACAAATCCGACATCGATTTTTCCCTTTGAGTTAAAACCAGTTTAATGTGGCTGCTGCTGTAGATTGTACCATTTCTTTTGACATTTGCATCTCGTATAACCTTTTCCAGCAGCATACAGTCTTATATCATATCTTGAGGACGGGACACAGGATGCTCAGGCTCCAATCATCGGGTACGCGTTCTTCCTGCCAGATAGTGCTAACAAGCTGATGCATACACCTTATCAGGATGTGGCATCCGGTTTTGAACAGCTCGGCTGGTAAGTCATCTACTTCTGCTGCTTTATTATTGTTCAGCCGGTTATTGCTCTTTTGGAAAAGCGATTCTTTAACTTGTCTTAGCCGGATGGTAGACACTCAATATGATCTTCTGGGATTGTATCTCTAGTATCCTCTTCGTCTTCGCTACTATTGGATACCAGCAGTTTGGAGAAAGGCTCTTTTCATATCCTGAACACACTATCTGTATCAGTTACCAAATTACCTTACTGGTCGTTACAGGAGGATGTGCCTATACCAATGCCATCAGTTTGATGTTGCACTCTTAGGTAGAAATTTCGGACTTCATTCTGGCTCCTATACATCTCGATTTTTTCACACTCTCGCTTTTCCATTTTTCTCTTTTCCTGCGGTAAAAACGTTTCTCCTCTCTCCTTTTCTCCCGAGACCTCTTTCGTGCGATACGCGTTGCTACTGATTGTAGTGTAGCTCTATATGCCGCATTTTTCTCTCGGGTCTCTGGTATCAAAGTATGGATTTTGCGGCTGTTTGCATGGAGTGGGCAATGCTTTGCCATTGCGCCGATATGTTATCGGGATGAGGAGTGCTTTGAATAAGCAATTGGGCTAGTTGAGTGGAATATGATGTGGCTATCTGTTGTGATTGCAGCTTACCGATGTCTAACTTTCGTGTTGTGTCTGTTCGTACTATGTTCGATACGTTTAAGCGGGTGCGTACCTTTGCTGCAAGAAGGTAGTGGTCCGAATCAATGTTTGCGCCTCGGAACGATCGTACATCCAACACGCTCGATGAATGTCTTCCATCTATCACAGCATGATCAATTTGATTTCTTGTTTTCTGATCTGGAGACAGCCAGGTGCCCTTATGAATATCGAGATGATTAAATCTGGTACTGCTAACTACCATGTTTTTTGCAGTTGCAAAGTCTATCAGCCTCATACCATTGTCAGATGTTTCACTGTGGATACTGAATTTCCCGACTGTTGGGCCAAAGATATTCTCCTTTCCAATTTTGGCATTAAAATCGCCTAGAATGATTTTAATGTCATTGGCAGGGCAACGGTCATATCTTTCTGCTAAGCGCTCGTAAAATATATGTTTGGTCTGTTCGTCCTTTTCTTCAGTGGGAGCATGAGCGCAAATAAAGCTGATGTTGAACAATTTAGCTTTTATTCAAATTGCAGAAAGTCTTTCATCAATAGGGGTGAAGCTGGATACTAGATGTTTTAGTCTCCGACTAACTACAAATCCGCAACCAAACTCATGCTTTACATTATGACAGCTAGAATACAGTGCGTCACCTTTAGTTGTTGTTGTAACGTTTTTAACAATCCATCTTGGTTCGTAATATCGGAATTTGCAAGTACATCTGCCAGCGCGTAAACTGCACCTTCCATATAAAGAATCGGAAGAGTCTAGAAGTCTTGAGTGTCACATGGTGGCCTTTAATATAAATTTCCGACATATTAAAAGCAGCTGAGCTGTAAAGTAATGACGGATTTGTAGCATCGCCTTTAGCGGTATTATTTTCATTTTGAGCTTTTATATATATTTTAAAATTTATAATAAATTGGCCTTTCTCGTTTGATAATTGTTTCTGACGGACCTAAACATTTGTTTGGCTTTCAATTTATATTTTTTTGAACGAACATTCGGGTGCTAAGTGACTTAAATGCTCATCACGAGTTTTGACAATGACCAGGGGGGATAGCGCTGTCCGTGCGAACTGACAGTCCCAATTTTGAACGAGGCTCAGACCAACTTTCTTTCAACATCTCCGTTAACAGACCACATGACGTCATAACTTGTGAACCATTGGAAAGCTGATTGGCATGGGTCCATACCAATCACCGCTTCAGAACGGATGATTAACCAGTTTTAAGTTCGAAGATGGGCCATATAGGTCCACTCCTTCGGGTACCTGCCTCCCTCACAAAAGTTCAATAATTTATACCCTCGTTATCATAAATGCTTTCATACGGGCAAAATGTGCCTCATCGAAATAATGGTTTGAGACCCCAAGTATGTTTGGACGAAATGTGTTTCAGGCAATTTTGAGTTGATTTAGCCATGTCCGTCCGTCTGTCTATCTGGCTGGCTGGAGCGCACGATAACTCTCGAACGGATCAACCGATTCGGTCCAAAATTTGGCTTTCGTAATATTTTGTCCAAACTTAGTTTAAGTTCGAAGATAGGTCATACGGTCCACTCTTTCCGGTACCTCCCCCACAAAAGTTCGGAAATGTTCGGAAATTTGTGCGCACGATAACTTTTGAAGGAATTAACCGATTTGGTCCATACTTTGCACGTCTTGAACTTTCTACCAGACTGAGATGAGGTTCCAATATGGACTCAATCGGTCCACTCCTTCGGGTACCTCCCACACAAAATTTCGGAAAAGTTCAGTTTAGGACCTGCTCTCGAATCGGTTTAATTTTTGCAGTAGCAACTTGAATTCACTGCCCCACATACGACGGTATAAGTTTCATCTGGGGCAAGAAGATACTTCTTGAGCAAATAGCCTGAAAGGTACAAAAACCCCTATGACACCGTGTGTAGTGGTTAGAGCGCACAAGCTCGAAGATAAGCCGCCCACAAAAGTTTAAAAAGGTTCGGAAACATTGTGCGCACGATAACTCTTGAAGGGACTGAGCGATTTGGTCTATACTTTACACGTTCTAATATATCTACCAGATATAGATCAGGTTCGAATATGGACTATATTTGTCCACTCCTTCGGGTGCCTCCCACACAAAACTTCTGATAAGTTCACTTTAAGACCTGCTCTCGAATCACTTCGATTTTTATTGAAGCAATTTGCATTCGCTGCCTCCATTACGACGGTAAAAGTTTTTTCCGGGACGTGTCCACACTTCTTGAGAAACAGCCCGAAAGGTGTAAAAAACCCCTATGGCACCATATGTAGTGGCTGGAGAGCACGCACTGATCAAACGATTTTGTCCAAATTTTGGCCATTGTCATATGGCCATGTCAAAGGCACTAAACTGCTATGCACGATATCTCTTGAACGGACTGAGGGTATAGCACTCTCGGCAAAGCCGGCTGATACTTTTATACCCTCCACCATATAGCCATCGATATAGCCATGTCCGTCCGTCTGTCTGTCCGTCTGTGGAAATCACTCTAGCGTCCGAACGGATTGACGTAGGTGGATGAAATTTTGGGAAAATCTATTATATGTACGTAATACTTTTGGTATTGAAAGCGGGCTATGTAGGTCCACGCTTTCGTGTAGCCCCCATACAAAATGACGCGTGACGCGTCGTCGTTTTAAGGAATTTGTAAGATATTTGTCCCATTTTACCACGGACTTGGATTAAATAAATTGGTATTTTGAGTCTCCAGAGGCCAAAAAACATTCCTACCAAAGTTGGTTTATATAGGTCCACGTTTTGGTTTAGCCCCCATATAACGCCCCATATAAAGTACGCGTCATTTTAATATATTTTGAATGTATTAGTCCCATTTAACAACAGAATCGGTTGTAACTTTGTATTTTGTGTTTCCAGAGGCTAAGAAACATTTCCACCGTAAAGTGTTTATATAGGTCCACGTTTTGATATAGCCCCCATAGGACGATATCTCCCGATTTTCGGTATTTTGAAGGTTTTGGCCTCATTATCACACCGAGATGGCTGAAATTTGGTATTTAGACTTCGTTGGGGGTATAAAACTTTCCCCCAGAAATTTTTAGGTATAGGTCCACTGCCATCATATAGCCCCCATAGAACGGTACCTTCCGATTTTTGGTATTTTGAAGGTTGCGGCCACATTAATCCACCGAAATGGCTGAAATTTGTGGTGGAGGGTATAAAAAGTTCGGCCCGACCAACTTAACGCTTTTCCTACTTGTTTTACTTGTTTTCTCTAAAATGGTGTAAACGATAACATTCGAAGAGAGTTGATTTGTTCCAAACTTTGCAGATCGTAAAATGTGTACCAGACATAGATGATGTTCCAATGTGGACTCTATCTGTCCACTCCTTCGGGTACCTTCCACACAAAAGTTCACAATTTATCTGTAAAATGGTGTGAAGGATAACTCTCAAGGGGACCAATCGATTTGGTCAAAACTTTGCCCATCGTAATATCCCAACGAGACATAGATTAGGATCAAATATGGTACATGGGTGAATATTGCGAAAAGACTTTTTGGGGACGAAAACGGCAAAATGTGAGAATGGGTTTAAATAAATATTTTTCGCATTATACTGTTTTATAAGACAATTTTATACATTAATTGGCGATGGACCATTTTTTTGTCATTACCGTAGTTAGAAAATAAGCGCGGTAATGAGTGTCATGGTAATGATGGAAACGTGATTATTCTTGGATTAAATGTGGAAATCTTCAAAATTTGTTAGAAAATATAATATAATTCAATGAAGGCAAAACAAATTTTCGGGAACATGCACAAGAAACATTTGTTCACTTCTGTCGATTATCTTTAAAAGTAACGGAAATTGTCGTTGCATTGACAGATTACATATAAAAAAACCTGGTTTAACGCATTTTTTCGTAATAAACACATTGGCGCACGGGAATGAAAAAAATAGGGATACAACTAAAATGTCTGAAAATCATAATTTAAAAAATAAAATTATATTTATGAAATTAAAATAGACATTGTTCATTCTTCTAGAATAACTCGGCGTACTTCATTTATATAATATATTTTGAAATATTAATGATTATCAGTGTTTTTGAGCACAAATCGACTGGGGGCACGCCACGGTAAGACATTTGTTTAACCTTAAATGCGTCGGGACACAGAAACAAGTCTTTTCGCAATATTCACCCATATATAGGTCCCACACAGTATTTTGGAAAAGTGCAGTTTAACCCCTCCTCTAAAATCTCTTTGATTTTTGTTGCTACAAATTGGTTTACTGCCCCCATTACGACGGTACAATTTTTTCCGTTGACCCGAAAGCTGTAAAAAATCCTATCATGTGAAGTGGGTGGATTGTACAATAACTCTCGAATTGATGAACCGATTCGGTCCAGAATTTTTCCTTAATAATATTTTCTGCAAATTTTGTTTAACTTCGAAAATGGTCCATATCGGTCCCTCCACAAAAGTTCAACATTTATGTTTATGTACAGTTTAGGATCTGTTGGGTGATCCGAAGCTACTCCTTGAGGTCTTATTTACAGCGATATTATATTTTTCCTGCGTAAGTCCATGCATCCTGACGTAGTGATCCAAAAGCCCTAAATTATACGATGACCAACTGAAATGACAGGTGGACGCGATATTTATCGAAAAGAAATGACTCCCAAAACTAAGATCCACTTCCAAAATGGTACCTCCTCCGCAACACTTTTGAGTTTTAATTCAAATCCATATTTTTGTCGTCCAAAAAAGGCCACTAAATTTAGAAACCCTTCTAAATACATACTTTTTAGGGAAAGGCATCTTGGTTGTGTGGCCGCTCTTTCATCTGTCCGACTGATACTTTTTTACTTGTTTATATATCGGGAAACTGATTATGTTATCTGTCGAACAAAAACAAATAATGAAAAATGTTCAATAGTTAGAGTTTTTACCAGGAAAAAATTATTCTGAACCACTGTGTGCCGTTTACTTCATATACTGGCGTACATATGTCAACAAGCAATTATCCTGAAAACAATAACTTTTTAAGTCATCAGTAATCGATAAATTGTGAAAAAAATTTCATCCGTGTGCCCGTGGGTAATGAGGAATGAGGCTCCCCTTATGTATATAAACATATTTTTATGTTAATAACAGAAGTCTGTTAATGAGTTAACAGTAGATTGAATACCGAGTACATTATTTTACTCAAAGAGTGTAATAACTCAAAAAACACAGTTTTCGAGCTAACAATTTTAACTTTTTCCGAATTCAACATGTTATAACTCATTTACTTGAAGTTTGGCAAAAATCAACAAACAATTTTAAGGAATTTACGAACTACATAGAAACATCAAAAACCAAATATCACTTTCGAAAAATTTTGAGTTTTTGGTTTGAGCCACACAACCGAGCAAATGTGTCTATGGTTTAACTACTTTCAATGTCATTTTAAAAAAAATACATTTTAATAAAATATTTAACATATCAAAAATTCCTCAAATTCATAAATATACCTCTATCGCTAAATGGCAAAAAGGAGAGTAAAGTTAAACCTCATTTGGTTTTAAATGCTTTTCATGAATGTTCTATCTGTTCCCGTAACCACTTTCTGTTTTTCCCTTCTTTTTATTTCATTGTATTGGCCACAGGTGGTATATGGGCCTGGTTTAATTTCATTTAACATTGTTCAGCTATGTTTTCGAATGTTTCGAGTTGCTTGCTTGTTAGGCTACATCAGTAAAGCTAACTTTAGTGGTGTTACTTGCAGCACTGCAACAAATCTACAACTCGGTGCGAGACAATTGGAATTGTAAAATAATGGTCGTTATGCTTTCAACCCAACCAACCATCCAGTTAGCTAGACATTATTTCGCTTAAAACCCGTAAAATATGCTGGTTTGTGTTCCAGAAGCTGTTGCTTTGCTGTTCTGCTACTGTGTGCTGTTCTGTGTTGATGTTGGTGGCTGTGCCATTTCGGTCGCTTGATACCATTTAAAATCAGGATAGTGAATGAATTACCATGAACGAATGAATGAGTGAATGGCTGTTTGCCTGCATCTTTGAATATATGAATGAGTGGATGGATGGGTGTTTGGTATAAATGACAGACGGACAAATGCATGAACTGGTTCGTTGAATATATAATGCAAAATGTATTCAAATGATTCTGGTAATGGTTTCGCCCTCTTTCCTTTTAATTCGTTGTCTAGTTCTGGATGTTAATGTTGTTGCTGCTGTTGTGTGGGTGTGTGTGAGAGTGTATTTTGGATTTTTGTTTGATGTAGTTTTGAATTCGTTATGTTTAAGTTTAGCAAATGTTGTAACTCTTTACGCCTTCCATTTCTCATCCACCCATACATTGGGCTATCAGCCATCTGATGTTGGGTCCATCCGTTTGCCTTTTTATTATCTGTTTGTGTTTTGCCTCAGTGTTTGTGTGCCAACCGTACATTGTTTCTATTTTAATGAAACAATTAGAGTTATTTTGAAATAAATAATTGTTATGCATTTTGTATTTTTGCATTCAATTCAAAATGGCATTAAATAAATAATGTGATTTATGCTTTTGTTTAACATGAATGAATTTCTCTAACACAAATTATTTCATTTCATGGCAAATAACAAATTTAAAATGCACAAGAAGTTGTTGTTGTTTTTGTTTTCTATTTATTTTTATCTCATTAGAATGCTGAGTTGTTATTGTTTATTGAATTAAACGTACATATTTAAATGGAACTTATTCAATTACATAAATAAATATGAAGGCAGGCAATTGAACAATTTAACAGTGAAGAGGAATTTGTGGAAAATGTAACATATAATCATAATCATCTACATATACATACATACATACACATACATGGCTGCTGTGGGTTGTAGTTATTTCTTAATATTTACACTGACAATGTTGCCCTAAGAGAAAAGTCTGAAATCAGCTAACAAAATTCTTATTAGAATCCGTAATTGGGTTTTCTAGCACATAAATTGGGATTAACGCATGTTCTCGTTCTTCTAAGGAGTTTTATGACAATTGGAATTTCAATGCACACCTGTTCCAGGCAAGCAATTAACCAGATTAATGAATTTACTACCTGCCACGGGCGCATACCTTTGAAGAGGTAAACACATACATTGTGGATAAAGTAAATATTAGTTATTATTTATTCTTTAAAGTGATCACAACGTGTGTCGGTAGTGAGTGAATATGAAAAGTGTATTTTTATATATTTTCTTTATCAACAATATAACGCACCCGGTAAGTAATTAAAATTATTTAATATATACTTTTAGAGGGAATGATTAGCAGAAAGAGAAATGTAGGCAATTATGACCTTTTTAGTTACTTCATTGTTATTAAACAGAAAGTTTTGTCCTATAAGCCGAACTATGATCCCAGCAAAAAATTTTTACCAAATAATGAGTTTTAAAAGTATTTTTTACAAAAACCCTTACTAACCCATTATTTTAACAAGGGTATGTCGGACTCAATAACTAGTTATTCTATAACGACTTGAATAACTAGTTAGTGACATGGAATAAAATTCTATAAATTAGGATATCCCAGAGTCTTGTTCAACATCACAAGCATTTCACAAATTTTGGTAACGCAATGGGGAACATTTTTAAACTCAGAATATCTATATTTTTGAAACGCTTCCAAACAAAGCTGAGGTACTCGTCAGTGCAACTCAAATGAGAAAGTGGGATGTGCGTCACCCTATTTTGCATCATAATAAAGCTGATATTTTCCTTAACGTTCATGGGCTTTCCTTTTGAAATACTATTCACATAAGAATAAAACTTTGACCCCCAGTTTCACTAAGACGATTCGAAACCCAATTCATTCGAATTACGACAATACTTCTGTTTTTTTTTTTTATATTTAATTCAATTTTGTTTTCAATCAAACCAAAATTGTTTCCAATGACAGGAGTTTGGTAGTACTTCGAACGAGTTTTGTTTCGAATCGTCTTAAAGAAACAGGCCATGAATTTTTGTCCACATACGTTTTTCCGATTTTATCCGATATTATCCGACCATCTACAAACTCAATAGGCTTGTTCCTCTATTGGACCCTCTATAGGACCCTCAGTGACCACCAACATTTCGTGACGATCCGTTCAAGAAATGGGATATATCACCGACTATTGCGATATCTCCGTTATCTGCGTTATATACCACCTACGCCAACCTACTTTAAAATTGCAACAATAAAAATTTGGGTTTTATTTGAAGCTATTGTGATATCTTCGTTGCTTGACCACCTACGACAACCTACTTCACATCGTTAGAAAGGTGATATTCTCTACTTTCATTGTTTTTGCTTTTGGTATTCCGCCATATAGAAGCTGAGATATTCTCTTTTGAGAAAAACTTTGACTTTTTCTCCTAATAACGTTTTTGTCCATTCCGAGCCCTAAATGTTATCCGACCATCACCAATAGGCTTCTTCACCCTATAGAAACTGAGATATTCTCTTTGGAGAAAAACGTTGAATTTTTCTCCAAATAACTTTTTTGCCCATTCCGAGCCCAAACAATTTTTGAAAACATTTTCTAATCTAATTTAGGCATTTGTGGTATCGGGACAATGAGTGCCGTCTTCCAGGATGTGGGTTAGTTGAGCGGTGTAGGCTTGAGCTTGCACAGGTCAGATCGCAGTGCGTACCTTGGCAGACATAAGAAAATGGTCTGAATCAATGGTCGCTCTTCAAATCCAATTTTTACCATTAAAATCTGGGACACATCATGAGAAATAACAAATACAAAATACTGCAAAACATTATCAAAGGAGTGATTGAAGGAAGACGAACCAGGGGCAGAAAAGAACTCTCCTGGCTGAAAAATATCCAAACCTGGACCGGACTCCAAGACGAAAGAAGCCTTCTAAATGCTGCGAGAAATAGAGATCTTCAATTAATATGAAATGTTCTAAAATATTCACTTTATCACTTAAAATTGTAAAAATATTGTATAATCGCATATATCCGAACAACGGATGTGCAAATAAAGAAGAAGAAAATCTCCCATAACAATCATAATGTCATGGCTTGGATTCTCTCTCTAGGAGTTCATAGAACATATCACTGTTTTCCTTATCTTTCAATTCGGTCATGGTAAACTCGCAGCTTTTACACGGATTTTGGGAATTCTCTCATTTCTCGGAGTGAATCTGTAGACCAGGTTTCTTTACTTAATCTGGTCAATTCTAATTTTAGAATATACTACAATACATCGATTATCTTAATAAACTCAAACAGGTTCAGTTCGTAGATGTTACAAGCCGACTGATTAGATTGGAACCTTGATAATTCGAAAAAGTAGTCGATTTGTTTCCTCTTCATGTTTGTGTACGCTTTGTTTGTAATCTAAAAATATTTTTGTTACTTCCTTTTTTAATTTAAATATATTAAATTCCATGTACTTGTTGTTGTAACTTTTGATATTCTACAGATGTGGAATTTTAAATGTTTGGTTTTTAATTTGAATTCCATCGATTTTATTTCACACTCATCTCCGATTTATTATTTCTTATAATGACACATAAACGTACACACATTACTCAATAAAAACAATTGCAATATAAAAAAGCCACAAACACACAGCAAAAATAACAACAACAACAATGAAAAAGTTTTCATATTTTTATTCGTCCAAAATGACCCAGACCTTTTTGTCAGTCTTAACCGAGATAATACGAAATTGAATGCAAAATGCAACAAATTTACATAACTGGTGTGTGTGTGTGTGTGTGAAGTTTGTTTGATGTGATGAAAATGTGCATATGTACGTATATGTGCATGCCATTGTTATGAGATTGTATGGTTTGTGTATTTGTATAGACTACAGCGCCTCGTCCCAGCAAACCAAAATTCGAGTGACAAAAAATCTGCGCACAATTTCGGAAGAATCTTTAGACAAATTCATTTTTCTTTCTTTTATTTTTTCTTTCTTTCTTTTTTCTTTCTTTCTATTTTTCTTTCTTTCTCCCAATTCTTCTTTTCATTCACTATTTATTTTCCCCAGGAGGGTGTAATAAATTGGTTTTGTGTGAAAAGTTTGAACACATATAGGAAAAATGGTCGTAGACCCGCCTTTATATATGTACCAAATTCATTTAGATTGTGTCGATGGTATTTACCCAATTCTTCTAGTTTTCTATGGGTCTAATCTATGTGGATTTAAGGAAACAGCCATAGCCTTAATTCATCTGGTATTAAAATCAAGACGAATAACTTTAGTATCTTCCTAAAATATAAGTTGATCCGTGAAGAGCTTAGAAATAGGGGCAGCGGTGTTGGGCATTAAATATTCGCTCACGTCCCGACTAAAGCCTTCGCGTACTTGTTTTTATTTAGCTGTGAGTTTTTATCAATACAATAATCCAAATTTTCCAAGGTATTATTTCAGAAGTTTCGGTCGAAACACATGGTTCCATCCGAAGTTTTGTTTCGAATTCATGTCAATACCAACTTTCATAACATATAACTTTCGCTCAGAATTTTGTTCAATTTCGGGTCCGAAACAGCAAAGTCTGTTACAATTTCGGACAGTTTGTTTTGCTGGGATAAATGGGTGAAAGCCATGGTTATTATTTCGGTTTGTCTATGTATTTCTTTATTTTGGAATATGTATGCATGTGTGTGCGGGTAATGCATTCAAAAGAAACCCGATAAGTTATTAAAAAACCCGGAAGATTGCAATAATTGATGGAAAAATGCTTTATCGTTTATTGAAGATTTAAATTTCAAGGCTTCTGGTTGAAATTATTGAAAACAAGCAAAAATGTATCGACAGGAGCGGACAGATATAGACCGTCTTCGAATGCGATGCGTACTAGTCATTTTAATAGGTGGTCGTTGGGTAACTTTCTCATGGAGAAATGAACTTACAACCGAGGAATGAACTTAAAACCCGAAACAAAATTCGAGACATGTTCTTATACTGTCCTTTTCCAAAATAGTTTTAAATTTTGTGTGGGCGGAAGGAATGGGCCGTGTGTAGAAAAGGGTATAATATAAAAATAATTTATCCACAAATGCGGATAATTTAAAAATACTTTATCCACTATTGTGGATACTTTAAAAGTGGATTATCTACCAACGTGGATAATTTAAAAATAATTTATCCACCAATTTGGATAATTTAAAAATAATTTATCCATCAACCTGTATAATTTATAGATAATTTATCCGCGGATATTTAAATATAATGTATCCATCAATGTGGATAATTTATAAATAATTTATTTACCAATATGGATAATTTGAAAATGGTTTATCCGTCAAGGTGAATAGTTCGAAAATAAATTATCCAACAATGTAAATAATTTAAAAATAATTTCTCGCGGATAATTTCAAAATAATGTATCAACCAACGTGGATGATATACAAATAATTTATCCATTATCGCCGATAATTTATAAATAATATATCCACCAACGTGGATAAATAATAGTTGATCAAATTATTAATAATTTATCCACCAACGTGGATAATTTAAAAATAATTTATCAAAAAATATAGGTAATTTATAAATAAATTATCGAACATCAATGTGAATAATTTACAAATAATTTATCCACCAACGTAGTTAATTTATAAATTATTTATCCACCAATGTGGATAATTTAAAAATAATTTATCCCCCAGTGTGGATAATTTACAAATAATTTATCCATCAACGTAGATAATTTATAAATAATTTATTCACCAATATGGATAATTTAAAAATGATTTATCCACCAATAATTTAAAAATTTAATTTAATACGTGGATAATTTACAAATAATTTATCCACCAACGTAGATAATTTATAAATAATTTATCCACTAATGTGGATAATTTAAATATAATTTATCCTTCATCGTGGATAATTTTTAAACAATTTATACACCAACATGGATAATTTAAAATATGTATCCGCCAATATGGATAATTCGAAAATAATTTATCCACCAATGTGGATGATTTAAAAATAATTTATCCACCAACGTGCATACTTTAAAAATAATTTATTCACTATCGTGGATAATTTAAAAGTGATTTATCCACCAATGTCCATAACCATTGTGGATAATTTATAAGTAATTTATCCACCGATGTGGATAGTTTATGGATAATTTATAATTTTTTTATCCACCAAGGTGGATGATTTTAACATAATTTATACACCAACGCGGATAATTTAAACATAATATATTCACCAGCGTGGATAGTTTAAAAGTAATTTATTTACCAACGTGGATAATTCAAAAATAACTTATCCACCAAAATGGATAATTTTAAATTACAAATTTTTTGGATAATTTTAAAATATAAATTTTATAAAATTTTGGATAATTTTAAGTACTAAATTTATCCACCAACGTGGATATTTAAAAATTATCCACCAATCCACATATAACCGAAGGGAAAAGGGAAGACTTCTTTTATATATCAGTTCAATGTTATTGGATCTACTTCTTATAGGCAAGCTCAAATTCACTTTGTCGGGAGGTTTTACATGGCTGAAATATTCAGAAAATGTCCCCAACATTATGTTCAGGTGTGGTTTTTGCCAATGTTAAAAAATTGTGGTGCAGTGACGAAAGTTGTTGACCGTTTATTCGGGTGGTAGCCGAAGGAGTGGATTAGAGTTGCACAATCTAGTTCATTTGAAAGATCTAGTTCAATAGTTCAGCTCTTTTAACCGAACTAGTTCAGTAATCTAGTTCATAGTTCACTATCCAGTTCAATCATTCGGATCAGAATCGTTCAGCGGCTCTTAATCGTTCCTTTGATGAAGACGCAAACATACACCAAATAGAAACAAACAGTTAAATAATGCAAAATTAACTACTCCAGAACAAAAATATTTTATTTACTTATGTAGTTTATTCCATTCATAAAGAAAGATTAACTTTGTATTAATTTAAGAAAAAACGTCCTTCATTTAGGTGGCTGGCAAAAAATCGTATGTTGTGTGTGTGTAGAAATTGTGATTTCGAAAAACTTTGAGCGTTTCTTCTTTTTATATTTTCTATCCAAAACAAGGTACTTCAATAGGTAATGGATTCGACATATTAGAATATGTTATGTCTCTATGTTTCAGTAGAAATCTTCATTTTCGTGAAGCTATTCCATTCCATGTACTTTGATCCAAAACGTAAATAAACTCATCACATCACGAAGGCATCACTTAAAACAGACGACGGCGTCACTTTGCATTTGTGAACTACATGTTGGACTAGATTGTGAATCATGGCAGAACTACCAGGTAGTGGTATCACACCAGCTGATCGAATATGAAAAGTCAAATCCCTTTATAAAAAAATATTTTTTTGTAATTTCCCCAACAACATAAAGAAAATTTTGACATAACATATTCAAAATTTTACGATGCCACTACCTGGGTAATTGTGCCATGAATGTGAATCGTTCGTTTGTTGATCGTACGGTCGCCGACTGATTATAGTTCAGTGAACTATAATGAACTATATCGACTGATCTAGTTCATACGCTCTTTTCAATGAATCGTTCAATTGAACTAGTTCGTTCATTAACTATACAACTCTAGAGTGGATCGATAATGTTGGACAAAATGTTATTAATATAAGTGCAAAGTCTGAAACCAAATCGTACTTTGGTCTAAAACTAATATTTCAATGAGGCACATTTTAGATTGCCATCGAACTCGGTGATAGAAATTAGATAGATTAGATTCTAAGTGATAGATTAGATTCTAACGTCTCTAAATTTTTGTTATTAAATATTAAACGTAATCTATTTATAATATATATAATTGTTCCACAAACATCCCATAAGGGACAAGGAAGACTTCTCTCATATCAATGAGTGCACCCCGATTCATATTAGCTCTATGATATGGCACCTACAGTTTACTCCACTTTTGTAGAGAAGTTTTTCATGGCTGAAATACTCAGGAAATGTCGCCAACATTACTGAGGGGTATTTTGCCACCGTTGAAAAGTGTTTTGATGTTGCCTGGCCGGGGAGTCGAACCCACGACCTTATGTGTGCAAGGCGGGTGTGCATACCATTGCACAACGGTGGCACCCCCGCACGTAATCTATTTAAGGTTTTCAAAATTTTAATATAAAAAACCGCGTACCACATCCGTCTTATTTTCGATAATAGTTTTCATTTTGACATTCAACATCATATAAATATTATTTCAATTATTGCGGTATTTTGAAAACCACAAATATATCAGCAACAGTAGCAGCAGCAAAAACTCATGTGCATACTCAGCAATGCACAACAAAGAAAATTTAAAGTTTTTTCTCCAAATAATATGAAATGATCTTTAGGCAAATTATTTAATTTCATTGGATTTAATTAAAACAAACTTTGTTTTTAGGAAGACTTAAAACCCTCAAAACTAATTTGTGTTTTTTTATTTTGCAGATTATCTTGGTCTAATTTAAGGCATATCATCAAATAAGGAATTTTTTAAAAAGCCAACAGCAAGCAGATTATCTACATGCTCCAGTAAAGCCACAAACGGCAGCAGTCAGTCAGCCATCAGGGCCATTTAGCCGCAATTAATGCCAAATCAAATTTACTGTGAAAACATACAGCTGTTGTTCCTCCACAATTTGAGTTTTTAATTAAAACTCGTGTGGATATCAAAGTTAAACAAATATTTGTATTGGAATTTTGCAAAAGTCAAGACGATACACCGACAACAGCAAGACAGACAAACATTCGGCCAGCTGAGCAGGAAAGGCATTGAGAGGCATTCATTCATACATTCGTTTGCAAGAAACCATAAAGAAACAAGCCGAAAACTGACAGTTCAGAGAAGAAGAAAGCCTAACACAAAACCATAAAAATCATTTACAAAAGTGGTAAAACTCAATTTCGTTGGAATATGTTCACAAGCAAATGATTTGAAACAAGAGAAAATTGTTGTACCATCAAACCTTTCATCCAAAAATTTTTTGGAATTTAAACTCGTTAGCAGAGCATCAACAAACAAAACGGCATCTCCAGAGTCTGTGGTAATTGAACGATAGTCTAGCAAGGAGTTGTTGGTATACCATGGAAAAATTAAAAACGCATAAATATCACCTAAGGAGGGCCACAACTCGAGCAGCTCACACACAACGACGCCTCATACGGCACATTAACCTAAAGAATTATGCAGCTTTCATAATTGCAACGATATTTGTTGTAATTACGGCCTGTGCGAAAAGTGCACACCTTAATGTCAATACATTAACGCTGCAGCCGGCAACGGTAGTGGCACCAATTCTGTCATCCTCATCCATACGAGATGAGGACACCGTCAACACATCACCATCGCCACCACCTGCGTCAGTAACACCAAGAAATTCCTCTACGTCCTCATCATTATCATCAGAATTAGAGCAAATACCATTAACAATCCTGGAATTACAGGAATCGCCTAGGCAACAAAAGCTGTCTGCTAGCCAAAGTCAGCCACAGCATTTGCCATTGGTTGACACTGCAACAGCCACACGAAATGCCTTAAATACTGCCGCCATAGAAGATGATGCAAACACGTTACTGCTCACACCTAGGGAAGATAAAACACTTGACGAGGAGGAGCAGGACGAACAACAAAGGGAAGAAGAGGAATACTTTTCATTACAAAATATTCAAAGTTCCATAAAGGGAAGTCAGCAACAACCACACGGACACCAAAGTCAGCCATATTCCGGTCATCAGTATCGCCACCGACACCATCATCATCATCGTTCTCAACATCAGCATGAAGAGCCTCCAGAGCAGCAACAACAACAAGCATATCAGAGCTATCATAATGAAAGCCCCGAACATAAACATAACCTACATCACAATCATCAGCATCCACCACACCACCAACAACAACACCACCACCAGCATCATCATCATCATTATCAGTCTCAACAGGAATTCGAGCAGCAACAACAACAGGAACAACCACAGCAACAAATCTCTGAGGAAGGTGTTGTTGACCATAATATTAAACCATTGACACAGGAAGAAATTTCCTTCATTACCAGACACCTTATCCCCCCTCAACGTGGTGGTCGTCATCAACCCTGGCAAAATTATGATGGCAATGGCAAAAATTCTAATCAAGCCCTCTTGAATGGCCATTCGCACCGCAGCCGTTTTTCCATTGAGGATTTGTTGCACACCAAGTTCGAAAAGAAGATATCGAATGACATCTACATGGATCCATGCAAAGCGGGTAAGTCCCACAACACAAATTGCATTTTAAAATTCCCATTCATAATCGAGATAATGATGAACAATGAAAGTGTGTAGTAATTGGGAATTTTAGAATTTAAGGAACATTTCGTTTGATGTCTAGAATTTTAAGAAACACGAATGCTATTTTATTTAGTTTTAAAATTATTTAAATACCATTACAATTGAATGAGAGTTTTGCTAAAATATCCTTTCATTATACATTACATACATACTGGCAGAGTCAGTTCCATGGTTCGACCCACCCGTCAATATCGCGTGGTTTTTGTGTACGTATGTGTGGTTTTTTGTGTATACTTTTCTAATTTTATTGACTTCTTAAAACAATTTAATTTGAATACATTTTATTTACTAAGGCCATGTTTATATTATAGCCTTTTGCAAAGGAATTGGCATTTGAAACCCAGTTATTTTGTTAAATCCGGTTATATATAAACGTACTATAAGCCATTCCGCCACAAGTCGAAAGTAAGTTACGCACCGAATCCAAAACAACCCTAATCGGTTAGAAAAGCTGGCTTATATCGTTAAAATGTTAACAAGTAAAAACGTGTTAAGTTCGGACTGCCCGAACACCATGAAATATCCCCAACTTATAGGGAATAATTATTTTTTTTCTGTTACCAAGGCATATTTATATAAGGTAGAAGTGACAATTAGCTGTATTCTTACTTTTTTTAGATTCGTTCCAGAACTAAAATGTTGTTACAATTTTTACGACTTTTACACATTTTACCCGAAAACCCGTTCCGTTGTAAAATGTTCACTTCTCTTTAAACAAAAATGGCGCGGAATGACGGTCTCTTTAAAAACTTTTTACCCGGCAACATTGAGGGTGTAAAAAATAGTAACATGGATGCCGGCGTCAGATTGGCTGGTACGCCGACTTTGACATTTGTTCCAACTTTTTTGACGTTTTTTTCATTTTTGCGTTCTCGAACTTTTTGAAAAAACGTTTGTGTGACAACAATTTTTCTCTCTTTCTCTATTTTACGGGTTTTACTATTAAAAAGTACGGGAACAAAGTTTTTTTACATTTAGTTTTCAAAATGTAATATAGTCTACTCATGAAATTTGAAACTTCGCAATTTGCTACCATAAAATACTGTTTTTCATCCTAAACGAGTAATAAAAATTACCTACGAGAGTTCTGAATGCGTTAAGGACTGGGTACATAAGCTGCCTAGCCTACTTACCTTGCTTACTTCTGATAAAATAATAAAAAAGAAAGGGGCAGCCCAGTTCGAAATTTCCTCGGCCTTCTTTATTCTTTTATAAGCAGAGCAGCTTATGTACGCAGGCCTTTATATTTACATTTTTATTTAAATTTGTTCTATTTTAGAGGATTTTCAAAATGTCTTTATTTTTTTCCCGAAAAAAATTTTTGAACGACCCTATTATTCAATATTTTCTTTGACAATTAATTTTCAATAACAACAATGTTGTGTTTGTACATTTCTTAGTAGTTTAATTCATGCATATTACTTACTTAGCTGACCCATTACAGAACATTTGTTCCATAGACCGAACTAAGAAAGGATCTCCAATTCTCTCTGGAGAATACCGTGCCTTTTTATTTCTTCACCCACTTGTATACTCCTTCGAAGCTTAGGCCTGCCGATTCTGCGTGCACGGCCATGTGGCATGTATGTATACGCCTTAGCGGGTTAATCATCGCTCATTCTTATGATATGGCCTAGCCAACGCATCTCGATACGTTTAACTATATTCATGTCTTTGTATAGCTGATATAGCTCGTGGTTCATACGACGTCGATATTCACCGTCAACGCAAATCAGCCCGTATATCTTTCGAAGAATTTTCCTCTCAAGCACACCAAGCACTGCCTTATCTACTTGCGCAAGTACCCATGCTTCGGAGCCATATTATTTTTGTTTGACGAGATGTGGCTTTGTTTTTAAATTGCTTACTTAAACCATAGTAGCATCTGTTGGCCAATACAATTCTTCTTCTTATTTCACAACTGATGTTGTTTGTTGTGTTTATGGCAGTGCCGAGGTAGACGAAGTCTTTAACTACCTCAAAAGTATAGGTACATACCAACTTCCACAGTTGGTTCGAGCTCTATGGACGCTTTGAGCGTCGACTCCATCAATTTGGTCTTTTCGTCCTATGATGTCTATGCCAACAATTGTGTCATTTCTTTTGACATTTGCATCTCGTATTACCTTTTCCAGCAAAATGTTGAATAGGTCACACGAAAGGCTGTATCCTTGTCGGAAACCTCTTTTGGTACTGAACTGTTCGGAGAGGTTCTTTCCAATTTTAACTGAGGACCTAGTATCAGTTAAAGTCATCTTACAAAGCCGGATGAGGTTGCGGGGATACCAAATTCAGACATTGCATGGAATAACTTTGATCGGAGGGATTCTCGAATGCTGCTTTATAATCGACAAAAAGGTGATATGTGTCGATCAGAATCTCCTGGGGCTTCTCCAGGATTTGCCGCAAGGTAAATATCTGGTCAATGGTGGACTTGCCAGGTCTAAAGCCACATTGGTATGGCCCAATTATTTCATTGACCATTGGCTTTAGTCGTTCGCACAATACCCCTGACACTATCTTATATGCGTTCTTCCTGTCAGATAGTGCTAACTAGCTGATGCATATACCTTATCAGCGCGTCGCCTCAGGTTTTAAACAGCTCGACTGGTAAGCCATCGGCTCCTGCTGCTTTATTATTCTTCAGCCGGTTGATTGCTGTTTTTACCTCATCTTGGCCGGGCGGTATACATTCTATACCATCTTCTGGGATTGGATCTGTGGTATCATCACCATCGCTACTAGTGGATACTAGCAGATTGGAATTTTTTGGGAGTTGATGCGGGTCCCTCAGAGAAAGAAGCCTATTAAGTTTAGTGATAGTCGGATAATATTCATGAGTCGGAATAAGCAAAAATCTTATGTGGAGAAAGGTCAACGTTGTTTTCCTTTGCGGATATCTTCGCTTCTGGTAGGAGTATACCAAAAAGAAAGCCCGTCAATGGAAGAAGAAAAGATCTCCTTTATCTCAAATTTTTCCATTTTTTTGTAATCACGCTACAGGTTGAAATTTAGGTCAGATAGTCACGAAATTTTGGGGGTAGATGGGGGTGATAGTCTGATAATATTTAGGGGTGGTCTGGAGATAAATTCAAAGTTTTATTCTTTGCGAATATATCGGCTTCTAGTAGGGGTATTCCAACGGCAAAGCCTGTCAATGGAAGAAGAAAATATTACCGTTACATTGGGGTAAAGTAGGTTGTCGAAGGTGGTGAAACAAGGGAGATACCACAATAGTCGGCAATGCATCCAATTCTTCAATTTTTTGCAATCACGCTACAGGTCGTAATTTTGATCGGATGGTCACGAAATGTTGGTTGCTTATGGGGGTCCCAGAGAGAAAGAGGCATATTATGTTTGGTGGTAGTGGGATTATATTCCCTAAAAGAAATGTTTACCAGTGAAAAGCTTATGCACAGGGGTAGTGGTGAGGATATCACATGGTCGGCTCCGGCCCGACTATAGCCTTTGCTCTCGTTGAGTTTGAGCTGAAAGATTTTTGCATATAAACAGGTAAGAAAGTATCAGTCAGCTGTGACGACAGGGATAAACCATCAGCCTCGTACCTAAAGGAAAGAGGTAAACACAAATTTGAGTTTTTATGACTATTTCTCAGGAAGCAGCCACAGTGGTGCGATGGTATGCCACCGTGGTGCGATGGTATGCACGCCCGCCTTGCACGCAGAAGGTCGGGGGTTCGATTCCCCGGCCAAGCAACATCAAACATTTTTTCAACGGTGGCAAAATACCCCTCAGTAATGTTGGCGACATTTCCTGAGTATTTCAGCCATGAAAAACTTCTCCATAAGTGGCGTCTTAAGACACGCCGTTCGGACTCGGCGATAAACAGTAGGGCCCATATCATTGAGCTAAATATGAATCGGGGTGCACTCATTGGTAGGGGAGAAGTCTCCCTTGTCCCGTATGGGATGTTGTGGAACAATGTTTTTTTTTTTTTTTGTTCTGAGGAAGCAGCACCCGAAAAAAATACCGCAGTAACTAGGGCCACATACACAGCATGTTGCCAACAATTTAAAAACGAGCCCTTGGAATGCACCCTTTCTAAACGTTTTGTGGGTGATAATATTATGATGGGTTATCATGCGTACTAACTAATTTAGTTGGTACCGGCAGGATTTCTTTTTTTTGATATTTTGGGATAGTATTTGGGATAGTATTGCGCTCTCGTAAAAGTGTCCGCAAGAAAAACTTTTTGAAAAAAATTCAAAACGAGCGGAGATGAGCTGTTAAACTCCAATTTTCCCAACTTGTGTGTGAGAGGTACCCGAAGTACTGATATACTTCATATTCCATGTTTATATGAAATAATACGATGTGCAAAATTTTGACTACTACGAAATTCCCTGCGAGAGTTATCTTGCTGATTTGCCATTTTAGTTGGTGCCGTCAAGCGTTTTGTGACCACTGGGAATTATAATTGTTTTCATTAATTTCTGGTTGGAGTTGAGCTGAATGATAGACATTTTTTGCGGAAAAATGAAAACCGAACAGATTCTCACACAACCACCAAATTTTGTGATCGGTTTCGTTGTTAGTTAGGCAGCTCATCAGGCATATCGGCTGTGGATGTGTCTTCTCAAACCGTCGAAATATCGAAATTTTTGTAATATTGTAACTGCAAATTTTATAATTAAGAGACATTAGACAACCTGCATGTCTTCCGGTCAAAAAAATGCAGTTAAAATTCTCAAAATACTTAATGTCGGGGGGTACCGATGTATAGGTGTTATACCAAAACCTGGACCTATGTAGCGTATATTTTGACTTGACCAGCCTGTACGAAGTATACAGTCGGGCCCAAAAATATAACCTTTTAGCTCAATTAATTCGGACGCTTGCGTGATTACAAACCCTCAACGTAACCCTTTGAGGGTACGAATTTGGGCATTTCAGGTAACGATATAAAGCTTTGCCCGATTTTGATTTGCTATTTACTCTGTTTTGCTCTAATGTGAAATTCTTTTGAAGAATATTTAGTTTTTAGTTCCGGTTTCCTTATCCCTCAGTTTATTTGTGTCCTTTCGACAGTCTGTCTGTCTTTGTCCCAGGATACCTATTATAAGGGACAGAAAGAAAATTTATTATTACATTAGCTCAGAATATGTCATGGTGTAAGGTATAAAAAGTTCGGCCCGGCCGAACTTAAATTTTTTACTTATTTTACAATAAACATTCATCTTTTCGCTCTCAATCCCTCGGCCCCATAATTTACGTCTTAAAGGCCAGATTTGCGGGACATTCTTAGAAACGTTGTCATTACTAATACTCCTACCCTCAACTATCTTCTTTGCCAAATAATGTTCATTAAATTAAAGCTGGTCTCTCTTGAGCATATTGTCTTTACATGAATTACAATTATAGATAAGTTTAAGAAAAACAACATTATTATTATTATTTATGACCCGAACATTGCACTATAGGTAATTTGCCCTGTTTTTGAGGCAAAAAGTCGATTTTGCAACTTTTAATAATAATAATTTTTTTGTTGGCATTGAAAAAAGAACTTGTCAAAATTTATTAATATGAATGACATTTTTCAAAATAGCGTCATTATCGCGGTTTAAATTGCCGTCAAAGTGAGAATTTCGAAGAAGAACTAAAAAAATATATATTGTAAGACATATTTCAATGTACTTAAAACCGCGGAAAAATAAACCAAATATAAATATATGTAAAATGGAATAGATTGGCAATTGCGAGAGGGATTTATTTCATATATAATATAGCTTAAACATTTTGGATAGCGACCGAAAAACACAAAAAGTCAGAAATAAATATATTATTTTTCTTAAACTCACTTCATATAACTTATACTAAATTGGCCGTGTTTGGCCGTGATTTTGCCACCTAATACACATTACTGAAAGTCTTCTGCATTGGTATTACTAGGTTTCAAAACCCGATTTTGCCCGTTTTTTGATATTTATGAGATTTTATTAGGTTACTTCTCAATAAAAAGTCTTAAAATTGTGGAAGTTTGGTTTGAGGAAATAAATAATAAATGTAAAAAATATTGTTGTTTACAATTGCATTGCAAGTAAAATAAGTAATGGCGACAAATTGTTCGGTATATCCGGGTTTTCTATAAACGGTGCGGCAGTAGTAAGCTTTATTTTATCTCTCTATTACATATTAATCATTGATACGGTTTAAAGGAGTACTAAACTCGTCTTTATTAACGTATATTCAAAAAATATACAAAACTGTAGTAACAATTCGTTGGAAAATCTACTCGCGGGGACAAAATTTGTGTTACTTACTGCAGTGGTCGTTTTCATTAGTTTGTTGTGTATAAGAAAACTAATGAAAATGGCATTGGAAAAAATAGCTTCGTTCGTTATATACGTAGTTGCTTATAACCGTTGTTCCTTATATCCGAATTTATCTGTAAAAATCTTTGTTTTATCTCACTTTTACACATAAATAATTTAAAAAGTTAAAAAATCCTTTAATTCCGCTGTTATTAATTTTTGACTCAAAAACAGGGCAAATTACCTATAGTGCATTGGAGTAAATGACTTTTTTGAATATAGACAGAGATAAAATAAAATTACTAGCCTGCTTGGTCATTGCCACTCCGCACAAACAAGTAAATTTTCTTCGGAACCACTACACTACAGCCTTTTGGCTAGGCTTAAATTAAACCTAAATGGTAATTAAAATTCATGGGTCCCCAGAAAATACATGGACATAGAAACGGACAGACAGAAACACACACACACATAATCAACGTTTGAAAAACATGGCCTATGTGCCAAAAGTATCCCCATTGAAGTATTGTCATGACAATCCTTTAATGCTGATAACTTAAAATGTGGTCATATTGTTAATGATTTTTTGTTTTATTTTTTTTGTCGAGTCTGTTTCTGTTTGTTTTGGCCATGGAACAGATTGGATTTAAAGTTCAACAGAATATGTAGGTCACTTTCAAAAGATAAAACAAATGTAAAAAGGTGTGTGGGGGGAGGGGGTTGTTAGTTTGCCATAATTGGGGGGTGAACAACAAGTGTTTCACTTACCAATGATGAGAGCCGTAAGAAACAATGAACTGAAAAAGGTTGGGGGAAATACCACAAATCCCCTTTGATAAAACACAATACAGTTACTTTGGGTAAGAGAAGCTGGAGATTGTTGGTAATAGCAACAACAGTGGTTGGTTGCATACCGTCAGCTTGACTGCCAGCCTACATGCCAAGCCAAAGAGTTCCCAACAACAAATTTCGTAGAAACTTGCACAGCTCTGTCGGCTGATTTGGCATAGGGACAATTATGTTGTTTTTCTACAACAATTTTTGTTAATTAATATTTATCATTTTGAAGCAATCAAACTCAAAGTCCAAAATGAGAAGCAACGTGAGGAGGGGAGTGGGGGCAATGAGGAGTCTCCTTCTTTTGGTGTTTGGCTAGTAAATGAAATACAATTACATAGAATATAAAATGCAAACTCTTTTGTACAAAACCAAATAAATTGGGCAAATGAATGAATGAACGACTGACTGCCACACTGATTGCCTTGTTGTCTCGCTCACTGACTGACTGACTGACTAACCGACTGACATGAAAGTTATTATAATTATTATATAACTTTTGCATAAACTATACCCAGAGAGTAGGATAATCAAATATGTATTAACGGAAGTGACGAACGAATAGAATATTCCTTCGTGCTCATCGTTGTCGACGTCATCATAACGGCCGGAAGTGATGTTTGCACTGAGCCAATGCTTCCGTTCTGCCAAGAGTCTGACGTTTAACAAAACTTTTCATAAAACTTTTGCTGCAACAATTACACATTGAAACGGGATTTTAAATGGGAATTTAAGAAAGCGAAAGAAAGTTTTTTTTCGTTGTTGTCAACTTTATCAGATGATGCTGTTGATGATGAATGTAAGATACGTCAGGAAGAGAATGAGAAAGGGGGTGAGAGTGCAAAGCTTTTCTTCTAAATAATGACTGTGATTTTCTTTTGTTAAAAAAATTTTCATGTTTTTTTGCAAAATGTTGGGAATTACTTAAAATCGTTTAGGTATATATAAGTACATATATGTAAGTACATATTTGCGTCAAGCTTTGTAAGGGGTTATGAATGTGGTAATGATGGTATTGGGGGTGGAAGTTTTTGTTCGAAAATAAACCTGTGATATCCGTAGTGATCGGCTTAGGTTTTATAAAAATATTGTTGAAGTTATGCGATCTTAATAGGAACTACAATAACTATCTCTATTCTGGTACAGAAGCTTCCATTACTCCTAGGATGTGTGGTACTGAAAATAAGTAATATTCGTCTATGATTAGATATACCACACATGGAACAATTCCTTCCGATTTTGGTATTTGAAAAGTTTTAGCCTCATTATGCTACTGAAAGTGGGTGAATTTTTGTGTTTGGTCTTGTTGAGATTATAAAACATTCTCCCCTTAGGTTTACAAAAACATTCCTGCAGAGAATTGCTGGTATAGGTTTATATATTTTCTAAATTTAAGGCTCATCATCCCACCGAAACGGCTGAAATTTGGTATTCATTAGGGCTACAAAACTTTTGCAACCGAATTTTTTCTGTAGACTGCACTTAATTCAAAAGGTTTTAACTTTTGTTGGGAAGGTACCATAACGAGAGGTTATCTACTAAAATGTTCTTACCATTTGCCTTGTATAGACTTTGATACGATTAACAAGTAAGAAAGTATCTGTAAGCTCTGCTGACAGAAATATACCCTAAGCCTCAGACCCTCAGCCCTTAGCCTCATGACTGGATTTAATAATACAATGTGCAAAGTTTGGACCAATCCGAAACTCGTGTTATCTTACGGATTTTCCATTTCATTTGGTGCTATCAAGGTATTTAAAGATTTTGCCCCGGAAAAAATAGTAGCGTCATACTGGCTAACCTGCTGAACAAATTTCAAAACGATCCTAGAGGAGCTCTTAAGCTTCACTTTTTTCTGAACTTTGTGTGGAAGTTACCCAAAGGGGTGGACCGATATATTCCATTTTCCAAGCCGATACATGACTGGATAAAATAATACGATGCGCAAAGTTTGGACCAATCAGAAAATCCCTGCGATTTGCCGTTTTAGTTGGTGCCATCAGGGTTTCTTGCATCGTTTAGGACATTATATCAGGAAGTATGGACTTGACCCCGAAAAAATGGTAACATGGTCCGTGAAAACAACCTTCTGCAAAAACTGTCAAAACCATCCGAGAGGAGATCCTAAAGTTCACTTATTCCGAATTTTGTGTGGGAAGTATTCAAATTAGTGTACCAATATAGTACATATTCGAAACCCATCTATATCTGGAAGCAATAATACGAAGTGTAAAGTTTGAACCAAATCGATTGCTCCCTTCGAAAGTTATCGTTCTTACCATGTTAAAGAAAAATGTTTAACGTTTGTGGGGAGGTACCCGAAGTGGAGTGGGCCGATATGGACCATCTTTGAACTTATGCAAAATGTTCGAATCGGTTGATCCTTTCGAGAGTTATCGTGCACATCAGCCAGCCAGACCGATAGACATACAGACGGACAGATGTACGGACATGGAGACTCCAATGTGACAATGTGATGTTGTCTGGTCTGGGAATCGAACCAGGACATTCAGTGTGCCAGGGGATGTGCATCTCCTGCACCACGATGGCGCTCAATGGTCCAAAATGTTTGCATTTTTTTAATTCAGTTGAAGGCAAGCTCTCAGATCGTATTTAAATTTTTTAAGCATGTTCATATGAATATGGCTCAAAAATTACTGATGAGCTCAATAACAAATCAAATGAGTATTCGAATAGGCTGAAATTTTGCAAAACATTTTAGGGTACCTCCCTCGCAAATGTTGAAAATGTTCGCATACGTGCTGTTTAAGGCCTGTTCGAAGGTCCGGTTCCAAGCGATATATGTGTTTCTTTCGTAAGTCTATGCGTCGCGACATAATGGTCCAAAAACTCTAAAGAATACTACGGCGACCAAATGGCTGGTGGCCGCGATAATCGAAAGCAGCGATCGAGTTTGATATACCTTTTTTTGTACAACGTCTTGTAATATATCTCTTAAATACCTCTACTGAAAAAGATCAAAATTTTCACTTAAGTACAGTTTAAGGGCTGTTCAAGAATTGTTTCGAAATTTTTACCGAAGATAATACTTGCTTACCTGCTGACAGCGATATAATGTGTTTCGTGCGAACGTGGATGGTTCAAATGGTTCAAAATTTCTAAAAAACTCCTATGGTGACCAAGTGGATGGTGGTCACGATAATCGAAAGGAGTTTCTGCCTTTGGTCCAACGTTTGTGCATCGTAATACGACCAAAAATGTGTCTCATCGAAATAATGGGTTTAGAGCCCAAGTATGTTTGGACATAATCTGTTTCATACAATTTGAAGTCGATTGAGCAGTTTAACAGTACATCTCGGATCGTTTTGAAAAGTTCTTCTTACGAGCTCTTTTATGACGGCGCAATTTTTTTAAGGGCAAGTCCATACTTCCTAAGATAATGACCCAAAATCTCCAAAAATGCCTACCGTTACCAACTAAATTGTGTAGTACATAAGATAACACTCGAAAAGGGAAACCGAATTTGGTCCAAACGTTGTACATGGTATTAATTTTTACGAATTATGTCCGAATATTGACTACATCGGACCACTCTTTCGGGTACCACCCAAACGGACGATTTGTATGGAAGGATCAAAAAAGTCCACTAGACGATATGTCTACCATGAAAATCGAGGCTGCCCATTTTGGCTCGAAGTTTTTTTATCCACATGGCCAAAACGGGCAGAAGGAGCGTTCCAATACTTTTGCGATGTACTTGAGAGTTCTTGATTATTGTCTTGGCTACAATTTTGGTCATAGTGTTGGATCGAAAAT
Organism: Musca autumnalis; assembly: GCF_047663935.1. Taxonomy (NCBI): domain Eukaryota; kingdom Metazoa; phylum Arthropoda; class Insecta; order Diptera; family Muscidae; genus Musca; species Musca autumnalis. The sequence goes on from NW_027411644.1 coordinate 324,395,078, forward strand.
CTCAATGGTTTGGCTCTTAGATGCCAAAATATCGAAAAAGGGATAAAAAAACTTCAAAATCGGGATGCTCGATTTTCACCGTAGACATATGTATGGTCTAGTGGACTTTTTTTTTCTCAGTACAATCCCAGGGATCAGAAACGCGAAAGGCATAATAAAGTATTCAAATTACCCTAACCCACAGTGCCTTAACCAAATTTAAATGTAAGGTGCTTGCACCTGGGAATTTTTTGCAGATTCTGAAACTGCAATGCTCATAGATGAGAAATATCAAGAAACCAAAAAAATCCTCGGAGGGATTTTCAAATAAATCGCGATCAAAATTCACAATTTTAGGGTTTTTTAGGTTTTCACTATTTTGCTTGGAAACCGCAAGTCGTATCAAAATGAGTCTAAAGAAAATGTTGTAGCTGTGAAAATTCTCTACAAGGCTGATCTTTAGGTGTTTTTGTAGGTCTTACAATTTTTGAGATATAGAGGTTCAGTTCAAATTTTTAGGTTTTCATCTTAAGTCTTCAAGAGTTTGCTTGGAAACCGAAAGTCATATCAAAATGGGACTAAAGACAATTTTGAAGCTGTGAAAATTCTCTACAAGATTGGACGATTTATTTTTTCCTAGGTTGTACCATTTTCAAGATATATAAGTTTAATTTGGGAAATTGTAGTAATGACATTGTTTTATAAGGAGGCGATACAGTCAGTGCATTGTCTCAATTTGAACTTCTATATCTCAAAAACGGTAAAACCTACGAAAATATCATAAAGGTCAATCTTGGGGAGAATTTTCACAGCTACAACGTTTTTTAGGTCCATAGCACTTGCGGTTTCCAAGCAAAATCGTGAAAACCTAAAGAACCCCAAAAAATGGTAACTTAAATCGCGATTTATTTGAAAATCCCTCCGGCAATTTTTTTGTTTCTTGATATATCTCATCTATGAGCATTGTAGTTTCAAAATCTGCAAAAACTTCCCAGGTGTAAGCACCTTCCATTTCAAATTAGTTAAGGCGCACCGTGGCTACGTTAAGTAGAAGAAGTTGTGATTTGTATGTGGTGCCTTGAAAAAGTAGATTACATCCGAAAACATTCGTAGGTTAGGTGCAAAATTATAAAAAAATTAAGAGGTAAATGTACAGTTTCCAAAATTAAAATGATAATCGATGGTATTGGCAATGTTTTTACAAAAAAAAAAAAAAAAAAACATATTCAAAATCAAATAATAGGAATGATATTAAAAATACCAGAACAAGTCATTTACAAAGAATTTAGTTTTAGAGAAGTTAGAAAACGAATCTAACTTCTCTAAAACTAAATTCTTTGTAAATGACTTGTTCTGGTATTTTTAATATCATTCCTATTATTTGATTTTGAATTTTACTTATGTTGTGAGTATTTGTGAGTCTCGATATTTTTTGTAAAATACATGGAAACGTCTCTAGCTTACGATGAAAAAAATTCCAGCTGCCCCAATCCGCCACCCGGCATGTTATTCCCTTTGTACTAGAGTTGAGTAGTTCCGGAACGAACTAGTTCCAAGGAACTATTCCGGACAAGGAACTATTGGAACTATATCCGGCTCTTGTGTTTATATAGTCCCTTTAGTTCATATAGTTCCAGTCGAGCATATAATTCTTTTCATGTGTATAGTTCATTTTCTTCCTTTAATTCCACACTAACTTAGACCTTTCTCGTTCGGTTTGTTCATCATTCAGATGAGGTCACATTGTAAAATAAACGTAAATAACATCCTCGTTAAATCGCTGCAATTTATTTATTTGTATGTCAATTCATCCACTATAAGATGAAAACAAAAAGAAAGAGAACGATTCGTTAAACTACTTCACTCTCGGAACTATTTGGAACGAAGAAAATAAAAAGAACGACGAAAGAGAAAGATTCTTTGAACTATATCGGTCTTGGAACTATTTGGAAAGAAGAAAACAGAAAGAACGACGAAAGGGAAAAAATCATTGAACTATATCGCTCTCGGAACTATTTGAAACTATAGAACTATATTAAGAAACTAGTTCCTTTTGGGAAAAGAACTAGAAATACCGATCCGCTCCAGGAACTAGATTGCCCAACTCTACTTTATACCACACCTGTAAAATCGTAAAAATTCCGAAAATCGGGAGGTACGTTTATATGGGAGCTACACCTAAACTTGGACCTATGTTGAACATTTTTACAAAGAGGTATTTAATGTTCTGAGAACTCAAAATGCAAAATTACAGCCAAATCGGTTGAAAAATTTAGCAAAAATAGTTTAAAATACCGAAAATCGGTCGGTACCTTTTTTACATTTACAAGGTATCCCATATAAAATCCACGTTTTTGGATTTTCCCACAGCATTTTAGTTATGCATATAACAGAAACATTTCATGTCTGTTATTCCATACATTTATTTATTTGCAAATGTATCCAACTTAACAATTCTCATTGCAACAAAGGCCATTTGCTTAATGACAACAAACACACACACACTTTTATGTCTCTTCGTTAAGGATAAACACTTCAAAGTTGATCCTTACAGTATGTTCTCCAACTCAGAAAACAACCACAAACAAAACAGAAAACCTACACAGAATTGAACAATTCACACCATTTAAAAGCGGCATAATCGAAAACGATTGAAATGAGTATCTGTTGAGTGTATGTGTGTGTGCGTGGTGTTGCATAAAGCATAAAAGATATTTAAATAACTGTTAATTACGGCAAAACATAAAATAGACTTTAGTGATGTGTATGTGTATGATAGGGATTTCAAGTTGGGAATCTAGGAAATAAAAATCGCTCAAAATTTCCTTCTATCAGACCTCTGTTCATTTTAAACTGAGTATGATCAACATATTTTTTTCCTGAAAATGTATTTTTCCTGAACAGCTCAGAAGGACAATGGGGAGACTTACAGTGCAATTTGCTTCTATTTAAGCTCAATGGTAAGGAATCTTCTTCTTATCGACATATGCCATAGAACAACACAAGGAACAGAGGAGGTTTACATGACAGAAATACACAAGTTATGTAAGCCATCATTACGCGCAGGGGGATCATTACAACATTTTATACTAATTATTCCACCAATGTGGCGCCCAACGATTTTGATCTTCCAGGTTTCTTGGGTTTTTGATTGTAATCCAAATCGACATCTCTGGTTTGCATTGTATATCCTGCCTATGTGCATTATGGTGGTATAACATTATAAAATATATGTTTGTTTGAGGCTTATTTGTGTACAATCACATAGCATAAAAGTGCGTATGCCCCCCTTTTCTGTGTGTATATGTATGTGTGTCTGTTGGCTTAAATATCATTGAGAACGTGTTAAGTATTTGTTAAACAAATTGGAAGATTTATTGAATTGCATATTAAATGCACACAAAATGTCGATAACCATCATTCATGCACACGTATCCTCACACACACACCCCCAACTACTCACACATACATACATATCTTCAAACAAAAATGTGCTGTTGTTGCTATTTTTCTTTTTCATTTTTGTGAAATTAATTTTCATTTTCCACAGCCAGCAGAGCCATGAATGAATGAATGATTCGACGAGTGAATGAATGGTTGGTTGGATGGTTGGTGGGTATGAATAGCAAAGCTAACACCAAAGCAAATGCAAAGTAAACCATCAAGCGAGCAAAAGGAACATACCAACGAACGGAATAACGCACAAACAATGGAACAAACATATAAATATGTGTATATACATACATATATACATACGTATGTATATATGAATGTTTGTTTGTTCAACGACAACAATCCAAAGCCACCAACAAGAAGAACAACAACAACAGCAATGTCTGAGTGCTCGCGTATACAGGTGAATGAATAATGATGATAGATACGACGAGAGGGTAGACAAACTAATGTGATTTGTTGTGTACACATGTATGTATGTATGTACGTTTGGAGGTGTGTCTGGGGAACGATCCTTGGTGCCCAGTGTGGGTGGGTGTGTGTGTTAGATAGATGTCATACATACCGATACAGCTTCATTGATAGATTGTTTGGTATGCCATCAAAGTAACAGAGGAACAAGAGCATCCCAATATTCAACGGCACACACGCACCCACTCGTAGTGAATAGGGGGTCTCTGATATGGATGCTTGACAACGTTGTTCATATGCCTGGCTAGCAAAGATATCTGCTTATCTCCCAGTATTCTCTTGGTTGCAGAATGCAAGTAAAACTGATTGACTGGATGGCTGACAAACAAACAAACAACTGGGTATTATGTGAGGAGCCCTGCTCCATTGTTGCATGAAGAGGTAAACAACTATACTCCATAGGTTTTTAAACGTTAGAAACGAAATATTTAAAGGGTGTAGCCGATGACCAGGAATGATGGATGGGAAACATTTTATGGGCGATTAAAAAGTGTTTGGTATAGGATTTTACCCTTCTGCTATGGTGATCCTTTATGTTGGATCGTTGTAGGTTTTATCCAATTCATCGAGGATTTATAATTGATTCATTAGTTATATTTTGGCAAATTAAACATAAGAAGATGTATTGAAAATATCGTTTTAGATATCATTGTTCAGTGGAAAATTACTTCTGGGGATGTATGTTTTTCATAATTTCTTTGATAACTTTAATGGATTGATTCTGTCCTTGGGCTTACACTTTGCCATAATTATATTGAAATCATATTTTAGCCATGCCGTCTTATGGGACACGGTGCGTCTTAACTAAATTTAAATGAAAAGTGCTTACACCTGGGAAATTTTTGCGGTTTCTAAAACTACAATGATCATAGATGAGAAAAATCAAAAAAAAAAAAAAAAAAAATCGCCGGAGGGGGTTTCAAATAATTTGCGGTCAGAGTTCACATTTTTAGGGCTTTTTTAGGGTTTTGCGATTTTGCCTTGGAATCGAAAGCCCTATCGAAATGGGATTAAAGAAAGTGTTGTAGCAGTGACAATTCTCTATAAGATTGTCCTTTATGATGTTTTCGTAGGTGTTACCAGCAAAATGTTCGATGCCAAAGATGCCATTCAATCATGGGTGCAAGTTAGCTAGCATGTCATCTTTTTAGCATCTTCATCGATGAATTTTATATGAGCGTGGACCCCAAAAGATGCTATTCATTTTTGGATCCAAAGCATGTCATTTAGAAAAAAAAGGATAAATAAAAAAACCAAAATTCATTTCTATTGGATCGATGGAATGGGTTCAAATGCTGATGAAAAGATCGGATCTTTCACGACTTCCTTTGCATTGGTTCAAAGGCTAATGAAAAGATCGGATCTTTCACGACATCGTTTGAACCAATGCAAAAGATGTCATGAAATCACGTCATCGCATTGAACCCCTTCCTTCAAATTTTGCTGGGAGTTCAAATTTTGACAATTTACTGACTGTATAGTCTCCTTATAAAACAAGGTCATAAAAATGTCCCAACTTAAACTTATATATTTCAAAAATGATACAACGTAGGAAAAAAAGAAACATTTCATAGCTATAATATTCTCTCAAGTCCCACTTCGATAAGACTTACCTCTTTCAAGCAAATCGTGAAAAACTAACAAGTAAAAAAGCATTAAGTTCGGCCGGGCCGAACTTTTCATACCCTCCACCATAAAATATTCATTCCTGTCCCCAACTTTAAGTGAGTTACTTTAAAATGTCAGATAATGTACATAAAATGCTTCATTCGGGAGTCTCTTTTTATGGTGCCTATATCTAACTGTTGACAATTTTTGGTGGGCTAGAAACTGGGAGGTACTGTTATATAGGGGTTATAATAAAATATGGGCCTATGTTGACAGTTTTTGAAGGGAGCCTTTAATGTCAAATAACTCCTAATTCGGTTAAAATTGCAGCTAGAATCCTCAAAATACCGAAAATTGTTATGTGGGCTATACGAAAATATGAACTTAAATGAACAATTTTTGTTGCAGAATTTTTGTTGACTTTTAAATTTCAAATTACAGAAAGTTCGTCAAAAAATAAAGCTAAGGTACGGAAAATCGGGAGGTTTGTTTTGGGGCTATACAAAAACATGGACCTACGTTCGGTTAAACATTTTAAGTAAAATCTTCAAAGCACCGAAAATCGGGAAGTATCGTTATATTGGGGCTATGTTAAAAATTGTTGATGCAGATGTGTGGTGACCATTAAGAATTTCAAATGTCAAATGTTCAAATTACAGATAAATCGGTTAAAACTTGTTGGTAAAATTCTCAAAATACATGAAATCGGGCGGTAACGTTATATTGGGGCTATTCCAAAACGTGGACCTATGTCCACTAGTTATATAAGTTTATTGACATTTAAGAACCCTAAATGACAATTGATAGCTAAATCGGTCTGAAAATGTAGATAAAAACGTCAAAATGCCGTAAATCCGGGGTACCGTTATATGGGGGCTATACCAAAACGTGCACCTAGGCTCACAACTTTTGTTATATAAGTTTAGTTACACCTAAGAACCCTAAATGTCAAATTATAGCTATATCGGTCTGAAAATGTAGCTAAAAACGTCAAAATACCGTAAATCGGGGGGTACCGTTATATGGGGGCTATACCAAAACGTGGACCTATGTCCACAAGTTTTGTCACATAAGTTTATTGACATTTAAGAACTTCAAATGTCAAATTATAGCTAAATCGGTCTGAAAATGTAGCTAAAACCGTCAAAATACCGTAAATCGGGGATACCGTTATATGGAGGCTATACCAAAACGTCTACCTATGTCCACAACTTTTGTTATATAAGTTTATTTACACTTAAGAACCCTAAATGTCAAATTATAGCTAAATCGGTCTGAAAATGTAGCTACAAACGTCAAAATACCGCAAATCGGGGGTACCGTTACATGGGGGCTATACCAAAACGTGGACCTATGTCCACAAGTTTTGTTTTATATGTTTATTGACACTTAGGAACCCTAAATGTCAAATTATAGCCAAATCGGTCTGAAAATGTAGCTAAAACCGTCAAAATACCGTAAATCGGGGGGTACCGTTATATGGGGGCTATACCAAAACGTGGACCTATGTCCACAACTTTTGTTATATAATTTTATTGACATTTGAGAACCCTAAATGTCAAATTATAGCTTAATCGGTCTGAAAATGTAGCTAAAAACGTGAAAATACCGCAAATCGGGTAGTACCGTTATATGGGAGCTATACCAAAACGTGGACCTATGTCCACAACTTCTAATATATAACTTTATCAACACTTAAGAACCCTAAATGTCAAATTATAGCTACATCGTCAAAATTATAGCTACAAAAACGTCAAAATACCGTATATCGGGGGGTACCGTTATAGGGGGGGGCTATAGCAAAACGTGGACCTATGTCCACAACTTTTGTTATATAAGTTTTTTGATACTTAAGAACCCTAAATGTCAAATAATAGCTAAATCGGTCTAAAAATGTAGCTAAAAACGTCAAAATACCGCAAATTGGGGGGTACCGTTATATGGGGGCTATACCAAAACGTGGACCTATGTCCACAAGTTTTGTTATATATGTTTATTGAAACTTAAGAACCCTAAATGTCAAATTATAGCCAAATCGGTTTGAAAATGTAGCTAAAAACGTCAAAATACCGTAAATCGGGGGGTACCGTTATATGGGGGCTATACCAAAACGTGGACCGATATAGCCCATCATCGAACTTGACCTGCCTGCAAACAAAAGACGCATTTTCCCAAAATTTCAGCGTCCTATCTCCATTTTTGTGGATGCTAGAGTGATTACCACAGACGGACGGACGGACGTGCTTAGATCGACTTAGAATTTTATCCTGATCAAGAATATATTCGCAAATGAGTATTTCAATGCGTTACAAACGGAAACACAAACTTAATATACCCTCCATACTATGGTGGAGGGTATAAAAAAAAACCTACAAATGTGACCTGAACTTCTATATCTCAAAAATGGTAAAACCTAGGAACAAATCATAACGGTCAATCCTCTGGAGAATTTTCACAGCTATAATCGTGAGAACCTAAAATAAACCCTCCAGCGATTTTTTCTTGTTTTTGGATTTTTCTCATCTATGAACATTGCTATTTCAGAAACCGTGAAAACTTCTCAGGTGTAAGCGGTTTTCATTTAAATTTAGTTAAGGTGCACCGTGGGGAGCTATATCAAAATGTGAAGACGTGGATAGTTCTTTTTAGGAAGTTTATTGTCCCAAATTTTAGACATTTTGGTTGGTATTGATAAAATCTTTAAAATAACGAAAATATGCAGGTACAATGTTCATATCAAAATCTGAACCGATATATGTAGTACATTTTCATTACGAAACATCCAAGGGATGGAGGAAGGCCCTGTACCAAATTATAAAGCGCTATCATAAATATTGAAACTGTATCTTGATTTCAACAGGATAGAGTGACGGTATCATTATATCGACGCAATGTGGCTCATAATCTTTTTTCCTGGTCAAAATCCTGAAAAAAACCTCCTGCAAAAACTTTCAAATACATCCGAGACGAGTCCTCAAACTGCCCTTTTCCTAAATTTTGTGTGGAAGGTACCCTAAAAACGGGACCGATATAGTCCACATTCCAACCTTATACAGGAATGGATGAAGTAATACGATGTGCAAAAATTGGACTCTGCAAGAGTTATCTTGCGGATTTTCAATTTTAGTTCGTGCCGAATGCCAAATTTTGGACCGTATCGGCGCTCCAGGCACTACACATGGTGTCGTAGGGCTTTTTTTTACTGATTTCGGGCCAGTTTTCTCAGAAAGTATGGACTTGCTTCTGAGAATGTACCATCTTAACGGCTGCTGCGAATACAAGTTGTTACAGGAAAAACTGCACATATCCGAAATTTATTGTGTGAGGTACTCACAGAAGTCCATCTTCGAACTTAAACTAAGTTTGGACAAACTATTACGAAGGCCAAATTCTTAAACTGCACTTTCTCGAAATTTTTTGTGGGAGCTACCCAGAGGATTGGACCGATATACTCCATATTTGAACCTGATCTATGAAATATTACAATGTACAAAGTATGGAAAAAATCGGTTAATGCCGTCGAGAGTTGTCACATAATTTTAGCAAAAAGTTCTGAACTTATGTAGAAGTGTGCCGGTACGACTCAAATACGAACCTAAACTAATTTTAGACAAAATATTACAAAGGCCAATTTTTGTACCAGATCATCTGGTCCGTTTGAGAGTTATCGTGCGCTCCAATCAGCCAGACAGACTGGCAGATGGACGGACGTTGCTAAATCGACTCCAAATTGTCGGAAACGGAAACATACTTTGAATTTGAAATCATTATTTCGATGAGGCACATTTTGGCCGTATGATAGTGTATATACACGCGTTAGCCTAAAGACTGAGGGTATAAAAAAGCGTTCTGTAAAACTTTCAATACGATCCTCAAACTGCCCGTAAACTGCACTTAACACGGTGAGCCTTAACTAATTTTAAATGGAAGGTGCTTACACCTCGGAAGTTTTTGCTGATTCTGAAACTACAATGCTCATAGATGAGAAATATCATGAAACAAAAAAAATCGCCGGAGGGATTTTAAAATAAATCGCGATTTAAGTTCACATTTTTAGGGGTTCTTAAGGTTTTCACGATTTTGCTTGGAAACCGCGAGTTCTATGTAAATGGGCCTAAGGAAAATGTTGTAGCAGAGAAAATTCTCCACAAGTTTGGCCTTTATGATATTTTCGTAGGTTTTACCGTTTTTGAGATATAGAAGTTCAAATTGGGACAATTCAAATTGGGACAAGTCTCCTTATAAAACAATGTTATGACTGCAATTTCCCAACTTAAACTTACATATTTCAAAAATGGTACTACCTAAGAAAAAATAAATCAGCCTATCTTGTAGAGAATTTTCAAAATTTTCTTTAGTCCCATTTTGATATGACTTGCGGTTTTCAAGCAAAATCGTGAAGATTTAAGATAAAAACCTAAAAATTTGAATTGAACCTCTATATCTCAAAAACGGTAAAACCTACGAAAATATCATAAAGGCCAATCTTGTGGAGAATTTTCACAGCTACAACATTTTCTTTAGACTCATTTCGATACGACTTGCGGTTGCCAAGCAAAATCGTGAAAACAAAAAAAAAACCTAAAATTGTGAATTTTGATCGCGATTTTTTTTAAAAATCCCTCCGGCGATTTTGTCTCTTTTTTTATTTTTCTCATCTATGAACATTGCTGTTTCAGAATCCGCAAAAACATCCCATGTGTAAGCCGTTTTCATTAAAAGTTAGTTAAGGGACACTGTGCATGATATTGTTTTATAAGGGGGCGATACAGTCAGTGCATTGTCCCAATTTGAACTTCCATATCTTAAAAACGGTAAAATATACGAAAATATCATAAAGGCCAATCTTGTGAAGAATTTTCTCTGCTACAACATTTGCTTTAGTGCCATTTACATAGAACTCGCGGTTTCCAAGCAAAATCGTGAAAACCTAAAGAAACCCTAAAAATGTGAACTTAAATCGCGATTTATTTTAAAATCCCTCCGGCGATTTATTTTGTTTCATGATATTTCTCATCTACGAGCATTGTAGTTTCAGAATCAGCAAAAACTTCCGAGGTGTAAGCACCTTCCATTTAAAATTAGTTAAGGCTCACCGTGTTAAGGGCAGTTTACGAGCAGTTTGAGGATCGTATTGAAAGTTTTACAGAACGTTTTTTATACCCTACACCACTATGTGGTAAGGGGTATTATGTGTTAGTGCATTTGTATGTAACATACAAAAGGAAGCGAGATAGACCCATAGTTCCTTCTAGGGATATACATAGAATCACTTTCTGAGTCGATTTATGCATGTCCGTCCGTCCGTCCGTCCGTTCGCAACATACAGGTCGCATTTGTTGACCGATTTCGCTGAAAATTGGGGAATACCATTTTTTTAGCCGTCGGAAGATCAAGTTCGAAGATGGGCTATATCGGTCCAAGTCTTGGTATAGCCCCCATATATATTTTCGGCCGATTTCACGTATTTTCTGTAACACACACGCTATATATGTCCGATTTCGATGAAATTTTGAATGTGTGACTGAATTTGGTCTAAAAATAAATGTGCCAAATTATATCGAAATCGGTTCAGATTTGGATATAGCTCCCATATATATGTTCGCCCGATTTCACGTATGCGATGTACCAATCACGCTATATACGTCCGATTTTAATGAAATTTGGAGTGTTTGACTGAATTTAGTATAGAAATAAGTGTGCCAAATTATATAGAAATCGGTTCAGATTTGGACAAAGCTCCCATATATATTTTCGGCCGATTTCACGTATTTTCTGTACCAAACACGCTATATATTTCCGATTTCGATGAAATTTGGAATGTGTGACTGAATTCAGTCTAGAAATAAATGTGCCAAATTATATCGAAATCGGTTCAGATTTGGATATAGCACCCATATATATTTTCGGCCGATTTCGGGTATTTGCTGCTCCAAACACGCTATATAAGTCGGATTTCAATGATATTTGGAATGTGTGACTGAATTCGGTCTGGAAATAAATGTGCCAAATTATATCAAAATCGGTTTAGATATTAGCTCCGATTTATATTTTACATATTTACAGTGGTGTAGGGTATCATATAGTCGGCCCCGCCCGACTTTGATCCTTTCCTTACTGGTTTTAGTTAAGGCTCACCGTGTTAACCAAACATTTTGAACTCTTCTCAACGAGATATTCGAAGGTGTTGTCGGTATAGATCTTTTTTTACTTGAAGTCGTCTGAAAGACATTTAACGTAGTTTTCCAATGATTTGTATCATTGCCTCAGGACGTATGGACTTGCAAAATTATGAACTTGCCACAAAAAAGATCGGATCGGAAGTGCGAAAAATATCCGAATTTTTTGTGGGAGGAATAGACCATATTCGTACCTGATCTCTGCCTGGAAGAAATATTATGACCTGTAACGTTTGAAACAAATCGGTTACTCCATCGAGAATGATCATGCGCATTATATTTTGACGAGATTCTAAGTTTTGATTAAATTGGTTTATGTGCTAAGGAATTACCCTGTGCTCTAGCTAGACCGACAGATGGATGGATGGATGGAGGGGCAAACGGGCAAATCTAAATCGACTCCAAATTATCTGAAACTGATTTCATCAAGGGGTACATTATTATTTTTATGTATCACATTTTTGATAGTATCAAAGTATATGTATTAGGGTGGGCTATTTAAACATCTTAAGGGGCGCTTAGTGTTTGGGATTTTTGGAATTGTACTGAGCAAAAAATACCACTAGACCTTACGTTCGATTTCGACTTCAAAACTTTTTATCAAACACGTGACAGTTTTGGATATTTTGACATATAATAGCCAAACCATAGAGATTTTCGATCAAATACTTAGAAAAAAAAGTGTAGCCAAGACAATAATTAAAAATTCTCTAGTATTGTTCATTCGTCCTTTATTTGTTATTTTATTGTTATATGTATGTTTATGAAATTCTGGAATTTTATCCCCATTGGCGTATGATTTATAAAAGTTATTTATTTATGGTATGGTAGTTATACGCTAGGGGGTATAACTATAATTAATGCAAATTATTCCAGAAGCACTTTCAATGATTTGCTTCTAACTTTTATAATTTTTCATAGATTTCATTCATCCAAAGACTATTGTAATCTTAATTCTATAAACTTGGAAGACATATAAATGACATATCAAATCCCTATAGAGGAATATTGTATTTTGGCCAATGAAAAGAGATCTAGTTCTACAAGTCAAAATGGGGAAGCTTGATTTTCATTTGGTCTAGGGGACTTGTTCGCTCAGTACAATCCCAGGAATAAGAAAAGCGAAGCGCCCATTAAGAATTGTTTTTCTTCCATACAAATCGCCCCAACCTCGTAAGCCTAAAGGCTGAGTGTATAGATTTGGGGTAGTGAGAGATTTTATCTATCGATCTAAGGACCTATGAAAATGTGTAGAATAATTGAATAATCCGACTTCTTTATGCATTGACCAAGTTTTAACGGGTCATTGTCCTTGTCTCGCATGTCCGCTATAATCAAAATAAAGAACCCAACGATGTTAAAATTTCCATTGATTTTTATTTTTATTTATTTTTATTTAATTGGACATTGCAGTCAAAAAGTGATGGGATGCGAATCATTAAAATGCTAAAATAAAACAAGACATTTCTTCTTTTTGTCTTGTCACTCAAAATTGAAAAAGTTACGTTCTGGAGATGTCAACAAGAAAGGAAGAAACAACGAAAACATTCATACATATCAACGTATTGTTTTCAAAGCATGATTTAGGCATTGCATTCTTTATGCCTTGATGGTGTTTCAACATCATCTCCATCATTTGAAAATCTATGACCCTACATTTACATATACGAGTATGCGTTTTATTCTTAAGTAATGTTCTATATATTCCGAGTTGGCATGTGAATAAATGTGTGTGACAGTGCCAGACCTGACATGTTCAGCTAAACAGAAGTGCCCCAACGCAGCAAGTGCATCAAGATGATGATGAATCGAGATATTGAGTGTTAGTTGTTGCCTGTCAGCCAGCCAACCAAGCAGCCACTCTGCTGTGGCACTGGGATGATTGTGGTCGGTATGGTGTTGTAGTTTGCGTGTTTTGATCTGTGGTCTGTTGAGTGGTGGAGTGCTTGCTTGCTGCTGTTGAGTGTATTGTTAAAAAGATGTCATGAAATTTATAAATAGACTTTGGCAAAAAAAGAGAGAAAGAAAAAAAAAACACAAAATTCTGTCAAACTGTTTATAGGCGGCATTGTGCGACGGATGCAATGATGTTGCAATATCTTTTTTTGTGTTGGAATGAATACTTTTTTTCCAAAGTTCTTTTTTTATTGTTCTCCAAACGTACGTACATACGTATCTATGAGGGGAACCATAGAAACTGTTTTATAAAGGGACTCTTGTACTTTTCTGAAAAAAATTTTCAGATTTACATGACGTTTTAAATCAGAATATCCAGTGACAGAAGTAGTTTTCAAAGAGTGAAAAATAATGTTCACATAATTGAACTCAAGTAGAATTGCGATAGTTCACACTACGATAAATAGAAAATATCAACAAATAAAAATTGTGCTGAGACATTTCAATCCCATTTCATCCCGACAAATCGATACTTTCAATAATTCTAAAAAAAAAATACTGGTCTCTGGTATTGCGAATTATCGGGATTGTATTGTAGTGTATTGTATTTGTAACGAAGATTAAACTAAATCCAATCTAAATCTATCAGCCAACTGTGCTCCCTTCCCTGAATTGAGAAATGATAAATTATCAACGAAACTAATTTTCCGGCAATGCAACTGCTGGAGCGTATACTTGCCAATAAGAATTTCCGCCCAATAAGAATTTAGGCGACTGCAATATCCCGAGCGTAGTTGAGCCAAAACTACTCTAGTGGCAGCTGACGCTCTTCAGCTGCGATAGATGGGTGATGTATTTCGAGGACTTTATTCACACTATATTTGCTTATGGCCTTAGCAACTGCATCCGTGTGAATACTATTTAAACCTGCTTGATATGCCTGTTGATCCAGGAGTTCTCTATATTTTGGACCTCCCTCTCTAGAGCATGATACGCCTGAATGTGTCGGGCCTAGCCACCAGATGGTGATTGGGATGGCTCTCACGGTAACACCCAAGCAAGTACTGCAACGAAAGCATCTCATTGTGTTGCTTTACTGGAAGAATCTTTGAATCCTCATGTAGATGGTCCACTGAAGACTTGAGGAGGCACCCCGTTTCTGTTCTCAGGAGGGCATTCTGACAAGTTTGAATATCTTTCAATCTCGTTGCACTTACATTTATGGACCAAACTGGCGCCGCATAGCTTACCATAGACCGACATATCGCGATATATGTGGTCAAAAAGGTTTCTGTATCTGAACCCCAAGTGGTGCCGGCTAGGGACTTGATGACCTTGTTCCTACTTTTCAGTTTGTCGCAGATAGCAGTGGCGTGCGCGCACGACTTGAAAGTAGTGTCGAATGTGACCTCTAAAATTTTGGGGCAATTTGTGGTCGGATTTCTGCTACCGTCGACCACGACATTCAATTCTCTTCCACACTGCGCTGTCCATGTGGTTAACAGAGAGGCTGTTGATTTTGTGGAGGAAATCTGCATATTCCTCGAATGGAAATGGTGGTAAGATCGGTAAAATAGTTGTTCAGTCTCTCACAGATGTCATCAGGATATGTACCTGACGCCAGGATCGTGCAATCATCCGCATACGTTACGATTTCGATGCCGTCTGGAGGGGGCGGAATATAGGTTAAACAGTTCCGGAGATATCACCCCACCTTGGGGAACTCCCTGTTTCAGTTAGAGGGCTCGTTTCGGATAGTTTTTAATTTTTTTTCCAAAAAGTTCTTCTTGCGACGGTGATTTTTTCGGGGGTTCATACTTCTTGAGATTATGGCCCAAAAGCTCCCAAAAAGACTACCGCCACCAACTGGGTAGTACGTAAGAGAACCCTCGAAGGGAGAAACCGATTTGGTCCAAATGTTGTACATCGTTTTATTCCTGACAGCCTCAAATTATGTCCGAACATCGACTACATCGGACCACTCGTACGGGTACCTCCCACACAACATTTAGAAAGAGTGCACACTTCCTCAACTCAACTCCTTCCAAAAACTCAAAAACCCCCTGTAGACGTCAGAAGTATTGTGTTTGCTTCATATCTTTAGGTTCAAAGCTGAGGTTGTATCTCTGTCGACACAGCTTATTTGTTGTTGTATTTACTTGTTGTTGTTTTTTGAAGTCCATGCATCCGGGGAAATGGCTCGAAAGTTGTAAAATACCGCTATGGCACCATGTGTAGTGGCTGGAGCGCACTATAACTCTCGAACGGGTCAGCTGATTCCGTCCGAATTTGGGTCCCTCTTAATATTTTGTCCAAACTTAGTTTAAGTTCGAAGATGGGCAATATCGGTCCACACCTTCTGGTAACTCCCCTACAAAAGTTCATAACTCTCGAAGGCGAGAGTACTACATCGTAATATTTCTACGAGACATAGATCATGTTCGAATATGGACTATATTGGACCACTTCTTCAATTACCTCCCACACCAAATTTTAGAAAAGTAAAGTTTTATTGCAACCACTTGTATTCGCTGCGTACGACGGTACAAGAAATGACTCCCAAAACAAGATCCACTTACAAAATGGACTACCGGCATTCCTTTAGGTACCTTCTCCACAACACTTTTGACCTTTAAAACAAATATAATGGCCACAACATCTGAAAACCCCGTAATACATTATTATTGGGGAAAAGGATTTCGGTTGCTTAGAAAGTATTCAATTCGATATTGGCAATAAATGAAGGTATCAATTCACACATGCTGAAGGTATATTTCTGTCGGCAAAGCCCACTGATAGTTTACTACATGTTACACATTATTTCCCATGCACGCCTACCTATTTCTTACACCATCTGTATATCTTTTTCTTGTATAGTCCCATTTTCGGCCATAGGCACACTTCTATCTGACAAAATTGAAATACAAACCTACAAAAAAGTGAACAAAGCATTAAACTTATAATCGCAATCTGAACATGCATTCGAACATTGACTGTCAGCTGTCAGGAATAATGCCCACAGAGTATCGGTGCTGTTGCCCCTGAGGCCAAACACTTTGTTTGTGTGTGTACAACATGCATGCAGACAAACAATCGCAACGTGATGACTATTTTACTTACTGACTCACTCACTTTCCTCTTGGGTAGCCAGTCAGCCAGCCAGCTAGCAATGCATAGGTGATGGCGGCGTTTTCTTGTTGTTGTTTTTTTTAAGTTTATTGAACCTCCTCCAACGAACATTATGAGATGATTTTAATTTTTCTTTCTTTTTTGACTTTTGCGCGGGTAATAATTCTAGAGAAAATAAAATGTAAGGTGTATGTCCTCATGCAGCAGAAGACATCATTATTATCAACATCATCTCTATATAAATTATTTGAGGAAAATATACGCAAAAATTCACGGAAGCTAAATATATATCACAACTTGTGACACACACACACTCGCGTGGATGCAATGACATCGCATGCAGTCACATTGCAAAAGTAAACTGTCAGACAGACGACGTCTTATTTCCCAACAGAAATCATTTCAAAAATATTCTTGGTTTTTTGTTATTGTTGTTGTTGCTGCTGCTTCTGTCATTATTCTACGCGCTTTTCACAGAAATGTAAAGCAAACGTTCCAAGTCGTCTAGTCTGTATTTTATTGTTGTTATGTGGGTATGTCGGCATGGTTGTTGTTTGTACGACGAGTTCACCTCAGTTCAGTTCAGTGAACACCATTCACTCACATTGTTTGTTTGTGTGTGTGAAAAGGGGAAAATATATAAGGATGATATTTCATTTTATCTTTGGTACAAACATACACGAAGGCGATATATACATATTGCTCCATATATATTCACATATCTACTCACCTACAATTGAATGTTTATATGGACTGTACTAGTTAACCACAACATGGAAATTCGCTGCTTCCCCACCGGGTGGACTTCCTATTTCTGGCTGGTTGGCTGGAGTAGTTTTGTCATTTCAGGAAATTTATTTCCAATGTTTGGTGATCTGTTTCGGTTTTTATTAATATTGGATGCTGCAAAAGTTGAACTATTTATGCATGATTGAGTCACAATTTTGGAAAATTTTGTTTACATTACATTTTAATATGGGCTTTAAGGGAGCAATAGGAAATAAAAACGAAAGCTACACACATTTTTTACACATTTCTAAGCCACATGCTTAGAGAGGCCAGCTCAAACTCTTTGTATGTATTTCCTTTTTCGATGATTACTCCACACAACACCCCTTTTTGCATCCCATATCTACATTTTCTTCTTCTAATTGTTCTAATTGTTGTACCCCACATCCTATTAAAATAAAAAAATAAAAAGCCGGATAAAAATTACTTTGAAATCATTGCTAGTACAACTCATCCTTGCAAAATCCCAACTAAATCCCCAACTCTTGAAATCATGCCCAAGTCGTTTGTTGTCAAAAAAATCTCCTCTTGCTTCCACAGCTTTTCTTATTAAGAAAATAAGTTTATCGGGATGTGTTCATCAACCTCGTTAAAACCTGATGTTCTTTAACTTTTTTTGCATGTTGGGTGTTTTGTTGTCGTTGTAATTTTTGTTGGGTATGACTCTTTGACATGACTTTTGGGGATTTCCGAGTAAAAGTCATGCACGTTTGTGTAGATGTATAAGTGTGTGTGTGTGCATGTGTAAGCATATTTTGTTAAACCGCATACCGAAAAAATAATCTCAAAATAAAATAAACTCTTCTCATTTTTTTGGGGTTTCCGGGAAATATCTATGCTTTGATGGTATTACAGCTATACTCTGCCATGACAATTAAAAAGTAAAATGTTTTTTTTCGCGACAACAAAAACATCAACCGTCAGTTGCTTAAATGAGATGTAAAAAGAAATATTAAAAAAAAGAAACAGAAAGCCTATTCATACATGGTAATGTACGAAGTAATAAGGACGTTTGTTGCCACTATATTTGCACCCTACATAATATGGGGTGTTGCAAACAGATCGTGAATAAACCTAATAAAAGGGACATAAAACGTTCGGCGGTGGGTTTTTCGTTATTTTTCGTCTCCAGAGAGAACAAAACCGCGTAAAATTCATCGATTTATATTATTTTTTATTGTAAAGTCAGAAATTTGAATTATCTGTACCATATTTCCTCTGTTTTGGACTTAGAAACCTATCAAATGTGATCTCGTTCTACTTTTTTTTGAGGTTTTGACAATTTAAATTTAAATGCAAGCGTTTTATTTAAGAGATTCCGTCATGAGAAAGAATGAATTTATTGAGGCTAAGCGACGATTTATTTTCTAGTTTTAAGTGCATTTCTAAATAAAACACTGAAACTTATTTTTTTAATTATTTTTTTATTTTTAACTTTTTAGTAAATACATTTTTTTGACCACTGAGAACAAAATTATAGTCAATTTAGGCCGAAAATTTAGATAAAGACTTTATAATGCCTGAAATCGTGTAGTACTGTGTTATATAAAGGCTATACCAAAACCTAGACGTATGTCCATTATTTTTGGTGGGGAAGTTTCCTTACCATTGGGAACTCCAAATGCCAAGTTACAGCCAATTCTGGCTAAAATGAAGATAAAATCCTTAAACACTTGGTACCACTATATGGGGGCTATACCAAAACCTGGACCTATGTCCAAAATTTTTTGTGGGGAAGTTTCAGTACCATTTGGAACCCCAAATGTCAAATTACAGCCTATTCGGGTTAAGAATGAAGATAAAGTCCTTAAAACACTTGAAATCAGGTGGTACCGCTATATGGGGGCTATACCAAAACCTGTACCTATGTCCATCATTTTTAGTAAGGAAGTTTCTGTACCAATGGGGGGTCCCATTGCCAAGTTACAGCCAATTCGGCCTAAAAATGAAGATAAAATCCACATAATACTTCAAATCGGGTGGTACCGACTACATTATGACTACATAATTATGAGTACATAATGATCAACAACAGGTTTAGATCTTGTGTGACAAAATGTTCAACGTACCCAGGAGCTGATGTGCCATCCGACCACAATCTGTTGATGCTCAAGATTCGAATAAAAATTGCAAGATTTAAGGAGAGGAAGAAAAAATCTTACAAGATAAATACTGAGGTACTCAATAACCCATCAACCAGAAATGAAGTGGAGATGCAAATAAATAACAAACTGGAAAACATCGATTCCAACGATGTAGAAAATATATGGAACAATGTCAAGGATACGATGTGCAAAATAACAAAAAAATACCTCGGAAAATGTACAAGAAAAGCCCAACAAGAATGGATGAACAATGAAATTATGGAACTTCGCGCGGAGCGAAGCAAATATAAAAACGTTAACTACGAACGATACTGGGAAATAAACCAGGAAATCCACACCGCTACCCGAGCTGCAAAAAATGCTCTACTCAATGAAAAGTGTAGAGAAATTGAAAATCTTCAAAATATTCACGATGACTACAATCTACATAAAAAACTAAAAGAATCAGCAGGAGTGTATAAGAAAGCATCACCAGCAGTACTAATGGATGACAACAATCAGCCAATTTTTGAGACATCACACATAAAGAATCGATGGAAAAACTATATTGGACAATTATTCAATGACGACCAACGATCAAGATATGATAACAACATAAATGCTTATACAAGTGGAAATCCAATCACTAAATCCGAAATAGAATATGCGATTCAATCACTAAAAGACAAGAAAGCAACCGGACCCGACGAAATTCCTTCTGAAATCTTAAAACTAATAGATGGAGACAACATCTCACTCATTGCAAAACTTTTCAATCATGTGTATGATACTGGCCAATACCCAAATGATTGGTTGAAATCAACTTTTATTGCGATACCAAAGAAAGCTAATGCAAAAAGGTGTTGTGACTACAGGCTTATTAGCCTTATGTGCCACACATTAAAAATTTTTCTGCGAATAATTCACAAGAGAATATACACCAAATGTGAAAGTGCTATGGGAGAGTCCCAGTTCGGCTTCAAGGAAGGTATGGGTACCAGAGAAGCCCTATTATCCATCCAAGTACTAGTACAGAAATGCCGAGAAGTCCAAAAAGATGTTTACATATGCTTCATCGATTATGAAAAGGCAACACGACAAATTGATGAATATACTGAGGGAAATAGGAATACAAGAAAAAGAAATTAGATGCATACAAAATTTATATTGGAACCAAACTGCAAGAATTGAAATAAATGGTGATCTAACTGACGAAATTCCTATATCAAAAGGTGTCCGGCAGGGATGCATACTATCGCCGCTCCTCTTTAATATATACTCCCAAAAGATTTTTCAAGAGTCAATTGAAGGAGAAAGAATTGGAATAAGAGTTCAGGGTAAAATTATAAATAACATACGTTATGCTGATGATACCACAATATTTGCTAGCAGTATATCTGGGCTACAGCAACTCCTAGACAAGCTCACGTACGTAAGCGAAATATATGGCCTCAAAATAAATATAAAGAAGACAAAATATATGGTTGTATGTCGAAAAGATGTCAGTTGTGAAACGTTATTAAAGATTAAAAACGATAACATCGAACGTGTAAAATCTTTTACATACCTCGGCGTTTTAATCAACGACCAATGGAACATATCAAATGAAATTAAGCGTCGAGTGGAGATGGCCAAAAACACATTTTTTAAATACAAAAAAACACTCACAAACCACGAAATAAGTCTTAAAACGAAGGCAAGATTTGTAAAATGCTACATTTGGTCTATACTTCTATATGCAGTAGAAACCTGGACCCTAAAAAGTGCAGATGAGAAAAAAATTGAAGCATTTGAGATTTGGGTATATCGAAGAATACTGAAGATACCCTATACATCGCATATTACAAATCAAGAAGTTCTAAGACGAATGAACCTCGACAGGCAACTTCTAAGCACCGTTAAATCAAGAAAAACCGCATACCTGGGACATCTGATGAGGAATCACAAATACAAATTTCTACAAGCCATTATAAAATGTAACATAGAAGGGCACAGAGCAAGAGGCAGAAGAGAGACATACTGGCTAAGAAACATTCAAGAATGGACAGGATACAGGGATGAAACAAACTTATTACATGCTGCTAAGAATCGAGAGCTGTCAATAATTTCATAATATAAAACATAAATTGTAACACATATAATATTGTATGATCGCTTATATCCGAATAACGGATCTGCAAATAAAGAAGAAGAAGAAGAAGAAGGTACCGCTATAAGGGGGCTATACCAAAACCTAGACCTATGTTCACAATTTTTGGTGGAGAAATCCTTGGAAATCCCAAATGCCAAATGACAGCTAATTCGGGTGGTACCGCTATATGGGGGCTGTTGGAAAAAATTGGCCCATATTCATGTATTGTCATCCAAATCTGAAAAGTGTGCAAAGTATCGGTTCGATTGGTCAGCTGCAACTGTGTCAAAAATGAGTTACCAGATTTGATTGGTCAACTGCAACTGTGTCAAAAATGAGTTACCAGATTTGAAATGCAAGTTAAATAAAACACTGTATAACACTGTAAAAATGGACCAATATTGGTTTTGATTTCATATTCATGTATTGTCATCCAAATCTGAAAAGTGTGCAAAGTTTTAGTTCGATTGGTCAACTGCAACTGTGTCAAAAATGAGTTACCAGATTTGATATGCAAGTTAAAAAATACAGTTAAAACACTGTAACATGGACTAATCTTTGTTTTAATTTCATATTCATGTATAATCATCCAAATCTGAAAAGTGTGTAAAGTTTTAGTCCTATTGGTCAGCTGCAACTGTGTCAAAATTGAGTTACCAGATTTGAAATGCAATTTAAATAAAACACCGTTAAAACTCTATAAAAATGGACCAATATTGGTTTTGATTTCATATTCATGTATTGTCATCCAAATTTGAAAAGTGTGCAAAGTTTTAGATCGATTGGTCAACTGCAACTGTGTTAAAATGAGTTACCAGATTTGAACTAAACGGTCACCAAAGCATGTTAAATAAAACACTATAGTAAAGAGGTTAGGACTGGACTATGAACCTGGAACTATGAACCTGTATAGCCCTCGCTTGAGAAAGAATGAATCTTGTGGCACCCAACAATATTTTCTCAGATTCATTACAGTTCCTGAAAAATCACAGGTTGAAGAGAGGTAGGAGTGTAGTGGTATTTTATAGTTACCCAGTAGTTTCTGTCTAGTGCCCCTTAGCTTAGAACAGGTCTCCACCCTTCCTTATTGTAGCAGATACTGCAAAAAACAAAATCGGTTCGATAGCACGTGCAAGTTCAATGATCACTTAGAGAGTAGGGGTAAAGTTCTACAATTCGATATAGCCGACCAAATCAGTTCTGTCCCAGCACATCTAGGTTCGTCGGACCAGACCCGACTAACATAACCCGATAACTCTGATTGAGACACCTCCATAACAAGGTTTTTGTTCGCTTTTACAGCATCTTTTGGTGATTTCTACTATTTTTCGGGCCCAGCGAAGAACCCCATTTTTGCCGCCAAGTGGTCATGGGTGGTGGTCCTGCAATATCAAATGTTAGGTGGTGGAAGCTAAGGACTCCATGTCCATAGAAAATGTGACCATCAGAACACCACTCTACTGACGAGGCTATGGTTTTGCTTGCGGTGCAGTTTTTTACCTCAGCCACATTTACTACTTGAGGCAGTACCCAGGCTGAAACCAATGTCCTGCAGGTTATATCCACCGTAGTAACTGCTGCTGGATCAGCGACTCCTCACGTGATCGAATCGATAACTGCATGGGTGAGGAATTCTCCCGATTCTTCTCCACACGGCACAGTAGTCCCACTTGTATGGAAAAGAGTGGAAAAAATAGTTCTAATCGAGCTACCGCCTCCAAATTTTAAACCTAGTTTTATAACAAGCCAAAACTATAGAAAACCATTTTTAGTGGATGTAGGTCCATATTTGGGTATAGCTCCCATAGAAAGGTACCGCCCGATTTTTGGTATTTTGAAGATTTTGGCCAAATTTACCAACCGATTTGGATGTTATTTTGCATTTTGAGTTCTGAGTGAGTAAACTACCTCCTTGCAAAAAATATAGGTCCATATTTAGGCATAGCCGCCATATAAAGGTACCCTCAGATTTTCGGTATTTTGACAATTTAGCGAAATTTTCCAACTGATTTGGCTGTAATTTGGCATTTTGAGTTCTGAGTGAACCAAATACCTCCATGCAAAAAATGGACAGTGTTTAGGTATAGCCCCCACGTACCTCCCAATTTTCGAAATTTTGACGATTTTACCCATATTTTCGAACCGATTTGGCAGTAATTTTGCATTTTGAGTTTTGAGTGAGCAAAATACCTTATTGAAAAAAAATGTTTAGTATAGGTCCATGTTTAGGTATAGATTCCATATAAACGTACCTCCCTATTTTCGAAATTTTGACGATTTTACAGGCGTAGTATAAGAGGAATAACTTAGCGGGTGACAGGTGGGGCAGCTTATTTCAATCGCAATCAAATTTGTCGCCATCAATTTTTCGATTTGTGTCCACGGGCGGAACCGCTGTGCACTGTCAGATAAGATGATTTTTATCAAAAGACCCTGTAGCAATGATTATTAGCAATTTCGGGATCTGCTCTATCAATGACTGACAACGGAAGGTCGTCTGGAGTGAGACTTCTAAAAATCAGGGGAAACGTCCACAGAACTTAACTCCCGACCCTGTGATGTTCGGCACCATCACATTTTTGGGCAGCCTCATAGCATTCCGATGCTGTAGAGGATTTCGTGAGTTCTTAGAAGAGACAGACTCACTCTCCTTAAATGTCATCAATGATGATGAAATCAGTTCCAGATAATATAAAGTAGATTTAGCCGTGTTCGTTCGCTCAACTGTCTGTCTGGTGTGCACGATAACTCTGGAACAGATCCACCGATTGGGGTCTAAACTTTGCCTAGATGGCAAAGATGGACCATCTCAGCGCACTCACTACACAGAAAAAATATTACAAGAATTTTTACATACTTTCGTTCATGATGTAGTTTTTCATACTGTACAGGTACCTCACATACTCGTAAGATACATGTGCAGTTTCTTACTTCCATCCAATAGCCACTATTTTTTCAAAAATATGTAAAATTTTCATGAGATGCCAAATCACTTTACTATTTTTCTTTATATTCCACTATTTGCTCTCATATTTCATCTCTTGTTTGGTAAATGCTCTCAACTTTGTTCTCGTTTTCTTTTGAATGGTCTCGCCGTCTCATCATCGTATTAACAATGTATCAACAAACCACAACACAACCCCCACCATCTTCTCACCATCACATTGAGAGTAAATCAACAAACCACACCACACACATACACACCACAACAACATACCTAAACTACCACTGTAGGTCGCAACAATTTTGTTGTTAGTTAACTGACAAACCAAACAACTACAGTGCGTTTGGTGTAGAAAAACGAAGTGTTTGGCTGTATAAGTCACAGCTACAAATTTTTAATTTCTTTAATATGAAGGCAACATCTAATATCTCAACCTAGTGCTGATAAACTCAAGATGTACATATGTACATACATATGGTTCGTATTGTTCTGCTATGTTCACAAGACGATAACAACTATAGTGAAAATGCATTAGAAGAAACGGTAAAGTACAATAATACAAAATAAAATCATTAATTAATAAAAAGCAGCACAATTTGTTTCTGGTTTGGTTGGTGGTGTTTTGGTGGTTGTTAGTCAATAATAACAAAAACAGCAACTAGCCAAAATTGTTTTTTTTTCAATCTCTCAGAAAAAACATTATTTTTTCTGCTTTATGAAAGGCGTTCATGAAATGCAGAAATTTGAACCTTGGCAAGACTATTTCTGAAATGCAGTAATTATTTTTTCCTGTGCAGAACATGCACACGATAACTCTCTAACTAACATGGTCACGTATTGTTTAAATTTTCTTCAAAAGTTTAAACATTTAGTCCTTTTCGCGTATAAATTCAACAGTTTACTTATGATCATTCTTTCATTTCTTATTACAACAGTACACAATTATCACTTAGTTACTATTTTCCATGTTTATTTTGCTATTATTTCCGTTGTATTCTCACCCAGATGTTTTGATTATTCAGTTTCAGCTCCTACATTATGAAGTCATTCATTATTATCTTTTTACTCACTCTCTCTCGTATTTATTACCTCTGCCTCATTGTTTACATTCATCCGTCTGATTGTATGTGTGTGTGTGGGCATCTGCGAATGGATATGGTTGCATTTCGCCTGAACATTGTAGAACATCCTAGATTGAGGAACAGTCTGTGCTTCAGCGAGCAAGTAACAATACGGGAGAATAGTAGGTAGGTGAGCCAGTTTTAACCAGACCGCGAATTTAAACATCTGCTAAGTAAAGCAAAGTATTAAATATGTAAAGTGAAGTCGTGTGCGAATAAGTTAAGTAAAGTCAATAAATCCTTGTAATCTGAAGAGCCCGCGTTTTATTTAGTATAAATCATATCGGATAATAAAACAACGTCTACGCGGTGTTAAGTTAAAACTTATTTTATAACAATATAAATTAGAATATCTGTCCAATTAGATTCACTATAGTCCTGAATAATCTTAAATCCCAAACAATTTCCCAGTTCTCTAGCCAAAAAAAAATCCTTGCAAAGCATCATAACAATCTCTATATTAATGTTAAATACGTAGGGAATCGTGTATTATGACCATATTTTAATTGTATTCTTTTAGTTTTTTTTTTTTCATTCTGTCGAATTATATGAAATTTATTTTTAGTTTATACACTCACTGGCAGAGATGGTGTCTATTGTAGTAGAATAGACTGTCGCTCCAATATCATCCCAACAGGCATAGCAGCTTTTTAGGCCATTAAAGTTTTTTTTTCATTGGGACAGTCTCACTGGTGATTCTAGACAAAAGTAAAGCCTGCAAATAAAAAACAAACCAAAAGAATTGTGGTTTTTGATAAAAAAAACACACAGACATCCTGACAACCATATACATAGAGCAAAACTCACACATACATTTACTAGTCACACACATATTTCATTTTATGAGTCGTTAACAGGGATTTTTTTTACCACAAAATCCCCACATAAATAAGGCTTCGGTCAAATCTCTGGTAATTAAGATAATTTTGATGGCAAGCCAAAAGTGCTAATAGTGTCAGCCAAGCTAGACATATTGCTGCCGTAGGGTTTATTGTCAACAGGAGAAAGGAGGCTGGTTGATGTGTTCTCATAATTTAGCATAAACATATTTTATACAAATGTTAAGGATTGAAATTTATCTTTTAGAAATTGACCAATTAAATCTAGACATCTATGTTGTTCCTTTTTCTTCTTAGAGTGTGTGTGTTTTGTATCCTTAAGTGTTTGCAAAAATCCCCTCTTTGCAATATTTTAAAATATTTGAATTTATTTGAATATTATAGTTGTAGTTATAAATTGAAATTTGTATGGAAACATTTAAAGTGTTGCCGAGAGTACCTCTTTCTAAAATCTAAAATGTCAGTTTTTCATAACTCTTGTTGGTAAATGCTTAAAATGATACAGACAAGTTTTTGGCTCTACCACAGCCACTTCTCTACAAAAAAATACAACAACAAAAATAATAAACAATGTATTAATAAAAACATAAAACAAGAAGAGAAACCAAACAAATCCTATGGTATTCCAATTGAAATTCAGTTTACTACCACAGGACAAAAAAAGGTGAAATGAAAAATACAAACACAAGAAGAATGGGTAAAAAGAAAAGTGGGGTGGTCGGTTGGTTGAATGTCTGAGTACTAAAATATTTATGGGTAACTGATATTAAGTTCTTTTCTCCAACTGACCGAATTTGTTGATCCTGAACCAATACCACAATAATATTCCACAACACAACTCTCACATGCACACATAAATATATAAACATATATAGAAATGCAACATTTGCATATACATATGAACATACATGTGTATGTAAATTACATCCTTGTACTGCACAGTGTGCTGAATAAAAAAAATTTAAAATGTTTAATTATAGAGTATATCTTTATTAAGAATTTACTTTATTTTAATCAATTTTACAACATCAACTTCTGTATTGAATTTCACTCACTATATTCGATGTTTATTTTGGTATTGTTATTGTTGTACTCTCTCTCTCATATTTGTTTTGATCATTCAGTTTTAGCTTATTATTTTTCTAAATTGTGAGGTAATTCACTATTACACTTTTCTACTCTCTCCTATTTATGACATCTGCTCCATTTGTTGTTTACATTCATCCGTCTGTTTGTATGTGTATTTGTAATTCGATTGCCATTTCACTTGACCTCTACAATGGATTGAAGATTCTAGAACAGGCTATGCTTCAGCGAGCGAGTATGAATACAGAGAATAGCAGATGGGTGAGTGTGTTGAAAAATCAGATCGCGAATTAAAACCGTCAGCTAAGTAAAGTCTTGTGCCTAGTTGAGATAAGCTGTGTGCTTTGAGAATAAGTGAAGTAAACATAATAACGAAGTGGCTTCAGGAATAGGAGTTATAAACGTACAATAAGTATTAAATAGTCTAAAATTTTGTACAATTTTTATTGGGTGAAATTATAGAAATGGAATTTTAAAAATTTGATATTTGATTCACTGTTGTTGTGTATTTTCGATATAAGAAAATCACTTTTCAAATGTGTACTATAAGTGTACAAAAAGTACTACATACTCATATGGTATTGGCCTGGGCCTGGCCTGGGTTCATCATTGCTCATTCTTATGATATGGCCTAGCTAACGCAAGCGCTGCATCTCGGTACGTTTATCTATACTGATGTCCTTGTATAGCTGATACAGCTCGTGGTTCCTGCGACGTCGATATTCACCGTTAACGCAGATTGGTCCGTAGATCTTTCGAAGATTTTTTCTCTCAAACACGTCAAGCACTGCCTTATCTGCTTTCGCAAGTACCCAGGCTTCGGAACCATACATCAGCACGGGTAGTATCTGTAAAGCGTTATTTTTGTTTGACGAGTTGTGGCTTTGTTTTAAAGTCCTTACTTAAGCCGAAGTAGCATCTGTTGGCCAATACAATTCTTCTTTTTATTTCACAACTGATGTCGTTTGTTGTATTTACGGCGGTGCCGAGGTATACGAAGTCTTTCACTACCTCAAAATTATACGAATCAACTTCCACAGTTGGTCCGAGCTCAATGGACGCATTGCGCGTCGACACCATCAACTTGGTCTTCTCGCCTTTTACCGCCAGACCCACTTTAGCAGATTCTCCTTCGACCTTCATAAAGGTATCGGTTACTTCTTTTACTGATCGTCCCATGATGTATATATCATCAGCATAAGTATGTAACAAGTGGATGTTGGTGTAGATTGTGCCTCTTCTTTTGACGTTTGCCTCTCGTATAGCAGAATGTTGAAAAGATTACACGAAAGGCTGTCTGCTTGCCTGAAACCTCTTTTGGTACAAAACTCTTCGGAGAGGTTCTTTCCTATTTTAACTGAAGATCTTGTGTCAGTCAGAGCTAACTAGCTGATCCATACACCTTATCAGCGTGTCGCCTCCGGTTTTAAACAACCGTCAACCGGTTTATTGCTGTCTTACCTCTGGGATTGGATCTGTGGTAACTTCGTCGACTTCGCTACTATTGGATACCAACAGTTTGGAAAAATGCTCTTTCCATATCCTTAACACATTATCTGTATCAGTTACCAAATTACCTTGCTGGTCTCTACAGGAGGGTGTGCCAGTGCCAAAGCAATCAGTTTGATGTTTCACTCTTTGGTAGAATTTTAGGACTTCGATTCGTTCACACTTTCCATCTCTCTCTATCTTTTTCCTGCGGAAAACACGTTTCTCCTCTCTCCTTTTCTCCCGATACCTCTCTTGTGCTCTACGCGTTGCTACTGATTGTAGAGTTGCCCTATATGCCGCATTTTTTCTCTTCGGTGGTAGCACGACACTCCTGGTCATACCATGGATTCCTTGGTGGAGGTCTCTGGTATCCAAGTACTGATTTTGCTGCTGTTTGCATGGAGTGGGTAATGTTTTGCCATTGTCCTGATATGTTATCGGGACGAGGAGTGATTTGATTAAGCAATTGGGCCAGTTGAGTGGAATATGCTGTTGTGATTGCAGCTTACCGATGTCCAACTTCCGTGTTGTGTCTGATCGCAATATGTTTGCTACATTTAATCTGGTAAGTACCTTTGATGCAACAAGGTAGTGGTCCGAGTCTATGTTTGCACCTCGAAACGATCGTACATCCAGCAATTTAATTTCTTATTCTTTGATCTGGCGATAGTCAGGCGCCCTTTTGAATATCGAGATGCTTAAATCTGGTACTGCAAACTACCATGTTTTTTGCAGCTGCAAAGTCTATCAGGCTCATACCATTGTCAGATGTTTCGCTGTGGAGAATGAATTTCGCGAAACTTGGGCCAAAAATATTCTCCTTTCCATTTTTGGCATTAAAATCGCCTAGTATAATTTTGGACTGCACATCTGGGGTTAACCCCTTACGGATCAGTTGGAAAATTTTACCGAAAACACTCCCAGTGGTCCTGTTTGCGGTGATATAATGTTTTTCGTGCCCAAGTCGATACATCCTAACATTTGATGCAAAAGCTCTAAAAAAGTCCTAAGGTGGCCAGTCGGAAGTGAACGATTTATGTTGGAAAAATCAATCAATATTGGGTTTATTTTTTTCTTCGCCCTAAGAACGTCTAAATTTCCTATTTAACAATTTTTAATTTTCTATCTCTTGGTAAGATCAAACCACTGTGCAAAACAAACAAACCTGGCACTGTGTCAATCATTACAGCTGTTGTGTGTAGATGGAGCACCAAATAAACTGCAGCAGCAACAACAACAAGTGCACCAACAACAATAATACAAACACAATGTGGGTGAATATTCAACCCATTAAAAAAACATGAAACTCAAATGTATCTGCAGATGGAGCAAAAACCTAATGGATGCAGAAAACATGCAGTGGCTCAATGTTTTGGGCAATGATGTGTTCGTATGTATTTTGGGGAGAACAAGATATAGAGAGGAAGAAGCAGAATTTAACACAAAGTGTTAACAATAAATCAAATTATATCAATGAGGCTATATATTATGGCATGGGTGCATACAAAAAAGGTATCACAATGGGAGAGATGAGCACAACAAATCAAATTTCACGTGATTTTGTGGCCATATATGGAAATTCAAGTTATTTTTTATAAAGCAAGCCTTTGCATTTGTTGTCAAGTGTACATGACATTTACCCTAGATCCACTGTTCTCACCTATATTTGCATTCAACGTTTCTATTTAGATTCGCACATGGTCATACATATTCATTCATTCATCCGTCCGTTTGTGCGTTCGTTCGTTTTACTCAACGGTTATATGGCTGTAGCTAGCTGGAGTTGGGCATTCCGGACGTATCTGTTGTTTGTGGTTGTATTTGAATCTTTAAATGTTGTCCTGATCTCAATGCAACTAGGAACACAACAAACATAGGACTTGTTCGAAATACATTCAAGTGAACGAACGAATGAATGAAGATTTATGCGTCTGTGAAGGTGAATGTGCACATCATCAGAATATGCGTGCCTGTTAGTTTTTTTTTTAGTTTGTGTGTTTTTTTTCCATCATGGAACTTTACATAGTTTTAAGTCGTTAAATTTTATTTATAGTTTTCTCTGCAATACAAGCAAACACATTCTGGAAACAAAAATGATAGAAACTCTTATGCATCATTGTCTGTACAGTACTATGGAAGGTACATGCTTAATATGACTAAAAGGGTGTATAGTTGAGGAATATTTATGTGCTAATTTTTCCATGAATAACTCCCATAACTATAGTTTTAACAACCGCTAAGTACAGTAATGCTATCATTAATATTCTATGGACACATCTTATGTGGAGATTAGCGAGTTGAAAATTTCTTGTTAGCACTGCATTATACAGAAAATATTGCAAATGTATTTCTATAATTTGGTCCGAACTTTTCTATTTTTGTAATCAAAGCACTTACAGATAGATATTATATGGCGAAGAATATAATTTGTCCACAAACATCCCGGAAGGGACCAGGGAGACTCCTCTCATACCAATGAGTGAACACCGATTTACATTAGCTCAATGATATGGGACCTACTGTTTATCGCCGAGTCCGAACGTCGTGTCTAAGACACTACTTGAAGATAAGATTTATTACGAAGAATACCCATCAATAAATAAAACTGGGAATTCAAAGCCATTTTGGGGTTTTGTTCTTCCAACTGCATTTAAAATTTTGCACATCAAAGACAATATCGGTTGGGAACGTAGATTTGGGAGGTCCGTTATATTGGAGCAGTGAGGGGAGAGAAGTCTCCCCTGTCCCGCCTGGGATGTTTGTGGAACAATTATAATCCAAAACTTATACCTATACTGAAATTTTCTACAGTAAGGTTTTCAACTCCTAAAGAAAAAAACAATACACAAATCGATTGGAAATTTTGGCCTTTTAAATCGGAGGTACACTGAAAGAAAAAGCTACGTAATATGAATGAAATCCTACGTTGTATCAATAAAATTTGTCATTGATTTTGAGCCAACGTAGAGCTTCATTGAATAAATGAAAAAAGTTTCATTGAGTTTCATCGAAGTAAAATTAACGAATTTGTTCATTAATACAATGAAACTCTTTCATTGATACAATGAAAATTTGATATTGATGCAATGAAACTTTTTCATTGATGCAATGAAACTTTTTCGTTAATGCAATGAAACTTTTTCATTAATGCAATGAAAATCCTTCATTGATGCAATAAAACTTTTTCATTAATGCAATGAAACTTCTTCATTGTTGCAATGCAATTTTTTCATTAATGCAATGAAGCTCTACGTTGGCTTCATTGATGCAATGAAACTTTTTCATTAATGCAATGAAACTTTTTCATTAATACAATGAAATACTTTCATAGTTGTAATGAAACTTCTTCATTTATGCAATGAAGCCTTACGTTGGTTCAAAATCAATGACACATTTCTTTGATGTAACGTAAGATTTCATTCATGTTATGAAGTCACTTCATACTCACGTAATGAACAAAAATGAAGTCAATGCTAAATATGTTTATTTCGTTTTATTGCCATTAGTGTTGACCATGAGTACAACAAGTTATTTTTAATTCATCAGGTATTAACCACATTAATGATAGTATTGGGCGTTGTCATCTGTAAGTAAAATTGAAATAATAAACAAATTGTAAACAAATTAACTGGCTTTCTTAACAATAACTTACCTCCAACTTTTGTCGCTGTGTCATCCCCTGTGTACGTCGATGATGTTGGGATACAGCATTTGGTTTCTTAAGGGAGTAGTGCTTCATTGACCACGGAAGGTCTCCGTAATTCCACTGATCATTAGATTTTCTATTTTTATCGCCATTGCAAATATAAATGAAAATTGACAAAAAAAAACGAAGACATAAAAACTATATAAAAAATAGTTTAACCAATATTTGATTTTTTTATTTCACATTAAACACTTCATACTTACTTTCAGCGAAGTTAATTATCCTTTTGGGCGTTGTCATCTGTAAGCAAAATTGAAAAACAAAAATGTTTTAATAATTTATCTGGTTTTCTAAACATTAACTTACCTTTAATTTTTGCAGTTCTGCAGCAAACTATGGGCAATTCAATGTGTACTTCCAAGCTGTGATAATACAGGATTTCCTTTTTTTAAATTTGAGGTGCTTCGTTGGCCAATTCTCCGCCATTCCACTCATCTTTAGATTTTCTACTGTATTTTTCCATTACAAAGAAAAATATAAATGAAAATTCACTTAAAAGAACAACGGAACACATAAAAACACTTTTTAAAGTTGAAAACACCAGACGTAATATAACTTTTTCCATCCACACTTGATTGTGGTATAGCACAAACTAAAACAAAGTTCGTGAACATCATTTGGTGTAGCTACGAAAACGGTGGTTGTTTTGCAAAGAGAGAGTAATTTTTGCCTACACGTGTTTTCTGCTTGTTAAATACACACACAAACACAGCTGGAATTCAATGAACAACAACACAAAGAACTGATAATAGCATTCTTTTTATTGCGAATGAATATTTATGTATGCCAACGCCAATCGTCGACAGTAGCGAATTTGTGTACAGTTGACGCCGCTTCTGCTAGTTTTTGTAAATATCCATGCATACATATTTATGTATGTGACTCCATACATACATATGTATGTAGCCAATATATGTATGTATCCTTTTTGTGATTGTCAAAAAATATGTATATTTTTTTTTAAAAAAGACAAAATAATTCTAAGACAAATGTTATAAATTAACAGATTTACAAAGAATACAAATGCGAAAAGGGCAATAATACCTACACATAAGATAATATTATATACGATAGTATTAGGGATTTCAAACATGTTTCATTTATTTAATGAAACTGTTTCATTTATTTAATGAAACTGTTTCATTTATTTAATGAAACTGTTTCATTTATTTAATGAAACTGTTTCATTAATTTTTGGAGCAAACCAAAAACATCGAATATATAATTTTTTTGGCAATTTAAAAAAAATGTTTTGCGTACTAGTTCTTTTATACCCACTCTATGTAGTTTGGATTCAAAACTTACATATTTTTCTTAACTTTACAAAAATTAAAAGTTTCATTACATCAATGAAATCCGTTTCGTTTATACAATGAAACCAAAAATTAATAAATTTTAAATAACGTAAAGTTTCATAGCATGAAAGAAACATTTCATTATATTAATGGAACGTTTCATAGCATCAGGGAAAAATTCGGATCCGAAGTAAAAAAGTATTAGTCGGCTTTGAGATATGTATACCCTCAGCCTTTGTGAGATTCGAGAGCAGGTCTTATATTGAACATATCGTCGGTGTCATGCTTAAGTGTTCCATACGCCATTTGCCTGATTCGAGAAAAACTCAAGTTAATGTTTAAGGCCATATAGGATAAAAATGGTACAATAATCCAATACTTTAAGAGCTCAGTTCTACGTAACTAAACTCATAGAATATATCAGTATTTTATTTTAGTCAGATATCTGTGATAGTCTAGAAGTTATGGTCAATTTTTATAATTGCAAAAAGTTGCTGAATTGTTCCATGGAATCTTTTTTTCATGTTTTTGGCAGTTTGTGTCACATGGAACATATTTTGTCACATTTCAACCAAAACACTTTTTATCAATCGTGTTCCACCTCCCTTATATGAAGTGCTACTGTGGAGTTTAAAAATCAGGACTTTAAATGAAACATTTATTTTTCTCATATAAACACAATAAGGACCATAATTAAAGGTTTCCTTAAGACTTATTTAAGGGATTGCCTCCACTTATCACTACTTTTTTGTGGTAAATATTTCGATCGGACAAAACGGATTGATATTATGCATTTCTAAAACATTTAAACGCGATTTTCTTATAATACCACTTTTGTAGTCGGTTAGCTTCAAGCTGAATTGACGTTTTTGAGTATATTTTTGTGGACTTACATCAAAATTTTGTCTTTAAACAAGGGATTTTTTGTTTAAACGATTTATAAATTTTCGTTTTCATATAACAATACAATAATCAAAAATATTTGAATTTAGAAACTGTTATTCTTCAGTTTTTAAATCAAGTCCTTTATAAAAATTTGTTCCATACACCACACTTTTCCGTAACTTGGCAAAAATGGGCAATTTTTTGTTCCAAACGCCATTATTTTTGGTGCGGAACAATTCGTTTTTGTCTCTTTTTGTTCCATACGCCAAACGACATGGATATGGAACTAAAAAGTTCAAAGTTCTTTTGTTCCATACGCCAGGCTTTATGGATATGGAACAAAACGACAAGATTTTTTGGGTCACAAAGTGGATATGGAACATACTGGCATCTGAATATCTCAGAAACTATAAGAGATAGAGAAAAACCGACCAAAAAATCCGAAAGAGCATGGTTCAAAACCTTGTAAGGTACCTTTATCTCAAAATGTCAAAAATGGCGTATGGAACACTTAAGCATGACACCGACGATATCCGAAATTTTGAGTGGTAGGTACATAGGAGTGGACAAATATATACCGTATTTGAACCTGATTTATACCTGGTAGATATATTAGCATAAATGCTGAGGGTATAAAAATAACTACCTACTTTACCCTTACTAAATAATGAGTACGATGGCACAGAGCGTGTGCTTCCCACTACAAATCCGAGGGCTGTGTGTTCAACGCTCACCGTCGACAAGCGGGTTTTTTGTTAACAAAATAAAGAACAGTTGGTGGTGCACATGCAACCGTAATGTTCGTACGCTTGGCACATTGTATAGTGGGTTCGGCCACAAATCAGAAGTTCGCGCGATCAAATCCAGCATAGAGAAAAAATTAAATAAAAATATGAAGTGTTTTAAAATTGAAAACAAATTCCACCTCAACTGTTCTAAAAATAGAACATATGTTTGTTAGTCTATTTTTCAACTTCTAGTGACCATAGAATAACTAGTTATTCTATTGGTTATATAATAAAAATTTATTCAGAGATGCCCTTGTTAAAATAATAGGTTAGTTGGAGGTTTTGTAAGTAGTTACGACTACCAAACAGTGCTATAGCAAATAAGAAAATATCAGTCATCAGTCAGCAGTGCAGACTGAGCTATACCCTCAGCCTCGGACCTAAAGGAAATAATCAAACTCAATATGTCTGACATCTATAGCGGTTTTTTTTAAGTTTTTTCTACCAATTTATCAAGAAGTATGTGT
The DNA here is from genome assembly GCF_047663935.1 of Musca autumnalis. Lineage (NCBI taxonomy): Eukaryota > Metazoa > Arthropoda > Insecta > Diptera > Muscidae > Musca > Musca autumnalis. The sequence continues at coordinate 324,431,419 of NW_027411644.1, forward strand.
TTACTCCCGAAAACAATTGTACCATCTATACGAGAGCCGCATATAGCATAGTATTAGGTACCCGAAAGAGTGGTCCCATGTAGTCAATAGTCTGACATAATTCGAGGCCGTAGGAAGTAATACGATGTACAACGTTTGGACGATATCGGTTTCTCCCTTCGAGTAAACTTTTCCCAAATTTTGTTTGGGAGATACCCGAAGGACGGGTTTAAAATAAAATAAAACCTGGTACATGAATAGATGAAATAATACCATGTGCTAAGTGTGGACCAATCAGAATTTCCCTGCGAGAGTGATATTGCAGATTTGCCATTTTAGTTGGTGCCGTCAAGGAGCTTTCAGGCGATTATCTCAGAAAGTATGGACTTCCGCCCGAAAAGATTGTACCGCTGTAAAGGGTGCCGCAAGGACAACCTGCTTAAGAAAATTTCAAATTGATCCTAGAAGACCTCTTAAACTTCACTTCATCCGAATTGTATGTGGGAGGTACCCGATGGAGTGGACGGAACACGATCTATATCTCGAAGGAATTATTATTAGTATTCGATGTGCAAAGGTTGGGCCAAATGGATTGCTTCCTTCGAGAGTTATCGTTCACACCATTTTATAGAAAAATGTTAAACTTTTTTGTGGGAGGTACCCGCAGGAATAGACCGATATGACCCATCTTCGAACTTTAGCTAAGTGTGGACACAATATTAGGATACCCAAAATTTGGTTCGAATCGGTTGATCCGTTCGAGATTTATCGTGCGCACCAGCCAGACAGACAGACGAATAGTTAGACAGACGGACGGATTTGGCTAAATCGACTCCAAATTGTTTGAAACTAATTTCGCCCAAACACACTTGGGGTCTAAAACCGTTATTTGGATGAGGCACATTTTTGGTCGTATCAAAGTGTCGTTAGTCTAAATGTTGAGGGTATAAAAACCCATTATTTGGTAATGATTTTTTTGCTGGATCGAAGTACCTCCTCCTCAACGCTTAAATAAAAAATCATCACCCAAATATTTTAGACTAACATACGACTTACCCGGTTATATGTTTGTACAAGGTGTTTATAAAAATGCCAATTAACATTCTTAAATAAATTTATTTTCGCAAATAACTAATTTGTTATTAATTTACACAAAATTCTGTTCATGTTAATAGGATATCGTACTGGGATTTGTTGCAGTTGTTGATGTTGTTGCTTGTATTCAGTTTATTTTTTTACCAGCATGTCTGTGTTCAGTCACATGTGCAACACTCAAGTGAAGTGTTTTGCAATTTCTGTATGATTTCTATCTCAAGTGTGTGTGTGTGTTTTTGAGTGAGTCGGAATTTATGTCAGTGTTTATAGAGAACAGACGAACATACATATCGGTTATTCCATTTGAAGATTTTCCTTTAGAGTTGTTTCTTAACTGTGCTGATTTTCCAAAAATGGCACTTTTAGTTTTCTCGCCAGGAAGTAATAGACATACGAGTATCTTGTTGAAATTGTTAGCTTAATGTATGACTTTGGTTATAGAAGGATAGGCGTTTTTTTAATCTGATCCTCACATCCTGCACAATAAATATATATGGTCAATCTATGAATTTCGAAATAAAAATAATGATTTTAATTATTCTCAAAAAATTTTATACAAATGCAATTTCTCTCTATTGAAAACATTTCTATTTCTTTTTTTTTTTGCGTGGAAAGTACCACATGTGTTTTTATATTTCATGGCAAAACATGTAAAGGAATGTTCTGCCGCAATATCCTGACTTAAGCTTCGTTCCATATCCGTTGGGTTGCGTTAAATATAGCCCACTTCCGTCTTGGCATCAGCATTTCGTTACGGCAATGCATTCAAGTTTCGAAATGTAAGTCTAGGTAAGTGTGTGCGTGTGTGTGAATGTGAATGAATGTACAATGGGTTAATGCGTGTAAATGAGTGTAAACTCTACACTTTAGAGAGGCAACGGCAGCAACATCAACAATCAGTACAGGAAAAGCACACATTAATACCATTCACATGTACATACGCACACACACATTCACATGCACTCGAATAAACTTACATCGCTTTCAAAGTGTCGTTGATGTTGTTCATGATGCTGTTTTAAAACGCTGCTACTGCAATTGCTGCAACAACAACTGATTGCTGTTGCTTGCCTCCTGTTATTGTTGTTTGGCTTAGAATTTTGTTGTTGCTCCCGTTTGGAAAACTATGTTGCTGTTGTATGCATCCACGTATGTAGGTATGTATGTGCGTAGTTGTTGGGGCTAATGCTATAACTTTGTAGGTAAAAGTTGTTATTGAAGAACTCAACCTTAATAGCATGGTATTGTGCGTTTTTTTGTAAACAAGCTACGGAGTATTTGTATTGAGTTGTCTGTAGTGGTACTACTATCATTAATAGCATTGCAAATACAACTACAGTTACATGCCGTGAATGAAATCCTAGATTTATAGGAATAACCTAAATTAATTGGTTATTCAAAACATGTTTAAACAAAATAATTTGATATTGAAGTCAATTTAAACAGTGTCAGAATCAAAGGTTGAAGTGTAATTCGATTAAAAAAATATTTAAAAAGCAACTAAAAGCAGATGCTCTATTTTAGAATGGTGAATGCAATGCATTGCATATTGAGCTTAATACAACAACGAAACTATGCAAATCCAAGTTGAGCTGTTTTTTCCAACACAAATCGTTTTCTCTTGATGTCTATATAATAAACTTATTTTAAAGCACGACTTTTCAGTTTTGATCATTTGTGGTGGAGATATCTAAAACAGTTGACCGATTTGCACCTTCGAACTTAAACTAAGTTTGGATAAAATATAACTCGGTTTATCTGTTCTAAAGTTGTCGGGCGCTCCAGCTGCTACAAATGGTGCCCTAAGGAGTAGACCGATATTGTCCATAAAGTTCGAATATGGACTATATTGATCCACTCCTTAGGTTACCTCCCACACAAAATTTCTGATAAGTGCAGTTTAAGACGAGTCATTTTGATTTTTGTTGTAACAACTTGTATTCGAGGTACCACCAAAAAAAAACAAATTAAAATTGCTTCCTGACATAGTGGTCCGAAACCTCTAAGTTATATGGTGACCACCTGAAGTGGCAGTAGCGCGCGCTGTCTATCGAAAAGAAATACCCCCCAAAATAAGATCCACTTCCAATGAATTCCTTCAGGTACCTCTTCCGCAAAACTTTTGAACTTAAATCCAAATATATTTTTGTCGGCAAGTTCATATGCCCAAATGGCCCACAAAATCTGAAAACCCCTTAATGGATAATTATTGGAGAAAGGAATTTCGTTTGAGTAGCTGGTATTCGATATTGCCAATAGATGAAAATTTCAATTCACACATGGTGAGGATATATCTCAGTCGGCTTTGTTTCTATATATTTTCCGGCTGCATCGTGTTTTCGTTTTTTCTCGTGACAAGTGTTACTACACATTGCATGGTAGTCCTAATTCCTCTATAATTCCAGTAGCAGAAGGCACTCCTGATCGTACCTTGATTTCAAGAAATAGGGTGAGTTGAGGCTGCAATGTTAGCTTCACGTATTAGTTGTACGACCAACAAATCGATATAAATAAATTTGGTTTCTTGCAATCCGATCTGGGTACGACTTTTTTCATTGTCGAATCTGATTGCTTCTGGCAATGATGATTAGAGATTCATATTTTTTTTTCAGCGTGTCTTCAAGCATTGTAGAGCTTTAGCGCGATAAATTTGACTACTTAACCAATTGCCAGTCCATGAGTAAGGAATGAATGAACAGATTTTACACAACCTGTTGCGCGTTTCCGGGAGCTAGAATGGCATGATAATTACAATGTGCACTGCATATGTTTGAGATCAACTTAAACTTTTCGAAAAGAATCTTACTCCTTTCAGTAAAGTGAAGGAATACAAACTTCATGTCGTCCCTGCAGCCATCCATTACCGAGGGCTGTTTTCTATTGAACATAATTGATCATGAAATCCCGCGATTTTGATTTAGTCGACACATGGGACTCATCTTCCATGACACCACGAAGAAAGCAATCCAGCACATGATGCTGGCAACTAAACTGAACTTGGGTGTGTGGTGACCTTTCTCTTCGAACATTTGCTGCAGGCACCACGAAGAAAGCAATCCAGAACATGATGTTGACAACTAAACTGAACTTGGGTGTGGTGACCTTTCTCTTCGAACATTTGCTGCAGGCATTTTCCCGGTATTCACTCATGGTATATCGTCAACAATCATGAGAATTGATCCCCACAGGTTGAAGTCTGGAGTCCTTTTGTAATTTTTTGAGCTTTCGCACATTTCAATTTAAGCGCAGCCAACAGCATTTCTTTAGATTCATTCTTAGTGACCACGTCTGATACTCAAGGCTCTGAAGGCGTTTGTGGCCAAAGTGCATGCTCAACTTCTCCGAGCAGCTTTCTCGTATATAGCCTTGTAGATTCCTAACTTACATTGGGTTGGGATGTCAATGCCATCAGCGGAATGTGGAGCCGTTACTGCTTTTTGGAAAGACTGTTTTGGGCTTATAACAAACCTTGCAGTCTTGCAATGCCTGTTGTTTTGCTCATTGTTGCTGCATTGTCATGCAAGTACTTATGTATATGTCCTACTTTTGGAACTATCAGGTATCGCTGAGCTGATGCATTATATGTGTTCACAATTTTTTTTCCTTAAAACAAGATCTACAACTTTGCCTCTGAGATAAATTCAAAATTCCTAACGGTTTGAGAGATATAGTCTTGAAAAATGGCCCCTTTTTACATCAAAGCCTCAAACCTTTGGAGGTCTATAACCGCGAAATTATCAACTTTCGCTATAGGGAAAAACGGCGAGACACGCCTCTTCTATTTTTATACCCTCAGCATTTATGCTAACGAGGATATATACACTTTCATACGGGCAAAATGTGCCTCATCGAAATAATAGTTTTAGACCCCAAGTATATTTGGACGAAATGTGTTTCAGACAATTTGGAGTCGATTTAGCAATGTCCGTCCGTCTGTCTGTCTGGCTGGTGCGCACGATAACTCTCGAACGGATGAACCGATTTGGTCCAAAAGTTGGCTATCGCAATATTTTGTCTAAACTTAGTTTAAGTTCGAAGATGGGTTATATCGGTCCACTGCTTCCGGTACCTCCCCCACAAAAGTTCGAAAATGTTCGGAATATTTGTGCGCACGATAACTCTTGAAGCGAATAACCGACTTGGTTAATACTTTGTACATCGTGATATTTCTACCAAACTTAGATGAGTTTCTAATATGGACTCAATCGGTCCACGCCTTCGGGTACCTCCCACACAAAATTTCGGAAAAGTTCAGTTTGAGACCTGCTCTCGAATCGCTTTGATTTTTGTTGCAACAATTTGTATACACTTTTTCAGGGGCAAGTCAATATTTCTTAGGAAAACAGCCCGAAAGGTGTAAAAATCCCTATGTCACCATATGTGGCGGTCGGAGAGCACGATAACTCTCGAACTGTTCAACCGATTTGGTCCAACATTTCGTCTTCAACATTTTATATCCAAACTTAGTTTGGTCTTCTATCACGCTGCGGTGTCAGAATATGGTTAATAAACCACGACTCAAAAAATTACACACAGTGTAATTAAAATATTTCCCTAGGTCCGTGCAGGTTCCTCCATGTTTTCTGATATACCACCCACAAAATGGTCCGCCCGATTTTCGGCATTTAGCCGCATTATCCAACCGAATAAGGTGAAATTTGGTATTTAGTGTTTAAAGAGATAAAAAACATTTCTGCAGAGACTTGTAGGTATAGGTCCACGTTTTGATATAGCCCCCCAAAAACGGTATCTCACGATTTGGGGAAGTTTTATGGTTACAGCCCCATTATCGAACTGAAATAGCTGAAATTTGGTATTTTATCTTTGGTGGGGGATTAAAACATTCCCAGTGAGAATAGTCGGTACAGGTTCACATTCTGATAAAGCCCCCCAAAAAAACGGTACACCCCGATTTTCGGCATTTTTAAGGTTTTAGACACATTATTTAATCGAAATGTCTAACATTTGGTATTTTGTCCCCGTTGGAGCTATAAATTATTTATACACAAAATTGTCGGTATGGACCCACGTTTTGTTAGAGGCCCAATAAAACGGTACCTTCCGATTTTCGGAAATTTCAAAGCTTTAGCCACACTATCCAAGAGAAATGGCTGAAATCCGGTTTCACTAACGCCAAGAGATATTATTTCATCTCACCCAAACTTGCTACATACGTGCTTTATAAACATCCATACATACATACATACATATGTCTGATTGCTTGCTACAATCAACTGTAGCTTTTTTTGATTACATACTTGTTAATTTAAATCATGATGACGATGATGTAAATGTAACTATCAACAAGATTAAAAAAGCACACACACTCGCACACTCCTTTTTTATATTTACACACATATGTAAATTAGGGTTATGACTTTTTGACCTTTTTTCTCAAATTTGATTTCCTGTAGCAAAAATGAATGAACTTTTGCCTATAAATGACTACATTGACGTTTATTCCATTTAAGTATTAAAAAAGGTCACGTACAAACCACTTTGAACTTTTTTGTTTTGAAAAATATATTATGGAATGAAAAAAAAATCTCAACAAATTATTTCCAGTTGCACGAATGAATGGCCTTTCGCCTATTATTGACTATTATAACTTTTATTCTATTTAAATATTGAAAAATGACCCGCACAAAGCATTTTGATTGATAAAACAAAAATTAATAAAATAATATATATGTAATGATATGATTATAAATTTAGTTAGAAACCAAAAATTATAAATATAAGGTGATTGATAAAAAATCACCTTATATTTATGACTTTTTTTACGTGGATACGAGGTTGTAAAAAGGTCATAACCCTAATGTACACATGTAATACTTACATAAATTGTATTGATTTATATTATGTCGGTGTCTGTGTGCTCTTTAAAGTGGATTTCGAACATAAAGTCAATATTAAAGATTAATTAATAATAATAACAGAAAATAATTATATTAATCATAATGGTGCTTTAAAGTACTTTATTTCCGGCACATATTTGTACACTTCATTTACACATGTAAGTAAGTGTGTGTGTTTGCTCTTTAACATATTATATTTTAATGACAACATGTGAATTTTAATGTGTGTATGTGTGCAAACTACTTAAAATGCTATAAATAATATCGGAGTAATGTAAATGCAATTTATGAAAATTTATTTGCATATTTTGTGTTGACTCTACAAAATGGCCATAAAGCAAACAATTATTCATTGGAATTTTGAGTGAGTTTTTCACAGAATGAGCAATTATCTAAAATACAATATGAAAATATTTGTTATTATCATATTAAATATGCAATTTTGGGTAAACGGGTGATAATATAATAGCAAAACAAGAAGGAGTAGAAATCAGTAAAAATGGAATAGGATGTTCAAATACTATAAAGCAGTACAAATTATGGTTTTTAATATATATAATATATTAATATATATATCACATAATTCTGTGAAAATGTTTGTCAGTATTAGGAAAAAGAGTGCGTCACAGTAAATGTTTCGATTTCAAATTTTTTATTATTATCTCATTGAAATTAATTAATTGAACTAAATCAATGAGTATTCCAGTACTCTTTTTATTTAATTGTTCATTTCCCACCAGTTAACTTACAATTTCCACTTTGGAAAATTCCTTCGGCGACATTTTACACATTTATTGATTCCCCTTATTCACTTAAATTCATTAAATATTTATTTTCAAAAAAAAAAAAAAAAAAAAAAGAAGACGAGTAGTTTCCTTAATTCAGATTCATATTTTCACACCCACTGAAAATGCGACGGATGTTGGTTTCTTGCTTCAATCCATGGCAGTAGTTATTTCGGTACGTTCCATTATAATAATGTGTGTGTAGCAGATAACAATAGCAACAATAAGGAGCAAAATTATCTTGCTGATAAAATACCAAAAAGAAAAGAAAAAATAAAAGGAGGGGGAGAAAAACATGCTTAAGAAATATTCGAACAAAATAACAACAGCAATAATAATAACGCCTTTATTGACTACCAAATTTCACCATCAAATATTCATTTAGTCAGTCAGTCAGTCACTCACTCAGTCAGCAGTGAGTCGATATTGTCAGCCAGTTAGTCATTTATTGAATGGTTTCAATCTAAATGATACACGTACACTTCGATACGTTATGATACGTTAACATACGCACCATTTGGTTGGGGAGAGAGAGTCCTTTTTTTCTTGCTGATGTTAGCTTTCTTTTGTACGCAATTGAATTGCACCGTGGAACGTTATGTGACAGGAAACGGAAATTCATGCTGCTGTATTCTTTTACATGAGAGTTTTTATGGACCGAAAACAATTGAATGTAGTTTGTGTTTTGAACACTATTAAAGGGGTTGACTTTTTTTTGGAAATGTAAAATAAAAGAAGGAAAATCCTTTTGTAGGGGCTTTACACCTGGAAATGAACAAGGTAATATTGCAGTAGAAAATATGTATGTGGGGAAATATCTTCGAGTCATACTGATTTATAAATACAAATTGTATAGAAAGTAAATCAACATAATCACAATTTCTACAGACTAATCTCTCACTTTCGCTGCCCTCGTCATTTTTGGACCTCTTGCCGGTAGCAAGAATGAATGAACTTTTACCTATTAATGACTAAAATAAGGTTTATTATTTAAGTATTAAAAAAGGTCTCCCACAAACCACTTTGAAAAAATAATTAAAAAAACACTATGAAATGAGAAAAAAAATCTCAACAAATTATTTCCTGTTACACGAGTTAATGGCCTTTTACCTGTTATTGACTATTGTAACTTTTATTCCATTTAAATACTGAAAATGGACCCGCACAAACCACTTTTAATTGATATGTTATATGAAATAAAATTATATATCTATTATATACTAGGGGACCCGGCGAACTTCGTCTCGCAGTTTCTAAGGTACAGAACACAATTGTAAATCGGGACTAAGATATATTTTTTAAGCAAATAACACATTTTGCAATGTAAATAAAAAATATTTGGTAGCACAGTTGAAGCAAAATAATATCATAACGCCCCTATTCGTTTCACAATCGACGGTTTTCTGCAATTCTTGTTTTCACTATTGAACACGATATTTCACTCAAGCAATTGAATACGAAGGAAGGAATGCGATCGTACGAATTTGAATTTAATGCTGAATATAGTGCTTATTTAAATTTTGAGCAGAAGGATCCGATCGTTATCAGGTAACCACCTTCGTCTACTTTTTTCTGACTTCTCTGTTTAACGTGATCTTCCGAATTCTACTTGCGTTGCAAATTCGGAATTAGACGCAATGGCTCTGGTAACACAGATAAATGCTGTAATTGAATTTTGACTGAGACTGTACAATCCAGTACTTGGTACATTGATTCTTGTTAGCAGAGCTATTCTATTAGTTGCCGTTATTTGTGTGTTTCGGATGTTTGAAGTCTTGTCACACTAACACGTGAGTGTTGTCGATTACTTGGTCACCCTAATATCACAAAATAATTAACGTTTAATAAGTATTTACGTACGTATGTCACCCGCTAAAGAATATAATAATCTCCAGTACCTCCGATTTCTTGTTTTTTTTTCTTTCCAATTTTGTATATCATCCTTTTTCGGTGTACATAATACAGTGGTCATTTGTAATTGCCTTCCAGCTCTGCGGGAACTAAACTGATTGAATTCATACTCCTTTTCAGTGGGGGCATCATTTTTTAGTATCATGATAGTATCTAAACAGTATCAATATATATCTGGTACAGCTTACATATTATACCGCATAAACCGGAAGTTGGTCTTTCGAAGATGTTTTTACTTACGGTTTAAAAGTATACATATATGTATGCCACAACTTCACTTCCAATGAAATTACCTCCGAGCTCTTGATTTTTAAAATAACCCACCAATTTTGTGGATTTATACATTTTTATTCAAAACTGTGGAAACCACTTTCGGCATTATCATCTTCATCTTTCAATCGGAATCTGCCCAAAACCACCACTAATCTTTATAAAATCTAAACTAAGCCCTCTCCTTTTAAAAATTTTTCGCTGTTAATTTCCTAAAAAGGCGCTTGTAAATAAATGAAAATCGATTTGATTGTGAATAAATCTATATATCTATATATATATAAAATTCTTCGAGTCTGCCATGATGTTCGAAATTAAACTCCTCCGAAACGGCTGGACCGAATTCGATGAAATTTTGTATGTGGAGTTTTTAGGTCTGAGAATAGGTTTTTAGCTATTTTTCATACGGGTCAGTGGAGTGACCAGGGTACCTCCCCCACAAAATTTTTTAGGAAAACGTGAAATCAAAGATAATTTTGAACGTATTGTTTGAAAATTGATTGCAATACTATGGTAATAACTGTCTTGATCCTTAGTGGTCATCTCGGAAGTGGAATATCGCGGTCAGCCCAATTTTTTTAAAATGTATAATTATAGGTTATATGCTCAATTTTAGTAAGCGTGACTACAAAAACGCTTTAAGCACTGGCTTCAATAATTGGGAAAGCGCGATCAATCCCACATTTTGGAATACAGTACAACCCAAATAACGTTAAATGTCCCTTGACCGAAATTCCAAAAAATCGATTGAGAAATCAGGCAAAACATAATATCAAAGATGGTTAAATAACTAGAACGTCTAAAAAATGTACATTGGTCACTAAAGCGATGGGCCAGCAATTCGGTGCATCTATAACCTATCTAAATGTATATAGGGTTCTTTAAGACTGACATGATTTTCTAAATTAAACTTCCGAATCGGCTGGACCGAATTGGATGAAATTGTGTGTAGGTTCATAAGGTGGTAGAATACCGATAATGGAGGGTGTGGGGGACCTCCCCAACAACGGGTTTTAACAAGTCGCTAAATATCAGAGATTATTAGACGTATTGGTACTTAATACAATTGCAATTGTGGCCTCTGCCATTAATGGGCGTTTTGGAAGCAGAATACCGCGATTGCGTCCAATTTTTGTAAGCAAACATGGCATGAACATTGACTTCAGTGCTTGGAATAACTCGATCAAGACCACGTTTTTTAATACAGCAAACTCTAGATAAACCCAATAGCATTTTTAAGTCATTTTTAATGAATCACAGATGTTTTCATGTTTAGGAGTGCAAAATAATAACGTGTTCAATGAAACATCTCTCTGTTAACAAGAAGTAAAAACGACGTTAAGTTCGACCGGCCCCAACTTTTATGCACACCACCATAAATTATATTGAAATCAGGTTTAAGCCATTCCGGTTGAATAATGGGCTAAAACATTCAGAATCCCCAAAAAATCGGTACCGACAATTCTCTGCTAAAATATTAGATACCTCCAAGGAAGAATAAATCTATATTAATAAAAGAGTAGAGTGACTGATTCACTGACTGACTGACTGACTGATTGACTGATTGATTCATCAACGCCCAGACGAAACGGCTGAAGCTAGAATCATGAAATTTTGGGTGAGGGTCACTCTTGGTCCGAAGGGGTCAGATAAGGCTGGGTTTTTGGAAATTCGAACTGGAAGGGTACGAAAAGTACTAAAAGGTACTAAATATGGTACCGTTCGTATGTGGCGAACCGGTAGAGCTAGAACTTTGAAATTTGGAATGATGGTCACTGATGGAGTGTAGGAAAGATGTGCTAAAGGGTTTTTAGAAATTCGAACTATAAGTGTACTAAAAGTACTAAGGTGTACTAAATTTGGTACCAATTCGTATTTTGTGAACGGATAAAGGTTAAAGGTTGAAATTTGGTGTGAGAATCAAGGTTAAAATGTACGGTTGACATAAGAAGGTGGTTTAGGAAAAGTGTACACATGTGTACGAAAAGTACTAAATGGTACTAAATTTTGTACAATTATGATTTGGGCGAACGGAAAGAGCTGGAATCCTGAAATTTTGAATTAATGCTACTGTTGGAGAGTAGAATGGACGTAGTTTTGAAAATTCGTACTTACGGGTATGAAAAGTACTAAATGGTACTAAATTTGGTACAATTATGATTTGGGCGAACTTATAGAGCTGGAATCCTGAAATTTTGAATTAAGGCTATTGTTGGAGGGTAGAATGGAAGTAGTTTTGAAAATTCGTACTTATGGGTACGAAATTTACTAAATGGTACTAAATATGGTACAATAATGATTTGGGCGAACGGATAGAGCTGAAATCCTGAAATTTTGAATTAAGGCTATTGTTGGAGGGTAGAATGGAAGTAGTTTTGAAAATTCGTACTTATGGGTACGAAATTTACTAAATGGTACTAAATTTGGTACAATTATGATTCGTCCGAACGGATAGAGCTGCAATCCTGAAATTTTGAACTAAGTCTACTGTTGGAGAGTAAAATGGAAGTAGTTTTGAAAATTCGAACTTATAGGTACGAAAAGTACTAAATGGTACTAAATTTGGTAAAATTTGGATTTAGGTTGAACGGATAGAGTTGGAATCCTGAAATTTTGAATTAAGTTGGAGGGTAGAATGGAAGTAGTTTTGAAAATTCGTACTTATGGGTACGAAGAGTACTAAATGGTACTAAATTTGGTACAGTTACGATTTGGCAAACGGATAGAGCTGGAATCCTGAAATTTGAATTAAGGCTGCTGTTAGAGAGTGGAATGGAAGTTGTTTTGAAAATTCGTACTTATGGGTACGACAAGTACTAAATGATACTAAATTTTGTATAATTTGTATTTAGGTTAAACGGATAGACCTGGGATCCTGAAATTTTGAATTAAGGCTACAGTTGGAGGGTAGAATGGAAGTTGTTTTGAAAATTCAGGGTAGAATGGAAGTTGTTTTGAAAATTCGTACTTATAAGTGCGAAAAGTACTTAATGGTACTAAATTTGGTACAATTATGATTTTGGCAAACGGATAGAGCTGGAATCCTGAAATTTTTAACTAAGTCTACTGTTGGAGAGTAAAATGGAAGTAGTTTTGAAAATTCGTACTTATGGGTACGAAAAGTACTAAATGGTACTAAATTTGGTACAATTATGATTTTGGCGAACGGATAGAGCTGGAATCCTGAAATTTTGAACTAAGTCTACCGTTGGAGAGTAAAATGGAAGTAGTTTTGAAAATTCGTACTTATGGGTACGAAAAGTACTAAATGGTACTAAATTTGTTACAATTATGATTTGGGCGAACGGATAGAGCTGGAATCTTGAAATTTTGAACTAAGTCTACCGTTGGAAAGTAAAATGGAAGTAGTTTTGAGAATTCGTACTTATGGGTACGAAAAGTACTAAATGGTACTAAATTTGGTACAATTATGATTTGAGCGAACGGATAGAACTGGAATTCTGACATTTTGAACTAAGGCTACTGTTGGAGAGTTAAATGGATGTAGTTTTAAAAATTCGTACTTATGGGTACAAAAAGTACCAAATTTAGATTTGGGTGAACGAACAGAACTGGAATAATGAAATTTAAAATTAAGCTTGCTGTTGGGGTGTAAGATGGAGTTAGTTTTGCAAAGTCTTACTTACGGATAAGAAAAATACATTGGTACAGTTTGGATTTGGTTGAACCAATAGAGCTGGAAACCTTAAATTCGTAATTGAGATAAATGTTGAAGTGTAGGACTGAGGTAGTTTTGGAAATTCGTACTTAGGGATTCGAAAAGCACTAAATTTGGTATAATTTGGATTTGGGTCAACGGATAGACCTAGAATCCTGAAATGTGGAATTGAGATTTCTGTTGGAGTGTAGGATTGTAGTAGTTTTGGAAATTTGTACTTACGGGAACGAAAAGTACTAAATTTGGTACAATTGGGATTTGGAATCTGGAAACCTTGAAATTGGAATTGAGATTACTGTTGGAGTATAGGATTAAGGCAGTTTTGGAAATTCGTACTTATGGGTAAGAAAAGTACTAAATGGTACTAAATTTGGTACAGTGGGTATTTGGGGAACGGATACAGGTGGAATCCTGGAATTTGGTAAGACTACGGTTGGAGTGTAGGATTGAGACATGGAGGTAGTTTTTGAAATTCGTACTTATGGGCACGAAATATGCCAAATGGTACAATTTGAATTTGAGTGCACCGATAGCGCTGGAATCCTGTTTTTGGAATTAAGATTACTGGTGAAGTAAATGATTGAGGTAGTTTTGGAAAATCGTACTATTGGGTGTAGGGACAATGCTGGAATCTGTGTTTTTGGATTTAGTGTGAGTATTGGTGTGCAATGTTAGTCTCGCTGTTAATTTTCAGTGTTCGCCATTTCCATATTATATATTGTTTATTTGTTTTTTATATCCTTTCCGCATACGAAGTAGCGGGCACTTTGCTAGTATATATATAAAATTCTCCTGTCACGGTGTTCGGCTTTGAACTCCTCCGAAACGGCTGGACCGAATTTGATGAAATTTTGTATGTGGAGTTTGTAGGTCTGAGAATGGGTTTTTAACTACTTTTTATAGTGGTCAGTGGAGTGACCAGGGTACCTCCCCCACAAAATTTTTTAGGAAATCGTGAAATGAAAGTTATTTTTGAACGTTTTGTTTAAAAAACGTTTGCAATAATATGATTTTTACTGTCTTGATCTTGAATGGTCATCTCGGAAATGGAATATCGCGGTCAACCCAATTTTTCAACAATGTATAATTATAGATAATATCCTTAATTTTAGTAAGCGTGACTACAAAAACACTTTTAACCCGGGCTCCAATAGGTGGGAAAGCGCGATCAATCCCACATTTTAGAATACAGTACAACACCGATAATGTGCATTGGTCACTAAAACGACGGGCCAACAATGCGGTTCGAAAATCTAGAGAGATCAATATTTAACTGATAAATTGTAAATAGATTACAAAGGCTTACACGGAAATCCAAAACGACGGGCCAGCAACGTGGAACCGGGTCAGCTAGTAATTCTATACAACTTTTAAAAATTGACAAAACAGAGGCATACAATGAACCCTCACAGTTGGCGCATATACAGTTTTCACCAAAAACGGTCCAAATAGGTGTCAAGGTATACTCCAAACGCGAAACTCGATAGAAATTTGCGGAAAAATTGATATTTTTGAAAAAATATTTTTGCAAATTTTTCGCAAATTTTCCCGATTTTTTTAGGTTTTATCGTTTTCTGCCATGAGACCATTCCGAATTGATGCGAATTGTCAAAATTTGTTCAGCCGTTCTTGAGTTATAAGCGTAGTAACTAACATCATCCTTTTTATACCCTACACCACTATGTGGTAAGGGGTATTATGTGTTAGTGCATTTGTATGTAACATACAAAAGGAAGCGAGATAGACCCATAGTTCCTTCTAGGGATATACATAGAATCACTTTCTGAGTCGATTTATGCATGTCCGTCCGTCCGTCCGTCCGTTCGCAACATACAGGTCGCATTTGTTGACCGATTTCGCTGAAAATTGGGGAATACCATTTTTTTAGCCGTCGGAAGATCAAGTTCGAAGATGGGCTATATCGGTCCAAGTTTTGGTATAGCCCCCATATAACGGTACCTCCCGATTTAAGGTATTTTAAGGATCTTAGCCGCATTTGTTGCCCAAACCAGCTGAAATTTTACATTTGAGGTTCCCAATGGCCGCGAAATTGCTCCACTAAAAATTGTCAAGATAGGTCCACGGTTCGGTATAGTCCCCATATAACGATACCTCCCGATTTAAGGTATTTTATGGATCTTAGCCACATTTTTTGCCCAAACTAGCTGAAATTTTACATTTGAGGTTCTCAATGACCGCGAAATTGCTCCACTAAAAATTGTCAAGATAGGTCCACGGTTCGGTCCAGTCCCCATATAACGATACCTCCCGATTTAAGGTATTTTCGGGATCTTAGCCACATTTTTTGCTTGAACTAGCTGAAATTTTACATATGTGGTTCCCAGTGGCCACGAAATTTCGCCACTTAAAATTGTTAAGATAGGTCCATGTTTACATATTTTGACTGGTGTAGGGTATTACATAGTCGGCCCCGCCCGACTTTGGTCTTTTCCTACTGGTTTATATATATAGATTTGAGTTTGGTGATAGGTGACTGACTGACTCATCATCAACGCCCAGCTAAAACGGCTAAAGCTAGTAGCTTGAAATTTTACCAGTAGGTCACTGTTGGCGCAAATGTGCGAGATAAGGCCGGGTTTTGCAAAATTCTTCCTGGAACCACAAAAAATAACAATAACAAAAATCCTTACGATTCACTGTTATTACTTACTTATGTACTTAGTTGGCAACACATTTGTCAAATTAAATTCTATAATTTCTTAATACCGTAAAATATCACAAACAATTTCAAATTTTGTAGTTTACTTCTAGGCGCATTTATTTTATCGTAAACCAATATACAGTGTTGTGCATATCAAAAGCAACAAATCATGTATTCTGCATTAAATCAATTTTTAGATCTGTTTAAATTTTTTTAAATCTAATATTTTGTATCCATTTGTTCCTTGTTATGTATAGAGAGCTTTCAACAAGTTGTTTCTGTACTTTGTAGCTGGATGGGATAATAATCACAACAATATTGACTGATCCTCGAGAATGGGGATTGCAAAACAAAAGCAACAATAGAATATTATTAAAAATTGTTATGTTATTTGTTTCTATTAGCTGTACTTTTATTTTTATTTCCATTGCAACAGATGTCGCAGTTGGTGATAATGGTATAAACTTCAAGTAAGTTATAAATACCAACCGATCCTGATTTACGTCTCTTTAATAATTTTGTTTTCACATAACAGGTGTCGCGCAAAAGTTTTTCTTTCGTTAAAATCCAGTTAGACAAAAAATGATTACAAACGATGAACTTGTAACAATTTTGATTTTCAATTTCAAATTAAAACAAAAATTCTTTCAATAATGTTTGGTTTGTTGAACATATGAGTTGCTGTTGAAGACAAAATTAGGGTATTAAATTCAGAAATCGGTCAGAAATAACAAAAATAATTTCTATTAAAAAAATAGTTTTAATGTTGAGATTTTCTTTATAATTGTGTCACTTCCGCTAACGGTGTAGCGGGCACATGCTAGTATGATATAAAATGATATACATTTAATGATGTGACGATAAATTTAGTGAGAAACAAAAGGTTATGTCATTTTGGTTATGTCGTGTGGCTCCAAAGTTTATTTTCAGTTATATATCTGTTTATAGTGACTTCAAAAGTTTGTGTGTAAACTTTTTTATCGGATCACCTTATAATTAAGTTTTGATCTAATCGTAGCTAAAAATTCATCAAAATATAATACGGGGATACGATACGGTAGTAAACAATTCATAACCCTAATTCACACCCGCCTTACGCTGCCTAGATTCCCAGGCAAGGTAAAAAGGCTGCATTTTGGCCGTGGGAAAGTGTATACCCTCTGTAGCCTAAAGGCTGAGGATAGAAAAATCTCACGTACTTTTATATTGGCGCTCCAGAATCGTTTTGCCATAGACAGATCAAGTTCGAAGATAGGCTATATCGGCCCATGTTTTGGTACAGCACCCATATAAACATATAGCTTCCAATTTTCGATAGTTTGAGGATATTAGCTAAAATTTTTAACCGAAGTACCTGTAATTTGACACTTGAGGATTTAAGTTAGCTCGAAACTTCTTCAAAAAAAAAAAAAAAAACAGTAAGAAAAGGATCAAATTCGGGCGGGTCCGACTATATAATACCCTACACCACTGTGAATATGTAAAATATATATGGGAGCTAAATTCAAATCAGAACAGATTTTGATATAATTTTTCACATTTATTTGTAGACCAAATTCCGTCACATAATCCAAATTTCAGCAAAATTGGACATATATAGCGTGTTTATTGCAACAAATACCTCAAATCGGTAGATAATATATATGGGAGCTATATCCAAATCTGAACCAATTTCGGTATGATTTGCCACATTTCTTCTAGACTAAATACCGTCGCACATTCCAAATTTAATTGAAATCGGACATATATAGCGTGTTTCGTGCGCTAAATTCCTTAAATCGGTCGAATGTATATATATGGGGGCTATATCCAAATCTGAACCGATTTCGATATGATTTCCCACATTTATTTGTAGACCAAATTCCGTCACACATTTCAAATTTCATTGAAATGTTTCGTGCAGCAAATTCCTTAAATCGGGCGAAAATATATATGGGGGCTATATCCAAATATGAACCGATTTCTATATTATTTGGCACACTTATTTCTAGACTAAATTCCGTCACACATTTCAAATTTCATTGAAATCGGACATATATAGCGTGTTTCGTGCACCAAATGCCTTAAATCGGGCGAAGATATATATGGGGGCTATATGCAAATCTGAACCGATTTTTACCAAAATAAATAGCGTTCGTCCTTTGGCCAAAAAAACTATCTTCCCCAATTGCCATGCGAATCGGACAATAAATGCGACCTGTACTTTGTTTACAAAAATACATGGACAGACGGTCAGACGGACATGCGTAAATCGACTCAGAAAGTGATTCTATGTATATCCCTAAAAGGAACTATGGGTCTATCTCGTTTCCTTTTGCATGTTACAAACTAATGCACAAAGACATTATACCCCTTACCACAAGGTGGTGTAGGGTATAAAAAAATCGTCAATATATGTCCATGTTTTGGTATATCCCCCATATAAGGGAACCTCCCGATTTTCGGTATTTTCAGGATTTTAGCTACAATTTTTGACCCAACTAGCCGAAATTTGACATTTGATGTTCTCACTGGTCCCAAACATCTCCACCAAAAATCGTCAACATATGTAGGACTACCTCTTCATTTTGAAGATCTTAGCTACAATTTTTGACCGAACTAGCCGAAATTTGACATTTGAGATTCTCTGTGCGAAACTTCTCCACCAAAAATCGTCCACATAGATCGATTTTTAGGTATAGCCTCCATATAACGGTACCTCCCGACTTTCGGTATTTTGAGGGTTTTATATTAATGTTTTATTGAACTACTGGTAACTTGACATTTGAGATTCCCTACAGTTGCGAAACTTCTCCACAGAAATTGTCAACATAGGTCCATGTTCAGGTATAGCCCCCATATAACCGTACCTCTCAATTTTCGGAATTTTAGCTAAATTTTTTTGACATTTGAATTTCTTGGGGGTCACAACACATCTTCACCAAAAATGGTCAACATAGGCCTATGTTTAGGTATAGCCTCCACATAAAATTACCTCCCGATTTTCATATTTTTAGAGTTTGGCCTATATTTATTGACTGAACTACACGTATCCTGACATTTGAAATACCCCGCTGTTACAAAACTTGTACACCAAAAATTGCCAGCATAGTTTCACGTCTAGGTATAACCCCCATATAGCCGTACCTCACAATTTTCGGTATTTTTAGGATTTCAGCTACAATTTTTAACCCAACTATCAGCTGTAATTGGACGTTCGAGTTTCTTAGAAGTAACAAAACGTCTTCACCAAAAATTTTCGACATATGTAGGTACTTGTTTACATGTTCAGGCAAGATTCGATGTCCTTTTGCATATATGGTTCCCAGTGGTTAAAAACTACTCTATTAAAAGTTGTGAACATTGACATTCGTTGTGGTATAACCGACATTAAACCGAATCGCCCGATTTTACCTGACCGAATTAGCTTAAATTAGGAATTTGGGGTTCCCAGAAGTGAAGAAAATCACCACATAAAATTGTGAAAATTAATTATTTCATAAAAGTTTAGAATAGTTCATGGTGAAGATATAAAAAGGTCGGCCCGGCCGAACTTAATGCTTTTTTACTTACGTTTTTTAGACTCAGCAGACTTTTAAAATTCTTACACCAGTAGAGCCTATCTTTTCTGTACTCATCAGAGTTTTAAAATTCTTACACCACTATAGCCTATCTTTTCTGTACACTATCCCGTCTCCATTGTAACGGCATCATTTTTTTCGGATGAGTCCATAAATTCCGAGGTATTGCATTCCAAACAATCCTATTAAGTAAGCTTGGGGACGAATTTTTTTTTCGCATAACCCGTGTTAGATCTTTTCATGAAGCGTTTAGGTCTACTCCTCCTAGTTATTGTTATATTTTTACACATAGGATTCGGAAGGTATATGTCTAATGTGAAATTATTTTGAGGATATGAAAAATAAATTTGCCCTTGATCTGATGGATAAGGGGCGAAAATAAACCTTACTCAGCTTAAAATATAAATTTGACATACCGACATTATGACAATTAACCACTGTTTTCCAAAAATATTGCGTATCCTTTTCATCATTTTTTTCGCTGAAATTTGTAGTTGTGCCATTATGCGTGTCGTTTTGTTTGTCGCCTCTTTTTTTGTCGTTCAACTTTTTCTGTTCATGTTTGTCGCAGACACAATTCTTAACAGTGTGACAACAACTGCGTGCTTGTCTTTTGTTGTTGTTGGTTTTTTTTCTGTTCATTTCTTCGTTTGTTATGCATCTTCAACACAAATTTATTCACTTGAGTTCAGTTCGTTATGTTCGAAGTTGTTGCTGCTGCTGCCGCTATTATTATTGGAACGTTTACAAGGAAATTGAAGGCCATTATCTGTTAAATGGAGGAAAAATCTTAATGATTTCGTGTGCGGGTGTAATTGTGTTTATGACTATATGCCGTGTCGTGCGTTTTCCCCATAACGTTTTTTTACAATAAATGGATGACATTTTTCATATAGATGGTATTTTACTTCTTTGCGTTTCTTTTCTCATTATTGCGATTATTATCAATTCTTGTAAAACGATGTGAGAAAATTAAAATTTTATCATATTTTCTTCGACAAAGTTTTCTTTTTGTTGCCTTTCAGTGCAATTTGGTTAATTAAAAAAGAATTTTCAGTTTTTGTTCTTTTTATCTTCCATTGCAACGAAGAAATAATTGTAAAGGGGAATGAATTATAAATTGCAAGAAGTTCGGTAAAAGTTTGTAATAATGACCTTAATTCAAATGTAGTGTTTCAAAATGTCTCGAATGAAGAAAAACTATGGATTGCATTGCATTGTATTAAGGGTTAGAGCTTAAGATAAAATAATAACGTTTAAGATAATAATAACGTTTCAAAAATAATTGTTCAACAAGCACACCAGAAGGGACAAAGGAGACTTCAACTATACCAATATATAGACCTATTTGGATAATTTTTTTGTCGCATTATTTTTAATCAAAAATTAACTAGCATATTTTTGTCTCGCCTTCCCATACAAGTCTGACCACTGTGAAGTAGTTTCCAAAAATATACACAAATATTTATGTATATAAATTCCTTAAAATATCCTTCTAAAATGTGTGTGAGTTTTGAAATAAATTCCATAAAACCTCGGTTTTACAAATTAATTATTTTTTTACCCCCCCACCATAGTATAGAGGGTAAATTAATTTTGTTTTTCAGTTTTTAACTCATTGAAGTAATCATTTGCGACCATATAAAGTGTATACTAGAGTGACCCACAAACAAAAAAAAAACATTTTTTTTTTATTTAATACACCCTAATTTTTTCCATTTGATCCAAAGCCTTATATATGAAATTTTATGGCGATCGGTTAAAGTTAACCCGTGCCAACCTACCGATCTTTGTTTCCATAGTAATTTTAATGGGGCCAACGGCGCATTTTCGCCAAAATTCTACAAGATACACAATTATTATTATTATGCGTAAAAAACAACAAATTTTGAAAATTGGTTCGGATTTTGATATAGCTATATATGGTCCAAAATACCTAAAATCGGCCAAATATGCATATTGGAGGTATACCACAATCCGATCCGATTTTCAAAATTTCTTCAGAGTAAAATTCTGAGTCGGTCTATGCACGTCCTTCAGTCTGTTGTAATCACGCTAAAATTTTGGAAGAAACGTATTTTGTTTGCAGGCAAGTCAAGTTCGATGATTGGCTATATCGGTCCACGTTTTTGTATTGCCCCATATAACGGTACCGCCCGATTTCAGGTATTTTGACATTTTTAGTCATATTTTCAGACCGAATTAGCTGTAATTAGACATTTAGGCGACCAAATAATTTATATTCTACAAAGTATAGACATTAGGGTTATGACTTTTTTACAACCTCATATCCCTGTATGATTTTTTGATTACAAAAAATCTTAATTATAAAGTGATTCTATAAAAAAGCTTCCACACAAAAAGCTTATAAAGTTTTTATTTTTCAGAACTTTTGGAACATTTTTAAAGTCACTGTAAGCAGATATTTAAGTTAAAACAAGGTATAGGGGCACACGACATAACTAAAATTTCTCGCTAATTTTATCATCGTATAATACCATATAGATAATTTTAAAAATTAAAAGTGTTTTTTTAAAATTTAAGTGGAATAACAGGAAATACTTTTTGAGAAATATAATAAAGTGGAATGAATGTTATTTTAGGCATTAATAGGAAAAAGTTCATTCATTCTCACTACAGGAAATCATTTCTGAAAAAAACCCTAATAGACATAGGTCCATGTTTTGGTAGAGCCCCCACACAACGGTACCTCCCGATGTTGATGATTTTAGCTCCAATTTTTAACCGAACTAGCTGAAATATGACATTTGAGGTTCTCAGTGGTCCAAAAAATCGTCCATCATTGACAAAAATTGATTCATCCCGAAAACTGCATCCAAGTCCACTCTGCAAAATTGTTTCTACCTTTTATTACTATCTTACTTAGCTGGCACATTACAGAACATTTGTTCCATAGACCGAACTAAGAAAAGATCTCCAATTCTCTCTGTTTCGTGCTTCGCTTTTTGGAATACCGCGCCTTGTCATCTCGTCATCCACTTGTTTGCGCCACCTATTCTTTGGCCTGCCAATTCTGCGTGCACCGCCTTCTGGCTCGAATTTATACGCCTTTTTAGCGGGTTCATCATCGCTCAATCTTATTATATTGCCTAGCCAACGCAATCGCTGCATCTCTATACGTTTAACTATTTTCATGTCGTTGTATAGCAGATACAGCTCGTGGTTCATACGACGTCGATATTCACCGTCAGCGCAGATCGGTCCGTAGATCTTTCAAAGAATTTTTCTCTCAAACACGCCAAGTACAGCCTTATCTGCTTGCGCAAGTACCCAGGCTTCGGAACCATACATCAGCACGGATAGTATCAGTGTTTTGTAAAGCCTTATTTTTGTTTGACGAGTTGTGGCTTTGTTTTTAAAGTGCTTACTTAAGCCAAAGTAGCATCTGTTGGCCAATACAATTCTTCTTTTTATTTCACAACTGATGTCGTTTGTTGTGTTTACGGTGGTGGCGAGATTCTCCTTCGACCTTCATAAAGGTATCGATTACTTCTTTTACTGATCGTCCCATGATGCCTATATCATCAGCATAAGCAAGTAAAATGTGGCTATTGGTATAGATTGTGCCACTTCTTTTGACGTTTGCCTCTCGTATAACCTTTTCTAGTAGGATGTTGAAAAGATCACACGAAAGGCTGTCTCCTTACCTGAAACCTACTTTAATACAAAACTCTTCGGAGAGGTTCTTTCCTATTTTAACTGAAGATATTGTGTCAGTTAGAGTCATTTTACAAAGCCGAATGAGATTTCCGGGGATACCTTTGAACGTAGCGGGCTGTCGAAGGCTGTTTTATAATCGACAGAAAGGTGGTATGTGTCGATCTGCATCTCTTGGGTCTTCTCCAGGTTTTACCGCAGGGTAAATATCTGGTCAATGGTGGACTTGCCAGGTCTAAAGCCGCATTGGTATGGTCCAATTATTTGGTTGACCATGGGCTTTAGTCGTTCGCACAATATCCCTGATACTATCTTGTAGGCGATAGGGAGAAGACTTATATCCTTTCTTACGGACGGGACACAGGATGCTGAGGTTCCAATCGTCGGGTACGCGTTCTTCCTGCCACATGGAGCTAACTAGCTGATGCATACACCTTATCAGCTGGGATTGGATCTGTGGTATCTTCGTCGACTTCGCTACTATTGGATACCAACAGTTTGGAAAAATGCTCTTTCCATAACCTTAGCACACTATCTGTATCAGTTACCAGATTACATTGTTGGTCTCTACAGGATGATGTGCCAGTTCCAAAGCCATCAGTTTGATGTTTCACTCTTTGGTAGAATTTTCGGACTTCATTCTGTCTCCTTTACATCTCGATTTGTTCATACTCCCGCTTTTCCATCTCTCTCTTTTTCCTGCGGAAAAGACGTTTCTCCTCTCTTCTTTTCTGCCGATACCTCTCTCGTGCGCTACGCGTTGCTACTGATTGTAAAGAAGCCCTATATGCCGCATTTTTCTCTTCGGTAGCAGCACGACACTCCGGTAGCAGCACGACACTATATGTATCAGTTACCAGATTACATTGTTGGTCTCTACAGGATGATGTGCCAGTTCCAAAGCCATCAGTTTGATGTTTCACTCTTTGGTAGAATTTTCGGACTTCATTCTGTCTCCTTTACATCTCGATTTGTTCATACTACCGCTTTTCCATCTCTCTCTTTTTCCTGCGGAAAAGACGTTTCTCCTCTCTTCTTTTCTGCCGATACCTCTCTCGTGCGCTACGCGTTGCTACTGATTGTAAAGAAGCCCTATATGCCGCATTTTTCTCTTCGGTAGCAGCACGACACTCCGGTAGCAGCACGACACTATCTGTATCAGTTACCAGATTACATTGTTGGTCTCTACAGGATGATGTGCCAGTTCCAAAGCCATCAGTTTGATGTTTCACTCTTTGGTAGAATTTTCGGACTTCATTCTGTCTCCTTTACATCTCGATTTGTTCATACTCCCGCTTTTCCATCTCTCTCTTTTTCCTGCGGAAAAGACGTTTCTCCTCTCTTCTTTTCTGCCGATACCTCTCTCGTGCGCTACGCGTTGCTACTGATTGTAAAGTAGCCCTATATGCCGCATTTTTCTCTTCGGTAGCAGCACGACACTCCTAGTCATACCATGGATTCCTTGGTGGAGGTCTCTGGTATCCAAGTACTGATTTTGCGGCTGTTTGCATGGAGTGGGCAATGTTTTGCCATTTTCTGGACATGTTATCGGGACGAGGAGTTGGGCCAGTTGAGTGGAATATGTTGTGGCTATCTGTTGTGATTGCAGCTTACCGATGTCCAACTTCCGTGTTGTGTCTATTCCCACTTTGTTTGCTACGTTTAATCTGGTACGTACCTTTGCTGCAACAAGGTAGTGGTCCGAGTCTATGTTTGCACCTTGGAACGATCGTACATCCAACACGCTTGATGCATGTCTTCCATCTATCACAACGTGATCAATTTGATTTCTTGTTCTTTGATCTGGCGACAGCCAGGTGCCCTTATGAATATCGAGATGCTTAAATCTGGTACTGCTAACTACCATGTTTTTTGCAGCTGCAAAGTCTATCAGCATCATACCATTGTCAGATGTTTCACTGTGGAGACTGAATTTCCCAACTGTTGGGCCAAAGATATTCTCCTTTCCAATTTTGGCATTAAAATCGCCTAGAATGATTTTAATGTCATGGGCAGGGCAACGGTCATAAGTTTCTTCTAAGCGCTCATAAAATATATCTTTGGTCTGTTCGTCCTTGTCTTCAGTGAGAGCATGAGCGCAAATAAAGCTGATGTTGAAGAATTTTGCTTTTATTCGAATTGCAGCGAGTCTTTCATTCACTGGGGTGAAGCTGAAGACCAGATGTTTTAACCTCCGACCAACTACAAATCCGCAACCGAACTCATGCTTTGTGGCATGGCAGCTATAATAGAGTGCGTCATCTTTAGGTGTTGTTGTCACGCCTTTCCCGTTCTATCGTATTTCCTTTATGGCAGTAATGTCCGCCTTGTACTTTTCAAGTACATCTGCCAATGCGTAAACTCCTTCTCTATAAAGAGTGCGAACATTCCAAGGTGCAGATTCGCAGATCATGGTCCTTAAAACGTTTGCGGGGTTCGTCAACTTTAGAGGGGTTTGTTTTTCTTTTCATTCATAGTAGGCTGTTTTTTCTAACCCAAGTTTTTAACGTTCTTATGGGTGAACGCGCGGCACATGTTAGCTTACTACCTTTAACGGGTGTTAAAGACAGTTGCCCAGATAACACCACGGGGAGGTCAGTGTCCACTTGAGATGAAAGAGGGACCAAGATAAATCCTGGGCTTTGCCATGTTAAAGCCGGTCAGGACCGTTCCTTGGTATCTTCCATCCCCTACGTCACCCACATTTTATTAAATAGCTGTTAAGAAAATAAAAATTATCCTTCGAAAATGTGTCGGGGTTTAAAATAAATTCCATAAACCCTCGGTTAAACTTTGCGTTGTTTCACAAATTAATTATTTATTTATTTTCTTTTTTTCTAATTGCCACAATATAAAGTATCTCGTATCTCTGCCATCAATCTCCCATTGCATCTGAGTCTTGTTAGTATTGATAATTGTTTGTAGAATAAAACAACAACATGGTTCCAAATAATATTTCAATTGTTTTGAAATGAAATGCCGCCATCACGTTTCATCTGCTGATGAGACCAGCTGGTCAGTCAGATGCGGCTAGTGATGATGCCACCGTATCCAACCGCATTTGTGGTCATTGTAAATGGTTAATATTATTTTCATTAATGATTTATTGTTATTGTGTCCATGTACATTTGTGTGTGTGTCTGTCTCTTTGTTTGTTTGTATGTATTTTAATTGAATTTTTCTTCATGGCCTGGTAACAATTAATTTATGGATTACTAGAACGCACATGTGAACTTTTATGTGAAGCAAATCAACAACTTTTGTGCAAATATCAGCAATGACGAGGGAGGATTTGAATGTTTTATTTAATTATTATTTTTTTTATAAATAAAAAAAACCAGACCTCAAACTCAAACAACTCTGGTTTTTTTATTACAATAATATATTTTTTTATAAATATTCAAACGCGAAGGCGTTTAAGGTTTAAAGAGTTGATTTAATATGAGATACTTTCCTTTGGTTTCATATCAGTAAAAAGGTAATTCTCTAAATTGCGATAATTCTAAATTTCAAGCGACATTCGATGTAGGTTCACAATCAAGACCCTCAATAATTTAAAAAATTGAGGGTCTTGATTCCGAACCCACATGAAGATTACACACCTTTTTTAGCAGGCGACTATGCTCACTACAAATGCTATCTGAATATTTCGACGATTGAAAACATTTCTATATCGGTACCGTACTATGTTCGGGAGCGTTGATAATTTGGAGGTTTATTGATCTAAAAATATTAAAGAAGATTACCTTCTTTCATCTGCATATTTACGGCACGAAATATTTTTTATTATGAAGCTCTTGCCATTATCGGCGTACAAATTATCGCAGATCTTCTTTTAATTGTTTTTTTCATTTTCCTTGCTTATCATCTACTATTACATTGATTGTTGTAACATCCCTCGCATATCGTTCAGACATGTTGGCTTATTTATATTGTTAAATAAATATAATTATCAGTTAATTTTATGTAACAATAAGGGCATTGATAACAATTTGGTAATTCACCTTCACAGACAGGGTGAACATTTCTTTAGAAATGTTGTTTCCATATAAACACTTAAAGGCATGTCGGGTGCATATTTACTTACATATCTATGTATGTCTGTTTCAAGCATCATCATTCATTTGTTCTAAATTGTTAAAAAGGGAATTAATTAAGTTACACATAACTTCGAAAAGAAAACTGCTTAATAATATCTTAATGATTAGTAACCTTTGTTTTCTTTCTGTACATCTGTTGAGAGATCCACTTATCCTCATTGGGATTAATTAAGAATTTGCTTATCATTGTATTGCTATTAAAATAATGTTCTAATGAGATATTCCAAAAATAGCAAATATAAATGTTATCCTTTCTGGGAATTAATAAAATATGATGTGGGTAGGCTAAGTTTATTGGAATGCTTAATATTCTCCTGGAAGGCGAAAGGGAAAAAAGATACCAGGATTTATATTGGTCCCTCTTTCATTTCAAGTGGGCATTGAACTTCACTTGGTATCATCTGGAGGACTTCCTTTAACACCCGTTAAATGTAGTGAGATGTGCGGACGTCCACCCATAAGAACGTTAAAAACTTGGGTTGGGTTAGTAATAAACCCCCCAGCAAAAACTCATTAGAAATCTGCTTATTAACACCAGAAATATGTACATGTTTTTGTCCACCAAAATAGATAGTTAATCTTTGGCTGCTAAATGTCGTAACTACTTATTCTTTGACGTTTAGTGCCCTAAAAATAACTACTCCTTTCTGGCGACATGCCCTTGATAAAATAATGGGCTAGTAAGGAGATTTGTAATGAGTTTTCTCCTAGACCCTCATAAAGAACATCCTACTATGAAAAAAAACCAAGGAAAAGAAAAACAAACAACGTAAAGGTCACGACCCCAGCAACCGTTTTAAGGAATACGATTTGCGAACCTGCACCTGGAATGCTCGGAGAATGTGCAGTTTATGCACTGGCATATGTATTTCAAAAGTACATGACCAAATTACTACCATAAACGAAATACGACGGATTGGTAAAGGCGACACCAACTGCTTCGATATAAAGCACGATTTTGGTTGCGAATTGTGGAAAACTTGCTACAAATCGGATAAAAGTTAAATTTGTCAACATCAGTCTCATGTTCCACCCGAAGCGAGGTGACCAGGTGTTTTCACTTTGAAGCTGCGGAACGTTCAGTGGGTTTAGAGACAGAAACGTATCAGCATATAAAAGCACGATGAAAGTTGATGGTAATTTTAGAGCAGCAACTCTCCGATATACAACATACGCTTATGCCATATCTTAATTCCTAGGACACATTTTACAAACCTACGTCACTTGACTTCTGTTCACGCCGAGGTGGTTTTAAAAATTTTGGGCGTATGAACCGACAAGAATGTTGATTAGGATTAAAGATCAAAAGTTTTGCGGAGGAGATACTTCAAAGAATGGATTGACCATTAAGGAAGTGTGTCTCCAGCCACTACATATGGTACCATAGGGGTTTTTTAAACCCTTCGGGCTGTTTGCACAAGAAGTATGGACTTGCCTCTGAAAAAACATTTACCATCGTAATTGAGGCAGCGAATGCAAGTTGCTTCAACAAAAATCAAAGTGATTCCACATCAGGTCTTAAAGTGAACTTATCCGAAATTTTGTGTGGGAGGTACCGGATGGAGCCGACAAATATAGTCCTCATTTGAACCTAATCTATATCTGGTAGATATATTAGGATGTATAAAGTATGAACCAATTCGTCCACTCCCTTCAAGAGTTACCGTACGAACAATTCTTCCGAATATTTTTGAACTTTTGTGGGAGAGGTACCTGTAGGAGTGGACCGATATGGCTTATCTTCGCACTTAAACTACGATTGGACAAAATATTACTAAGGCCAAATTTTGGATTGAATCGGCAGATCCGCTCGAGAGTTATCTTGCGCTCCAACCACCTCACATGGTGTCATAGGGGTATTTTGCAACTTTCAGGCTATTTTCTCAGGAAGTATGGACTTGCCACTGATGAAACTTGTACCGTCGTATGGGGGGCAGTGAATACAAGTTGCTAAAACAAAAATTAAAGCGATTCGAGAGATGACCCTAAACTGAACTTTTCCGAAAATTTGTGTGGGAGGTACCCGAAGGAGTGGACCGATTGAGTCCATATTGAAATCTTATCTAAGTCTGGTACACATTTCATGATGGGTTATCGGTTATTCCCTTCAAAAGTTATAGTGCGCACAAATTTTCCGAACATTTCCGACCGTTTGTGGGGGAGGTACCGGAAGGAGTGGACCGATATAACCCATCTTCGAACTTAAACTAAGTTTGGACAAAATATTGCGATAGCCAACTTTTGTCCAAATCGGTTCATCCGTTCGCGAGTTATCGTGCGCACCAGCCAGCCAGACAGACAGACGGACGGACATTGCTAAATCGACTCCAAATTGTCTGAAACACATTTCGTCCAAACATGCTTGGGGTCTAAAACCATTATTTCGATGAGGCACATTTTGCCCGTTTGAAAGTGTATATACCCTCGTTAGCATAAATGCTGAGGGTATGAAAAGCATAAAAATTTATTCAATCGGTGGGGAACCTTATATTGGCTATATCAAAGTGTGGACCTATGTTTTGGTGGAGAAGTTTTGTGATCACTAGGAACCTCAAATGTCGAATTGCAGATACTTGGGAAAAATTGTAGCTAAAATCCAAATAGCCGAAAATCGTGAGTTACCGTTATATGGGGGCAATACCAAAACATGCACCTATGTTGACAGCTTTAGGTGGAGATGTTTTGTGATTACTAGGAACTTCAACTGTCAATTTACAGGTAGTTCGGTCAAAAATTTTAGCCAAAATTGAAGTATTGTTATATGGGGGCTATACCAAAACATGTTAAACTGCAGGTAGTTTGGTCAAAAATTGTAGCTATAATCCTTAAAATACCGAAAATTGGGAGGTACCTTTATATGGGGGCTATACCAAAACATGGACCTATGTTGACAGTTTTTGGTGGAGATGTTTTTCGGTCACTGGGAACCTCAAATGTTCAATTAAAGGTAGTTTGGTCAAAAAATGTAGTTAAAATCCACAAAATACCGAAAATCGGAATCGGTGTTTGGTGGAGATATTTTGTGACCACTAGTGATTACAAAAGACGGACATACGGACATGTCTAGATCGTATTAGAATTTTATCCTGATCAAGAATATATATACTTTATATGGTCGCAAATGATTGGTTCGATGTGTTACAAACAGAAAAACAAACTTAATATACCCTCCATACTATGGTGGAGGGTATAAAAATTGATGGTTTTTTCATTGATGGTAATTTTTGTCCGACCTACTCGACAATTTTCGATTTTCTATAATTATCAAGTGGCCATATCCCCTTAAGATGGCCATTGTTTAACTATGCCTATGTTTGTATACACATACAGTATCGGCCAAAACTAAAGCACCCCCTCAGTAAATATTTTTGAAATGATAATTTTTTTATGAAAACTAAATTATAAATTTATGTTTTATTTTTCTTTTTATTTATT
This sequence comes from Musca autumnalis, assembly GCF_047663935.1. Classification (NCBI taxonomy): domain Eukaryota; kingdom Metazoa; phylum Arthropoda; class Insecta; order Diptera; family Muscidae; genus Musca; species Musca autumnalis. The sequence continues at coordinate 324,462,431 of NW_027411644.1, forward strand.
TATATCTTTATAATTGAAAAACACAAAAATAAGGAGATCAGAATTTAATAAACAAAAGTTAAAATTCAAAAAACATTTTAGGTCGCAAATATAAGCGGACAAAACTAAAGCACCCCCCCATTTGAGGTACAGCAAAAACTATTGAAATCAATATTTCGTTGCTTATCCTCTGTTCTGGATGACACAATCACATCTTTTAGGCAAAAAGGATACTAAATTATTAATTATTGCAGGCGAAATAATCGGTTTTCGGAAAATTTAGATTAAATCCTCAAAATACTGCAAATCGGAAGGTACCGTTATATGGAGGCTATACCCAAACGTGGACCCAGGTTCACGATTTTTGGTGGATATGTTTTGTGACCACTAAGAACCCTAAGTACCAAATTACAGCTAATTTAGTAGGAAAATGTGGCTTAAATATCCGAAATACCGAAGATCGGAAGGTACCGCTATAAGGGGGCTATACCAAAACATTAGCCGATATTGTTCATATTCATCCAAAAATGATGCTACAGCATTCTCTGGTCAAATACTAAATCCCTTAGGTTTAAAAATTAGCAAAATAACGAATTGCAAAAGAACGGTAGACGCCGGCTTATTCAGTCGACGACCAGCAAAAAACCTTCCGCCTCCGTGTTTTACAGCGTCTTTGCAATATTTAGGAATTAACGGTTGCCCATTTGGTCCAAGACTTTTACCATCTGAATACTTTAAATTAAACATAGATTCATCGGAAAACAATTCAAATGGGTCTTGGCGAATGCCAGTCTGGCTCCTTCATTTTTAGTCGGTCGATATAAAAGGTTTTTTTTTTGCTGGTCGCCGACTGAATAAGCCGGCGTCTATCGTTCTTCTGCAATTCGTTCTTTTGCTAATTTTTAAACCTAAGGGATTTAGTATTTGACCAGAGAATGATGTAGCATCATTTTTGGATGAATATGAACAATATCGGCTAATGTTTTGGTATAGCCCCCTTATAGCGGTACCTTCCGATCTTCGGTATTTCGGATATTTAAGCCACATTTTCCTACTAAATTAGCTGTAATTTGGTACTTAGGGTTCTTAGTGGTCAAAAAACATATCCACAAAAAATCGTGGACCTGGGTCCACGTTTGGGTATAGCCTCCATATAACGGTAACTTCCGATTTTCAGTATTTTGAGGATTTAATCTAAATTTTCCGAAAACCGATTATTTCGCCTGCAATAATTAATAATTTAGTATCCTTTTTGCCTAAAAGATGTGATTGTGTCATCCAGAACAGAGGATAAGCAACGAAATATTGATTTCAATAGTTTTTGCTGTACCTCAAATGGGGGGGTGCTTTAGTTTTGTCCGCTTATATTTGCGACCTAAAATGTTTTTTGAATTTTAACTTTTGTTTATTAAATTCTGATCTCCTTATTTTTGTGTTTTTCAATTATAAAGATATAAATAAATAAAAAGAAAAATAGAATAAATTTTCCGAAAATCAATTATTTCGCATGCAGTAATTAATAATTTAGTATCTTCTATACCAAAAAGATGTGATTGTGTCATTCAGAATAGAGGATACGCAACGAAATATTGGTTTCAATAGTTTTTATTGTACCTCAAATTGGGGGGTGCTTTAGTTTTGTCCGCTTATATTTGCGACCTAAAATATTTTTTGAATTTTAACTTTTGTTTACTAAATTCTGAATTCCTTATTTTTGTATTTTCCAATTATAAAGATATAAATAAATAAAAAGAAAAATAAAATATAAATTTATAATTTAATTTTCATAAAAAAATTATCATTTCAAAAAAATTTACTGAGGGGGTGCTTTAGTTTTGGCCGATACTGTATCTAGGAGATCTCTGCTTAGACTTACTAACCTGGAACAAAAGACAGCAATCCACAATGGCTCATATTCGGACTTTAAAACATATTACATATTAATTATCAGACCGAACAACAGCATCCTTTAACATATAATGCATTTGCAGATTGTTAAACAATTAAACTACACATTTTCAATAGATTCAATATTTAATTGGAAAATGTTGGCTATTATTGTTAACTATAAACAGATATTCACAGCAATATTCGAATGTAAGAATGGGATGTTAGCATCCATTCAATACTAAATAAAAACAATTTAAATTAAAAAAAGTAATTTTAATTATTATTTTTTTTTCATTTCTATATATTATAGGAGGCTTTATGGGAGACATTGCCTTACCCGATGTACAATATGATGATGACTACCCTTTGGTGGCCTATACACAAATGTGGGAGGAACCAATGCAAGCTGATGCCCCCGTTAACGATGCTCCGAGTACATACAACGAAACATTCCAAAAGGAAATGGAAATACTAAAACAGGAAGTCTACAACGAGGGTTTGCAGGTGGAAGAAGAGGGTCTGACTGATATAATACGCCGGAAAACTAAATTACCCAGTAGCAAACCGGAATTAAACAATGACAATTTACAGGTTTGTGCATTTACACATTTAACATTTTTAATATCTGATACTAAAAAAGGCAAATCTCTCTCTTAGTCATCGGCCAATGAATTACTTAAACCCAAAACCTATCCCAGCTATGAAAATATAAATTACAAAAACGATGTCATCAGTTCGGAAGATCATGAACCTCGCAAATATTCCATAAATATACCAAGCAAGGTCAGCAGTGTAATGGGCAAGGAGGACTTGTTAACCGAAAAACCCGATAAAATTTTCAACACTTCCATGGAGAAATTCGATAATATTTTAGTAAATAATAATGAAAAATCTCAAATTGAAGCGGAAAAATATAATAAGTCATCAGTGGGTTTGGGAAATCGTAATGTGGATCAACGTAAAATACAATCGAATACCAAAGATATTGAATTGGATACGGGTAATAATTTTGTTTCGGAGCGCAAGGTAGTTATTTTACCTACTGCCTTGCCGGCACAACGTTCCACTTTGCCCAATGTTTATAGTAATTCCGGTGGCAATGGTATGAAATTGGATGAAATACAAGAGTTGAAGGGCAGCAGTACCGTTATTAAACGGAGAAATAGACGGGGTCGTAAAAATAGGTAAGTGAAATAGTGAGCAATTAAAATATAAAATAAATTAGCATTAAAATAAAATATAATATAATAAAATATAAATAATAATTATTTAAAAATTGTTATCAATCTCTATAAATTATATTTTATTACAAGTATATTATTATTCTTCTAATTATCTTTTTTATAATTTTCAGACGCAGTAACCCCAACGGGAGATCAGATTATAACAGCCGTTTGCAACAATTAAAAGAAGAGCTAACCCATCCCATTGGGGAGGATAGGAAACAACACCATCGTCACCACAACCATCATTCGACAGCACCAAAACAGGAACAGAAACATCATCGCCAAGAACACGATACATTTAAGAAATTCACCGTGAAAATGTCGAATAATTTCACAGACAACGAGGAAATGAGGTATTCGAAATTAAGTGACATCTTTTTGGACATGGATACTGAACCGGAAACCAGAAAGCATAAGCCAAATATTGTACCAGCATATGAAGCTGAAGATGAAGAGTAAGTTAAAGGACAATACAGGATTAAGTAACAAATTTTGAATTTGTTTGTAAGAAAGAATCTATCGGCTTTACCTACCAGCCTATGACTGTAAAAACATATAAACAAGTAAAAAGTATCAGTCGGCTTTGCCGACAGAGATATACCCTCAGCCTGTGTATATTGAAACCATTTTTTCCCAAAATACATACGTATTTTGGGGGTTTTAAACATTTTGGGCGTTTGAACCGACAAAAATGTTGATTAGGATTAAAGATCAAAAGTTTTGCGGAGGAGATACTAAGAGGAATGGATCGACATTTACCGTTATGGAAGTGGATCTCCAGCTACAACATATGGTGCTATAGGGGGTTTTTACACTTTTCGGGCTGTTTGTTCAAGAAATATGGACTTGCCCCTAAAAAAACTTTTACCATCGTAATTGAGGCAGCGAATGCATGTTGCTTCAACAAAAATGAAAGTAATTCGGTATCAGGTCTTAAAGTGAACTTATCCGAAATTTTGTGTGGGAGTTACCGGAAGGAGTGGACAAATATAGTCCATATTTGAACCTGATCGATATGTGGTAGATATATTAGGATGTGTAAAGTATAGTCCAATTCGGCCACACCCTTCAAAAGTTACCGTACGAACAATTGTTCCGAACATTTTTGAACTTTTGTGGGGGAGGTACCTGAAGGAATGGGCCGATATGGCTTATCTTCAAACTTAAACTATGTTTGCACAAAATATTACTAAGGCCAAATTTTGGACCGAATCGGCAGATCCGTTCGAGAGTTATCTTGCGCTCCAACCACCTCACACGGTGTCATAGGCGTTTTTTTTGCAACTTTCAGGCTATTTTCTCAGGAAGTATGGACTTGTCCCTGGTGAAGCTTGTTCCGTCGTATGGAGGGCAGTGAATACAATTTGCTTAAACAAAAATCAAAGTGATTCCAGAGGTGGCCCTAAACTGAACTTTTCCGAAATTTTGTGTGGGAGTTGCCCGAAGGAGTGGACCGATTGAGTCCATATTGAAACCTTATTTAAGTCTGAAGCACATTTCACGGTGGGCAAAGTATGGACTAAATCAGTTACTCCCTTCAAGAGTTATCGTGCGCATACATTTTCCGAACATTTTCGAACTTTTGTGGGGGAGGTACCGGATGTAGTGGGCCGAAAGTCAAAATTCGAAAGCCAAAATTTGCCAGACAGACAGACAGACTGGCGGACATTGCTCAATCGACTCCAAATTGTCTGAAACACATTTCGACCAAACATACTTGGGGTCTGAAACCATTATTTCGATGAGGCACATTTTGCCCGTATGATAGTGTATATACCCTCGTTAGCATAAATGCTGAGGGTATAAAAAACACCAGTCGGCCTTGATATGCCCTCAGTCTGGGTGGATTGAGACATTCATCTATGGATAGATCGAATGTCGAAATCTTTTCCCCAATAATTATGTATGTGGGAGCTTTTCAGAATTGTGTTTGGAAACAGAAATTTATATATGTAGGTTGGTTTCCAATAAATACCTATACCAATAAATTTAATAGTTTTTTCCTGTTCACAGAGAATTAGATATCCGAAATTATATTTAAATGTGGACTAACAATATTTTGAGTGAGATTGAATTTAATTTAGCTAAAATATTCAAAATACCTGAAATTTAACGTTCCCGATGTGGGGGTACCAAAACATGGTCTAATTTTGTCGGTTACTCCCTTCGAGAGTTATCGTGCCCTCCAGCCAGGGAATATTTGATTGTATGAAAGTAACATATATGCCCCCTTTAGTCATGATTTGTAGCTTTTTGTAGCTGTAGCTTCTGGCCATTATTTCGCGTAGTATTCCTTCCTTCTCTAAAACATGTACTTACTTACTTAGCGGGCCCATTACAGAACATTTGTTCTATAGGCCGAACTAAGAAAAGATCTCCAATTCTCTCTATTTGTTGCTTCGCTTTCTGGAATACCGCGCCTTTTCATCTCATCATCCACTTGTTTGCGCCATCTATTCTTTGGCCTGCCAATTCTGCGTGCACCGCCAAGCGGTCCGTGTTTATACACCTTTTTAGCGGGGTCATCATCGCTCATTCTTATTATATGGTCTAGCCAACGCAATCGCTGCATCTCGATACGTTTAACAATATTGATATCGTTGTACAGCAGATACAGCTCGTGGTTCATACGACGTAAATCTTTCGAAGAATTTTTCTCTCAAACACACCAAGCACTGCTTGCGCAAGTACCCAGGCTTCGGAGACATACATCAGCACGGGTAGTATCAGTGTTTTGTAGAGCGTTATTTTTGTTTGACGAGATGTGGCTTTGTTTTTAAACTGCTTACTTAAACCGAAGTAGCATATGTTGGCCAATACAATTCTTCTTTTTATTTCACAACTGATGTCGTTTGTTGTGTTTACGGAGGTGCCGAGGTAGACGAAGTCTTTTACTACATCAATATTATAGGAACCAACTTCCACAGTCGGCCCGAGCTCAATGGACGCATTGCGCGTCGACACCATCAACTTGGTCTTCTCACCGTTTACCGCCAGACCCACTTTAGCAGATTCTCCTTCGACCTTCATAAAGGTATATATCATCAGCATAAGCAAGTAACATCTGACTATTGGTGTAGATTGTGCCACTTCTTTTGACGTTTGCCTCTCGTATAACCTTTTCCAGCAGGATGTTAAAGAGATCACACGAAAGGCTGTCTCCTTGTCTGAAACCTCTTTTGGTACCAAACTCTTCGGAGAGGTTCTTTCCTATTTTAACTGAGGACCTCGTGTCAGTTAAAGTCATTTTGCAAAGACGGATGAGCTTTGCGAGGATACCAAATTCAGACATATCAATACCTTAGAACGCAGCGGGCTGTCGAAGGCTGCTTTATAATCGACAAAAAGGTGGTAGGTGTCGATATGCATCTCTTGGGTCTTCTCCAGGATTTGCCGCAGGGTAAATATCTGGTCAATGGTGGACTTTCCAGGTGTAAAGCCGCATTGGTATGGTTCAATTATCTGGTTGACCGTTGGCTTTAGTCGTTCGCATAATATCCCTGACACGATCTTGTAGGCAATAGGGAGTAGACTTATGCCCCTATAGTTAGAGCATACAGTCTTATCTCCCTTCTTGTGGACGGGGCACAGGATACTCAGGTTCCAATCGTCGGGTACTCGTTCTTCCTGCCGGATGGTGCTAACTAGCTGATGAATACACCTTATCAGCGTGTCGCCTCCGGTTTTGAACAGCTCGGCTGGTAAGCCATGGGCTCCTGCTGCCTTATTATTCTTCAGCCGATTTATTGCTGTCTTTACCTCATCTTGGCTGGGCGGTATACATTCAATACCATCTTCTGGGATTGGGACTGTGGTATCGTCGTCGTCTTCGCTGCTATTGGATACCAACAGTTTTGAAAAATGTTCTTTCCATATCCTGAGTACACTATCTGTATCAGTTACCAAATTACCTTGCTGGTCTGTACAGGAGGATGTGCCTGTACCAAAGCCATCAGTTTGATGCTTGACTCTTTGGTAGAATTTTCGGACTTCATTCTGGCTCCTGTACATCTCGATTTTTTCACACTCCCGCTTTTCCATCTCTCTCTTTTTTCTGCGGAAAAGACGTTTCTCCTCTCTCCTTTTCTCCCTGTATCTCTCTCGTGCGCTACGCGTTGCTACGGATTGTAAAGTAGCCCTATATGCCGCATTTTTCTCTTCGGTGGCAGCACGACACTCCTGATCATACCATGGATTCCTTGGTGGAGGCCTCTGGTATCCAAGTATGGATTTTGCGGCTGTTTGCATGGAGTGTCTGTTCGTACTTTGTTTGCTACGTTTAAGCGGATGCGTACCTTTGCTGCAACAAGGTAGTGGTCCGAATCAATGTTTGCGCCTCGGAACGATCGTACATCCAACACGCTCGATGAATGTCTTGCATCTATCACATGATCAATTTGATTTCTTGTTTTCTGATCTGGAGACAGCCAGGTGCCCTTATGAATATCGAGATGATTAAATCTGGTACTGCTAACTACCATGTTTTTTGCAGCTGCAAAGTCTATCAGCCTCATACCATTGTCAGGTGTTTCACTGTAGAGACTGAATTTCCCGACTGTTGGGCCAAAGATATTCTCCTTTCCAATTTTGGCATTAAAATCGCCTAGAATGATTTTAATGTCTTGGGCAGGGCGACTGTCATATGTTTCTTCTAGGCGCTCGTAAAATATATCTTTGGTCTGTTCGTCCTTTTCTTCAGTGGGAGCATGAGCGCAAATAAAGCTGATGTTGAAGAATTTAGCTTTTATTCGAATTGCAGCAAGTCTTTCATTGACTGGAGTGAAGCTGGATACCAGATGTTTTAGTCTCCGACTAACTACAAATCCGCAACCAAACTCATGCTTTACGTCATGACAGCTATAATACAGTGCGTCACCTTTAGGTGTTGTTGTGACGCCTTTCCCAATCCATCGTATTTCCTGTATGGCAGTAATATCGGCCTTGTACTTTTCAAGTACGTCTGCCAATGCGAAGACTGCACCTTCTCTATAAAGAGTGCGAACATTCCAGGTGCAGATTCGCAGATCATGGTCCTTAAAACGTTTGCGGGGTTCGTCAACTTTAGACGGGGTTGTTTTTCTTTTCCTTCGTTTTTTCATAGTATGCTGTTTTTTCTAGGGGAGGGTTACTAGCTCGACGCCCAAACCCAAGTTTTTAACGTTCTTATGGGAGAACGCGCGGCACATGTTAGCTCACTACCTTTAACGGGTGTTAAAGACAGTTCCCCAGGTGACACCACGGGGAGGTCAGTGTCCACTTGAGATGAAAGAGGGACCAAGATAAATCCTGGGCTTTGCCATGTTAAAGCCGGTCAGGACCGTTGCTTGGTATCTTCCATCCCCTACGTCACCCTAAAACATGTATACAAATTGAAATCAACTTTTTAATTGATCCGGGTTTTTACGGGGTAATTATCTCACGAAGTATGAATTTGATCTCCAAAAAACTTAACACACTTAACAAAAAACTAACAATAACATTTTAAAACGATACCTGAAAAAGTGAACAAATATAATTCATATTTGAATCTGATCTGTATGTGTATGGAAGAAAATATTACGAGGAATAATAAATTTCGAACTTGACCTAAGTTTGGGAAGAACATTTTGAGAAGACCAAATCGGTTGATCATTTAAAAAACTATTGCGCTCGCCAGCCAGTCAGACATACTGATAGACGGACGGGGCTAAACTGACTCTGTAACTTTTGAACGGATAGAGATATTTTATAATCCTTTTTTTTGTTCGACACATAACATAATCAGCTTTCCGGTGCTTTTAAAACACTCTATTTCGGTGTAGTAATAGCAGAGAGATTCAAGGTCAAAGTTAAAAATTTGAGTTTTTCATATTTTGCACCACAATATGAGTGTTTTTGAGGTTTTCATATGTCCTAACTATTTGAAAAAGGTCATACACCAATAAAAAAACCATAAAAATACAAAAAAATACAAAAAAATTGGATTTTTTTTTCAAAAAAATGTATTTTTTTTTTGTTTTTCATAATAGTCAGGCTTAATCCCATAGTCGTTGTTTTAATATTTTATTAAAACAACTTTAATTTATTAATAGGAAAAAATTGTCGATGTTTACCAAAGCGTAAAGCAGTTCTGTGGCGCGAACTGAAACTATAGTCAACATCGCCAATTTTTTCCCACTAATAAATTAAAGTTGTTTTAATAAAATTTTAAAACAACGACTATGGGATTAAGCCTGACTATTTTGAAAAACAAACTAGAAGTCACCATCCCCAATAAAAAACGAAAACCGTCCTATTTAATTTTTTATCCAAAATTAAAACAAGTGAGCAAAGGCTATAGTCGGGACTGGGCCGACCATGTGATACCCTACACCACTACCCCTCTGCATAAGCTTTTCACTGGTAAACATTTCATTTAGGGAATATAATCCGACTACCACCAATCATAATATTCCCTTTTTCTCTCTGGGACCCCCATAAGCAACCAAAATTTCGTGACCATCCGATCAAAATTGACTTCACATACGTTTTTCCCCATTCCGACCCCTAAATATTATCCGACTATCACCAAAATCAATAGGCTTTTTCTTCTGTGGGGCCACCATCAACCCTCAAAAAATTCGTGACTATCCGATCAAAATTCCAACCTGTAGCGTGATTACAAAAATGGAAAAATTGAATATATTACTGACTTTTGGGATATCTCGGTTGTTTGCCCACTTACGCCAACATACTTTGCATCAATATAAAGGAGATCTTTTCTTCTTCCATTGACGGGCTTTCCTTTTGGAATACCCCTACCAGAATCGGAGATAAGAAACAAACTTTGATTTTTCTTCACATAAGCTTTTTGCTTATTCCGATTACTGAATATTATCCAACCATCACTAAACTTAATAAGCTTTTTCGTCTGTGGGACCCACATCAACTCCCAAAAAATTTGTGGCGATCCGATCAAAATTGCGACATGTAGCGTGATTACAAAAAAATCGGAAAATGGAAAGTATTACCGACTATTGCGATATCTCTGTTTTTTGACCACCTACGACAACATACTTAACATCGTTGTAGAGGTGATATTTTCTACTTTCCGTTCCATGATTTACTTTTGATATACCTCTTAAAGAGACAGAGACATTGACTTTGAAATACAACGTTGACCTTTTCTCCAAATAGGTTTTTGCCCATTCCGACCCTTAATATTATCCGGCCATCATAAAACTCAGTAGGCTTTTTCCTCTGTGGGTCGCCCATTAACTTCCAAAATTTCGTGACGATCCGATCAAAATTGCAACCTGTAGCGTGATTACAAAAAATCGGAAAATGGGATGCAATACCGACGATGGCTATGCCTCCGTTATTTGGCCATCTACGCCAACATACTTTGCATCATTGTAAAGATGGGATTTTCTACTTTCATACTCAGGTTTGGCTTTTGGAAAGTCCCCATCCAAATCTGTGATATTCGTCATTATGATAAAAATCGCAAAATTGAAAAGTTGGGTTGTATTTGCGACTATTGTGATATTTTCGTTGTTTGACCATCTACGAAAACCTACTTTACGTCGTTAGAAAGGTGATATTTTCTACATTCCTTAGCAGGTTTTGCTCCAAATAAGTTTTTTGTCCATTCCGAGCCCTAAATATTATCCGAGCATCACCAAAATTAATAGGCTTTTTTCCCTCCGGAACCCTCATCAACAACCAAAATTTGGTGACGATCCGATCAAAATTGCGACCTGTAGAGCGATTTCGGGAAAAAATGAAAAATGGGATATATTACCGACTATTGCTATATCTCCATTATTTGGCCACCTACGCCAACCTACTTTGCAACATTGTAAAGCTGGGGTATTATACTTTCAAAGTTTGGCTGTGCTTTTGGAAGCTCCCCAGCCAAAGCTGTGATATTCGTCATTATGTTTAAAATCGCAAAATTTAAAAGTTGGGTTCTATTTGCGACTATTGTGATATTTTCGTTGTTTGACCATCTACGAAAACCTACTTTACGTCGTTAGAAAGGTGATATTTTCTACATTCCTTAGCAGGTTTTGCTTTTGATATACCCGTTGTAGATGCGCAGATATTCGCTATGGAAAAAAACGTTGACTTTTTCTCCAAATAAGTTTTTTGCCCATTCCGAGCCCTAAATATTATCCGAGCATCACCAAAATCAATAGGCTTCTTCCCCTCCGGGACCCTCATCAACATACAAAATTTGGTGACGATCCGATCAAAATTGCGACCTGTAGCGTGATTACAAGGTTTAGATGGACAGACGGACAGACGGACGGACGGACGGACTGACGGAAGGACACACATAGCCAGATCGACTCAGCTCGTCGAAACATTCATATATATAAGTATGGGTCTACGACCATTATTTCGATGCGTTACAAACTTTTTGGCCAAAACCAACTTATAATACCCTCCCCACATAGTGGTGTAGGGTATAAAAATACTCTTTGGATTGTCATAAAACTCATATAACACTTACAAAAACTCATATATTTAAAAAATGACCGTTTGTGGAAAAAGTTATAATTTCCGCTTCCCATCGGTATGAAAAAAAACACAAATTTTTACCCACGTTATTTCCAAGAAATTAAAAAGTGATAAGCGGACGGAACGTGACGGGTACAAAAGTATATATGGGCTGAAAGAAGACACTCTCCGGCACCACTCTGTGAAAACAGAACATTGTTCCAAGCTGAAATTTTCCAAAGTTGCGACAAAATAGTCGTCTTTAGGAGCACGCCACGCCCACGCCTTCCAATATGTTGACCTAATTTTTCAGCTTTCTTAGTTTCAATATGTTTACTATCGAATCCCATACAGATATTAACAATCGGTGACGACAAAAAATTGGGTTTTTGGCCAGGAAAATCGACTTTTGAACCACTGTGCCTCGTCTGAACTACGAGCTGTATCGACTATATAACGACATCACCATAGTGGAACTTATCGATCTACAATGATTGATATAACGTGACACACATGACACAAAAACACACAGTAGAAGTTCCACAGGACAATCATGTCAGCTGGTCCACTGGGCCTTCGGGTCAATTGTTTCCCTGGACCTTCATGTCAGCAGTTCCACAGCGCCTTCGGGTCAACAGATCCAGTGGGCCTTCAGGTCGGGTCATCATAAGTATGTTGCGTATGGTAGAGACTTCACCGTAACCCTTTGCTAATACCCGAACGCCTACGTCGAATACCTCGTGCCCGGAAACCCTACAGCCGAACCCATCGTATTCCCGAACATCAACATCATGAAATTAGTTGTTCTTAGATCGAATTCCCCACTTCATGATTTTACTTCACTATGGAACTCGATTTAGAAGCGCATAATTTCAGTGAAATTACTGTAATGTGGCCCGGGACTTAGGGACTTGAGGACGGACATCTTAGCTTGACGCAAATAGCTGTGGCATGCGCGGACGAAGTGTGAATGCTGTCGAATGTTACACCTAGGATCTTGGGGCAGTTAGTGGCCGGAAATCTGCTACCATCGACGAGGACATTCAACTCTGTACTTATCTCCGCAGTCCATGTGGTGAAAAGAGTGGCTTTAGATTTAGTGGTGGATATTTGTTTTAGGTAATTTGTAGACGATTGAGTAATTTCATCCGTCTGTCTGGCTGACGTCTGGCGATAACTCTCGAACGATACAACCTATTGGGTCCAAAATTTGGCATTCGTAATATTTTTTCCAAACTTAGTTCGAAGATGGGCCCTACCGGTCCACTCCTTGGGGTACCTTCCCCCAGAAGTTAAATTTTTTTCACTAAAATTGTACGCGCGATAGCTCTCAAAACTTTGGACATCGTAATTTTTCTACGGGACATTAGAATATGGACTCTATCGGTCCACTCCTTCGGGTACCTCGCACACACAATTTCGGAAAAGTGATGTTTAAGACCTTCTCTCGAACTCTTTTGGTTTTTGCTGTAACAATTTGTATTGTACATCGGTTTAGTCTCTACAGCATCGAATTATTTCCGAATATCGACTACCTCGGACCACACTTTCTAGTTCCTCCCACACAAAGTTTGGCAACATGTTTTGTATGCGGCCATATTTCGGACGGTACATTTTTTTCGGTGACAAATCCATACATTCTGACAAATTGTACCAAAACTCAAACGTCTATAGACGTCAGAAGTATTTTGTTTGCTTCTTTTCTTTAGGTCCGAGGATAAGGATATATCTCTGTCGGCAAAGCTGACTGATACTTTTTTACTTGTTCTTATAAACGTTATTAACTCTCGATTAGCCTGTTGTTGATGAATGAAGTGTTATTTGAAAGGCAGCGATTTTCATTTCGTTACAATTAAAACAGTTCTGATTGCACCTTAGGTAGGTGGTTTGAGATTTAGACGGATAAATTTTGAGGTAGTTGTAAAGATCAGACGACTGATTACTGTTGGGCTGTCTCATCTAGACAAGGAGTGTTAATATGAGACTGAGTTGGGCAAAATATATCCTAGTTAACAGTTGCTTTTGAAACTTTTAGACAAAATCCCACTCTTTCGTCGGCATAAAGTCTGGTTCAAATCGAAGGTCACCTTTGAAACTATCATCCCTATCATACCCTTTAAGTTTATTAACCTCAAAGTCTATTATCCTCATACTGATATCTTATATTTGCTCATGCAGGCAACATTTTGATATAAATAATAAGTAATAACTTTTCAGTACCACGTGTGTGTTCCATGTATGGAAATAGATGCATATACTTATTGCCGATTGTTATACGCACCAAAGTACATCAGAAAAAATATTTGTTATGACCTCCAGCATCACTTGAACATATCAAACAAACAGCCTTTAATTGAACACCATTCTCAAGTAGCCAAGAGAATAAAGCAGACAAACGGCTCCTTGTCTTGTTGTTTCTTTTTCATTTACACCCTCAAATTGAAATGTCCTCCTTTCGTTTATTTTCCAGTGAATTCAGTTTTGTGCGTGAACATCGTCGCCTACCACGTGCTGTAACAGCCAAAAAGGAACGTGTCTGGGATTATGGTGTGATACCCTATGAAATCGATGGCAATTTCAGTGGCCTACACAAGGCTCTGTTCAAGCAGGCCATGCGTCATTGGGAAAACTCCACATGTATTAAATTTGTTGAACGAGAACCAGAATTGCATCCAAACTACATTGTGTTCACCATACGAGGTTGTGGGTAAGTTGTTGTACTGCTGTTGTTGTTGTATTTACAAAATCATTGACAAGTTTGGTTTTGCCACAGCCAGTGTTGGCGGAGTGTAATCAAAATAGTGGTGGTGGCGGTGTTGCTGGACCACCACTGTTATTGTTATCAACTTTACGCTCCATTTAAATGGGCAACCATTCAATAATCATTATTATTTTCAAATTTATTTCTTCTTTTAACACTTTTTGTTTTCTTTCTCCTTCTCCTCTCCTCTCGTTGTGTTGTTTTCTCTTTGTGTTATAGATGCTGTTCCTTCGTTGGCAAGCGTGGCAATGGACCACAGGCCATTTCCATTGGCCGCAATTGTGATAAATTTGGCATTGTTGTTCATGAACTCGGTCATGTTGTGGGCTTTTGGCATGAACACACCCGGCCAGATCGCGAGAAACATGTTATCATCGAGCACAACAACATCATGAAGGGTCAGGATTACAATTTCAATAAATTAACACCGGACGAAGTGGACTCTCTGGGCATGGCCTACGATTACGATTCCATAATGCATTACGCACGCAACACCTTCTCCAAGGGGACATATTTGGATACCATTCTGCCGATTGAGGTGAAGGGACGCAAACGGCCGGAAATTGGTCAACGTTTGCGTTTGAGTGTGGGTGATATTGCCCAGGCCAATTTGCTGTATAAATGTCCGAAATGCGGTCGCACATTTCAAGATAACACTGGCATCTTTGCCAGTCCCTCGTATCACACAGCCGGTGCATTAACGAACGAGACGGAACATTGTGAGTGGCGCATAACGGCCACACATGGCGAGCGAGTGGTTTTGAAATTGGAGAATTTGGTATGTGTTCCATGGTTTTTGTTGGTTGGTTTTCATTTTAGAGAGTAGTATTTGGTAGTATATTATGCTTGGAATGACACACACATGGATACACCAACTACTCTGGCTCAATTGCATTTAACCATTTGATGCATAAACTGTCGAAGTGCGTTAATGTGAAATGCATTTCCGCTTGTGTGATTTCAAGTGTGGCCGTGTGTGTGTGTGTTTTTGTGTCGATGTCCTTTGAATTACTGCCCAATGACTGCACCATTTGAAAAATCGTATTTGGTTTAATGTTATGTTGTCTGTAGAACTCCCAAATCTAATATTTCTTTTTTCCTCTTTTTTGGTTGTTATTTGACTCCATAGAACATTTTCAAATCGGAAAATTGCCAATCGGATTATTTGGAAATTCGTGATGGTTACTGGCATCAATCACCTTTAATAGCTCGTTTTTGTGGCAAAGTCAGTAGTGAAATATTAAAAACGGTTTCCAGCCGCATGTTGCTCACCTATGTCAATACCCATCGTGCCGAGGGCTATCGTGGATTTAAGGCTGAATTTGATGGTAAGTAGTAAAGGGCAATCCATCACATGTGTACTCGTATGTGGGTTGGTAAGGTAATTTGAATTATGTGGTATGATTTTTCGTTAATTATGGTGTAATTAAGAGATGTTATTTGGGATCTGATGGTGCCATGTTATATTATAGTTTCAATACAAAAATGCAATGATCAAATTTAAGAGAATAGAATTGTGTATATTTTGTTTTGAGTTTACCAGCAGGAAAAAACATGGGGAACTTGAGCAAATCTCGTCTATGTCTCTTTTATCTCGTCTATGTAAAACTTCACTTGGAGGTCGCAAGGTGACATTTTCGGTATTATTGTCCTCTAGGTGGCCTGTTGAAAATTGTCGATAAAGTCATAGAACGATACTACTGGATTTTTAGCACTTCTAAGATATTAGCCATATTTTTAAACAGAAATGAACGATATGAGTTATTGGTAGTTGGGTAGAGGTAGTTTTTGAGGACTTAATCCATATTATCCAACAAAAATAACCGATCTTTGATGTATCAAATTGCTTAGAAACAAGTAAGAAAGTATCAGTCAGTTGTGTCGACAGAGATATTATTTCAGGCTTGGACCTAAAGAAAAGAAGTAAACCAATACTTCTGGCGTCTATAGTTTTTTTGAGTTTTTGGACCAATTTCTTAGGAAGTATGGAGTTACCCCCGAAAAAAAATTGTACCGTCGTAACTAGGGCTACATACACAACATGTTGCCACTCTTTTCAAATTGTGTGTTGAAAGTACCCGAAAGAGTGGTCCGATATAGTAAATCCGAATCTGTAAAAAATAATTCGATGTACAGCTTTTGGACCAAATCGGTTTCTCCCTTCGAGTGTTATCTTACGTTTTACACAATTTAATTGGTACCGGCAGGCTTTTTGGAGCTTTTGGGAAATTATCTCGGGAAGTATGGACTTACCCCGAAAAAAATGCGCAATGCACTATCCGTGACGAACTGTTTTGTGTACTTTTTTGTGGTTGGTACACGAGGAAGTGTACCGATTAAGTCCATATTCAAACCTGATCTACGAGTGGAAGTAGTATTAACATATGCAAAGTCATGACCAATCCGGTTACTTCCTTCGAGAGTTATCGTGCGCACTATTTTAGCGAACATTTTTTAACTTTTGTGGGCGAGGTATCGAGGGTGACGTAGGGGATGGAAGATACCAAGCAACGGTCCTGACCGGCTTTAACATGGCAAAGCCCAGGATTTATCTTGGTCCCTCTTTCATCTCAAGTGGACACTGACCTCCCCGTGGTGTCACCTGGGGAACTGCCTTTAACACCCGTTAAAGGTAGTGAGCTAACGTGTGCCGCGCGTTCACCCATAAGAACGTTAAAAACTTGGGTTTGGGCGTCGGGTTAGTAACCCTTCCCTAGAAAAACAGCCTACTATAAAAAAACGAAAGAAAAGAAAAACGACCCCCGCAAACGTTTTAAGGACCATGATCTGCGAATCTGCACCTGGAATGTTCGCACTCTTTATAGAGAAGGTGCAGTTTACGCATTGGCAGATGTACTTGAAAAGTACAAGGCCGACATTACTGCCACACAGGAAATACGATGGAACGGGAAAGGCGTCACAACAACACCTAAAGGTGACACACTCTATTATAGCTGCCATGACCATGACACAAAACATGAGTTTGGTAGTTTGTCGGAGGTTAAAACATCTGTTCTCCAGCTTCACCCCAGTGAATGAAAGACTCGCTACAATTCGATTAAAAGCAAACTTCTTCAACATCAGCTTTATTTGCGCTCATGCTCCCACTGAAGACAAGGACGAACAGACCAAAGATATTTTTTACAAGCGCTTAGAAGAAACTTATGACCGTTGCCCTGCCCATGACATTAAAATTATACTAGGCGATTTTAATGCCAAAATTGGAAAGGAGAATATCTTTGGCCCAAATTCAGTCTACACAATGAAACATCTGACAATGGTATGAGACTGATAGACTTTGCAGCTGCAAGAAACATAGTAGTTAGCAGTACCAGATTTAAGCATCTCCACCAAGGAATCCATGGTATGACCAGGAATGTCGTGCTGCTACCGAAAAGAAAAATGCGGCGTATAAGGCTCCTTTACAATCAGTAGCAACGCGTAGCACACGAGAGAGGTATCGTGAGAAAAGGAGAGAGGAAAAACGTCTTTTCCGCAGGAAAAAGAGAGAGATGGAAAAGCGGAAGTGTGAACAAATCGAGATGTACAGGAGACACAATGAATTCCGAAAATTCTACCAAAGAGTGAAACATCAAACTGATGTCTTTGAAACTGGCACATCCTCCTGTAGAGAGCAGCAAGGTAATCTGGTAACTGGTACAGATAGTGTGCTAAGGATATGGAAAGAGAATTTTTCCAAACTGTTGGTATCCAATTGTAGCGAAGTCGACGAAGATACCACAGATCCAATCCCAGAAGATGGTATTGAATGTATACCACCCGGCCAAGGTGAGGTAAAAACATCAATCAACCGGCTGAAGAATAATAAGGCAGCAGGAGCCGATGGCTTACCAGCCGAGCTGTTTAGAACAGGAAGCGACACGCTGATAAGGTGTATGCATCAGCTAGTTAGCTCCATCTGGTAGGAAGAACGCGTACCCGACGATTGGAACCTGAGCATCCTGTGTCCCGTCCATAAGAAGGAGGAGGAGACTTTATGCTCCAACTATAGGGGCATAAGTCTTCTCCCTATCGCATACAAGATAGTGTCAGGGATATTGTGCGAACGACTAAAGCCCATGGTCAACAAAATAATTGGACCATACCAATGCGGCTTTAGACCTGGCAAGTCCACCATTGACCAGATATTTACCCTGCGCCAAATCCTGGAGAAGACCCAAGAGATGCAGATCAACACCTACCACCTTTTTGTTGATTATAAAGCTGCCTTCGAGAGCCCGCTACGTTCAAAGGTATTCCAAGCAATGTCTGAATTTGGTATCCCCGCAAATCTCATTTTTGTAAAATGACTCTAACTGACACAAGATCTTCAGTTAAAATAGGAAAGAACCTCTCCGAAGAGTTTTGTACCAAAAGAGGTTTCAGGCAAGGAGACAGCCGTTCGTGTGACCTTTTCAACATCCTGCTAGAAAAGGTTATACGAGAGGCAAACGTCAAAAGAAGTGGCTCAATCTACACCAATAGTCACATGTTACTTGCTTATGCCGATGATATAGACATCATGGGACGATCAGTAAAAGATGTAACCGATACCTTTATGAAGGTCGAAGGAGAATCTGCTAAAGTGGGTCTGGCGGTAAACGGCGAGAAGACCAAGCTGATGGTGTAGACGCGCAATGCGTCAATTGAGATCGGACCAACTGTTGAAGTTGGCTCCTATAATTTTGAGGTAGTAAAAGAGTTCCTATACCTCGGCACCGCCGTAAACACAACAAACGACATCAGTTGTGAAATAAAAAGAAGAATTGCATTGGCCAACAGATGCTACTTTGGCTTAAGTAAGCACTTTAAAAACAAAGCCACAACTCGTCAAACAAAAATAACGCTTTACAAAATACTGATACTACCCGTGCTCATGTATGGTTCCGAAGCCTGGGTACTTGCGCAAGCAGATAAGGCAGTGCTTGGCGTATTTGAGAGAAAAATTCTTCGAAAGATCTACGGACCGATCTGCGTTGACGGTGAATATCGAAGTCGTATGAACCACGAGCTGTATCTGCTACAACGACATCAATATAGTTAAACGTATCGAGATGCAGCGATTGCGTTGGCTAGGTCATAAAATAAGAATGAGCGATGATGAACCCGCTAAAAAGACGTATAAATTCGAGCCACATGGCGGTGCACGCAGAATTGGCAGGCCAAAGAATAGATGGCGCAAACAAGTGGATGATGAGATGACAAGGCGCGGTATTCCAAAAAGCGAAGCACGAAACAGAGAGAATTGGAGATCTTTTCTTAGTTCGATATATGGAACAAATGTTCTGTAATGGGCCAGTAAGTAAGTAAGGGTGAGGTATCGGAAGGAGTGAACATAATATTACGATAGCCAAAATTTGAACCAAATCGACTGATCCGCTCGAGTGTTATTGTGCCAGGCAGACGGACGGACATGTCTAAATCAACTCAAAATTGTCTGAATCGGATTTCACAAATGACATCATAGAAAATACCTGACGTAAAGATGGTACAATCACCTGTAGACGTACGATCTCAATGCCTTCTGCAGGGGGTAGAACACAGGAGAAGTAGAGATTAATTAGTTTCGGAGATATCACACCTCCTTGGCGAACTCCCTGTT
This sequence comes from Musca autumnalis, assembly GCF_047663935.1. NCBI lineage: Eukaryota > Metazoa > Arthropoda > Insecta > Diptera > Muscidae > Musca > Musca autumnalis. Next base: position 324,482,352 of record NW_027411644.1, read on the forward strand.
TCATTCTACGGAACCGCGGTATCTTGTTCCTGAGTTCCACATACTACCGGCGTATAATAAAGTTAGTTAAATCAACTCAAAATTGTCTGAATCGGATTTCACAAATGACATCATAGAAAATACCTGACGTAAAGATGGTACAATCACCTGTAGACGTACGATCTCAATGCCTTCTGCAGGGGGTAGAACACAGGAGAAGTAGAGATTAATTAGTTTCGGAGATATCACACCTCCTTGGCGAACTCCCTGTTTCATTCTACGGAACCGCGGTATCTTGTTCCTGAGTTCCACATACTACCGGCGTATAATAAAGTTAGTTAACCTCTCCCTAGACACCAACACCACCATGCCCTATTCCAGACTTCGGGCACGATGTTGGTGGCTAGCGACACGTTGAGAACTTTGGTGAGATACCCAACTCTTCGCCTATCCATTTGTTTTAGCATTAACATGGAGATTACGTCGGGGCCCAACGTAAATTATGGTAGTTCTTCCTCGGCAGGAAGATATACATATATGCGATGCAGTACTCTTCTCTTCGCCCTATCACTTCAAGGGTGCTCGACAAATTGTCGATTAAAATTACTTGCGCACCTCTTCGAATCAGTAAGCGTAGCATCGCAAACGTAACTAAGGCCTATTTTCCTTCAATCCAGGGCTCGGGAGTGACCTTTGTCCATAGTTTACTAAATCCGGCTCCAATGTTACAATTATACAGATGAGCCACTTGCGCTCACCGACTATCCGATTAATTTCAAGTGGCAGCTCCATATCACTGAGGTCACTAAGATTGGCTCATTTACTAATTCCGCCGACTCTGCTGGGAAATTTGGTATCATTTAGGATAGATATTCCACCTGCTGCAGTAATTATGATGTTTCAGAACGTCTTCTCTGTTACCCGAACATTAGAATGGTTGAGGAGATCTCCGAAGCGGTGATCTAGTGAACTCTCCAAAACTAGGCCAGTTAGCTTTCCCATGATTGATGGAAGTGCCGTATTCAGAGGTGATGATGTTGGGCAGTCAGTTGATGGAGACAATTATGGGGAGATGGTCTGATCCAAGAGAAATATCGGATTGCCAGATAGCGCCAAGGTGGCACGATGGTTAAATCAGACTAAGTGTGGCACTTTCTTTCAATTCTGGTGGGGGGCGTCCTTTTTGACCGTGCAGTATACTCAGCTAACACTATACCTCTCTCTACCTCTACCGAATGCTATAACTGACAATGAGAATTAAAGTCCTCTAAGACCAGCCGGTAATGATCAAAAGGAATAGATTAAGCAACCATACTTCAGCCGTTATTCACCTGACTGATACCCGAATATATTCAATTTACGTCTCATTAGAGCCTGGCTCAAGCGAGATAGGTCTGTGTTGAGATAATTTGGAGTATATTTATTCGATGTTAGTATTGGGAGCCACCGTGGTGCAGTGGCAAGTACGTCCGCCTTGCAACCAGAAGGTCTGCGGTTTAATCAACGACTAGACCCACGTCGTTCTGGGTTGTTCCATAAACGAAATAAATCTTCAAAAAGGACTTTCGTAGATAGAATAAGCTATTTGAACAAGAATTTTTCTAAAGGTCTTCTACAGAACATTGACCTTCAATAAAGATTCTATGTTCCTTTCATAAGCTCTTCTATGGACAGTTAAAGAATGTGTTCTGTAGATATAAGATCTTTCAAAGGATTTTTCGATGAGAGAAGACCTTTCAGAAGGTGTTATATATACAGAATAACTGTCAGAAGTTCTTCTATAGACAGAAGACCTGTCAGAAGTACTTCTATAGATAGAAGATTTTTCAGAGGTTCTTCTATATGCACAAGACTATATTAGATCTCCTACAGAGAAAATTCCTTTCAGGAGATCTTGTGAAAACAGAAAACTTTTCAAAAGATTATAAGCTTTTCTATAAAAAGAAAAGTTTCCAGAAGTTATTTTACAGAACCTTTAGAAAGATGTGCATTTATAAGGTCTTCTACAGAGAAAATAACTTTCAGAAAGTCTTGAGTTAAAGTCATAAATTTGCAACAGATGATGGAAATCCTATAAATCTTAAGGCAATGAAACTGATGTGAGCCAAAAAAATAAAAATAATATTAAAATTATATTTCAGGGGGTCTTGAGTCTAGAATTTTCTCTTAGCAATTTTCCTTTAAACAAATTTCAAAATTTAATAATCATCCTTAACTTTTATCCCCTGCCTCCTTTCAGTTGTCTGCGGCGGTGAGTTAAATATCGATGACAATGAAGGTCGCCTGGAGTCGCCCAACTATCCTCTGGAATATCTGCCCAACAAGGAATGCATATGGAAGATTACCGTACCCAAGGGTTATCAAGTCGCCTTGAAATTCCAATCTTTTGAGGTGGAAAACCATGATAATTGTGTCTATGACTTCGTCGAAATTAGGGATGGTCCCACCCAAGATTCCCCCTTGATTGGTGTATTTTGTGGTTACAAGCCACCACCAAACATGAAGTAAGTGGAAACTCATTTCTTCTCAAAAACACAAAGGACTTCACTAAATGTCTTCTTGTTTTCAGATCCACTGGCGATACAATGTTTGTGAAATTCGTTTCGGACACCTCAGTACAGAAGCCTGGTTTCTCGGCCACATTCATGAAAGAGGTTGACGAGTGTGAAACACAAAATCATGGCTGCGAGCATGAATGCATTAACACGCTGGGTGGCTATGAGTGTGCCTGTCACATTGGCTATGAACTGCACAGCGACAAGAAACATTGTGAAGATGCGTGTGGTGGCGTCATTGAGTATCCCAATGGCACCATCACCTCACCCTCATTCCCCGACACATATCCCTTCCTCAAGGATTGCATTTGGGAGATTATTGCACCACCCAAACATAAAATCTCTTTGAATTTTACCCACTTTGATTTGGAGGGTGCCACTCACCATCAATCGGAATGTGGTTATGACAAGGTGACGATTTATTCTAAACTCAGTGAGAATCGTTTGAAAAAGATTGGTACCTATTGTGGCAGTTCAATACCACCCACGGCCACCTCGGAGGGCAATGCATTGCGTGTGGAATTCCATTCGGACAAGTCGATACAGAAATCCGGATTTGCGGCAGTATTCTTTACCGACATCGATGAGTGTGCCATTAACAATGGTGGGTGTCAGCATGAGTGTCGCAATACCATAGGTTCGTATGTGTGTTCGTGTCACAATGGTTATTCGCTGCATGAAAATGGTCATGACTGCAAGGAAGGTGAATGCAAACATGAAATTTCAGCTCCATTTGGTACTATTTATAGTCCCAACTATCCTGATTTATATCCGCCAAATGCCGATTGTGTGTGGCATTTTTCAACAACGCCGGGGCATCGTATTAAATTGATATTCAATGAATTTAAGGTGGAGTCGCATCAGGTAAGAATTTGGGGATATATGTACATACATATCGACATAGAAACAAGATAATAACGAGCGAGTATTGTTTTCATTTCAAATTTTAGGAATGTGCCTATGACAATGTGGCAATATATGATGGTGATTCGGAAAGCAGCTCCCTATTGGGTCGTTTCTGTGGCGAAAAAATACCCTATCCAATTTCCTCGTCCACAAATCAACTATATATGGTACTTAAAACGGATAAAAATAAACAGCATAGTGGTTTTACGGCTGTCCATTCAACATGTGAGTATTTTGGGTGTAGGAAAGCGTTTAAATGATTTGAGTTATGATAACTAATGTCGTGTTTTGTTTTTCCTTTTTTGGTTCAGCTTGTGGTGGTTATTTAAGTGCCACAAATCAAATCCAACAATTCTATTCTCATTCACGTTTTGGCAATCTGAACTATGACACCAACATGGACTGTGAATGGACCATACAAGCCCCACCCAACAGTTATGTTAACTTAATATTTTTAACTTTCGATTTGGAGAGCAGCGAGAATTGCACTTATGATTATGTCCAGGTATTTTCGGGCATGGAGGACACCAGTGGACCAATGTATGGACAATATTGTGGAAATACGGTAAGTGAAAAAGTTCATTGATTTAACTAAACAGATGTATAAAGGTTCAATACCTAACATAGCATATTTTGATGGAGGTTAAATTCTTTGAATAATGCTGTCACATGTCTGTATATTTGAGCTATCTGGGACTTATATGACAGGCAATCCATAGGATCACATACATCTGAACGAAAAATCGGGCTTCTAGATGAGAGTAGCTTCCATGTCCTTCTGGGATGTTCTCTACACAGAAGAACTTATTTCGGGGAACATTTTTTCAGAAGGGGTTTCATGGAATACCTTTTAAATTTGGTTTCTATAGACAGAAGAACTATCAACAAGCATTCTGTATAGAAACATAAAGAAACCTTTCAGAAGGTCTTCTACATATAGAAGGTCATTAATTACGTCTTCTTTAGACCGAAAAGAAATTCTAAAGAGACAAAAGAGCTTTTTCTAAAAACATCGGACCGAACTTTCCAGGGATCTTCTAAAGATAGAAAACCTTTTAAAGGTCATATGGACGTACGAGTTTTTATAGATAGGAAACCTTTCGGAATGTTTTCTGAAGCCGGAAAACCTATCAAAATCATAAAGTCACATAAGGACACAAGATTTTTTTGAAAGTTTCATCTGTGGAACGAAATAGCCTTTTGCAATGTCTTCTACACAGAAAAGAGTTTTCAGACCGTCGTCTGTAGGTTCTGGCAAAACAAAACGATGGTATTTTATAGACAGAAGTGCATTTGGAAGATCTTCTACACAGAACATATCTTTCAGAAAGTTCTCCGAAGACTTCTCACGGTGCTCTTGAAGCAAATTTAAATGGAACGAGCTTACACCTGGGAAGTTTTTTCGGATTCTGAAACTACAATGTTTATAGATGAGACAGATCAAAAAACTAACAAGTAAAAAAGTATCAGTTGGCTTTGCCGACAGAGATATACCCTCATTTACGCACAGAAAGAATGTATTTAGGGTCTTTTCAGAACTTTGTGGAACCTTTTTGGACATTTGAGCTTTCCGAAAAAATGTGGATTAGGATTTAAGTTCAAAAGTTTTGCGGAGGAGGGAATGGATCGACATAGTGCATTACGGAAGTGGATCTTATAACATGGCTGTACATCATCGGATCTCCGAACAGACCCTAAACTACACTTGGACACAAATGTTGAACTTTTGTGGGGGAACATTTTTGAACTTTTGTGGGGGAGGTACCTGAAGGAGTGAACCGTTATGGCTTATCTTCCAACTTAAACTAAGTTTGGGCAAAATATTATGAATGCCAAATGGATCGGATCGGTAGATCCCTTGGAGAGTTATCCTGCGCTCCAACCACTACATAGGGGTTTTTGAACCTTTCAGGCTATTTTCTCAGGAAGTAAGGTTTTGCCTCTGATGAAACTTATACTGCCGTATGGGGGGCCGTGCTACAACAAATTCAGAGCAATTCGAGAGCAGGTCCTAAACTGAACTTTTTCGAAATTTTGTGTGGGAGGTACCCGAAGGCGTTGACCGATTGAGTCCATATTGGAACCTCATCTATGAAACTTCACGATGTGGACCAAATCGGTTACTCCCTTCAAGAGTTATCATGCGCACAAATTTTCCGAACATTTTCGAACTTAAACTAAGTTTGGACAAAATATTGCGAAAGCCAAATCGTTAGCATAAATGCTGTGGGTATAAAAAATCGCCGGAGCGCATTTTAAAAAAATCTCGATTCATGTTGGCATTTTTAAGGGTTTTTTAGGTTTTCACGATTTTGCTTGGAAACCGCAAGTCATATCGGTATGGGACTAAAGAAAATGTTTTAGCAGTGAAAATTCTATACAAGATTGACCTTTATGGTATTTTCGTATGTTTTACCGTTTTTGAGATATAGAAGTTCAGATCGATCATTCAGATTTTTCTCAAGTCTTCAGGATTTTGCTTGAGACTTGCGGTTGTCTTATCGGAATGGGACTAAAAAAATGTTGTAGCTGTGAAAATTCTCTGCAAGATTGGCTTTGGTATTTTTTTCCTATGTTGTACCATTTTTTAGATATATAAGTTTATGTTTAGAAATTGCAGTCATGACGCTGTTTTATAAGGAGACAGACAGTCAATGCATTGTGCCAATTTGAACTTCTATATCTCAAAAACGGTAACGCCAACGAAAATAGGATAAGGGCCAATCTTGTAGAGAATTTTCATAGCTACAACATTTATTTAGTCCCATTCCGATAAGACAACCGCAAGTCTCAAGCAAAATCCTGAAGACTTGAGAAAAATCTGAATGATCGATCTGAACTTCTATATCTCAAAAACGGTAAAACCTTGCGCTTTCCAAGCAAAATCGTGAAATCCTAAAAAACCCTTAAAAATGTCAACTTGAATCGCGATTTTTTTTAAAAAGCGCTCCGGCGATTTTGTTTTGTTTTTGATTTTACTCATGTGCCACCGTGGTGCAATGGTATGCACACCCGCCTTGCACGCTTAAGGTGGTGGGTTCGATTCCCCGGTCAGGTAACATCAAAACTTTTCAACGGTGGCAAAATATCCCTCAGTAATGTTGTTATGAATGTCCGTCCGTCCGTCTGTCCATGTATTTTTGTTCGCAACATACTTAATATACAATTGTTCCACAAACATCCCAGATGGGACAAAGGAGACTTCTCTCATTATCAATGAGTGCACCCCGATTCATATTAGCTCAATGATATGGGACCTACTGTTTACTGCCGAGAAGAGAAGTTTTACATGGCTAAAATACTCAGGAAAGGTCACTGAGGGGTATTTTGCCAACGTTAAAAATTTGATGTTGCTTCGCCTGGGAATTAAACCCACGACCTTTAGCGTGCAATGCGGGTGTGCATACTATTGCACACAGTGGCACCAAACATACAGGACGCATTATATGTCCGATTCAGCTGAGAATTTGGGAATATAATTTTTTAGCCATAGGAAGAACCCTATTGCTTTTGGTGAAAACCGGTTCAGATTTGGATATAGCTCCCATATATATTTTCGGCCGATATCCCGTATTTGCTGTACCAAACACGCTATATATGTCAGATTCGATCTAGAAATAAATGTGGCAAATTGTATCGCAATCGGTTAAGATTCGGATATAGCTCCCATATATATTTTCGGCCGATTTCAAGTATTTGCTGCACAAAACACGCTATATAAGTCCGATTTAGAAGAAATTTGGAATGTGTGACGGAATTTGGTCCAGAAATAAGTGTGCCAGATTTCGGCATAGCTCCCAATATATATTTTACATATTCACAGTGGTGTAGAGTATCATATAGTCAGATCCGACCGACTTCTATTTGGCACAAGTCAATTACTATAAGCTCGATTTATCAATAAGCCCCTAGCCCGCGTCTCTTTTTTAGGCAGCTATAAAATAATGCGTATGAAGAGGCCTTCAATAGCCAGGATAAAATGGAAGAACTACTGTTCAAAGACACCTGTAGGTAGAAGACTTTTCGGAGACCTTATTTAGACTTAAGACCTTTCAAAAATCGTCTCTTGACAGAAGTTCTATAAAAAGAAAAATACAGAAAACCTGTCGGTAGACCTACTGAGGACAGTTCCTAAGGAACGCGAAGAAATACCTTTTTGCAGTCTTTCTTCGTTCTACTTAGTAAATTCTTTATCCAAGTGGCAGGTATTATCAACACTTCTGGAGTTCCTTACATGCCACTCTTATGAAACGGCTGGTCGCCAAAGTACTAGTTTAGTTTGCCGTGGATGTATATATAATAACCTACAATACTCTTATATACATCAAAAATTAATATATGAGCATTTTTATACCCTACACCACTATGTGGTAAGGGGTATTATGTGTTAGTGCATTTGTATGTAACATACAAAAGGAAGCGAGATAGACCCATAGTTCCTTCTAGGGATATACATAGAATCACTTTCTGAGTCGATTTATGCATGTCCGTCCGTCCGTCCGTCCGTTCGCAACATACAGGTCGCATTTGTTGACCGATTTCGCTGAAAATTGGGGAATACCATTTTTTTAGCCGTCGGAAGATCAAGTTCGAAGATGGGATATATCGGTCCACGTTTTGGTATAGCCCCCATATAACGGTACCCCCCGATTTACGGTATTTTGACGTTTTCAGCTACATTTTCAGACCGATTTGGCTATAATTTGACTTTTAGGGTTCTTAAGTGTCAATAAACTTATATAACAAAACTTGTGGACATAGGTCCACGTTTTGGTATAGCCCCCATATAACGGTACCCCCCGATTTGCGGTATTTTGACGTTTTTAGCTACATTTTCAGACCGATTTGGCTATAACTTGACATTAAGGGTTCTTAAGTATCAATAAACTTATATAACAAAAGTTGTGGACATAGGTCCACGTTTTGGTATAGCCCCCATATAACGGTACCCCCCAATTTACGGTATTTGGACGTTTTTAGCTACATTTTCAGACCGATGTAGCTATAATTTAACATTTAGGGTTCTTAAGTGTCAATAAACTTATATAACAAAAGTTGTGGACATAGGTCCCCGTTTTGGTATAGCCCCCATATAACGGTGCCCCCCGATTTACGGTGTTTTGATGCTTTTAGCTACATTTTCAGACCGATATAGCTATAATTTGACATTTAGGGTTCTTAAGTGTCAATAAACTTATATAGCAAAAGTTGTGGACATAGGTCCACGTTTTGGTATAGCCCCCATATAACGGTACCCTCCGATTTGCGGTATTTTGACGTTTTTAGCTACATTTTCAGACCGATGTAGCTATAATTTGACATTTAGGGTTCTTAAATGTCAATAAACTTATATAACAAAAGTTGTGGACATAGGTCCACGTTTCGGTATAGCCCCCATATAACGGTACCCCCCGATTTACGGTATTTTGACAGTTTTAGCTACATTTTCAGACCGAATTAGCTATATTTTGACACTTAGGGTTCTTAAGTGTCAATAAACTTATATAAACAAACTTGTGGACATAGGTCCACGTTTTGGTATAGCCCCCATATAACGGTACCCCCGATTTGCGGTGTTTTGACGTTTGTAGCGACATTTTCTGACCGATGTAGCTATAATTTGACATTTAAAGTTCTTAAATGTCAATAAACTTATATGACAAAACTTGTGGACATACATAGGTCCACGTTTTGGTATAGCCCCCATATAACGGTTCATTTAAGTTCATATTTTCGTATAGCCCAGATACCTCCGAACTAGCTGTTAATGACATTTGAAGTTCCCACGTTATGTACCGATTTTCGATATTTTGAAGATTCTAGCTAAATTTTTTAACCGAATTAGGAGATATTTGACATTAAAGGCTCCCATCAAAAACTGTCAACATAGGTCCATGTTTTATTATAACTTCTATATAACAGTACCTCCCAATTTCTAGCCCACCAAAAATTGTCAGCATACATAGTTAGATATAGGCACCTTAAAAAAGGGCCTCCCGAATGAAGCATAAATGTACATAAACATTATCTGACAGTTTAACGTACCCACTTAAAGTTGGGGACAGGAATGAAAAGTAATTATTCCATTTTAGTTCAGAATATTTTATGGTGGAGGGTATGAAAAGTTCGGCCCGGCCGAACTTAATGCTTTTTTACTCGTTTCCAATAAGATATTCCTAAATATGTCTTTGGACGTTTCGACAGCCCTATCAGATGTCAACAATGAAATGTTTTAAGGGATGTTACTGCAAAAAAAACTCTGATCATGTTGCATTTCATCTTTCGCCTTTACCCTGCCTTACTCACTGCCTTGTACTTTAAATTAATTTCCCTAAATAAATATATACCCCATTTTATCTTATTCGTATTTTAATAATTGTTTTTTTATTTATTTGTTAGATACCTCAAGACATCATCTCCCTGACCGATTCTCTCTTGGTGCGTTTCAAAACCGATGGCAGTGTTGATTACAAAGGTTTCTCGGCTTCATATGTGGCTGTGAATCCCTTCGATAATAGTGAAGAGGATGAGGAAGAAGGCAACTCGTATAGTGCTGAAATTGCCACAGCATTCCCCGGTGCCCTGAGACACATTTACAAGGAGGACATATCCCAGGAAACGGACGATAACAATGAATTCAATGAAAATCAATTACTGATCAATAATCAATACTACAATCGCAATCGATATCAAAATAGATATTATTATTAGAAAAAAAAACAGCAACAACAATATCATGGAAATTACATCAAAACTAAACACACACAAAAATACAAATAAACTTCGTAAATCTAATTATAATTGAAAAAACTACATACATTAGTACATACAACGTACATATATTTGAAACTTAAAAAGCAAACAAAGCAAAAAGAACACACTTTGACAATATAAAAATGACTTTCATTGAAATTGTTTTTCATGCATTTTTTTTAAACGAATACCAAAAACTAATTTAGAACTTAAAATAAATAATAATTTAATTTTTAAAGAAAGAAACAAGAAAAACAGAACATATTCATTTACATACATACAAACAAACATATTTAATGTTAAGCATATCATCTTAGTAAAGTGGAATGTGGACAAAACAAATGACATATAAAGACCGACTGACAACTTCTTTGGACCCTAGACATTTTTGGACTAAATGTTATTAGAAATTAAGTAAGAGAGATAAAATAAACAAAAAAATTAAATTCTAACTTTGAACTGATAAACGTTAAAAGTTTAAAAGCGATCTGTTTCTTATACATGTGTACGTAAATTTACATATACATTTATTACATATACATATGGGGATTTCTGAGTGAAATCGGACACTTTTTCAAGATGAGGTTTTTGATTTCCTTTATTTTTTGCTGTGGCGATGCTGCTGATTAACGAAACATTTTAGTATATTTTCAAATTTTTTTTGACTAACGGTTCCAGAGATATCGCGCCTTGAAAAAGTCAAATTCTGTAAAAACTACATGCAAAGAAATACTCACAACTTCTTTAATATTGGTCCAAATGGGACCATCTTTTTTTTGATTTGTTTGTTTTTTTATCAGCTATCGAAAGAAGTATTTAAAAGAAAAATGCACAGTGGGCTTCAATGCAATTTTCGGGATATAATATTTAAAATCAATTTTTAAACACGATTGCACCCTTCGATTTTTTAAAAAAAAATTTATGTTAAACTACGTTCAATTACAAAAATTTTAAGCCCTATGCGGTAATGGGATTCGGACGATTACTATTTTTTCTGAATTTTTTAAAATTTGTCAATACAATTTTTCCTTTATACCTTTGTCCAAAATTTATTATTTTATTAAAAAAATTAAAAGTTTCATTTATAAATATTTGTTTTGATTTTATATTTATGAATTTATCTCAAACATCTTAAAACCTGCGTCATTTTTCGATTTTGAAAATGCATCAGCGAAAATTCCATTAAAGTCCACTGTGGATTTTTTTTGCATTTTTTATGATAAATATATAAAATATAATGATAAATATGTACTCTTAGCTTCAAAAATACAGGAAATACAAATTTTGGACAAAGGTATTAAGGAAAAATTGTATTTACAAATTTTAAAAAATTCAGAAAAAATAGTAATCGTCCGAATCCCATTACCACATAGGGCTTAAAATTTTTGTAATTGAACGTAGTTTATCATAAAATTTTTTTGAAAAAATCGAAGGGTGCAATCGTGTTTAAAAATTGATTTTAAATATTAAATCCCGAAAATTGCATTGAAGCCCACTGTGCATTTTTCTTTTAAATATTTCTTTCGATAGCTGATAAAGAAACAAACAAATCAAAAAAAAGATGGTCCCATTTGGACCAATATTAAAGAACTTATGAGTATTTATTTCAACATAGTTCTTTAAAAATGCGATAATTTCAATGGGCGATATCTCTGTACCGTTGGTCAAAAAATAATTTTAAAATATACTAAAATGTTCTGTTGACTAGTAGCATGAATTGAACCAAAAACAATTGAAATCAAAAATTACTTTTCTCCGAACTGTCCGATTTCACTTGGAATTCCCCATATACAGAAATAAAATATTAAACACAAATTTAATCATTAATTATTTAGTAATTATTACGATTTACTTACTTAAAACACAAATAAAATAACTTTATTTACAATATTTTACTTTAAATAAGTTTAACATTTTAAAATTATAATAAAAAACATTTTTTGACTGTTTTCAAGAATATTTTGTGTTTACACGTTTTTGTTTCTTACTGATAAAATGATGTATTCAATATGTGGGAATAATTTTATTTTTTTTCATATTATGTACAATTGTTTTTGTCACATCAACGAATTTTGCTACAACAACAATTGGCAACAATTCTGTTCCTGATCCTTTATTTGTTTTCGCCGCCCATAGGATACTTACTTACTTAGCAGGCCCATTACAGAACATTTGTTCCATAGACCGAACTAAGAAAAGATCTCCAATTCTTTCTGTTTAGTGCTTCGCTTTCTGGAATACTGCGCTTGTCATCTCTTCATCCACTTGTTTGCGCCTATCAATTCTGCGTGCACCGCCATGTGGCTCGTATTTATACGCCTTATTAGCGGGTTCATCATCGCTCATTCTTATTATATGGCCTAGCCAACGCCATCGCTGCATCTCGATACTTTTAACTATATTGATGTCGTTGTATAGTAGATGCAGCTCGTGGTTCATACGACGTCAACGCAGATTGGTCCGTAGATCTTTCGAAGAATTTTTCTCTCAAACACGGCAAGCACTGCCTTACCTGCTTGCGCAAGTATCCAGGCTTCGGAACCATACATCAGCACTGGTAGTATCAGTGTTTTGTGAAGCGTTATTTTTGTTTGACGAGTTGTGGCTTTGTTTTTGAAATGCTTATTTAAGCCAAAGTAGCATATGTTGGCCAATACAATTCTTCTTTTTATTTCACAACTGATGTCGTTTGTTGTGTTTACGAAGTCTTTCACTACCTCAAAATTAGAGGAACCAACTTCAACAGTTGGTCCGACCTCAATGGACGCTTGCACGTCGACACCGTCACTTTGGTCTTCTCGCCGTTTACCTCCAGACCCACTTTAGTAGATTCTCCTTCGACCTTCATAAAGGTATCGGTTACTTCTTTTACTGATCGTCCCATGATGTCTATATCATCAGCATAAGCAAGTAACATGTGGCTATCGGTGTAGATTGTACCACTTCTTTTGACGTTTACCTCTCGTATAACCTTTTCTAGCAGGATGTTGAAGAGATCACACGAAATGCTGTCTCCTTGTCTGAAACCTCTTTTGGTACAAAACTCTTCGGAGAGGTTATTTCCTATTTATACCCTACACCATCTTGTGGTAAGCGGTTTTATGTCTTTGTGCATTAGTTTGTAACATGCAAAAGGAAACGAAATAGACCCATAGTTCCTTTTAGGGTTATACATAGAATCACTTTCTCAGTCGATTTACGCATGTCCGTCTGTCTGTCCATGTATTTTTGTAAACAAAGTACAGGTCGCATTTATTGTCCGATTCGCATGAAAATTGGGGAAGATAGTTTTTTTGGCCAAAGACCGAACGCTACTTATTTTGGCAAAAATATAGCCCCCATATATATCTTCGCCCGATTTAATGCATTTGGTGCACGAAACACGCTATATATGTCCGATTTCAATGAAATTTGGAATGTGCGGCGGAATTTAGTCTAGAAATAAGTGTGCCAAATTATATAGAAATCGGTTCAGATTTGGATATAGCCCCCCATATATACTATGTTCGCCCGATTTAAGGCATTTGGTGCACGAAACACGCTATATATGTCCGATTTCAATTAAATTTGGAATGTGCGACTGTATTTACGTGTGTCAATTTATATAGAAATCGGTTCAATTTTGGATATAGCTCCCATATATATTCTCGGCCGATTTTAGGTATTTGATGCACGAAACGCGCTATATATGTACGATTTCAATAAAATTTGGAATGTTTACCGGGATTTGACCTAGTAATAAATGTGCTAAATTATATAGAAATCGGTTAAGATTTGGATATAGCTCCCTTATATATTCTCGGCCGATTTTGGGTATTTGATGCACGAAACGCGCTATATATGTTCAATGAAATTTGGAATGTGTTACGGTGGTTAGTCTAGAAATAACTGTGCCAAATCATATCGAAATCGGTTCAGATGTGGATATAGCACCCATATATATTTTCGACCGATTTGATGTATTTGATGCACGAAACACGCTATATATGTCCAATTTTGATGAAATTTGGACTACGTTACGGAATTTGGTCTACAAACAAATGTGAAAAATTATGTCGAAATCTGTTCTGATTTGAATTTAGCTTCCATATATATTTTACATGTTCACAGTGGTGTAGGGTATTATAGAGTCGGCCCCGCCCGACTTTGATCCTTTCCTTCCTAGTTCAACTGAAGATCTTGTGTCAGTTAGAGTCATTTTACAAAGCCGAATGAGCTTTGCGGGGATACCAAATTCAGACATGGCTTAGAATACCTTTGAACGTAGCGGGCTGTCGAAGGCTGCTTTATAATCAACAAAAAGGTGGTAGGTGTCGAACTGCATCTCTTGGGTCTTCTCCAGGATTTGCCGCAGGGCAAATAACTGGTCAATGGTGGACTTGCCAGGTCGAAAGCCGCATTGGTATGGTCCAATTACACTGTGCAGCAGCATTTGGGGGGGGGGGGGGGTGGACAAATTCTTTTGGAGATGAAAGCCCTTGATGAGTACACTAAGAAGCCAAAAGAAAATTTTCGCCATAGGTCACGTTTCTGAGATATCGCGCGATTAAGTTTTTGATTTTTTCCCTATAATACTTGGGAAAATAGCTGTATATCTCTGTTTGGCGTTGTTTTAGCTTCGTTTTGAGGTGACATGTCTTCAGTCAAATCGATTCGCGAATCTTTTTGTAGAACATTTCATTCTTCTAACTCAATGCCTTTCATGTCCTTTATTTCTATTCTATTTCTATTCTACAAAAATTTTGCTCAGAAGATGTTAGGTACGGTTCTCTTTGACAACTAATCGATTTTGTCCCGTTTTCATTGTCCTTTTTGACATTTAATCGGCTTTGGTTCAGAAATAAACTATGTTTTGTTTTTCTGTATATTCGTCATTGGTTACTTATAGGTATGTAGATATAACAATTGATTATTGCTTATGTAGAGATCTGGGGTGCTTCTGAAAAATTTACCACAAATAGCTATTGAAATGATGAACACGTTAATAACACATTTTCTGGGAGGATAGATCCGGTTATCTCAATTTTTTAACCGGATATTCCGGCACCCCAGATCTCTACATAAGCAATAATCAATTGTTATGTCTGCTATACGTATGCAGTAACCAATGACGAATATACAGAAAAATAAAACATAGTACATTTCTGAACCAAAACCGATTAAATGTCAAAAAGGACAGTGAAAACGGGGCAAAATCGATTAGTTGTCACAGAGAACCGTACCTAAAATCTTCTGAGCAACATTTTTGTAGAATATTTGTATGCTGAAAAATCTCATCTTGTGGTACTTTCACTACGGTTCAAGAAATAAAGGACGAAAAAGACATGAAAGGCATTGAGTTAAAGGAATGACATGTTCTACAAAAAGATTCGCCAATCGATTTGATTGAAGACATGTCACCTCAAAACGAAGCTACAACAACGCCAAACAGAGATATACAGCTATTTTCGCAAGTATTATAGGGAAAAATCAAAAACTTCATCGCGCGATATCTCAGAAACTTGTCCTATGGCGAAAATTTCCTTTTGGCTTCTTAGTATACTAACCAAGGGCTTTCATCTCCAAAAGTGATGTTCCACCCCCAGACTTTGAGTTCCATTTTGTGTCACAATGTGTTGGGCTGTTCATCTTACTCCTCATTCGTGGAATGGGCGCAGATAAAACTTTGCTTTTATACGGATTAAGGAACATCTCTCATCAACCGGAGTGAATCTAGTGATCAGGCTTTTTAGCCTCCGATTTACCAGATGACGCAATTTGTGACCATAAATGAATGCGTCATATTGTCATTATGTGGTACTCACCATCTGAAATCTGGATGAAAGGATACAAATATTGACGACGGGATACAACCTTGTCTAGCACAAGTACTGACCACAATCCGACAAATTGATTCTTTTCTGTTGTCACAAGTTGATGATATATCTTAGTTAAAATTTTCGGAAGACAAAATTCTAATTGGTTTCTAAGTTACGTAACTAATTGGTCAAATCTAAATTTAATTAGGTTTAGATCAGGATATAAAATCCAGAAACGACCATAAAATCGAAATTGGGCTTCTTAGTGTCGATGTGTACTAGAAACAAGTGGGAAAAGCGTTAAGTTCGGTCGGGCCGAACTTTTTATACCCTCCACCACAAATTTCAGTCATTTCGGTGGATTAATGTGGCCACAACCTTCAAAATACCGAAGTTCGGAAGGTACCGTTCTATGGGGGCTATATGATGGCGTGGACCTATACCTACAAATTTCTGGGGGAAAGTTTTATACGCCTAAAGAAGACTAAATACCAAATTTCAGCCATATCGGTGTGATAGTGAGGCTAAAACGTTCAAAATATCGAAAATCGGAAGATATTGTATCATGGGGGTTATATCAACACGTGGACCTATATAAAAATTTTATGGTAGAAATGTTTCTTAGCCTCTGGAAATACAATATACAAAGTTACAACCGATTCTTTGGTCAAATGGGTCTAATACATTCAAAATATATTAAAATGACGCGTACTTTATAAGGGGTCTTATGTGGGGACTATACCAAAACGTGGACCTATATAACCCAACTTTGGTAGGAATGTTTTTTTTTTTTTTTTTCTCTGAAGACACAAAATACCAAATTACAACCAATTCTGTAGTCAAATGGGTCTAATACATTCAAAATATATTAAAATGACGCGTACTTTATATGGGGCCTTATATGGGGGGTATACCAAAACGTGGACCTATTTAACCCAACTTTGGTAGGAATATTTTTTGGCCTCTGGAGACACAAAATACCAAATTACAACCAATTCGGTGGTCAAATGGGACAAATATCGTCAAATTTCCTTAAAACGACGACGCGTCACGCGTCACTTTGTATGGGGGCTATACGAAAGCGTGGACCTACATAGCCCGCTTTCAATACCAAAAGTCCTACGTAAATATAACATATTTTCCCAAAATTTCATCAACCTACGTCAATCCGTTCGGACGCTAGAGTGATTTCCACAGACGGACAGACGGACGGACATGGCTATATCGATGTAGAATTGCACTCTGATCAAGAATATATATACTTTGTGGGGTCTACAATGCTTATTTCGAGTAGTTACAAACGTAGTGACAAACTTAATATACCCCCATCCTATGGTGGAGGGTATAAATATAACGCTCAAAAGTGCTGCGCAGTGTAATTGATAGTGCCTTTTAATGAGGGCTACTAAATCAAAACGTGTTGCTTTCTCGACGAGAATCCCAAATGAAAACAAGTGAGCAAGGGCTATAGTCGGGACGGGGCCGACCATGTGATACCCTACACCACCACCCCTGTGCATAAACTTTTCACTGGTAAACATTTCTTTTAGGGAATATAATCCGACTACCACCAAAAATAATATGTCTCTTTCTCTCTGGGACCCCCATAATCAACCAAAATTTCGTGACCATCCGATTCAAATTACGACCTGTAGCTTGATTGCAAAAAATGGAAGAATTGGATGCATTACCGACTATTGTGGTATCTCCCTTCTTTGACCACCTTCGCCAACCTGCTTTACACCAAAGTAAAGGTAATATTTTCTTCTTCCATTGGCAGGCTTTGCCGTTGGAATACCCCTACTAGAAGCCGATATATTCACAAAGAATAAATCTTTGAATTTGTCTCCAAATGAGTTTTTCCCCATTCCGACCCCTACATATTATCCGACTATCACCAAAATCAATAGGCTTGTTCCTCTGTGGGGCCCCCATCTACCGCCAAAAATTTCGTCACTATCCGATCAAAATTCCAACTTGTAGCGTGATTACAAAAAATGGAAATATTTTGTATATTACTGAATTTTACAATATCTCGGTTTGCTCACTTACGCCAACATACTTTGCATCAATATAAACGAGATATTTTCCTCTTCCATTGACGGGTATTCCTTTTGGAGATATTCGCATAAAAAACGTTGACTTTTCTCCACATAAGCTTTTCGCTTAGTCCGACTCCTGAACATTATCCGACCATCACCAAACTAAATAGGCTTCTTCCTCTGTGGGACCCGCATCAACTCTCAAAAAATTCGTGACGATCCGATCAAAATTGCGACCTGTAGCGTGATTATAAAAAAATCGGAAAATGGGATGCATTATCTACTATTGCCATATCTCTGCTATTTGACTACCTACGACAACCTGCTTTACATCCTTGTAAAGGTGATATTTTCTACTTTCCTTGCCAGGTTTTGCTTTAGATATAGCTCTTAAAGAAACAGAGATATTGGCTTTGAAATAAAACGTTGACCTTTACGTTGACCCCAAATAAGTGTTTGCCCATTCAGACCCCTGAATATTATCCGACCATCATCAAAATCAATAGGCTTCTTTCTCTTTGGGACCCCCATTAACCCCCAAATTTTCGTGACGATCCGATCAAAATTGCGACCTGTAGCGTGATTTCCAAAAAAATGGAAAAATGGGATGTATTACCGACTATTACGATATCTCCGTTATTTGGTTACCTACGCCGACCTAGTTTACATCATTGTAAAGACGGGATCTTCTACTTTCAGAGTCAGACTTTGCTTTTGGAAAGTCCCCAACCAAAGCTGTGATATTCGTCAATATAATTAAAATCGCAAAAATGAAAATTGGGGTTTTATTTGCTACTATTGTAATATCTTCGTTGTTTGATCACCTACGAGCACCTGCTTTACATCATTAGAAAGGTGATATTTTCTACTTTCATTGTCGGGTTTTGCTTTTTGTATACCCCATATAGAAGCTGAGATATTCGCTTTGGACAAAAACGTTGTCATTTTATCCACCTAAGTTTTTTGCCCTTTCCGACCCCTAAATATTATCCGACCATCACCAAAATCAATAGACGTCTTCCCCTCCGGGACCCCTATCAACGTGCAAAATTTCGTGACGATCCGATCAAAATTGCGACCTGTAGCGTGATTACAAGGTTTAGATGGACAGACGGACGGACGGACGGACACATAGCCAGATCGACTCAGCTCGTCGAGACATTCATTTTGGTATATATAAGTATGGGTCTGCGACCATTATTTCGATGCGTTACAAACTTTTTGGCCAAAACCAACTTATAATACCCTCTCCACATAGTGGTGCAGGGTATAAAAATTGTGGCCATACTCTGTACATAAACTCACATTAAAGGTAGTTTATACACTCTGTTTCATGTCAAAAGCACATTTAAAATTGCTTTTTGTTACTTCAGTTTAGTCGATATCCGTGGAATAACCTCGTGAAAGTTTATATATCTTGGTTTGTAATTTTATGAAGTAACTTTCAACAAAAAGTTTGGCTTCGATAACGTACCGTTATAATTTTTTTAATTTTCTTTCAAAAATCCCAAAAGTTGTACGGTTTAAATTGTTTCATCGGAATAGCACATTTTTTAATAACATGAGTAAAAATGTAAATTTTGAATGCTACTGTTACAATTCTTTAAAATTGGAATAAATAAAAGCTATTTCAAGTTTAAAACGCTAAAATTGGTCGAACTATGACTTTAATACCGGGGAAATAAGACCTTATGAAAACTGTGGACTTTAATTGTCTATAATACGTCAACAATTTTGCATAAATTGACAGTTTCTTCTTAGTTTTATAAAAAAAAAAACTGAAGAAAAAGGAAGGAATGGTGTAAAGGAAGGAATGGATATCGACTAAACTGAAGTAGCAAAAAGCACTTTGAAATGTGCTATTGACATAAAACAGAGTGTATAGTTCAAGATCGTATGGAAGTTTTCCTTTTTTGTCGCAGATCTAGCATTTCGCGCACTGTGTTTCAATCATCAGCAGCCTAGCATAAGTACCCCGTTAATTTTGATTTGTTGGAAAGATTCTGTTAAAAGAACCTAACCGATTGTAGGGCGTTCTGAGGTTCTTTGGAATTAAGTATTCAAAATATTGAAAAGATTTCAGATTCTACAAATTAACAAATACCTGGCTAAACATAACAAAGCTAATAAATGTACCGTTATATAATAATTTTAGGGCGTATCTTAATTTATTACAAAAGATTTGTTTTGTAATATATTTTTTATTAAAATGCATTTATGTTTATTTATGTGCAATTTTTGTCTTATTAATTAATTCCACATTTATATTTAAGTTTTATGTCTGAACAAAATGAAAACATATTTATTAAATAAATAAATTAATAAAAATTTCAAATCAACAAAAGCATATGTATCTAAATCAGAAAGTTCAATATAAGAAAATTACAAAAAAATATATATCATGGGACAAAAAGCATACAAAATTTATATACACATCACATATTGCAATGGAAAACAATAATTAGATTTTAAGATATACGTACATAAATACATACATAAAAATATATTCAGTGAACTTTATATTAGAATTATATTTGAACTATAGGAAGTAAAGAAAGTACTTTAAATAGCAACAAAGTACTTTAAATTTTCGAAGAACATATTACAAATATTAGAATTTATTTTTCTCTTTAAATGGCAAAAAAAAAAAAAACGAAAAGAAGAATTGAAACGATTTTGCATTTAGAAATAAATTAATGAATGAATGAAATTATAATCAAATATTAATAATGAAATGTTATATAATAAATTAAAATACACCACAACTCACATAGCAAGTCAAAATAGATCAAAATCGAATCAAATTGAGACAACAAAAAATAATTAAAATATTTATACAACCTTTATCTCTTTTAGTTGAGTAATGTTAAAGAACACTAGTTTTGGTATAACTTAAAACATTAGCAATAGAAAAATTCGATTCGATTCGAGATTAGTGACAATTTTTCCAATTTAAACAAAGAAACGAATAAATTTAACTACACTTACAAAAACTAATTCCAAATGTTGTATTTGTTTTTTTAAAATATGGTCTCAAGATAAGGGATTGTAGAATTTGGGTAAATATATTTCGGAACAAACATTTTTTAATAAGTTTGTTTGTTTTTCAAACATTTGAATATTTCTATGAACTAAAATTAGTTAATAAAGTATTAGGTAATTTATATCAAGAACTCACGTAAAATGATTGGACTCGCTATTCTTCATTCGATTTTTTATTCCTTAACATCTTTATTTCCAGACGGGTTAGGTTAAAAACTTCTTCATCATCGTTGTGTGTTCTCCCTATAACCTAATCACGCTATCTGTATCTATTACCGGATTTCCATATTGTTATTTCGAGGGCTGCACGATAACGTTCTATCCTAGGCAACACTGTATGTTGTCAGGCGCCATTTAACATTTACATTGGAAAGTTCGCCATTTTTTAGCCTAAACGTACTCAGAACAGTTTGACATTCGACCATATCGCACATTTACACAAAGAACTCAAAAAATGCGTTTTCTGCGTTAGCAATTTCTATTGTTACGGACAACCCTCGTATTGTTGTTGCAGCATAAGATATGATAGTATGTTCGTTTTCCTCTTTAGTCCGACTCTGGCTTTATCTCCAGGACTAGGAATATGGCTTCGTAGCTTGGTTGTAACCACAACGCTACTGGAGTTAGTTGAGTAGGTTTGGCAGAGCAGGAGGCATCCGGTTGCAGTTCTGTTCTATAGCGATGCACTCATGTTCTTGGACCACACAGACGCCACATACATATCTGTCGTATTATATGTGGTCAACAAGGTCGGCTAGGGACTTGATGACCTTGTTCCTACATCTAAGCTTGTGGCAGATAGATGCGCAGACGACGTGAAGATGCCGTTGAATGTGACCCCTAGAATCTTGGGGTAGTTGGTGGTCGGAATGCTGCTGCCATCATCCATGACATTCAATTCCGTACTCAACTCTGCCGTCCATGCGGTGAACATAGTGACCGTAGGTTATGTGGCGGATATTTGCATATTAAATAGGAGTTTGGTCTTACACAAATGACATCAGGGAAGGTACCTAAGCCAAGATCGTATAAATAAGGAAAAATATAGGTATCACCCCACTGTATCACTCTACGGGCCTTCGGCCTTCTTGTTCCCGAATTCCACGTGCCAGTGATATCCACACAATTATAAAAGTTTATACAACGTTTCAAACATTGGCGCAGGGTATCGGCTCTATGTATTCAAACAGCCTTAAGTTCTTGAGAGTATCAAAGTCTTTTTATAAATCGAACACACCCAACACTGTCCTATCGCACAGATAATTTTGGTTGAGTCCTCGAATAATATGTATGTTGTAGTGCTGTGGTGTTTAAGGAATGCTGATTGATATATATTTCTGATGCTGGGGAGTAAAACCTCAAGAGTCTTTGCTACAGACGGCAAAATCTAAATCGGCATGTACGATTCACCTTTGCTGGCATTTTTGCCTGGCTAAAGTAGCGATATCACTCTGACCATTTTCCAGATTACAGGCATGATGTGGGTGACTAACCACATGTTCAGAGATTTCGTAAGATACTCAACTCACGGCCCATCCAGCTGTTTTAGCATTGCCCGATGGCATTTGCAACATCATCTCCTCGGCAGGAAGCAGTACTCTTTTCGAAGCATCATTTCTGCTACCCTAACATCACAAGGGTTGGCCAGTTCTCTGAAGCATTGATTGATGAACTCTGAAACTATATCAATTAGTTTTCCCAAAGCGCGGCGTTTAGAGGTGAGGGGAATGGTCGGGCCCAAGAGAAACGAGAGGTTGCCAGGAGACGTCATTTGTCAGGCCGGGTGACACGATGCCGAACTATGGCACTCTCCGCTAATTCTGGTAAGGGAGCACTCACTGACCGTTCAAAACGTAGAGCTATCAACCTGCATTAAATCTGGATGAAGAGCAGCATCCCTTCATCCGGTTGCAAGGCGGCGTTTGAACACTGTTCTATCGCGATGCACTCAGGTTCGTGGACCACACAGGCGCCGCATAGTGGTCAACGAGGGTTCTTTGGTTTCGCAACGTCATTCATTGTTGTTGTAGCAACGCAAATGTGTTCGATCGTGTATAAATAATACACGTTATCTGGTGGTTTCGACGTATCCAAAATCAAAAAATTCTGCAACTTGGACTGGTTGCGTCTATAAAGAGGCTGGTGAGTGGGGTTAGCTAGGCTAGACAATCCACATGCCGGCGTGTGTTGAGAGTCGTTGCATCAATTCGGTCCCATTACACATTGAGACGGCTGCATCGTACGGATTTTATCAGTGCTAAAACCACTCGTATTTGCCTTGGCAACTGGCGTTTTTCTATTGCCATGGATGTTGGTATGGTCCCCAAGGTGGGCATTCACACCGTAGCTCTGCAATGTCTGCGCGACTGCATCAGTGTGAAAGCTATCCAAGCTTACCTCATAGGTTCTTTGGTCTAGAGGTTCTCGTTTATATTTAATCATGGAGATACTAGATCATGGAGATCTCTTCTGACGTGGCGGAAGCATGTCCATTAAATCGTGACAGGGATGCTCACTGCGATAACACCCAAACAGGTACTACATCGACAACATCCTGTTGCCTTGATGCACCGGTAAATTCTTCATCCGTCTCATCATGAAGATGGGCTGCATTCTTGAAGATTTGAATATTTTTCCACAGCGCAGCGCTAACATTTGCATACCACGCTGGCGCCACATACAAATAACAATGGAAACTTAGAGGCCCCAGTTGCACGTGTTAACATATTCGGATTGTGCTCAAACTTTGGCAATCTTAAAATCTAACAAAACTAAACTCTTAGGGGGGTGCCGCATAAAAAAATCCGACATCGAGTTTTTCCTTTTGAGTTAAAGCCAGTCTAGTGAGCAGTGTGGCAGTAGATTTAGCGGTGGGTATATATAGCGGTTCAGATGGAAGAACTGCACTAGGTCAGCTATGTAGACATTTAACCTATCACAACCCTTATTCCGACGACGAAGAATCGGGCGACAAAATTGGAGATGTTCTGGCGCAGCAAGCAGCAACATATTTATCGCGGTAATCCTACGTGCGGCTAAGGCCAGAGCACGGAAGTACACCAATTCCCTATATCCACGACATCTCACAATTGTTGATGTGTGGTGGATGCGGATCTAGCAAACAGAACAGATCCATATTGGTCCGCGGTTCATCTCTATCCCGGCACGAACCAAAAGAGCTCGGAGCAGGCATGCCGCTCAGGTGCAAGTTGTGGTGTTTCCTCTTCTCGGAACACCCTTTCTGCTACACTAACATCGGAAGGGTTGACCAGTTCTCTGAAGCGTTGATTGGTGAACTCTCTGAAACTAGGCCAATTAGCTTTCCCATGATTGATGCTAGTGCGGTTTTCAGAGGTGAGAAATCCGGGCCGTTTGCAAATGAAGATGATTAGATGGTCTGATCCGAAAGATACGACCGATTGCCAGGAAACGTCATTGGTCATTGGTGTCACCTGGCACAATGGTTATGTCTCATTGACGTAGAGCTATGTATTGCTCAGACCAATTCCCCTCTGGTCATTACCTTGGACCGAATGCAACAACTCATGTCGAGCATTAATGTCTCTTAAGACCACTTGGTTATGACCTTTCAAAAGCGGGCTAATATTGGGCCTACACCTATTAATTGGCGGAATGTATACTTTACTCCCATATATTCAACGTACGGGTCTTTAGAGACAGGATCAAACGAGATGAGTTTGTATTCAATATGCAACAGAATTGCTAGTCCTCCACCTCCATTTTTAGTGTGATCTTTCCTCAGTACGATTTCTGACTGGAAGCTGTGTTCTCCCTGACATAATCTCTCACATGGCCAAGTCCATAGCAACCCCTGAGGTACAGGTGTCCGGACACAACCCCCAAAAAGGACTTTAAAAAAAATCAAAAAGATCCGAGAAAAGCTGTCAAACTGTACTTTTCAAAAAAATTGTGTGGGAGGTGAAATAATGAAATAATACGATGTGCAAAGTTTGGGCCAGTCAGAAACTTCCTGTGAGAGTTATGTTGCGGATTTGCAATTTTAGTTGGTGCCCTCATCTTTCTCGTAGCTTTTATGATATTATCTCAGGAAGTATGGAATGCCCGTCGTACCGTTGTAAAGAGGACCGTAAAGACAATCTGCTGAAAATTTTTCAAAACGAGTAGCTCTTAAACTTCACTTTTTCCGAAATTTTTCTGGGAGTTACCCGAAGGAGTGGAGCTATATAATCCATATTCGAACCCGATCTATATCTGAAAGCTCTCTTCGAGCGTTATCATCCATACCATTTTAGCACAAATTGTTGAACATTTGTGGGTGGCGTACCGAAAGAAATGGACCGATATGACTCATCTTCGAACTTAAACTAAGCTTGGACAAAATATTATGAATGCTAAATTTTTGAACCGATGCACAGAGTCCGATTTTCCGCAAAAACCTGGCCAAAACTCTAAAAAATGAATGGATTTTTACCTAACCTTTGGTTCTTATGTTTTTCGGCCCGCTGATTACATTTTTAATATTATTTAACCCTCAGGCGGTCATTTAAGGGGTCTTTTTGGTCCCTACTCCTATAAAATGTGATCTTATCGGATAAAAATATTCTACAAATTTGTTCGCCATCAATTTCTACTATAGGTCCTAGAATACACCAAAACCCTATATCTTACCGAAACTCCAGAAATATGCAAAATTATAGACACAAAAGGGGTCTTTTTGGTCCCTTTTTCTAAAAATCTTTAAAGTCTTTTATAAAATGTAATGGAATCGGATCAAACTATTCTAGAAATTTGTTCGCCATAAAATATTATAGGTCTTAGAATACACCAAAACTCTAAATTATAACCAAACGGCAGAAAGTGACCCTATCCTATATTCTGACATTCTGAATCAAAGAAAATCTGTACATATCTGCAAGACAAAATATCACATAAAAACGAAAAGTGCAAATATGTGCAGGATGTTTCGATGGAAATTGGTAAAAAAAACTCTTCCCTTTTTATGAAATGATTAGTTACTCAGTCCAACTCGATCTTACTCATATCTATTTTCATAATTTATTGTCAAAATTTATCTTGAAAAAAATTAACAAGTACGGACATCAATTATTAAAGAACGCACAATTCATTGGCGACACTGAACATCTTAAATACGTTTCACATACCTTTCATTACAATTACAAAAAGAAAATATTTAATAACCGTTGTTTATTTTGAATATTATCATAGATTTATAAACAACTTAAATATTGAAAAAAAAAGAAAAATTTAAATAGGGTCACTTCGACCTGCTTTTATACCCACTTATTAAACAAGAAATGTATAATATATTTTTTCATAACTTCACGCACTGGGATCCTATAAACAATATCTGACCCTTTTTAGTGTAAATTGATAAAAATTTTTCGATTTTTGGCCAGGTTTTTTGGAAAATCGGACACTGTGCGATGGGTTGCTTCGTTCGAAAGCGAGGCAGACAGTGGGTCGGATATGGCCAAATAGACTCAAAATTGTCTAAAACGAATTTCGTCCAAACATGTTTGGGGCCTAAACCCATTATTTCGTTGAGTCACATTTGTGTCGTATCTTTGTGAATATACCCTCCTTAGCCTACAGACTGAGTAAAAAAATCGAGCGATCTATGTATAATTAGCATTGTTTTTTCACCTCCCTAATTAAATGAATACAATAACAATCATTTACACATACATACTTACATATGTAAACGTCATGCTACAAACTCTCTTGGTCATTAAAAGTCAATCACTGGCATTATTAACCCACTCAATTCTAAGACATTACCGTAACATACATTAAGGCCACACAAAACAAAACACACAAAAGAATCTACATTTGATCATCCTCCCGAAAGAATCTTCACAAGTGTGGCGTGTCATTTAAAGATCCACTCCAGTTTCATTTTTATTAAAGGTGTCACTTAACGATGACAGCGATGGACAAGTCATAACATTACAACATCCTGTTTAATGGTATATTAATTATATTTTATTGCCTCCACCATTGACACGAGAATTAACTCGATCTGCGGAGATCATAATAAACCCTCTCACAGACACTCACTTAGCAACACCCAGTCATCAATCCTCAATTTTAACGGATTGACCACTTGCCTGATCGTTTAAATCGCCTTTAAAGCCCTAATTAGCCAAAGTATTATGCTTAACGAGCCTAGAAGATACGACGATGCGATGCTCCGGTGACGATGATGATGGCCAGCCACGCACCACCGTCATACCACACAAGTCTGGCTGCTGGCGGCAACCCTCGATCACTCAATGCTCTCTTATCATCTACCTGTTGTTCTTGTCTCATTGGCTACCTGTTGTTGTTACGGATGCTATGTGTGTTGGGCGTCTGGCTTTACTCTGATCGTGGCATGCAACGGCGCCGCAGCAAACAGAACTTCTCCCACACATTCGTGTTCAGAACAAATCACCATACATAGTGTTTGTTTGTGAGTCTGTGTTTTTGATCGTTCCGAGAGATGAGAATATCTGTCTTCTTCTTAATGGGTTCTTCTTATTTGCTTTTAATGTGTATTTCTTTGAACGAGCGAGCCTCTTTTTGGCGTTGCAATGCTTATGGGAATTATTGTTGTTATTCTGTTTTCTCCATCTATGGTTCCATGCCATGGCCTGACTAAAGGCACGTGTTATTTCGGTTGCTTAAAGATACAAGCTCAGCAGAGAAACACACACGTAACGTAATAAGTTATGATCGCATGAAAGACGGCCACAAATTCTCCAGAGTAGCTTTTGATACACTGAGAAGGTTGTTTCAAAACTAATTGTCTAAATTTTTGCAATGGTCTTTGTCTCCTCCTCACATAGCAACAGTAATCGACATCGAGCTCAGACCCAGTTAAGGGTCTTATATACCGCTGTACCATGATGACCCTTATACAAATTCTTTTCTCCGCGTTGTTACGTAGACGTTGGAAGAAGTTCTACGGCTGATATAACCGGCCAGATAAGCTTCGAGTTTATTCTGCCATTCGTGATCTGTGGACAAAAATCGAAATCTGTATGGCGACAAACTTGATTGCGATTGAAATACATATTCTCTAAACACATTAAATTTTCAATATCCAGTATTATTTTTGCGAATTTACAGCGGTAATATGTCAAGTCGAATAAGTTGAGATTTGTATGTGGTGCCTTAAAAACGAAAAATAGATCCGCAAAGCATTCGTATCTTATGATTGAAATTATAAAAAATTGAAGAGATAAATGTACAATTCCCAAAATGGAAACTATTGTTCATGGCATTGACAATATTCCGTAAAAAAAAACAAATTCATAACTCGTTTTCTTACTTCTTTAACAATAAATTTTTTGTACATGACTGTTTGTGCTATTTTTTTTAATATCATTACTATAAATTTATGTTGAGTTTTACTAATGTTGGACCCGTAAGGGCAAGTCCATATTTTTTTAAATACAGGGGAAAGTCTCTAGTTGACTATAAAAAAATTCCATCTGCCCCATCTGGCACACTGTAAGTTATTCCCGTTATACCACTCCTATAAAATCACCAAAATTCCGAAAATCTAGATGTACGTTTATATGGGAGCTATACCTAAACGGGGACCTATATTGCAATTTTTTTGCAATGAGGTATGTTGTTCCCTCAGAACTCAAAAAGCAAAATTACAGTCAAATCGGTTGGAAAATTTGGATAAATTCGTCAAAATACCGAATATCGGGAGGTACCTTTATATGGGAGCTATACCTAAACTTGGACATATATTGAACATTTTGTGCACGGAAGTATGGTGTTCCCTCCGAAGTCAAACTACCAAATTACAGCCAACTCGGATAGAAAATCTGGCTAAAATCGTCAAAATACCGAATATCGGGAGGAACGTTTATATGGGACCTATATCTAAACTTGGACTTATAATGAACATTTGTTGCAAGAAGGTATCTTCTTCCCTCAGAACACAAAATGCAAAATTACAGGCAAATCGATTGGAAAATTTGGCTAAAATCGTCAAAATATAAAAAATCGGGCGGTAGCTTTATATGGGGGCTACAAATAAATTTGGACCTACATCCATTAACATGTGTTCTCTCTTTTGTGCTCGTTGTAAAACTATGTTTAAAATTTTGAGGCGGTAGCTCAATTAGAACTATTTTTAGCACTCTTTTCCATACAAGTGCGACCACTGGGCAGTGGCACATTGGGTTTTGTACATATGTCTCTATTGTAATACGAGGGCTGAACGATAACTATCTGGCCTAACAATGAAAACGAGAATATTTACCATCAAAAACGATTTTATTGTTTTCTTAAGTAGTCTCCAGCATGATTTATACACTATTTCGTGTGTTCAAACCTATTGGGGAAGCACTTTTTCCACTCCGATTGAGTCACCTCCAAAACATGGTTTTAACGCTTTTACAGCATCTTCAGGCAACAAAAATCGTTGTGCTGGAATCAAATGAAGTATTTGCATCCCCAGTCAGGGCTGTAGGACGGATGACCCATCAATTCCACGTGTTGTCCGGTCAAACAGGCGCTGGTTTGAATGGATGTGTGAGAGCCCATATTGTCATGATGCAGAATGATTTGTCTTCTCTTGTTAGTTTTTCGAACTTCTCAGGAGACTTCAGGCAAACAAATTATAGTGTACCACTCAGAATTAACCGTTCTGTATTTCTCAAGCCGTATATTCGCCACACGGTCAGTTTTTCTGAAGAAACAGGCAACATTTTGCTTCGAAGTGCTTCTTACATGAACAACTTTCGTTTGATTTGGTTAGCTTTCAAAGACCCAAACGACCGATTCCGGCTTTGTTTCAAGCTCCTAAGCATAGATCCCAAATTCGTCGTCTGTAACGATCTAATGAACGTCGTTTAAGCACCGCGATCGATTTTTTGCTCAATTTCTTTGAACGAATTCACAGGAGCCTTTTTTGAGCGATTGTCCAATTTTGCTGGATCTAACGAGAAAAATCCATTTTTGCGGCCAGGTGTTCATAAAATATCAAATGTTAGTTGATGGAAGAAATTCCCAAGGATGCCTCTATCTCACGGTATTTAACATGGCGATCTCACACAAAGACCGACTTTTTTAAGTATGTTATACCTCTAATACTACTGAACCGATTTCTATGAAATTTGCAGCAAAATTTCACGTCTTCCGTTTAAACGCTGCATGTATTAGCCAAACTTATGATTATATCAGTTTCAGCATAAATTTTGGGAGGCAATGGGTTTGTGTGTACCCTAGGTATATATTTGGAGCCAAAATACCGGACCACGCCCACTTTTTTAAATATGTTATGGATGCCACCGTGGTGCAATGGTATGCGCACCCGCCTTGTACACATAAGGTCGTGGGTTCGATTCCCCGGCCAGGCAACATCAAAACACTTTTCAACGGTGGCAAAATACCCCTCAGTAATGTTGGCGACATTTCCTGAGTATTTCAGCCATGTAAAACTTCTCTACAAAAGTGGTGTCTTAGACATGCCGTTCGGACTCGGCGATAAACTGTAGGTCCCATATCATTGAGCTAATATGAATCGGGGTGCACTCATTGATATGAGAGAAGTCTCCCTTGTCCCTTATGGGATGTTTGTGGAACAATTACATATCTTGAAAACTGATGACCACACCCACTCTTTTCAACATATTTTTTTTCCAAATCTCCTGAACCAAAATTCATGCAATTTTCAAAAAATATTGAGGAATGACCCGTGGTAGACGAATTTCGGGGGCCTATTGTTTTATAACGCTATATTTGCTAAAATTATGAGTGCATCATGAATTCATGTAATTTTCAGAAAATGTTCGGGAATGTGCCTTGGTCCAAATAAGCGGAGAACTGACAGAAACCATCATTATATATATAAAGGTGTCAGGCAAGGACGTATTCTTTCCCCTTTACTCTTTAACATCTATTGTGAAAAAATATTTCAAGAGGCTTTTAGCAACGTTCAAAAAGGTATACACTGCACCCCGCTTATTTACATCTCTGCTTAACTGCCTTTCCCGTTTAATTGCCTCACAATCTGAATCCCCAAAGTTTTTTCATATAAATGAGTTCAAACTGTCTCGCTTAACTACTTTCCTATAAGTACCCAATTCGGATATTTGCCCTTCAAATATTTCCCCAAAAAGAACAGTTAATAATATTTTTCTCGGTTTATTACCCGCACTGGTGCATTTATGAGAAAATCAATTTCGACGACTACGTGAATTGTGATGAAGATGTCCAGTGTTACGTTATGGTGTTATGCTCACTGATGACTAAATTTCTTATTGATTAAATAATATAACTTATATATTTTTAGAATTTTTTTACTACTATAGTCCGTTTTGTTTTTTTGGCGATTATGTTCTAATTGTTGTCATTTTTGTAAGGCTGAGATGAGATTTTTGTAACTACCCAAATGAGGTAGTTATGCGGGATTTTCGTAACTGCCTTTCCCGCATAACTGCCTCAATTTTTTGGAATTTTATGAAAGGTAATTAACCGGGGTGAAGTGTATATTTAAACGGAATGTTCCTTAATAATATAAGATATGCTGATGGCACAACAATACTGTCTGATAGTAAGCTTGGACTGAAATGTCTTATGCATCAACTATTCACATACAGTAAATCTTACGGCCTACAAATTAATATGCGAAAAACTAAATACATGATAATCAGCAAAAACAACAATTACATTGTCCATTTGTCAAAAATTTAAAGGGGCTAAACAACGCCAATTTTTCAAGTTAAGAATATTTATTAAAAATGTATAACATACTCGTATAATTGGTCCACAAACATCCCAGTAATATTAGTTCAATGATATGTAGACAGCGGAATTTTATGCAACACCTATTTTTGTCAAATTTTGGGACTGGGCATATTTTTGGCTTCTGAATAAATACCAATCGAAATATATCACATATGTTAAAATAAGCAAAATGTATAAATTATGCATATATGCAAATATTATTTTTTTCATATGGAAAATTTATGTATTTTACATATTTTCGTAAGCAACATACACTCCACGTCAGTAGAATAGAACACCTACATTTTTGTTAAGGTTAGCTCATTTATTCCAAAACCAATGAATCTGCGTTTTCAATCTTGTGGGGATGTAAAGTCTATGATGTTCCGTATCAACCACATAAAAAATTATGTTTTTAGCTCTTCGCGAAATGATTTTCTGATCTATTTTCCGATAGTACTATGAAAAATAGACATTTATTTTTGGTCATCAGGATAGAACAGTCACTTTATTTTAGCGAATTTTTGAGATATTAACGCCGACTTTTCTTTCAGTCGATAAAGCAAGGCTTTCTTATCGTCTTTTACCAAAGAAAACCTATAAATTATTCCGCGGACACCGAAATAACAGCGTTAAAGGGTTCAAATTGACAGATATTGGAAACATCTCGGAATGTCAATAGGAGTCGCGCAGTTATGTCAGATTTCTTCACAATAAGATAGAAAATGACACAGACAACCTCGACAGATACAATCGAGTGCTGCGGATGCTGATAAGATGGAATATTTTCAAAATATTTATGAAAAAGTTTAAAAATTCTTAAAAAACCATTATGATTTGTTCAATAAAATGGTTTTTCCGCGTCATGTCTGCCATTTAATGGTTTGGAAATATGCTCCAGATTTAGAGGAAATAATCTGATATGAAAATAACCGCTATTTTAATACACTGAGGGAAATTTTATCACATTTTTCAAATTGAACACACCCTTTGGATTTTGAATTTTATATGTGTTCTTATTTCGGTGTCCGCGACTGTTCTCAACAGTGTTATGCTCCAATATAAATGGACCAGGTTATGCTCTACATACCGGATTTTACGAATTAGTAGTTTTTTTAACTGAAATCGCAAATGTAAAAGCCCCGTTTTCGCGGGAAAACACAGTCATGGAAATTGAGGTTTTAGGTTTCGTATGTTGTTTTAAAAAGTACTAAAATTTAGCTCAGTGTATAAAAATAACGGTTGTTTTCGTATTGGATTATCTTCCTCCAAATCTGGAGCATATTTCCAAACCTTTGAACGGCAGGCTTGTTCGCGGAAAAAATATTTTATTGAACAAAACATCAAGGTTTTTATAAGAAATTTTGACGTTTTTCATAATTATTTTCAAAATATTCTATCTTATCAGCATCCGAAGCTCTCGATTGTATCCGTCGAGGTTGTATATGTCTTATTCTATCTTATTGTGAAAAGATATGACATAACTTCGCGACTCCTATTGACATTCCGAGATGTTTCCAATATCTGTCAATTTAAACCCTTTAACGCTGTTATTTCGGTGTCCGCGGAATAATTTATAGGTTTTCTTTGGTGAAAAATGATTAGAAAGCCTTGCTTTATCGACTGAAAGAAAATTCGGCGTTAATATCTCAAAAATTCGCGAAAATAAAGTGACTGTTCTATCCTGATGACCAAAAATAAATTCATATTTTTCATAGTACTATCGGAAAAATGATCAGAAAATCGTTTCGCGAAGAACTAGAAACATAATTTTTTCTGTGTTTGATATGGAACATTATCGACTTTAAATCCCTACAAAATTAAAAACGTAGATTCATTCGCTTCAGGATAAATAAGCCAACATTAACATAAATTTAGGTGTTCTATTCTACTGACGTGGAGTGTATATTTCAATAATATCTTCGAAAATGTTTATTTGTACATTTTTTCTGTTTGAAATTCACT
Source organism: Musca autumnalis (assembly GCF_047663935.1). Taxonomy (NCBI): domain Eukaryota; kingdom Metazoa; phylum Arthropoda; class Insecta; order Diptera; family Muscidae; genus Musca; species Musca autumnalis. The sequence goes on from NW_027411644.1 coordinate 324,516,126, forward strand.
TCAGACAAGTCAATAAAATAGAGAAATCTGTAACCAAAGCCACAATCTTCAAAATGTCGAAAATGGGGAGCTATCGTTCTATGGGAGCTATATGAACGCCTAGACCTATACCGACAAATTTCAGGTGGAAAGTTTAATACCCCCAACGTAGACTTAATACCAAATGTTAGCCATTTCGGAGGGATATTGAGACCTTAACCTCCAAAGTACAAAAAATCGGTAGGTACTGGCTTTGGGAGCTATATGAAGACGTGGACCTATACCGACAGATTTCAGGTGGAAAGTTTTTTTTACCTCCAACGAAGACTTAATACAAAATGTCAGCCATTTCAGTGGAATCTTGAGGCCACAACTTTCAAAATACCGGATATCGGGAGGTACGGTTCTATGGGAGCTATATGAAGACATAGACCTATACCGATAAATTTCAGGTCGAAAGTTGTATACCCCCAACGAAGACTTAATACAAAATTTGAGTCAATTCGGTGAGATATTTAGGCCACAAAGTTTTGCATATGGTTTTGCATATGTTCATTTTATGCAAATATGTCAAAATATGCAAAAAATTAGGTCCAAACTGAATGTCCTTGGTAAAATTATTTATTGGTGCCACCGCCTTGCACGCTGAAGATATGGTGTTCGATCCCGGCCAGCAAACATCAAATTTCCAACGATGGCAAAATACCCCTCAGTAAAGTTGGCGAAATTTTCTGAGTGTTTCAGCCACGTAAAACTTCTCTACAGGTGGTGTCTTCAGACGTGCCTTTCGGACTCGGCGATAAGCAGTAGGACCCATATCATTGATGTAATATGAATCGTGGTGCACTCACTGTCACTTCTGGGATGTTTGTGGAACTATTATTATATTATTATTTAAACTTAATGTGATAAGGTTGCAGGCTCAAAAAAGTTATTTCTTACAAAGAGTTTAATTGTCCAAAAGGAATTTAGATTTGCTGAAAGCTAATTCGCAGGGTAGTGCTGTAGGGTATCGTATGGTCGGCGCTGTACGAATATAGCCTTGGCTTACTTGTTTAGTTGTAAAATTGTGATAGACGTGTGCTATCTGTAAACATATTATTGTTTAAACAGTTTTATAAGCCATAAGTTGTGGTAATTTATATGTTACGGGCTATTTATATGTAACGTCCATTTCATTCGATTTCTGCAATTAAAACAGGGGTAAAGTATAAAATCGGATCAGATCGGATCGAGATATTCTTTTTATTTTGTATTTACATATATTGTCTAGATTAACCTCTCAAATTGTTTCCTGCGACTTTTTGCGATTTTTTTTAAGGAAATATGCAAATTTAGCGCTGGATGCTCTTTAAGGTTTAGTTTCAATAAAATGGCGATTCTTGGAAACATTTTTATATAAAATATAAGATATTACTTGGAATTGATCGCATCATAGCAGATAAGAATATACAAATTAAAAACATCCATCCTACGATTCATAAGAAATGGGGGAAGTACGAAAATGAAAGTTGTAAAGTGTCTCCAAACAAAATGCTAAATACAAGGTTTTGTTACTAAAAAAGCACGATGTGGTGATTTTGAACTCTTATTATACATTCCAACATAAATTATGTATATTCAAACGAGATGCCGTGATATGGGGCTATATCAAAACGTGGACCTGTACCGATAATCCTCCGTCGGAATGTTTTATACTGCCAACGAAGACTAAATTCAAAATTACCAAAAATGGAGGGTTACGTTCTATGGGGGCTACGCCAAACCGTGGACCTGTACAATTCTCCAATTTTAACTATTTCGGTTGGGTAATGTGACGGAAATCGGGAGGTACTGTTCTATCGGAGCTATATCAGAAAAGTATAAGAAAATACAAATTTGTCCAATATATCAATAAATGAAAAAAAAATTGTCAATATAAAGTTATTCTTATACAAATTATGAATAAACATACAATTAAACATGGAATTGTATTTTCTGCACGCTAGATCTGTATTTTTCCCACTGTGTGTGGGTCTTAACAATTCGTCAAAGATTACATCGAGACATTTTGCTTCTTTGGAAAGAATTAATTTTATACGATTTAAAATCTGCAGTGGAAGGCTACCGATTTTGCTCCTTCATGTGAAAAGTACAAGCTCAGTTTTTGTTTGATTTACACAAACTTCGTTGAGTGTGGCACATATGTATAGCAGACAGTGTAAAAACAAAATTTGCCGCCTATATGGCGACGACGTCCTTAGCATAGGTATAGGCATCTTAGTTCCAAATTTTTCTAAAAGTTTTTTTGTGGTTTTGTTTTTTTGCAGTTCGGAAAGTGAGTAATGAGCAGTACTTCTAATGCATGTGTGAATTACTTTTCTGACAAATTTACTATTTCAAAATAGGATATTTTATCACCTTAATCTGGAAAATAATAATGAAAATATGCATCCTTCTCAGAAACCCACAGATATTTGAGAGGTTTCAAATATAATCCATTTCTTTCAGTGTTGCATATTCAATTGGCCCCCACCACCGCCAGACAAAATTTAACAATGAAACTTCTTTTCTAAGAAAACTGTGGCGCTTAAATCCTCCAACCAATCCTCGCTGTACCCCATTGAATAAAGAGTGGCGCGCGCGCGTATTTGCAAATGTAAAACAAAAATGGAATGGAACAGACAAGTAGTGATGCCGTGCTGCAGTTGGATGGAGTAGAATGGCGACCACTACACCATCCAACCTCTAACAATGGAAAAGGTGAAAACAATTATTATCGGTTTGTTTACGATTTCTTACGAGCTGTAAATATTCCACTTTCAAAAGAATACAACAAACAACGTGCCCGCATGCCAGCCTGTTGACTGCCTGGCTGCCTTGCCTGCATTCATGCATATATTTTAGCTTATGTCACTCCTTCGACTGGTCAGCCAGACGGCGAAAACCTTTAACTGTGGCGACTATCTCAGATACAATGGTCAGACAACTGATACAAATGTACGAAAAAATACACCACAGTGTATCTTCTCACTAACCTTTATTTTTCCAAACTAAGGCAGGAAACAAGCGATTGTGGTGCGACAGTGGTGCCCAAATGTACAAAATAAATTTATAGGTTTAGAGTATTGCAATTTCATAGCAGTTTTTAGCCTGTGACTCGAAACCTTAATTACGGAAATTATAAGCATTTCAATTTTACCGATTTTTGTCGGTTACTCAAAAATGAGTTACATAATTCCACTACTGAGTCGATTTATGATGGCCATCCCTCCGTCTGTCCATATATTTTTGTGATCAAAGTACAGATGTCAGATTTATTGTCCGATTCAGCTGAAATTTGCGGAAAATATTTTTTAGCCATAGGAAGAACGTTATTGCTTTTGGTGAAAATTGGTTCCGATTTGGTTATATCTCCCATATATATTTTCGCCCGATTTGAGGTATTTGGTGCACCAAACACACAAATTCTGCCTAATTTTGGCAATTTGGAAAATGTCACAGAATTCGGACTAGAAAAAAGTCTGTCAAATTATATTTAAATAGATTCAGATTCGGATATATCTCCCGTATATATTTTTGCCCGATTTGAGGTATTTGGTGCACCAATAACGGAAATTCTGTGCAATTTTGATGCCATTTGGAAAATGTCGGGAATTCGGACTAGAAAAAAGTTTGCCAAATTCTATTGAAATCATATAGGATTCGGATATATCTCCCATATATACATATATTCGCCCAATTTTAAACGATAAACGAAAATTCTGTCCAATTTTGATGAAATTCGGAAAATGTCACCGAATTCGGACTAGAAATTCATTTACTAAATTATATTGAAATGGGCTCAGATTTGGATAAAACTCCCATATATATGTTCGCCCGATTTTAGGTATTTGGTGCACCAACCTCTCTACGAATGTCCAATTTTGATGAAATGGGCTTGGGATTTGGATTAGAAATAAGGTCGTCAAATTATTCTGAAAACGGCTCAGACTTGGATACAGCTCAAATATATGTTTGAACAAACATTTTGATGACATCTGGAAAATGTGAATCAATTAGGTCTAGAAAAAATTCACCAAATTATATTGAAATCGTGGTTGTATAGGGTATCATATAGTCGGACCAGCCCGATCTTGACCCTCTTCGTACTGGTTTACTCCTGAAAAAAATGCGGATTTAACTGTTTCCAAATCTTTTGTCATCTCCTGATTCTGCAAAATCATGATCGTATTCTGACTTAAGCTATTACTTTATTTATTCATTCAATATCAGTTGTGATAAATGTAAGTACCTATTTCCCGATTTCCCGAGAAAATCCCGTAGCCAAAATACAGAGAATTCCCTTCCCAAAACCAACATGTTGATGTTGAATATCAACTTAAAGAATTACAGCTAGACCATGTCATGAGAATGAGCGATGAAAAGGAGCCATATAAATTTCTAGGCTACGAATGAATAAACGAGTGGAAGACGAGATCAAAAATTATGATATTCAATGTAAACAAGTGCGAGTATCAACATGTACAAAGTATCAGTCGGCGTTGCTCCCATTTTGTGTAAATTCAGTACTTGGAACTTGATGTACGCTTGGAAGCAATTTTTGGTGTTCAGAGTTTCTGTCAAATTGGTTAATAAATTCGTAAGTGATCGTGCTTAGCAATCATTTTAGTTGGTACTGGTGTGACAATATTTTGTAGAACTTTTCGACCATTATCTCAGATAGTGGGGCATGCCCCGAAAAAAATGTAATGTAGTAATAGTGGTAACGTGCAACCTGCTGTTAAAAAATTTTCAAACGAGACATGTTCTTAAATCACACTTTTGCAAAAAATAGGTGCACCGTGAAACTCATTAACCCTTTGTGGCCCGATGTTGCCTGTGGGCAATTTTGCATGTTTGTGTATGGGTATTTCCCACACCGTTTGAGATATTTATAAGTGGATATCTGTATGTTGATTTCAGAAGAAAAAAAAATAGTAAAAATTACTTTTAAATAAATCGCTAGATTGGCGAATTTGTGCTTGTTTAAGTATAAGTAGTCGAGTTAAAATTTGCACATGAAATATTTGAGTGATTTTATAAAATGCCGTTAAATGTCAACCGAATTGAATAATTGCAACCAAAATTTTTTGAAAAATCTTACTGAAATGTTGATGTAATAAAATAAAAAACAAGTAAGCCAAGTTTATAGACGGACGGGGACGACCATGTGATACCCTACACCACTACCCCTGGGATTTAGCTTTCCACAAATTAAAATTTCTTTATGGAACAAATTAACTTATTGTAAGAAATAACTTTGTGGATTCTGGCACCGTATCACACCAAGCTTAAATAATTATATAATAATTGTTTCACAAAATATCAATGAGTGAGTGTACCCCGATTCATATTCGCTCAATGCTATAGGACCCACAGCTTATCTCCGAGTCCGAACGGCGTGTCCTAAGACACCACTTGTAGAGAAGTTTTACAAGGCTGAAATACTCCGAAAATGTCGCCAACATAACATTACTGAATGGTATTTTACCACCGTTGAAAATTTGATGTTGCCTAACTGGGGAATTATTTTGAAAAAAGGTGGCAAAGCTACCCATGCTACAAAGTATGTACAGTCGAAATCGCTTATAACGTCGTCGTTTATAACGTAATATCGGTTATAAGGTGGGTTTTTCGTGAACTGTTTAAATTTTACTATCGGTTATAACGTCGAACCATACGAAGAAGAAAAAATTCTCTCAATATCTTGTTGTATGCACAGTCTATACAGTCGGACACTCATCCCAAACTAGTTAGCCCTGACTATTTAGTTTGCTGTCAAATACATTATTGTGACATAAAATACAAAGGAAATCAAATCACAATAATGAACAATCTGTTATGTTTGTTGTCAAAAGTTGTTAACAGAACTCTGAATGGCCGACCTTCTGTAGGCCTTGTATGTATATTTTTTTCAAACAACAAAATACCAAACATATGCACAACATGTTCGAAGTCAACTGAATTACGACTAAAATCATTAAAATCGCATTGCTGGAATCGGCAAATTTACACTATCCTGGCAAAAATATAAAAGGATAAAAGTCCGAAATTAAATGTGTTGGATGCCGTGTTATTGTTAGATGAAGCGTGGAAAAATTTAACATCTTCTGTTATTGCTAATTTTTTCCATTATGCGGGTTTAATAGTCCTTTGAACTAAAGACATTTGTTTCCATTCTCATTTCTCCCAATAGGTAGAAGATATTGATGAATTACACTGTGAACACAATTTTTGGGCAGAGATAATTCCTTTTTGAGATGAAAGCCCTTGGCGAGTATATTAAGAATCCCAAAGGACAGATCAGCCGTGAGTCGATCTTCCGCGTTATGGCGTGATGAAGTTTTTGCTAGAGACCCTGTAAGGCATCAGGAATTTGCGTTATATCTTTGTTCGCTGTTTTATTAGCATATTTTTGAGATGGCATGTCTTCAGTCAAATCGAATGAGGATTATTTTCGTAGAGCACTTCGATTTTCTAACTCGCTTACTTCAATGTCCTTTTCGTCCTTTATTTTAAGAACCGCTATAAAAGTACCACTAGATTTCGTTTTTCAGCTTCGAAATGTTCTGAAAAAGTGTCGCTCAGAAAATTTTAGGTACGGCTCTCATTGACAACTAATCGATTTTGTCGCGTTTTCATAGTCATTTTTGAAATTTACCCCTGTTTGCTCAGAAAAAAAATGTGTTTTGTGTTTTTTATTTTCTGTGTCGAGAAAAAACAAAACATAGTCTTTTTCTGAACAAAAACAGGGTAAATGCACGAAAGAAACTACCACGAAAACGCTTCAAAATCGATTAGTTGACAATGATAGCCGCCTAAAATTTTCTGAGCGACCCCTTTGCAGAACATTTCGAAGCTGAAAAACGTCATCTTGTGGTACTTTTATAGCGGTTCTTAAAATAAAGGACGAAAAGGACATTGAAGGAAGCGAGTGAATAGAATTTATTTATTTGGGTAATAAAACATCGTATTTACCCGATTTTTGGTATTTTGAAGGTTGTGGCCTCAATATTCCTCTGCACTGTCTGAATTTCTTTATTTAGTCTTCGTTGGTGGAATAAAACTTCCCGCAGAAATGTGTCGGTACAAATCCACGCTTTAATATAGCCCCGGTACATCCCCATTTTCGGTATTTTCAAGGTTATGGCCACAATAATCCATGGAAATGGCTAAAATTTTCCCCTCTAAATATGTCGGTATAGGTCCATGCCTTTCCCCCCGAAATTTGTCCGTACAAGTCTAAGCCTTTATATAGCGCCCATTGAACGGTACCTCCCGAATTTCGGTATTTTGAAAGTTAGCCACATTGTTTTATCGAAAGTGCTGGAATTTGTTATTTAGTCTTCTTCATAAACGAAAAGAAACTAATTGCTTAGTTTTACTTCAATGCAACTCGTGGTGGAGAGTATAACAAGTTCGGCCGTGTCGAACTTAACGCTGTTCTTACTAGTTTAAATATGTTACGTCTACTAAAACTTCTGAATCGATTTTCCTGCAATTTTCAGAGAACGTTCAAAGTTGCCCCAGGGCAAAAATAGAAAATATAGTCTGATGAATTTCGAAGTGGTGGTTGCTTTTCAGAATCTAAGTACTTCTAAATATGTTATATCATGAAAACTGATGACCACACCCACTCTTTACAATACATTATACTTCCAAAATTATAATTATACCCTCAGCATTTATGCTAACGAGGGTATATACAATTTCATACGGGCAAAATGTGCCTCATCGAAATAATGGTTTTAGACCCCAAGTATATTTGGACGAAATGTGTTTCAGACAATTTGGAGTCGATTGAGCAATGTCCGTCTGTCTGGCTGGCTGGAGCGCACGATAACTCTCGTACGGATGCACCGATTCGGTTCAAATTTTGGCTGTCGTAATATTTTGCCCAAACTTAGTTTAAGTTCGAAGTTGGGCTATATCGGTCCACTCCTTCCGGTACCTACCCCACAAAAGTTCGAAAATGTTCGGAAAATGTCCTGAAGGGAGTAACCGATTTGTTCCATACTTTGCCCATCGTAAAGTGTGTACCAGACTTAGATAAGGTTTCAATATGGACTCAATCGGTCCACTCCTTCGGGTACCTCCCACACAAAATTTCGGAAAAGTTCAGTTTAGGGCCATCTCCCGAATCGCTTTGATTTTTGTTTTAGCAACTTGTATTCACTGCCCCCCATACGACTTAGCCCGAGAACTTAGCCTGAAAGTTGCAAAAACCGCCTCTGACACCATGTGAGGTGGTTGGAGCGCAAGATAACTCTCGAACGGATCTGCCGATTTGGCCTTAGTAATATTTTGTCCAAACATAGTTTAAGTTCGAAGATAAGTCATATCGGTCCACTCCTTCAGGTACTTCCCCCACAAAAATTCAAAAATGTTCGGAAAATTTGTTCGTATGGTAACTCTTGAAGGGAATGGCCGGATTGGTCCATACTTTACACATCCTAATATATCTACTAGATATAGATCAGGTTCAAATATGGGCTATATTTGTCCACTCCATCCGGTACCTCCCACACACAATTTCGAATAAGTTCACTTTAAGACCTGCTCACTTTGATTTTTGTTGAAGCTATTTGCATTCGCTACCTCCATTACGACGGTAAAAGTTTTTTCAGGGGCAAGTCCATATTTCTTGGGAAAACAGCCCGAAGGGTGTAAAAACCCCTATGGCGCCATATGTAGTGGCTGAAGATCCATAATGGTCAATGTAGATTCATTCCTTTTAATATCTCCTCCTCAAAACTGTTGATCTTTTATCCTAATCAACATTTATTGGTTCAAACGCTCAAAATTTTTAAAAACCCCTAAATGCATACGTTTTTTGGGAAAAAACTGTTTATTTATACAGGCTGAGGGTATATCTCTGTCAGCAAAGCCGACTGATACTTTTTTACTTGTTTTTATAATAATAATTGTTCCACAAACATCCCATACGGGACAAGGGAGACTTCTCTCATCGAAAATTAACAAACACATTTTCATGATGGCATGAGTTCGGTGGTGGCACGGTAAAAAAACAATATATTTAAAATTTTCTTAATTTGTAAGGTTCAAGGGTACTAAAAGCGTAGATCTGTCAGAATTCGACTTTAATTTAAAAAAAATCGCGCTAGGATAAATATAGGGAACAGGGACGATTATCAGCCCTACGGAATGTTTGATGGAACTCGATCTAAACGTAAGTTATATTGAAATCGATGCAGATTTAACCAAGAATACGCATTTACATACTAAGTCTAACATTTCCATCTTCCTAATTCGTTGCACAAGTCAATACGTTTTTTAATCAAAATTTATGAAATCTTCGGGGAATTTTATATTTTGCAAACACTGTGAACTGTGCCAAACAAAATTTACTTTCGATACAATTTTGTGATTTTTTTTGGCGAAAGAATGCACAGAGCCACAAAAAAATGTTAGGGGAAGAAGAGAAGAAACCACAAAGTCTTGGATGTGGTGCAATAAGTTGGATTCTTTGTGGTATGCAGATGAAGAGCAAACATCAACTCCAAAAAATACAGAACGTGTGTTTTTTTGTGTCTTCAAGAAATGCTCCACAAATACAACAACACAATTCTCCCCCTTGATTTAGTGTATCAGTGAATTTGTTATGCAGGTTGTTGTTGTTGTGTTGGATACGCCTGCGCCTCTTGCTGATGATGACGATGATGAGCTTGCGATCTTTTGGAGAAGATTATATTAACAAGATACCCTTAAAGTATCAGTAAAGACTAATGCAGTTGTTGTTGGTACATCAATGTTTATCCCAAAACTGAAACTGAGTTGAAGTTTTATGAGTTCACGTTGCATGTGCGTGAGTGTGTGTGTGAGTGACTTTGATCCGTTTGTGGCAATGGGATGCCAGTGTGTATTGTGTATTTTGTTTGTTTCTTTGTGTGTATGTGTACAGCGACCGCCAACACCACCGACGCCGCACATTTCTTTTATACCTTCTTACCTTCCTTCCTCATCATCTCATGCTCAGCCCGATGATGTTCTTGAAGTAAGAATACAAATATATTACGGCGACTGCGTGTGTTATGCCATCAGTAAGAGATTTGTTTTCAAAGAGTGAAGTTCAATATCACCAAAAACACAATTAACACTAAAACTGAAAACAAAATCAAATACAAAAATATCTAAAGAAAAAATAACAAATATTTAAGAAAAAGAAAATTATTTGAATTAAATTCAAAGGAAAATAAATTTCTTGAGAAACCATTAAAAAAGCAGAAATAAAATTTTATTTTGCTATGTTGGTGATAAAGATTTAATTATAAATATTTAAGTGAAGTGATAAATATTAAAATAATAAATAGAAAATATTTTTAAAGAAAATTGAAAAAATCGAAGAAAACATGTTAATATTAAATTATGTGTGGGGTTTGTTGCTAATACCCCAAATAAGTGCATTCAATTATGGATATGCCTCCTCAAAAAGCCTTGCTGGGAAACACAATTTAAATCAGGAGTTACAAATCGATCCAGATGGTCTGTTCGATATAATCGAGAGGCCGGAACAATTTATAACAATTGATAAACAAATTGTAAGTTTTTTTTTTTGTTTATTAAATAATAAGAGGATGAAATGTTAATAATTGTTTTATTAATGTTACTTACAGGCCCCCAACACAAAAGGTAATACGGCGGGAAAATCACCCGCCCATGTCCAGCATTTATTGGAATTGGCTGCCGCCGAAGCCGATCGTGAATCCATGATGTCATCGAAAAAAGGACGCAAGAAATCACAAAATCACTTGCCTGCCTTCCTTTACAATGGCGAAGCCAGCAAAATACAATCGAATGCCAAAAGTATTGAACACGACATCCACAATAATTTCTTTTATGAGCGCAACATCATTACCCAACCCAGTGTACCGCCAGAGAAACTGATAACCGAAAAGAAAGACAAGGGTGATGATTCTCATGGCATACCCAAGGAGAAACTGAGACAAATGACCTTAAAAAGGTAAGAACCGAAACGAAAGAAAACGCCGTATATCAAAATTGCCAAAAACAATACAAGCAGGTGTTTCATCATAACAACCACTTGAGATCGAAAACCAAACGAAAAAAAAAAAACAAAAGGATTTGAATAGCCTTCAAATGGTTTGTTAAACAACATCAATCTCAGCATGGGTTAACAGCAGACAAAAAAGAACATTTGAAAATATTAAAACAGCAGGTGTCTTTGTGGGGAATAAAACATGAAGAAGAATCAATACTTCAAAATCACTACAAAGAAACAGACAAAAATTATGTTCGAGATAAATAACAAAATATTTTTGAGATAAATCAAAGTGATAAAGTTAATCCTTAAATTAGATATTCTTTAGGGATACAGTATGGGCTCAATTTATGTCACATCTCTCTGAAAAAAATAGAACACATTAAAGCCACTTTCGTGTGAAAATTCATAGGACGATTTCAAATGTTTTGTCATTTTATGGCCTTTGATAAACTCAAGAAAATCTTCTTTTTTTAAATAAATGTTGTTTATATTTTAAAAACCATAACAACGATTTCGCCACAAGACTGACTACGTTTTGGAATTGTATTCATTTATTTTTTTATAACTTTTCCTGTATTTGGATGCAGATCTCCAAACAAATTCTTATTGATGCCTTAGATACGAGTATTATGAAATATTTATACAAAAATTTAGCCAGATTTACATTAGACCAAAAAATCTAAAGACAATCTCATAAGTCCAAGTACGGTTTTAGAAGCCAGTAGAAGTTGAGCTGGCAATCATTGGTATTGTTTATCTAATGTAAACACTCTTGCCGTTAAACTTGAATTATAACCGAAACTGTTGTTGCTATTCCGTTACTCAATTATAAATCCATCTCCAATTGCCTCCAAAATTGCATCTTATACATATATCATGGAATTGCTTTCAAATTTATATTTTCTCTCTTACAAAACATCTCACCTCTCATTCACCAGAAAAGGGTAGACGTTTGAACTCAGCTATTCCCTTACAATCGATACCTCAATTATAAAACCATTTCCAATTGTGTCAATAATTGTTTTTTATAGAACTTCAAAGTCCTTCCAAATCTATATTTTCTCTCTTACAAAACCTCTCACCTATCATTTGCCAGAAAAGAGTTATCGTGATACTCCTTTATTTTTATTTTGTTTTCCTCTCTCTCTATGCTATAACTCGTGCTATTAGTATCTCTCCCTCTCTTGACTTAGCTGGGAAATCTCAAGTATCCATGTACTTTCACGCTATTGATTATCTTAACTACCTGCGAATGGTTGGCTATCTCAAGTGTTTTATGATGATACCTATTTAAGCACCCACTTTTAGTGCCGACCAATAAAACAATGGTAATATTTTTGCAACATCCTTGATCCCTTTTTACCTTAAGTACCACCACTTATGTTGTTATCCTGCTGAGCTTACTTTCAATTCAATTCGTTATGGGTTTTACCCAGGAATTTCTTCTTCTGTTCGACTCATTATGAATTGTCTTCAAGGTAATTTTTGGACGAAAATTTCCCTGGAAAACCCCAGGGAGTTGTCAATTAAGCATGTTTTTCTTATTTGCTGTTACCTGAGATGTCGTGGCGGTGGTGGTGATGGTGTCATAAACAAGGATTGTTGTTACCTGCTAGTTGTCATAAATTTTTGACAATTTAAATTATATCAAAATCATATTATGACTTTAGTCTTATTGTAGCTACTAAAACAAAATCGCTTGCACAATTTTTAATAACTGAAATATTTGTTCGCTCTCTCTTTTAGGCGCCTCTTTAAACAACTCAAGGGTAAAAAAGTGAAAGTCGGTGGTAACAGCGCCTCGGAGGGTGGCCGTTCTAAGAAACACAAAAAACGCCATCAACAAAAACAACATCATGACCAAAGCCACAAAAAAGAGGAAATCACAAAGCGGAAAAAGGAAATGAACAGGTAAATATGAATACATTATTTTATTGCTGTTTTTTTGTAAATATTCACGTATGTAATTAGTAAAAAGGGTTAGTTTATGATTTGATGACATTTCGAATATTTATGATGACAATTTAGAAGGATAATAAAATACTAACAATACGAAATTGAATTCTTAGAATGATGAGCAATTAACCATGTGCAGCGCCATTAGCAACTCTCTCTGAATATAGGAAACGGAAACAAAATGGGGCTTGATATAATTTATATTCACGTTTTTAAAATTGAAAACTATTTCCTCGTCATAGGACAAAATATAAGAAGAAGTGGAACAAATCCTGTTGTAAATTCTGAAGAGAAGTAATAGACATAATTTTACGTATTGTGGGCCAAATATACAAAAACTGTTCAACAACTGCAATTTGTTGGTTAGTTGATTATTCAATCATATAGAAAACTCGACACCTTTGGAGGAGCCCTGGACATTCAATATGTCCTCTATTCTCATTTCCCACTTTATTACAAGTGTTATTTTCTTTAGTTTTCTGACGATATCTCTCCTTTTATTTTGAAGAGAATCTTTAAACATCGCTACAAATACAATTCTGAGCAAATATTAAAAAGTAACTGAAAAACGATAGGTCTTTAGAATTATCAGACTTTTTTAGACGTTTCTGATTAATATCTGTAGGATCGTGAACAACTACAAAGTTCTTGTTACTTCATAATTTTTCATTTCCTCAGAAATTTTGAAAAATATCATGGAAAAAACATTTTGGAAAATTATCTGATTTCAACAGACATTTCTGATCAAAATCTGAAAAAATTCGGAACTATGTTCAATGTTTCCAACAGCCCTAAACAAATTCTGAAAATTATCTGCATACAAAAAGAAACAGAAACACATTAATGATATGTCTGAATAAATTTTTGTTTGTGTCCAGACAGTTCTGATCAAAATCTGTAGGAATTCGGAAATATGTTTCTGGATTAACTTCCAAATAAATGGTGGTCTTTGTACATAGAAGACTTAAAAAGGAAAGAAACTTCGACCAAGACGAACTTAAAATTGTCATTTAAATCATCGGGAAAATTTGTTTTAAATAAAATTCTCGGGTTTTGATTTTGATAGAAAAAATCGATACATTTGGAGATGCCCTGAAAGTTGAGTACTTTTCTCTACTTCCCCGTTTATTAACACCCCTGTTTTCTTAAGTCTTTTGAAGATATCTTCTATTTTATTTTGTATTAATTCCGAGCAGATATTAAAAAAGTAACAGAAAAATGAAATGTGTTTAGAATAGGAATCGTGAAAAATGCATTCATAATTCTTAATTTTGAAATTTAATTTTGAAGATATAATGTAAACAACATGTTTGGAAACTTATCTGACTGTTAACAGACATTTCTGATCAAATTCGAAAAGAATTCGGAACTATGCTCCATCTTTCCAACAGCTCTAAATTGATTCCAAAAAAAAGAATGATACTGAAAATCATAAGTAATATGCCTGTATAAATTTTTGATTGTGTTCAGACAGTTCTGATCAAACGCTGTAGGAATTCTGAACAATGTTTCTGAAATAACATTCAAAAAGAAGGTGGTCTTTGTTTGGAAAAGACTTATAAAAATAACAATTTGGACCAAACCGAAATTCAAACTGTCGGCTATTTTGAAAATTCAATCCTTGGATTTTGATTTTTATATTGCATTATTTATTCGAATTCTGTATGCAAATCTAATTCGTTGTATTGAGGAGCATTCCTTTTCCAACTAAGGGATATTTTGTCTTACAACAATTCCTAGTAGTCCTACCAGAATTTTCAAATTGTTTTAAGCTAATTTTGTTCAGGCAGTTCTGACAAAACTGTAGGATTCTGAACTATTTTTCCTAATTAATTTCTAAACAGAAGATGGTCTTTGGACATAGCAGACGTAAAAATAGTAAAAATTTGGCCCAAACTAAACTTTAAATTTTCGTTTAAATACAAGGCTTTTTTGAAAAATCAATCCTTGGATTTTAGATTTTGGTTTTTATATTTCTATATTTATTCGAATTCTTTATGCAAATCTGGTTCGTTATATTGAGGAGAATACCTTTTCTAACTAAGGGATATTTTGTCGTACAACAATTCCTAGTAGTCCAACAAGAATTTTCAAATTGTTTTAAGTTGATTGTGTTCAGGCATTCTGAGCTATTTTCCTAATAAATTCGAAACAGAAGATGGTCTTTGGCGTAATAGACGTAAAGATAATAAAAATTTAGCCCAAACCGAACTTTAAATCTTCATTTAAATCGTCGGCTTTGGTTTTGAAAATGTAATCCTTTGATTATATCTCCTTATTGCAGCAAGATGTTTAAATTGTTTTAAGCAGATCGGATCACATTAAGCCTATCCCTACTCAAGACTATTGCTAAACAATGTTTGCAGATAATTTTTTCTAACTGTTTTCTAACTTATCGGGTTTGATAGAATTAATTAATTTAATAATTCATAGAAATAATTTGTGGACTACCACACGTTTATTACCGTCATCAAAAAGGCAAATATTTGCAATTTCAAAGGTTTCCCTTAAAAACTGATAATAACTTTTTACACATCAGCCCGAATACTCTGTGAATTGTAGGAAAACATTCAGGGAACCCTTCATAGATTCCACTAAAAATTGGTATGGCTAACATCAGAAAAACATCCGACTTTCTTATAGATTTCTGTTCGAAGTCTTAATGCATTTAAATATTTTCTACCCCTTTAAAAATCACGCTATAAAATTGCCTTCAATATTGCACATGTTTTCCTTTATAACCCAGCAAAAAACTCATTACAAAAGTCCTTACTAATTCATTATTTTCACAGGAACATGTCGCTGAAAAAAGTAGTTATTCTTTGAACACTAAAATAAGTAGTTAATCTGTTGCTACTAAAAGTCGTAACTACTTATTTTAGTGGCCAAAAAATAACCACTTATTTCCGGTGGCATGCATTTGTTAATAAAATGGATTATTAAGGCCACTTGTAATGAGTTGTTAAGCGGGAACAAACCTCACATATATTTTTCTTAAAATTGTTAATGTTTCATACAACATGATCCGAACTGTTCTGGAGAAGCAAATACAGCCAAAATATTCTACCGTTTTTTCATAATCAATTTCTATTTCAAGAAATATTTATATTCTCAATACATTTCCCAAAATTGTTAGTATTTCCTACAATACGATCCGAACTGTTCTAGAGAAGCCAATATAGCCAAAATTTTATTCAGTTTTTTTGTAATACAAAATTTTTAATTAAATATGATAATTATTATGTTTGTCCTTTGTTATAAAAAAAACGGTACTAAATTTGGCCTATACACTTCTCTTTCAGGGCATGAAATTGTTACATAAATATTCCGCAAAAAAGCTGCAAAACTTCACTAAAGGACGATCTCGCTATAAAATCGGAAAATTAGTTTAGCCTTAGTTATATTTGAATATGTAGAAACAATTTATTTAATAAATAAAATGTATATTATTTTCCAAAAAAATATAAAAAAACTTGTTTATTTTCATTTTCTTAGTCCAAAATTGCCCAGGCCACAGCAGCATTTGCTGACGCATGATCACAATCAAAATGATGTTCACCGCACCCGAAGAGCTGTGACAGCGAAAAAGGAACGCATTTGGGATTATGGGGTAATACCCTATGAGATTGATCACATTTTTAGTGGTGCCCACAAGGCTTTGTTCAAGCAGGCCATGCGTCACTGGGAGAATTTTACTTGTATTAAATTTGTGGAAAGGGATCCCAAGGTACATCCCAACTACATCTATTTTACCATTAAAAATTGCGGGTAAGTAACACAAAATCAATAATTATAATAAATTATAATAAATAATAATCCCCCATCCCCATTTTTTGTTTGTAGATGCTGCTCCTTTGTGGGTAAACGCGGCAATGGACGTCAGGCCATTTCAATTGGTCGCAATTGCGAAAAATTCGGTATTGTGGTCCATGAATTGGGTCATGTGGTGGGCTTTTGGCATGAACATACTAGGGTGGATCGTGATAATCACATTATCATCAATAAGGCCAATATTATGAAAGGCCAGGAATACAATTTTGATGTACTCTCACCGGATGATGTGGATTCGTTGGGCTTGCCCTATGATTACAACTCGATAATGCATTATGCCCGTAATACATTCTCGAAAAATGTTTATCTTGATACAATACAACCGATTGGAGTGAGAGAAAATGAGAAAATTGAAATTGGCCAACGGGTGCGTTTGAGTCGTGGTGATATTGCCCAAGCTAATCTGCTTTATAAATGTGCCACATGTGGTCGTACATTTCAACAGAATGCTGGACAGATCATAGCTCCTCATTACAACTACAGATCTCGTGGTAGAGATCATGAAAATGAATTAGATGTTGAGGGTAGTGGAAACGGTGTCCTGGACGACGATGATGTGTCGACGGATTTTGATAAGTCATTGGAAGCCTGCGAATGGAGAATAACAGCAACAAATGGTGAAAGGATTATATTGCAATTGCATCAAGTGGTAAGTGGAAATGTTTAATAATTTCTCTAGTTTTTAGGGGGAATGGGGCAAGCTGAAAACTTGTTGTAAGGAATCTAAGATCATTGGAAACCACATATATTGAGTTTATGTGTTTAGACTTGTTTAAAATGTGGAAGAATTTTAGTTAGAATTGTAGTTAAGGTTAGAAGATGGGCCATATTACAAAAAATTTCAAAATTTGTCTGTAAAATTGTGTGGACGATAACTCTCAAACTTTGCACATCGTATTATTCCCTCCAGATATAGATTGGGTACGAATATGGACTATATCGGTCCACTCCTTCGGGTACCTCCCATATAAAATTCGGATAAAGTGATGTTTAAGAGCACCCCTCGGATCGTTTTGGATTTCTTTCAGTAACTTGTCTTTGCGGCTCCCTTTACGACAGTATAATTTTTTTATTGCGCAAGTCCACACTTCGTGACATATTGTTCTGAAAGCTCCAAGAAACCCTGACGTCACCAACCAAAATGGCAAATACGCAAGATAATTCTCGCAGGAAGTTTCTGATTGGTGCAGACTTTGCACATCGTATTTTTTCATCCAGTCATGTATCAGGTTGAAATATGGACTGTATCGGTCCACACAAAATTCGGATAAAGTGAAGTTTTAGAGCTCCTCTCGGATCGTTTTGAAATTTTTTTCAGTAAGTTTTCCTTACGGCTCCCTCTACGACGGTACAATTTGTTTCATGCGCAAGGCCATACTTCCTGAGATAAAAGCTCCAAGAAACCTTGACGGCACCAACCAAAATGGCAAATACGCAAAATAATTCTCGCAGAGATTTTCTGATTGTTGCAAACTTTGCACATCGTATTATTTCATCCAGTCATGTATAAGGTTGGAGTATGGAATATATCGGTCCACTCCTTCGCATACCTCCCACACAAAATTCGAATAAAGTGAAGTTTAAGAGCTTCTCTCGCATCGTTTTGATTCTTTTTTCAGTAGGTTGTTCGACCGGCCTCATTTAAAACGGTACATTTTTTCGGAGTAAGTCAATACTTCCTAAGATAATGGCATAATTATTGTGTTTGGTTTGGTGGTTTTTTGATAAGTGACTGAGGCTATATCTCCGTCAGCACAGCTGACTGATACTTTCTTACTTGTTTAAGTTGTCAATTCCATACAATATCTGTCAAATAAATGACGTCAACTCCCAAAAGAACTGTTTTAAGTGCAAGTGTAAAATGCGTTTTAGGAATTAAGTCGAAATATCGTAAAATTATTTTTCGAATAATAATTTTGCAATTGCAACAATTTATAAGATCCATTTAATGGGTATTTACAGAATGACGTAGAAAGACCAGGCGAACACTATCGAGATGTTCAAACCGTATTCAAACATAAATAAAGCTTGAAATCTTGGAAGGAATTCAGTTAAAGTTGTTAGGGCGGTATAACATAAAGTTTTTCTGTACTAAACCTGCTAATGGTCATTGCATTTCTGCTTTAGAAGCGGCGTCAAAACATTGAAAATCTTTCATATATGAAGAAGTACAGCCCCTTTCAATTTTTACTCAATATAAATATATCTAACTCCTGTAGTCCAAATAGCTTGTCGAACGGAGTACGACATGCTTTATAGAAATGTATGAAAGAAAAACATACACAGAAGATGTAACATGAATGTAACCGGTCTTAGAGATCCACCACTTTCCGAGACAAATTGATCCACCACTTTGTTAAATTGACCTATTTGAGGTTTACATATTTTTTCGTAATTATCTACATGAGGTAATACATAGTTTTTCATGAAAAACATCTTAATGAGAAAGGTTATTGACATGTTATGACTTATGACGCCATAACAAAAAAACTATGCATTTTACACCTACAAATTTCTGACAACAATTAATATACTCACTAATCACTTATTCCCCTTTATTTTTAGAATCTATTATCATCTCCCGATTGTTCCGAGGATTATATTGAAATACGTGATGGTTATTGGCATAAATCACCTGTCATTCAGCGTCTATGTGGGAATCATACAGCTGTGACCATAAAAAGTGATTCCAGTCGCATGCTTATTAGTTACGTTAATCGTCATAGCGGCAGTAGAGGTTATCGCGGTTTCATTGCAGACTTTGAAGGTAAGTGAAACATTCATTCAACAAATAAAAAAACACCGCAATAGGCATTATATAGATAATATCAATTCCAATACACACAAGTTAGGAGGCGGGTTCAATGAAATATATAGGTTTAGTCAGTTTAATTAATAATAGAAAAAAGTGTGTTTTTGGATCGCTTAATCGCTTAGTCAGAACTACATAAACGTAACTGTTTTATCATTTTCACAAATTTTTCCTAAATTAATTCAAAAGTTGTATATGTTTTTGTGTAGTGGAAAACACACAACGTTGTCGCGAAAAACTAGCAATTTCTAGCCGATAAAGCCCAAAAAGACGTAAAGAGTTATCCTTTAATTGAATGTGATATATTCGTCTGTTTTCATATTTCATCTTTCCCTCACCACCGTAATAACTTATTTTAGGCGGTTCATTACAAAACACAAGAAAATCAGCATTGTTTGGCAAACATTAGTTTCGGACTATTTAACAATATTGATGGTGAAATAATTATGATTTATTTTTGCAGTAATGTGTATTAAGCATTTAACACCCAATCGAAATAACATATACATACATATGTGTGTATATAAATTACCTGTGTAATGAAATTAACATGAGTTTGCGGTGTGTTTAAATTAACAGCTACCGCTTAAGGGGTTATTACAAAATTATGTGAATAATGAATTTATGACTTGTTATGACAAAAGCAGATTTGTGTAAAAAGAGAGAAAATTTTTTTGGATTTTCCATTTGTTGGAGATCGTGAGAAAACAAAAGTGCATCGAAACAATTGTAACCGTTGGATGGATATTCATTACAAATATCGTAGAAATTATGAAAAATGTTTTAGAACATATTAGTTTTATTTCCGAATCTTAATGTTCTATTTGAAAAGCACGTTAATTTCTGGCGTTTCATTACTTCTTAGAATTATTTTGCATAATATACTTTGTTGTGTCTGGCAACGAGAGGATACGATTTATTCTTCTTCTGAAGAAATTTATTTTAAATTTCCGTTTTAAGAACACATTTCATATTGTCTTAAGATACTTTTGATATTTTTTTTCTTGAAATAAACTTAAGTTTTCAATTTAAATTCTAAATTAAAATTAAATTTTAAATCTAAACTTTAGACACGTTCGTATACATCTAAAACGAATAACTCAAAGATTTCGTCTTGTTTTCAAAATTTTGTTTAAATCATCACGATTTTTTTTTGGAGTTTGTAGTAGCAAGTGGAAAAATTCGAGCACATTTTGGAAATGGGTAAATCGGCTATAAAAACTCTTGTTACAGAATTATGAAAATTTTGTATATCTTAGTAAATATTATCGTTTTCATTAAGGATATTCCAAAAGGTTGCTACAGAAAGCAAAATATCGGAGATATCATCATCCGTTTTTTATTTAATTTAACATTTTTAATTTTGACAACGGTAGCTAATTTTAAATATGAACGTCTGATATCATAGACTAATGAATGTATAGACAAAGAAATCCTCTCAGTCAAATTCTCTCATTGAGTGAGAATTGAATCAGTTGACGAGATACTCAATTTTTAAAATGGCAATAACTATGCATTTTTTAACTATTTATGATGGTAAACGCCAATATGTGGGTAATATTGGTCGGATCTACATCCTCAAATAAAAAAATCTACAAAATCTTGCAATTTACCCCAAAACAAAATTCAATTGAGTGAACACAGAGCATATTGAGTGTAAGGGCGACCCTACAAAAAAAAAAGCACACACACATTACAAATTCTCTGTCTATTCATTTATTAGTCTACGCTGATATTTAAATAATAATTGTGTAAGTGTTGAAATATCAAAAGACTTAGACGGATTCCAACAAAAGGTAAAGAAATCTGACCATCTGGAACTTAAAACAAAATATATGATGCAATTTTTCAATCAGGTTGATCTTTTGTTATCTGGTATCATAATAAAACATTGCGACGGCAACGTTTTGTATCAAAGAACGGTGAAAGTTTCGTGACTACTAATATCAAATCTGTTATATTTTGTCTCTGTCTATTATAATTATCAATCATGAAGAACTGATTATGAAGCTTGTGGAATTCAAAAAATTATTTTCGATTTACGTCTAGAATAACATCCGTTACACCTTTCACATGGTCGGTCGGCCACGTCGTAACAAAATGTGTTTTAATTCTTTTAAGACCTCTTATGTTATATGGGTTTAGTTGACCAATATAACCTAATTTTTATCCAAACCGACAAACTATGCAGGACATTTAAAAAATATATATGTTGTATTGATAAAAAATGTTTACATTGATCTAAAAATTAAGAATTATTAAGGCATAAATCAAAGCCCATGTTTTTAAGTAATATTTCCCCCTCTCACGATCTCTTCGTGTTCCAAGATCTCCTATCCTATTATTGCAAGAAAAGAAGCACAAGGATACAAGATCTCTAACAAACACCCTTAAAGTCCATGTTTAAAACAGTAATATTTCCCCCTCTGGCCCCGTCTTCGTATTCCCAGATTTCCTGGCCTATTATTGCAACAATGGCAAATAATCTCTCAATACTCAGCATATTTGTCTGATGCCAAAGAATGGGTGTAATCATCGCCCAGCATTACAAAATACCTTACTAACCCATTAGTGGTGATTTGGTCCCTGAAATAAGTTGTTAAATAAGAAGTTTCTAAAAGTTATAAATAGTAAAAATTTGTAAAAATTTTTATTCTTCTCACATGAATTGTCAAATTTTGTAGATCGAATTCCTCGCCTCAGCGCAAATTTTAAAATTTTGTTTTAAATGAGGAATTCTTAACTATATATGGAACTCATCTACGAAAGAGCTATGGATGCCTAAATTATTACGAATATAGACGAAGGAATAAAAATAAGTTACAAAAATAGGGGGTTAGTTTAGAGCAAAAAAACAGTTATTTCCCTGGAAAAATAACGGGTTAGAAGAGGTTTTGTAAAGCATATTTTTGCTGGGCGATGTACGTGCAGAAATGTATATTTTTAGGTGAATCGAGACAAAAATACAATTAAGTCTTCGTGAGTTCATTTGAACTATGACATGACACACTCTTTTCCTAGTTCTTTCTAACGGGAATTCACCAAATTCCTCAGAAGGACAAATAATTGCAATGACATTTTCATCAGTTGATATTTTAATCAGTTAACTTCAAAAAATCAGATAATGAACGAAAGCACCACTTCAAATCAAATCACTTTCATTTGTTTTTCTCTGATGTATTAATGATCTCCCGAAGTAAGAAATTTCGTATAAGCTATGCTCGGATCAACTATGCTCGGCCATATACATTTACTTAACTACAAAGAGAATATGAGTTCAGTAGATGTTCATGTACCAGCCGCGGTCAGGACGGTGAAAATGTTCCCCAGCAATTTTCTTTGGGTTTTTGTTAAAACACAAACATTTGAATATTTTTGAATTACACTGTGCAACATTTTTAAGGTGATCTTGTGCAAACAATTCGAACTTAGAATTTTTTCATAGTACAGACCCAAACGACAAGAAACCCTAGTTGGGTTTTGTTTTGTCAGATCCAGCTCGGATTTTATGGCCCCATCGAAACATGGTTAAATATTGAGTTTTTAAAGAAATTCGGGGTTATATATCTGAAACCAATGCTAATCTTCTTCTGACCTCTAAAGCAAATTTGTAGATAAGGACAAGAATAAAATATTTGGAGAAATAATGAACTCGAAAAACTACATTTATTGCCTCAAATTTCAAAATATATGCAAAAATTCCACAATTTTTATACATTTCGGACCGTATCTCCAAAACCGTAAATTTTTTCTAAATATTTTCTTTTGGAAAAATATTTCCTGGAATGTAATACACAACTCTTCGGAACATATCATTGTTGTAAAATGCCTCCATGCCGTTGTTTTCAATAAATTTTTCAACGACGATTTAAAAAAATGTCAAAAATGTAGTGAAATCCGAAATGTGAGAATAAACAGTTGGTGTGAACTGTGTTTGAAATACCTGTTGTAAAAGAAATGATGCAAAATACCGCTGAAACAACATGAAGTAAGCATTTTAGAGTTTCAGAATGTTCTAAAGAATTGTTTACAACTTTATTCGGAAGATTTTTGCAGAAGGTTAATTGGTTGAACTTCCAATAGTTTAGCCGATACTGACCAGAATTTCAGCAATTATGTAACATGTTCTATATTTTATAGATTTTGATGGCCTAGATGGAGTTTTTCTTATGTTTTTTTTTTTTTTTCAAAAGATAAGTTCTATTAGTTTAGGGCTACAATATTGATAAAGACAGCAAGTCCAAATTCCTATTCGTTCCTGAGATAAAGGCATGATAAATGCAAAAAAGTGCAGATTTAGCCCGGTTTAGATGAGGCCATAAAATCCGAACTGGATCTGACAGGACAAACCCTACTAGGGTTTTTGTAGTCTAAATATGTACTTTGAAACAATGCTTACTAGAAGTTGTTTACATTTTCAGTGTTACATAGTGTTATTCAACAAGATAGCATTTAAGAGAAGTTATGAAAAAACGACGTTTGAATGTTTCTTTCGATGTTTCGTTCATTCATATCTACCCAGCAAAAAAAGTCCTCCCAAAATCATGGGTTTTGTAAGGGATTTTTGGCAGCCGTAACTACTCGCAAACCCCCTTTCTTCCCCATTATTTTTACAAGGGCATGTCGCACTCAGTTTGTAGTTTTTAGTTTTATGACCACTAGAATAACTAGTTATTCTGTGGCCACTAGAAGTTGAAAAGTAAGTGGAAAAAAATTCTATTTTTAGAACAGTTGATGTGGAGAATTTGTTTTTAATTTCAACACACATCTTACTTTAATTTTACTTTATTTTATTTCGCTCGCTGTGCAAGTTGAACACACGGTACCCTATCTATTTAAGTCCATGTTTAGACACACAATTTTCTCGGGAAAGTAAATTCAGTTTTTAGGCAATAGGGGGTAGGAAAGAGTATTGAGGAGCTCTTTCCTCTCCGCTCTCTCCCAAAAAACTCAATTTACTTTCCCGAGAAATTTGTGTGTCTAAACACAGACTAAGCTATTTTTTCTCTTTTGATTGACAAAAAAATTATATAGTTTTTTTTAGTTAATTGAAATAATTTAGCTATCGTGACCTAATGAGTTTGTATTAAAAGACTGATATATAGCGAAGTCCCACACATCCAAACAAAATGCTACGATCGATTCCCTGGTGGTAATTCAGCTCATCAGGCATATCAGATGTAATTATATAGACACCTTTTTCACATGTCACGTATTCAATGCGTTATTTTTTCTGCTTCATTGTAACTACATAATTCGTATTTACAATTTCCAATTTCATTGGATTAAATAATTCAGAATATAACATTGTTTTTTTATAAAAGGGGTTGCCAGTTGGCGCTAACTGAGAGCAAGTGAGCGTACATTTTAATGTGTTTTACATTGAAATTTACGCTCACTTACTCTCAGTAAGCGACCACTGGCTATCCTTGTTTTATAACCACAAAACGAAACAACAAGTGTGAAAATCAGAAAAGTTCATAAATATACACTCTCACAAGACATAACTTTGTATGCAAGATCAAGCCTGATTTAAAGTGTTTTAGTACTTCATAAGCTCAAAAAACTTTTTTGTTGAATTATGCCAAACCCGTAGAAAATGAGGTGTAATTCGTTAAGTTTTAGAGATGTCAGCATGAAAATTTGACACAGGATAATAAAGTAAAAGTCGTAGGAAACACAGAAATTGAAGAGAATTTTTTTCAAAAGGTTGCAAGGCCATATACATACATATATTTCTGAAAATATTGTTTCAAAATATGTAAACAAAAAAAAATACTTTCTTTCTTTTCAGTGGAAAGAAAACGAAAGCGATGAAGGGGCTCTCAGTCTTTGCAAAAGTACCAAAATACTCGTTATTCTTAAGAAATCAAAACTTATTAGGCAATGTATCAGAATTTGTTTATTGAGTAGGGTAAGTCGGCGTTTATGTTTTTATCTATTTTCAGTAGGAATTGATTAGTAATTTGGGTAAACTAAAAAATCGAATTAATTTTTTGTTTCTTATTCTCAATATAAATGCTACAGTTTAGTTTCAGTTTTGTTAGTGTCCCAAAACTTCTCCATGAAAAAAGAAATATTGTGTTCGGGAATATATCTTCGAAAACATTGTCTTATCAGTCCATAATGTAATTGATGTTTCCTTAGTTATATAGTTATAAGAACTATTTAATTATTTTTAAAAATTTCAAATTAACTTTTTAATAGTTCTATTTTTAGAATTAACTTAATAATATTTATTTTTTTAATTTCTCTTTTCAGTTGTATGTGGTGGCGATATATTTCTAACCGATGACCGGCGTATTGATTCACCCAACTATCCCTTGGAATATTTCCCGGACAAGGAATGTGTTTGGCGTATAACAGTACCCGACAATCATCAGGTGGCCCTTAAGTTTCAATCCTTTGAATTGGAAAATCACGATAACTGCATCTATGATTATGTTGAGATTAGAGATGGCAATAGTTCAGATTCGGAATTGATTGGTATCTTTTGTGGTTACAAACTGCCGCCGAACATCAAGTAAGTAGCACATAAAATAACTTATTTTCTTTTTTCTAATAAGTTACTTTCCATTTCTTTGTAGGACAAACAGCAATCAAATGTATGTGAAATTTGTTTCGGATGGTTCAGTACAAAAGGTTGGCTTTTCGGCTGTGTTTATGCAGGAAGTCGATGAATGCCAATATGCAAATCATGGCTGTGAACATGAATGCTTCAATACATTGGGCAGTTATCAGTGTGGTTGTTTTGCTGGTTATGAATTGCAAGCCGATGGAAGGAGTTGTGAAGGTAAGTACACCGCCTCCACCTAGGAATGACACACCTTTTACACCATTAATAAATGTTAATAATGCCCTACAATTTCTTTTTTCCAGATGCTTGTGGAGGTATCATTGATGCCAGTGTGGGTAATGGTACTGTAAATTCACCCGGTTGGCCAGACGTATATCCCATCTCGAAGGAGTGTGTGTGGGAGATAGTGGCCCCAGCAAATCATGCTGTGTTCTTGAATTTTACCCACTTCGATTTGGAGGGTACCAAAATGCAATACACCGAATGCAATTACGATTATTTGGTAATCTATTCAAAGCTGAGAGATAATCGCCTGAAGAAAATTGGCATCTATTGTGGCCATGAACTGCCGCCCCAACTTAATTCGGAACAGAACATCTTGCGTTTGGAATTCTATTCAGATAAATCGGTACAACATTTGGGATTTTCAGCTAAATTTGAAATAGGTATGTAACAAAAAGAAAATCAATATTAATTTATTTTCATATTAATTTATTTTCATATTTCTTTTTATTTCAGATACCGATGAGTGCAGCATTAACAATGGCGGATGCCAGCATTATTGTCGCAACACCTATGGCTCGTACATTTGCAGTTGTCGCAATGGTTTTACTTTACATGAAAATCACCACAACTGCACCGAAACCAGTTGTAAATTTGAAATAACCAATCCATACGGTGTGATCTCCAGCCCCAATTATCCTGAAGATTACCCCCGTGACATTTACTGTTATTGGCATTTCCACACAGCTTTGGGCCACAGAGTCCAATTGACATTCCACGATTTTCAATTGGAAAATCATCAGGAGTGTATCTATGACTATGTTGGCATACATGATGGCAAATCGGAAAATAGTTCGATTTTGGGCATTTACTGTGGTGGCAAGGAACCCTATGCCGTGGTGGCTTCATCCAATGATATGTTTATGGTTTTGAAAACAGATGCTGGCCTGCAACGTAAAGGTTTTATGGCCACCTATTCGACGGGTAAGTAATTTAAATCTTATCCATAAAGAAATTTGTTATTAATTAAGTTTCCTCTCTCTGTTTATCTTACAGAATGTGGTGGTTATTTAAGGGCCACAAATCGCACCCAAATATTCTACTCCCATCCCCGCTATGGCTCAAGGAACTACAAACGCAACATGTATTGCAACTGGCGCATACAAGCAGATCCCGAAAGTAGTGTTAAAATCAAGTTCTTGCACTTTGAAATTGAATATTCCGACAGATGTGATTATGACTCTGTGGAAATATCCGAAGAGCAAAGCTTTCAAAGAAACACTTTTCATGGCAGATATTGTGGCAATAGGGTAAGTTACAAATAGAAGAATTCTCTCATCAATTTCTCAAACTAATTTATTTCTTTTCTTTTTACAGAAACCTCCAGTTATTGTATCCTATTCCGATACGATATTGATACGTTTCCAAACAGATGAATCAACATCCTTGCGTGGATTTGCTCTTTCATTTGTTGCCGTTGAACCGCCAGAAGATGATGTGGCTGATGATTTCATGTCTGTTACACCCTTTCCTGGTTATATGAAATCTGTCTACTATGGCTCCGATACAAATTCCGGTGATGAATATGATCACGAAGATTATCGGGGTATACGGAATTACACTCCCCATCGTACACCTGGTCAACGTTTACGACTCAACTGAAGTAACGATTTCCTTCAGATTTTCTCTATGCATTAAAATCAGTTGTGAAATTAACTTCGTCCAATGTTCGTTCATTGTTTTGTTCCTCAACATAAAAAAAACTTTATTTTTAATTACTAAATAGTTGTTGTTTATTATTATTTTGTATATTAAAATCCTTTGTAAATATGTATTTGCCTGCTAAGATATCTAAAAGAAAACACACACACATACAAACTCAAACCCATCCCCACACACAATTGTACAAAGTCCACAGATCCATAAATATATTTTTATGTTATCTTTTATGTGTACTAAACAAATGTTGAAATAAATAAATTATATAGATATTAACTAAAAATAAAGATAAATTATTTAGTTTTATTTATTTATTTTTTTGTAATGTAATGTGAATCTAATCTAACGTATTTTCGATCCATTAGATTGATTAATTCTTGAGGGTAAATCTTCATAATGTAAACACGCAAATACTTACCACTATAATATACTAGTAAAGTTTATATGCTAAACAATTTGCAAACACTTTAGCTATGTTCCTTTACGTGCAAGAATCTTCAAGTTTAACCAGTTTTTACCAGAGATGGTGGTATTTCTACTTCTGTGCTTCTGTGAAAATAAATAAAATAACATTTCCCACCAGTTTTCATCCGTTTTGTGTCATTTATTACTCCAATACTTCATTCAAAACGATGGATTTTTTCCATTCGCTTATTTCTGACATATTCGTTCGTGTGATTTTGATACGAAAATGCAATTAAAAACTTTCATTTGTTTGTTACACGAATACTAACGTCAATAGCTATGAAAACAAAATTGTGTCTTCGTTCATGAAATCGGCGAACGAATGGGAAAAAGTTTTTACAAAAACAGGCTGTAAAAGTAAGTCAGTAGTTTAAAATTTTGGAGACAAACATAAGAAGTCAGGAACCTTGAAAAATGCTATGCAAGAAGAAAAAAAATCATATTTCCTTCACTGAACATGTAGTAAAATCTATGCCAAAAGACAGGGCGCCATCTATATTTGAAAAAATACTTTTCAGAAGCTTATAGTTTGAAAGCAATCATAGTTTGGTAGCCTTTGGTGACCATGGTAAATAGAAAAATTTTATATGCAATCCTCCCAATGACATTTTCAGTTGGTGTCAAAATTGGTGAAAAAAAATTAAATTATCCCTCCGTTGGACACCAGAGTCTGGCCAGGCCTTTTTATACCCTCAGCCTTTAGGGTAAAGAGGGTATTTACACTTTGATACGACCAATAATGTGCCTCATCGAAATAATGGTTTTAGACCCCAAGTATGTTTGTACCATATCCGTTTCAGACAATTTTGAGTAGATCTAGCAATGTCCGTCCGTCTGTCTGTCTGTCTGTCTGTCTGTCTGTCCGTCTGTCTGGCTGGTGCGCACGACAACACTCGAAGGGATCAATCGATTCGGTTTAAATTTTGGGTATCGAAATATTTTGTCCAGATTTGATTTAAGTTCGAAGATGGGTTATATCGGTCCACTCCTTCCGGTACCTCCCCCACAAATGTTCAAAAATTGTCTCAAAACTTGTGCGCACGATAACTCTGGAAGGGAATACCCGATTTGGTCCATACTTTGCACATCGTGTAATTTCTACCAAACTTAGATGAGGTTCCAATATGGACTCAATCGGTCCACTCCTTCGGGTACCTCCCACACAAAATTTCGGAAAAGTTCAGTTTAGGACCTGGTCTCGATTCGCTTTGATTTTTGTTTACGCAAGTTGTATTCGCTGTCCCCTATACGACGCTGTAATTATACCCTACACCACTATGTGGGGAGGGTATTATAAGTTGGTTTTGGCAAAAAGTTTGTAACGCATCGAAATAATGGTCGTAGACCCATACTTATATATACCAAAATGAATGTCTCGACGAGCTGAGTCGATCTGGCTATGTGTGTCCGTCCGTCAGTCCGTCCGTCCGTCCGTCTGTCCGTCTGTCCATCTAAACCTTGTAATCACGCTACAGGTCGCAATTTTGATCGGATTGTCACGAAATTTTGCATGTTGATAGGGGTCCCGGAGGGGAAGAAGCCTATTGATTTTGGTGATGGTCGGATAATATTTAGGGGTCGGAAAGGGTAAAAAACTTAGGTGGATAAAATGACAACGTTTTTTTCCAAAGTGAATATCTCAGCTTCTATATGTGGTATACCCAAAACAAAACCTGACAATGAAAGAAGAAAATATCACCTTTCTAATGATGTAAAGCAGGTGCTCGTAGGTGATCAAACAACGAAGATATCACAAAAGAAGCAAATAAAACCCCAATTTTCATTTTTGCGATTTTCATTATATTGACGAATATCACAGCTTTGGTTGAAAATTTTCCAAAAGCAAAGCCTGACTATGGAAGTAGAAGTAACCAAATAACGGAGATATCGCAATAGTCGGTAATACATCCCATTTTTCTATTTTTTTGGAAATCACGCTGCAGGTCGCAATTTTGATTGGATCATCACGAAGATTTGAGGGTTAATGGGGGTCTCATAGATGAAGAAGGCTATTGATTTTGGTGATGGTCGGATAATAATTAGGGGTCGGACTGGGCAAACAGTTATTTGGAGAAAAGTCAACATTTTATTTTAAAGCCAATATCTCTGTTTCTTTAAGAGGTATATCAAGAGCAAAACCTGGCAAGGAAAGTAGAAAATATCACCTTTACAACGACGTAAAGTAGGTTGACGTAGGTGGTCAAATACCAGAGATATGGCAATAGTCGATAATGCATCCCATTTTCCGATTTTTTTATAATCACGCTACAGGTCGCAATTTTGATCGGATCGTCACGAAATTTGGGTTAATGGGGGTCCCAAAGAGAAAGAAGCCTATTGATTTTGATGATGGTAGGATACCATTCAGGGGTCGGAATGGGCAAACACTTATTTGGAGAAAGCTCAACGTTTTATTTCAAAGCCAATATCTCTGTTTCTTTAAGAGGTATATCTAAAGCAAAACATGACAAGGAAAGAAGACAATATCACCTTTACAAGGATGTAAAGCTGGTTGTCGTAGGTGGTCAAACAACAGAGATATCGCAATAGTAGATAATGCATCCCATTTTCCGATTTTTTTGTAATCACGCTACAGGTCGCATTTTTGATTGGATCGTCAAGAATTTTTTGGGAGTTGATGCGGGTCCTACAGAGGAAGAAGCCTATTTAGTTTGGTGATGGTCGGATAATATTCAAGAGTCGGACTAAGCGAAAAGCTTATGTAGAGAAAAGTCAACGTTTTTTATGCGAATATCTCCGCTTCTGGTTGGAGTATTCCAAAAGGAATACCCGTCAATGGAAGAAGAAAAGATCTCGTTTATATTGATGCAAAGTATGTTGGCGTAAGTGAGCAAACCGAGATATTCCAAGATTCAGTAACAAACCCAATTTTTCCATTTTTTGTAATCACGCTACAAGTTGGAATTTTGATCGGATAGTGACAAAATTTGGGGGTAGATGGAGACCCCGCAGAGGAAGAAGCCTATTGATTTTGGTGATAGTCGGATAAAACCCCATTTGGAGATAAATTCAAAGTTTTATTCTTTGTGAATATATCGGTTTCTAGTAGTGGTATTCCAACGGCAAAACCTGTCAATGGAAGAAGAAAATATTACCTTGATATTGGTGTAAAGTAGGTTGGCGAAGGTGGTCAAACAAGGGAGATATCACAATAGTCGGTAATGCATCCAATTCTTCCATTTTTTGCAATCAAGCTACAAGTCGTAATTTTGATCGGATGGTCACGAAATTTTGGTTGCTTATGGGGGTCCCAGAGAGAAAGAAGCATATTATTTTTGGTGGTAGTCGGATTATATTCCCTAAAAGAAATGTTTACCAGTGAAAAGTTTATGCACAGGGGTAGTGGTGTAGGGTATCACATGGTCGGCCCCGTCCCGACTATAGCCTTTGCTCACTTGTTTTCATTAGGGGCAAGTCCATACTTCCTGAGAAAATAGCCTGAAAGTTACAAAAAACCCTATGACACCGTGTGTAGTGGTTGGAGCGCAAGATAACTCTCGAACGGATCTGCCGATTCGGTCCAAAATTTGGCTTTCGTAATATTTTGTCCAAACTTAGTTCAAGTTCAAAGATGGATTATATCGGTCCACTCCTTCCGGTACCTCCCCCGCAAAAGTTCGAAAATGTTCGGAAAATTTGTGCATACGATAACTCTTGAAGGAAGTAACCGATTTGGTCCATACTTTGCACATTATGAAATTTCTACCAGACTTAGATGAGGTTCCAATATGGACTCAATCGGTAAACTCCTTCGAGTACCTCCCACACAAAATTTCGGATAAGTTTAGTTTAGGAACTGCTCTCGAATCCCTTAGCAACTTGGATTCACTGCCCTCCATACGACGGTACAAATTTCATCAGGGGCAAGTCCATACTTCCTGAGAAAATAGCCTGAAAGTTGCAAAAAAACCCCTATGACACCGTGTGAGGTGGTTGGAGCGCAAGATAACTCTCGAACGGATATGCCGGTCCAAAATTTTGCCTTAGTAATATTTTGTCGAAACATAGTTTAAGTTTGAACATAAGCCATATCGGCCCACTCCTTCAGGTACCTCCCCCACAAACGTTCAAAAATGTTCGGAAAATTTGTCCGCATGATAATTCTTGAAAGGAGTGGCCGAATTGGTCTATACGTTACACATTCTAATATATCTACCAGATATTGATCAGGTTCGAATATGGACTATATTTGTCCACTCCATCCGGTACCTCCCACACAAAATTTCGGGTAAGTTCACTTTAAGACCTGATATCGAATCACTTTGATTTTTGATTAAGGAACTTGCATTCGCTGCACCAATTACGATGGTAAACGTTTTTTTGGGGGCAAGTCCATACTTCTTGAGCAAACAGCCTGAAGAGTGTAAAAGATCCACTTCCATAACGGTCGATGTCGATCCATTCCTTTTAGTATCTCCTCCGTAAAACTTTCGATCATTAATCCTAATCAACATTTTTGTCGGTTCAAACGCCCAAAATGTATAAAACCCCCTAAATTCATACGTATTTTGGGAAAAAAAATTGTTTCAATATACACAGGCTGAGGGTATATCTCTGTCGGCAAAGCCGACTGATATTATTTTACTTGTTTTATTTTGTATTTTAAACTGGGTTACGATAAAGCTATGAACCTGAGATTCCAGCTAGCTTCATGAAATTTTCTTACATTTCAAATGAAGGAAACATGAAGTCAAAAGGATCACCAGAAAAGGAGCTACAAGGATATTTTGACATACATATCACATTCGTAACACATGAGTCTAGTCAGACCCCACCCATTTTTTATTGAAAAATTTCAGAAAATTTCCTTAAAATTTGATTTTTCCTACATTATTTGACAAAATAAATACCCTTTTATGAAACTTGTCGCATTTCACCCTACCATTTCTTTAAAATTGCACATAAAAAGGTCGCAAAAGCAGGATATGGGTTTGAAATCAGTGAATGTACCACAACCTAAACAAATCCCTTGCAAATAGGGTTACACTTTTATTGTAGACAATTATACACGTAACTGGTCTAATAAAACCCATTACTTAGCTTTTCTGCTCTTTTTGTGGGGTGGATTGGTCCAAATATAGGATTCTCCACATGAATTATAAGAAAATCCTTAGGATATATGCCTTTATTTACCTCTTGATATCATTGTTATTGCACTGCAATAAGCTGTAAAGTTATAAAATAGACACTCTTCATTCAGAATAATAGGCCAAAACTAATATATAGTGCTTTAAAATGAAATATAAATAGGATTTTCGAGCATAGAGACAAGAAAACTACGAATTTTTTACTTCGTAGGCATATATCCTGTTTTACTAACTTGATAATATGATTTAAATGTATATATTCTACAACTTTTTATATGAAAATGTTAATTAAGTTTCCTAAAAAAATAAAAATTATTATATGCGTCTGGCCAGACTCATGTGATAAGAATATTACAAACAATATTGGTGTCCAACGAAGGGTTATTATAATGGGTGGCACCGTGGTGCAATGGTATGCACACCCGCCTTGCACGGTAGAGGTCGTGGGTTTAACAGGCAACATCAAAAATTTCAACGGTGGCAAAATACCCCTCAGCAATGTTGGCGACATTTCCTGAGTATTTCTGCCATGTAAAACTTCTCTGCAAGTGGTGTCCTAGGACACACCGTTCGGACTCGGCAATAAAAAGTAGCAGTCTCCCTTGTCCCGTATGGGATGTTTGTGGAACAATTATGTATATATATATAATAGTAAATAATCGGGCTACACTCTTTGTTTCTCGGAGAAGTTAGTGGAAACTAATCTACATTTCGACTTATATGAATAAGTAAATATAAATAAAATTGAAAACAATACGTGTATGCTAATTTTATATGTTTTTTTAATTTCATAAAATAGCGTTAGAATCCAAATCTGAAGAAATAGAATAAATTTCATAAAAAAACAATAAATATGTTCCCAAATGTTTTTTATGCAATGAATGCGATTTTATTTTTTGTAAGGCCGCTTCAAAAGTAGAATTCTTTAACTCATTTTATGACTTACCGACAAAAATAGGTAACATTAAAATGCCTATAATTTCGGTTAACAGCCAAAATAAATACGTCGCTAAGCCCTACCGATAGCAACAGTGATGTCAATTTTAATTTAATTTTCCCGATATTTGTCGGTAAACCAAACAATTAGTTACAGAATTCCAGCATTGAACAGTTTAATTTATTTTTCACTTTTATTTGGACCCAATCTATTTAAAGGGGACAAAAAAATTGTTCCCTATTTCATGTCGTTAAGGATATTGCATCAACTGCTATATGTTGAGCGTTATGATTAACGTCGTCAATTAGTAAAAAAATGGCACAAACACCATCGAAATGTCCTACGCAGACGGGCTTATTAACCATTAGTAAAGAATTCGAGGTCTTTACTTGGTCTTTCCAATTGTGTACACCACGTTTTTTGACAAGGTCGACTTTTTGTTTTGTGTGTACAGTAGGGGTGCCTTTAATGCAGGTGGTCTGTAGATCATCCGTAAAAAATCTTAAATTGCAAGGAAGTCTGATACTCACCCAGAACTCTAAATGTCAAATTATAGTTAAATCGAAGATAAAATGAGTGAATAAATTTAAAATTACTTCAAATCGGATGTAAATTACATTTCAGTTTCAGAATCCATAAAAACTTCCCAGGTGTAAGCAGCTTCCATTTAAATTTGGTGCAGTCCACCGTGATACATACATTTTTTTTCGTAATTTTGTTAACAAAAACTCCCGTGCCGATGGTAAACTTTGAAAACACAACCTTAGGATATGTAGTCGGAAACACACGCTCTGTGTCATCATACTTGTTACTTAGTAACTGTTTAGTAACGAGTAAACTAAGTAGTTATGTGAAAGTCCTAATTTCTTGGTAGTCGGGCGAACATATAGTATTAAAATCTGAATCGTTTTGTATATAATATAGCAAACTTATTTCCAGTCCAAATTCCATTACAGATTTCAAATTTCATTAAAATTGGACATATGTGGCGTGATTGATGCACTAAATGCATAAAATCGGTAGAAAATATATATTGGAGCTATATCCAAATCTGAACCGATTTTTACCAAAAAATACCGTTTGTCCTTTTGCACAAAAAAATACCTTTCCCAATTTTTATATGAATCGGACAATAAATGCGACATGTACTGCGATTGCAAAAATGGACAGACTGGTGGACATGCCTAAATCGACTCAGAAAGAAAGACTTTATATATATCCCTTACGTACTTACTTACTTTTGCATGCTATATACAAATGCTCAATGACATAATATAGTCCGGTGAAAATAGACATTGAAATAGCAAAAATTCCCACAGAGCTGAATTTTGGTGGAGAGCTAGAGTTTGCTATTAGAAGCAACGTCCTAAAAGTCCCCATCGATCCCATGTGTGCAAAAAAAAATTATTCGCAGTCAAAGGTCAAATTGTAAGGGTTTTTAGGTTTTCGGATTTATTTTTTGATAACGGGTGATCTAATCAAAAAGTGACTAAAGTAAATATTGTAGGCAGAAAAAATATCTACAAGTTTGACCTTATATTTTTTTTCCTAGAAGGAACCATTCTTGAGATATAGCTGTTCTAAAAAACACATGATTTTTATGCACTTATAAGGGAAATATGCACATATTCAGACGAACCGGCTAAAATAAGCGAAGTAATCGGGTCTGTCCCCCCAAAAATATATATTTTCTTGAAGAGCGAAATTATAGCTATCTTCTAAAAAAATTCCAAAAAAATCGGAGCGTGTTTAGTAGAGTTATTCAATGTTAGAGTCATTTTATGCAAAAATAGCCCATTTAACCCACATGTATAATCGAAAGCCCAACGGGAACGACCCCAACGAAAACTCTCCGATTTTTTTTAAGTTTTGTCCGATGGTAGGGTTTGTTGCGCTGATTACGGAAATGTATAATTTTCAACGGTTGCGGATCCGGTTCGCCGGTTATTCGACCCGAAAGGCCAAATTTAAAAACCGGGTTAGACCCGGTTCTACTGAACCGATTACTGCAAAGTGGATATTGTTTGAAAGCTTACGGAAGTATCTAACACATAGTGTCGTTACTTTAACCGGTTCGCCTCATAATATACTTACGCGGCTGATTTTTTATTTGACCTTTAGATCGCGATATCTCGAAAATGGTAAGTCTTTTTTAAGAATCATAAAGACCACTCTTGTAGACAATTATTGAATCTATAACTTTTACTTTAGCCGGCTTTTGCTAAGTCTTACCGTTTTGCACACATGGGATCGATGGGGACTTTTAGGACGTTGCTTCTAATGGCTAACCCTAGCTCTACACCAAAATGTAGCTTTGTGGGAATTTTTGCTATTTCCCCCTTATACGCATGTCTATTTTGACCGGACTAAATACCCCTCACCACAGTTTGGTGCGGGTTATAAACATGTATCATCTTACAAAAGCCGTATGAACATTGCCGAAATAACTTATTTACGAGGGCGATTCGGAAACTTCTTAGCCTATCAATGAAAGAGAATAGTTAGTTTTTTAAAAATATTTTTATTTTTCAGTATAATTTCCTGAAACTTCAATACACTTAGTTCAACGCTTTTCTAGCAATTCTATCCCTTGATTAAAATAGTTTTCCTCAAGATCTTCAAAATAGTGGTTTACAACTGTAATTGCATCTTCATTTGAGGTAAAACGCTTGCCAGCAAGGAATTTTTTTAGATTTGGGAACAAGTAAAAGTCACTCGGAGCTAAATCAGGAGAATAAGGTGGGTGGTCAAGCAACTCGTACTTTAATTCGTTGATTTTAGCCATTGTTAAAATACTCTTGTGCGCTGGTGCGTTGTCTTGATGAAAAATTATTTTTTTGTGTTGTAAGCCAGGACGTTTTTCTCGAATTTGTACATTAAATTGATCCAAAAGGTTGCAATAGTACTCTGAATTTATTGTTTTACCCTTTTGCAGATAGTCAATCAATAAAATACATTTGAAGTCCCAAAAAACCGTAGGAAAAAAATCAGATGGGTATGTTATTATTAGCACTTTGTGATGCACAATACTAAATGTTTCTCCATTATTTTCTCCTACTATTTAGCAACAAGTTGTTAATTCCAAATTTAAAAACCTAAACCTACAATCCAACAGTAATCTTAATTCCAAATCTCACGATTCCAGCTCTACATGTTCGCCTAAACCCAAATTTGACCAAAATTAGTATTTTGTACTTTTCGTATCCATAAGTACGGATTCCCAAAACTACCTCAAACCTACAATCCAACAGTAATTTAAATTCCAAATCCCAGGATTCCAGCTCCATCCGTTCACCCAAATTCAAATTGTCCCAAATTTAGTACCACTTAGTACTCTTCGTACCCATATGTGCGAATTCCCAATATTACCTCCATATCTCAAACATACAATCCATAAAACATAATAGTCATTATGACAACACGATCAATTTGGTGGGTTCATCTCCCGATATGCATGCATGACATGTTTGAATCTGCTACTGCTCTATCAGATTATGTGCAACCAGATTTCCTCTTACGTTAATTGGTAAGGTTTTAACATAAGCATATGGATTCATAACAAATATTCATTTCTTACCCTTTAAAAGTCCCTTAGTTCTATTTCAAAACATTTTAGTTTAAAAATAAATTTATTCAACATTGAGATAATATATATTTTATTGATATATTTTATTATTTGCTAACATATTTTTTGTATATTTTTGTTCATTGTTGTTGTGTTTTTCATTTTCTTTTGCATTTGATATTTGTTGTTGTATAGTACATGAATGTTAAACATTTTATTTACAAAATTGATGTTTGTTGTTGTTGTTGTTGTTGATTTTCGTTGACATGTTAGTCAGTTTTCTTAGAAGAGATAGCAAATAGGTTAATAGATAACAGACAAAAAGTGGAAGTGGAATGTAAGGTGGGGCGGCTTTCAAAAAAGATTGATTGGTTTTGAGATGTTTTTATATAATAATTAAATTTTCTTTAGTTTCTTTTGGCTCTGTTGACAATAAACCGCGAATGCACAAACGACGAGGACAGTTTTTTTGTTCGTGTGTTGTTTTGTTATTTCCTCCGGAAACGACTTAACAATTTTATAATATACTAGTGGACCCGGCGAACTTCGTCTCGCAGTCATTTAAGGTACATTGAAGTTGATTAATTGCTTTGCAATTCTTTTATTGTCATGGCTATTGCGAGATGAATTTGAAACGAAATTACTTAAATTCGAATACATTTTATATTTGTTGTTATATATAATTTTTTTATATCTTCAAGCACCATGGAGGGTATAATTAAAGTTGTATTCCGTTTGAAACACTTCGAAATATTCTTCGGAGACCGCATAAAGTATATATTATTGATCAGCATAAAATTCTTAGACGATAGTCTGTTGAAATCAAGAAACAGCTCGCAGAACTTTTATTTTGGTACAGAAGTTTATATTACTCCTAGGATGTTGATATAACCCATTTTCAAGGCTATATCGATACATGTTTTGATATAGCCCTCATAGAACGTCACCTCACGATTTTAGGTGTTTTAAAGGGTTTTAGTCACATTTTCTCAACGAACTGGCTCATGGAGCTACATAATGTTTCCCATAATTTTTTTCAGTATAGATCCACGTTTTGATATAGCCCCCATAGAAGATACCTCCCGATTTTCAGTATTTTGAAGATTTTAGCCACATTATCCTACCGAAATGACTGAAGTTTGGTATTGGTATTAATTCATACCGTGAATTGTAGGTATAGGTAGTGTACTCTTCATAAAAGAGGTACATTCGATTTTGAAGCTTTTGGCAAACATTATTCATTTT
This sequence comes from Musca autumnalis, assembly GCF_047663935.1. Taxonomy (NCBI): domain Eukaryota; kingdom Metazoa; phylum Arthropoda; class Insecta; order Diptera; family Muscidae; genus Musca; species Musca autumnalis. Next base: position 324,555,586 of record NW_027411644.1, read on the forward strand.
AATACCCTCCACCATAAGATGTTTGCCATTCCGTTCATTCATTCATTACAACACTACTTTTTGTCTGAGAATAAAGTACATATGTACATACATATGTATATTATTGATCAGCATACACTTCTAATTCGATTTAACTATGTACGTCTGTCGGTCTGATGAAATGAACATAGAACTCACAACGAATTAAATTTTATTTAGTCATTTGTGGTAATCCTAAGATAATTTTCTAACTGAATTAAAGTTTCCAGTGGTCAGAAAACAACACAAAAATTTTTGGCATACATCCCCATTTCGGTATACCCCAAACATAACAGTACATCCGGATCTAATTTGTCATTTAAGGAGGATAGTATTTAAAAAACTTATCGGTAAAAATTTTAGACATTGGTCCATATTTTCTTCTGACAGAAAGTGCAGTAATTTGGTATTGTCATGGCTATTGCGAGATGAATTTGAAACGAAATTACTTAAATTCAGATTGGAAGATGCCGGTCGATGTGAAATTTTTTAAAAGATTTTTCTCCTGTAGTGACGGTAACTTGGTATTTCGGATTATCAATGGGTAGAAAACCTCGACACAATTGAAGGAACCTCCAGTTTTTTTACCTTTGAAGGTTGTACGCGCATCGTCCAAATGGAATGAACGTAACATGGTATTTCGGATTCAGAATGCGTAGGAAATATTGATGTCTCATTCGTATTAAACCTGTTTTAAAAGAAAGTTAGCAGTTAGCATATTCCACGGCTCCTGGGAATCAGCCGTAGATTTTAGTATTTTAAAAATCGAACAGAAACTAATGGTTCCGTTTTACTAAGGTATAACTCTTGGTGGTGGGTATAAAAAATTCGGCCCAGCCGAACTTGCTTCTTTTGGTTTAAAGTACCACAATGAAGATAATTTGAGGTAAGCATTGATCTAATCAAAAGCTTTGGAAACTGATGTACATTGGACGGTTTTCTCAAAAACATCCGATCACAGAATCGACATACCTTCATACAACCTTTTACATTTATTATCTGTCTTCATAGCCACCTCGTTTTCGCATATCGTTGTTCATATTAAATATGGATCCCTTGATTACGCACGAACTCTATGCAATGATGTGAATAATGCAAGTTGTTGAGTTGATGAAAATAAGAATGATCTTTTTTACATCCAAATCGATGGTGAATTTGGCCGTGGGTATGTGGGGTCGATGACAACGAACACAACAATCAATTTTGGGTTACATAAATAATAATAACCACATCAATAGAACGGCCAGTTAATGTCAGGTTCAATCCACGTTATTCAATAATAATAACTTTGAAGTCATTTGGAAACATCCGTTATATTCTGCCAGCGTTCCAGCGTACTTCCTATTAGATTTTCCAAAAATAACAATCCAGAGAATGGTAACATCAATTGAAGCTTCTAATAACCTCTTAAAATTAAGACCAAACTCAAGTCTTTTAAATTATTTCTCGCAATTAATTTGCACAAATGAAAACTGGCATTTATTAAATTTAATAAAACAATTTTATACAACTTTTAAAAAGCGCATACACCATTTTCGCCAAAAAACTGTAAAAAAAGTGACACGATATACTCCGAACGCAAAAGCTCGAGAGAAATGTGTGGAAAAATTGTCATTCTTCAAAAAATGTTTTTGCAAATTTTTCGCAGATTTTCGCGATTTTTTTAGGTTTTATCCTTTTCTGCCATGAGACCATTCCGAATTGGCCTGAATTATCAAAATCTGTTCAGCCGATCTTGAGTTATAAGCGTAGTAACTAACATCATTCTTTTTTATATATATAGATATTTTTGTGATTTTGTTTCTTTTTTTGTTTTTTTTTTTTTTTTTTTGCTCGAATGACACAGATAATACATTTAGCTGTTGTTTTTTTTTTTGTCTGCCTTAAATGAATATATTTTTGTTTTAATTTAATTGAACTTAGATTTATATTTGTTAATTGTTAATTTGTGTGGTTCATTTTATAAATTTTCTTTTCATTTTTTTCCTTTGTTTTATATATAAGTACATATGCATGTTAGTTTTGTTGTTTAATAAATAATTGTTTTGAAACATTGACATTGAGGTTTCGATTTACCTTTATTTCATTTGAAAGTTTGGGTTAATACAATTGGCACTCAATCTGAAATTCTAAACAAATAGTTTTTTTGGTAAAACAAAAAAGAAAAATTAAATTCTTTAAGTTTTTATTTCATTTCTTTTGCTAATATTAACATTAAATTTATAAATATTTTATTTGGCTGCCTTAGAATTCATCAGTTTTTTATTTGTTGTTTGTTATCCCTTCAAATGAAACTATCTCCATTAGAATATTCCCGAATTGTTGCTCTGGTTCTGCTCTTTGGTAGAGTGTGTTGTAGATTTGTTGGTTGATTGGTTGCTCGATGTGACTTTGTGGCTGAAACCACATTTCAAAGGAAATTTAGGCTGGAAAATAAAACAAAAAAAGTTCGGGGGAATTTCCTTTGAAATGTTCTTCAACCAGTCAAAAGAAGTCTAGTTGTTGGTTGACGGTGATGTTTAACGGCGTCCCAGACCAAAACCATAGGGCTTTGAGTACATTTGACCACCATCAGTAGAACGTTTACCCAAACCAAAACTGTAGGGGCGATTGCGTTTGTTATCTGCACAAGAAACGAAACAAAGTTAAATGAAATTCTTCTTTAAAAATGTTCCCTGGCCATAAGTACATACCATTCATTGTTCCGAATCCTGCCAACATACCTCTGGCTGCCAATAGATTGGCATTTTCTGCCATTTGTTCATAATCATCATAATCGAAACGTTTGCCCAAACCAACGGAATAAGGACGTGCCCTCTTGCCCAGGCCAAAGTTGTAGACCGGCAAACGTTTGATTCCATTACCGCCATTTGTATAGGTGTATGCACGTCTGCCCAGACCAAAGGCATAACGTTCTACTCTCTTGTCCAAATTGTCCTTAGCCACATCGGTATCGGCACTATTGGCATCCACATTTGTGTTGAACAAAGAATTGACACTGTCTGGTGCGGGTGCTCCATTATCGCCACTATCGTCGTTGTAGTTGTGTTCACTGTAGGCCACACTCAGGCAACAGGCCAATATCAAAAGACTTACGAAGCACTTGTTCATTGTGTGTATTTTTGGGGGGAGACTGACTCTGCTGACTAATTTGTTAAGGTGTGGAAGCTGAAAGTAAACAAAACATATTGAAAATGTTTAGATTTGTTCGATTTGGGGGGTTGGTTGAATGTACATATGTGTGTTTAATGATGCATGACGATCACTTAAAAGTCAATTACTATGTGACAATGTATTTGTCAATATCTTATATTAAAGATATTCTTAGTAGATAACATAGGAACATGTGTATGTATTTGTACATTGTGCATGTGTGTATACCCAAAAGGAAAATGGCAAAGAACTTGAAATAAAAGTAATTTGTTTAGAATTATATTTGATTAATTTAAACACATCAGAAAGTGAATATTCGGTTGTGATATACTTAGTATGTATTTATAAACGAACAATAACAATGTACAAACATAGATTTCGGTAACATAAGTAAGAACGAATCAATCGGCTTTGCTGGCAGCTAAATACTCTCAGCCCAATTAGGGTGAAAGAACAACAAAAACACGAATGGAGATTGTACTATGAGCAGATCCCCAAAGTAAATAGCATATTCGTCGGTAACCATCATATACTGACCGCCACTCCGACTTCGAATTCAACCGCAAGAGTAAAACAAACACAACCGGTTTGGATATCCAAAAAAGAGGAAGTTCACAAGATGATGGATGAAGTGAGCGAGGGCATCCCACAGCTTACTACAGTGAGATGATCTCTCACTGGCCAGTCAGACAAAAATTAAGAGCATTGTGTATCACATCTCAGATGCCCTCCATTTCAAATTTTCCAGGGCAAGAATTGACCAGGACGAGGATGCCAAACATAACAGAATGTTAAACCCCCAAACAAGAGGTATCTGAAACCATCAGCAACTCACAAGAAGTCAGTTTACAGGAGGAGCTATGATTAAGGTCATCCAAATAGGCCTCCATCGGAGTGAAGCGCAACCTTACATCCCCGAAGGGACACTGGATACTTCTCTTATATCAATGAGTGCACGCCTGTGCATATTAGCTTATTGATATGGGACCTATATTTTATCGCCGATTCCGAACGGCGTGTCTTACGACACTATTTATAGATAAGTTTTACATGGCTGGAATGCTAAGGAAATGGCACCTTTCAAAGGTATAATGTGTTTGCCCGGCCTGGGAATCGAACGGCAGACTTTCTGAGTACAAGGCGGACGTGCACCATGCTGGCACCCCAAGGTCTATGGACTAAACCGTACTCAATATCGACTTTTTTAATTGTTTCTCTTTCGAGTCGAGCTATTATGACCCTATAGATAAATTGAAAAATTGAAAAAAATGAAATTAGTCTATCGAAGTCTCCCACATCAACCATTATGCTACGCGTTTCACGGGTGGTTAAGTCCGATCATCAGTCATATTATAGGTTATTTTATAGTGGGTAGAACGAAGGCCACACTTGGTGACTTTCATTTATACGTAAACCATTCGAAATTTACATAACACAATTTTATGATAGTTTTTTTGGTATCCAATTGTTTCCTTTGGTCCGAATTGGTAGCCTTATTTTTCACTGTTCAACAAATACTGTGGTAAATTTCTTGCCATCTTTTATCAGAAGATTGATTCATCTATTTTTTATTTGTAATCTTTAATTTTTTGGAAGTTTGTTGACAAGTAATGGTGGCTTAGAACGCTAAGACGTCGGCATCATTGTCGTTGGTTGTCGGTTCGAATCCAAGCCTGCCTGACTTTTATGCTAGTAGGGTGACTCAACCATACTGGACTAATAAGTCTATTCCAACATTGTATGATTTTTAGAGGTTTTGGGTCATTATATCTTTCCAATGACAATAACGTGGACTATCTTCCATGAAAATAGCAGAAAACTCTTCTAAGAAGGCATTACGTTTCGAATTTATATGAACGAGGTAAGATGTTGTGGGATATAAACCTCCTAGAAAACTCAATTCGCAAGTTATCATGCTCATCAGTCATTTTAGTTGTTGCCGGCAATTTTTTTTACAGCTTTTGGGGCATTACTTCAGGAAGTATTAAATTGCCTCCAAGAAAATAGTATCGTCGTAAAAGGGGCCGCGAGGACAATCCACGACAAAAATGTCAAAACGATCCGGGTGATGTCCTTATACAGAAATTTTTCGAAAAATTTGAAAATATATGTGGATCGTACCCGAAGAAGTGGACCAATACAGACCATAGTTGATCGATTTTGCAGCGGCAAAACATGGTAATGGACACCACGTTGAAACTCCCCGACATACAAAAGTCCACGTGTTAGATGCCCGATCGATTCGAGGAGCGAACATTGATTCTGACCATTTCCTTTTAGCAGCTATTGTACGCACTTGTCTTAATATTGTGGCAAAAGTGCGATCATCCACAGGTCGAAATCTCCATTTGGCGTAGGTCCAAACACAACAGATACCACAAACCCACTCCGCTCAACTAACCCACATGCGGGAAGACGGCATTCCCGTTCCAAATAATGTGGAAGCGCAATGGCAAAGAATATGCTACACTTTTCTTACTGAAACAAAATTTATACTTTAATTTTAATATCGCAAGTCTACTGAAGAGATGAACGCTGTATATATGACATCCATGCTGTCAGAAGCAACACGAAGCACAAAGAAAAAATCGAGAGCAGAGGAGAGCAAAAATGAATGGATCTTGTTTGTGGCAACAATAGAGACATACGTCTCCTACACATCGCATATAATGTGCTGTGGTCATGACAAAGATGACATCCACATCAAGATCGATCAAAACGAGTCGCAATAAATACCAGCATTTTGAAGGTGTACGCTTCAAGGGAAAGCCAAAACTCCGATGACAAGATCAAACTGATAATGATATCACAAAAATTGCATCCAATATTCGAGAAGTAAAGCAGAAGATTGCTTTGTTTGGAAATATATTCTTATAATCATTTTAAATTCACATTGACTGTTTGTTGAGATGTGCGTCATAAAGTAATTATACCCACAGCATTTATACTAACGAGGGTATAAACACTTTTATACGGGCAAATGGTGCATCATCGAAATAATGGTTTTTACACCACAAGTATGTTTGGACGTAATCCGTTTCAGACATTTGGAGTTGATTTAGCCATGTCTGTCCGTCTGTCTGCCTGTCAGTCTGGCTGGTGCGCACGATAACTCTCGAACGGATCACAATTTGTCTTTTGTAATATTTTGTCCAAACTTAGTTTAAGTTCGAAGATGGGTTAAATTGATCCACTCCTTCCGGTACCTCCCCCACAAATGGTCCAAAATGTTTGGAAAAAATTGTGCGCACGATAACTCTTGAAGGGAGTAACCGACTTGGTCCATACTTTGCACATCGTGAAATTTCTACCAGACTTAGATGAACTGCCAATATGGACTCAATCGGTGTACACCTTCGGGTGCCTCCCATACAAAATATTGGAAAAGTTCAGTATAGGATCTGCTCACGAATCGCTTTGATTTTTGTTGTAATAACTTGTATTCACTGGCCCCTATACGACGATAACACTCGAACGGGTCTGTCGATTCGGTCCAAGATTTGGCCACATCCTAATATATCTAACAGATATAGAATATTGACTCCATTTGTCCACTCCTTCGGGTACCACCCACACAAAATTTCGGATAAGTTCTCTTTAAGACCTGCTCTCGAATCACTTTGGTTTTTGTTGAAGCAACTTACATTCGTTGTCTCAATTACAACGGTTTATTTTCTTAGGTACAAGTCCATACTTCTTGAGAAAACAGGTGTAAAAACTCCTATGGCACCATATGTAGTGGATGGAGAGCACGATAACTCTCGAACTGATTTGGTCCAAATTTGGTCTTCGTCATACTTTGTCCAAACTTAGTTTCAGTTCGAAGATGGGCATTACCGGTCCACAACTTCTGGTACTTTCTCCTAATATTTAAACAAATTTCATTAAATTGGTATGCACGATATCTCTTGAACGAGGCAACCAATTTAGTCCAAACTTTGGATATCCTAATATTTTGCCCAAGTTTAGTGTAACTTCTAAAGTGACACTCTCCTTATTGTATCTCCCCCACAAAAGTTCAACATTTGTGTCTAAGTGCAGTTTAGGGTCTGTTCGAAGATCCTTTGGAAATGTATACCGATGCTGTTCATTGTAGTCCTGTTTACAGCAATATTAAGTTTTCCGTGGACAAGTCCTTGCTTCCTGGCATACTGCTGTAAAAGTTATACGATGGCTCACTAAAATTACGCGTGGGCGCAATATCTATCGAAAAGATATGACACCCAAAATAAGATCCACTTCCATAATGGACGATGTCGGTCCATTTTTTTAAGTACCTCCTCCGCAAAACTTTGAATTTTAGGATTAAATTTTGTCAAATGGCCCCATGTATGTTTGGACGAAATTAGCTTCAGACAATTTGGAATTGATTTAGCCATGTCCGCCCGTCTGTTTGACTGGCTTGTGCGCACAATAACTCTCGAACGGATCAACCGATTCGAACCAAATTTAGGGATACTATACCCTATCGTAATATTTTGTCCAAACATATAAGTTCGAAGATGGGCCATATCGGTTCAAAATTCAAAATTTTTCTGTAAAATGGTGTGAACGATATCTCTCGAAGGGAGCAATTGATTTGATCCAAGCTTGTTCACATCGCATTATTCCTTCCAAATATATATCGGTTTCGAATATGGACTATATCGGTCTACTCCTTTGGTTACCTCCCGCACAAAACTCGGATATTGTGAATGTTAAGAGCTCCACTCGGATCTCTATATCTCTCGAAGGGAGCAATTGATTTGATCCAAGCTTCTGCACATCGTATTATTCCTTCCAGATATATATCGGGTTCGAATATGGACTATATCGGTCTACTCCTTTGGGTACCTCCCGCACAAAACTCGGATATTGTGTATGTTAAGAGCTCCACTCGGATCGTTTAGACTTTTTTAGTGGGTTTTCCTTGCGGGAGGTTGTCCTTGCGTCGGTACAATTTTTTCTGGCGCAAGTCCATTCTTCCTGACTTATTAACCTAAAGCAAGGTCGCCCATCTGTATACTGCGGGCGCTCACTGAGTTGTTTTGCTTTTGCCATTCTCCCTCAATCACAGTGTACGTGAGCAAAATACGACTGATAAACATCATGTGGTTGTTGTTTTTTCACCTGTACATACCTGTACATAAACAATTGCTTCTGTTTTCTGTTATTCTGTTGGGCGACACTGACCTAAAGGCTCCATGAAACCCTGACGGCACCAACCAAAATGGGAAATCCGCCAGATGAATCTCTCAGGGAGTTTCTCAATGGTACATACTTAGCACATCGTATTATTTCATCCAGTCGTGTATCAGATTAGAATATTGATTATATCGGTCCACTCCTTTGGGTACCTCCCACACAAAATTCGGAAAATGTGAAGTTTAGGAGCTCCTCTCGCATCGTTTGATTCTTTTTTTTTCAGTAGTTTGTTCTAGTGATCTCATCTATAGCGGTACAATTTTTTCCGGAGTAAGTCAATACTTCCTGAGATAATGACCCAAAAGCTCCAAATCCCTGCCGGCACATACTAAAATGGCTATTGTGCAAGATAACTCTAAAGGTTTTTCAAAAATTTCTTCCAAACTTAGTTGAACGTAATTTAATATTTCGAGTCCTTTATGAAGAAGTTTGGGTACAGAGGGTATATCTCCGTCAGCACAGCTGACTGGTACATTTTTACTTATTTAAAGTGGGAGTTAGTAAACATTTATTTGCTTTTGGGAAAGGCAGAGACGGTGATCTTTATGCATAGATATGTATGTCCTCATCAGTACTTTAAATTTTTGGTATTGAAACAAATCTTCCCTAATTTTATATTCACTCGATCTCGAATTAAATATGATTGATTAATTCGTTAGAATGATTCTTCCCAAAATAAACATAAAAACCGTCAATGCAAAACAACAACTAATGTCCACTGTTAGCCTTCTCTGCATTACCATAACCATCAACATAACCATTTTGATGGTTTTTTATGAAATCAACATCCAATAGTCCACTGTGCAATGGGAACCGAAAACAAAACAATTGTAACTCCAACTTTGAATACTTCTTATTTTAAATTTAAAAGTGTCAAATGTGGCATCTGAATTTCGTTACAAATAATAAGTAATGATATCAGTAAAGCTATCCGCACAGCAACCCCAACTACTTGTAATCACAAGACCAAAGGATAGCATAGTGGGTGCAGAGGAGGTCGATTCCAATAAAAATAACTTCGTAATCTTGTTTGTTATTTCCTTTCGCTTATGGATTACATCTTCAGTATATTTTTAAGAATCTCTCTTCAGTTTGTTCTTGTTATTTTTCAAGTTAATTGACAATTTAAAACAAAACAAAAAAAAAACACAAATCCCTTTTTTGACAGCGACCAGACTCAAAAGAAGATGGATAATGATCTCATTGATGATTATAACAAACAAGTAAAGCTCTATTAAGGACAATTCCATGTGTTTCTCCATAGGATAACAGAACATAGCATAACTTACTGTTTTTTTGTTTAAAGCATTGTGACCCAGTTGTGTTTTAATATTCCTCAAATAATGTTTACAGGTCAGGAAAAAACAAAAATTGCTTTATTTAAACAAAAGTTGTTGAAGTAATTGCATTAGATTATTAATTTCCTCACTTATCTTGAAAACAGCTTCAACAACAAGACAATACAAGGCAGCTTTGTTTGTCAAACAAAATTCAACTACCCATATTATCATAACTTCTGGCCTTTGCAAGCTATGACAAAATAGCCATTCTCAAATGATTATCCTCTTTCTTGGTTTATTACCGGAAGGAAGTAATTTTCTTTATTTTTTACAAATCGCATTTTATTTTGTGGAGACCCCGCCATAATACACCGTGCGCTGGAAGCGGCCACAGCATTATTAGCCATTAAAGTATTTTGATCCACTTTCTTTAAGCTGTTCTGGTGTTTATGTTGTCACCACTTGTTATTGTTTTTATTATTGTTTAACAAATTCTATGGCTTGCTATGTGATAACCATTGTCGGATGGTTATATTAGTAAGCTCTTGTGCAAGGGAAAGATGTAGGGAAATAGCTGAAGAAAAATTAAATGAAAAAAAACATTTTGGATAGCTTGGTGAAGCAGTGACATATTTCAACGCCATGCCGAAGATACACCAGCGAAACAAAAATGTCACCATTAACAAATTTCTTGGAATGCTTGTCTCGCCTGTGTGTTTTTGCTGTCCCCCTCCCTCCATGAAAATGTTGTTGAGTTGCTGTTTGGTTACACTGTGCAACATTTTTGGGCCAATCGCGTGCAAACAACTTCTGTCCAGAATTTTATGAAAGTAGAGGACCAATAGGCAAAAACCATATTTGGGTTTTGTTTTCTTAGATCGGGTTCGGTTTTTATGGCCTCATCTAAACATGGTTAAATATCGAATTTTTAAAACAAATCGGGGCTGTATCTCTGAATCCAATACGAATCTTGTTTTGACATCTGCAGCAAACTTGTAGATAAGAACAAGAAGAAAATATTTGGAGAAATAGTGAACTCGAAATAGTGCATTTATTGCCTCAAATTTTATTATATATCTAAAAATTCTATAATTTGTTTATATTTCGCAGCGTATCTCCCAAAATGTTAAATTCTTCTTAATGTTACCTTTTGGGAAAATATTCTCTGGAATGTAATGCACAACTCTTCAGAACATTTTATTGTTGTAAAATGCCTCTATCGACTTGTTTATAGCAAATTTTTCAACAACAATTTGGTAAATATTTCAATAATTCATTGAAATTCCCAACATGAGAATAAAAGGCTTGTGTGAACATTGTTTGAAATAAGTTTTGTAAAAGGTATGTTATAAAATACCCCTTAAACAACGTGAAATAACCATTTTAGAGTTACAGAATGTTCTGAAGAATTGATGGTCACATTATTTGGACACTTTTTAGAATGGTTACTTGTTTCAACTCCCAACAGTTTAGTTGCTACTGACCAGAATTTCAGAAATTATGTAAACTTTTCTATATTTTAACGAGTTTGATGCGCTAGATGCAGCTTTTCCTAGTTCATCTGTTTGACACATAATTTCTACTACTTTAGGGCTACAATATTGCTGAAGACTGCAAAGCAAAATTCTTAGTAGTTTTGGAGATAAAGGTCCAATCACTGGAAAAAAGGCTTATTTTAGGTCGGTTTAGATGAGGCCATAAAATCTAAACCCGATCTAAGAACACAAAACCCAATTAAGGTTTTTGTAGTCTCAATATGTACTTTCAGAAAATGTCCATTAGAAGTTGTTTGCATTTCCAGTGTTGCACAGTGTTATCCACAGAATCCTGCATCTTTGTAATCCATCCCCAAGCATTGTCCCTATATCAGTATTGCAGCTTTAAACGAACCTTCCCTTGAAAATAGACTTTGTTTTTTTTTGTTTGAGCATATAATGCTCGCTAAACTGACATTCTGACAAGTTAAAGTATTTGTAAGCACTTTGGAATTTGTATTATTTCCACCGCATATATTAAAAAAGAGAAAAGAAAAAAAAAACATTTAGATTGTTGCTTTCCACAAAACTACGTATTTATATCCCCTTCTTTTAAATATTCCCTTCTGTAGGAGGAGGGGGTGAAGGGGGTTACTTTTGTCTTGTCTAATTTACGTGCCACCAGTTGAAACATGAAGGAATTGCACACATTTCTTTTGTCATTTCGGTTTTATTGCATATATCCCTCAGCCACTTGACACAGCGTTGACACTGCAGCAGCGGCATGTAATGTAATAACTTTAAAATATTCAAGGAAATTGACAGTAATAAATTCAGTTATCTTTGGTATTTTGAACTTTCAATAACATTATCCCATCAATGGATATTTGTTTTTAAACGGGGGTATTTAAATTCATTGTATTGAGTGTTGGATTAACAACGATTGACAGCAGTTTAAAAATTTTATGGGATTTTGACATTATTTGTTGAACATGCCTCAGATTCTTAGCTGGGAGATTTTTGTAATGACATACAATCTAGGGACAATTTAAAGTTCATAATTGAGGATAGCATCTCTACTTACTGAATGCCGCTTATTAGAACAATGAACAATTACTTATATGTATATACATATGTATGTAAAGATGGAAGATCGAAAATATATTTTAAGACAGACAACATAATTTATTATATTTGTTCTTTGCACCATTACACTGAAAAATTATATATAATTGGGACTATAAGACCTACAAACGTTACAAACTTCCGAATATTCCAAAACTATTGCTCAACTGTATTTAAGGGCAAGTTTTTATTGGAGCTATCAGAAAAAGTATACCAAATTATTTTAATGATAAATTACAAAAATACAAGTTGAGTTGCTTTTCAGGAGAAGAATGGGCGTCCGATTAATACTCTTAACCTAGCCGTATAAAGCATTATATTATGAAAAAAGAAGTAGTATTGGCATTAAGTTCCACCACGAACTGTATTGTAGTTAATACGAACAATTAGTGCCTTTCGTTTATGAACGTATGTACTAAACTCTTCCTCCTATTCCTTGCTGGAGCAGAGCTTTAAAAGAGCTCATATGGGGCATCAACGTTGTTTTTTCCAAAACATGGACCAGTAATTATAATTTTTCGAATTTAGCTTTTGTATCCTTTTGCAACACAAAATATTAAATTACCGCAATCCCTGAGGAAATTTCTGGAGGAACGTTTTGTAACTCCAACGAAGACTAAATACTAAATGTCAGTCATTTCGGTTGAACAATGCGGCTAATATGTGGGGGTAACGTTCTTTGTGAATTATGCACATGAAGACGTGGGCCTATGCCGACAAATTTCAGGTGAAAAGTTGTATACCCCCAATTAAAAACTAAATACCAAATTTCAGTTATTTTGGTGGGATATTGTGGCCACAACCTTCTAAATAACGGAAATCCAGAGGAACCGTTCATTGTAGAGTTGGGTAATGTAGTTCCTAGTTACTTGTACTAGTTCCAAAACGTATGAGTAACATCATCAAATATAACGTGTGATAGTAAGTATACGCAGTTTGTTCAAAGAAAAAATGTGGGCCATTGGAACTGCGAAGTGAACGAGATAGTTCCATGGCACAACTCTAGTTCTTTGGTGGCTATACAAAGGCGTGGATCTATACCGCAAAAGTTTTATACCCATAACGACGACAAAACCAAAACAAAATTTCGGCCATTTCGGTGGAATATTGAGGCCGCAACCTTTAAAATACCCAACGAAGACTAAATATCAAATTTCAGTCATTTGGATGGGATATTGAGGCCACAACCTTCAAAATACTGACAATCGGGAGGTAGTGTTCTATGAAGGCTATATGAAGGCTTTTACATATACCGACAAATTACAGTCATTTTTGGGATATTGAGGCCACAACCTTTAAAATACCGAAAATATGGAGGTACCGTTATATCTGGGCTATATTAAGGCGTGGACCTATACAGACTAATTTCAGGTGAAAAGTTTTATTCCCACAACGTAGACTAAATATCATAGTGAGCCATTTCGGTGGGATATTGAGGCAACAAACTTCAAAATGCCGAAAATCGTTCAAAATACCAGCAAACTCCAGGTGGAAAGTTGTTTACCCCCGACGAAGACTATATACCATATTTCAGTCATTTCGAAGGTGTAGACCTAAAGCGAAAAATTTCAAATGTTAAGTTGTATACACCCAACGAGGACTAAATACCAAAATTCAACCATTAGGCAAAAACCTTCCAAGTAGCGAGACTCGGGAGGTACCGTTCTATGAGAGCTATATGAAAACGTGGACCTATACCAACAAATTTCGGGTAGAAAGTTTTGTACCCCCAACGTAGACTAAATATCAAAGTGAGCCATTTCGGTGAGATATTAAGGTCACAAACTTCAAAATACCGAAAATCGGGAGGTACCGTTCTATGGGGATTATATGAAGGCGAATGCCTTTTAGCCGCTGGGAACATAAAATACCAAATGGCAACCAATTCGGTGGTCAAATGGAATTAATACCTACAAAATTCCCTAAAATGACGTGTACTTTATACGGGTCGCTATATGGGAGTTATACCAAAACGTGGACCTATATAGTCAATTTGCGATACCAAAAATTCTAAGGAACTACAATAGATTTTACCAAAATTGTATGCATCTACTTCAATCCGTTCGGACGGTAGAGTGATTTCGACAGACGTGCAGACGGATATGGCTATATCGATGTAGAAAAGCACGTTGTTTCAGAATATATCGCTCATTTACTCAAAGAGTGACACATTTCAAAAAATCCAGTTTCGAGAAAAACGCGTTTTAAGTTGGCGATCGAAATTTGACTTCCCAACTTGAAATGATTGTTGCACAAAAACCAAAATAAGTACTTGGACCATATTTTGTAAACATATAGCCTGATATCAGTGTTAAATTTATGTGGAAGGTCAAGCATGATTTGAAGTGTTTTAGTCCTTCATAAACACAAAACACTTTTTTGTTGAATTATGCCAAACTCGTAGTAAATGACCTGTAACTCGTTGAGTTTTAGAGATATCGACATGAAAATTTGACACAAGATAATGTAAAAGTCGCAGAAAAAATAGAAAATGCTAACTCAGAAAACGCATTTTTTGAGTTATGCCACTCTTTGAGTAAATGAGCGATATGTGTATACTTTGTGGGTTCTAAAATGAATACTTTGAGGTGTTACAAACGAAATGACAAACTTAATATATTGTATGAACTTTAGTGACGGAGGTACCCCAGGGAGTTGACCGATATGGCCCATCTTCGAACTTGATTTAAGGACAAAATATTACGAAGGCCAGATTAGAGAATTTGAATTTGAGATTTGAGAATCCGTTCTAAAGTTATCGTGCACTCAAGCGAGCTAGTAAGAGAGACGGACGGACATCATGCATAATTGGGGTCTAAAACCATGATTTCGCTGAGGTAAATTTTGGTCGTACGAAATTATATGAGGGCATAAAAAAAGATTTGTTATAATCTAATCTGCGCTCACACAATGACCCAAGAGAAAGATGATCGAACCAAGTATACATTCTTCGAACAACAACAGAGGGAGAGATATGTTCAGGAGCTTGAATGAAGTTCGAAGTCAGCCTGAACCAACTTTAACTGGAAGGTGCTTACACCTGGGAAGTTTTTGCGGACTCTGAAACTACAATGTTCATAGATGATAACAAAATCAAAAAAAACAAAACATCGCCTGAGAACATTTTAAATAAATCAAGATCAAAGTTCACATTTCTAGGGTATTTTTAGGTTTTCACGATTTTGCTTGGAAATGGCAAGTCCTATCGTAATTAGATTAGAGAAAATATTGTAGCTGTGAAAATTCTCTACAAGATTGAACCGTATGATATTTTCGTTGGTTTTGCCATTTTTGACATATAGAAGTTCAAATTGGTACAATGCAATGACTGTATTGCCTCATTATAAAGCAATGTCATGCACGGTGCGCTTTAAGGGGTTATGGCCACATGCAAATTTTACAAATTCGAAAAATTTTTATTGCCTCATTTTAAAGTGCAGGTAGAATAGAATATGGTGCAAAAATTTCACTGGAAACATTTTAAACGCGGTTTTCTCGAAATGGTATTTTTGAAAGCGATGACCACTGCAGCTCGAAACGGATGATCCGATCTTCATATGTTTTTGTGGGATTATTATACACATAAAAAGCGAAAGACTTAAAATAAATTTGATTGATTTATGGCGAAAAAACTTTCCATTTTGTTAGTTACAATCGATATTTTGACTTTGATAGATTACCATTTTTTAATGGATATTTTTGAATTTGCATTTTCTCTGAAGGACAAGAATAATATCGCTTTCGAGCCACAGTGGGCACCGCAAACTGATTTAGTAAAAACAGTGTTTCGTAGGATGACATTTCTCACTACACTGTGCAATATTTTTCAACAACAAAAATTCGGAAAGTAGTTCAAGGAGAGAAGTCTCCCTTGTCCCTTATGTGATGTTTGTGGAACAATTATTATTATTATTGTAGTTCAAAGAGTTAGCTTTTAGATAAAAACAAAATTTTCTAAAAAAGTTTGGTAGATTTAAAATCATGAAAAATGCCTTCTTAGGTGCTCAATAAATGGCCATAAACGCTTAACTATATTTAAATGAAAACCGCTTATACCTAAAAAATTTTTGCGGATTCTGAAAGAGCATGAGAAAAATCCAAAAACAAGAAAAAAATCTCGAAAGGGATTTCTAAAGAAATCGCGGATAGTATATTGAGGGTCTAGAAGAAGCATTTTATCAAGCTATTGATATGAATGTCTGTATGAGTACCCAGGACCAATGCCAAACGACAGCAAAGAGTGCTTACCCCTTCCAGAAATTAATCAGCTGAAGAACAATTAAGTAGCTTGCCGAACTGTTCAAACCGGTGGCGACATACTGATAAACAGTATCCAATAACACCATTTATAATAAACAACATCAGCTTTAAGATGAAGATAAATATAGATCCGAAGTATGGGTATTTGAGACAAAACCGAGTTTGTTCGAAAGAATTTTTTTTTTTTTTTTTTTTGAAAAATGTATGGACCAATTTGAGTTGACGTTCAGCCACTAGTTTTACTAGCTATGTCGAGCTATAACGCCTCAAGGGAAGGCCAATACTGAAGATGATATCACAAAACATGGCTTCCACAATTGGAGAAGTGAAGTAAACGATCGACGTATGAAACAAAACGGTATGTTAAGAATGTAAGAATATCTAAGAAAGTAAGACGACGGATTAAAAAAAAAGAATATAAGAATATCTAAGTAAGACAACGGATTAAAAAAATACATACTGAGGAAGAAATATGTCTGGAACTCACCGAAACTTGACGACTTACAAACATATTATCCGTCTTTCAGGTATAAAAATGGAACGGTAGAGGCATCATAAGAGTACCTATAGCTAACATACTGCATAGAAGGTGCTTTAGAACAAGACAATCGCGTTGCTGTGGGTTTGTGGTTAACCGGTGGTTAAAACTTCTTGTCTCCAGATTCAAAAGAAACAAATTAAAGGCGTATTCTATGAGAGTCTCGAAAGAATATACGAACGCTGTTCTGATAATTACTTACTACTTGGCGAACAATGCGAAAATTTCCCCACTAATAAATAAGAGTTGGTTTGATAACATACAAATCCTGAATGTTATGAAAAAATAGAGTTCTTCACCCCAAATGCAAAATTAATATAAATGGTTCGGGTGGTTGGAAAACTATTTTTCTTTCGGCTTAAGGGACATACTTTTGGGATTATCCATTAATTTGTCCTCTTGTGTTTGAGAGTTCAAGATTCTTCAGCCCCCTTTTTGTACGTGATTCATTCACTATAAACACATTTTTCATTGCATTCCATACACCGACAAATCTCTATTATGTGCCTTCATAAATAATGTCCTCATAAAATATAGTTTTCACCCCTAGTCATAGCCTAACTATCCAGCTGCTTAACTTCCACTAACGGCTTCATAAACACCAATTAGTCCTCGTTTATTGCTTAATTGAAATATAAGACACTAAAATGTGGAACAAGGATCTCACTGT
This sequence comes from Musca autumnalis, assembly GCF_047663935.1. Classification (NCBI taxonomy): domain Eukaryota; kingdom Metazoa; phylum Arthropoda; class Insecta; order Diptera; family Muscidae; genus Musca; species Musca autumnalis. Next base: position 324,573,289 of record NW_027411644.1, read on the forward strand.
TGTTACAATGTGCCACCTTAATGTTTATTAGTTGCTTTGTCTTTTGTTTTCTTTGTTCCCTTTCCTCTCGGACTGGACTGGGCTGAAGGTCAATGATATTTAAATCAGTTCCTGACAATGAACAAAACATCGATATATCCTTGGACAAAACGCTATGTAAATAAACCATGAAGTCTGGCGCAACGGAGGAAGTGGGTCCTTATTCAATTAATTAGCAAAGAAATTTATCCCTACATCGCAGGGAATAGCCTTTTGCGATTAAAACAATGTCACGTTCAAATCAATGTTGATTGTTATTGGAAGACAACGACGAAGAGGAAGCAATAAATTTATAATGTTACCCTCAATCGGTTTGTGAAGGATGTTCGAAAATGAACTTATAATGAGAACAATTTTATGTGTATTAATGGTTAATTATTAAATTGTTTAAATGCTGTAATTTAGTTAACATCCATTTGGGGAATAAGTTGCGAATGCGTAATGTGGGGGTATTTTCTTATTACTCATACGTTAATGCCACGTAACGTGTTATGTTTGATATGCGTGGAATTTTGGTTTAGGAGGCAACATTTTTAATAACGCACAGGTAACTAGCTTATAATACTTAAAATATCATCAGTGAATTTTCATTAAAACACAACCCACAGAAGTTTTAAGAAAATGTTTTTGTACAACAGCTGCCAAAAATGTCTTCTTACCTGATGAAATGCATTGCAACTTCCCAAAATGGAAAAAAATGCACACAACACCAACTTGAAATCTAGGATGTTGGTATATTAAAATGAAGAAAGAAGAAGAGGTACTATTATTTAAAAACTAATCTGTGGACAGGCACAGATTTCTCTTCAACGTTTGTCATAACAACGAAATTAGTTTCCACGGTGACACAGACTGCGGCGGATACAGTGCCGTTGACATTAAAGACTTGCTGATTTAGTTGGAAAAATTTTATGTTCATTTCGACTCATTAAGTTTACGATGTTGTGGGTTAAGAAAAACTGTTTATATCAGCATTTCTATAAAAGGGGAATTCTTGGTTAACATTTTCAGATGTTTGCTAGAGTTAAAAGTTTCAGTATAAATAGGATATAGATGTTATACCTTGCACGGATGTTAGAGGTTGCCATACAATGAGGATTTGTTTACAATTTCAAATGTTTAATTCAAAACGAAGAGAATTAAAACATATAAAGCGTGGAACAGTAAGAAAGTTAGGAACTGTTCGGAAAACACATAGAAGCCCAATTCAAAGCCATTTGTTTGTTAATTTAAATTCGCAAAGGTTGGACCGTAAGTAATCTAACCCTTTCATAAAATTTATTGTAGTCCGATTCAGTTTGTCTACACTTGAAATTGTTTACAGCACCTGACTACTGATAACGTCCACATTAAAGTGAATTGATGCTGTCAATGTTGCCAATACATTCGAGTAGCACGTTGCATTTTTTCGCATATTGTATCTTTGATTGTAAAATGTTTTCCTATTCGACTTTCTCATTATTATTGAAAACCAAAAGCTACATCGATCATGTTGTGATTGGCGGAAAACACTGTTTCAGTGTAGTTGATGTCCGACTGATTCGAGGAGCAGCAAAGGTACGCACTCGTCTTAATGTCGCGGCAGAAGTGTGATGTAAGACAGGTCAGAAGTTAGAGGTGCAGAAGCTAACGGATATCGTAAGCGTTGTCGTAAGGCTGCCGAAGAGAAGAACGCGGAATACGGGGTAAACCTACAGTCACGAACAACAAGAAACCCCATAAAAATATCGGAGAAGAGTAGAGAGAGAGACAAAGAGGAGAGAAGCACATTTTCAAAAGAAAGAAGAAAGAACAGAAGATCCTGAGCGTGAGAAACTCGAGATGTTCAGGAATCAGAATGAAGTCTGAAAATTTAACCTGAATTCAAAACACCAGACGGAAGAGTGTGGTGCGGCCACATACTCCCGTAATCATGATGTAAGGAATCTGGTATCTGAAGTAGATTACATACTGAGGATCTGAAAGTGGCAGCTTTCGGTATCAAACTTGGGCTGCGATGAAGTTACCACAGAACCAATCCCAAACGAAAAAATTGAGTGTTTACAACGATCCGGTCCTAAATTTGGCATTTGCAATAATTCGTCCAAACATAGTTTAAGTTCGAAGATGGGCTATATCGGTCCACTCCTTCCGGTACCTCCCCCACAAAAGTTTGAAAATGTTCGGAACATTTGTGCGCCCGATTACTCTTGAAGGGAGTAACCGATTTGGTCCATACTTTGCACATCGTGAAATTTCTACTAGACTTAGATGAGATTCCAATATGGACTCAATCGGTACACTCCTTCGGGTACCTCCCACACAAAATTTCGGAGAAGTTTAGTTTAGGACCTGATTTTAAATCGCTTCGTTTTTTGTTGTAGCATCTTGTATTCACTTCCCCCCATACGACGGTACAAGTTTCATCATGGGGCAGGTCCATACTTCCTAAGAAAATAGCCTTAAAGGTACAAAAAACCCCTGTGACGCCGTGTGTAGTTGTTGAAGCTCAATATAACTCTCGAAAGAATCTGCCTATTCGGTCCGTAATTTGGCCTTCGTAATATTTTGTGAAAATATAGTTTAAGTTCAAAGATAAGCCATTTCGGTCCACTCCTTTAGGTACCTCCACCACAAAAGTTCAAAAATGTTCGGAAAAATTGTGCGCACTATAACTCTTGAAGGGAGTGACCGATTTGGTCCATACTTTACACATCGTAATATATTTACCAGATATAGATCATGTCTGAATATGAACTGTATTTGTTCACTCCTTCGGGTACCTCCCACACAAAATTTCGGATAAATTCGGATAAATTACGGCAACCGCCTTAAACACAACAAACGACATCAGTTGTGAAATAAAAAGAAGATTTGTACTCGCCAACAGATGCTACTTTGGCTTAAGTAAGCACTTTAAAAACAAAGCCACAACTCGTCAAACAAAAATAACGCTTTACAAAACACTGATACTACACGTGCTGATGTATGGTTCCGAAGCCTGTGTACTTGCGCAAGCAGATAAGGCAGAGCTTGGCGTGTTTGAGAGAAAAATTCTTCGAAAGATCTACGGACAGATCTGCGTTGACGGTGAATATCGACATCGTATGAACCACGAGCTGTATCTGTTATACAACGACATCAATATAGTTAAACGCTAGGCCATATAATAAGAATGAACGATGATGAACCTGCTAAAAAGGCGTATAAATTCGAGCCACATGCCGGTGCACGCAGAATTGGCAGACCAAAGAATAGATGGCGCAAACAAGTGGATGAAGAGATGACAAGCCGCGGTATTCCAAAAAGCGAAGCACGAAACAGAGAGAATTGGAGATCTTTTCTTAGTTCGGTCTATGGAACAAATGTTCTCTAATGGGCCAGCTAAGTAAGTAAGTACCTGCTCTCGAATCACTTTGATTTTTGTTGAACCAACTTGCATTCGCTGTCTCCATTACGGCGGTAAAATCTTTATCAGGGGCAAGTCCATACTTATTGAGAAAAAAATCCCTATGACACCATATGTAGTGGCTGGAGCGCATGGCAACTCTCGAAGCTTTGAGATTTTATCCTAGTCCATATTTTAGTCAGGAAGTTCATACGCCCAAAATTTTGAACCCCCCTAAAAACATAAGTTTTTTCGAGAAAAAAAAAGTATTTTAATTCACACAGGCTGAGGGTATACTCTCTCGGCAAAGCCGGCTAATACTTTTTTACTTGTTATCTTCTAAATTCAAAGGTTCCAAAGACATTTTGTGAATTATCGCAGAACAGGTACTTTAGACAAAAATGCAGCTAAAACCTACAAAATACTGCGTTCCACCTTAATTTTTGCGGACGCTAGTGTAATTCCAAAAGAGGGACATGAGTAGATCGACTCAGATTTTTACCAGGAGAAGAATTCGATGAGTTAAAAAGCAACAAACCTATTATGCATATCTTCCATACTATAGTGAATGTCAGTAAAAAATGCAATTATGGCTATCAACGACAAAAATTTCGAAAGGATCCTCGAACAAACCGTGAATTTCACATAATAGAAATTTTTTGAACTTTTGTTGGGGAGGTACCATAAAACGTGGACTGATGTAGCCGGTAATCTAACTTGATCTTAGTCTGAGGGAATATTGCGATGTGAAAGTTTGGACAAAATAGGTTACTCACTTAAGGGGTTATCTTGCGCACCAGCCAGATAGACAGCAGAACAAATATTGAATCTCAACATATATTTGAAATATTGAATAGTTGAAATATTTATGCGTTAAAATATTCAAAAATTTTAAGAATAATTTTAGCTATTTATGGTAACATGTGGCGCCTTCGCCGCGTTTTTGTTCAAAATGTTCTCACATCGACACCGTTAAAGTTTTTTCAACTATTATTTTTGGTAAAAATAGTAGCACATCTTCACTATAAGTTTTGATATATATTTGTAGATAAGGGCAGGAATAACATATTTGGAGAAATAAACTACTTTTATTGCCTCAAATTTCAAAATATATGCAAAAATGCCACAATTTTTATACATTTCGCACCGTATCTCCAAAACCGTTAATGTTTTCTGAATATTTTCTTTTGGAAAAATATTCCCTCGAATGTAATACACAACTCTTCAGAACATGTCATTGTTGTAAAATGCCTCTATCCCGTAGTTTTCAGTACATTTTCAACGACGATTTAATAAAAATGTCAATAATGTAGTGAAATACGAAATGCGAGAATAAACTATTGGTGTGAACTGTGTTTGAAATACGTGTTGTAAAAGATATGATGCAAAATACCGCTGAAACAAGATGAAGTAAGTATTTTAGAGTTTCAGAATGTTCTAAAGAATTGTTGAGAACTTTTTTTTGGAAAATTTTTGCAAAAGTTTACTTGGTTCAACTCCCAATACCTTACCCGATATTGACCAGAATTCCAGCAATTATGTAAAATTTCCTATATTTTATAGATTTTTATGCCTTAGAAGGAGTTTTTCTTGTGTGGTTTTTTCTAAAGAGAATGTCTACTAGTTTAGGGCTACAATATTACCAAAGACAGCAAGGCCAAATTCCTATTCGTTTCTGAGATAAAGGCCTTATAAATGCAAACAAGTGTAGATTTAGCCCGGTTTAGATGAGGCCATAAAATCCGAACTGGATCTGACAGGACAAAACCCTACTAGGGTTTTTGTAGAAAAAGAAACATGTTTTCTATTGAATAATCAAAAATAATTCTAAAATTCACAAAAAGAACCAGATTCTAGTACTTAATTGAACTAGGTACCTTGAATTTAGGTACAAAAATCATAATATTATTAAAACAAGGTACCCATAGGATAATACTTGCTTTCAACTTCTGCTATATCTTTCAAGTCTGCTATATCTATGGCATACAGAATTTAAGTTAAAGATGTCAAATTTTTAACATTAACCCACCATACCTCCATCATGGCGTGGGCGCCCCACCCTTTACATATTTCATAATATTAATATATTGACATTTGTAAATGCTTTTTTTATTCGAATTATTGGGATTTATAGTCTTCAGTAGTTGTCTTCTAACGGTATAAAATATGTGTTTTGATATCACAAAAGGTAAATAAGATATCACAAAAAATACCTACCATTATTATTTTTCCAAATACCCTGAAAACACAAAACCTCGTGCATACGCTATCATATATATGGCACTACTTTTGGGAGACGATAGATCTTCATTAAACTCAAATTTTTGTCTTTAACGGATTTTTTCTAGAGCTTGAAGTCTGCGAGAAAATCGGCGCTGACGTAGCCGCCCCAGAGGCGAAGGAGCCCCATGTTATCATATATCCTATTGTGGGTAAGGATTTAAAAATATTTTATAATATTTATATTATGCGCATAGTAATTCTATATTCGCCTACGTCCAGCCAATTTAACATTTACATTTTTCACACTTTTACCATTTGTAAATTGTAATACAAATTCTTCCCAATTTATTTCTCTCGCTTCTTTAAAATACAAACTCAACTGACAGTTTAGCTACAGCAAAACACATAATACCCTTGAGACAAATTTCTGACATCCACCATAATCTCATTTTTACTGGCCTTGCATATTTAAGTATATAATGACAAGGTGTTGGCAGGGCACCGCCCACCTAAATCCACAACAAATTAAAAATGAATGTTTAAATCCGCATGCAATTCAGACTCAATTATGTCACGTGTAACAGGTGGCACACCATACCTCACTTACAAATTGCTACACATTGTGTACATACCGACATACAGATTTACAATGCGAGTCTGGACAAACATGTCATATAAAAAATAATAATAAATTTTCGATGTATACAATATTTTTATTTTATCAGCAATTGACAAAATGATTTTCCGCATATTATTGATGACAATTAAAGTTGGGGGAAAACCGCGTGAACTATAACACCTGATTTCAACATTTGAATGAGACCATCACTAACATCTGTATGTGAATATGTGGAAGAGTGTGTGTGTGTGTGTCAGCCAGTGTATTTCAATCTAATGTTTACAAGTCATAAACTTCAGTTCAGGGCATAAACTGTCGCCGACAATAAATTTTATAATGTCAAGTGGGTGCACAAGAACAGACACCAGCTAACACATGGCTCATCCGAGAGTACACATGAGAACCTCTGTATTTTCGCTTTTAATACTTGTTACCGGTACGTTTTGTTTGGTTATTTGTGTTGTTTCCCGCTAGGGCTCTGGGAATGCTGTATGCTTGAAAAGTTTTCATTGAGTTTTTGTGCCTTTGTTGCACATTGAGGCAGAACCAACTCTGATGGGATTTTGTTTAATATTATGTTTTGTTGGAGCATTAATATGTGGAGGGAAGGTTTCATTTACACGAAACTAGGTCAAAAGTATTCATGTGATTCAACAAGATCCTAAAGGTTTTTGGGCAGTGGTATTTCCCACTACGAAATATTCTTCGTGGAGCTTGTCATTTTCCAAAAATGTTCATTAAAAAAAGATAATTGCTCCGTGAGGATTGTTTAAAATAGACAATGATCTTACATATTATTGTTCGATCATTGGGACAGGCGCTTTCGTTGAAGAAAAAAATAAAACGAATCTCCCCACGGGCATGGCGTTCACATTCAGACCAGAATTTAGCCGGAGATACTGGCTGCGGAATTCCATGGTTCATTTAAGCCGTACGTGGAAGCCATTGTTTTTTTTGTACAAATTCAGAAACAGGAACATTATAATAACAACCACTTTTAAATATTTATACCAACAACCAACCAAATTCTATCATTTAACTTTCTCACATATCTTTTACTAAACACCACCCCACAGTGCATTGTCAATTTTCCCATAGTTCCAAGCGGTTTTCCCTCAACCACCTGCTTTGATGATGGTTATGATGATAGCACTCACTAACTGAACAACACTCAAACAAACTAGCAGCTACCATGACAAGTCATACGTATGAAAAAACCATTATCTTTGGGGTTGTATGATTTGTGACCTGTTGCATGACTGGATTTTATAACTCTTTTGCCATGAGCTGCTAGCGAACAAAAGAAGAGGACGCAGACAACGTTGATTTCTAGTCAGGGAGAATGGTGGTGAAAAGTGTTAACATACCAGCCGATTTCAATGCATGTCTTAAGGTTAAAGTTTCATTTAAATGAAGGATTTTTTCGTTTGTGTTGTGGAAACTAAAAGAAACAGGTCAAATTGAGCGCAGAGACTCTGCTGTGAATATCACATTTGAATGGAGTCTGGAGATAATGTCTAATCTTCAAATGGATACAAAGTGTTTAGATATACATATGAGGAAGCAAAGAGAAATAAAAAATGTGGCGTTTTTGATTATTTAAAATTTGCAATCAATGTTTGAGGTCACACACAGAAGTTTGAGATGAATTTTACAAATGAAAAGTTATCATGAAAGACAAAACTGAATATCCATTCAATTAACTTACAATAAGTTTAGACGTTTTTCTACCGTTTACAAATGCAATTGAAAACAATTTGTAGCAGACGCAACTATTTAACTATTCTAAAGAAAAAAATATTAATTGAACCAGATATGACAAGAAATTCATCTACACTTTGATTGGGCCTATGAAAAAAGTCTCATGTCTCTATTTTACTTCAAATCCTGAACTTTAAATATCAAAATAAGGTGATTATTTGTAACTTCTACCATGGCATATAATACCACAAAGTAGATTTAACTTTGATGTTCATATATGCCTCATATACTCTAAAGGCCTCGGTACATAAGTCATTTCCGATTAAAGGATAAAGAACGACGGTTCCAAATTCCAACTTCTTAGCCTTTTGCGCTTTAGTCTCTTACCAAAACTGACTTAAGTAACAATGCCAAGCTGCTTATGCCCTGATGCCTTAAAGGCCTGGGTACATCAGCGGCTGGGATTCTTGCTCCGCTTCATTTATGATAAAATGAATAAAACAGACACGTCACATGGTTACAACATAGGGTGGATTTAATATGAACTATATTTTAATTTCTCGGGGGGAGGCTGTAATCCCTAGAGAACGCGTCGCAGGTGGCGGATAGCGAATGTTTCCCAGATATGGGTGGTAGGAGGGAAATGAAATACCTCCCGCGGACCAAACAGCCCGGAGAGTTTACTTCGTAAAAAAACAACACTAAGCTGCTTTTGCCTTATATTAAGCGGCAGCAAAGAAGCATCTGTACTCCAGAGGAGCGGCTTTTAAAAATAGAAGGAAAACTTTAAACCCTTCAGAAGGCAACGGAAAACCACTGAAGTATATTTCCTTGAAAACCAAACAATTTATGGATTTAAGAAATAACACATGGCCCTCAATCTCCGGTAATACCCGGAGGTAAAACAAATCAAAGCCTAAACATTGGCACATGGAATGCACGGAGTCTCTACGAGTCTGGTAAACTCGCGAATAATATATCTGAAATGGAAAGGTTAAATATTGATATCCTCGGAATAAGTGAGACATGGTGGCCCAATAACGGAGAATTTTCTTCTAGAAACATGAAAATCTATCACTCAGGTAATAGTAATCAATATCATAGGAATGGAATGGGAATAATCGTAAAGAATACAGTGGCGCAATGTATAACAGGTTTCATCCCGAAATCTGACCGATCTTTGCTTATAAAACTAAAATACAAGCCTATTAATATAAATATTATTCAAATATATGCACCCACTGCTGATAAAAGCAATGACGAAATTGAATTTTTCTACGAAGAAGTAGAGGATCTTTTAAAAATGACAAAGCCACACGAAGTAACTATAATTCAAGGCGATTTTACTGCTAAAGTAGGGAGGGAAAGAGTTCCTGGAATTACAGGTTTATACGGACTAGGTGAAAGGAACGAAAGAGGCGATAGGCTAGTACAGTTCTGTCAAGAACACAAAATGAACATAGCTAATACAATGTTCTGTCTCCCCCAAGAAGGCTGTACACTTGGAAATCTCCCCAAGATAGAAGAGATCACATTGTACGTAATCAAATAGATTTTATTTTAATCAACTCGAGGTATGGGTCATCTGTTTTAAAAATCGCAACCTATCCGGGATCAGACGTTCCATCAGACCACAATCTTCTGATGATGAAGTTGCGAACAAAGATTGCTGTAACAAGAAAAAGAAAAGAAAATCTCGACGAAAGCTCGACGTGGAAAAACTTAACGATATATCTCTGAAAACAAGCCTAAAATACCGGATAAACCAGGAATTAAACGCAATCAATAGCGAAACCGTTGAAGACATATGAACGATGTTAAAAATAAACTCAAGCTCATAGCAGAAGACGCTCTAGGATATTATAAACGATCCAAAAACAAGGAATGGATGACACAAGATATATTTAATTTGATGGATCAGAGACGAAAATATAAAAATAATAATTATGAAGTATATTGGGAGCTGAATAGAGAGATTCAAACATCTATACGCGTTGCAAAAAATGAATATTTAAAAAGCCAATGTCTGGAGATTGAAAGATTACAAAAAATTCACGACGTTTTCAACCTCCATCGAAAATTAAAAGAAACTGCCGGAGCATACCGAAAAACGCCAGCGAATGTAATATAATAAAAACAATAATCCCGTATTCGATATCAATGAAAGGAAAATTCTATGGCGAGACTACATAAAAGATGTTTTTACCGACGACAACAGATCAATCTTTGAACAGCACAACCACTAACAGGAACAGCAATAAATAGAAGAGAGGTGGAATCAGCAATAAAGTCGCTAAAAGATAAGAAAGCGTGTGGTCCAGATGATATTCCCTCTGAAATCTTGAAATTGATTAATAATGACAATATAGATCTCTTAACAGAATTATTTAACAAGATATATGATACAGGTCAATATCCACAGGAATGGCTAAAATCAACTTTTATTACCATCCCCAAAAAATCTCACGCCAAATATTGCCATGAATTCAGACTAATTAGTCTTATGAGCCACGCATTAAAAATATTCCTTAGAATTATTCATTCAAGAATATATCCAAATTGCAAATATGTAATGGGAACGTCCCAGTTCGGCTTCGAAGAAGGTATGGGAACCAGCGAGGCTCTGTTCTCCATACAAACTTTGATACAGAAATGTAGAAACGTCCAAAAGGATGTATTTCTATGTTTCATAGATTATGAAAAGGCCTTCGACAATGTCCGAAACGATAAACTGATAGATATTCTGAAAACTTTAAACATACAGCAGAAAGAAATTCAATGTATATAGAGCCTTTACTGGCATCAGATTGCTCAAATCGAGGTGAACGGAGAAATGACAGAATGTGTACCTATATCCAAAGGAGTCAGACAGGGATGTATACTGTCTCATTTGCTTTTCAATATTTACTCCGAACAAATATTTCAGGAATCGGTCAACAGACTTCCATATGGTATAAATATAAGCGGTTCGATTTTAAACAACATCTAATGCTGATGACACAACCTTAATGGCACATAGCATATCTCAACTTCAGAAACTTGTGGCTACCCTCGCAACTTGTAGTGAAAAGTATGGCCTAAATATTATTATCCAGAAAACCAAGTTTATGGTTATAAGCAAAAAGCAAGGACATAATAACTCAGTATTAAAAATTCATAATTTAAACGTAGAGAGAGTTAAGAGTTTTAAATATCTCGGAGCCACAATTACCGAGCAATGGGACTCGTCGAAGGAAATAAGATGCCGAATAGAATTGGCGAGGGATGCATTTTTGAAGTACAAGAGAGTTTTTACAAGCCATGACGTTAATCTTGACACGAAAACTCGTTTTATTAAAGCATATGTCTAGTCAGTCCTACTGTACGCAATGGAAGTATGGACCGTAAAATCTACTGACATTAAAAAGTTAGAAGCTTTTGAAATATGGATATATAGGCGGATACTTAAAATTCCTTGGACTGCCCATGTTTCAAATGTTGAAGTACTGAGGAAAATGCATTGCGAAAGAGAGCTAATATCAAACATAAAAAGGAGAAAAACTGCGTATTTGGGACATATCATGAGGAACAAAAAATATAAATTATTCAAAACATAACCCGCATAAAAATTGAAGGAAACCCGATTAGAGGAAGGAAGGAATTAACATGGCTTGATAACATCAAAGAATGGACTGGTATTCGAGATGAGACAAACTTATTCAGCATGGTGAGACACAGAGAAGGATTGTCGGATTTAATAAATAATTTATGAACATGTACAATTTTGAAATGTAACTAAATTGTATTGGTCGCTAATATTCGGAAAACGAATTTGCAAATAAAGAAGAAGATATTTTAATTTCATCCCTTATTTTTTCCACTATTTTAACGCAGCATACTTATTATACCCCCAGCATTTATGCTAACGAGGGTATATACACTTTCATACGGGCAAAATGTGCCTCATCGAAATAATGGTTTTAGACCCTAAGTATATTTGGACGAAATGTGTTTCAGACAATTTGGAGTTGATTTAGCCATGTCCGTCCGACTGTCTGTCTGTCCGTCTGTCTGGCTGGTGCGCACGATAACTCTCGAACGGATGAACCGATCCGTTGGCTTTCATAATATTTTGTCCAAACTTAGTTTAAGTTCAAAGGTAAGCCATATCGATCCACACCTTCAAGTACCTCCACCACAAAAGTTCAAAAATATTCGGAAAAATTGTTCGCACGACAACTCTTGAAGGGAAGGACCGATTTGGTCAATATATCTACCAGATATAGATCAGGTTGGAATATGGACTATTTTCGTCCATTCCTTCGGGTACCTCCCACACAAAATAAGTTCAGTTTAAAACCTGCTCTTGACTAACTTTTATTTCTGTTGAAGCAACTTGCAATCGCTGTCTCAATTACGACGGCAAAAGTTTTTCCATACTTCTTTGGAGAACAGCCCCAAAGTTGAAAAAACCTCTATGGCACCACATGTAGTAGCAGGAGAGCACAATAACTCTCGAACTGATAAACCGATTTGGCCTTCGTCATATTTTGTCCAAACTTAGTTTAACTTCTAAAATGGTCCATATCGGTCCTCTCCTTAGGATACCTCCGCCACAAAAGTTCAACATTTGTGTCCAAGTCAGACCTGTGCACGGCCATCCACTGGTGGTTTCTGTAAAATACTCTTAATTTAATTAATTCAACAAAACTTTGGCGTTTAAGTATTTTTTGTAATAATTCTTTAAAAATTCATTTGTAGCACGATTTTAAGTAACATTAGTGCTTAAAAATGTCTAAATATGTAATGAAACAACAAGAAAAATTAAATAATAATTCTCCCTTAAATTTTCTCTTTTTCTATTTTGCTCACCATTGGTCCAAGTGCAGTTTAGGGTCCGTTCGGATATCCATTGGAAATTTATACCGATGATGTTCTTTGTGGTCCTGTTTACAGCCATATTATGTTTTTCGTGGACAAGTCCATGCTTCATGGCATACTGGTCCAACAGACTGAAATGACTAGAGGGCGCGACATCTATCGAAAAGATATGACTCTCAAAATAAGATCCACTTACGTAATGCACTATGTCAGTCCATTCCCTCCTTCGCAAAAATTTTGAACTTTAATCCTAATCCACATTTTTGTCGTCAAGTTCAAATGCCACAAAATTCTGAAAAGACACTAAATACATTCGATCTGTCCGTAGATGAAAGTACCAATTCACATAGGCTGAGGGTATATCTCTGTCGGCAAAGCCGACTGATACCTTTTTTACTTGTTTTATCTAACTTAACTATAGGAAGAAAACACTCCTCAGAAATACTGATCAGAACATCAAAATTTCCGGCGGTGGCAAATCCTCTTAGTTGATTGTCGGCATACATTTCCTGAGTACTTCAGACATGAAACCCTTATCTACAAGTGGTGTGATAAGACACACCATTCGGACTCGGTGATGGAAAGTAGGTCCCACATCATTGAGTCAATGTGAATAGGCGTGTACTCATTGATATAACTTAGAGGTTTTAGACCAGTATGTCAGGCAGTATAGTATTGACTTGCCCACGAAAAACATAATATGTCTGTAAACAGCACCACAAGGAGTACCATCAGAATAACTTTCCAAAGGATCTTCGAAGAGATCATAACCTGTAAATAACGCACTTAGCGCCGAATTTTTTTTTGCGAGAAGACTTAAAAATTTTGGTAAAAATTATATTTTTGAGACTCTCTTTTTTTAAAAAATAACTTTTTTCCCTAAATCGAATAATTTTCCAGCAATTGAGACTTCTTTTAAAAGTGCCGAAAAAATTGAAGGGTAATATAGGTGTATTCTTACATGGCAATCCCCAAATTTTGCACAAAATATTACGAATATTACGAATATTACAACTACACACGGTGTCATAGGGGTTTTTTGCACATTTCAAGCTATTTTCTCAGGAAGTATGGACTTGCCCCTGATGAAAATTAAAAAAAAAATTTAAATATTTTTGCTTTTTACCATATTTATATTATACACTATTTAAATACTTCTTATTTCCTTCAAGGCGTAGGCAATACAAATCCTAACTAAATTCTTTGTTTATTTTCTTATACAGCAACACCAAGTGCTTAAAAATATTTATTTATGAGTCTGGCCTTTAAAGGACATTTACTCAGGCATAGCCAGCAAGCAACAACATTGCCAAGCCAACACAAAAACAGCAAATCACAGCAAATGAGAAAGTCATTGTTCCAGCGGATATGAGAAATCACTAACAAGAAATTAGCATTTTTGCACAGTTTCTAAAGTTGAGACTATTTACACGTTGTGTTAAGTGGGAGTTGGTTTAGCGGCTTTAATGGCCATGATGAGCATTTTTTTGCAAAAACCAGTTACAGCAGGAACTAAAGACTAACTAAATAACCTCATCATCGTCATCAATGGCCTTTCGGCCTTACTCATTGTCCTAGTATTCGTATTCGTGTGAAATTTCTTGGAAAGCATTGGTGTTTATTTCACGTTAAGGTATTTATGTTGCTGTCATTGTTGTGGCTAAGATGCTGCTAAAGCATTTTGCTTCTGTTTATTGTCGTTATGCTTCCTGTCTTTATGTGAGTGTGTTTGTGTATGTGTAGTAATTGTATTGAATTTCAAAACTTTCGTTTTAGCCGCCAATATATACATACATACATACATACGTTATTATGTTTATAAATTATTTTATGCTTAGGATTTATAAACACAACAAAAACAAAGGGAATTTATGTTCTACTTTGGGATAGTGTCAGGGGTTGACAAAGTTCATTGAAACAGAGTTCCTTTAACACGGAAATGAGATTTATGTTTCAGAATGTTGTGCTACATAAAGATATTAAACAAAAATATAATTAAAGAATTCGGCGTTTGCAAATAAAGATTTAAAACTCTAAATACATTCCACAAATTAACATTCTAAATTCCACAAATTAACTTTGAATCTTCAATATTTCTACAGTACACATAGGAATGAGAAAAGGAAATTAATAGAGAATGAAAAATATTTTTTGTTTGTTTTTTTCTTCGAATGTTTTTCGTATTTTTTTATAAATTCCAAAAATAAAATAAACTCAAGGATAAACACTCATTATTAAAAAAAAACATAATAAAATAAAACCAAAAATCTGATTGTTTTTTTTTAGCATCTTATATTTTAAGACCGATTGTAAACCTTGTCTATTTCAAACATTTTTTAATTTAAAAATCTTTTCAACTTGTCTTCCTAGGTAATTTCCACTACATCTTCATAATAGTTGCATGTAATCCAAGGAGATATGAAAAAACAACTTGAATATTATGAAGTGTAAACCCTCAATGGGCCCACAAACATTTTAAATGTGCTGCAAATAAAGTGCAGTGAAGAGAAAAAACGCCAAAAGAATGGAACAAAAACTCTAACTAAAAAGGAAACGCAAACTCACAAGGAACCAAAGTAAAGAAAAGAAAATTGTTTTCGCTGTCTCTCTAGTCAAGACTAAAAAAATTGTTTCATCATGTTAACGTGGCCAACTATTACAAGGAAGCGCGGCATTTCAGCCAATTAAAATGCAGGACCAGTTTAAAACTTAAACAAAAAATAAATTGAATATAAACTGTGATAAGTATTTTTTGCGTTGGTCACACTTAAATTTCCACTCGAAAAATAATGAAACACTTTTGAAGTCCAAGGTGAAGTGATAAGCAAATGAGAAATTAAAGGCAAAAATTTAAAAAAAAAGATTATTTAATCATTTCCGCCCAGTGATTGAGGAACTCCCCTTTAATGTGGGTGAGCCGGGGCTGGATACCTGTAAATTATTCCTTATCGCCTCTCGCCTTTAGCCCCACGAAAGAAGACTTGTAATGAAAGTAGGGCCATTTACCCAAACGTTGATACCATTGCAACTTTGCAAGCTACAGATGACGGTGAAGCGATGTATTACCGGGGTGCCACGCATGCAGACGACATAGGTAAATCCGTCGCTTGAGTTTGATTGTAGTCAACCGAATATGGAGTGTATGGGGATAGTGCCTAGTGTGTACCCAGCAAACCAATCGTACAGACATCGTAACGAAATCAAAACAAAATTCGGACGATACATCCCATATCTGATCTGAAATCGTAACGATATCTTAACGAAAGTTGTATGAAGTGGTTGACATAATTTCGGAACAAAATGTCGGAGCGATATCGGATCGATTTTGGTCCGATTTCGTAACGAAATCTGAAGAAAATCCTTGGGAAATTCGGAAAGGAAATTTCTTTCCGACATTCGTTCCGATTTCCTCTCCGAAAAATCGTTTAGAAATCGGAACGAAATCTGAACGTCTTTGCTTCCGAAATTGTTCAGACGTGTCGGACATCAGACATTTGGTTTGCTGGGTACATACCGCCGGCGAATATGTAGTTGTGCCCTGCATTATATGACTGATATTAGTTCGCTTTTAGAGAGCAATAAACGTATGGACCTAGGGGACTTCAATTCTCATTACACTGTGAACACAAATCTTGTGGCAGATGTAATTCCTTTTGGAGATGAAAGCCGCTGGTGAGTATGTTAAGAATCCCAAAGGACAGATCCGCCGTGAGTCGTACTTACCACGAAAACGCGACAAAATCGATCAGTTGTCAATGAGAGCCGTACCTAAAATTTTCTGAGCGACATTTTTGCAGAACATTTCGAAGCTGAAAAACGTCATCTTGTGGTACTTTAATAGCGGCTCTTAAAATAAAGGAGGAAAAGGACATTGAAGGAAGAGAGTTAGAAGGACAAAATGTTCTACGAAAAAGATCCTCATTAGATTTGACTGAAGACATTTCATCTCATAAATAAGCTAAAACAACAGTTAGCAAAGATATAACGCTAATTTTAGATATCTTACAGGGTCTCTAGCAAAAACTTCATCAAGCCATGACGCGGAAGTTCGACTCACGGCGGATCTGTCCTTCGGTGTCTTTCTTCCCCAAGAGAAATTTTCCGTGACCCAGACTTTCACCTCCATTGTGTTGCACAGTGTTATAAGCTAATTGATAGTTTCACAGTTTGCACGGTGAACGAAGATGTTCCTGTGAGGAAAAGAGGAAATTGCCCCGGCAGACATCACCACCGTCCTGATAAATGATGTGTCCTTTCAACCCGTAATTTCCCTTGGCTCAGACCAACTTCATATCATCGTCTCAGACCAACATTATATCACAGTCTGCATGGAAAAGTTGATTGGCAAGGGTTCAGAGAATTTACCAATCACTGTTTCAGATTCCCGTGTAGGTAAGAGCCCTCCCAACCGATGAGGTTTCATTACAATTTACGATGAGCGATGATGGCCAATGGTAATGATTAAGCAACTGATTGAACCCGGAGTTGAGTATTTGACAAGTGTCCTCAATTTATGGTTAGCCACTCATAGTACCAGAATCCTGGAAAATTGGACGGGTGTATTTCTCTCCTGTCAGCAGCAGTGAAGATTCTCGAGACACTACTCCTTTCCATCATGAGCAAATGTTTCCTAGTCGGCCGACAACAGCACGAATTCGGGAAAATGCATTGCACCAGAACAGCATTACACCCCATATCCACGCACATCATTTGAGGATTGAAGATGAATAGACCGTGTGACTGAACAAAAATGGTTGCTCTTGACTTCTTCTCGGCACCTATCGTCGATGATATAGGTTGACTGTCTACATAGCTGACTTAGTGCAGTTCTACCGCCCCCTACCCATTGCCACATTGCTCGCCACATGGACGGCTGAAATGAGGTTCTTCCTGAACTTATTGGTCGATGGTTTCCTGATTCCGACCACAAACTACCTGAAATATTGGGTGTATATTTCGATATGATGTTCAAGTCACAGCGATTTGTGACAAGATCTGAAGTAGGAGCAAGGTCCTCAAATAGCTGGCCTACAGCCCTTAAGGTGCTTACAAAGAAAATTGTAGACCCCAATAGGCCGGTCTGTGGAAAGCTATGTGGCGCCAGTGTGGTATGCAAATGATAGCGCTACGCAGTGGAGGGAAATTCAGTCTACATAGTAAAACATCAGACAATGGAATGAGGCTGATAGACTTCGCAGCGGCAAAAAACATGGTAGTTAGCAGTACCAGATTTAAGCATCTCGATATTCATAAGGGCACTTGGCTGTCTCCAGACCAAAGAACAATAAATCAAATTGATCACGTTGTGATAGATGGAAGACATTCATCGAGCGTGTTGGATGTACGATCGTTCCGAGGAGCAAACATAGATTCGGACCATTACCTCGTAGCAGCAAAGGTGCGTACCCATCTAAACGTCGCAAATAAAGCACGGACAGACACAACACGAAAGTTGGACATCGCTAAGCTGCAAACACAACAGATAGCCACAGCATTTTCCACTCAACTGACCCAATTGCTTAATGAAAGCGCTTCTCGTCCCGATAACATATCAGCACAATGGCAAAATATTGCCCACTCCATGCAAATAGCCGCAAAATCAGTACTTGGATACCAGAGACCTCCAACAAAGAATCCACGGTATGACCAGGAGTGCCGTGCTGCTACCGAAGAAAAAATTGCGGCATATAGGGCTACTTTACAATCAGTAGCAACGCGTAGCGCTCGAGAGAGGTATCGGGAGAAAAGGAGAGAGGAGAAACGTCTTTTCCGCAGGAAAAAGAGAGAGATGGAAAAGAGGGAGTGTGAACAAATAGACATGTACAGGAGACAGAACGAAGTCCGAAAATTCTACCAAAGAGTGAAGCATCAAACTGATAGCTTTGGTACAGGCATATCCTCCTGTAGAGACCAACAAGGTGATTTGGTAACTGATACAGATATTGTGCTCAGGATATGGAAAGAACATTTTTCCAAACTGTTGGTATCCGATAGCAGTGAAGACGGCGAAGATACCACAGATCCAATCCCAGAAGATGGTATTGAATGTTTACCGCCCAGCCAAGATGAGGTAAGGACAGCAATAAACCGGCTGAAGAATAATAAGGCGGCAGGAGCAGATGGCCTACCAGCCGAGCTGTTCAAAACCGGAGGCGACACACTGATAAGATGTATGCACAATCTGGCAGGAAGAACGCGTACCCGACGATTGGAACGTGAGCATCCTTTGTCCCGTCCACAAGAAGGGTGATAAGACTGTGTGCTCCAATTACAGGGGCATAAGTCTGCTCCCTATTGCATATAACATAGTATCTGGAATATTGTGTGAGAGACTAAAGCCTATGGACAATGAAATTATTGGACCCTATCAGTGCGGCTTTAGACCTGGCAAATCCACCATTGACCAGATATTTACCTTGAGACAAATCCTGGAAAAGACCCAATAAATGCAGATCGACACCTTCCATCTTTTCGTCGATTATAAAGCAGCATTCGACAGCACTATACGTTCAAAGGTGTTCCAAGCCATGTCTGATTTTGGTATTCCTGCAAAGCTCATTCGGCTTTGTAGAATTACATTAACTGAGACGAGATCCTCAGTTAAAATAGGAAAGAACCTCTCCGAAGAGTTTATTACCAAAAGAGGTTTCAGACAAGGAGACGGCCTGTCGTTTGATCTATTCAACATCCTGCTGGAAAAGGTCATACGAGACGCGAAGGTCAAAAGAAATGGAACGATATACACGAACGAACACGAACATATGGCTATATGTTACTGGCTTATGCCGACGACATTGACATCATGGATCGATCGGTAAAGGAAGTAACTGACACCTTTTGCAAAAGTCGAAAGGGAATCTGCTAAAGTTGGTCTGGCAGTAGACGGCGAAAAAACCAAGTTGATGGTATCGACGCGTAATATGTCCACAAACCCCGCACCACCTGTGAATGTTGGTACCTACAATTTTGAGGTAGTAAAGGACTTCGTCTACCTCGGCACCGCCATAAACACAGCAAATAACATCAGCTGTGAAATACGAAGAAGAATGGTGTTGGCTAACAGATGCTACTTTGGGCTGAGTAAGCAGTTTAGGAATAAAGCCACCTCTCGTCAAACAAAAGTAACACTTTACAAAACACTGATACTACCCGTGCTAATGTATGGTTCCGAAGCATGGGTACTTGCTCAAGCAGATAAGGCAGTGCTTGGTGTGTTCGAGAGAAAAATTCTTCGAAAGATCTACGGGTCAATCTGTGTTGACGGCGAATATCGGCGTCGTATGAACAACGAGCTGTATCAGCTATACAATGACATCAATGTAGTTGAACGAATAGAGATACAACGATTGCGATGACTGGGCCATGTTATAAGAATGAGTGATGATGAAGCCGCTAAAAATGCGTATAAATACGGGCCGCATGGAGGTTCTCGCAGATCTGGAAGGCCAAAGCTTCGTTGGACCGAACAAGTGAAACGAGATATCAGAAAGCTACATATCCCAGATTGGGAAAATAGAGCAGCTTATGGAACAAATGTTCTGTGAAAGGCCAGCTAAGTAAGTAAGTTTTTTTCAGGTAGGTCTATTCTTCTTGACGAAATGGCGGAAAAGCTCTAAAAAATTATACGGTGACCAATCAAAATGGCTGGTGGGCACAACTACTAGTGAAAAGAATGACTAAGTAGTGGTTCCATTATACACATCTCGCACCAATGTTTTGCTAGTAGACTTAGCTATTTTGGGTTAATTCTGTTTAGACTAGGCAGATTGGGTCTCTCAGTGGAATGATTAAGCCCACGCTAACAATTTAGCTGGCAAAACATCTTTTGTCAACTACGACAATGCTATTTGCTTTCTTAAATTTCGGAATATACAATAGCAAATTTATGCTTAGCGCTCCTATTCTTTTGATGTTTTGTACAGGCACAGGTTGAGATATACCCTCTCTGTCGGCAAAACTGACCGATACTGTTTTACTTGTTTCATAAACTCTTCGAGGTAAGCACAGTGATTGATAATCATTTCATTTGGTTCAATATATGTAGACGCTGCATCCCTTAGAATTGCTATATTTTTCAAAAATTATTAATAAATATTTGTTGATAATACTCAAATCTCAGTAAAACTTCAATAATATTTCTATTGCTCGATTATGATTTTTATCTTCACAGCCTGTGGGCGATTTTGGATATTCAAAGAGCTGACATGCAATTTGCTATTATTAAAGATGTCATAGGTTTTTGTTTCGTTTGCCTATAACACACATACATATGCACGAAGTGTTGTGGTGGTATTGGTGTTTTTATTACATTTGGCCATTGTTGGATGGTCATTTCCCTATTACCACTTCTGCACAACTCACGTACTTTGACACAGTGTGTGTGTGGGAGTGTGTGGTGTTTGTTATTGTTCTATTTTGTTTATAACTTGAGGGCATTTTCATATGTTGCGCGTTTTCGCATATTTTCTCATTTTCATAATGATTTTTTTTTCTTGGCTCTATTCATTTGCCTGCGTTTTTTTTCTGTTTCGTTTGCTTCTTAAGCTTCTGTCCCTTTGGCTTTGTGTCGACCTTAAAGTTTTATGCTGGGACATTATCTTGTGATATTATGACGTTTTCTTGTTCGTTTTTTTTCTGTGTATGTCTGGGAGTCGAAACAAATTGCTTGCCATTGCTTAAGGACACTTGAAATCAATTATTGTCAAGGAATTCTATTAAAATCCTTTATGTGTGACAGTGAATTGTTTTGGGGTCATTGGGAGGATGTTGTTATTTTTTAATTTTTTTCCATATTAATGTCTTGTTTATTATTTTCTTTGGAAAATGACAAGCAGAGTTTTGATTGTCTGCTTCTGTGTTGGTGGTGGTTGGTGGTAGTGATCTTCTCGTTTAGTTTCTTTGAAAATGAGAGTAGGAAAAACGTTTAAATTACTTTGTTATTAAATGTATCAGTATTCTATCAGAAAAATGACTGCAAGGCGTATGCCAATTGAATCGAAACCTTTTCAATTGATATTTATTTGCTAAAATATTTGAAAGGGTTTGATTTACCCTTTTTCAGGAAAAATTGAGGCAATGAAAAAATAACAACACAGTTGTAATAGAATATTGTAATAGAATATTGCAACATAAAATGCCTTAATATAATGTGCATTCTTTCTGTATTGGAAGATTCCTTTCCACCACCATTAGTAAAATTTTTACTTTTATTTAACAAAAAAAACACAAATGTATAAGCAAATTTGTACTTTGAAAATCTAGTAGTTTTCCGAAATCTTCCCGAGGTATATCTTCATGCCATTGACAACTATTTTGTAGAAAATAGAAAATGAAAATTAAAAATACTTTCGAAAAAATTTTCCTTGCAAAAAATTCATTTTGACATTAATTTAAACTTCACCTAAAATGGGAAAAGAAAATTCAAACTATTTTCCAAGAAAGTTTTCTTGGGTCTGTAGTATTTTAAGACAAAACCTAAATTATTGCGTGTTGTGTAGGCGTTTTGTTTTTTGTTTTGAATAACGCAGACGCAATAATTTAGGGCTTGTCTTTAAAGTAACTTTTGAAGCATTTTTATACTCTCAGCATTTATGCTAACGAGGGTATATACACTTTCATACGGACAAAATGTGCCTCATCGAAATAATGGATTTGGGCGAAATCCGTTTCACACAATTTTGAGTCCATTTAGCAATGTACCAATGTCTGTCTGGCTGGAACGCACGATAACTCTAGAACGGTTTAACCGATTTGGTTCATAATTTGATTTCCTAATATTTTGCCTATGATTAGTATAAGATGGGGCATATCGGTCCATTCCCTCGGGTATCTCCCACACAAAAATTATTTTTTTTCGCAAAAATTATGCGTACAATAACTCTCGAATGGACTAACCGATTTTGTCCATACTTTGCTCATCATAATATTTCTACCAGGCATAGATGAAGTTCGAATGTGCACTATATCGGTCCACTCCTTCGGATACCTCTCACACAAAATTTCGGAAAAGTGCAGTTTAAGACCATCTCTCGAATTGTTTTGATTTTTGTTGTAAAAACTGTCCCATTAAGACGCTACAAGTATTTTCTGGGGCAAGTTCATACATACTGAGTTAATGGCCCGAAAGCTCTAAAAATCCGCTATGGCACCATGAGTGTTGGATGGAACAAATTCGTTCCAAAATGTGACAGTGATAATATTTTGCTCAAACTTAAATCAAGTTCTAAAATGGGCCACCGTGGTGCAAGGTATGCACACCCGCCCAGGCTAGGCAACATAAAATTTTCAACAGTGCACAATGGTCCCAAATCCAAATTTTCTGGCCAAAACTATTTCAACGTCCATTTTGTATTGAAATGAATTATTATTTATAATAAATGTGTACAAACAGCAATTCTTACTTTTTATAGACCAAAATGACCAAAAACAGCCAAAATTTGTTGAACAGGGTGGTTCCGTTGTGTGGGGTCTAAACCAAAACATTGACCTATGTTAATAATTTTTGGTAAGAAGGATTCACATCTTCCAAGAGGTCAAAATACCAAATTTCTGCCGAATCGGTCATAAAGTGTCGCTAAAATCCACAAAATATCTAAAATCGGACGGAACTTTTATGTGGGGGCCATGACAAAAAATGGACCTATTTTCAAAAAAAATTATACATACTAGTTTTCTACACTCTGAAATCCTTAAATATGAATTTTAAGGAAAATCGGTTGATAGATGTGGGTATTACCGTTCTATTTCAATTGGATACTACGTACAGTCAAAACAGGTATTTACGAAAAAATCTCGCATCTTAAAATAGAAAAATACACTTTATTTTAACTGTGGCAAATTTGAGCAAGATTTGACTTCTGAATTTATTAGTACAGACCCCCTGCTAGCTTCCAAATTCGATTTGGAGGTGGACAAATTTGGACATTTTTTTAAAAGTTTAAATATATTTAAAAAATATTTGTAAAAAATAATTTTCAATATATATAAAAACATTGCTTTTATTACGCTAAGTTTACAAATTTCTTCGTTCTTTTTGTAAATATTATGAAAGTACTCACTAACAGCTTCCCGATTCATAATAACTTTGGTCTCACTTCTGTACATTTATGCAGCGACGCAATACAACACAAATTGTATATTTTGCAGCACAAAGTCTGTTTTATTTTTACATAAAAAAGTATCAACTTTGGTACTGCGCCAATCAACGGAAACTAACGGTATTTACAAAAACTAATTATTTTCGGTTGACTTGATGTGTTTTTTATTATTCTGCGCAAAAACAAATTAAAATTTTGCAACTTCAAAAATAGGGTTTTGGCCAAAAATTTCCTGATTGAAACCTATGTGCAGTGACAAACTACCTCTCAGTAAAGTTGGCGACATTTCCTGAGTATTTAAGCCATGAAAAACTTCTCTACAAGTGGTGTCTTAAGACACGCCGTTCGGACTCGGCAATAAAAAGTAGGTCCCATATCATTGAGCCAATATGGATTGGGGTGCACCCATTGATATGAGAAAAGTCTCCCTCGTCCCTTCAGGGATCTTTGTGGTACAATTATTTTATTATATATAAAATGGGCCATATGGATCCACTCCTTTTGGTACCTCCCCCACAAAAGTTCTTAACTTTTCGCTATAACGGTGCTCACGATAACTTTCGAAGGCAGTGACCGATTTGGCACATCCCAATATTTAAATGAGACAAAGATCAAATTGGATTATGGACTGTACATGTCAACTCCTTGGGGTACCTACCACACAAAATTTCGGAAAAGTGCTGTTTAGGATCTCCTCTTTTGATTGTTCCTACAAAGGTTGCACTTAAGGGCCCTATAACGATATTTACTTACTTAGCGGGCCCATTACAGAACATTTGTTCCATAGGTCGAACTAAGAGAAGATCTCCATTCCTCTTTATTTGTTGCTTCGCATTCTGGAATACCGCGCCTTTTCATCTTATCATCCACTTGTTTGCGCGATATATTCCTTGGCCTGCCAATTCTGCGTGCACCGCCAAGCGGTCCATATTTATACGCCTTTCTAGAGTTTAACTATATTGATGTCGTTGTATAGCAGATGCAGCTCGTGGTTCATGCGACGTCGATATTCACCGTCAACGCAAATTGGTCCGTAGATCTTTCGAAGAATTTTTCTCTCAAACACACCAAGCACTGCCATGTCTGCTTGCGCAAGTACCCAGGCTTCGGAGCCATACATCAGCACGGGTAGTATCAGTGTTTTGTAGAGCGTTATTTTTGTTTGACGAGATGTGGCTTTGTGTTTAAACTGTTTACTTAAACCAAAGTAGCATCTGTTGGCCAATACAATTCTTCTTTTTATTTCACAACTTATGTCGTTTGTTGTGTTTACGGAGGTGCCGAGATAGACGAAGTATTTTACTATCTCAATATTATAGGAACCAACTTCCACAGTCGGTCCGAGCTCAATGGACGCATTGCGCGTCGACACCATCAACTTGGTCTTCTCACCGTTTACCGCCAGACCCACTTTAGCAGATTCTTCTTCGACCTTTATAAAGGTATCAGTTACTTCTTTTACTGATCGGCCCATGATGTCTATATCATCAGCATAAGCAAGTAACATGTGACTATTGGTGTCGATTGTGCCACTTCTTTTGACGTTTGCCTCTCGTATAACCTTTTCCAGCAGGATGTTGAAGAGATCACACGAAAGGCTGTCTCCATGTTTGAAACCTCTTTTGGTAACAAACTCTTCGGAGAGGTTCTTTCCTATTTTAACTGTGGACCTCGTGTCAGTTAAAGTCATTTTACAAAGCCTGATGAGCTTTGCGGGGATACCATATTCAGACATGGCTTGGAATACCTTTGAACGCAGCGGGCTGTGGAAGGCTGCATTATAATCGACAAAAAGGTGGTAGGTGTCGATCTGCAACTCTTGGGTCTTCTCCAGGATTTGCCGCAGGGTAAATATTTGGTCAATGGTGGACTTGCCAGGCCTAAAGCCGCATTGGTATGGTCCAATTATCTTGTTGACCATAGGCTTTAGTCGTTCGCACAATATCCCTGACACGATCATGTAGGCAATAGGGAGTAGACTTATGCCCCTATAGTTAGAGCATACAGTCTTATCTCCCTTCTTGTGGACGGGACCCAGGATAATCAGGTTCCTATAACGATGGTACAAGTTTTTTGAGTGACAAGTCCATACTTCATGAGAAAATGACTCGAAAACTGTAACAAACTCCTACGGCCAGCATGTGTAGTGGCTGGTGTGCACGACAACTCTTGAACCGAATATTGCGTTGGTCCACACTTTGCATATCATAATATTTCCTTGAATATTAGATGAAATTCCAAGGTGGTGCTTATAGGACCACACCTTCCGATACCTCCCACACAAAAGTTCGAAAATATTCGGTAAAATGGTGCGAGCGATATCTATAAACGGAGCAACCGATTTGGTCCAAATTTTTGATAGCGAAATATTTTGTCCAAACTTAGTTTATGTTCAAAATGTTCAACATTTTTGTTTAAGTGCGTTTAAGATTCTGTCCTGTTTACAGCGTTATTATATTTTTCGTAGAAAAATCCAGGTTTATTGATATAATGGTCCAAAAGCTCTAAACTATATGGTGACCAACTGAAATGTCAGGTGGGCACAATATCTACCGAAAGGAATGACTCCCGAAATATAAAAACCACTTCCAAAAGAACTATGTCGGTATGGACTAGATCGGTCCATTCCATATTTTTATCAGCAAGTTTATGCGCCCAAAATTCTGAATAGCCCCTAAATACATACATACGTCTTTTTGGAAAAAAGTGTTTCAATTGAAAGTATCAGGCGACTGATACTTTTTTATTTGTTTTCGGGAGCAAGTATTATTTGCTCTGTTCCAGAACCTGCAAGAGTCTACTATTTAAAAAATCTAAATTTTCTCATTTATAAATTTGACAGAAATATTGAACAATGTTGATTCTTGTAGGTTCAGAGCAATTGTTATTGTGGTAGTGTGTAATTATATTCGTCCCTTAATTACTTAAATTGTGTGAGTGGAAAAAATAACGTTCATTGGGTCTGATTAAAATGGTGCGTATGATTCATTACATGTATTTTAACACTCATACGCCACTTGTTTTATTTTTATGTTTTCGAAAAACAAAATGTTTTATTTGCAGCGAAAAAACTTACGAAAAACCATTTTAATTAAATTAAAATTTCTTATATTACATTTCATGCTAAACTAGTGACGCACATCTTTTTCGAATAGTACCAAAAAAACACGAACTTCTTAAAGCAATAAAATGCTGAGATTTCAAGAGAAAAGTCTTTCAAACCATATGTTCTTGTTGCTGTTGTTCGGGGTTGCTTTTTCAATTGGGCAATTTCTTTCCGGTGTAAAAGCAATCAAAGGCAAAACCAAAAAAAAAAAAACGCAAACATAAAAACAATATAAAAACAACAAATAGATATTTGAATGTACGTATGCATTCAACTATACATACACTACATACACATATACTAAAGATACGGATATGTGTATTCCCTCTTTTACAAATGTGATGTGAATCTTAAGCGTGTCCATATTGCTTTTACCTTTAAATAATCAACACTCAGTGAATCTCTGCGGATACTAAGAATTTTAATAGTATATACGAAATATGCAAAAATTTCCTTAAATGTTATGAATTGCATTACGCATTTAGGAATGGGGTATTAATTATTTACACATGATGATTTTGTTTTGGTTATTTGCCCTAATCGTGTGGTGGTTAGTCCAAGTATTGCATACAGAAAGTGTCTAAGCATTCAGCCTATGAAATGAATTGTTTTTGCTCAGAACTCGAAAACAAATGTTAATAAAAGTGGTATCTATAAATCCGTTTATAAAGTAGTGTAAACATATTTTGAATTTTTTTGGTTCGATGGCATTGAGTTAATGTAGAAATGTTTCCAAAATGAAAAAAAAAACTAGATAAAACTGAATTGCTGATAAGGAGTTTGTTTATATCCTTTCGATCTTCTTCGTTAACAAATAATAGCAAAAGAACAGATTCTTTATAAAACAATAATATAAGAAATGAATAATTATATTCTACGAATATATCAACATAGCGAAAACTCGTTTTTATGTCGATTCGGTAAAAAAAAGAATTCCTGACGGAATGTGGTTTCTAAATGCATTTTGTTATTTTTCTTTATAAACAATGTGTAACACATATGTACATTATGGATTACGAAGAATTGTTAAATATTGAATATTATATTCAATTCCAGTAAAAAAGATTACATAAGAACAATTTTCTGTAGTAATGAAAGAACACAAAAAAACTTGTTTACTTCAACACATTTTTCCCATTTTTTTATATTACCACCAACGCAGCTTCCACGAAAATTATTTGTTATGGCCCATATTATGAGATCTTGGCCAAAATACTTCAATTAATATAAATGTATCCATATTTTATAAAATATATTAACAGTTCGCGACTTATTAAATGGTGAACCTCAACTTCAACGATTGTAAAACTTTTTTGAATATTACCATATACCCTCAGCCAATGTGAAGTGAAACTTTCACCTACGGACAGATCGAATGTATTTAAGGTCTCTTCAGAATTTTTTGGCCCTTTTTGGGCATTTGAACTTGCCGACAAAAATTTGGATTAGGAATTATCTGCTCTAAGACACAAATGTTGAACTTTTGTGGGGGAGGTACCCTTAGGGAGCACCGATATGGGCCATTTTAAAAGTTAAACTAAATTTTGACAATATATAAGGAGATCCAAAGTTTGGACCAATTTGGTTGCTCCATCAAGTGATATCATCTTAGCATTTTAGTGACATTTTTTAAATATTGGGGAGAAGTACCGGATATGGATATAATATGACGAAGACCAAATGTTGGACCAAATCGGTTGAACAGTTCGAGAGTTATCGTGCTCTCCGACCGCCACATATGGTGACATAGGGTTTTTTTTACACCTTTCGGGCTGTTTTCCCAAGAAATATGTACTTGCCCCTGAAAAAACTTTTACCATTGTAATAGAGGTAGCGAAAGCAAATCGCATCAACAAAAATCAAAGTTTTTCGAGAGCAGGTCTTAAAGTGAACTTCTCCGAAATTTTGTGTGAGTGGTGCCAGTAGGAGTAGACAAATATAGTCCATATTCGAACATGATCTAGATCTGGTAAATATATTAGTATGTGTTAAGTATGGATTACATCGGTCACTCCCTTCAAGAGTTATCGTGGGCACAAATTTTCCGAACATTTTTCAAGTTTTGTGGGGGAGGTACCTGAAGGAGTGGACCGATATGGCTTATCTTCGAATTTAAAGTATGCTTGGACAATATATTACGAAGGCCAAATTTTGGACCGAATCGGCAAATGCTTTCGAGAGTTATCTCGAGCTCCAACTACTACACACGATGTCATAGGGGCTTTTTGCTCTTTCAGGCTGTTTTCTCAGGAAGAATGGACTTGCCCCAGATAAAGCTTGTACCGTCGTATGGAGGGGCGGTGAATACAATATGTTACTACAAAAACCGAAGCGATTCGAGAGCTGGTCCTAAACTGAATTTTTCCGAAATTTTGTGTGGGAGGTACCCGAAGGAGTGGACCGATTGAGTTCATATTGGAACCTCATCTAAGTCTGGTAAAAATTTCACGATATGCAAAATTTGGACCAAATCGGTTACTTTTTTTAAGAGTTATCGTGCGCACAAATTTTCCGAACATTTCCGAACTTTTGTGGGGGAGGTACCGGAAGGAGTGGACCGATATAGCCCATCTTCAAACTTAAAGTAAGTTTGGACAAAATATTACGAAAGCCAAATATTGGACCGAATCGGTTGATCCGTTCGAGAGTTATCGTGCGCTCCAGCCAGACAGACGGACGGACATGGCTAAATCAACTCCAAATTGTCTGAAACACATTTCGTCCAAACATACTTGGGGTCTAAAACCGTTATTTCGATGAGGCACATTTTGCCCGTATGAAAGTGTATTCATATACATAAATGCTGAGGGTATAAAAAATTGGCTAGTACTTTCGCTGTTTTTGGAACATGGGTTAAGATCTTTTCTCGTTAACAAAACTGAATGTTGCCGTATTTAAAATTTGTAATAAGTTTTATACACCCTCATTTCTATTTTCCGCCATAGTATGGAAGGTACTATATTAAGTTACATTTTCTCTTTGTAACTCATCAAAATAATCATTTACGGCCCCATAAAATATTTATATTCTTGATTAGGTTAAAATTCTGAGTCGATCTAGCCTTATCCGTTTGTCAGTCTGTTGTATTTACTCTAGCGCCCGCAATAATTGAGGTAGAACGCTCAACGTTTTATTCATATGCGAATATCTCCGCTTCTAGTAGGCGTATTCCAAAAGGAAATCCCGTCAATGGAAGAAGATAAGATGTCCTTTAAATTGTTGCAAAATAGGTTGGCGTAGGTCAAACAACGAACATATCACAAAAATCGGTAATTCATCCCATTTTTCCATTTTTTGTAATCACGCAACAAGTCGCAATTTTGGAAGGATCGTCACGAAATTTTGGTGGTTAAGAATAGAAGCATATTGAGTTTGGTGATAGTCGGATAATATCCAAGAGTCGGAATGGGCAAAAAACTTATATGGACAAAAATTTAAAGTTTTATTCTTATGCGAATTTCTCCGCTTTTAGTAGTCCTATTCCAAAAGGAAAGCCCGTCAATGGATGAGGAAATTTTCACCTTTATTATGATGCAAAATAGGTTACCGCACATCCCACTTTCCAGTTCTTTTGTTTGAATTGTACTGAGGAGTATCTCAGGTTTGGTTGGATGCGTTTCAACAATATAGATACTAAAATTTACTAAAATTGGCGAAATGCTTGTGATGTTGTAAGAGTTCATTTGGTATAAAATCCAGATAGGTGAAAAGTTTAGTATCTCCCTAAAAAATGTTTATGCACAGGGGTAGTGTTTGGCACCGTCCCAACTATAGCCTTTTCTCACTTGTTTCATTTGAAATTCGAATTATTCCATTTGAAATTCGAAACAAAAAATTTAAAAAAGTTTTTGTTGCATTGATGTTATATACATATAAAATATTTCGAATTACAAATAAAATGTTTCGAATATCAAAATATTGTAAATCAAATAATTAGAATTTCAATTGGAATTCTGAAATTACAAATAAAATAATTCGAAATTCAATTGGAATTCTCAAATTACAAATGAAGTATTTCCAATTTCATATGAAATAATCCAACTAAAACTGAAATTCTTCGTATTACATGTGAAAATGGAGTAGGTTTGTTTTATTTATTTATAATTTTTATATGTGAAAATGTGTCTAATCCACAAACCATAATGTCGTTGTTATTCTCGTCTAGAAGCTTTGTGTGAACGATACTTTCGAGAGGAACTGGATTTATTTTCTTAGTTAATACTCCCTTCACGCAATTTGAAACGATCCTAGCCTCTGACAAACACAGGTTTACCTTATCTTCCCTACTAAAAATGTGTTTCTTGAAAGAAGATGTAAAGTGTTGTATTAATCTACAGTTTGAAAATAATTCTAATTGTGGTCGAATTATTTTCAAACTGTAGATTAATACAACACTTTACATCTTCTTTCAAGAAACACATTTTTAGTAGGGAGCTCCTCAAATTTATAACTGTAAATTCCTCAAATCTGCACTGTACCTATTATTATTTCGCACAAAAAATAAGACTTTTTTATTTTGTATCAAACCCAAAAATATTATATATTGAGATCATGGGGAGTGCCCAACTCCATAACATAAAATTATAAATTTCAATAATAGTCATCTGATTTATGAAAATATTAGAAATTTACATGTGAACCTATCTCTATTTCGGGCACTAGGGAAGCCAAAAAGTTAGTTCAAAATATTTGAACTTGTGGGCGTGACGTGCTACTAAAGAGGAATATTTCCCCCCAATTTTGGAAAATACGTAATTTTTGCAAATTTCTGGAGAAATAAATTATTATTTCTTGGAAGCTATAACAGATATTGTGTTCATTATTTTTTGTTAGGAAGGTATGATTGTTGCCTTTAAGAACCTTGTTAATTTACCTTAGCGTTTACACAAAGTGAGCTATATTTTAGTGAAATTCCAATTTTAATCGACAAAAAATGTTAGAGAACAGCGCGGAAAAAAGTTTGATGTTCGCATAATTATGCTTGAGAGTATCCCCTTTCAGCCATAATATGCTTTTGTGCCTGTCCCATTCCGTCCGTTTAATACTTTTTTTAAATATATTTAAATTACATGGTTAAAAATATGTGTTTTTTTCATACCGACTACCCTATTAACCCACTTAGCGCCGAGAAATTTTTTGGCGAGAAAACTTAAAATTCTGTATGAAAATTATATTATTGGGACTTTCTAAGCATTTCTTAATACATAACTTTTTTTCTCTAAAACGAATAGTTTTCCTGCAATCGGGCCTTCTTTTAAAAGTACCGAAAACTTTGAAGGGTAATATAAGTGTATCCTTACATGACAATCCCTTGGTTTTTGATTCAGAAAATACTTTTACAACATCCCTTACAAATCCCAGAAGTTATATGAATGTAACATTATTGATTAAATTTTTATCACATATTTAAAATTTTCATCAAAAGTCGAAAATAACAAAAAAGTCGATTTTTTGAGATGCTTGCGCTTTAGTTCGATTGCGTGGAAATGCATAGAGCAAATGGAACCTTTTAAGCATGGAATGACAGATAACGGACAATACTATAACCAAATGCAAAAATCCCACTAAAATATGCGAAAATACCCGAGTTTTACGTCAATTTTTGCAACCATTTTTGGTGACGTTTAAACGGCCAGTGGCGTTAAGTGGGTTAATTATAGCTTTTTACACAAACTGAAATTTTTAATAAGTTAATAAGTTTTATGAAAACCCAAGTAGTTTTTTTAATGTTTTTAACAAATGTTTAATTTTTTGAAAAGATTTATTATAAAAATATGTCTACCCATTCAAAATTTACAGAGTTTTGACCAGGAAAAACGATTTTGAACCACTGCACTCAATATTTTTTAATGAATGTAGTACTACTCTGTAGCTAATTAACAAATATTGTCGGTACTGTAGCGACGAAATAAAGTATTGGTAATACCAAAAATCCATAACGATAGTCTAACAAATTAATATTTAAATTTTGAATCCGCTATTTAGAATCTTAATTTCTAACGATTTTTGTCCAGCATACAAATGAGTTACAACATTTCACTAACGGTAACAGTTTGTTGTTAATTAACTAAGTCGTACTAAATTAAACATGTATATAAAATTCACTAACAAAGCTACAATTGGCAAATCTTATTTTGGACAATATTTGGTAACTATTGAAGTTTGAATTCAAATTCTTTCGAATTACTGCCAAACTCCTACACGGTGTGCCTTAACCAAATTTAAATGGAAGGTGCTTACACCTGGGAAGTTTTTGCAGATTCTGAAACTACAATGCTTTAATGATTTAAGTTCACATTTTTAGGGGTTCTTTAGGTTTTCACGATTTTGCTTGGAAACCGCGAGTTCTATGTAAATCGGCCTAAAGAAAATGTTGTAGCTGTGAAATTTCGCCACAAGATTGACCTTTATGATGTTTTCGTAGGTTTTACCGTTTTTAAGATATAGAAGTTCAAATTGAGACAATGCAGTGACTTTATCGCCTCCTTATAAAACAATATTATGCTCAGTGCGCCTTAACTAACTTTTGATGAAAACCGCTTACACCTGGGAAGTTTTTGCAGATTCTGAAACTACAATGCTCATAGATGAGAAATATCAAGAAACAAAAAAAATCGGCAGAGGGATTTTCAAATAAATCGCGATTTAAGTTCACATTTTTAGGGGTTCTGTAGGTTTTCACAATTTTGCAAGGAAACCGCAAGTCGCATCGAAATGAGTCTAAAGAAAATGTTGTAGCTGTGAAAATTCTCTACAAGACTGACCCTTATGTTTTTTCGTAGGTTTTACCATTTTTGAGATATAGAGGTTCAGTTCAAATTTTTAGGTTTTTATCTAAAGTCTTCAAGATTTTGCTTGGAAACCGCAAGTCATATCAAAATGGGACTAAAGAAAATGTTGAAGCTGTGAAAATTCTCTACAAGACTGGATGATTTATTTTTTCCTAGGTTGTACCATTTTCAAGGTATAAAAGTTTTATTTGGGAAATTGCAGTAATGACATTGTTTTATAAGGAGGCGATACAGTCACAGTTCACAGCTACAACATTTTCTTTAGGCCCATTTACATAGGGCTCGCGGTTTCCAAGCAAAATCGTGAAAACCTAAAGAACCCCTAAAAATGTGAACTTAAATCGCGATTTATTTGAAAATCCCTCCGCCGATTTTTTTTTTTTTGTTTCTTGATATTTCTCATCTATGAGCATTGTAGTTTCAGAATCTGCAAAAACTTCCCAGGTGTAAGCACCTTCCATTTAAAATTAGTTAAGGCGCACCGTGCCTATTATTACAGAAAATGTTTGTTTAATTGAAAACAAAAATAAATCAAATATTTTTCAAAAAATAAAGGTTTGGTAGTGCTTCGAATAAATTTGAATTCGAAACGTCTTAATGAAACGGACCATTAAAATATTTTCATTTATCGATAATTGTCTTTTGTTATTTACACATATAGTGACACTTCATATTATTTTTTCAAATTTGTGTGCACCATATTTAATATTCTTTTCTATTTTTCTAAATATAACATACACTTTTTTCTATTGAAAATGTTCTTATTTTCATTTTATAAAATAACAAGAAAACGTTTTGTTCCACTTACTTTTCAAATTTAGTTGAAAACAGATAAGAAAAAACTTTATTTCACCAATAAAACTCAGAATTTATTTGGCAGATTATTATTGTTGTCCTCCAAATATTAACTATAAAGTTTCCTTTTTTATTTCACAAAAAAAAAACGTCACAACAAATCAATGCGATTTGTAAAAACACTTTTTTCCTTTGAATTCCAACAAATTGGCAATTGCAACAGTTTCTATTCACTTTTAGTTATTTTTGCTAATTTTACCGCTGGCCAAGGAAAATGTTTCACTTCTTGGTAAGTAGAGGATTTTTGTTTTGTTACGTTGTGCACAGGTCAAATGTCGGTTAACTTTTGCAGAATATTTGCTGACATCCATGGCTCTTATATGTGGACGATGCCATGCGATGCTATGCCGTTAAGTTTGGTGTGGTTCTAAACGTACAGTGGCTACACTAACTTTGTCTAATGGTAAAGTATGAAAGTAAGCGTGTTTGTGTGTGTGTGTGTGCGCGAGTGTCATTTGCTTGTAACACTGTTGCTTTTCTACGCTAACTAAACAACAACAAAAAGGAAAACCTAGCACCCTCATTTACAACAACAACATTGTTGGTAATAGCATTCACCACACACCAACACATCATAGATATCATTACGCATAGCAGTTTATCTAGCTTTTCACAATGCTCCTTCGTCATCATCAACTTTATCACCACCACCACTACTGCTATCAACGTAATTATCTTTTATGCCATCGTCATCAGCTTCCTTAAGCAACAAGTAGTGGTGGGAACAGTATTTAGACAACATGTTGTTTGTTGTATTGAATTTCAACAAACCACAGCCGTTGCTAGCAATGCCACCCACACACAGTTTCCCACCACATTTGGCAAGTTGTTGATGAAGTGTGTGTGTGTGCGCGCTTTGTTTACTTACACGACATGTACACGAATGTCGTTGTATTTCTTTTCTCAAATAGATAACAGGTGGGAACACTTTACCAATACATCGGAATTTACAATACCAAAAGGTGAATTTTTAGTTGGAAGTTGGTATTAGTGACATGGCGCGCATTTAAAGTATGTTTTGCAAGCAGATGCTTACAAACGGGCAAACCTAAACTTTTGTTGATATCTAGGGGTGAAAGTTCTAAGTAAAATATTTCTAAATCTTCTATGTCAAGGCCTCTTCGCAAGCTGTTTCTAGATCTACCTTTGTCTTTTGGATTCCACTAAGTAATACTCAATAACTGATTTTAGCATCGGGAAATTCAAATGTTAAAATTCTATAAGGTTTATTCGGTTTTTTTTTCGACTGAAATATCAGAATATAAAACAGTCACTGAATTTTTGTAACTTTCGGGAAGGATGGACTTCCTCAATAATATATAAAGCCACTGGATATAATGCTCAACGGCAATGACATCCATATCAAATAATTTTGGATGTTATGACGACGTAGGGCAATGCAAAGTACGTTACCTCAATGAACTTCTTACTTACTTACCTACTCACTTACTTAGCTGGCCCATTACAGAACATTTGTTCCATAGGCCGAACTAAGAAAAGATCTCCATTTCTCTCTATTTGTTGCTTCGCACTCTGGAATACCGTGCCTTTTCATCTCATCATCAACTTGTTTGCGCCATCGTTTCCTTGGCCTGCCAATTTGCGTGCGCCGCCAAGCGGTCCGTATTTATACGCCTTTTTAGCGGGTTCATCTTCGCTCATTCGTATGATATGGCCTAGCCAACGCAATCGCTGCATCTCGATACGTTTAACTATATTGATGTCGTTGTATAGCAGATACAGCTCGTGGTTCACGCGACGTCGATATTCACCGTCAACGCAGATTGGTCCGTAGATCTTTCGAAGAAATTTTCTCCCAAACACACCAAGCACTGCCGTGTCTGCTTGCGCAAGTACCCAGGCTTCGGAGCCATACATCAGCACGGGTAGTATCAGTGTTTTGTAGAGAGTTATTTTTGTTTGACGAGATGCTTACTTAAACCAAGCATTGGTATCGTCCAATTATCTCGTTGACCATAGGCATTAGTCGTTCGCACAATATCCCTGACACGATCTTGTGGGAGTAGATTTATGCCCCTATAGTTAGAGCATACAGTCTTACCTCCCTTCTTGTGGACGGGGCACAGGATACTCAGGATCCAATCGTCGGGTACTCGTTCTTCCTGCCAGATGGTGCTAACTAGCTGGTAAATACACCTTATCAGCGTGTCGCCTCCGGTTTTGAACAGCTCGGCTGGTAAGCCATCGGCTCCTGCTGCCGATTTATTGCTGTCTTTACCTCATCTTGGCTGGGCGGTATGCATTTAATTCCATCTTCTGGGATTGGGTCTGTGGTAACTACGTCGTCTTCGTTGCTATTGGATACCAACAGTTTTGAAAAATGTTCTTTCCATATCCTGAATACACTATCTGTATAAGTTACCAGATTACCTTACTGGTCTCTACAGGAGGATGTGCCAGTTCCAAAGCCATCAGTTTGATGTTTCACTCTTTGGTAGAATTTTGGGACTTCATTCTGTCTTCTGTACATCTCGATTTGTTCACACTACCGCTTTTCCATCTCTCTCTTTTTCCGGCGGAAAAGACGTTTCTCCTCTCTCCTTTTCTCCCGATACCTCTCTCGTGCGCTACGCGTTGCTACTGATTGTAAAGTAGCCATATATGCCGCATTTTTCTCTTCAGTAGCAGGAGACACTCCTGGTTATACCATGGATTCCTTGGTGGAGGTCTCTGGTATCCAAGTACTGATTTTGCGGATGTTTGCATGGAGTGAACAATGTTTTACCATTGTCCTGATATGTTATCGGGACAGGGAGTGCATTGATTAAGCAGTTGGGCCAGTTGAGTAGAATATGTTGTGATTGCAGCTTACCGATGTCCAACTTCCGCGTTGTGTCTGTTTGCACATTGTTTGCTACGTTTAGTCTGGTACGTGCCTTTGCTGCAACAAGGTAGGGGCCCGAGTCTATGTTTGCACCTCGGAACGATCGGACATCCTACACGCTTGATACATGTCTTCCATCTATCACAACGTGATCAATTTGATTTCTTGTTCTTTGATCTGGCGACAGCCAGGTGCCCTTATGAATATCGAGATGCTTAAATCTGGTACTGCTAACTACCATGTTTCTTGCAGCTGCAAAGCCTATCAGCCTCATACGATTGTCAGATGTTTCACTGTGGAGACTGAATTTCCCGATTGTTGGGCCAAAGATATTCTCTATTCCAATTTTGGCATTAAAATCGCCTAGTATAATTTTAATGTCATGGACAGGGCAACGGTCATACGTTTCTTCTAAGAGCTCGTAAAATATATCTTTGGTCTGTTCGTCCTTGTCTTCAGTGGGAGCATGAGCGCAAAAAAAGTTGATGTTGAAGAATTTTGCTTTTAATCGAATTGCAGCGAGTCTTTCATTCACTAGGGTGAAGCTGGAGACCAGATGTTTTAACCTCCGACCAACTACAAATCCGCAAGCAAACTCATGCTTTGTGTCATGGCAGCTATAATACAGTGCGTCACCTTTAGGTGTTGTTGTGACGCCTTCCCCGTTACATCGTATTCCCTGTATGGTAGTAATGTCGGCCTTATACTTTTCAAGTACATGTGCCAATGCGTAAAGTGCACCTTCCCTATAAAGAGTGCGAACATTCCAGGTGCACATTCGCAGATCATGGTCCTTAAAACGTTTGCGGGTTTCGTCAGCTTTAGAGGGGTTTGTTTTTCTTTTCTTTCGTTTTTTTTCATATTAGGCTGGTTTTTCTAGGGGAGGGTAACTAACCCAACGCTCAAACCCAAAATTTTAACGTTGTTATGGGTGATCGCGCGGCACATGTTAGCTTACTATCTTTAACGGGTGTTAAAGGCAGCTCCCCAGGTGACACTACGGGGAGGTCAGTGTCCACTTGAGATGAAAGAGGGACCAAGATAAATCCTGGGCTTTGCCATGTTAAAGCCGGTCAGAACCGTTCCTTGGTATCTTCCATCCCCTACGTCAGTTGATCTGATCTTGGGAATCATTCCTTTCGATAGTTATCGCACTCACCAGCCATTTAAGTCACCGTAGGATTTTAGGCTTGAGGCATGGAATTGCCCACGAAAAACATAATATCGCTGTAGGGGAACATGCGGTAAACATTTCCAAAGGATTTTCAAAAAGCAATAAAACTGCACTTAAGCCAAAATTTTGAACTTTTGTGAGAAAGGTACCCGAAGATGATGTCCGATATGCAGCTACTAGGGACTTGATGTACATTTTGAAGGGATTTTACGATGGCCAGAGTTTTGCCAAAATCGGATATTCAATACATCATTTGACATGCTCATCAGTTGTTGTTGTTGTAGCAACGCAAATATGTTCGTTCATATATATTTTCCATGTATTATACTCTGGTTGCTCTGTATCCAGAAAGAAACAAATAACTGTAATATAAAATTTTATGTATTGTATTTCTTAATACGAGGAGAACTACTGTTGACAGTTTTAAGCCTAACTCAGGACAGTTGTTGTGTTATTTACAGTGACAGAATTGTGACACCTCCAAAACTTGGTTTTTGATCTCTTCAACAGAATCTTCTGGCGACGAAAACCGTTGATCACGCATTTTTTCTTGATGTTCGGAAATAAAATGAAGTCCTTGGGTGCCAAGGCAGGGCTGTACGGTGGATGACCCATCATTTTGTCCGGTCGAAATGGCGCTGCTTTGAATGGATCTTTGAGAGTTGTCATTGTCATGGTTCACATTTATTCGTCTTCTCATTCGAATTTCCCCGGAGACTTCAGGCAATCTAACTGTAGTGAACCACTCAGAATTAACCTACGTGACTCAAGCAATATAGTCGGCACATTATCAGTTTTGCCGAAGAAACTTGCGACCATTTGCTTAAAAGTGGTTCTGCCATCAACAACTTTCGCAGAATTTGGCTTGGCTTCGAAAAACCACACGGTCGATTGCTTTTTTGTTTCGGGCTCATACGCATAGATCCAAGATTCGTCGTTTGTGACGATCTTATAAACGTCGTTTGAAGCACCGCGATCGTATTTGTTCATTTTTTTAAAGAAACCAGTAAAAAGTATCAGTCGGCTTTACCGGCCTACGTGAATTTAAACCTTCCTTCTACGGACATATCGGATGTATTTAGGGTCATTTCAGAATTTGTTGTCTCTTTTTAGAAATTTGAACTTGCCGACAAAAATGTGGATTTGGATTAAAGTTTCATTCAAATGTGTTGGGGAGTAGGTACATGAAGGAATGGACCCACATAGTCCATTATGGCAGTGGATCTTAACTTGGTGGTCATATATTTTCGATAGATGTCGCGCCCACTAGTCATTTCAGTGGATCATCGTATAACTTTTGGACCAGTATGCTAGAGGGCATGGACTAGTTCACGAAAAACATAACATCGCTGTAAACAGGACCACAACAAACAGCATCTGTATATATTTCCAAAGGATCTTCGAACAGACACTAAACTACATCTAGACACAAATGTTGAACTTTTGTGGGAGAGGTACCCTAAGGAGAGGACTGATATGGCCCGTTTTCGAATATGGACAAAATATTAGGAGATCCAAAGTTTAGACCAAATCGGTTGCTTCCTTCATCAGATATGGCGTGTATCATTTAAATAACATTTTTTTAATTTTTGGGGGAGTTTCCTAAGTTGTGAACCGGTTTTGCGCACCTTCGAACTGAAACTAAGTTTGGACAAAATATGACGAAGGCCAAATGGGTTGATCATATCGAAAGTTATCGTGCTCTCCAGCCCCTACATATGGTGCCAAGGTGTTTTTTACAACTTTCGAGCTGTTTTCTCAAGAAGTATGGACTTGAACCTGAAAAACCTTTTACTTTCGTGATTGAGGCAGCGAATGCAAGTTGCTTCAACAAAAATCAAAGTTCGAGAGCAGGTCTTAAAGTGGACTTATCCGAAATTTTGTAACCAAAGGAGTGGAGAAATATATTTCATATTTGAACCTGATCTATATCTGGTATACATATATATTAGGATATATATTAGAATTGGCAGATCCGTTTAAGAGTTATCTTGCTCTCCTACCACTACACACGGTGTCATAGGGTTTTTTTTGCAGTTTTCAGGCAGTTTTCTTCTCAGGAAGTATGGACGTACCCCTAATGAAACTTGTACCGTCGTATAGGGGACAGTAAATACAAGTTGTTGCAACAAAAATTAAAACGATTCGAGAGCAGGGCCTAAACTGAACTTTTCCGAAATTTTGTGTGGGATACGTTTAGACTAAAAACTGTCAAACTTTGCAGAAAAATGTCAAATGGCGTCTGACAACACTACGTGTTGCTTAGCCCGCAACATTTTTAGTTCCCCTCGTATTTTCCAATGCTCTACACGGCTATGTGGTGGTATTTTTTATATTCGCTAAAAATGCTGCAATGTTATAACACTACTGCAGACGTCACAGATTTTTTCTATTAATTTTAATGAAAAATATTTATTCATAAATATAAAATATTTAACTGTTTTCCTTGCTAACACATGCATATATACATATATATTTAAATGTTTTGTAGTTTGTGTTGTGTACGATTATTCATGTTATATTTTTTCAATAACGGTTAGTTAGTTTACGCCCTACACTCTGTACTTATTGGAAAATGTTTCAAAATACACCCACAATTCTAAATACAAATGCACATTCTTCTATGCCATTATTAACCAGAGAAATGTCAAGCAAAGAGGACAAATTCATATTTGTTTGGGTGAGAGAAGCAAAGATAAGTTTGTTGCAGTTGTGGTCTATTGCGTATTCTAAGCGGTTTTGTAGGAAAAGTCGTAGAACCACAAAATACATAATAACTACAAAAATCATTAACATTTTCTATTTAACTAAAGGAAGTTAATATGCATACATGACATATGTTTAACAATATTCTCAAAAGTTAATAATTCTGCAGAAATCGATAGACAAGATGCAAGTACATAACGTCGGTGTCATGCTTAAGTGTTCCATACGCCATCTGCCTGATTCGAGAAAAACTCAAGTTAATGTTTAAGGCCATACAGAATAAAAACGGTGCAATAATCCAATACTTTAAGAGCTCAGTTCTACTTAACCCTTTCGGCCCCGCTCCAGAACCGAATGTCTAAAAATTATGTTTTTGTGATAGCAAAGCTTGTTAGCTCCAAATTAAGGATTTTTGAAGATTTGAAACTTCGGGAGTTATTGGGGAACCAGATATTGGAAGTTGCTTATAAGCATAGATGAACACCACACTTTGACACAGGTGTTCCTTTCCTGTCTTGCTAAAACTACGTCGACCTTTTTCTCCCATACCACCCAATGACGAATTTGGCAGGTCGTAAGTAACTTTACGGCGCTTGGAACTGGAACAGAACGCTCGACTCTCTCTGGATACTTTACAACACGTAGTTCAATGGTGCTATCTTCTAGCAGATTGATCTCTATTTCTTCATCTCTCTCCAAAATTTCGTTCAAACCATTCTACATAAACTCTTCTTCTTCATCTTCGCACTCTTCATCAGAAGACTTGTTTCAGTCGAACTCCAGAATGGCTTGTATATTTGTTTCCAAAGCCGTTTAGGTGGTTTGTTCATATTTTCGATTTCAATGGTTTTCACTATCACCGTGGACCAAAGTTGCTTATAAGCAACTTCAAAAAAGAAAAAAATATTGTAAAGGAACAATGCCACATTTTTTTGAAAATGTTATTTTTGTTTTATAACTATACCTGTTAGTAATAACAATGCGTATTTGTATTTTTAAAATTATTATTTAAAAATATTTTTTTAAACTTTACTTTATGCACTATTTTTTTAGAGCGCGCGATTTGCTAGACTTCATAGTGAATAATGCATAATAAATAGGTCGATCTTCACATAACTGATAGTTTTGCTGTTGTTTTTTATTCTCAGAACTTCAATTAACCAAACCAATGCGAGTTTTGTTGAGAAAATCCCATCAGTTTCAAATTAAACCATGCTAAAAATCGAAGTTGCTTATAAGCAACGTTGGGGTCGAAAGGGTTAACTGAAATCATAGAATATATCAGTAGTTTATTTTAGTCAGATATCTGTGATAGTCTAGAAGTTATGGCAAATTTTTATAATTGCAAAAAGTTGCCGAATTGTTCCATGGAATCTTTTTTCCATGTTTTTGGCAGATTGTGTCACATGGAACACGTTTTGTCACATTTCAACCAAAACACTTTTTATCAATCGTGTTCCACCTCCCTTATATGAGGTGCTACTGTGAAGT
The DNA here is from genome assembly GCF_047663935.1 of Musca autumnalis. Taxonomy (NCBI): domain Eukaryota; kingdom Metazoa; phylum Arthropoda; class Insecta; order Diptera; family Muscidae; genus Musca; species Musca autumnalis. The sequence goes on from NW_027411644.1 coordinate 324,616,162, forward strand.
TTAAAAATCAGGACTTTAAATGAAACATTTATTTTTCTCATATAAATACAATAAGGACCATTATTATAGGTTTCCTTTACATTTATTTAAGGGATTTCCTCCACTTATCACTATTTTGTATACCCTCCACCATAGGATGGGGGTATATTAAGTTTGTCACTACGTTTGCAACTACTCGAAATAATAATTGTAGACCCCCAAACTATATATATTCTTGATCAGCGTGCAATTCTACATCGATATAGCCATGTCCGTCCGTCTGTCTGTCTGTCCGTCTGTCCGTCTGTGGAAATCACTCTAGCGTCCGAACGGATTGACGTAGGTTGATGAAATTTTGGGAAAATATGTTATATTTACGTAGGACTTTTGGTATTGAAAGCGGGCTATGTAGGTCCACGCTTTCGTATAGCCCCCATACAAAATGGCGCGTGACGCGTCGTCGTTTTAAGGAATTTCTAAGATATTTGGCCCATTTTACCACAGAATTGGTTGTAATTTGGTATTTTGTGTCTTCAGAGGCCAGAAAACATTCTTACTAAAGTTGGGTTATACAGGTCCACGTTTTGGTATAGCCCCCACATAAGGCCCCTTATAAAGTACGCGTCATTTTAATATATTTTGAATGTATAAGACCCATTTGACCAAAGAATCGGTTGTAACTTTGTATTTTGTGTTTCCAGAGGCTAAGAAACATTTCTACCATAAAATGTTTATATAGGTCCACGTTTTGATATAGCCCCTATAAGACGATATCTCCCGATTTTCGGTATTTTGTAGGTTTTGGCCTCATTATCACACCGAGATGGCTGAAATTTGGTATTTAGTCTTCGTTGGGGGTATAAAACTTTCCCCCAGAAATTTGTAGGTATAGGTCCACGCCATCATATAGCCCCCATAGAACGGTACCTTCCGAATTTCGGTATTTTGAAGGTTGTGGCCTCAATATTTCACCGAAATGGCTGAAATTTGGTGGTTAGACTTCATTTGGGGTATAAAATATTCCATATGAAATTTTTCGGTATAGGTCTACGCCTTCATATAGCCCCCATAGAACGAATTCGGAAAATTATAAATATTGGTCCATGTTTTGGAAAGAACAAAAATGTCGCCCCATATTAACTGTTTTGAAGGGAGTATTATCAGTTGAGATATATGTATTACTCCTGCAATAAAAGGTAGAGTTTAGTACTTTCATAAACGAAATAAAACTAATTGTTCCTATTCACTTCAATACACTTCGTGGTGGAGGGTATAAAAAGTTCGGCCCGGCCGAACTTAACGCTTTTCTTACTTGTTTGTGGTAAAATCGGACAGAACGTATTGATATTTTGCATATCTAAGGTAACATAAAATATTTAACTCGTTTTTCTTATAATACCATTTTTTTAATCGGTGTCCACACTAGCTTCAAGTCGAATGAACGTTTTTGCGTATACTTTTGTGGACTTACATCAACATTTTGTCTTTAAACAAGGGATTTTTTGTTTAAACGATTGATAAATTTTCGTTTTCATATAACAGTACATATTCAAAAATATTTGAATTTAGAAACTATTATTCTTCAGTTTTTAAACCAAGTCCTTTATAAAAAATTGTTCCATACGCCACACTTTTCCGTAACTTGGCAAAATAGGGCGGTGCTGTTATATGTATTTATATTATATTTGTTAAAAGTGTTAGAAAAGTTATAACCCTAATGTACATAAGTATGAATATTTAATTATTAGAAATCTAACATATTGCTACTAACTTTAAACCTTATGTTTTTTTTCTTTTGCCGCAAAACAAATAATCGATATCCCTGGTGTTACGGGATTGTGATCCTTCTACACCCACTATTTTCATAAAACATTTACACATTTAAATATCCTTTCTTAAATATATTGATGCAAATTTTCCAAGTTCTATTGCAAAAATTTTAACACGCAGCATTTAATGGAATTTTCTATTCCAGTCACACAATTTATTTTCGTGACAATCGTTTTCTTAGCTCTACTCTAATTTGCATGTAATGTGTCACTCGTGTGGTTCCAACATTCCTAACACTTTCAACAGGGGTCACTATTCGTGCGTAAAAGTGCATAGAGTTCAAATTAAAAATGAAAAACAGCTAATGATTGTTAGCAAGGGTTGGTTGTTTGTTTGGATTCCTTGCACTGTAGGAAATTTTAAAATAATTTCGTGTTATTTTGGATAAACAAAAACTATATCACACGTTCCATCCGGGAACAAAAGGAGAGACTCACAGAAAAGACCAGTGGTCGATTTTATACTTAGGTTTGTGTTCCCTGCCCACCTTTCAGTTTTGCCTGTTTTCGCAATCGGGTTACCCTGAACAAATCATTTGAATGTGACATTAAATTGCAACAAAATATTCATAAGAATTTCTCAAAGTCAAATGTTTTCTCGTTAAGTTCCACCTACAAGACAAGATGTTTTCTTTAATATTTACGTTTGTGGTCACAGTGTCCTGCCTTAACTATTTTTGTGTGCTTAATTTCTTAAATAAGGAATTCAAATTTTCAAATTAGGAAGTGACAAACAAATATTTCCTGTGCACATAGAAAGCTTATGCGCTGGCTACAGCTCTGTGCTGCTGCGATGATAGTTTTAAGAAATCCTGAGCGCAGTCTTCTCCACTATGGAGGGGGTATACGGTATGAATTGTTTTATGCTGTTATAACAAAATTTTATGAACTAAAGTATCTATTATCTTATTATGCAAAAATAGGCATGGGTAAAGTTTTCGAATACTCGCTCGAATTCCACTCGCGAGTGGAGGGGAACAACTTGCCCCCACCCCACCACAAAACAAAAACTAACCGCACCCTCTAATAAACTTGCCCCCTACCCTCAAAAAAATGCCCTAAAATTTACCAGCTCCCCCCAATTTTCACTCGCGAGTAAATCGGAGCCCTGCACATCGGTAGAAATCACTGAAGTTGCAAATGAATTGAGATATGTTTCTGAAATTTTGGACAAACTCAGCCTGTGTCTATGGGTAATTATGGGCTGAATATGAACAATATCGGCCAATGATTTGGTATATCTCCCGAATGTTTTGGTATATCCCCCATTAAGCCACATTATTGCAGCAAATTAGCTGTTATTTGGTACTTCAGGCTTCTAGTGGTCACAAAACATTTCCACAAAAAATTGTGGACGTAGGTCCAGGTTTTGATATAGCCCCCTTGTAACCGTACCACCGATTTAAGTTATTTTGAATATAATGACCACATTTTCCAACGCAATTGGCTCTAATTTTGCGTGCCGTTTCCCAGTGTGTGTAAAATCGTCTTCCAAAAAATGTCCAATATGGATTTAGGTTTCGATGTAGCCCTCTCTAATGTTACCCCCGGGTTCGTTGAATTTTTACTTGTTATCCCATATTTATAAAAATATTTAGCTATAATGTGGTATTTTAGTGTATCCGGGGATAGAACTCCTCCTTGTCAAGATTGGTCCATATTTTGTACAGCTAAATTTGTTCCAAATGTACAGCTAAATTTGTTCCAAATTTAAGCTAAATCGCATGTTTTAAAGTTGCAGTTATCAAAAGATTTGCAAATATTTGCAGACATAATGTGGTTATTTTGAATCCGAAGACTCTAATTTAATTTACTACAAAATAATCGAACGCAAGTTCGGGCAAGTTTACAAGATGCACTCGATGGGACAAGCGCGTATAACCCATTAAAACACTATAAAAATTGTATTTTTGACGATTTATTGCTACATAACTATGTACCTCAGGCCCCAAAATATTTTTTATAATTTAAGTCACATCCTCCGCTATAAATTAAAAATAAATGTTTTTTATATTAATTTTCTCGTTTAGAGTTAAGCTTGATGATCGGAAATTATTTGCTAATGAAAAAGGAAAGCCAAGGAGTCGAACCCACATAGTCACCAAATTACGTTACCTGGTTTCATTGGTGGTAAAGCAAATCTTCGGACGTATCGAGTATGTAATGGCTTCTCTGTCCTAGAACTTATCGTTTTTCAAATGCAAATGTGTTTTGTACATTTACGCGGATACTTGGCCACAGAAATGTTTTTTCTTCACGACAAACGCTTTTTTGGCGCTGCCTTTGAAGTTATGAGTTTTGGCTTTGAACGCTAACACGCCGTGACAACATTTTTTGATATGTTTTCAAGGACGCGGGTTCAAATCCTAGCTGGGAGCAACATTTTTTGTAATTGTCGTTTAATTTTTTTAATTTTGCGCCGTTAGATCAGTGGTTTCGACCAGTGTGCCCTGGGGGAAACAAAACAATCTCCAAAACAACGTAAAAACGAAAAATTTTGGTAAAGTTTTTAAAATATATCTTATACCCTAGACAGACGGCAGCGTTAATTTGCATTAACTGCCTTAATTCAAATTAATTCGTGCATTATCCACATTCTTAATGCACAAAATCAAAGGAAATTTAAACTGAATTTAGGTATTTCAATATGGCAATGCTGTAAAAGAGAGCCCATATTCATGTAGGAGAGAGAGCATATTCATGCTCTGAGACACAATTTGCATTGCAAACAACAACAAAACAGTTGTTTACCAGCAAACAGCTGTTTCGTAAATGCAGAAACTGTCGTCTGTCAGGGTAAAATTACATACAGTTCTTAATGCAAATTAACGCTGTCGTATGTCTAGGGTATTATAGCGTTTTTCCTGGAAGACACGTACCGCCGTGTGCAATGCACATACCATTATACCTTGTGCTAGGAGGCTTGAATGCTTTAGAATTCTGTACTAAGTAATGACCAGAGGGATACAGCACTGGCCGATCAAATTGCTCGGTGAATGAAGACGCTCCTACGAGGGTTAGAGGAGATTGCCACAGCTCGCCAGATATCGCCATTGTGACACCGGGGCCCTATTCCACGAAACAACTTATCAACATTTCATTTTGCACTTAGCAATATTTTTGACAATTCGCAAATTTTTCCGTTCCCTAGAACCCTTATTTTTAATGAGTGATAAGTTGCTAAAGATAAGTTGAGTTTGCTAAGTTTTCAAAAAAAAAAAAAAATTTGCGGGGTAAACGTTCTCTTTGCCAATGTACATTGTTAAAATAAGTAAAGTTTTTAAAACGTTACGAATGGAGATTTTGTTCGGAAATATTGAAAACACGCTAATGACAAGGAATTCCCTCTCCCAACTTCCACCCTCAGAACCATCGCCCTCAGAACTTCCACCTTGCGAAGCACACCCTTCTGAACTTCCACCCTGCGAACAACCCCATTCCGAGCTTCCGACCGAACAACCCCCTCCGAACCACCCCACAAATCATTTAGACTAAACTCTAATACAGAGTTTTTTATGTTATGTTATTTTGTTTTATTTTATTTTATGTTATTTTGTTTTATTTTATTTTATTTTATTTTATTTTATTTCATTTCATTTCATTTCATTTCATTTCATTTCATTTCATTTTATTTTATTTTATTTTATTTTATTTTATTTTATTTTATTTTATTTTATTTTATTTTATTTTATTTTATTTTATTTTATTTTATTTTATTTTATTTTATTTTATTTTATTTTATTTTATTTTATTTTATTTTATTTTATTTTATTTTATTTTATTTTATTTTATTTTATTTTATTTTATTTTATTTTATTTTATTTTATTTTATTTTATTTTATTTTATTTTATTTTATTTTATTTTATTTTATTTTATTTTATTTTATTTTATTTTATTTTATTTTATTTTATTTTATTTTATTTTATTTTATTTTATTTTATTTTATTTTATTTTATTTTATTTTATTTTATTTTATTTTATTTTATTTTATTTTATTTTATTTTATTTTATTTTATTTTATTTTATTTTATTTTATTTTATTTTATTTTATTTTATTTTATTTTATTTTATTTTATTTTATTTTATTTTATTTTATTTTATTTTATTTTATTTTATTTTATTTTATTTTATTTTATTTTATTTTATTTTATTTTATTTTATTTTATTTTATTTTATTTTATTTTATTTTATTTTATTTTATTTTATTTTATTTTATTTTATTTTATTTTATTTTATTTTATTTTATTTTATTTTATTTTATTTTATTTTATTTTATTTTATTTTATTTTATTTTATTTTATTTTATTTTATTTTATTTTATTTTATTTTATTTTATTTTATTTTATTTTATTTTATTTTATTTTATTTTATTTTATTTTATTTTATTTTATTTTATTTTATTTTATTTTATTTTATTTTATTTTATTTTATTTTATTTTATTTTATTTTATTTTATTTTATTTTATTTTATTTTATTTTATTTTATTTTATTTTATTTTATTTTATTTTATTTTATTTTATTTTATTTTATTTTATTTTATTTTATTTTATTTTATTTTATTTTATTTTATTTTATTTTATTTTATTTTATTTTATTTTATTTTATTTTATTTTATTTTATTTTATTTTATTTTATTTTATTTTATTTTATTTTATTTTATTTTATTTTATTTTATTTTATTTTATTTTATTTTATTTTATTTTATTTTATTTTATTTTATTTTATTTTATTTTATTTTATTTTATTTTATTTTATTTTATTTTATTTTATTTTATTTTATTTTATTTTATTTTATTTTATTTTATTTTATTTTATTTTATTTTATTTTATTTTATTTTATTTTATTTTATTTTATTTTATTTTATTTTATTTTATTTTATTTTATTTTATTTTATTTTATTTTATTTTATTTTATTTTATTTTATTTTATTTTATTTTATTTTATTTTATTTTATTTTATTTTATTTTATTTTATTTTATTTTATTTTATTTTATTTTATTTTATTTTATTTTATTTTATTTTATTTTATTTTATTTTATTTTATTTTATTTTATTTTATTTTATTTTATTTTATTTTATTTTATTTTATTTTATTTTATTTTATTTTATTTTATTTTATTTTATTTTATTTTATTTTATTTTATTTTATTTTATTTTATTTTATTTTATTATACCCTACACCACTATGTGGGGAGGGTATTATAAGTTGGTTTTGGCCAAAAAGTTTGTAACGCATCGAAATAATGGTCGTAGACCCACTTATATATACCAAAATGAATGTCTCGACGAGCAGAGTCGATCTGGCTATGTGTGTCCGTCCGTCCGTCCGTCTGTCCGTCTGTCCATCTAAACCTTGTAATCACGCTACAGGTCGCAATTTTGATCGGATCGTCACGAAATTTTGGATGTTCCCAGCAAACACAATGTCGGACGTCCGACGCGTCTGCTCAAAGTCGGAAGTTTTTTCCGAGGCGTCTGACCGACTTCGGTCCGAACTCTGTCCGACTAGTCTGACGAACTTTTTCCTGTCCGCTCTCTCCCTCTCTGAAGGAAATTTTTCTATTTTCTCTTGTGCTGCTTTGGCAAAATTAAGTGTAAATAAGCAGAGAGAAAAGAATTGTACATGTTTCGCTCGCACATTGTAAATGTGTAATTGTTGATGTGCCGACATTGATGCAGTACGAAGAAAAATTGAGTGCTCGGGTTTTAATTTCTGTATCGGAGAACAAATTTGGTTTATTTTTGTTATGCGTGTAGATGCATGATAGTGTTTAAATGTTATTCATAGTGATCGGTTGCATACATATTTCTTTATTTTTGTGAAGTTAATGAAAGTAAAGATTTTCTTCGTCAAACTTCAACACTATTGGTCTGTTCCAGAACTGCAAGAATCTACTAATTTTTAATATTTTTTCCGATAACATAAAGGAAAAAATGTTATCGTAGTAAAAAATAGTAGCTTCTTGCAGGTTCTGGAACAGAGCATATGTTTTATATTTGTATATGGCCAAAGTTAAGTTTCTTAACACTTTTATGTGTATGAACATTTTTTGCATGTGAAGACATGTATTTCCACAGATCGTGTTGACGAATTTGTTGTTTTCCACAGTTTGTTTTCCGCATTTAACACAGCATAAGATGATATTAAAACCTTTAATATGTTTATAGTAGATAAACTTTTATAGGATTTGGATACTTTTTAACTAAAACACTTTCGAATTTCATAAGATTTTACTTCCGAATTCGGACCGATAGCTGTCCGAAAGTCGGTAAATAAATCAGAAATTTATACGATAGTTTATCAGAGTTCGGACCGAATTCGGTCCGAAAGTCGGCTAAAACATCCGATTTTCATCCGAATTTCGGTCAGAGAACACGTCAACCACGCCATATGACTTTCGGTCAGAGTTCGGACCGAATTCGGATCCGAACTCGGACGTTTCATCCGACTTTCGGACCGAATTCGGTCCGAACTCTGATGTTTTTTCCGATTTTGGTTTGCTGGGTTGATGGGGGTCCCGGAGGGGAAGAAGCTGGGTAGACCACCTAGAGCAATGCAAATTGTGGACAACGGTAAAATCACTCCCAAATCCGGAAAAAAAAACTTTGACAGAGCGGCTGTGACTCGGTTATTTTAACCGGCACTTCATAGAGCACCCCGAGGGTGCTAGGGCGAATAGGAGTGTGCTAAGCCATAGAAACATAGCTCTCCCAGCCGAGTAGGTACCACCACAATTGACGATGCCAGATGTCATCCGAAACCCGAAATCATCTAAAGCGTTGGGTCCACACTGAATGTCGATGTCAATGCTTAAGCAATTATGTTGAGTATTAAACAAGTGTCCTCAACCTATCATTAGGCACCCATATTAAACCAGAAACCTGGAAAGTTGGCAAGGTGGTCCAGCTACTGAAGCCTGGGATGGAGGCCAGCAGAGGTGAGTCGTACAGACCGATTTCACTCCTGTCACCAGCAGCAAAGATCCTAGAGGCACTACTCCTCCCCAAGATGAGAAGCTTTTTTCAGTTGCCCAACATCAACATGGCAGAACAGGTCGTGCGACCGGACAGTCATATTGGCTCTTGACCTATCGAAGGCCTTCGATACCGTCAACTATTATGAATATTGGGTATGTGCGCAAATTGCGATGTACCATCTTCAAGTTGGTACACCCCCTGAAAGATTTCATTAGCTCTTAACTACATTTTTTCATATCCACTTTATCCCATATAAGAATTTAATCTGCACACTGTTCAATATTGCAATTTCTTTTGCTAAGGTTTGAAAAGATATTCCTTATAATTTGTCACAAACGTCACCCAAAGGATGTGTTCAACACATTCCAGACACAAAGAAATGTTCAAAGAGCACATCGACGACAGTTTTTCTACGAATCAAATGCTAAATGTGAATGGTATTTTTTTATGCGAAGATGCGTTTCAAGCTGAACTTAGCATAACCATGAGAGTATGCAAAGGGTGTTGAAACTTATTTTATTTGTGGTGCTTTTTCCTTTCATACTTTTTTCTTTATTGATATTTTTCAACCTTAGGTGAGTTGTTGTTTGTTTCTTTGTCCCACAGTTACACTTCCGGTTTGAATTTGCATGCTCATTGCCTTATTGTCTTACATGAGAGCAAGGAGCAAACGAAGTACGTAACATTCTCCCCTTTGCAGCTTTTGTCAACAAGACAAAAAAATAATTGTAACAATGGACAAGGACGATGAAATCATTATGAAGGACATATGACTAACGATATTTACAAATAAATGTTTAGCCATTTATTATGGAAAAAAGGGGAACAAATAATAGGTAATGGAATGTAAAATTTGAAACTGGAGCTCTTATAATGATTATTCCCATATACATATATATTGATAGTATTTGTTCATTTGCACTACCATTGCAATATACAGAGGTACCCTTACTTTTATTGCAATTTATTTATTTTACAACATTTTTGCTTTAATAAACTTCTTATTAGTGGAACATTGATTTATTAGAACCTTACATCCTAGGGGATACGTTTAGAACTTTATTTATAACCTCAAAGTAATAAATAACAAATTTGCAAAGAATTTGTCATAAACCAATATTAGGCTGTAACGTAAAATATGCTTAGTAAATGCCCGACACTAGTCTAAAATTCTTACGAAAACTTTTCCTGCGTTTCATACCATGGTAACACCGATGACCACAAGTAAGTCGTCATTAAATGTTTTTATGGACACATCGTTAGCAGCACTAAGTGATGATTATGAGGCAATTATTGCAATTAAATGGAAATTAATAAAAATAAACGTCTGCAACATTTTCGTATGGGGACACACAATCACAAACAGGGGGAGGTAAAATTGCTACAATCTGCTATACATCTCAACATGTGGTTGTGTAATGTAATTTTGCATTCCAATAACGGTACACACATCCAACGAAAATAAAGTAAATAAATTGTCTTTAACATCCGTTACATGTGAGCGCGTCCACCCGTAATAACAATAAAAACTTGAAGTCGACGTCACGTTACAAACCCACTTAAATATATATAAACAAGTAAAAAAGTGTCAGTCGGCTTTGTCGACAGATATATACCCTCAGCCAATGTGAAGCGAAACTTGTCCGATCGAATGTATTTAAGGCCTCTTCAGAATTTTGTGGCCCTTTTTGGACATTTGAACTTGCCGACAAAAATGTGGATTAGGAATTAACTGCACTAAGACACAAATGTTGAACTTTTGTAGGGCAGGTACCCTATAGGGAGGACCGATATGGACCATTTTAAAAGCTAAACTAAATTTTGTAAAATATTCCAAATATCCAAAGTTTGGACCAAATTAGTGAAATTTTTTAAATATTGGGGAGAAGTACCGAAATTTGTGGACCGGTATGGCCCATGAAACTAACTGGATATAATATGACGAACACCAAATATTGGACCAAATCGGTTGAACAGTTCGACCGTCACATATGGTGACATAGGGGTTTTTAACACCTTTCGGGCTGTTTTCCCAAGAAATATGGACTTGCCCCTGAAAAAACTGTTACCGTCGTAATGGAGGCATCGAATGCACATCGCTTCAACAAAAATCAAAGTGATTCGAGAGCAGGTCTTAAAGTGAACTTATTCGAAACTTTGTGTGAGAGGTACCAGAAGGAGAAGACAAATATAGTACATATTCGAACCTGATCTATATCTGGTAGATATATTAGGATGTGCAAAGTATAGATTACATCGGTCACTCCCTTCAAGAGTTACGAGTATCGTGCGCAAAATTTTTCAGAACATTTTTGAAGTTTTGTGGGGGAGGTACCTGAAGGAGTGGACCGATATAGCCCATCTTCGAATTTAAACTATATTTTGATAAAATATTACGAAGGGCAAATTTTGGACCGAATCGACAGATCCGTTTGAGAGTTATCTTGCGCTCCAACCACTACACAAGGTGTCATATACCCTAGACAGACGGCAGCGTTAATTTGCATTAACTGCCTTAATTCAAATTAATTCGTGCATTATCCACATTCTTAATGCCCAAAATCAAAGGAAATTTAAACTGAATTTAGCAATTTCAATATGGCAATGCTGTTGAAAATCAATTGTCAAATTTCCATGTTTTAGAAAATAAAAAGGGAAAGCAAATCAGCAATTTTCGCGTTTCTTCAAAATAAGTAGTGGTCTTTCGCGAGTAGAATATCAGCTAATCTTTTTCAAATATTTATTTTCACAAAAAAATGTATTACCCACCATACCAATTCTATCGAAAATTATAACTTCTTCAAATGTTTTTTAAAGTTTTGCAATATTTTTATAACATTAAAAAGACTCAAAAATATCGCGAATAAATTAAATTTATTTTTGCTTCATCGTGGTGAAAATGTCAAAGGTAGAAAGTGTATTTGTTTCGCATATTTTGGCGAACTTTTGTAAAGCTTTATGAAGTGGTCTGCTGGGTACAAACAAACAACACAAACAGCTGTTTCATAAATGCAGAAACTATCGTCTGTCAGGGCGAAAAATTAATTCAAATTAGGACATTTTTAATGCAAATTAACTCTGCCGTCTGTCTAGGGTAATAGGGGCTTTTTGCAACTTTCCGGCCATTTCCTCAGGAAGTATGGACTTGCCCCTGCTGAAACTTGTCCAAAACCGAAACCGGTTAACCGGTTAACCGGTTTTGAGTTACAAAACCGAAACCGGTTTTCGCCAAAAACGTCATTTTCGGTTAACCGAAAAAACCGGTTATTTGTGTCGGTTAACCGGTTTTAAAAAAGTAGTAATATTTTTAAAATTTCATTACAATTGTATTCTTGAAAGTAAACTAAACATAACTAACAAAAGGTACGGCTAAATTTTAAATGTCAGATACCTTTAAACTTGAAAATATTTAGTGTAAAATGGCACAACTCCAATATAGTTCAATTGAACGATCAATGAAAAAACTGCGTATACGTAATATCACACGGTTGTTTGAATGACGTTATTCATACGTTTTTGAATTATTACAGTAAACTAAGAACTTGTCGAATTTAAGGTTGTAAAGGGTAACGATAACAAAGTACATTTTGATTCCGGCACGATAATTTGAGGGTCTCAATGCAAGAAGGAGAATCCAGACTTAATAAAATGTAAATTTAATTCCTTTGGTACACAATCGTATATTTGTAAGGGCTTTTACTATTCTTAGAGCACAATTTCTGACTTATGTTTGCTGTCTCCACTTTAAGGTTGAATGTTAAATAACAAGGATATTATCAGATAATTATATAATAAAGAATTAGCTATACTTAATTTACCCCTTGCCGCACATTTTTAATCAAATATTTATCAATTATGAGCAATTTTGTACCTATTTTACAAAACAGGTTTAAACCGGTTAACCGGTTTTGAAAATTTTTGAAAACCGAAAACCGGTTTTTGAAAAAACTGAAAATTTCGGTTAACCGAAAACCGTCGGGTGGGGGGAAGAGAATACAAGTTGTTGCAACAAAAATCGAAGCGATTCGAGAGCAGGTCCTAAACTGAGTCCATATTGGAACCTCATCTAAGTCTGGTAGAAGTTTTACGATGTGCAACGCATGGACCAAATCGGTTACTCCCTTCAAGAGTTCTCATGCCCACAAATTTTCCGAACATTTTGGAACTTTTGTGGGGAAGGTACCGGAAGGAGTGGACCGATATAGCTCATCTTCGAACTTAAACTAAGTTTGGACAAATTTTTACGAAAGCCAAAATTTGAACCGAATCGGTTCATCCGTTCGAGAATTATCGAACCAGCCAGATATACAGGACAGACATACAGACAGTCGGACGGACATTGCTTAATCAACTCCAAATTGTCTGAAACACATTTGGTCCAAACATACTTCGGGTCTAAAACCATTATTTCGATGAGGCACAGTTTGCCCGTATGAAAGTGTATATACCCTTTCTAGCCTAAAGGCTGAGGGTATAAAAATTAACTGAGAAGAAATAAAGAAACACAAACCGTCCTCAAGTTGATGACCTCCGTAAACGTTTTAAGGACCACGATCTGTAAATCTGTGCCTGGCGTCCGGACTCTTTACATAACAGTACAATTTGCGCACTGGCGAATGTACTTGGGAAATACAAAACTGATATTGTCACTTTACAGGAAATGTGATAAATTGGGGTGACGTTAGGATGAAAAGTGTTGACACACTGCATTATAGCTGTCATGAAATGAAACTTGAGCTTGGTGTTGGATTTGTGGTAAATCGGAGACTCAAAAACCTGATCTCACGATTTTCTCCAGTGGATGAGAGAATTGCCCCAAAATCCAAGTCCTTTAACATCAATATCACCTGCATCCACACACCGCTTGAAGAGAAAGATGAACAGACCAAGCACCAGGAGAGAGGAAAGATTGGAGGAATATATATTTTTCCGCGGTCGACAGTAAAGTCTTCATGATTTAACATCCACAATGTACCATGTGACATATCGCAAGCCTACCCCGCAGCCTGCTGTAACCGCCATTCCTTGACCCAATAATGTAAAGCACAGAATAGCCAGCCCTCTCTTTTCAAACAGCTGCAAAATCTATGTTTGGGTACCAAAAACCACCACCTAAAAATACGTGGTACGATCGGGAGTGTCGTAGCAACAAAAAGCGCCAAGGAAAAATATCGGGGATATATAAGGCAAGAGAAGTGTATTTTCAGTAGAATAAAATAAAGAACAGGAAAAACACGAGCGCGAGAAACTGGCGATGTTCAGGAGCCTGAATGAATTCCAAAAATGTTATGGTGCAGGCACATTCTACCGCAAAAAACGACGAACGAGGATATTGAATGAGAACTTGGTATCAAACATGGGTTGCGATTAAGATACCCCAAAACAAATCCCAAACCATGGCATCGAACGTTTAGCACCTAGACAAGTGTCAGATCATAACAGCAAGTAATCGGCTGAAGAACAGTAAGGTAGCATGATCTAATGAACCTCCTGCCGAACTGTTCAATATCGCTAGAGCGATAAGGAGTATATGTAGATCTGTTGAATTGGCTGGTGAAATGTCCTGTGTATAAGAAAGGAGATAAAACGGTATGGACCAACTTCAGAGGCTTAAGCCCATCCCATATAAAGCGCCGTCGAGATTATTTTGTGAACTGGAAAAACCTATTGTCAATTGAATACTCGGGTCATACCAATGCAATTTAAGACCTGGGAAATTTACAGCATATTAAATCCTCACTCTACGCCAAATTTTAGAAAAGGCTCATGAAAAACATATCGTCTTAAACTACCTATTCGTCGACTATAAAGCCGACTTCGACGGCCCAATAAGGTCAAAGTAGACTCGGATCAACTGTATATATATATATGTTCTTTATTTACATCAGTATATCTTACATAAAAAAATTGCATTAATTACATAAAAAACAGATGTAAAAAGTTCAGGTAGAACATAGGGCATAGGATCAACTGTGGATGGTGAAAATTACAAATTTGAAGTAGTTAATGACTTTATTTATCTCGGCACCGCCAGAAATAAAACAAACAACATCGGTTTCGAAATAAAAAGAATAATAATATTGGCCAACAAATGTCATATCAAAGAGTGCACCCCGATTCGTATTAGCTCAATGATATACGACCTACTGTTTATCCCCGATTCCGAAAGGCGTGTCTTAAGACACCACTTGTAGAGAAGTTTTACATGGCTGAAATACTCAGGAAATGTCGCCAATATTACTGAGGGGCCAACAAATGTTACCTGGGCCTAAGCAAACCGTTTAAAAGCCAAACCACCTCTCGTCAATTAAAATCCTATTCTACCAGTGTAAAAAAAGTGAAAGTGATGCCAAGTGTGTTCTTGAAGTTTTTATGTGGTTGCTCTAACGCGGCACTCAACGGACGGTATGTGTCGAGACCTTAAGTTTTGCACACAAACTCTAGTGCGTTAGCGCAAGCAATAACAATGCCTAGATTTGCATTTTATTTGCTGGTCATCAATTATCTATATTGATTACACAATAAATTCGGTATAATTTAACGGATCGATTGTGTTGGGGGAAATTATAAACAAACGTATCTGGACTGAATTATTTATTTTAGATTTTAGAGCAAATCCTCGAACATTGGACCGTTAAAATCGACGAAAAAATCGACGAACTGTTAACAATAACTTAAGTTATTCTCCAACGACATAATAAACACAATAAAATGTAATATATTTGGTATGACTCTATGTAAATGACAATTCAATATTTTTGTACGCCATAAAAATTTCAAAGAAATCACAGTTCTGATATATTCACAGTTACATAGATGTCTTTACAATTTTCCATACCGGTGACGACAAAAAATTCTCAGAACCAATTCAAACATATGTTATTAACAGTTACCTATTTCGCAGTCAAGTTATTTTATTGTTTGTTGTTGTTTGTTTTGTACTATAGAAATATAGCCCAAACATATTAATTAATTATTATAACCGACCATTGAAAGGACAAAAGTACATTTGAATATTTTGTAAATTACCTAACAAATATGAACTTACCAGTATTTTAATCCAAAATTTGACGGAATTAGTTTACCAATTATTCTAAAACTATTACATATACTTTAAAGTGAACGTTATGAATATCGCCTACTAACTGAATATCTTTAAAAAAAATATATACAATTGTGATATGCACTTTAAATATTGTTTAATTCTATTCTTTTGTTATGTTAAACAATAAGAAAATCCCTCAATAACATGTAAAAACGTTTCCGAATTATTACCTAATGAATACGAGTACGAATACTATGAAGAAGGCCATGAATATTGTAAAAAACCATTAATGTGCCTCTCACAGGGTTCCAAAATGAATGCATTATTTTTATATGGGTTATTGATTGAGACAAATACAGTCGAACTTCTCTATAACGAATCACAACGAATTTATTTTGCATTTGTCCGGATTATTGAGGTACGAAAACTGTCCGGATTACAGAGTCTACAGTGTAAATATTTTAAGTTTACGGATTACCGCTTTGTTCGTATTAACGAGTGTCCGCATTATCGAGACTATATTGCATATATTCTTGATGAGTGTACAATTCTACATCGATATAGTCAGGTCCGTCCGTCTGCAGAAATCACTCTACCATCCAAACAGATTGAAGTACGTGGATAAAATGTTGGTGACTTTTGGTATTGCAATCGGTCCACATTTTAAGGAATTTTGATGTATTAGTCCCATTTGGCCACCAAATTCATTGTAATTCAGTATTTTGTGCTTCCAGAGGCTAAAAATCATTTCTGGCAAAAATTGTTTATATAGGTACCACTGAATGGTACCTCCGAATTTTCGGCATTTTGAAGGTTTTAACTACATAATCCTAATAATGACGCAAATCTGGTATTTATTTGTCTTTGGGGCTAAAAAACTTTCCCCCAGAAGTTTGTTAATATAGGTCCACGTATTAACATAGCCTCCATAAAATGCCGCCCGGTATTTTCGGTATTTTCACGGTTTTAGCCACATTATCTGACCGAAATGGCTAAAATTGTGGTATAAAATACTTTTGCATGGAATTAATTTTACCAACTTCTGTAGGATAATGTCAATAATATACATTATCCTACAGAAGTTGGTAAAATTCGATATATAGCCCTAGTTGGGGATATACAAAATTCGTGCAGAAAACATGTATGTTACTTTTTCCTCCGTTTCTCCGTAGAAAACAACCTAAGTATAAATGTGTCATTTGCAAAGATACATTTGTTTAAAAAAAATTAATAAAAATACATTTAAAAAATAGAGTAATTTTTATTTATAACAATTATTTTTGGCATCCTCTATGAAAATGTAAGAAAAAACTAAAGAAAAAAATAGGTTAGACGTGATACTGTCTGAAATCTCTTTTGGCATTGAAAGGTTCGGAGAGGTTCTTTCCTATTTAAATGCGGGTCTTGTATCCATAAACCTTATCCTGATTATGGCATCAATCTTCCACAACACAGTTGTGAACTTATAGGGCTGTTGAAGTCGCCGCACCGTACAGCACTTTGTATACAACTGCTAGGAGCTAAGCTTCAGTAATTGGTTCTAGAATATCAACGTCGCCGCCAGTATTTAAACTGGAACCTGTTCATAGTACATTTTGGTTACTGATTGAAAAATCTTAAAAGTAAATAGCGTTTTCGCAGGTAATGACAGAAGTTTCCAGCACAATTTGTAAGCGTTTGCGGGATTGGTATGATAGGCAGTGGACCTAATTATTCCACTATAAGACCCAATCAACGCAGTTCACACCACAAAAATCCTTTTTTAATATTGAACGAAATATTATGAAATGTGTAGGTTATTTTATTATACCCTACACCACTATGTGGGGAGGGTATTATAAGTTGGTTTTGGCCAAAAAGTTTGTAACGTATAATGGTCGTATACCAAAATGAATGTCTCGACGAACCGAGTCGATCTGGCTTTTAGTGTCCGCCCGTCCGTCTGTCCATCTAAACCTTGTAATGACGCTACAGGTCGCAATTTTGATCTGTTCCTCGCCAAATTTTGGGTGTCGAAGAAAAAAGAAGCCTATTGATTTTAGGGGTCGAAATGGGCGAAAAAACTTATACTTATATATTTGGAGGAAAAGCCAAAGCGAATATCTCCGCTTCTATAATGGGTATACCAAAAGCAAAACCTGGCAATGAAAATAGGAAATATCACCTTTACAAATATGTAAAGTAGGTATAACGAGGGTTTTTGTCTAAGGCTGAGGTGAGTTCAGTCGCAGCCAGGGTCAACTCAAGGACCCACGATACCTTAAGTGAAAACACGAGTGATGACAATTCAATTCTTTATTATCACCTCTTGGTGCATAATTTATGATTAACATGTGGATGTTTATGTGATATATGCAATTATATATGTATGTTGGTTATTCGTCTCAGCTAGGTGGAACCTTACTGTGGGCTCGCAGCCAATCGTCTTCGACACAAGAAAGAGTGATGTTGGTAACGTTGTGGTAGTTGGCTCGGCGGTGCGCTGGTGGCAGGTGTCGGCCCGATCGTACACAGTGGTAATGGTTTTGTGTTGATGCTCGGCTGTAGTACTCGTACCAAACGACTCGGCTTGTTGTATTTTGTAGTCGTATTGAAGCGACTCGGGTTGATGATACTCGGGTTGGAGTAGGAGGAGGCTTAGTGTAGTCGTAACAAGTGTTATGAACTGATGGTATTTTATGAAGATGGCAGGGTATGTATTGACCAAAGGTAAATTCATAAATGATGTACATTAAGGTGGGGCATATATTGAGGTGGGTAAACCGCAAAGTAAAATAAAAAGTAATGTAATGGCCATGTTACATAGGTTGTCATAGGTGGTCAAACAACGGACGTATCCCAATAATCGCTAATTCAATCCAACTTTTCAGTTTTGCGATTTTAACTGTAATGACGAATAACACAGCTGAGATTGAGGACCTTGAAAATAGACCATCTGAGCTTTATATTTATACAAAATATGCACTGATGTAAAATATCAGAGTTATTGCAGAAGGTTCTAAGCTATCCCAATTTTAATATTTTGAAGTTATAATTTCAATGACAACTATCTGATTCTATTCGGTGTATTTAAAGCATATAAAATGCTAATCAAGAAGACCAGCAAAGTTTTCAATCAGTACCAAGGAGATTGTCGACAGTAGTCAAATATAAAATTTATTATTAATTATTTTGGTTCAGCTAGCCCGAAGGCGGTGGGTGATATCTTTAGTATCTCCCTAAAAGAAATGTTTACTAGTTAAAATATTATGCCCAGGGGTAGTGGTGTAGTCCTTCGGGGAATCTGTAATCCGTATTGTAACTCAAATACGTCTCGTGGACCAACAGGTAGCTGCATCTGTCTTTAAGTAAGCGGCAGCAAACAGCGTCTGAAACTAAACCCTTCAGAAGGTCCGGGAAACCACTGGGGTAACTCTCCCCTGAAAATCATTAAATAATGAACACATTTATAAATTATTGTGTGATCGCTTATATCCGGATAACGGATTTGCAATTAAAGAAGAAGTAATGGTGTAGGGTATCCCATAGTCGGCCCCATCCCGACTATTGTCATTGCTCAATTGTTTTTAGGAGAGGATATTTTCTGTTTGGCCCATAATGTTAAGAAGCATGGATTTCTCACGAAATACAAAACCACAATTTAAAAATGATCCTCGAACAGCTTTTAAACTGAACATAAGCTAAATTTTGAACTTTTTGATGAATGTAAGTGTTGTCCGATACAGACCTTCTTGGTACTCGACGTACGTTTGCATGAAATATGATTATGGGCAAGGAGAAGTGCCTTCTGTAGGAATCGATGTTCCTTTCCGCATGTATCGGAGGTCTAATCTAGTCCAGGCGACAACCAAGAAGCATTTGCTGTCTTGTGGTATTTTCATTTCCCCGTATTTTTTTTTCCTTTTTTTGGAAGGGGTAGATCGATGTCTACTTTTGTGGATAAACGAGAAACCGAGATAAGTCCTGGATTATGCATGTTAATACTTATCGGGCCGTTGCATGGTATCTTCACCCACAATCAGTATTTTTTCCCGTCGCCAAATATGTCATGTATAAAAATAAAACTTGTTCTAAAAATACAATAACTTAACATTGTATTAATAATTCATGTTTGATGGACTAAAAATATTCTCATTGATTACCGTTTTATTGGCTGATTTACAAATGGCACTTATCCCACGAACATTTATATCACCAACAACTAATGACAATTGTTTTTAGACATCGATAGCGGTATTTGAAAATGACGTCAAATCATGAATTTCATTTCGCACTAATAAAGTATTATGACCTTTTTGTTGTATATGCAGATTGTGAGTCGATGTGCCATAAAATATATTTCATGTCATAAAAACGCAACAGGTTGCCTCGACTGTACAAATTAATGACGATGACTTTTTTTCTTATTTCAAATATAGGAACTTCACTTCCTGTCACAACCCCCAAACTAAGTTATTATTTCACAGAATCATATCAAATAGATAAAATTAGATATACGACGAGACAAGACAAATGTACTAACATGCATACATACGTACACATGTCAACTAATACAATGCCATCTGTCTACTCGTTTTCATTCATCCTGATCACCTTGAAGTGGCAAATGAAAATATGCATGTGGTTACTCTATGTCGCATTTCCACATAATCGATCATAAATCTCATCAACTCCGACACATTTATGATGGTAATAACATGCTAGTGGGTGGAGTTGTAAGCTCCGGATATCTGGATAACAAGTTCCTTGTCATTTTGCATTTATAATTCCCAATAAAGTGAAATGATATCAAATGTACAAATGTGGTGTCGTTGTAATGTAGATACAAATGTATGTAGTGTTATAATATGCCAGTTATTCTTCCATACCCTTATTAAATTTTGTTATGCGAGTAGTTGGAATAATTTTAGGGAAAAAAAGAAACTTTGAATTGCAAAGCCAGCATCGGGACACTAAAGATCACTAAGTTATAATAATATTTTACCAATACTAAGTTTTCTTTCTTCAAACTTTGCGATGACTTTGCAAGACAACTCAAAATTTAATCTTCGCCTAAAATTAGGCTACAGAAAAGTTCAGAAAACATACCTTTGGTTTCATATTATGGTGTGTTTAAATAATAGCTCCGTTCAAGTATTTTTTCTTAACAAAACAAGAAAAAACTCAAAATAAATGTTAAAAAATACGGGAACAGAAAAATGGTAGAAACTCCTAAAGAAATGTTAAACTCATTGTATCAGTTAATCAGAAGACAACGAACAGACAATATGAACAATGAACCTCACACTGTTTGTTAGTTTTTAAAACACAGAAACGCTTCTCTAGTAAAAATTGCAAAAATAGGACTATCGTCCAGCTTTTGGAACACAAATAATATTTATCTTCTTAAACATTTTACTGAGCAAATTATTATTATGAATAAAACAACAACAATAATATAAATTAATTCATAAAACTAAGTTTTTGGACCACTATCTGCGAAACTAGGGTTACGTAGGGGATGGAAGATACCAAAGAACGGTCCTGACCGGCTTTAACATGGCAAAGCCCAGGATTTATCTTGGTCCCTCTTCCATCTCAAGTGGACATTGACCTCCCCGTGGTGTCACCTGGGGAACTGCCTTTAACACCCGTTAAAGGTAGTGAGCTAACATGTGCCGTGAAATAAATCACAAATCCAAAAATATCAAAACATAATAAATTTAAAATTTTCTCTGCTTGTTCAAAATCAATATTATTTTATGCGGCACAAATCTGGGGGTTTCAGCGCTACTGAGAAATTGTTACGCTTTTTTATTAAAAAAATTTTATTCCTGCCAAACAATACCCCCAACTAATTGCTTTACTTAGAAACTAGCCTAACCAAATTGTATGGGTCTACTTTAAAGATGCATTTCTGTTATATTAACAGGGTGCTAAGACTTAGTCCCAAGACCTACAGAAGGTCGTCCATTCAGAGTACTGTTAACAACATTTGACAACAAACATAATAGATTGTTCATTATTGTGATTTGATTTCCTTTGTATTTTATGTCACAATAATGTATTTGACTGCAAACTAAATAGTCAGGGCTAACTAGTTTGGCTGAGTGTCCGACTGTATAGACTGTGCTTAGTCCCAATAGATTACCACGGATACTTGCCGAAAAGGTCATGGAATTGAACATCTACTGGGCGAAAGAATGGTCCGACCTATGTGAAAGTGTTGAATATACTCCTCCCAATAACACCGTACCAATAAGTATGTATTGGAAAGAGATAATTAATGTATTGAACACTAGAGAACGTGAAGTCTTATCAAATACTGCAAGAAACTCGCAATTCCATGATCTATATTCGAGTTTACATTATAATCAGATTCCAGATTTAACAAAAGATCTCTCCGCACATACTACAGGCTGGATTATAAAAGTCAGAGGTGCTTTGCTGGATCTGGGCTCTAAACATTTTACTTCTAAAACTAATTCAAATATACTTTGTACAATTTGCAATATGAATGAAATCGAAAACACATCCCATTTTATTAGCGTATGCCCCATTTATTCGGAATATAGAAATATGTACTTTGGAAAGAATAGGCTTCAAGACAATGAAATAATCGATATATAAACTGGCACGAATTTCCTCTCTTTATATAAATATGTTCTTGCATGTTTTAAATACAGGCAACTAATTATAAATGAATACGATCTGTAAAATAAAATAACAAAAAACTTTAAAAACTTTATTATATATGATTATGTAAATATAACTAATAATATAAAATATGGCTAACAGCAATATCGCTACGCCGACTTTACTATAACTAAAATACATTTACAACTAATATATTAACTGTGAAATTTTAATCTATTAATAAAATAATAAATAATAAAAATAATACAGGAAATACGATGGAACGGAAAAGGCGTCACAACAACACCAAAAGGTGACGCACTGTATTATTGCTGCCATGACACAAAGCATGAGTTTGGTTGCGGATTTGCAGTTGGTCGGAGGTTAAAACATCTGGTCTCCAGCTTCACCCCACTGAATGAAAGACTCGCTACAATTCGATTAAAAGCAAACTTCTTCAACATCAGCTTTATTTGCGCTCATGCTCCCACTGAAGACAAGGACGCACAGACCAAAGATATATTTTACGAGCGCTTAGAAGAAACTTATGACCATTGCCCTGTCCATGATATTAAAATCATTCTAGGCGATTTTAATGCGAAAATTGGAAAGGAGAATATCTTTGGCCCAACAGTTGGGAAATTCAGTCTCCACAGTGAAACATCTGACAATGGTATGAGGCTGATAGACTTTGCAGCTGCAAGAAACATGGTAGTTAGCAGTACCAGATTTAAGCATCTCGATATTCATAAGGGCACCTGGCTGTCGCCAGATCAAAGAACAAGAAATCAAATTGAACACGTTGTGATAGATGGAAGACATGCATCAAGCGTGTTGGATGTACGATCGTTCCGAGGTGCAAACATAGACTCGGACCACTACCTTGTTGCAGCAATGGTACGTACCAGATTAAACGTAGCAAACAAAGTGCGAACAGACACAACACTGAAGTTGGGCATGGGTAAGCTGCAATCACAACAGATAGTCACAGCATATTCCACTCAACTGACCTCAACTGCTTAATCAAAGCACTCCTCGTCCCGATAACATATCAGAACAATGGCAAAACATTGCCCACTCCATGCAAACAGCCGCAAAATCAGTACTTGGATACCAGAGACCTCCACCAAGGAATCCACGGTATGACCAGGAGTGTCGTGCTGCTACCGAAAAGAAAAAATGCGGCATATAGGTCTACTTTACAATCAGGTATCGGGAGAAAAGGAGAGAGGAGAAACGTCTTCTCCGCCGGGAGTGTCAACAAATCGAGATGTACAGGAGAGACCAGCAAGGTAATCTGGTAACTGATACAGATAGTGTACTAAGGATATGGAAAGAGCATTTTTCCAAACTGTTGGTATCCAATAGTAGCGTAGTCGACGAAGATACCACAGATCCAATCCCAGAAGATGGTATTGAATGTATACCACCCGGCCACGATGAGGTAAAGACAGCAATAAACCGGCTAAAGAATAATAAGGCAGCAGGAGCTGATGGCCTACCAGCCGAGCTGTTTAAAACCGGAGGCGACACGATGATAAGGTGTATGCATCAGCTAATTAGCTCCATCTGGCAGGAAGAACTCGTACCCGACGATTGGAACCTGTGTCCCGTCCATAAGAAAGGAGATAAGACTTTATGCTCCAACTATAGGGGCATAAGTCTTCTTCCTATCGCCTACCAGATAGTGTCAGGGATATTGTGCGAACGACTAAAGCCCATGGTCAACGAAATAATTGGACCATACCAATGCGGTTTTAAACCTGGCAAGTCCACTATTGACAAGATATTTACACTGCGGCAAATCCTGGAGAAGACCCAAGAGATGCAGATCGACACCTACCACCTTTTTGTCGATTATAAAGCAGCCTTCGACAGCCCGCTACGTTCAAAGGTATTCAAAGCAATGTCTGAATTTGGTATCCCCGCAAAGCTCATTCGGATTTGTAAAATGACTCTAACTGACACAAGATCTTCAGTTCAAATAGGAAAGAACCTCTCCGAAGAGTTTTGTACCAAAAGAGGTTTCAGACAAGGAGACAGCCTTTCGTTTGATCTTTTCAACATCCCGCTAGAAAAGGTTATAGGAAAGACAATCGTCAAAAGAAGTGGTACAATCTACACCAATAGCCACATGTTTCTCGCTTATGCTGATGATATAGACATCATGGGACGATCAGTAAAAGAAGTAACCGATACCTTTATTAAGGTCGAAGGAGAATCTGCTAAAGTGGATCTGGCGGTAAACGGCAAGAAGACCAAGCTGATAGTGTCGACGCGCAATGCGTCGATTGAGATCGGACCAACTGTTGAAGTTGGTTCCTATTATTTTGAGGGAGTAAAAGACTTCGTATACCTCTGCACCGCCGTAAACACAACAAACAACATCAGTTGTAAAATAAAAAGAAGAATTGTATTGGCCATTCCAAAAAGCGAAGCACGAAACATAGAGAATTGGAGATCTTATCTTAGTTCGGTCTATGGAACAAATGTTCTCTAATGGGCCAGCGAAGTAAGTAAGTAAGTAATCTGCGAAACTGCACCCGAAATGACTCATATCTTTCCAGAGAAATAACAGTTTCGCAGTAACGGATATTCTTTAAAATTGCAAAGCATATTAGTCACAAACTAGGCTTTGATGTCAATTCTAAATAATAAAAGCTTGCTTCTATATTCATTCCGGTAAATAAAAAGTAGCTATAATTACGATAAAATCCAAGGTGAACAAGTACCCTCCACCACATTTTACATTGAAGCAAAATTAACATTTTATTTTCCTTTAGTTTATGGAACTACGAAGCTCCTCCGCCATTGTGTCCCTACCAAAACATTGCCCTGTACTAACATTCGGGCGGTACCGTAACATGGGGAGCATATTACATCGTGGATCTATACCGACAGTTTTCTGTAGGAATTTTTGTATACCCCTTCTTCTTCTTATTTCCCGCTTAACTCCTTGAGGAGCATAGGGCCTTTACAAACATACTCCCGGATGATCTGTCATTTGCTATTGCTTTTATTTCGCTCCATGATGTTCCGGTGAATTCTAACTCCTTCAAAAGACTTGTTTTCCAGGAGTTTTTAGGCCTTCCTTTTTTCTGCTACCTTGGGGATTCCAATCTAGGGCATCGCGGTATAGTTCTTCGCAATTTTTCCTCAACGTGTGCCCTATCCGCTTCCATTTTCAACTTTTTATGATGGTTGTTATTGGATCGGTTTTGCACCTTTGGAATTACTTACATTTGACCACCATATACTCAAAATGTGGCGGAAGCAACGATTCGTAAATGACTGTAGTTTTTAATTTAAGGTTGTAGTTGTTAACCAGGTTTCGCTCCCGTAAAGTAATACGGATAAAACGTTCGATTTGAATATATTTATTTTTTGTATTCGTCGATATTATTGAGGAGTTCCAGATGGCTCGTAGTTCATTGAAAGCTCCGTTAGCTTTACGAATACTATTTGCGATGTCGGCTTCCTCTCCGCCTTCGATTGCAATTATATTTCCGAGATAACATCATTTCTTCACGAATTCTATCGGTCCGTCTCCAATAAAAAAAGAAGTTTGAGTTTGTGGATTTTGTGTTTATTGCTTTTGTTTTACTTGTATTAATCTTAAGTCCTGCACTAGCTGACTCTGCTACTAAGTCATTAATTTTTGACTGCATATCACAGTGTTTTGTGGACAAAAGACATATATCATGCATAATCCAGGTCCTCTAGATTCTCCGTTAACGTCCATTGAGTTCCTCTATTTTTCTCATCGATTATATCGATGACCAGCAGTAATTCGGAGTGTATTAATGTGATCAACGCATGATTTATTTTCCCGGAATCCTGCCTGCTTCTTACGAAGTTTAGATTCAATGGTTGCATTTACCCTATTTCCAATAAGTTTCTTTGAAAATCCCAATTTACATTAGGCAAGTTTACTTGCAGCAAGTCCCTGTTTGTAGGAGAGACACGTAAGGGGAATGGAAATGGAAAAAAATAGCTCGTACATTTTTAGGCAATTCCTTTTATATTTTTCGCATTTGACATTATTTTCATTGTTTTGTAAACAAAACTTGTCGGAACAGAATTGTCTTTTATAAACGCAAGATGCAAGTTTAAAAAGGAACGAGAAAAATTGCCGCAAGTAAACTCGCCTAATGTAAAGGGACTAAGTTCCAAGTTCTTTGTTCTTCAGTTGGTATTGTCTCTCCAGTTTTACACGCCGAGTAGGGCATGGTTCATTATTTTTAGTTTTGGGTATTGACCTAGTTTATCTTCACACATGCACGGAATATTCTCCTTTATCAGTTTCTAGATATCTTCGATTCCATTTCGATTCTTTAAAAAGTGCTTGGGAGAAATTGAGAGAGGAGAAATATATCTACATAAGTAATATATGTCTCCTCTCTCATTTTCTCCCAAGCACTTCTTTTTTAAATGTACGACCTGTGACGACATTTTTGGTCATACTACCATTGAGCCAGAAAAAAACTTATATACGTAGGGTTTTTGCTGACGCAAAATATACCAGCCTAAGAATAGATTTTCACCTTTCCCGATCTCTTGCAATATCTTCGCGTTTTGGGAGGAGCCACGCTCTACGAAGTCACCTTTCACCTGTTCTTTCCATCGAATTCTTGTCCTATCAGCTTTTCATTTACCACTTTGTGGCTCAGGTTCATATGCCCTATTATCTTAGGCATGGTCCATTCTTATCGCATGACCAAACAAACGCAATCATTGAAGCTCAATAATTTTAACTATGTCGATGTCAGTACATATCTGGTGTGACTCTTTGTTAGATTTCCACCTTTCACGATCCTTTGCAATATCTTTCCATTTGGGGGTCTACGGGCTTCAATGTCACCTTTCACATGTCCTTTTTGCCTACCATGCACATGCACGTACGCCCTTTTATCGGAGGCATCATCGTTCATTCATATCGCATGACCAAAGCACTAAATAAATTGAACTATGTCCATTTCAGTGAATATTGGGTGCGGCTCTTGGTTTTTTATACACCGATATTCACCGCCAACGGATATTGGTCCGTAGACCTTTCGAAGAACTGTTCTCTTAAACACACCAAGTACTGCCTTATCTGCCTGCTCAAGTACCCAAGTTCGTAGCAATATATTAGCGCGTATCAGTGATTGGAAGAATGTGAATTTTGTTTCTCGAAAGGTGGCTCGGTGGATTGTTGGCTAGGAGAGGTTATTTGCTGTTTCAACTGATGATCGCGTATCAGTTTAAGTCATCTTACATTGTCTTTTGAACTTTGCGGGGGAATCAGACATGGCTTGAAACATCTCTGAACGTAGTCGAAAAGAAGATTCTCCAGAATTTGCCGTAAGGTTAAGATCTGATTAATGACGGATCTGTCTAAAGTGGCAATGATATGGGCATATCTCATAGACCCCGCCCCTGCTCGATAGTGCTATAGGTTGCTACTGCTTGTGCTCCTTCGTATCCAATCATTTACGACTGTTTCCATGGAATGAACAATCGCTGCCATTGAGCTGTCGGGACGAGGAGTGTTTTTATTTATTTATTGCAGCCTTCCGATGTCTAGTTTCTCGCTGTACTGAGGTGTATTTTATTGTTGTTGTTGCAACAGTGTTTATTATTGTATGTTTGTGTCTTCGTTCTTTTGTCCAATCTGGGTCTACCTCCAGTTCCAGCAAAGTGGCTGTTTCCACTGGAGTTATATGAGTAAGTTTGGCAGGGCAGTTGAATAGGTGCAGTTTGTCGTGCGAGCCCATTCCGCAAGCTGGGCAGATGTTTTGCCTTATAAGAATTTAAATATCCCGAGCGTAGTTGAGCCAAAACTCCTCTGGTTTGTTGTCGTAGCTGACGTCCCTCAGCTGCGATAGATGGGGAGTGTATTCCGAGGACTTTATTTACACTATATTTGCTTATGGCCTTAGCAACTGCGTCCGTGTGAATGCTATTTAAACCTGATTGATTGGTAGCCTTCCTGATGTACCTGGGTGCGTCGGCGTTCACGTACGACTGGCGTTCACACACATAATTGATTATCCACCGTTTCAAACTTGACCGGAAGTCTACTCTGTCCGATGTTCTCAAACAGTGTGGAGTGCTTGACAGCATCAAAGCCTTTTGAGAAGTCATGCACCACATGACTTGCTATGGTTGAGTCCTCGACTAATATATGTGGAGATGGCTTGAAGAGCTGTTGTTGTGCTGTGCTGCTTACGGAGAACTGGATAGCTATTTCAAACACTGGGGAGGACTAAAGCCTCATAGGGTGTTTGGTACGGGCGACAAAAGTGAAATCGGTCTGTACAATTCCCCTGCCCATTTTCCAGACTTCGGGAACGATGTGGGTAGCTAGCGATAGGTTGAAAACTTTTGTGAGATACTCGACTCCCGGCACATCCAGCTGTATCAACAATACCATGGAGATTCCATCAAGGCCCAACGCAATGGATGATTTAGCGTACTTGATGACATACCCAGCAAAATTTGACGGAAGGGGTTCTTTGCGATGACGTGATTTCATGTCATCTTTTGCATTGGTTCAAAGGAAGTTGTGAAAGATCCGATCTTTTCATTAGGATTTGAACCAATGCCAAGGAAGTCGTGAAAGATCCGATCTTTTCATCAGCATTTGTACCCATTCCATCGATCCAATAGAGATGATGTTTGTGTTTTTATTTACACACCTGTTTATTTTCATTTTGGTATGTTCCAGTACTGCAAAAATCTACTAATTTTTACTATTTTTTCCGATAACATAAAGGAAAAATTGTTATCGTAGTAAAAATAAGTAGATTCTTGCAGTTTCTGGAACAGACCAAAGTTGTTAGAACTGTCGTCGTGATGTTGTCTTACATTTCCTGCATATCAAACAACTAAAATTTCTAAACAATTGGTATTATATGAAGTCCCAATCATCGAGCTAAAAATAGAATCGGACTGCACACATTGCTATTTTAAAAGTTCCCTTGTCTTTTCTAAATCTGACATAGAATGAAATCAATCAAATCTCGCTTCTTGGAATTTGAAAAAAAGTCCGAAACGAAAAGGAACAAGAATCTGAAAATAAAGAAGAAACTAATTTTGGAAAGAAACAATTAAAAATAAATTAATTAAGCATAAATGGTATTTTCCTTAAAAAGTATCTCCTCCCCGTTCGTTACATTTTGTTCTTAGAGATCCCTAAAGCAAGCCGGGTTGTAGATCCCTACATATTTCCGTCACTAAACAAAAGAGTATAAATTACCAAAAAGTTGTTATAAAATAACAAAATTATAAAATAAAAGTAATTTACGAAATAAAAATACTTAAAGGAGTGCATTTGGAGTCCATGTTGAAATCTGAACTGGTGATGGGAAGATAATTGAAAAAACCTTTTGTAAGATGAAAGAATATCAGTTGCGGAGAACGGAGGAAGTAATCTCTTGCGTTGCAGCGGTGGTGATTACATTGCAATTTTGGATGTAAACTTTTGAAAAACTAAACTGATAAATTAATTGTAGCTATTTCATGAATTCGTTTGAATTAATAAAGAGTTTTGTTTTTCATGAAAACCATATTTCAATACAGCATTTCCATTTTCCAAACAAGACATGAAAATCTCATGCCAAGGGGTTGGTGAAAATGACATGCCAAAGCATTGGTTAAAATGACATGTCAAAGCATGGGTGAAAATGAAGTGTCAAAGCATTGGTGAAAATGACATGTCAAGTCATTGGTGGAAATGACATGCCAAAGCATTGGTGGAAATGACATGTCAACGCATTGGTTAAAATGACATGCTTAGGATCCAGAAAAGAACGTCATCTTTTGGGGTCCACGCTCATATAAAATTCATCGATGAAGATGCTAAAAAGATGACATGCTAGATCACTTGCACCCATGATTGAATGTCATCTTTGGCATCGAACATTTTGCTGGGATACGCAACATCATCCATTATAAATTGTGGTGGTTCATTATCGTCAAAAAGTATTCTTCTCTTCACCCTGTCACTCCCGGGGTGCTCGACAAATTATCGATTGAAATAACTTGTGCACGTCTATGGATAAGTCACGTTTGGCGACGTGACTGAGGTCCTATCTTCCGTTGCCCACAATTCACATATTCCGGCTCCAGTGTCAGCTTCCTGACATTGGGTTCACTAGAGTTGGAACGACGATATGCTAATCCAGTCGCCTCTGCTGGAAAGTTTGAACTCACTTCGCGTATTCGACCAGCAGGTATATGGCGAGCGGCTGCAGCAGTGATGGTGTCTCGTAACGTGCATTCAGCTACCAGAACATCAGAAGGGTTGAACAGATATCTGAAGCGCTGATTAGTGATTTTTCCGAAACTTGGTCAATAAGAACACAATTATGGGGACAATTATGCTGATGAAGATAATTATGAGGAGATATTCTGATACAAGAGAAACAAAGGGTTCCCATGTGACGACATTTATCAGACCAGGTGACACGATGGTTATGTGTGCATCTCCGCTAATTCTGGTAGGGGCGTCATCATTGACCGTACAACTTATCATGAACTTTAAAGTCCCCCAAGACCAGACGGTTATGAACTTCCTTGGCCTAATGTTGATTCTATAATCTGGAGTACAACTATTTATCGGCGGGATGTATACTAGGGTTATGACTTTTTAACATTTTTTTCTTTTATTATAAAAAAAAGATTCCGCACAAATCACTTTGAATAAAAACGTTTGAAAAAATTCTATGAAATGAAAAAACAAATCACAAAAAATGTTTTCCTGTTGCACGAATGAATGGCCTTTAATGACTTAAAAAAATTTATTCCATTTAAATTTTAAAAAAATCCCGCATAAATCGCTTTTAATTTTTTATGATATAAGAAATAAAGTTATATAATATTAAATAATATATATGTTAAAATACGACGATAAAATTAGTGGGAAACAAATGATTATGTCATTTTGGTTATGTCGTGTGCCCCCATTCTTTGTTTACAATGAAATATTTGATTATAGTGACTTTACCAAATTGTCAAAAATTCTGAAAAATAAAAACTTTAAAAGCTTTTTATCGAGCTTTTTTATCGAATTACTTTATAAGTAATATTTTATGCAGTCTTAGGTAAAAACTCATCAAAATATAATACAGGGATACGAGGTTGTAAAAAGATCATAACCCTAAGGTATACGTTCAGCAACTCTATCTCGACAGTTCCACAACTGACTGTGATTAGAGCCAGGCTCAAGTGAGATATGCCTGTATTGAACAGACTGGTGCAATACTTCCCTATTAAATACTGAGGGAGAATCGAGGTTCCCACCAGGGATGCCAACTGTTCCGAGGTAAAAATCGCTACAGCCACATACGCAGCGATGTCAACTGTAGCGATTTTTACCTTAAAACAGTTGACATTCCTGCTTAAACTGTAGTTTTTGTACGTCAAAAATCACCACAAGTAGCGGGAAAACCACCAACTTTGCACCCCTGGTTCCCACCCCCCGCTCTTTGTGCGATTCTTTCTTACTACGTTCCTACTCATGAAATCCACTGTTTCCTCAATCTTATCTCAGAGACCATTGTAATAAAATTGAAAAAAGGATGCATTTTCAGGGTTTGGAACAACAACGGCTGGTCTTAAGCGTTGCGTGTGCGGCTGCTGTAGGGGGACTACAGGGGAGTTGTTGTTGTTGTTGTAGCAGCTTCTACATGTACATGTAAATCTTTATTTTATTGATTCGGCTCTGCCTCCAGCTCCAAGCTCAGAAAGGACGCCACCTGAATTGGATTAGTCCAAAGAGAGAGAGAGGAGTTAAGTCAGTCAGGTTGGCTGGGCAGTTAAACAGGTGCTGCGTAGTATGCGGACCGGTGCCACATGCTGGGCAGATATTCCGCGTGCCATCAATCCTGGCCCAGTAAGAATTAAGGCGGCTGCACCAACCAGATCTAAGTTGCGCCAACACGACTCTCGTTTGTCTTGGCAGCTGCTGTTCTTCCGCTGCCACGGCTGGTGGATGATCTTCGAGGACTGTATTCACACTGTGGCCTGCCAGAGCCTCTGCAACCGCATCAGTATGAATGTCTCTTAAACCTGCCTGGTATGCACGTTGATCTAGAGGTTCTCTTTTATATCTTTGGACCTCTCTATCTAGATCTCTATAATCCTCCCTAACTCACCTGGGGGGTTCAGGCATATCCACCAGATGGTGATTTGGGTGGTCTTGCCTATAGCCTCCAAGCAAGTACTGCATCGTCAACATCCTCTTGTGACGACTCACAGGAAGGATCTTTGTCTCCTCATGTAAATGGTCCACTGCAGACATGAGGTGACACCCTGTAGCTGTTCTCAGGGCAGCATTCTGACAGATTTGTAGTTTATCCCATTGTGTATCACTTACGTTAGCAAACCACGCTGGCGCCGCATAGCTTACCACAGACCAGCCTATCGCGTTGTATGTGGTTAACAAGGTTTCTTTATCCGCACCCCAAGTGCTGCCGGCTAGGGACTTGAGGACCTTGTTCCTGTTTCTCAGCTTATCGCAGATAACTGTAGTATGCTGGGACGACTTATACATGCTATCGAATGTGACCCCTAGGACTTTGGGGTAGTTTTTGGTCGGAATAGTTGCACCGTCGACCTGCACATTCAGTGGGAGCTTCATTTGCGCCGTCCATGTGGTGAACAGTGTGGCTGTTGACTTAGTGGTGGATATTTTCATATTCCTCGCGTGGAAAAACTCTACGAGATCAATGAGATAGGCATTTAGCCTTTCACAAACGTTACCGATATCGGGACCTGACGCCATGAGTGTACAATCATCCGCGTACGTAATTAACTCAATGCCGTCGGGAAGGCGTGGAATTGCAGAGAGGTAGAGGTTAAACAGTTCCGGAGATATCAACCCTCCTTGGGGAACTCCCTGCTTCACTCTACGGGGTTTGGACTTCCTGTCTCTGAATTCCACGTATGACTGGCGACCACACAAATAGTTGATGACCCAGCGTTTCAGACAAGGCCGGAGGGTAGTATTCTCGATATCCTCGAACAGCCTAGCATGGCTGACAGTATCAAACGCTTTGGTCAGATCCAATGCTACCATCACTGTTCTGTGACATGGTTTGTCCTGGTTGAGCCCTCGTCCAATATATGTGGAAATGGCGTGCAGTGCTGTTGTGGTACTGTGCTGCTTCCGGAACCCGTGTTGATGATCTGCAACTGGATAACACGTTCTGATGCTGGGGAGGAGTAATGCCTCGAGCAACTACTACAGGCGAGTCACATATTCCGATGACGATGACTCACTGGCGCTGTGTTCACGCAGCATGCAGCAACTTTGTCCCTGTCGCTGTCCCTCGCAAGGACGAGTCCGGAACAACCCGTGGGATGCACCGACTCCCGACATCTATTGCATCTCACCGAAGTATGTGTGTGGTGGTATGTGTATTTTGTCTGTGATGAAGAAAAAATAATTTAAATTATATTTATCCATTATTGTTCCATTCACAACAACAATTGGTAATACACAACAAAAAAATCCAAGACAAAAAATAAAAACTAATAAAGAACAAAAACAATAAAATATAAAACTTCACACGATCGACCAAAGTTGAGCTATGATCGCAACAAGTGTTTTACGATGGCCCATGACTCCACAACATCGATCAAATGCTGTTGTCGGCAGCTAGAAGTAATAAACTAATGCCGCCGGTATGCACATATAAAAACTCATGAACACACACACTCACACATCTATTGAAAAATCTTCCAATTGTATAGACCAAGGTTTGGCCAAACTTTATTTAAGCCCAGAACTTGAACGACAAAAAGAATTAAACGGCATTTTTTGGGTTTTGAGAAGTCACGACAAAATCCCCTGACAATAACAACAAAAGCAGCAGCAACAACCGGTAAACAACAAAAAACAAGTTGTACATCAGCTGTGGCTGCAGTCAGTACAAGATCAAGTAAGAAGCGTCTGTAATGCACATAAAACACTCACACACACACGTACTCCGAGCAGTTGTTCTCTTCGTTGCAGACTTTTGGTTATGACCAGCCATGTGCTTGGTCGATGCCTCCAAGTGATTCTAAGTCATGTTGCTCGACTGACAGACATACTGACATACTTTTGGTAACAAGGCAGAGATCGGTGTATACTGTAATGCTAAAGTGTGTTTGTTTGTATATTTTTTATATGTTTGTAGGCATACTTGATTATGAAGTTATTTATTTTATTTATGTTTATAAATTATTTTGAACTGTGCTAGAAATTCGTTTAGGTGCATATTACACCAGAAAAAAGTTTACATCCAAAATTGCAGTTTAATCAGTAGTACAAGCACCGCCTGGTCTTATTTTATAAGATCTGTCGGCCGCAAGCCAGAGAAAAACGAGAAGGGGCGACGTTCGTGAAATCCTGAAGGCCAGGAGCTAGGAAGATGTCAGCACGAATTCCCCCTGAAACCTGATGTCCAAAACAAAAAGGTACCATCACCTATAGAAGCAGGTTTTCCTGAAGGCTAATAAGGAACGACCTTTGGCGCAAAAAAAAGGGGAAAATGATTTGTACATGTAACGTTACAACCCCCTCGAAACCATCCAGCCTAGAGCAAATACGCTGGTATATGAATAATTATAGCTTGGATATTCATGGTCTGATAAAAACTAGGAGCGCACCACTGTCCTCTATTCTGAAAATGTTGCAGCACGAATTCACGGAATATATCTAATCCTAAAACCGCTAGCTAGGAAGAGTATGATCGTCTACCGCGAAATTTCAGACCGTATAATCACAGCGAGATTCAACACACTAAATAAAATTCCATACGGATATATCAAAACTTTAAGAAGTGATTGATTTCAACGCAAATGTCGGGAATAACATCATCGACATTGAAACGGTTATGGGACCAAATGGCGTAGCAACACGAGAAACGAGAACAGTGACCGACTAATAGATTTTTGCTCACCACATAGCCTATACACTGGAGGCACCAGATTCATACATTACGTGGTAATTCCTGATGGCATTAATGGATTTAAAGGCATGGCGAGGGGCATGTAGGGGTAGTGGCTATTAACATAACTATGCCCCTATTAAAGACCAAAACGGGATTAAACACACCCCACCAACCAACCGACGGGACTAGCAAATGAGCGTGATAAGCTTCGTCGTACCAAACCAAGTGATCCCAGAGTCAAGATGCTGACACTGGAAGGTTGGACGGTGACCATAGGCGGAACAAGTTGTTTAATCATCTGAAGAGTTGCTACATTGGAGCCGGAATAAGTGAATTGTGCACAACGGTTAAGTCACTCTTAAACCATATAAAGAAGGAGGACAGAGCCTCAGTCACGTTTGGCGACGTTACGCTGACGGACCCGAAGAGGTGTGCAAGTTATTTCAGTCGACAGTTTGTCGAGCACCCCAGGAGTGACAGGGCGAAGAAAAGAGTACTACCTTGCATTAGATATCTTCCTGCCGAGGATGAACCACCGCAATTTAAAGTGAATGATATTGCGAATGTCATCAGGAATGCTAAGTCATGGGGCCTGATGGAATCTCCATGGTAATGCTGAAACAGCTGGATGTGCCGGGGGTCGAGTATCGTACTAATGTTATCAATCTGTCCATTTTACAGACTTCGGGAACGGGTGGCTAGCGTTCCTTAAGACTTTAGTCCTCTGCACACCATCTACACACATATTAGTCGAGGACTCAATCAGAGCAAGCCGTGTGATAGAACAGTGATGGTTATCCTTTGATGATGGACTTATCCTTTGATACTGTCAAGCACTCCACTCTGTTTGAGGACATTGAGCTGACAACCTTCCGGCCAAGTTTGAAATGTTGGATAATTAACTGTATGTGTGGACTACAGTCGTACGTGGAATTCAGGAACAAGAAATCCAAATCCTGTAGAGTGAAACAGGCAGTTCCCTTAGGTGGGGTGGTATCTCCGGAACTGTTTTACCTCTACCTCTCCTGTATTCCAATCCCTCCAGACGGCATTGAGATCGTAACGTATGCGGACGATTGTACGATCTTGGTGTCGGGTACCTTCCCTGTTGTCATTTTTGGACGGATGAACTCCTATTTGACTAATTTTACCACTTTTTTCTACGCGAGGAATATGCAAATACCCGCCACTAAATATACGGCCACTCTGTTCACTACATGGACGACACAGGTGAGAACGGAGTTAAATGTCATAGTCGATGGTAGCAGAATTCCCACCACAAACTACCCCAAAATTCTAGGGATCACATTCGACAGCATGTTCATGTCGTCCGCTCGTGCCACAGCTATCTGCAACAAGCCGAGATGTGGGAACAAGGTCCTCACGTCCTTAGGACTTGGGGTGCAGATATAGAAATCTCGTTCCCCACATATAACGTGATAGGTCGGTCTATTGTAAGCTATGCTGTGCCAGTTTGGTTCGCGAGTTTATGTAAAACGCAACGCAAAAATATTCAAACTTGTCAGAATACCGCCCTGAGAACAGCAACAGGGTGCCTCCTCAAGTCTTCAATGGACCATCTACATGAGGGGGCAAAGATTCTCCCAGTACGGAAGTACAATAAGATGCTTTCGTTGCAGTACTCACTCGGGTGTTACAATGAGAGCCATCCCAATCTCCATCTGGTGGGTAGACCCAACAACGCTCGTGCCACAGCTATCTGCAACAAACTGAAATGCAGTAGCAAGGTTTTCAAGTCCCTAGTCAAGAAACCTTCTTGACCACATATAACGCGATAGGTCGATCTGTGGTAAACTATGCGGCTCCAGTTTTGTCCATAAATGTATGTGCAACGAGATGGAAAGATATTCAAACTTGTCAGAATGCCGTCCTAAAAACAGCAACAGGGTGCCTCCTCATATCTGCAGTGGACCACCTACGAGGGAAACTAGAAAAGTTTCAACATTCCTCTTTCTCCTATCACCCGAAGACGATTGGCTGCGAGCCCACAATAAGATTTCACTCAGCTGAGACGAACAATCAACATATTTAAGTATATCACCGTATCACGTAAGTATCCACATCTTTCTCATACTTTAAGCACCAACAGTTGATAATAAAGAATTGAACTGCCATCACTCGTGTTTTCACTTAAGGTTTCGAGGGTCCTTGAGTTGACCCTGGCAGCGACTGAACTTACCTCAGCCTTAGACAAAACCCTCGTTATACCTGTAAAAACTTCCCAGGTGTAAGCGGTTTTGATTTAAAGTTAGTTAAGGTGCACCCTTCATGACCGTGTTTTATAAGGAGGCGATACAGTCAGTGTATTGTCCCAATTTGATCTTCTATATATCCATTTCGATAGGTCTTGCGGTTTTCGAGCAACCTAAAAAAGACTTAAAAATGTGAACTTTGACCGAGATTTATTTGAAAATCCCTCCGCCGATTTTTTTGTTTTTTTTGATTTTTCTCATCTATGAGCATTGTAGTTTCCGCAAAAAACTTCCCAGGTGTAAGTACCTTTCATTTAAAGTTATTTAAGGTGCAGCATATTCATTCATTTAAATACAAATTAACCTTTACGTCAGGGACGCGCTTCTTTGCAAAGACAGTATAGTGAGTGAATGAAAACAAAAAATAAACATCATGTGGTTGTTGTTTTCTTCATTCGTACATACACACATACTAAAATATTGATGGAAATTCTTGGGCGACTCTGCTTTACCTATACAAATTAACCGCAGTGTTTCTCTTCTAAACAAAAGTTTATTCATTTCTTCTTTTTGATATGTAAATTGAACTTCATGCTGTGGTGGCAAAGGCTTTGCTTTTTTATTGCTCTCAGTGCTAACAGAAGTTCTTGAAATGTGGGCACCATTTGTTGTTGTTGTTGTTATTGGATTCGTGGACAAAGAACAACCCAGACAGAAAGTGAAGAACATTATGAGCAAACAGCAAGAGCACAACAAACGCCATAAAAGCTGTAAAATGTAAACAGTGTCTGAAAACGTCAATTAATTGAGTGGCTTTTAATGATCGCACATGGAAAATACGCTAAACAAACAAGCGTGTTGCATTGGAACACTGTGATCACCACAGCCGAACAATTCACATGTCCATCGTTGTAGACATCGTAAAAGACCAAGAAGAATAAGAATCAGAACGGCTTTTCATTTTCAAAATAAATAATAACAATAAACTTGAACACTTAAGACAAGATAGCAGCGGAGCTTTGGACGATCACAGCTCTGCTAACGGTTAAACTTGTTTCAGAATTAGCCACACTCACACAGACTGATGGCTATAATACGCGTATGTGTAGAGTTGTGTGAGTGTATGTATGGCTGTGAGTGTTTGGGTAATCATGGGATTTCGCTTTCTTTTTGAAAATGAAAACATAAAACACATCCACACAATCTTACAACAGAACAAAGTGTTATAAAACGTTCACGTTTGAATTTCTTTAGAATGACAAAAAGAACAGAAAGGTCTACGTCACTTCTGAGGTCATTTTATAGAAACTGTGACCTAATTTTGTTAAATAGAGTTCAAGTTTTTGTGAAAACACACACACACACACAAGCTTACTTGGTTGTTTAATATTTTTACTTTTGTTCTATTATTTGACATTTTGGGTTTTCAGCAGCATATTTTTCCCGATTTTTAAAATTTGTTGCTCTATATTTGAGTGAAATTTTCCCATTATTAATTAAATTGTAGTTTCGGGTTCGGAGTGTATAGAAACCCCGCATGAATGAAATTGTCAACATATGGTGGACTCTGCTGTCATTAAAAATCCACAAATCAGACACGTGTATACGTTGAGTTTTCTTTACATGTTTTCATAAATCGGACACAAATTTTATATTTTCCCGAAACGGAACCTTCTTCCAACTAATGCAAAACACATCTACATTCTTTAACTCGAGAGTGAGCATATACATATTTATAATTTTTACAACGAAATTTTCTACCAAGTTGCCGGCTTTAACAGGGCAAACGCCAGGACATATCTTGATTCATCTTTCATATCACGTGGACATTGACCTATCCGTGGAGTCGCCGCTGGCTAACTGTCTTAAAAGCCTTTGAAGATAGTGAGCTAAAACGTGCTGCGCATTCAACCTTAAAAACAATAAAATCTTGGTTTGGTTGTCGGGTTGGTAACGCACTTCTATAAAAAGGATGTTTACTACGAAAACAAAAAAACATTTTAAGGACCATGAACTGCGAATCCGCAACATGACTATTTATAGAGAAGTGCAGTTTATGCATTGGTAGATGTACTTGCAAACCACTTCCCACCTTGCGATCCAAAGATATATTTTACGAGTACTTACCTATATACTAACTTACTTAGTTGGCCCTATACAGAGAATTTGTTCTATAATCCGAACTAAGAAAATATTTCCATTCCACTCTATCTATTAGTTGATTTGTTTCCCAAATTTGGAATACCGCGCTTGTCGATATGGTCTTCCACATGTTTACTTAATAGAATCCTTAGCTGTTCAATTCTGTGGGGTACATGCGTATTTATACGTATTTATACGCATTTTAACGAGTTCATCATCGCTCATTTATATGGCATGGCCTAGCCATCGCAGTCGCTGTATGTCGATACGTTTAACTATGCTGATATCGTTACATAGCTGATACAGCTCGTGGTGTATACGAAATCGATATTCACGGTCAACGAAGATTGGCACGTAGATATTTCGAACAAGTTTTCTCTCAACCACAACCTCATCCTTTTTATACCCTCAGCATTTATGCTAACGAGGGTATATACCCTTTTATACGGGTAAAATGTGCCTGATCGAAATAATGCTTTTAGACCCCAAGTATGTTTGGACGAAATGTGTTTCAAACAATTTGGAGTTGATTTAGCCATGTCCGCCAGTTTAGGACCTGCTCTCGAAGTTTAGGACCTGCTCTCGAATCGCTTTGATTTTTGTTGTAGCAACTTGTATTCACTGACAAGATAACTCTCGAACGGATCTGCCGGTCCAAAATGAGACCTTCGTAATATTTTGTGAAAATTTAGTTTATGTTCGAAGAGAAGCCATATCGGTCTACTCGTTCAGGTACCTCCCCCCACAAAAGTTCGAAAATGTTCGGAAATTTGGTCCATACTTTACACATCCCAATATATCTACCGCCGTGGTGCAATGGTATGCACACCCGCCTTGCACACAGAAGGTCGTGGGTTCGATTCCCCGGCCAGGCAACATAAATTTTCAACGGTGGCAAAATACCCCTCAGTACTGTTGGCGACATTTCCTGAGTATTTCAGCCATGTAAAACTTCTCTACAAGGGCATGCCGTTCGGATTCGGCGATAAACTGTAGTTCCCATATCATTGAGCTAATATGAATCGGGGTGCACTCATTGATATGAGATAAGTCTCCCTTGTCCCGGCTGGGATGTTTGTGGAACAATTATTATTATTATAATATATCTACCAGATATAGATCAGGTTCGAATATGGACTATATTTGTCCCCTCTTTTGGGTACATCCCACACAAAATTTTGGATAAATTCACTTTAAGGTCTGCTCTCGAATCACTCTGAATTTTGTTGAAGCAAGTTGCATATGCTGCCTCAATTTCGACAGTAAAAGTTTTTTAAGGGGATTTTTTGAAAATCCCCCTAAATACATACTTTTTTTGGAAAACTGTATTTCAATCCACACAGGCTGAAGGTACATCTTTGTCAAAGCCGATTGATACTTTTTTACTTGTTAAAGGTATCATTTGCTTTTTTACTGATCTGCACATGATATCAATATCGTCAGCATAACCAAGTTACACTTGGCTATTGCTGGATATTGTGCCATTTCATTTTTCCTTTGGATCTCGTATAACTTTTTCCAGCAGGATGTTGTGAAAAAATCCGACATCGATTATTTCCCTTTGAATTAAAACCAGCCTAGTATGCAATATGTATCCAAGCTCTACCATCCATAACACGGTGTCGGGGATTATATCCGGTTCGGCGGATTATATTACAATGCAGAAAACAATATGTTAAAAATAGGTTTGGATCCAAACAAATATATATTTGGACTGGTCGCAAACAAATATATATTCGGATCCAAACATATTGTGATGGGTCATGCGCCGTACAGCATTTACTGGGGATCGATTGACTTCATTTGATTGCAGCACATCAAGAAAAAAGGCGTGGTCAACGATTTTCGTCGCCAGAAGATGCTGTAAAAGCGTTCAAAAACCATGTTTTAGAGGTGTCTCAATCAAGCCACTGAATAAAACCCAACACATGGTCACATGTCAAACTGCGCTGAGTACGCTTAGGCTAAAAACGGTAAAACTTTCCAAAAAAAAATGTCAAAGCCTGGTGACGCTGCATGTTGCCTAGGCCAGAAGGTTTTTTAGTGTCCCTTGTAATAGCTGTGTGTATGGTGCAATAGAAGACGAAGAAGCTACGACGGGAGGGTGAAAAAACTTATTTTTGCTTTGTTGGTGTGTATGCGTTGTTGCTGCGATTTATTCATCACAAGCAGTCATTTTTTTCTGTAACAATTAATAAACCTAGTAAGTGAAGAGAAAAAGAAAAAAATGGTATAAGTTATTTTTGTTATTTTTGCTAGAAAGACATTTCTTCTTCAGTTTCCCCAAGGCAGTCGTTGAATAAGGACGGTAAAATGAGTAAATAAATCAGTGTTTTCTTAAAGAAATGGTGCTTTTTAGTAAATTAAATGTCCAATATATTTTATAATTGATTCAGAAACGTGAATGGACTTTTTTTATTGAGCATGGAAGAAATCGGTAATAACCTTAATACGTTTTTCATATACATGCATATATTTGAATTATGGATGGATGTATGGATGTAATCATTTGATTTCAAATGCCGATTTCCCGTTGATTTCCCGATTTGAGGAGAATGTGTTTTATTTTACAACTAACGAAAGCGTTCAACGATGTTTCTATACTTTATAATTTATAGTTTTCATTTGTTTTTCTTTCTAAAAGTGTGACACTATTTCTTGTATTTGGAATTTTGTATGTATCTACGCGTCTGTTGTTGCTTTTGTGTTTGGTATTTCTTCTTTCCAATAAAAAAATCCATCACCATTTATAAATGTGTGTATGTCAGCGTAAGGCAATATGTCTCCCGTGAGCTTATATAGTTACTATCGGTCACCACCAGTTAGAGTATACACAGGTTGTGAGCGAGAGTAAATTTACGCTCACGGGAGACATATTACCATAGACTAATGAAAACATAGACGAAAGAATACTCAATTTTGCGCCGTCAAGCTACTCAAACACGAAAACTCAAAAAAGTTCGAAGACGATTTTTGCGGAAAATGGCAATATTTTTATGGATATTTTTGTCTGAGGATATTGTTCCCATAAAAAACTAACCCCAAGTTGCCTTTTGCCAGAACAAAATATTTATTAACTTGTATTTTTTGGCATTTTATTTTGCGTTGCTTTTTCGGCACACTCAATTCGAACATACTCGGTGAGAGCATTCCGTCGTTTATCTTTTCATTAGTCTATGCTATTACCTTAATCTGGTGTATGGGTATGTTTTTGAGTTTGTATTTATATTTCATTTAAACAAATATTTCCTTGCAACCAAACAAATATTTGTTTTCACCCAAACATATATTTGTTTGCACTCAAACATATATTTGTTTGCAGGACCCAAACATATGTTATTGAACTGTTGCAAACATATATATGTTTGCTGCAAAATATGTTAGGGACAAATAATGTCTAGAGAAGCTGAATCGATTTTGCCATCCATCTAAACTTTTGTGGTGATGGTCCCAGATAGGCTTATTTCTGTCTTATCTGCTTATGTAGACGGACGGTCGATCACACATGACTCAATTATACTGAGCTCCTTTGTAATAATGCAATCTCAACCTCAACATTTTGAGGAATTATTTCACAATTTCATTTTTGTTTAATTGTCTATCCTCTGGTCAATTAATGTGAAAAACATATTTAAAGATTAACAGAGAAGTTATGTTTCTTTGGCGTATTTCACTCCATGGGGAAATCCCAAATTTCCCGTTAACCATTATCGTTGCTTTAAAATACACCACCTATAGACATTTCCATGGAAAAACTAAAATAACTGGCAACTGTTGGCCACGTTACATTTATAAGCCATTTCGA
Organism: Musca autumnalis; assembly: GCF_047663935.1. NCBI lineage: Eukaryota > Metazoa > Arthropoda > Insecta > Diptera > Muscidae > Musca > Musca autumnalis. Next base: position 324,659,694 of record NW_027411644.1, read on the forward strand.
CAAGTGCTTTCAGTTGAGCTTTTCAATATTTTTACTAAACAAAAATTAAATTTTCTTATTTGAAGACGAAATTAAGATGAACAGCCGGTCCGCAGTCCACAATAAATAGGCGGACAGACAAACGGCATACAATGTCTACGTTGAACACAAACCAAAACAAACATTTTTTTATAGTTTATATTTTAGAAAAACAAGTTGATACACGGATGGACAGACAGACAGATATGCATGCAGCCGGAGACTGAAAGGAAAACAAATATGAATTTTCATTTTCATAGACAAAAATTCAAATAATAATCATCGTCATTATCATGATGATGATCATCATGCAAACATATGTATGTACGTGAATACATACAACTACCACCAACTGAGTTACTACTTAGTTAAAAGATTACCCTCTCGGCACCCCATCTAAGTATCTTTGGAATAATAACTGCAGAAATATGCGGTTTGTTTTTGTTGGCTGACTTCTGCAGCAGCAGCAGCAACAACATTAGAAATTATAAACAAAAAATAACGCTTGATATGTTTTTAATGAATCTACAGTTAGAAGAGAGAATTCAATCCGTGGAGCTGTTATCTGATGACGCCAACGTTTACACCATTACATTTACAAAAAATTTTGGTGATATAAAACCAAGAGAATGAGAAATGCAAATAATATTTTTGTAATGAAATTTAATAAAAAAGCTTTTAAACAAAGTGCTTCATAAAAATATGTGCTCTCTCTCCAATGAACAATATTGCCAGATGTAGAAACGGCAATAGCGGTCATGATACGCTATACCACCACGATATGAATATAATTTGGGGAAATTTTTTTTCTAGACAAAATTGCGTCACGTCCAAATTTAATCAAAGTGTATGTCCAATATACATATATGGGAACTAACTAACTTACTTAGCTGGCCCATTACAGAACATTTGTTCCATAGACCGAACTAAGAAAAGATCTGCAATTCTCTATGTTTCGTGCTTCGCTTTTTGGAATGCTTCATCCACTTGTTTGGGCCATCTATTCTTTGGCCTGCCAATTCTGCGTGTACTGCCATGTTGCTCGAATTTATACGCCTTTTTAACGTATAATCATCGCTCATTCTTATGATATGGCCTAGCCAACGCAATCGCTGCATCTCGATACGTTTAACAATATTGATGTCGTTGTATAGCAGATACAGCTCGTGGTTCATACGACGTCGATATTCACCGTCAACGCAGATCGGTCCGTAGATCTTTCGAAGAATTTTTCTCTCGAACACGCCAAGCACTGCCTTGTCTGCTTGCGCAAGTACCCAGGTTTCGGAACCATACATCAGCACGGGTAGTATCAGTGTTTTGTAAAGCGTTATTTTAGTTTGACGAGTTGTTGCTTTGTTTTTAAAGTGCTTAATTAAGCCAAAGTAGCACCTGTTGGCCAATACAATTCTTTTTATTTCACAACTGATGTCGTTTGTTGTGTTTACAGAGGTGCCGAGGTAGACTACCTCAATATTATAGGAATCAACTTCAACAGTTGGTCCGATCTCAATGGACGCATTGCGCGTCGACACCATCAGTTGGTCTTCACGCCGTTTACCGCCAGACCCACTTTAGCAGATTCTCCTTCGACCTTCATAAAGGTATCGGTTACTTATTTTACTGATCGTCCCATGATGTCCATATCATCAGCATAAGCAATTAACATGTGGCTATTGGTGTAGATTATGCCACTTCTTTTGACTTTTGCCTCTCGTATAACCTTTTCTAGCAGGATTTTGAAAAGATCACACGAAAGGCTGTCTCCTTGCCTAAAACCTCTTTTGGTACAAAACTCTTCGGAGAGGTTCTTTCCTATTTTAGCTGAAGCTCTTGTGTCAGCTAGAGTCATTTTACAAAAATGAGATTTGCGGGGATACCAAATTCAGACATTGCTTTGAATACTCTTGAACGTAGCGGGCTGTCGAAGGCTGCTTTATAATCGACAAAAAGGTGGTAGGTGTCGATCTGCATCTCTTCGGTCTTCTCCAGGATTTGCCGCAGGGTAAATATCTGGTCAATTGTGGACTTGCCAAGTCTAAAGCCGCATTGGTATGGTCCAATTATTTCGTTGACCATGGGCTTTAGTCGTTCGCACAATATCCCTGACACTATCTTGTAGGCAATAGGGAGAAGACTTATGCCCCTATAGTTGGAGCATAAAGTCTTATCTCCTTCCTTATGGACGGGACACAGGATGCTCAGGTTCCAATCGTCCGGTACGCGTTCTTCCTGCCAGATGATCCCGCTGCAGTTCCAAAGCCATCAGTTTGATGTTTCACTCTTTGGTAGAATTTTCAGACTTCATTCTGTCTCCTGTACATCTCGATTTGTTCACACTCCCGATTTTCTATCTCTCTCTTTTTCCTGCGGAAAAGACGTTTCTCCTCTCTCCTTTTCTCCCGGTACCTCTCTCGTGCGCTACGCGTTGCTACGGATTGTAAAGTAGCCCTTTATGCCGCATTTTTCTCTTCGGTAGCAGCACGACACTCCTGGCCATACCAAGGATTCCTTGGTGGAGGTCTCTGGTATCCAAGTACTGATTTTGCGCCTGTTTGCATGGAGTGGGCAATTTTTTGCCATTGTCCTGATATGTTATCGGGACGAGGAGTGCTTTGATTAAGCAGTTGGGCTAGTTGAGTGGAATATGCTGTGGCTATCTGTTGTGATTGCAGCATACCGATGTCCAACTTCCGTGTTGTGTCTGTTCGCACTTTGTTTGCTACGTTTAATCTGGTACGTACCTTTGCTGCAACAAGGTAGTGGTCCGAGTTTATGGTTGCACCTCGGAACGATCGTACATCCAACACGCTTGATGCATGTCTTCCATCTATCACAACGTTATCGATTTGATTTCTTGTTCTTTGATCTGGCGACAGCCTGGCGCCCTTATGAATATCGAGATGCTTAAATCTGGTACTGTTAACTACCATGTTTCTTGCAGCTGCAAAGTCTATCAGCCTCATATCATTGTCAGATGTTTCACTGTGGAGACTGAATTACCCGACTGTTGGGCCAAAGATATTCTCCTTTCCAATTTTGGCATTAAAATCGCCTAGTATAATTTTGAGTATAATTTAGAGCATGAGCGCAAATAAAGCTGATGTTGAAGAATTTCGCTTTTAATCGAATTGCATCGAGTCTTTCATTCACTGGTATAAAGCTGGAGACCAGATGTTTTAACCTCCGACCAACTACAAATCCGCAACCAAACTCAATTTCAATATAATTCTGTTAACTTTTTCCAAATTTTATAGAAAACGGACTGATATAGCATGTTTGATTTCAATATAATTAGGCAGATTTATTTCCAGACCAAATTATATCACACATTTCAAATGTCATCGGCCGAAAATATTTATGAGAGCTATATCTAACCAATAACTCGTGGTTAGTCTACGGTTCTGCTGTAGACGATTCCTCGAATATTATGTTTGCTTCAGCGGCTCGAGAATTTGATGACGGGTTGTAAGTGGATTATTGGCAGTTTGCCCATAATCAAGAAACGTGATGAATTGCTGAAGATCGTGAGATCGAGGTTGGAGTGTAGATGATCGGGGGAACGATGTATTTACACGATGTGTGATGTACGTATGTATATGCTCGGAAACGTTATGTATTCGCTTTACGAGCGCTTAGAAGAAACATCTGACAATTGTTCTGGCCATGACATTATAAATATTCTAGGCAATTCTAATGCCAAAATTGGAAAGGAGAATACCTTACCCAACAGATGGGTAATTCAGTCTCCACAGTGAGACATCTGATAATGGAATGAGGCTGATAGTCCCAAGGGTACCTGGCTGTCTCCAGATCAAAGAACAAGAAATCAAATTGATCGATGTACGACCGTTCCAAGGAGCAAATTTAAAACTCGGACAACCGCTTTGTTACAGCAAAAGTACGTGCCCGATTGAACGTAGCCAATAAAAAATGAACAGATACAAAAACGGAAGTTGGACATCGGTATGCCGAAATCACAACAGCATATGCCAGTCAACTGGCGTGAATGCTTAATCAAAGCAATCCTCTTTCCGATGACTGCCCTCGTCTATCACAATTTTACAACTGAAAAACATCATCGTGACCACTGCAAAAATATCTATGTTAAAGGTACACAGAAAAAAATCCGGCGATAAAAAAATTTTCATATTGACGAAATTCGATAAAATTATTTGATCACAAAGTAAAAACACAACTGATAAAATATTTCACATATTGACTAAAATATTTATCGATTTTTTATATTGAACTGATAAAATATTTCACATATTGAGAAAAATATGTATCAAAATATTCCAAATTTTGTATCAGCATTCAGTGGTTGTTAGAATAGCAACCAATAAACATTAGGGTTATAACTTTTTTGCAATTTTTGCAAATATCAAAAATACCACCGCAATTTTTTTCATCAAGAAAATATTTTGTTTTATCAAGCACATTGTGGAATATTTTGATAAATATTTTTGTAAATATGTGAAATATTTTATCAGTTGTATTTTTACTTTGTGATCAAATAATTTAATCGAATTTTGTCAATATGACAATTTTTTTATCGCCGGAAAATCGCTAAATTTTTGATTGAATCTTTGATTTTTTTTTATCAAATGGCTAAAATTTTTTTCTGTGTACCGTTATTCCGTTCTGACTAATTAATTCCAATTGTTATATATGCCGATATGTACTGTTTTATGTCTTCTTTTTTGATTTTCTGCAAGCTAGATCGGTATATTTTCACACTGTGCGGAGGCGACACGCTGATAAGTTGTATGCATCAGCTAGTTAGCACCATCTGACAGGAAGAACGAGCAACATGTGTCCCGTCCACACTAACTGCAGGGGAATAAGTCTTCTCCCTATTGCCCTGCCTACAATATAGTGTCAAAGATATTGTGCGAACGACTAAAGCATATGGTGAACGAAATAATTGGGACATACCAAAGCGGGTTTAGACCTGGCAAGTCCACCATTATCCAGGTATTTACACTGCGGCAAATCCTGGAGAAGACCCAAGAGATGCAGATCGACCCCTACCACTTTTTTTCGATTATAAAGCAGCCTTAGGAAGGCTAAGGGTATTCAAAGCCATGTCTGCATTTGGTTGTTGTTGTTGTAACAGTGTTTTATTATTATGATTGTATGTTCGTTCTCCTGTTCAATCTGACTCTGGGTCTGCATTTGGTATCCCTGCAAAGCTCATTCGTCTTTGTAAAGTGACTTTAACTGATACCCGTTCTCTGTTAAAATAGGAAAGAACCTCTCCGAAGAGTTTAGTACCACCAAAAGAGGTTTCAGACAAGGAGACAGCTATTCGTGTAACTTATTCAACATAGTGCTGGAAAAGTTTATACGAGATGCAATGTTTAAAAAATTGTGAAATTTACAGTAATAGTCACACGATACTTGCTTATACTGGAAATAATGGGACGATCAGTAAGGGAAGTAACATATACCTTTAGGAAAGTTGAAGGAGAATCTGCTAAAGTGGATCTGGCGGTAAACGGCGACAAGACCAAGTTGACGTGCAATGCGTCCAAAGAACTCGGACCACCTGTGGAATTTTGTTCCTATAATTTTGAGATAGTTAAAGACTTCGTCTACCTCGACACCGCCATAAACACAACAAACAATATCAGTTGTAAAATAATAAGAAGAAATGTATTGGCCAACATATGCTACTCTGGCTTAAGGGGTTACCCCTAGTTGTGCAGACCAAAAAAAAAAAAAACATTTTCATGATTGTTTTTTCAAAGAAACTACAAATATTTTAGGTAGATGTCTTTTCCTCCTGAAGGAACACATCTTAAACTACTCCTGGAATTTTTGTTGTTGAAAAATTTTGCATGGTTTTGTGGTAAATGGCTACCTGCCAAACCCTTTTTTGTAAAAGCGTGCCAAAGATAGCTCGAAAACGGATGGACCGATCTTCGTATATTTTTGTGGGCATTTTAAGAACCTAATAATCTTGTCTTTAAGCGAAACAGAATTTTAAAAATGTATTAATTATAAGCTGTCAAAGTCAAGATTTAGATTTTAGCGAAAAAATTGACCGTTTTATTGTACAAAAATCGGGCACAAAAATTTAAAAAAAAATTTTTCTCGCTTAAAGACAAGCTTTTTATGTATATAATAAGCTCACCAAACCATATGAAGATCGGTCAATTCGTTTTCGAGCTATCGTTGGCACCGCAAAACGCTTTTACAAAAAAGGGTTTCGAGAAAAACGCATTTTAAGTTGAGCCTCTACACACAAAACTCAACGGATTCTTCAATTTGAACGGTCATACTGGCTCCGATGTACTTCATATTTTTTGTGGTATAATCTATAATACCTATACTTCAAAATAAGCTAATAAAAATGTTTCCCATTTTTTGAAAGTGACAAGTAGGGGTAACCCCTTAAGTAAGCAGTTTAAAAACAAAGCCACATTTCGTCAAACAAAAGTAACGCTTTACAAAACGCTGATACTAGGCCATGAGAATGAGTGATGCTGAACCCGATAAAAATGCGAATTAATACGGGCCTGGTGGCGACACACGCAGAATTTGAAAACCAAGGCTTCGATGGAGCGAACAAGAAAAATCTATTTCACAGATTGGGAAAATAAAGCAACAAACAGGGAGGAATGGAGATTTTCTTTGTTCGGCTTATTGAACAAATGTTCTGTAAATGACCAGCTAAGTAAGTAGGTAAGCACTTCTGCTATCGGTAGAACTTACAGACTACTTTTTACTTTAATTTTTCGGAAAACTCAAAAAATGGGTTAGAAAATCCTACTGAAGCATGAAGTACATGAGAATTATTTGTCGTAAAGACTGTTGTAAAACTACGCTGGAATAAAATTCTCTCCTGTATTGTGTGTTGTTGTATGTACGTGATCATATAACCACGGTACAGCAAGCGTTGTAACTACATACATTTAACTATGCTGATGTCGGTATATCGACACCTCCAAATAATAGTATGCTAAGTCTAAAAAGTGAGTTTTGCAGGAGAAGCTCTCAAAGAGTGGAAATTATTTTGAACTTCAGTACTATGCTAAGTCAATATTTGTTTATAACTTCTGTTCGGCTTGACCGATCATTACCAAAATTAGACAGAATGTAAGTTAAAGGACGTTCGACACCTCCAAAAAATAGTTTGCTAATTCAGAAAAGCGAGCTTTGCAGGACAAGCTCTAAAAGTTTGGAAATTTCTTTGACCTTCAGTACTATGCTAAGTAAATATTTGTTTATAACTTCTGTTCGGATTGTCCGATCGTTACCAAAATTTGACAGAATTTAAGTTAAAGGACGTTAAATATAAAAATGTAAAGAACTTGAAAACATGCTAAGTCGACTTAGCATACTATTATTTGGAGGCGTCGATATAGTCGGTAAAGTACGTCTATATTCGCCGTCAAAGCAGATTGGCCCGCAGATTTTTCGAAGAATTTTTCTCTCAAACACACTGGCTTATCTGCTTTCGCAAGTTCCTTGTTTTGTAAATTGTTATTTTTGTTTGCTAAGATGTGGCTTTGTTTTAAAACTGCTGACTTAATCCATATTAGCATCTGTTGGCCAATATTATTTCCGAGGTAGGTACCAAATTCCACATTTGGTCCGAATTCTGTAATCTGTGTTATTTTGTAAGGTTTTTTTTTCGATTTTAAACATTTACTACGGCATTTCGACATTTCCACTTTTCCCCCGAATGGCAACATTCTAACCGCAAGGTTCATCAAAAAGTACACAGTTATTAGAACTTTTTCAAGTTTTCCAAGTTTTCTCCAGACACGATCATTTCAGCGTGAGCGGTAAATATGTGAAAGTTTTTCCAACCAAACAAGTGCTTATTTTCAATATAATTGTAAACAAATAAAAGCTCTGGCAAGAGTATCTGTGAGAGTGTGAAATGCTCTTTGGATATAAGTGTATGTGTGTGTGTGCGAGAGGAACAATGTTTTGGTTGGCGATCATTTCAATTCGTCATACATACACACATAGCGCAGCGTTGAATGAATGCAAAGGGGGTTTGTTGTGGGCAAACGCCACACACCAGCCACCAGATAGCTGCTGCTATTTGTATGTATGTATGCTCTGAGTGCTTGTAAGTCTGTATCTTTGGTTCGGTTTGTTGTTCATTTGGTTGGCGATGGTTTGACGATCAGTTTTACGTAAAAATTTCACTGAAACGGTTTGCTTTCGTTAAGACAACGGATAGACAACAAATACTTGAAAGTAACAAAAATAAAAACGACAGTTCATGTGTTCTCTGCTTCTTTTGCTGTTCGTACATATATTTTGTTTAAGAAACGAATCTCTAATAAAAATTTAATTGCTGTGGAATTTTTGTGTTAGTTTGGTGTTATTTTGTTGGCAGAAGAAAAAATTAAACTACCAACACATACATACAACGAAATTAAAATAAACTATAAACGAAAAATTAAAAAACAAAAACAATTAATTAATGCACAATAAAAAACGTTTTGAAAAATAAGATAAAAAAGTATTTATTGCAAAAAAACATTAAAACAAAACCTATACGGAAATTGTCATAGATTTTATAAACCATCACTCACAAACGTCATCAAACAGCAGCAACATTATGTCCCATCAATGCAGTTGCGGTCGCGATCTTAACAACAACTATGTGGGCTATACCAGTGCCTATGCCAACGCCAACACTGGCCTGGATCGGGATGCAAATTCCACCACAAAATCATCGGCCGGAGCACAAACCCAGTTCACTGCCAAATTGATTGTGGGCACAGTGGGTGCCATCAAGGAACTGCGGGAAAAAGAGAAATCACGTCATTCCATGGCACGTGCCACCGATCGTCGAAATTAAAAACCAACATCCACAAACGGTTTAATTCAATTTTTATTCACATTTCAAAACTAATTGTAACGAGATATAGAAATGGTTAAACACCAGTGACGGATGGATGAATGAATTGTATGTAGGCGGCGTATGTAGAGCTTAGAAATGTTTCTTGGGTGGGTTTTTTTATTATTTTTCTAGCAGAAGAGAGTGTGATTATTTTTTTAGAGAAAATCTAGACAAAAAAGCAGCAACTTAAACTGCCTAAGATGTGAAATTATTTCTTTTGTAATATTTTAATTTTAGTAATATAGAGATAAAGAAAAACAATATTAATATTTTATTAAAGCTAAGTCGAATTAACAAAAACAAACAAAAGAACGAGAGTCTATTTAGTACCGTTTTATAACATTTTTCAATTATTACAACGTGGAACTTTTTGTAAAAAAGTTTAGTTGGAATTTGGAAAATGTTTTATTTTATTAATTTTTCTTATACATATTTCTTATAAGTTTCAATTTCCTTCTATATTAAGTTATTTGTAATTTATTTGTTGTGTATATTTTTTATGTTTATTATTATTTTTATTATGCCTTTGTTGCTTTTATTAAGAAAGTCTTTAATTCTAATTTTATTCTAACTTTCTTTTTTTGAAATTTCCTTTAATATCTATTTTTGGGCTTACAAGAATTTTTGGCTTCCGTTTCCTCTTGTAAACGTTGAAGAAGCTATTAATCAAAATTGGTAATGGGTTCTTTTTAAGAAGTTTAGTGATAAAAAAATAATGTAAAGTTAAATAATTTAAGTAGGTGAGGTTTGTTTCTGGTCATAACGTAGCGTAATGAAAACAGTTAAATACAGTAGACAATGGTTATCAGATTTCACATTTTTTGATACAAAACACCACGTTCATTTACAGAAATTATATGTACATATTCCTGAGTGTATTTATATGTCCCAAAAACTAGTCTCAAACCAAGAGATAAACTAAGACCGTAGGTCCAAAAAATAATGTTCTGGAAATTTGTAGAAACAACAGAAATAATTGAATTGGTATTTACGAGTGATTTTGTTATAATGTTGTAAAAAATATTATTTTATTAACATGTACTCGGCAAGTGGTACATATAAAAATAAAGAGTCGAGAAACACGCGTTTTGAAATTTGGCGATTGAAATTTGATTAAAAAGATTACTACACAAAAAATAAAATAACCACTTGGACCATCTTCTGTAAAGAGCTAACCAGATATCAGAGCTAAATTTCTGTGCACGATGATGTATGATTAGGTTTGTTTTAGTGCTTCATAACTCAATAAATTTTTTGTTGATTAATGCCAAACTCCTGGAAAGCTTTTAGAGAAATCAACATGAAAATTTTACACAAAATAAAGTAGAAGTCGCAGAAAAAATAGAAATTGCTAACTACAAAAACGCATTTTGAGCTATACCACTCTTTGAGTAAATGGACGATATATATGTACATATGCATCACCGACGTAGAAAGACGTGGGCCAGTGTTTAGGACTAGTTCTGACTATTTTGATGATACTTATTTGTATATTCTTTACATAATTTCTTTCGTCCGATGTATAAAGAAATAGATACCTGTATATAATGCAAATAATAATTAATTTGTAGAGTCTGGGAATATAAATAGTTCTTACCTACAGTTTGGGAATTCTCGATTTTTTTTTATTTCCGAGAAATCAGGAATACAACATTCTCATTTCCAGGAAACCGGAATTCCCGGGACTATGAGAAAGCGAGTTCGTGGGGCACAGACGTGGCAGAGAGCAAACAAAAAGTAAATATCTCTTTGGAAAAATATTAAGGGTAAACAGGGACGTACGCAGGATTTCATTATGAAATTAAAAAATGTTTTATAGCGTTACATAAAGCTATTTTAAAGGGTTTTTAGTTGATTTTATATGAAATATTGACACAAAGTATATAATTTCAATAGAGAGAGTTTACAATATTTTAGATATAACTTTGAAATTTGGAACAGAGTATAATAAATTAGTCTTTGGATGTTAAGAATTGAAATGAACAATATCAGAACACGTTCAGTATAGTCTCCATACAAAAATTCCGCCTGGTATTTTGAAGTTTTTAACCAAATTCTCCAACAGAATTGACGCAATAACTAAAAAATCTTTCAAATGAATATTGCCCATGTAGATTTACGTTTAAATGTATCCCAGAATTTTTAACCACAGTAGCTCTTATTAGGCATTTTCGATTCTATTTCAAAGATTTTCAGTATATCTTCTTCCTTAAAGTACATATCGATATATCACACATTAACTTCAGTCCCATTAAAAAAAGTTGTGTCTTATTTTTGTCTTATTAAGTTATCAATTGAACACATTTTAACCGCGAGGACTGATTCTGATAAGAAGATCTATCTAAAAACCCTATTAATGTTATTTATATACCAATAATTAATTGAAATAAATGACTCAACAAAAATAATAACTCGAATCCGCGAGTGCAGATTGTCATAAAAACATCAAAACTTTACTATTTTACCAGAAGTGATGGAGTCCATGGAAGACAACTAAAAAATTCAGAAAATTACATTTATGGTCTGTTCCAGTACTAGAAGAATCTACACATTTTTAGTAGTAAAAATGTGTAGATTCTTGCAGGTTATGGAACAGGTATTTAGAAAAAAACAGAAAACATTTTTATCAGGAGTCGGGCGATACCAACTACTACTCATAGACTCCGAATTCTACTCGCAGTACTGTTTGAGACTACGAAATCCATATTAGGTCTCGGCAAAATTTTAGCTAAGTTCTGACAAAATAGGTTAAGTCGAAAAACTCCATCAACTGATATCCCAATGGTTGTTGTTCCGCCTTATTTCAGTCTTAATTGTACTATTAGATGTTTATGAACTCGATGACATTTAAAACTTTCCAAGGACCAAATCAGCCCAGTGAAACCCACTTTTAGTTAATAAACTATGACTTCTGTCGGCACAGCGGAGGTAAACTTATGAAAATTCATATCTTTTGTTTTCCCGAAAACAAGTTAAAAAGTATCAGTCGGGTTTGCCGACATATATATACCCTCAGCCAGTGTGAGTTGAGACTTTAATCTATAAACAGCCCTTAGATTGTACCTATGTTGAAATTTTGTTAGGGAGGTATCCGAAGATGTTGTCGCATATAGACCTTCTTGGTACTTGATATACATATGTATGTCCGGAAGTAATTTTAGGATGTTCAAAGTTTCGGTGAAATTGGATATTGACATTTTGAGTGGGAGGTACCTGAAGAAGTGAACCGATATAATCCATATCCGAACCTAATCTATGTCTCAAAGAAATCGATTTGTTTCTTCGAGAGTTATTGCGCGCACCATTTAAGCGAAACATTTTGTAATCTTGTCGGAAAAAAGGAGTGGACCGATATGACTTAAAGTTCAGTTGATCCGTTTGAGAGTTCTTATGCGCTCGAGCCAGGCAGACGAACGAACTGGGCTAAATCGACGAAAAATTATTTGAAGCGGCTTTTGTCGAAACATATGAAAAGTCAAAGGCCATTATTTCGATGAGGTAAATTTTTATCGTTAGCCTAAAGGCCGAAATTACCGCAGATTTTAATACCATTTAACCAATGTTTGAGCATTAATTGCGTTTCAGCTACAACTTTGTTAATGATAGGAAAAATATGCTGGTGGATATGCTACTTGTAGCAGATATTAGCACTTTATGACGCACATCCATACATTTTTCTCCATTAAATAAATAATAAAAAAATTAAGGTAGTAAAACAATTTTTTAATTTGTTTTAGAGATATACTCCACGGAAAACACTTGATATTTCTTACATTTTGTCCAGTAAATAGTCATTTCATGCACTTCCAATCCGCACAATACTAAGCTCGCCATTCTTAGAATACAGAATGAGTTTAAAGCCTCAAGACCTTTATATTCATTACAAAATTCTTCGAGCCTCTATTATTTGATTATGAAATTACATGAGATATAGAAGTAATTCAGATTTTACTGGAAGTTTTTCTCAAATTTAGTACATAACCTTCAGAACAATCTAAGTTTTCTTTTCAAAATTCCAAAAAAGAAAATTATTTTAGAGAAAAAACGTATTAATTTGTTAAAGTAGCTCAAAAAATTGTAGTCGACCAAACCATTTGGGGGGCCGGGCCCCCAGTCAATAGAGTCAAATAGCAATAGCAAATATCTTAAACGACGATGCGCCAAAATCTGCTGATCCACCTTAGAATATTGTTATTCGACTTTTTTAAAGGTATCAGTTACGTTTATTACTGATCGAAGTATTATGCCGATGTCGTTGGAAAGGCAAGAGAAGTTTGGTTATTTATGTTTAGTTTGTCATTTCTTCTAACATTTTCCAGCATGATGTGGAAGAGGTCACTCGAAAGGCTGTATCCTTGTTTGAAAATCATTTTTTTTAAATGCAATATGGAGCAGACTTATGACCCTATATTTTGAGCAAGGGGCATAGGATTCTCACTATCAAGTCATCGCATACGCGCTTCTTTTTCCAGATAGTGCTAACTAGCGTATACCAGCGTGTCGCCTCAAGTCTTGAACAGATTGGCTGACAAACTATCTGCTCCTGCGGCCTTATTATTCTTTAATCGGTTTACTAGACTACCTTACCAAAATCCATCAGTATGATGTATAACTCTTTGGTAGAAATTTCCGACTTCATTTTGGCTCCGGTACATCTCCATTTTTTACACTCCTGATTTTCCATTTATGTATTTTTTCCTCCCTCCTTTCCCCCCAACACTTCTCTCGTGCGCTACCCGTTCCAACTGATTGTAGAATAGCTCTATATACCACACTCATGGCTTCTTCATCAAGGAGAAGTATGGATTGGGCAATACTTTGCCACAAGGAGGACGAGGAGTGCTTTTGGGCAGTTGAGTGGAATATGGACGTTGTGTCTGTTCGAAGTTTATTTGCTACGTTTTATCGGTTATGTACCTTAGCTGCAACAAGGTGGTGTTCCGAGTCGATGTTTGCTACCCGATCAATCTCAACTTGGTCTAGTAAAAGCAATGATGGAATGTCGAGATTCTTAAATCAGGTACTAAATATCATGTTTTTGCAGCTTCATTCCATTTGTGAGAATTTTCACTGTGCGGACTGAATTTCGCGACTGATGAGCCAAAGATATTCTCATTTCCATTTTTGCCATTAAAAGTGCATGGAATAATTTTAATGTCATAAGCTCGTAAAATATAACTTTTGTCTGCTGGTTCTTGTTATCCGAATTATTTAGCACAGCACAGTGGTCAAAATCTGTGATTAGCAGCAATTTGGTATTTAGGGTTCCTAGTGGCCATTTATCAGTCAAATGTGGTTATTCAGAATCCAGGATGACCAATATATATTTGTAGTTACACTCGATTCAACAAAAGTTGAGTTTTTCATCTACAGCACAGTGGTCAAAATCCGTGATTAGCAGTAAATTAGTACTTAGGGTTCCTAGTGGCCACACAATTTTTCCACCAAAAATTGTTGACATAGATCCACGTTTGGATGTAGCCGCCTTCCGATTTTTAGTATTTTGAGGATTAAATCTAATCAGCCCCAAACAATTTTTTAATTAAATCGCACCCTCCCCTGTTGATTAAAAATAAATGTTGTTTAGTTTTATTATGAATTTATTTCAGATTTCAACAAATATGAAGGCAGTTGTTTAGCAAAAATTTTCTTAAAATCTTATCTACACCAACAAAAAAGTAAGGACAAAAATTTAGTCAGCAGAGCATCTCACAGTGGTCCCACTTGTATGGAAAAGAGTGCCAAAAATAGTTTTAATCGAGATACCGCCTCCAAATTTTAAACGTAGGTTTATAACAAGCCAAAAAGATAGAAAACCATTTTTAGTGGATGTAGGTCTGATATTTGGGTATAGCTCCCATAGAAAGGTACCTCCCTATTTTTATTTTGACGATTTTGGCCTAATTTACCAACCGATTTGTATGTTATTTTTTATTTTGAGTTCTGAGTGAATAAACTACCTCCTTGCAAAAAATATTCAATATAGGTCCAACTTTAGGTATAGCCCCCATATAAATGTACCCTCAGATTTTCGGTATTTTGACAATTTTAGCGACATTTTCCAACTGATTTGGCTGTAATTTGGCATTTTGAGTTCTGAGTGAACGAAATACCTCCATGCAAAAAATGGATAATATCGGTCTACGTTTAGGTATAGCCCCCATATAAAGTTTCATTTTGAAAATTGCACATTTACCTCTCCAATTTTTTATAATTGCCTTCGAAATTTCGAACAGTCAACTTTGCACATCTGTAAAGTCGCGCTTGCGCATGTAAATCAAGTTCTCTATATTTTGTGAAACGGCTACATATATTGGCAATAATTCCCCATGATTACTTTTTTAATTTAATTTTTTTATAATTTTTTAAAATTAATTTAAAAAGTAATCAAAAATATAGGTTTCAAAAATCTACCCTTAACATCGAGGGGGAGGGGGGGTTTTCAAGGGAACAATTTTTTTTATTTGCTGGCAGATTAGACTTTATACATATACCAAAACTTGTTTAATATTTAACCTTTTTCATCCATAAATATTTTTTTGAAAAGAAGTGATTTTACTGTTCGAAAAATCGAACACCAAGTACGTAATGGGTTAAGGCCTCACATACAAATCACACTTTCTTCGAGTTAACTTGGCGTATAACCGCTTTAAATTTACAAAAATAACTCTGGATGTTAAAAATTTGATATGTTTAGATAATATTTATTTCAATCGCAATAAAATTTGCCGCCATAAATTTTTCGATTTTTGTCCACGGAAAACATTTCCAAATTTTATAATTCGATTTTTTGACTTTCGACCAGATAAATCAAAAAACATGTTTTGGTGGGCAAAGCAATATTTGTTTCAAGATTACAATCAAAACGATAGACGGACTATCGATAGTTTGCTAGCTCTAGCTCAAACGCGATTACCAAATAGTGAGGAATAGAAAGCGCTAGTTCTATAAATTAAAAAATGCATATTACGAACGCAGTTCATAAATCGAAGTTTTTGTTATGCTATGTTTACATTAACGCTTATTATCTTAATTGATACTGAGGGCAAATATGAAGTATTGTCATTATGAAGAACAAAGTTGCCTGATTCTGTTGGTGACTTACAGCGAGTAATTAGAATAAAAAGGAAAGGGAAACTGAAAAGGTATATACAACTTAAATAGCATAACTAATAATTTCAGCAAAGGTGCGTTTACATAAATATTCTTTAAAAACATGTGCTCTACATAAAAAGTCATTGCCGATTTACCCAAAAAGTATCATAACATCAAAAACTGCGATAATTGAGTTAGCACTGTCTATTTTCTTTCTCCACACTTTTCTTTATATTGTGTCAAAATTTCATTGATTGCAATAGTTGCTGAAATCAAATAATACATATTTAGATTCAATGAATCAGAATTGATATCATCACCATGATGTGGAATAGAAAATTAGCGATGATATTTTCAGAATCCAAAGAATTATGCAGTTATCATAGTTCAGGATCTAAAATTTTTCTTGAAATATAAAAAACAAGTTTAAAAACCATTTTACCCACAATACATTTTTTGAGAAGTCTCCCTTGTCCCTAGATTTTTTGAGTAAGGATACCCTTCTGTTTCTCAAATTTAAGGAAGATAGAAGATAAGATGTGGCGTAAGTGGCATTTTATAAAACTACTGTTTTTATGTAATAATGCTGGAATACATTTGATATTTTTCTACTCGATGCTTAGTACGTCACAGGTTTTAAATCGAATTTTATTAAAGCTATCGACACAAAAACCCTAAATAAATAATAAGCATTTTAAAAGAAAAATATATGACTAGAATAAGGCAGAACGTTAGGACCAGAAACAAACATCACTTTTCAAAAAAATCCATTTTTTTGTTGGAGAGTTTCGAATCGAAAAAAATACAAATAAAATCTTATTTTAATTTTAAGCTAATAATAAACATTTCTTTAGTAAAGTGCAATATTATAGAAAACTAAAAATTCCAAAAAAAAAAATAAACGCTATAAAATGTTGTTATTGTAATAAAGACAACAATCTTAGAATTCTATGCCTTACAAAATCTATCGATCTATTTAGCTGTTAGTTTTGTGAAAATACGAAAAAAATTCTTCAATCAAAGATAATTCTAATCTGTTTCTTGCATTTTGAAACACACACACAAATTGCTTGCATTCTGTTATTATTATTATGAACAATGTCATTTGATACTACTGCAGTTGTTGTTATTGCATTTTAATAGTTTTTGTTTTCAAAGCTAACATACAAAAATTGAAACGAAGATTACATCATTTTGTTATCACAGAACAGAAGAAAGAAAGAATAATAACAATATTCTAACATTTGCCTATTAATAACTGTTCTGAAAAATACAACAACCACATGAAATAACAAAAACAACAAAAATATATTTATTTACATGTATATAAATTTTACAATGGCATTACAAAGAAATCCATTTATTATTGCTTTTTTATATTTACATTTTTAATTTAAAATGGACTGATGAAGCAAAATGCATACAAAAAAAACTTTCCACTCTCATCAATATTTTTCACTCAAATATGAAATAATGAATGCCAATATTGTTTTTATTTCATAATATAATGTAATGTATTTTTTTGTAATAACATTTAACAATACATCTTAAAATTAGTCTTTACAAAATACTCGGTAAATATTTCTGGAATTTTACTGTTTCTTTACATTTTATTCATATACCTACTTATGTATGTATGTATGTATTTTTTCCAATTCATTTAATCCATGCAATTTGTAGCTAAATTCGTAGTTTTTATTTTGTTTTCCTTGCTTTTTGCAACGCGCTACTGTTATGTAATTTCTTGTTGTCTATATTCTTTAATCGAATTCAATTGATTGAATTAAAGTTTCATTTTCATTGTTCTTTTTTTGTTTTTCTCCTTCCTCATTTTTTTCTTACAACCTGTGGCTTGTGTGTTAAACTGTTTTGTAACAAAATGAGCCAACAATATTAGACCAACTTTCCATGTTTTATGTGATTTTTTAGGTTTAGTAAATAAAATGTATAATTTTCCTTAATGTAATTTCCTAGTTTTAAGTCTCTTTATAAAAAAAAATAAATTGAAAAAAAAAACATAAAAATATAACGAAATATAAATTCAAAAGAAAATAAACTAATCAGTTGGAGTTTCATTTCTGAAAAGTAATACTAAGGAAAAGCAAGTCAACATTGTTGCCTTGTCAGGGGCTCGATGTAAACTCCACGGAGGCAGCCTGTGGTCCTAAATATGAAAGTTTTTCTTGAATAAGGCTCCAAAAATTTCAACCATCATCAAAGACAAAGACCCACAGATCTAATAAAAGTCAGATTTAAAAATTAAAAAAAAATTTCAGTCAGCTGTTGTGCAGACAGGCACCATTAGAAAAAAAATTGGGCAGTTTGACAGTTTTTAGCCTAAACATACTCAGGACAGTGTGTCATACGACCATGTGTTGTGTTGCTTACAGTGACTTGATACAACCTAAATGTCCCTCATCGAAATAACGGGCTTAGACACTATGTATGTTTGGACGAAATTCGTTTCAGACAATTTGGAGTCGAATTAGCCATGTCCGTCTCTGGCTGGCTGGTGCGCACGATAGCTCTCGAACGGATTAACCGATTCGATTATTATGGGCCATAGCGGTCCACTTCTTACGGTACCTCCCCCACAAATGTTCAAAATTTTCCTGTAAAATTATGTGACCGACAACTCTCGAAGAGAGCCATTGATTTGGTCCAAATCTTATTATTCCTTCCAGATATATATATAGGGCTCGAATATCGGAAAACTCCTTCGGGTACCTCCCACACAAAATTCGGATAAAGTGAATTTTAAGAGCTCCACTCGGATCGTTTTGAAATATTTTTAGTAGGTTGTCTTTGCGGCTCCCTCTACGACGGTACATTTTTTTCTTGCGCAAGTCCATACTTCCTAACTTATTAGCCCAATAGCTCCATGAAAACCTAACGGCACCAACCAAATGGCAAATCCGCTAGATAATTCTCGCAGGGAGTTTCTGATTGGTACAGACTTTCCACATGTCATTATATCATCCAGTTATGTATCAGGCGATAATATGGACTATATCGGAAAACTCCTTCGGGTACGACCCACACAAAATTCGGATAAAGTGAATTTAAGAGCTATCCTCGCATCGTTTTGATTCTTTTTTCAGTAGGTTGTCCTTGCGGCTCTATTTACGACGGTACATTTTTTTCTTGCGCAAGTCCATACTTCCTGAGATATAACCCTAAAAACTCCACGAAACCCTGACGGCACACGGTGGTCGAAAGCACTGATCTAGCGGCGCGAAATTAATAACTTGCCACAATTTCGTAGCAAATTAGCTGTAATTTGATACTTAGGGTTCCTAGTGGTCACAAAATATTTCCACCAAAAATTATGGACATAGGTGCACGTTTTGATATAGCCCCCATGTAACCGTACCTCCCAATTTAAGGTATTTTGAATATCATGACCACAATTTTTAACCAACTTGGCTGTAATTTTGCATTCCGCGTTCTCACTGCGTATAAAATCTTCTTAGAAAACATTTTCAATACGGATTTATTTTTTTTATGGTACCCCGATTCGTTGAATTGTTACTTGTTATCCCATATTTAATAACATATTTAGCTATAATATGGTATTATAGTGTATCCGGGGGTAGAACTTTGCTACAATTTTTTAAAATCTGATGCAACAAAAACTCTTGTATTTGATAGTGAATTACTGAGTGAATATTTACAACAACAAAAATGAAAAAAACAAAACCTTTGTCTGCAGAGTGTCTGTAATCGATACAATGGACAATATTTCGCAATTTTATAGTTCGATTTTTTGGTTTCGACCAGTGTGCGGCATATCGGTCCACTCCTTCGGGTACCTCCCACACAAAATTCGGAAAAAGTGAACTTTAAGAGCTATTCTCGCATTGTTTTGATTCTTTTTTCAGTAGGTTGTTCTAGCGGCCTAATTTACAACGGTACATTTTTTTCCGGAGTAACTCAATACTTCCTGAGATAATGGCCCAAAAGCTCCAAAACCCTGCTGGTACATACTAAAATGGCTATTGTGCAAGATAACTCTAAAACTTGATCCAAAATTTCTTCCAAACTTTATTTAACGTAATTTAATATTTCGAGTCCTTTATGAAGAAGTTTGCTTACTAAAAATGTTAGGTATATGTCGATCATTTGGTATAGCCCCACATAACGGTACCCACAGATTTTAAAGCAAACTCATGATACAAATTCAATATATTTTTATACGGCATATTTATTATGTTTGGTTTTGTTTTTTTTCAGTTGCTGAGGGAGGGTATATCTCCATCAGCACAGTTGGTTGATACTTTCTTACTTCGTTTTCACAACTTTCGACGTGGATAATCGCGGCAAGAGTGCATCTATCAAATTAAATATATGTATGCTGAAAAAGGGCCATCCTATAGCAATATGAAAAACTGGTTTAATAAATTCAATCGAAGTTCGTGAGGGCCGCCAAAAATCGGGCGTTGTGAAAAAAAAACAAAACGTAAACGGATAATGCAACATCGTCATGTTAAATACCGTGAGCTAGATGCATCCTTGGGTATTTCTTCCACCAACTAACATTTGATATTGCATGAAAAACTGGCCGCAAAAATGGATTTTTCTTGTTAGATCCAGGGAAATTGGACAAACGCTTAAAAATAGGCCCTTGTGGATTGGTGCAAAGAAATTGTAAACGAAAACAATCGTTGTGCTTCAAACCGACATATATAAGATCGTCACGGACGACGAATCTTGGGTATATGCTTAGGAGCCCGAAACAAAACAGGAATTGACCGTTTAGGTCTTCGACAAAACTGACCATGTATTGAATACACGGCTTCAGAAATGTAGGGCGGTTAGTTCTGAGTGCTACACTATAATTTGTTTGCCAGAAGTCTTCTGAGAAATTCGAAAAATGAACAAGAGAAGACGAACCATTCTGCATCGTGACAATGCGAGCTCTCACATATCGATTTAAACCAGCGCCTGTTTGGCCCGACAAAACGTGGCATTGAAGAGTCATCCGCAGTACATCCCAGACTGGGAATCCAGCGACTTTATTTGATTCCAGTACATCAAAAAAAAAACGCGTGATCAACGATTTTCGTACCCAGAAGATGTTGTAAAATCGTTTAAAAACCATGGTTTGGAGCTGTCTAAATCGGAGGAGAAGTCATGCTGGAGACTTCTTAAGAAAATAATAAAACTATTTTGGATGGTAAATATTCGCGTTCCCATTGTTAGGCCAGATAGTTCAGCCCTTGTATATACTCAGTCTCCGACCAAATTAATTATTTATGCCGTATATAAAATACGAGGAATCTGTAGGTACTATTATATGGGGCTATACCAAATCATGGACTAATTTACTTAGCTGGCCATCTACAGAACATTTGTTCACTAAGCAGTTCTAAGAAAATATGCCCATTCTTTTCTATTTGTTTCCACTTGCTTACGCCATCAATGCTTTGGCCTTCCAGTCATGCGACCCGGCGTATCAATAGGCCTTTTTAGTGGTTTCATCATCGCTCATTCTTAAGACCTGGTCTAGCCAACTTAGTCGTTGAATCTCGACAAGTTTAACTATACTGATGTCATTGTATATATTGGCCCGTAGATCTTTTGAAGAATATTTCTCTCAAACACATGTTTGAGAACCATACATTAGCACGGGCAGTATCAGCGTGTTGTAAAGTGTTTTTTTTTCTTTGACGCGATGTGGATTTATTACACTGTGCAAAAAAAAAATTCAACTTTTTCAAAATTATGGGAAAACCCGAGTAGATTATGAAAGTAGAGCTAACAATATGAGATACGTGTATCGGCGTTTTTAAAGTTTACATCGGAAAGTAACCAAAGTAGGCCGGTCAAGTGAAGATATCTTGGAATCCTTGTATTTTAAGTATATAGTGTCGTAGGGAACTTTACTGAGGTGGATGCGAGGAATATTTTTGTTAATCATCCTAACCCTCATGTGGTTCATCAAATGGGTCTTTTTGGTCCTTTTTCAAAAACTCCTTTAACATGTGATCATATCAAATTCAAATATTCTACAAATTTGTTCCCCATAAAATGTTACTATAGGTCACAGAAAACACCAAATCTGTAAATATTATCTAATTGCCAGGAATCTCTAAAAATGAAAAACACGTTTTACGGTTAAAGTCGGATTTCATCTGAGTTTATTCAAAACTGTCCTAAAAAACATAATGTTAAAGAGATGACATCAAAGAGAAAAATATTCTTCGTCTAATTTCACTATAGGTCAC
The DNA here is from genome assembly GCF_047663935.1 of Musca autumnalis. Lineage (NCBI taxonomy): Eukaryota > Metazoa > Arthropoda > Insecta > Diptera > Muscidae > Musca > Musca autumnalis. Next base: position 324,681,906 of record NW_027411644.1, read on the forward strand.
CAAAGAAATGAACTGTTTTTTACATTATATATCATGAAAATATCAGCATCAATTTTAATCAAAATATCATCAAAATATCTACAATTTTTTATGATTTTGTTTCCTTCTTTTTTCGAGTTGATACATGAAAGTAATTTGAAACTTGGTTCTAGGTGAAAAGTGTCAAAAGATGAAGAATTCTACACAAAATTTCATTAATTCCGTAAATGTCACCAAAGCATCAAGACAAATCGTGTGTGTGAGAGTCCAAATGACACATATATTTTCACTTAACCATAGCCGTAGACCTCTCACGTATTTTCAAATACAATATAAGCAGCCAATGGCTTATCCTAACTCGTTATTTAAGTTAAAAGTACTAAAAATACACAATTTTAAAAAGTCCGATCTGGGTTTTCTATATTTTTGAAATACATATACATATATTCACCACAAATATTTCAAAATATGTTTAAATGAAGCGCACAACATCTTCTGTATGAATTCATAACGAAAAACCATCAATAAGATATTTATAGTGTCCAATCACAGCGACTATCTGGATAAAAAATTGTAAAATATGGCCCTAAACCCTATGTCAAAGATTCTTTTATTCACAAATTTGTTTTGGAACATTTCTTCTTTTAACAATATCCCCAAAAAGCGAAGGATTTTGTTAGATTTTGATCTAGAATGGAATTATGTAAAATGAAGAGTCTAAAATTAAAACAAATAATTTTATCCAAAAATATAAAAATTTGTAATCTAATTCTCCTAGTGCAGAATTTTTCTTGTCATCTAGAACCAAGGTTCATATTACTTCTTGTATCAACTCGGAAAAAAAGGAACAAATTTTCATCATAAAATTTTTGAAATATTGATACTGCTATTTTCATGATATATATCGTAAACAGACATTTTATTTCTTTAGTGACCCATAATGAAATTTAACGAAAAATATTGTTTGTCTTTGATAGCATCTCACTAAAATTATGTTTTGTGGGATAGTTTTGAGTAAACTCAGATGAAGTCCGTCTTTAGCCATAGAAGGTGTTCTTTATTTTAGAGATTCCTGGCGATTAAATAAGAGTTACAGATTTGGTGTTTTCTGAGACCTATAGTGAAATTTTATGGGGAACAATTTTGTAGAATATTCGAATTTGATATGATCACGTTTTAAAGGAGTTTTTGGAAATTTTTCGAAAAAATAGACCAAAAACGCCTTTGATGAACCGCATGAGGGTTAAAATTGTTAACAAAAATATTTCACACATCCTCCTCAGTAAAGTTACCAACAACACTATGTCCTAAAATGCAAGGATTCCAAGATATCTTAACTCTAATATTTAAAAAAAATGAAATGGGTGGAACTTGCCCCGCCCACTTTAGTTACTTTCCAATGTAAACTTTGAAAACGCCAATATACGTGTCTCATATTTTCAGCTCTACTTTCATAATCTACTCAGTTTTCCTTGTGATTTTTTATTGTCGCACAGTGTTATTAAACTGCTTACTTATGCCAAAGTAGCATTCTACCTACATATTATAGGAACCGATTTGGTCCGAGTTCTATGGACGCTAGACTAGTTTTAACTCAAAGAGAAAAAAACAATGTCGGATATTTTTATGCGGCACCCCCCTAAAGTATTTAGTTTTGTTAGATTTTAAGATTGCCAGATTTTGAGCACAATCGAAATATGTTAACACATGACTCGAATTTTCCATAGCAATTTGTATGGGGCCAGAGGTGAATTACCCTCTGCTTGAATCCTTGCCAACATTTCATTTCTGGTTCAATATGGGTGGCTAACAATAGGTTAAGGACATCCGTGTTCATCCAGTTGCTTAGGCATTACCATTGATATTCAGTGTGGGCCAAACGCTTTGGACGATTTCACGTTTCGGATGAAGACTGCAACATCGCCACTCGTATAATGTGGTGTTACCTCCTATGCTTGGGCAACACTTCGGATATATCACTGTCACGCCGTTGAAAGTAACAGCCGTTCTATCATCACATTTTCCCGGATTCTAGCCACTTTTCCGCTTACGCTAGCCTACAATCCTCTTGACTTCAAGAGTAAGTTACCTATCTCTTGGGTCTTCAGGGTTCATACATATCCTCTAATAATAAATTTAGTATGCAGATGTGATGATATCCTAAGAAATTCTCTCATTTACCCGTGGATCTAAAATAATGGATAGCTCTGAAGCGGTGATTGGTAAATTATCTGAACCTTTGAAAATCAGTTTTTCCGTGGATGAAAAAAATGAGGCAGTAATAGGACAGAAAGTCGGGTGGTAGGTTAACGGAGACGATGAAAGGAAGGTGGATTGAGCCAATTGAAATTACGGGTTGCCATCCCAGTACACGTTATTTTTCAGACCGTCTGTCACAATGGTGTCTTTGTTCACTGTGCGAATGTGAAGCTATCAATTTGCTCAACAGAGCTAATCTCAGACCATTGGCAATGCTCATGATGGGCACTGAAGTCCCCTAGCACAATGTGTGGGTAAATAGAGCAAAGTTCAAGCGAGATAGGTATATTCTGGGCAGATCTGCAAGTTAGCTGGCTTTGCTGAGACCGATTGTCGAGACTCAAACGTGATGAAATAAGTTTAAAAGCCAAAATACGAGGACTGAACGATAACTATCTGGCCTAACAATGAAAACGCGAATATTTACCATCAAAAACGGTTTTATTGCTATCTTAAGTAGTCTCCAGCATGATTTATAAACTTTTTCGTGTGCTCAAACTTATTGGCGAAGCACTTTTTAAACACTCCGAATGAGACACCTCCAAAACATGGTTTTTGAATGCTTTTACAGCATCTTCAGGCAAAATCCCATTTTTCTTGATGGGCTGAAATCAAATGTAGTCATTGGATCCCCAGTCAAGGTTGTATGTCGAATGACCCATCAATTACACGTTTCATGAACAACTTTCGTTTGATTTGGCTCGCTTTCGAAGACCCAAACGGATGATTCCTGCTGTTGTTTAAGGCTCTTAAGCATAGATCCTAAATTCGTCGTCTATGACGATCTTATAAATGTCATTTGAAGCACTTTTTTTGAGCGATTGTCTAATTTTGCTGGATCTAATTTTTGCGGCCAGGTGCTTATGCAAAATCAAATGTTTGTTGGTGGAAGAAATGCCCAAGGATACCTCTATCTCACGGTATTTAACATGGCGATCTCGCATTATCCGTTCATGCATGGCATATTTTTTTCTGGCACAACGACCGATTTTGGGCGAGCCTCACAACCTTCGTTTTCTGGCGAGTGCCGACCACGGTTGAATTCATTAAACCAGTCTTTCATAGTCCTATAGGATGGTCCTTTAACGAAATACAAAGATTTAATTTGATCGATACACTCTCGCTCTGATTATCCACGTCGTAAGTTGTGAAAAATTCTTGGACGAAAATGTTCACAAGTAAATTCCATTTTTTGCAAAATGATTTTTTCAAGTCACTGTAAACAAGTCACTGTAAACAACACATAAAATAGTTGTACGACAAACAGTCCTGAGTAAGTCTAGGCTAAAAGCTGCCAAAATTTCCAAAAAAATTCATATGGCGCCTGGCAAAACCCGGTGTTGCCTAGACCAGATAGTTTGCGTGCAGCTCTCGAAGAGGCACGCCCGCCATGTTAAAGAAATAAAAAATTCTTAAGTTTAGCAAAAGTGTAAACTTTATTTTACCGCGTAACATTTTGGGTTATTTTGTTAAATCTTCAATCATTTCATTGTGAAACTTTTGAATGGTCTAAATGGTCTTGGGGATTTTAATTCACCCCTAAATACTTAAAAAAGTAGTATTTATATTTCACATGTATCATACCCTATGTCGGTGTAATAATGCAATTAAAAAATGCTCTGAGGTGTAAAGTTTATTTTGGCGCTCACTGTCGATATCTGGAAGAAAATTCTCCATTAATTATTGTAATTATTATAAATAATTTATTCAATCTCCCTTCTTTTATTTATTAATGGCGAAAATTTTACATTTTTAAGCCATTTTTATAAATGTCTGCTATGGAAGCACCCATACTCAATACAATACACTTCCGTATAAAACACTTACGCGTCGAAGAGAAATAAAACAACAACATCAAACAATTTAAGCAGCCAAACAAGCTACAAAGCTCCGGTGTGAAAGTTAAAAGAATCCAACAAGAAAAAAATTCCAAAACGAAAAAGAAAACAAAAAAAAAAACAACGACAACAACCACATAAAACCACAAAAACAAGAAGTCCACAAGAAAAACAACAACAGCGAGAAAAAATCAGAACGCTTTTGCTTTCACAATTTACAACAACAAGACAAATAACAACAGCAAAGCCAACCAACTCGAAACTTACCCACAAATCGCCCGAAGAGATGATTCAAGTCATGCAGAAGGCTTGGAAAAAACGAATAAAGAATCTGAAGTCCAAACGAAATTGTTAAGCAGACAGTGAGTGGTAGACAAAATCACGAAACATACAACGACAAATGTTGCGCTACGTACGAATGCTGATTATGTATCTGTGTGCGTTATGTTGGAGTTTGTACTCCAACCGGCTGCAGTCTGAAAAAACACAAAATTTAGAAAAACAAAAGCTAAAAAGAAAAGAATTTTTTACTAATCACAAAAACAACTTCAAGATGCTTTAGCTTTCAAAATGACACAAGAGAAACTGAAAACCCCAAAGAAGACGAGAAGAAGGTGTAACAGCAACAAAACGATGAGCAAAGCAGCGAAAATAAATAAAATTTAACCGGTTGTTGTTACGTTCTACAACACAAAACCAAAACCAAGTCCGCCACAACAAACAGAATACTGTCGAACAGTCGCTCACACACATGCACGCACATTGCCGCCTATAACATTGTTGCAAAGCTTAACAAAACATCTAACAGCCCCCGCGAGACCCAATGTGGTGACGATAATGACGACGGCGACGCTTACGTTGGGAGCTGGCAGCGAGTAACAGTGACCCAGTCTCTCGTTTCGTGTTTTGTTTTCTTCACCAGATGATCGATACAAATTGTCGGCAGGTCGATCAGTCGGTCGTTCATTCTTCGTTCTTTCATACGATCCCTTCTCCTCTTCGTTTATGCTTTCTTTGGCAATTATTGCGTTCTTTCAAATACGCCACAGCAACGATATACATAAATGCTTACATACAGACACACATTTGCGCTTACACGCATGTGTACATACATACATACACTTATTATTTAAAATTCTACAAGTTTACGAGAATCCCCCTGCTTGAATGACTTTTGATGGCCGCATGCTTCTTTTTGAAAAATCAAATAATGTATACGTCACAGATGGGCAGAAATTCTATTTGCGATGTGTGGGGATAATAGGTGTGAGTGCGTGAGAATGTGTGCATTCAAACAATGGGGATCATTAAGATCTGTTTGGCGTTAAGAATATCGATGCACCATGAGTCAAAACAGTTGTGTTTACAAAAATAGCATGACAATGTTGATATTGAAAGGTAAATAAAGATAAAGTAAGGCAACTATATTTTTGCCAACTCTATTCAATACTAGTTATTGATTTGTGTAATGATCGCAATGACTACCCGATAATAAAATTTCAATAGGAACTGAAATGTCGGCCGGACCGGACTTAAAAAACCATGAACATGAAGTTTTCCGAAATAAAATTGAAATAGGGGGTTACCGTTCGTTATATATGGGCTATATAGTAGAGTTGTGCCAAAGGAACTATTTGGAACTATCTAGTTTACTTCGCAGTTCCAATGGCCCACATTTTTTCTTTGAACAAACTGCGTATACTTACTGTCACACGTTATATTTCATGATGTTACTCATTCGGTTTGGAACTAGTACAAGGAACTAGGAAATAGATTACCCAACTCTACTATATAGGTTGAGAAATTGTCGAGTTTTTTGAACACTGGGAATACCAACTACCAATACATATATAGCCAATTTGGTCGCAATATGTATCTTAAAACTTCACAGTTCCTGATAAGAGGGCTCCATCAAATCTTGGGCATATGCCCACAATTTTTGGTGAAGTTGTTTTTAATCACTGTACTATAGGTAATTTGCCCAGTTTTTGAGGCAAAAAGTCGATTTTGCAACTTTTAATAATTATAATTTTTTAGTTGGCATTGAAAAAAGAACATGGCAAAATGTATTAATATGAATGATATTTTTCAAAATAGCGTCATTATCGCGGTTTAAATTGCAGTCAATGTGAGAATTTCGAAGAAGAAATAAAAAAATATATATTTAAAGGCATATTTCAATGTATTTAAAACCGCGGAAAAATAAACCAAATATAAATATATGTAAAATAGAATAGATTGGCAATTGCGAGAGGAATTTATTTAGTATATAACATAGCGTAAACATTTTGGGTAGCGACCAAAAAACACAAAAAATCAGAAATAAATATTTTATTTTTCTTAAACTCACTTCATATAGACTTATACTAAATTGGCCGTGTTTGGCCGTGATTTTGCCACCTAGAACACATTACTGAAAGTCTTCTGCATTGGTATTACTAGGTTTCAAAACCCGATTTTGCCCGTTTTTTGATATTTATGAGATTTTATTAGGTTACTTCTCAATAAAAAGTCTTAAAAATGTGGAAGTTTGGTTTGAGGAAATCTATATATATAAAAGAGCTTAGTGATGACTGAGTGAGTGAGTGAGTGACTGACTGACTGACTGGCATATCATCGCCCAGACGAAACCGCTGAAGCTAGGAAGCTGAAATTTTGACTGTGCGTTGCTGTTGGTGTGTAGGCGTGAGATAAGGCTGGGTTTTTGGAAATTCGACCTAGAAGGGTACGAAAAGTACTAAAAGGTACTAAATATGGTACCCTTTGTATTAGGCAAACGAGAAGAGCTAGAATTCTGAAATTTGGAATGAGGGTAACTGATGGAGAGTTAGAAAGATGTACCAAAGGGTTTTTGGAAATTCGACCTCTAAGTGTACGAAAATGTCTAAAAGTTACAAAATTTAGTACCAGTTGTATATTTTGAACGGATTTAGCTAGAAACTTTGAATTTGGTATGTAAATGAAGGTTGGGAAGTGGTGTTTATAAAAGGAAATGGTTTAGGAAATTCATACTCATGTGTACGAAAAGTACTAAATGGTACTAAATTTAGTACAATTTGGATTTGGGTGAAAGGATAGAGCTGGAAACCTGAAATTTGGAATTAAGATTACTGACGGAGTATAGGATTGAGATATGGGGGTAGTTTTGGAAATTCGTACTTATGTGTACGAAAAGTACTAAATGGTACTAAATTTAGTACAACTTGGATTTGGGTGAAAGGATAAAGTTCGAAACCTGAAATTTGGAATTAAGATTACTGTTAGAGTGTAGAATTGAGATAGGTTTGGAAATTCGTAAATTATGTGAACGAAAAGTACTAAATGGTACTATATTTAGTACAACTTGGATTTGGGTTAACGGAAATAGCTGGAAACCTGAAATTTGGAATTAAGATTACTGACGGAGTATAGGATTGAGATATTGGGGTAGTTTTGGAAATGCGAACTTATGTATACGAAAAGTACTAAATGGTACTAAATTTAGTACAACTTGGATTTGGGTGAACGGATAAAGTTCGACACCTGAAATTTGAAATAAAGATTACTGTTGGAGTGTAGAATTGAGATAGGTTTGGAAATTCGTAAATTATGTGAACGAAAAGTACTATATTTAGTACAACTTGGATTTGGGTTGTAAATGAAGGTTGGGAAGTGGTGTTTATAAAAGGAAGTAATATTAAATACTAAATACTAAATAATAAATGATAAATAATAAATAATAAATAATAAATAATAAATAATAAATAATAAATAATAAATAATAAATAATAAATAATAAATAATAAATAATAAATAATAAATAATAAATAATAAATAATAAATAATAAATAATAAATAATAAATAATAAATAATAAATAATAAATAATAAATAATAAATAATAAATAATAAATAATAAATAATAAATAATAAATAATAAATAATAAATAATAAATAATAAATAATAAATAATAAATAATAAATAATAAATAATAAATAATAAATAATAAATAATAAATAATAAATAATAAATAATAAATAATAAATAATAAATAATAAATAATAAATAATAAATAATAAATAATAAATAATAAATAATAAATAATAAATAATAAATAATAAATAATAAATAATAAATAATAAATAATAAATAATAAATAATAAATAATAAATAATAAATAATAAATAATAAATAATAAATAATAAATAATAAATAATAAATAATAAATAATAAATAATAAATAATAAATAATAAGTAATAAATAATAAATAATAAATAATAAATAATAAATAATAAATAATAAATAATAAATAATAAATAATAAATAATAAATAATAAATAATAAATAATAAATAATAAATAATAAATAATAAATAATAAATAATAAATAATAAATAATAAATAATAAATAATAAATAATAAATAATAAATAATAAATAATAAATAATAAATAATAAATAATAAATAATAAATAATAAATAATAAATAATAAATAATAAATAATAAATAATAAATAATAAATAATAAATAATAAATAATAAATAATAAATAATAAATAATAAATAATAAATAATAAATAATAAATAATAAATAATAAATAATAAATAATAAATAATAAATAATAAATAATAAATAATAAATAATAAATAATAAATAATAAATAATAAATAATAAATAATAAATAATAAATAATAAATAATAAATAATAAATAATAAATAATAAATAATAAATAATAAATAATAAATAATAAATAATAAATAATAAATAATAAATAATAAATAATAAATAATAAATAATAAATAATAAATAATAAATAATAAATAATAAATAATAAATAATAAATAATAAATAATAAATAATAAATAATAAATAATAAATAATAAATAATAAATAATAAATAATAAATAATAAATAATAAATAATAAATAATAAATAATAAATAATAAATAATAAATAATAAATAATAAATAATAAATAATAAATAATAAATAATAAATAATAAATAATAAATAATAAATAATAAATAATAAATAATAAATAATAAATAATAAATAATAAATAATAAATAATAAATAATAAATAATAAATAATAAATAATAAATAATAAATAATAAATAATAAATAATAAATAATAAATAATAAATAATAAATAATAAATAATAAGTAATAAATAATAAATAATAAATAATAAATAATAAATAATAAATAATAAATAATAAATAATAAATAATAAATAATAAATAATAAATAATAAATAATAAATAATAAATAATAAATAATAAATAATAAATAATAAATAATAAATAATAAATAATAAATAATAAATAATAAATAATAAATAATAAATAATAAATAATAAATAATAAATAATAAATAATAAATAATAAATAATAAATAATAAATAATAAATAATAAATAATAAATAATAAATAATAAATAATAAATAATAAATAATAAATAATAAATAATAAATAATAAATAATAAATAATAAATAATAAATAATAAATAATAAATAATAAATAATAAATAATAAATAATAAATAATAAATAATAAATAATAAATAATAAATAATAAATAATAAATAATAAATAATAAATAATAAATAATAAATAATAAATAATAAATAATAAATAATAAATAATAAATAATAAATAATAAATAATAAATAATAAATAATAAATAATAAATAATAAATAATAAATAATAAATAATAAATAATAAATAATAAATAATAAATAATAAATAATAAATAATAAATAATAAATAATAAATAATAAATAATAAATAATAAATAATAAATAATAAATAATAAATAATAAATAATAAATAATAAATAATAAATAATAAATAATAAATAATAAATAATAAATAATAAATAATAAATAATAAATAATAAATAATAAATAATAAATAATAAATAATAAATAATAAATAATAAATAATAAATAATAAATAATAAATAATAAATAATAAATAATAAATAATAAATAATAAATAATAAATAATAAATAATAAATAATAAATAATAAATAATAAATAATAAATAATAAATAATAAATAATAAATAATAAATAATAAATAATAAATAATAAATAATAAATAATAAATAATAAATAATAAATAATAAATAATAAATAATAAATAATAAATAATAAATAATAAATAATAAATAATAAATAATAAATAATAAATAATAAATAATAAATAATAAATAATAAATAATAAATAATAAATAATAAATAATAAATAATAAATAATAAATAATAAATAATAAATAATAAATAATAAATAATAAATAATAAATAATAAATAATAAATAATCTATATATATAAAAGAGTAGTGAGGTGAGTCCGTGCGGAGTTTTTTTTTTCATTTTTTTTCTCCCATCGGACGCCTCCCCAGGTGGTGGATAGGGGAACGCTCATCAGATATGACGGGTACCGCAGAAATAAAATATGCGGGGCGAACCAAAAGAAAAAAATGGAAAACGGCAGCGTCTGACCAAAGGATTGGCGGCAGCAAACAGCGTCTGAATTCCAGGAGGAGCGGCTGAATACAGAGACGGAAACTCTAAACCCTTCAGAAGGCCACGGCAAACCACTGAAGTACAATCCCTAGTAAATCATACAATTACAATGAATACAGAAAATAACATACGGCCCTCAGTCTCCGGCAATCAGAGGGTGCTAAGAATCCCCGGAGGTAAAACAAAAACAAAACTTAGGATAGGAACTTGGAATGTGAGAAGTCTTTATGAACTTGGAAAACTAGACAACACCATAAGCGAAATGGAAAGACTACAAATTGATATCCTGGGTATCAGTGAAACGTGGTGGACGGAGGATGCAGAATTTATTTCCCAGAACGTAAAAATTTATCATTCCGGAAACAGAGAGGGAATTCACAGAAAGGGCGTTGCTATTATAGTAAAAAGTCACATAGGGACCTGTGTCACTGGATACGTTCCAATTTCTGATAGGGCGATGATGATAAAAATATCTGCAAAACCAATAAACATGAATATAATACAAGTATATGCACCCACAAGCGATAGTGATAACGATGAATTGGAACAGTTTTATTGCGACGTTGAAAAGTTATTAAAGATGACAAAACCCCACGACATTACCATAATCCAGGGCGATTTTAATGCTAAAGTTGGGCAAGAAGTAACAAACGGAATCACAGGAAAATTTGGCTTAGGACAACGGAATGAAAGAGGAGAACGACTGATACAATTCTGTCAGGAACACAATTTTAAGGTTGCGAATACTATGTTTCGCCTCCATCCAAGACGACTTTACACCTGGAAATCGCCACAGGATAATAACAGAAACATTGTTAGAAACCAAATTGATTACATTTTAATAAATAAGCGATATTCCTCCTGCATAAATAAATGTTCTACGTACCCAGGAGCTGATGTACCCTCGGACCATAACCTTCTGCTGTGCAAATTACAGATAAAGCTAACTACCATCCGAAAGAAAAAACCAAAGAAAAGAGTTAACATTCAAAAATTAAACGATCCATCCACTAAACAAATCATGAAAAATCACCTTAATGTAGAACTGCACAATATTGATGGAGAAGACATCGAGAATTTATGGAATAATGTAAAAAACTCCATGAATACCATAACCAGCAATATCCTTGGAACCACAACATCTAAAAGAGAAGACACGTGGATGAAGGACGAAATACGCGCGCTTCGCATAGAAAGGAGCAAGCACAAAAATTCTAACTATGAAAGATATTGGGAAATAAATCAAGAAATAAAAATTGCAACTCGGGCCGCAAAAAATGCGCAACTCAATAAACAGTGCCAGGAAATTGAAAGACTCCAAATCCTACATGACGATTTCAATCTTCACAAAAAATTAAAAGAGGCATCTGGAATTTATTCAAAAAGATCATCTACATTTATTTTTGCTGAGAATAATACAGCCATATACGAAACTGCAGAAAAGAAAAAACACTGGGAAAACTATATTAGAAGTCTCTTTACCGACACTACAAGAACAGAAACTAATAACACAGATAGAGAAACCAATTTTAGAGGAAGACGCATTACCAAAAGTGAACTAGATATGGCCATAAATTCAATGAAAAACAATAAGGCTACCGGGCCGGATGAAGTCCCATCTGAATTATTTAAATTACTAGATGAAAGAAACACACAACTATTGTTGAAATTATACAACCAAATTTATGAAACAGGACAATACCCTCAAGATTGGCTGAAATCTACGTTTATAACGATTCCCAAGAAAAATAATGCGAAGACGTGCGGAGACTATAGATTAATAAGTCTTATGAGCCATGCTTTAAAAATATTCTTAAAGATAATACATAGGCGCATATACCCAATATGCGAATCACATATGGGAAAAACTCAATTTGGTTTCAGGGAAGGCATGGGTACTCGAGAGGCCCTACTTAGTTTGAATGTACTAATACAAAACTGCCGAGATGTGCAAAAGGATGTTTACATATGCTTTATCGACTACGAGAAGGCATTTGACACGGTCAACCATGACAAGTTGATGGAAATTTTGATATCAATTGGATTAGATGAAAGTGACCTTAAATGCATTAGAAACCTGTACTGGCAACAGAGAGCCAACATTCATATAGATGGTGAACTTACCAACGATGTTCCTATTTCAAAAGGCGTAAGACAGGGTTGTATACTATCCCCTCTTCTATTTAATGTATATTCCCAAAAAATTTTTGAGGAGTCAATATGTGGGAAAAATATCGGAATTAGAATAAATAATACATTCATAAACAATATACGTTATGCCGACGACACCACATTACTTGCAAGCAGCCTCGCAGGATTACAAAAGCTAGTAGATGCTCTAGAACATTCTAGTACGTCATATGCCTTAAAGATTAATATAATGAAGACGAAGTATATGATTATAAGTAGAAGAAATATCGAATCCAACATTCCCTTAAGCATTAATGGAACTCAAATAGAAAGAGTCTCCAAATTCAAATACCTCGGAGTGCAAATTAATGACCACTGGGACATATCAAAGGAAATAAAATGCCGAATTGAAATGGCAAGAAACTCTTTTTTTAAATATAGAAAAATACTAACGAGCCATGACATAACCATGGAAACTAAAAAACGATTTGTTAAATGCTACATTTGGTCCGTTTTATTATACTCGGCAGAAACATGGACTCTTAAAGCAGCAGACGAAAGAAGACTGCACTCGTTTGAGGTTTGGATATACCGACGGATCTTAAAGATATCCTGGACAGATCACATCTCAAATAATGAAGTACTGAGACGAATGAACACCGAAAGTCAAATGATCAGATTGATAAAAACGAGAAAAACTGCTTATTTGGGACACCTTATGAGAAATAGCAAATATAATCTCCTCCAAGCAATCATAAGAACCAAAATAGAAGGACGCCGACCAAGAGGGAGACGAGAAATAACATGGATCAAAAACATTCTGGAATGGACAGGACACCAAGATGAAATAAGCCTTTTAAGCGCCGCCAGAAACAGAGAACTAGCTATTATAGAATGAAATTTTTAATTTTATAACATATAACCAAATAACTCTGTAATAATTAACATTGTATGATCGCTAATATCCGAATACGGATTTGCAAATAAAGAAGAAGAAGAAGTGAGGTGAGTGACTGACTGACTGACTGATTCATCAACGCCCAGACGAAACGGCTGAAGCTAGAAACTTGAAATTTTGGGTGTAGGTTGCTGTTGGTGTGTAGGGGTGAGATAAGGCTGGGTTTTTGGAAATTCGACCTAGAAGTGTACGAAAAGTACTAAAAGGTACTAAATATGGTACCCTTGGTATTAGGCAAACGGGAAGAGCGAGAATTCTGAAATTTGGAATGAGGGTAACTGATGGAGAGTTAGAAAGATGTACCAAAGGGTTTTTGGAAATTCGAACTACAAGGGTACGAAAAGTACTAAATGGTACTAAATTTAGTACAATTTGGATTTGGGTGAACGGATAGAGCTGGAATACAAACATTTGCAATGAGGGTCACTGATGAAGAGTAACAATGAAAGGTTTTTGGAAGTTCGAACTATAAGGGTACGAAAAGTACTAAATGGTACTAAATTTAGTACAATTTTGATTTGGGTGAACAGATTGAGCTGGAATACAGACATTTGGAATGAGGGTCACTGATGAAGAGTAACAATGAAAGGTTTTTGTAAATTCGAACTATAGGGGTACGAAAAGTACTAAATGGTACTAAATTTAGTACAATTTGGATTTGGGTGAACGGATAGAGCTGGAATCGTGAAATTTGGAATGAGGATCACTGATGAAGAGTAAAAAAGAAAGGTTTTTGGAAATTCGAACTATAAGTTCATGAATAGTACTAAATTGTACTAAATTTAGTACAATTTGGATTTGGGTGAACGGATAGAGCTGGAATACAAACATTTGGAATGAAGGTCACTGATGAAGTATAACAATGATAGGTTTTTGGAAATTCGAACTATAAGGGTACGAAAAGTACTAAATGGTACTAAATTTAGTACAATTTTGATTTGGGTGAACAGATTGAGCTGGAATACAGACATTTGGAATGAGGGTCACTGATGGAGAGTAACAAAGAAAAGTTTTTAGAAATTCGAACTATAAGTACACGAAAAGTACTAAATGGTACTAAATTTAGTACAATTTGGATTTGGGTGAACGGATAGAGCTGGAATCGTGAAATTTGGAATGAGGATCACTGATGAAGAGTAAAAATGAAAGGTTTTTGGAATTCGAACTATAAGTGTACGAAAAGTAATAAATTGTACTAAATTTAGTACAATTTGGGTTTGGGTGAACGAATTGAGCTGGAATCCTGAAATTTGGAATTAAGGTCACTGATGGAGAGTAGAAAAGAAAGGTTTTTGGAAATTCGAACTATAAGTGCATGAATAGTACTAAATTGTACTAAATTTAGTACAATTTGGATTTGGGTGAACGGATAGAGCTGGAATACAAACATTTGGAACGAGGGTCACTGATGAAGAGTAACAATGAAAGGTTTTTGGAAGTTCGAACTATAAGGGTACGAAAAGTACTAAATGGTACTAAATTTAGTACAATTTTGATTTGGGTGAACAGATTGAGCTGGAATACAGACATTTGGAATGAGGGTCACTGATGAAGAGTAACAATGAAAGGTTTTTGTAAATTCGAACTATAGGGGTACGAAAAGTACTAAATGGTACTAAATTTAGTACAATTTGGATTTGGGTGAACGGATTGAGCTGGAATCCTGAAATTTGTAATGAGGGTCACTGATGGAGAGTAACAAAGAAAAGCTTTTAGAAATTCGAACTATAAGTGCACGAAAAGTACTAAATTGTGCTAAATTTAGTACAATTTGGATTTGGGTGAACGGATAGAGCCGGATTCCTGGAATTTGGAATGAGGATCACTGATGAAGAGTAAAAATTAAAGGTTTTTGGAATTCGAACTATAAGTGTACGAAAAGTAATAAATTGTACTAAATTTAGTACAATTTAAGTTTGGGTGAACGGATAGAGCTGGAATCCTGAAATTTGGAATTAAGGTTACTGATGGAGAGTAAAAAAGAAAGGTTTTGGAAATTCGAATTAAAAGTATACGAAAAGTACTTAATGGTACTAAATATAGTACAATTTGGATTTGGGTGAACGGATAGAGCTGGAATACAAACATTTGCAATGAGGGTCACTGATGAAGAGTAACAATGAAAGGTTTTTGGAAATTCGAACTATAAGGATACGAAAAGTACTAAAGGGTACATTTAATGCAATTTTGAATTGCGTGAACGGATTGAGCTGGAATCCTGAAATTTGAAATTAGGGTCACTGGTGGAGAGTAACAAGGAAAGGTTTTTGGAAATTCGAACTATACATAAGTGCACGAAAAGTTCTTAATGGTACTAAATTTAGTACAATTTGGATTTGGGTGAACGGATAGAGTTGGAATCCTGAAATTTGGAATGGGGGTCACTGATGAACAGTAAGAAAGATGTACCAAAGGTCGAAAAGTCCTGAATGGTAGTGAGCTTAGTATGATTTGGATTTGAAGAGCTGGAATCCTGAAATATGGAATTAAGATTACTGTTGGAATATAGAATTAAGATATAAACGTAGCTTTGGAAAATCGTACTAACGTGCACGAAGCAGTACTAAATGGTACAGAAATCGCTACAATTTCTATTTGCGTGAGTGTTGGAGTGTAGGATTGAGGTAGTTTTGGAAATTCGTACTTATTGAAAAGTGCTAAATGGAACTACATTGGCTATAAATTGGGTTTAGGTGAACGGATAGATATGAAAGTACATTTTGGAAAATCGTGTACGAAAAGTGCTAAATGGTACAAAATTTTGCACCTTTTGGTATTAAAATTCGTACTTATTTATACAAAAAGTACTAAATAGTACTATAATGGGTTTCAGGGGAACAGATAAAGCTGGAAAAGTGAATTGGGGTTTGAATATATGTTAGAAGGGTTAAAACCAGGAGACAAATCTGAAATTTGCAATATGATACGTAGTTTTGGAAATTCGAAATAAAAAATATGGTAGTTGTGTAGGGATGCGATACGGCAGATTTTTTTTTGTAAATTCTGGCTACAATCGAAAAAAATATTGGTAATAAAAATAGGTCTTAGTACAACAGAATCTCCAGCATTCACCATTCCCGTATTAAACATTGATTATATATTCTGTTCCCTTTCCGCATACGAAGTAGCGGGCATTTGCTAGTAAACAATAAATGTAAAAAATATTGTTGTTTACAATTTCATTGCAAGTAAAATTAGTAATGGCGACAAATTGTTCGGTATATCCGTGGTTTTCTATAAACAGTGAGGCAGTAATTAAGCTTTATTTTATCTCTCTATTACATATTAATCATTGATACGGTTTAAGGGAATACTAAACTCGTCTTTATTAACGTATATTCAAAAAATACACAAAACTGTAGTAACAATTCGTTGGAAAATCTACTCGAGGGGGCAAAATTTGTGTTACTTACTACCGTGATCGTTTTCATCAGTTTGTTGTGTATAAGAAAACTAATGAAAATGGCATTAGAAAAAATAGCTTTGTTCGTTATATACGTAGTTGCTTATAACCGTTGTTCCTTATATCCGAATTTATCTGTAAAAATCTTTGTTTTATCTCACTTTTACACATAAATAATTTAAAAAGTTAAAAAATCTTTTAATTCCGCTGTTATTAATTTTTGTCTCAAAAACAGGGCAAATTACCTATAGTGCACTGGGAACAATAAATACCAAATTAAAGCCATTAAAGGCCAAAAATGTACAAAAAAATATAAAAACTTCAAGATACCTGAAATCGGGTAGTACCGTTATATGAGAAATATACCCAATCGTGGACCATTTAGTAAAAAAGTATCAGTCGGCTTTGCCGACAGAGATATACCCTCAGCCTGTGTGGATTGAAATACTTTTTTCCCAACAAAAAAACCGGAAGGAGTGGACCTATAAGCACCACCTTCAAATTTCATCTAATATTCGAAGAAATATTACACTATCCAAAGTGTGGACGAACACAGTATTCGGTTCGAGCTCTCCAGCCACTACATATGGTGCCATAGGGGATTTTTAACAACTTTCGGGCTGTTTTCTCAAGAAGTATGGACTTGCTCCTGAAAAAAAACTTTTACTGCTGTAATTGAGCCAGCGAATGCAAGTTGCTTCAACAAAAATCAAAGTGATTCGAGAGCAGGTCTTAAAGTGAATTTATCCAAAATTGTGTGTGGGAGGTACCCGAAGGAGTGGACAAATATACAGTGGTGTGAAAAATAATAAGGACAGTGACATTCACAACTTTTGGTCGCTCCTAAAATGTGTAAAATGGAAGAATTTGCCATGGAAATTTGTTTTTGAAAATGTACATGTATTGCAATAAGAAATCCCGTTACGATTTTGGTTTCTTTCTGTTTAGTTTTTATACGAAACAAATTTTTTCGTAAAATTCCTGATTTCTGCTGTGAAAAATAATAAGGACAGTTTTTCGTTTTAGTAAAAATAAATTGATATTATTCTTTTGTGATTCTTTCCTGTAAGTAAAAGTTTAAAATGAATTTATTTCTATTTATTAAATGTTAAATCTACCGGTATTTTTAGTTTTTCTTTGCAAATATGGGTAAAAATATGCATTGTTATCACGCTACTCGAGAAATAATTAAATGTTTACATAAAGAAGGAAATTCATACAGAAAAATTACGGAAAAAGCTTAGAATCTTTAAAAACAATGGTGGAGGATGCCGCTAAGTGAACTTCAAAGATAAAAGTCGTAGTAGAAATCCAAAAATTGCACCTGTAATAATAAATGCGTTATTCGATGATTAAAAAAGATCCTTTTACCACATCTTTACAAATAAAAAACTACTTAAATATTAATTTTGATGCATCAACAACTCCTAAAACCCTCTGTGGTGGCCACATTAGAGCTCACAGTGTTAGAAAAGTATTATTTTAATCAACAATTTATACACTTCCTACGTAGTGGTGTAGGGCATAAAAATATTCAGCAAATAATACAGTTTGCTAGAAATCACATCGCTTGGTCTAAGAAAAATTGCATACCATTCTTTGGCCTGATGAAACCAAATATATTTGTTTGTTCCGATAGAGGAGTTTATCAGGGTTGAAGACCTAAAAATCAGTAATATAACCCAAAATATACTCTGAAGGCGGCAAAATATGGCTTAGGTAACAGAATGTTGTGGGGCTCATTTTCTTACTATGCTGTGGGGTCTCAATACAGTATTCAAAGTGTTTTTAAAATCACTAGATTACATTGAAATTTTGAAAAATATAATTATTCCGTATGCTGAAGGGGGTGTGCTTCTCAAATGAGTCTTCAGCAAGGTTAATGACCCAAAAATGACGGCAAAATGAAAAAACGTGTTCCTGGATAGGTAATTTAAGTTGTTAGAATGGCCCATACAATCCCTTGATTTGAACCCGATTGAAAAATGTTGTGGAATGAAGTTAAAAACTCAAGCAGGGGAAAGTGTCCATCAAATTATGACGACCATTGGCAACTTATACAGGTTGCGTAGGACGCGATACCAGTAGAGAAGTGCCAAAATTTGGTCGACTCGATGCCCAGACGATGCGCTTTCGTTTTAGAAAACAAAGGATCTTCTACAAAGTATTAATGACACTGAAACACTTTATCTACCATTATTTAGTAAAAACCTGCATTAATTTCTTTCAAGTTTGGTCCTTATTAAAGGATGTCATGAGTGTCCTTATTATTTTTCACACACCAAACTACGTCAATTCGCATAAAATATAAAATATAAAGAAAATATGGTTACAAGCAATCAAAATATTTGTATAATACTTTTCATAACATTTTAAGAAAACAATAAATTTTATAAACTAATGTAATTTTCACTTTTTTAGTCAGTTTTCAATGTAATCTTGGTTATGGATTGAAGTGTCCTTATTATTTTTCACACCACTGTAGTCCATATTCGAACCTAATCTATGTCTGGTAGATATATAAGGATGTGTAAAGTATGGACCGGGTGACGTAGGGGATGGAAGATACCAAGAAACGGTCCCTCTTTCATCTCAAGTGGACACTAACCTCCCCGTGGTGTCACCTGGGGAACTGCCTTTAACACCCGTTAATAGTAGTGAGCTAACATGTGCCGCGCGTTCACCCATAAGAACTTTAAAAAAAACTTGGGTTTGGGTGAAAAAACGAAAGAAAAGAAAAACAAGCCTCTCTAAAGTTGGCGAACCACGCAAACGTTTTAAGGACCATGATCTTGCGAATCTGCACTCAGAATGTTCGCACTCTTTATAGAGAAGGTGCAGTTTACGCATTTGCAGATGTACTTGAAAAGTACAAGGCCGACATTACTGCCATACAGGAAAGACGATGGAACGAGAAAGGCGTCACAACAACACCTAAAGGAGACGCACTGTATTATAGCTGCCATGACACAAAGCATGAGTTTGGTTGCGGATTTGTAGTTGGTCGGAGGTTTAAACATCTGGTCTCCAGCTTCATCCCAGTGAATGAAAGACTCGCTGCTGTTCGATTAAAAGTAAAATTCTTTAACATCAGCTTTATTTGCGCTCATGCTCCCACTGAAGACAAGGACGAACAGACCAAAGATCTATTTTAAGAGCGCTTAGATGAAACTTAAGACCGTTGCCGGGCCCATGACATTAAAATTATTCTAGGCGATTTTAATGCCAAAATTGGAAAGGAGAATATCTTTGGCCCAACAGTCGATAAATTCAGTATCCACAGTAAAACATCTGACAATGGTATGAGGCTGATAGACTTTGCAGCTGCAAGAAACATGATAGTTAGCAGTACCAGATTTAAGCATCTCGATATTCATTAGGGCAACTGGCTATCACCAGATCAAAGAACAAGAAATCAAATTGATCACGTAGTGATAGATGGAAGACATGCATCAAGCGTGTTGGATGTACGATCGTTCCGAGGTGCAAACATAGACTCGGACCACTACCTTGTTGCAGCAACGGTACGTACCAGATTAAACGTAGCAAACAAAGTGCGAACAAACACAACACGGAAGTTGAACATCGGTAAGCCGCAAACGCAACAGATAGCCGCAGCATATTCCACTCAACTGGCCCAACTGCTTAATCAAAGCGCTCCTCGTCCCGATAACATGTCAGGATAATGGCAAAACATTGCCCACCCCATGCAAACAGCCGCAAAATCAGTACTTGGATACCAGAGACCTCCACCAAGGAATCCATGGTATGACCAGGATTGTCGTGCTGCTACCGAAGAGAAAAATGCGGCATATAGAGCTACATTACAATCAGTAGCAACGCGTAGCGCACGAGAGAGGTACCGGGAGAAAAGAAGAGAGGAGAAACGTATTTTCCGCAGGAAAAAGAGAGAGATGGAAAAGCGGGAGTGTGAACAAATCGAGATGTACAGGAGCCAGAATGAAGTCCGAAAATTCTACCAAAGAGTGAAACATCAAACAGATGGCTTTGGTACAGGCACATCCTACCGTAGAGACCAACAAGGTAATCTGGTAACAGATACAGATAGCGTGCTCAGGATATGGAAGGAACATTTCTCCAATCTGCTGGTATCCAATAGTAGCGAAGACGATGATACCACAGATCCAATCCCAGAAGATGGTATAGAATGTATACCGCCCGGCCAAGATGAGGTAAAAACAGCAAACAACCGGCAGAAGAATAATAAAGCAGCAGGAGCCGATGGCTTACCAGCCGAGCTGTTTAAAACCGGAGGCGACGCGCTGATAAGGTGTATGCATCAGCTAGGAAGAACGCGTACCCGACGATTGGAACCTGAGCATCCTATGTCCCGTCCACAAGAAAGGAGATAAGACTGTATGCTCCAACTATAGGGGCATAAGTCTTCTCCATATTGCCTATAAGATAGTGTCAGGGATATTGTGCGAACGACTAAAGCCAATGGTCAACGAAATAATTGGACCATACCAATGTGACTTTAGACCTGGCAAGTCCACCATTGACCAGATATTTACCCTGCGGCAAATCCTAGAGAAGACCCAAGAGATGCAGATCGACACATATCACCTTTTTGTCGATTATAAAGCGGCATTCGACAGTCCCCTCCGATCAAAGGTATTCCATGCAATGTCTGAGTTTGGTATCCCCGCAAAGCTCATCCGGCTTTGTAAGATGACTTTAACTGATACTAGGTCCTCAGTTAAAATTGGAAAGAACCTCTCCGAAGAATTTTGTACCAAAAGAGGTTTCAGACAAGGAGACAGCCTTTCGTGTGACCTATTCAACATTTTGCTGGAAAGGGTAATACGAGATGCAAATGTCAAAAGAAATGGAACAATTTACACCAATAGCCCCATGTTACTTGCTTATGCTGATGACATAGACATCATGGGACGGTCAGTAAAGGAAGTAACTGATACCTTTAGGAAGGTCGAAGCAGAATCTGCGAAAGTGGGTCTGGCGGTAAACGGTGAGAAGACAAAGTTAATGGTGTCGACGCGTAATGTGTCCATTGAGCTCGGACCAACTGTGGAAGTTGGTTCCTATAATTTTGAGGTAGTAAAAGACTTCGTGTACGTCGGCACCACCGTAAACACAACAAACGACATCAGTTGTAAAATAAAAAGAAGAATTGTATTGGCCAACAGATGCTACTTTGGTTTAAGTAAGCAGTTTAAAAGCAAAGCCACATCCCGTGCTGATGCATGGCCCCGAAGCCTGGGTACTTGCGCAAACAGACATGGCAGTGATTGGTATGCTTGAGAAAAAAATTCTTCGAAAGTTATACGGACCAAAGATTGTCCGAGTAGTTATTTTATTTTTTGTGTAATAATCTTTTTTAATTGGGAATAATACATATATCACATTTCAATTCCCCATAATCGTAATTTACTAATTTTGGAACAATGTCAATTTAAGTGGTATCCACAAATAGACATCATAAACTATTCAGTCAAAACACATTGTCATTTAATGTACTACCCCACAATATTAGTCATACAAACAGATACGAATGTTAGGAATGTGTCAAGTCATGTGTGATATAAATCGTAACAAACTTTGTGATCTAATGAAAATCAAAGTGCTTCTAAAATTTGTTCTACGGTACTTATATGGTGCATGCATAATTAATACGCCAACTACATATAAAGTGGAAACAATTCTAAATAGTTCTCAAAAAATCGAAGTCATACTCGTGATTGAACTGTTTTAAATAGTTGTTGCATGATGTTATTATGCAGAGAATTTTTAACTAAATTATAATAATATCACCTCTTAACGGGGATGCCGATTCTTATTATGTCGGTATATCTATTTATAGAATTGAGATTTTAAATCATTTACCACTACTCCGTATGCATGCCTATTAACTATTACATTCCGTCCAAAATGCGCTAATTTTCGCGTGTGTGTGTGTGTTACCTCTTGACGTATTTGCTGTGTATTCTTCTTGTCTATTTGACATTTATTTCTGTCATATTCTATTCTATGGGAGTAATGCAGCAACAAATTAAATTCAATTGGAATTTTCAAGGCAATGTCACGATCACACCATGGAACAAGTTGAACGATAAATGTAATTTAGAGCTGGAATTCAGCGTTATGGCCCTCACGATATCAAGTAATATGTATAGTGTGTATGTTTGGCCTATTTCTTGTTTTTTTTCTCTTTTTTCTAAAACAATTTCAATTCAATTGACCTAATTGACGACAACAAACAGTGTTATGAGAATTCTTATCAATATTGTATTGAATAAAGGCATTTACAATACACATGTTATATGGACGAACGTATAAGAAAAACAAATTGGAATACGGTTACATTATGAATTAATTAAGTTCAAGATAGGTATAAATACATACATTTCTAAACTGGATAACCTGACTTTTGGAAATTGAAATTTAAAACTGAATTTTGGAAAACCCGTTTACGAAAGAACCAATAAAGTTGCGACGTAGCCGACGATGTAATACCCTACACCCCAACTCCTTTGGATACGCTTTTCAGGTCAACATTTATTTTAGGGAGATATTAAAGTTATTAGCTGGCCCAGATCACTTAAGGCTAACTGATTCAAAATAATTACAATCGCACAATCAAAATCGAGGTATTTTCACAATTTTTTTTTATGGATACTTGTGGTTTTTTTGTGGATACTTGTGGTGACCGCCATACTTCATTAAATCTGCCAAATGCTGAGCGCGCTTTATTTAGTCTATTTTTTATGTCTTCTTCCACATCATCATCTGCCGACATCATACTTCCTAAATAGCAGTAAGACTATACGTATTCCAGCTGCTGATTACGTGGTTACTCGACAAGTGATTTATGCACATTGCTTTTGTTTTTCAACATTTACTTCCAGTCCCGCTAATCTGGGCAGTTGAACGAGTTCATTAATTTTGCTTTACATATCGCCGAATTTATAAGACAAAATACAGATGTCGTCTGCGAAGTTGATGTCTTCTAGGTGGCGATTCAGGTTCCAGATAATTCCCCTTTTTTCGTTGCAAGTTTTAACATTATTGCATTCAAGGTGATTGCAAAAAAAGGGGTGATAGAGGGCAGCCTTGTTTTACTCCTGCGTTCGTCTCAAAGTCCTCGTTTCTTGTACCATTGTGCGAGACGTACAGTTTGGTATTATGATACATTGCCTTTATTATGTTTAAAATCTTTGGCGGAACTTCCTTTTCTTTCAGTGCCGACCATATTGCACAGCGTCGGAGAGAGTCGAAGACCTTTTTAAAATCTACAAACACTAGGTTTTGAGAGGACCGATTGATCAATTATAATACGAAGAGTATTTGTTTGGTCCAAGCAGTACGGTGTGGCCTAAATTCGGCTTGTTCGTCACGTAGTGATTCTTCCACGCATTTGAGTCTGTTATTTATGATCGTGGCTACAATTTTGTATATAGTATTTATGAGAGTGATGCCCCTCCAGTTATTGCAGTCTGTCCGGCCATTTTTCTTATGTAGTTTTACTATTGCTGCGTTTGTCCATTTGCTAGGAAACCGCTCGTTGGACCAAGCTTCATATACGAACGGGTATACTACCTCGGCTGATATCAATGGGTTTGCATGGAGGAGTTCTGGAGGCATACCATCTTCTCCTGGAGCTTTATTTCTCTTTTTAACTAAAGAAAAATTTCTTCCATATTTGGATGTTCTATAGATATTCTCTGGTCTACAATTCCATCTTCTACTCCAGTTGCATTCCTGCACCTGGAATGTTCGCACACTTTATAGAGAAGGTGCAGTTTACGCATTGGCAGATGTACTTGAAAGGTACAAGGCCGACATTACTGCCATATAGGAAATACGATGGAATGGGAAAGGCGTCACAACAACACCTGAAGGTGACGCACTGTATTATAGCTGCCATGATATAAAGCATGAGTTGGTTGCGGATTTGTAGTTGGTCGGAGGTTAAAACACCTGGTCTCCAGCTTCACACCAGTGAATGAAAAACTTGCTACAATTCGAATAAAAGCAAAATTCTTCAACATCAGCTTTATTTGCGCTCATGCTCCCACTGAAGACAAGGACGAACAGGCCAAAGATATATTTTATGAGCGAAACATGACCGTTGTCCTGCTTATGACATTTAAATTATTCTAGGCGATTTTAATGCCAAAATAGGAAAGTAAAATATCTTTGACCCAATAGTCGGAAAATTCAATCTCCACAATGAAACATCTGAGAGAGAGAGAGAGCGAGAGAGAGAGAGAAACGAAACAAAATTTCCCATTAGAGTATGTGCAGATTACTCGCAAAATTTTCGAAAACAAGCGCACGAAAGTGTGCAGAAATTTTTAAACGAAATCTTGCTGACGATCACTTCAATTTCTGAGGGAAATTTTGAGAATTCCGTACATTTTCTGAACAAACTTTGGAAAACCTCTTAAAAGAATCTAATATCAGAGCCCTCGGTAAAAATTGTTTATTGGGAAGTCATAGTATTTAAATTTATAACTTGAGCAAACATCAGCGAATATTAAAATTAGAGTTCATATAAAATTGAGTAATTATAGAATAATAGTACAATATTGAATCCTTTTAACAAAATGAGATAAATTGATTCAAGTTCTGGCTGTTATCTCTATGTAATTTACTAATGAAATAGGTATTATTTAATAAGTGATGAGAGCTAAGGCAAACGTAATGTAAAATGGGTAAGACTAAACAATTTAATTTCGCGTTGCCCTCAGGCCAGTTGACTTCGAGCAATTCATGATTTTAGCTGTTATTATAGGATTAAGTTTGCTTAGCTCATATGTGGAAACTGAAATAAGTACAAAAAAAAATAAAGATTAAAATTGAAAAATGGAACTCCATGGTCTTGCGGTTCGTATGGTTCTTATATGTGATTGTTGCGCTGATTACGGAAATGTATAATTTTCATGGGCGGCGGATCCGGTTCGCCGGATTTAAAACCGGGTTAGACCCGGTTCAACTGAACCAATTACTGCAAAGTGGTTTGAAAGCTTATGGAAATACCTCATGGCGTTGTTTTTTTAACCGGTCCGACTCCTGATGTTCTTACGCGGCTTACCTCTTCACATTTGTAATTTGACACTTACATCACGATATCTTAAGAATAGTGACGCCTATTGAATTTGTAGACAATTTTTAAGCCTCACCAATTAAATTTTGCATTGTCCTCAGGCCAGTTGACTTCGAGCAATTCATGCTTTTACCTGCTATTATGTTTAAATGATAGGATTAAGTTTGCTTAGTTCATATGTGGAAACTGAAATGAGTACAAAAAAATAAAGATTAAAATTGAAAACTGGAACTCCAAGGTCCTGCGGGTCGTATGGTTCTTATATGATATTGTGATTATGTAGCCATCAGATATAAAGATAAATAATGACTACTGTTAGAAATAGGTGGAGAACATTCTAATTTCAAAATAGCTTCCATATTGAATCGATATTTAGGAAAGATTGGTTCCCCCTTTAGCGGGATTTGCTATTAATTGATACGCTTTTGTCGCCTATGGTTTTATCGAAAATTAGACAATTCGGCAGTCTATAAATTATATAATATTTTTTATATATTGTTGTTCTTATTTACAAAATAGTCTGGCTTAATCCCATTGTTGTTGTTTTAATATTTCAAAACAACTAATTTATTAGTGGAGAAAATTTGACATTGTTCGCCAAGGGGTAAGGCAGGGAAGGCTAGAGTTTCTATTCTCGCAACAGAATCGCAAAAGTTTCCTTGTTTCTTGTTTGTGGGTATTCTCCACCGAGGTTATTTTTCAATAATTTCTTCAACAAAAAAGACTGTTTATAACCAAACATCAACCGTCAGCTCGAAGTATAAGTATAAAATTTTTACCACAATGAGGTTCTATATCCTCATACAACGAAATAATAAAGATTCCTTTCGAGTTTTCCGTATTTGAAGAGTAAGGATTCAAATTGAAATGATTTTCAATATTTTCTGTACAATATATTTTGAATAAAAATTAGAAGTTTCAAGTTTTAATTTCATAGCCTGCAACTATATATTTCCAAAAGTAACATTTCATAGAAGGTCACAAACTGCTGACCCGTAGGCTCTGACTCGAAAGCCCTGCCTATGTATTAGCCACCACAACTTAATGGATAGCCCTCAAAAAGTATTCCCAAAGCTTTAGCACCGAAGTGTAAGTTAACAGATTTAGGACAGTCTTTTGTTCCAATCCGTGTAGCTAACTCCCTGCAGTAGTAATCTCGCCCATCTCGAGCATTTCTGAAATACTTTAGTGGCCGGGTGTATAACATAAATGAGAATTATTTGTTGTGCGCGATAATACTGATTACAGTAAAGTTACACTGGAATCGAATTCTCCGTTGTGTTATATGTTATTACACTACGAGTGGTTAGATGATTTGCAGCGGCTGCTTATTGAATAGCTGTTCAGTGCGACTGCTGTGTACGTGATAACGCAACGTGCTCAGTATGACTGCAGAGTATTTAGTCCAGTCAAAATAGACATGCGTATAAGGGGGGAAAAGCAAAAATTCCCACAAAGCTGAATTTTGGTGGAAAGCTAGGGTTTGTCATTAGAAGTAACGCCCTAAAAGTCCTCACCGATCCCATGTGTGCAAACGGAGTTGTTTAGGGCCAAAGGTCATTTTTTGGAGGCCTTATTCAGTTTTTTTGATTTTTCTAAAAACGGTACGACCTATCAGAAATCGACAAAAGCAAAAGTTGTAGGCTTAAACATTGTCTACAAATACAATAGGCGTCACTATTCTTAAGATATCGTGATGGAAGTGTCAAATTACAAATGTGAAGAAGTAAGCCGCCTAAGAACATCATGAGTCGGAACTGTTAAAATAACAACGCCATGTGTGATGTATTTCCATAAGCTTTCAAACGATACCCACTTTGCAGTAATTGGCGCAAGAAACCCTACCTTTTGACCAAAAAATCAAAACAATCGGAGAGTTTTCGTTGGGGTCGTTTCCGTTCGATTACACATTTGGATTAAATGGGTTATTTTTGCATAAAATGACCCTAATTTTTATACCCTCCACCACAGGATGGGGGTATATTAAGTTTGTCACTACGTTTGTAACTACTCGAAATAATCATTGTAGACCCCACAAAGTATATATATTCTTGATCAGCTTGCAATTCTACATCGATATAGCCATGTCCGTCCGTCTGTCCGTCTGTCCGTCTGTGGAAATCACTCTAGCGTCCGAACGGATTGACGTAGGTTGATGAAATTTTGGGAAAATATGTTATATTTACGTAGGACTTTTGGTACTGAAAGTGGGCTATGTAGGTACACGCTTTCGTATAGCCCCCATACAAAATGACGCGTGACGCGTCGTCGTTTTAAGGAATTTTTAAGATATTTGGCCCATTTTACCACCGAATTGGTTGTAATTTGGTACTTTGTGTCTCCAGAGGCCAAAAAATATTTCTACCAAAGTTGGGTTATATAGGTCCACGTTTTGGTATAGCCCCCATATAAGGCCCCATATAAAGTACGCGTCATTTTAATATATTTTGAATGTATTAGACCCATTTGACCACAGAATTGGTTGTAATTTGGTATTTTGTGTCTTCAGAGGCCAGAAAACATTCCTACCAAAGTTGGGTTATATAGGTCCACGTTTTGGTATAGCCCCCTCACAAGGCCCCTTATAAAGTACGCGTCATTTTAATATATTTTGAATGTATTAGACCCACTTAACAGAAGAATCGGTTGTAACTTTGTATTTTGTGTTTCTAGAGGCTAAGAAACATTTCTACCATAAAATGTTTATATAGGTCCACGTGTTGATATAGCCCCCATAATACAATATCTCCCGATTTTCGATATTTTGAACGTTTTAGCCTCATTATCACACCGAGATGGCTGAAATTTGGTATTTAGTCTTCTTTAGGCGTATAAAATTTTCCCCCAGAAATTTGTAGGTATAGGTCCACGCCATCATATAGCCCCCATAGAACGGTACCTTCCGAATTTCGGTATTTTGAAGGTTGTGGCCACATTAATCCACCGAAATGGCTGAAATTTGTGGTGGAGGGTATAAAAAGTTTGGCCCGACCGAACTTAACGCTTTTCTTACTTGTTTTAAAATATAAGTATAATTTTGCTCTTCAAGGAAACATATATTTCATGGGGGGACCCGGTTATTCCGGTTATTTTAGCCGTTTCACCTGCATATGTGCGTATCTCCCTTGTAAGTGCATATAAATAATGTGTTTTTAGAACCGCTATATCTCAAGAATATTCCTTCTAGGAAAAAATTATAAAGACAAAACTTGTAGAGCCTATTTCTGTTTATAATACTTGCTCTAGTCACTTTTTGATTAGACCCACCGTTTTCAAGAAAAAATCCGAAAACCTAAAAAAAATCCCTAAATTTTGACCTTTAACCTTTAACTTTAACGACATTGCTTCTAATGGCAAACCTATCCTCTCCATAAAAATTCAGCTTTGTGGGAATTTTTGCTATTTCAATGTCTATTTTGACTGGACAAATTAGGTTGTAGTCGGTATTTTGTTGTTTCATTATGTATGTACTTGATGACGTCACGTTACAAACTGCGAATAGCATTCTATCCCAGCAAAATAAATTGGAAGTAGTGCAATGTAGACTAGTTCTTTCACTGCATGTTTTTATGCAGTTCAAACGGAGTCGTGAAAACCGCATTTGGATGCAATCCAAAGAATCACATCCATTTGTCACATTTTAACAATATTCGGAGGCAGTTCAACGGAGTCGTGAAAAAGGCACTCCAATTCCTCACAATTTAACAGCATCCGGATGCAGTGCAATCGGAGTCGTGAAAAAGGCACTCCGTTCACTACATTTTATTAGCAGTTGTTAGAGATCCCTACATGTACATAAATCAGTTTGTACATCTATACAGGCAGCGGAATACATTTCCAAAAAGAGATAATCGTGTTAACATTTGCAAACATTTGTTAATACAAACTAAATAATATTTAATTTGTGAACATTTTTCCGGTAACTCACGAGAAGAAAATTTCCCAATGGAGTGCTGTTGGAGTACATGTCGAAATCTTAACTGGTGATGGGAAGACAATATCAAACTCATTTAGCAGATGAAGCAACAGCACTTAAACTTGTATTAAATGAAGAGCGGAGGAAACACACATGTTTGCGATTGAATTCAATAGAGAATTTTCATAATTTGTGTTAATTTAATAAAGTTATTAATATTTTTGTTTTACACATATAATAAATGCATTTTATTTTGTTATTCAAAACACGTGCTCTGGACTGCCTCCTATTCTACCCCAAAGGGTCAGTTAAAATGCAGTGCCAAAGGTTCAGTTAAAATGCAATGCCAAAGGGTCAGTTAAAATGCGGCGCAATGGAGTGCCTCTTTCCGGGGTCACTCCCTTGTAAAAATCATGAGGGAAAATGCATAATTTGATGCACTTCCAAATCACTTGTACATATCATTTAACTGCCTCTTTGGAGGCAAACTTTTCGCTGGGATCTAATACTCCTGTTGTGTGACCATTCTAGAAATATATCTGGTTATTCTGTACATGAGTACTCGGACTCTTCCAGTTCCAGTTCCGAATGTTCATAATCTTCATTCCAAACAATAACATGATGAACACGCTATTAATAATTCCTACCAACTATCGCCGCTAGAGGATCGAGGCAGCTTTTGGGTTAATATATCTTTTTATATACAATAGAATATTTATCTGGTTTCATTATCGAAGGATACAAGAATATTAAAAGATGTCTGCAACCAGTCTTCTTCATATCCAGTGAAGTTGAGACAGATATCTCCAAATTTTGCCCATATGGTCAAATGCTCAGTGTTTTAGACCGGAGTTTTAGAGTTGTCAATTCCACAGTGGTTATTCCGGATATCTGGAAAATGGACCGAGTTATTATAATTTCGAAGCTACCAACGGAGATTCCTACCGTCCGATTTCTTTTGTTTCACCTGTATCAAAGTTTTAGAATCCTTATTGGTCCCATCCCTGAAAGAGCCCTTCCATCTTGCAACCCAACAACATATTTTCACGGGAACGACCAAGATTGGCCTGAATGAGTGGCGGTCGTGACGAACCATTGTGCAGCTCTTGACATATCCAAGGAGTTCGATCATTCACTGCTGAATTTCGACATCATGAATTACACCCCTCCATATTATTACCAATTACCCTAATGAAGGGCAAAAATATGTCGCAATCATATAAAATTAATTCAGTGTTAAACTAGTGGCCAGGGGAAGTGGTGTAGGGTATCACATGGTCGGCCCTGTCCGAATATAGCCCTCTTCTTCTTCTTTATTTACTCATCCGTTATTCGGATATTGGTGATCGTACAATAATATTTCAATGATACATATATGATACCAAGTATATATTTATAATTATTTGTTGTTACACAATGATGTTCAGCTCCCTGTTCTTAGCGGCTTGTAAAAGTGTGTTTTCATCATTATAGCCGGCCCATGTCTGGATATTTTTGAGCCAGGTTGTTTCTTTTCTATCTCTTCCGCGCTTTCCGTCGATTTTTGCCTTAAGGATTGTTTGTAGAATCTTGTATTTATTATTTCTAAGTATGTGTCCAAGGTATGAGACTTTACGCTTTTTTATTGTTGAGATTAGCTGTCGGTTCACATTCATCCTTCTAAGTACTTCGTCATTTGATATTTTTGAAGTCCAGGGTATTTTCAGTACTCGTCGGAATGTCCACATTTCAAAAGCTGCCAATTTTCTTTCATCGGACATGAACAATACAACGCAATATAGCCCTCACTTACTTGTTTTTACATGTATACATAATTTCTATAATTTTACTCTCCATACTTTTCTTGATAACGGTCCAGAAACAGACAGACAATGGGATCCCTCTATATAAACCGCTATGGCTTTGGTATCAGTTCACATTTATGCATGCATCAATTTTCCCCACCATATAATATCCGATCATATGCCAGAAAGTTGTTGGTTTTTTTTTTTTCTTAACAGAACTTTAGATTCTTGCAAACTCCGGACCAAAAGTGGACTATACAAATCTGTCCAAAATTATGTTTTTTTGCGAAGATAATTCCCTAGATGTTCAATAGGCGTATTCAATTTGTTCACAATTGTGACATATAACCAAAAAATAATGGAAGGTATGAAAAGGTGGGTCTAGGACAAATTGCATACAAAAGAAATAAGCTAGCAATATCTTCATATCAAATAGAAAAAAAAATTTATGTTTTGTGATGTCCGAGTCCGAGAGCCGTGTCAAACATAATACAACACCACTTACAGAGAAGTTTACACATTCGTTAAATACTCAGAAATTTTACGCTGATTGGGCCAACTGTCACACAAAAATGTTTACGTTGTTGTTGGACATTCAGCAATTATTTCCACAGTTTTGCCAATGTTACCCAATTTCTACCAATAAATAAAACAAATATAACACTCAATTAAAAAGTTCATTATCATCCTGAAATCAAATGCGAAAGTGAAATTTATACAACTCCTAATAATGACTTAATTTTGTACGGGGATTTTCTACAGCATTGGCGTCGGGTTTTATTACCGATTTAATTACCACAAGCCCTCAAGCTCCAAAACATAAAATTAAAAGTATTTCCGTGGATTTTTGCTTTACTTTCTGCAACAATGACTTGGCTTGATAATAAGTCTCATAACTTTTTTTCGGCGAATGAGTAAACAATTTCGACCATGTCATTTTATTCAACAAATAATTCATTCAGTGCAGATTCGACGATTCTCTGCCATTCACCCACCCAAAAGAAAACAACTATCCATTACCATAACCTGGTACAAACGGAAGAATGAGCTCATACCCAGTATCTCAAGGCGTATCTAATGTAAAAATTCCCACAATAAAAGACACAACACAGCCGCGCAATTATAAAGAAATAAAGAAGAAGGAGAAAACTCCAAAAGAACTTTCTCCACTCTAAAACGAATGGCTGGCTGAATGGTGGTAGGTAGATGGATGGTCTTTGCCACACAAACGGACTCTTGGCGAACAAATAGCTCCGGAAGACAAACACCATTATGTGCATGCGCAGCAAACTTAAACGAGGAATAGATCGATCGCGCGGTACAGCGGAGGAGTTGTCTAGCAAAGATTTGTAGATTTGTTGTGTTGTGATAGTTAAAATGGTTGTGGTGTTTGGTGTTGAATACTTCGAAACAAAGTCTTTCGGTTGTTATTCCCTTTGGCCTTTCTCGTGTTGACGATAATGGGAACTTTTTAATGCCTCCAGCAATTTTATGTCACTTAAAATGAGATATGTGTGATAGATTCATATTAAGAGAATTGGAGAGAGTGAGAGTATGTCATTTGAATACAAAGCCAGTCATCAAAAAAAAGATTAATTAGTTTAGCTGCCAACGGTCGGTCAGTCAGCCATGCAAAAAGTTTGTTACAGATATCCCAAAATAAATAAAAACAAAATAAATCAAACAAAAATAAAGTGGCCAAAGGAAAAAACCCAACAAAGACACATACCCAACATATGGGGTAGTAACAGCAACAAAAACAATAAAACCAGAATTAAAGAAATAGCCTCTTCAAAAAAAAAAGTGAAATGAAAAAGAAAATTTAAATGAAAGCAAAACAGAACTGGATTCTGGGAATGCTGTAGCTGGCCACTGTTTATGGCGTTGTTGGTGATGGGGTAATGCTGACCGATGCTAATACTGACTGACGCACAGAGAGATGTTGATAATGATAGTGAGTTTATGATGATGATGTTTTATTAGCTTTTAACTAACAACTTTGCCCCTTGCGCCAGACAATTTCCATCCTACTCCCATCTACATTCTGCTACAGCCGTAATAGTAGCCAAAATAAAAAAAAATCTCACAACAGTACGGCCATCGATCAAAACAGAAAACACACAGAAATTTAAATACTTAATAAATACTACCAAGTTGCGATAGCAGAACTAAGTACAGTGGTTTGGAGGGGAAAATTATTTGAAATGTTAAATAATATTATAGCCTCAGTGATATTTTTATTTTATTTATTTTATTTGTTTCTCCGTTTGTAACGAATTGAAAAAATCTTTTGCGACCCCACAATGTATATATTCTTGATCGGGATAAAATTCTGAGTCGATATAGCCATGTCCGTCTGTTGTAATCACTCTAGCGTCAGCAAAAATTGAGCTCGAGTGCTAGATTTTTGCACCCGAGTTTCTTTTTTCCATAGGTAGGTCAAGTTCGAAGATTGGCTATATCGGCTCACGTGTTGGTATTGCCCCCTTATAACGGTACCTTCCGATTTTCGGTATTGTGCGGATTTTAACTGCATTTTTGGACCGAACTACCTGTAAATATCCCCCACAAACATTGCCAACATAGGTCCATGATTTCGTATACCAACCATATAAAGGTAGCTCTCTATTTTCGGTATTTTGCGGTTTTTAGCAACATTGTGGGACCGAACTAACTGTTATCTAAGATTTGAGGTTCCAAGTGGTCACAAAATATCTCTACCAAAAATTTTCAGGTTAAGTCCACTTTTTGGTATATTCCCTATATAACGGTGTCTTCCGATTTTCGGTATTTTGCGGATTTTAGGTCCATTTTTGGACCGAACTACCTGTAATTTCACATTTGAGTTTCGCAGTGTTCACAAAACATATCCGCCATAAAAACTGCCAACATTGATCCATGTTTTGGTATAGCCCCCATATAAAGGTACCTCCCGATTTTGGGTATTTTGCGGATTTTAGCTAAAAATTTTGACCGAAGCCCTGTAATTTAACATTTGGGGTTCCCAGTGGTCACAAAATATCTTCACTAAAAACGGTCAACATAGGTCCATGTTTTGGTATAGCCCCCATATAAGGGTACCTTCCGATTTTGGATATTTTTAGGATTTTAGCTAAAATTTTTGACCGAACTATATGTAATTTAAAATTTGAGGTTCCCAGTGGTCTCAAAACAACTTCACCAAAAATCGTCAACATAGTTCGTTTTGGTATGGCCCTGATATAACGCTGCCTTCCGATTTTCGGTATTTTGCGAATTAGCAACATTTGAGACTGAACTACCTGTAATTTCACATTTGACGTTCGCAGTGGTCAAAAAATATCTCCACCAAAAATCGTCAACATAGGTCCATGTTTGGTATAGCCCCCATATAACGGTACCTCCCGATTTTCGGTATTTTGAAGATTTAAACTGCAATTTTTAACCGAACTAACTGTAATTTGAACTTTTAGGTTCCTAGTAGTCACGAAACTTCTTCACTTAAAATCGTCAACATATGTCCATGTTTTGCTATAGCCCCCATATAAGGTCACCTTCCGATTTTCGGTATTTTGAAGATTTTAGCTAAAATTTTTAACCGAACTAGTTGTAAATTGACATTTGAGATTCCCAGTGGTCACAAAAAATCGCCACTAAAAATTTTTAACATAGATCCTTGCTTTGGTATGGCACCCCATATAACAGTACCTCCCGATTTTCGGTATTTTTAGGATTTTAGCTACAATTTTTAACCGAACAAACTGTAAATTAACTTTTGAGGTTCTCAATGGTCACAAAACATCTCCTCCAAAAATTGTCAACATATGTTCATGTTTTGGTATGGCCCCCATATAAACGTTTTTTAGTATTTTGAGGATTTTAGCTACATCTTTGGCCGAACTACCTGCAATTTCACGTCACCATCAAAAATCGTCAAGGCAGGTACATGTTTTTCGCATAGCCCCCACATAACGGTATCTCCCGATTATTGGTACGATCACATAACGTTCTCACTAAAAAATGTCAATATAGTTCCACATTTTCCTATTGGCCACATTTAAAGCACAAGTGCCTTTAGGGTAGCTTGGCTATCTGCATACACATTGACCACTCTATCTGCAAACTCCGTCATTCCCACTAACAGCTCTGAAGCTTTCAGCACTGCAAAGACTTCTGCGACCCGTATTTACCCCTGTTTCTATGAGTGTCTGATGTTTCAGAGTTGGCGAAATGCGGTTAACTTAACCTCATTTATCACTAGCCCTAGCATAGAGCTGGCAAACTATCGATAGTTAGACTATCGTGTTGATTGTTGTCGTAAAACAAAACATACATCAGCCACCAAAACAATTTATGTATTTGGATTATCTGTCATGAAATATTTTAATCATAGTTGCTTCCGAGTCCGATTTATAGTTTTCCAGCTCAAGTAGAGTTCCCTAGGGCCCAACACATACTTCCTGTCAATTAGTTTTCACTTCCAAACTATTTTTATTTCACATTCATCTTCCAAAATTAAACACTTTCATCTACAAACAAAACACACATCGTCACCACTGTGCACCGGATCTGTGCAAGAAATAATAAATAAAAATACAAAAAAAGTGTAAGAAAAAGTCTTTTACAAGCCAACCGGGTTGTGAGTTGATCTCAACGAAATGTTTTAAGTGGCTGTTTGCTGTTGCCGATGGTGCTGATGATGGTGATCGAGATGGTAATGGTGCTGCTGCTCTTACTCTCGGCTATATGGGTAGACCGGCAGATAAACAGACGGACATTATTTCTACAATCTTCGCAGTGACTTCTAATGAAAATCACAAAGCGAGAATCAATTCAGTCTACATTACGGCGATCTATGAAACAAACGCAAAATTCGTGGTCTCGTCCACCGAATAACCTTTAAAACACGAATTGTCATTGTCAAGTTTAGTAGAAACTGCGGTTAACAACGGTGCATTAAAGGACTTTAGTTTGTTGGACCATTGTCGTGTGCGTGCGTGCATCTGTGTAACCGTGTATAAAACGGAAAAAATAACCCACAAAATTTCACAAAGAAAAAAAATTATCAAACAGCTTATCAACAGAGACAGGTGATTAAAACGAGTTACTCCTATCAGTTGTAATGAACTAATCCGGTTAAAGCAAAGTGAAATGACATTGCATTTCTGGTGCATCATCTGAAAGATTTGTTAAAAATGTTGTGTGTGTGTGTGTGACAGTTTTACTAAGTGTTGTATACCCAAATTAAGAGAATTGTCTAGATCTTTTGAAATGAGTACATCAAATTAGCACATCATTGATTGAAAACAAAAAAACTGTTTTGACAAACTTAATGTGTAAACGGTGAACACACATCCATATTCACTTAAAATAAATAACTGCAAGTGCTCAATTGCCAGCTAAAACTACTATGAACGACTCACTGTTCTGTAATGTCCTTTCCAGAGTGACCATTACAAACTTTCAGGGAAACAATTACAATAACATGAGTATGTTGGGAATGATACTACACTATACTACATCATTCTACTCCTTCAGTTTGTCGAGTAAACGATTCGTATTTTATAAACTTTAAACTAAATATAAGAGCGAAGTTTTAAAAAATTACTCTTTGTCCAAAAAAATAAATAAATTGGTTATGAAGGAATAAATAATATAACAAGTAAGCAAAGGTTATAGTCGGACGGGGCCGACCATGTGATACCCTACACCACTTCCCCTGTGCATAAGCTTTTGACTGGTAAAATTCAAAATATTAAAATTGGGATAGCCTAGCGCCTCTGCTCTGAATGTCTTCATTACTACAGGTCAATTTTGTTGAAACGCATTTAAGTGCATCGCCTGTACTACTCAAATAAAACAAGTAAGCAAAGGTTATAGTCGGACGGGGCCGACCATGTGATACCCTACACCACTGTTCCTTGAAATTAGCTTTCAGCAAATCAAAATTCCTTTATGGAACAAATAAGTTTATTGTAAGAATAACTTTTTTTTTTTGGATTCTGCCACCTTATCACATTAAGCTTGGGACCTACAGTATATCACCGAGTCCGAAGGGCGTGTCCTAAGACTCCACTTTAAGAGAAGTTTAATATGGCTGAAATACTCAGAAAATGTCGCCAACATTACTGAGGTGTATTTTGCCACCGTTGAAAGTTTGATGTTACCTCGCCGAGGAATCGAACAGACGACAATGTGTGTACAAGGCTGATGTGAAGTTGAAATATAGCTCCACTCTATGGAATAATATTAGAAACGAAGATACCTAATGATTTTTTTGCTTTGAGCATAAATAATGTCTCCGAAGTCTATTCTTGAAAACTCAAAAAATGTTTTGACACTACCGTGGTGCAATGGTATGCACACCCGCTTTCACCCTGAATGCCTGGCCTAGGAAGGCCACATGAAATTTTAAACGGTGACAAAATACCTCTCAGTAATGATGGTGACATTTTCTGAGTATTTCAGCCATGAAAAACTCCTCTACATGCGGTGTCTTAGGACACGTCGTTTGGACTCGGCGATAAACAGTAGGTCCCTAATCATTGCGCTAGTATTAATCGGGTTGAACTCATTCATATTAGAGAAGCCTCACTTGTCCCTACTGGGATGTTTGTGGAACAATTATGTATATCATTATGTATATCATTATACATTATATTCCAAAATTGCAAAATTGACATTGGTAGTCTCTTCTGATACATCTGCAAATACATATTGTTTGGAAATGCACGCGATTTTGTGATTTTTAGGGTATTTCGAAAATAGTTCATTGTGGATATATATATATATATATATATATATATATATATATATACATATATATATATATATATATATATATATATATATATATATATATATATATATATATATTGTGATATGAAAATATATTTAACCGGTAAAAAACAACTAATAAGGAGTAGAAATTCAAATAATTTCCATGCAAACAAATTTATGGCTATGGCTAGTTCCAGGTAATTTGCAATAATGCTGGGAATTTATCTATCATGGTAGACACAAATTGTAGAATTGGAAGAAAATGTTGTATTCTACACAAAACCTACTATATATTAGGCAGTAGGGCCATTAGTCTGGTCAGTAGTTCATTTTCCATATGTAGACTACTTTGCTGGTACATGCCCTCCAGGAAGTAAAATATGGACCCAATTTTAAATTTTTATATTTTTCATGCAAAAGTAATGGTCCATTTAACCCACTAGATAATATGAGATCATCATCCAAAATTGTAGGCATGTTCTTCAACCTAAACTCTTACATCGTGCAAAATCTCGTGACTATTGTTCTATAACTGCGACCTCTAGCGTGCTTATGATTACACTACAAACAAATAACGGGCTATATTAGGCTGTAATTCTGTTATTTGAGCACGTAAATCAACATAATTGGCATCAATGGAAAGGTCAAGAAATGGCCTTCCAAATTTTATTTACGAGGGCGGAATGTATCTTCCTGGAATACATATATAAGCTGTATATTAAAAATTTTCACCATTTTCACACAAAAAGGTTGTGGTCAGCTTTAAATTAGTACAAAATTTGTCATTTATGGTAACATATCAGAGTTACTGCTAAAGGCGCTAATCTGTCACAATTTTAATATTTTGGAGTTTTTATTTAATGACAAATACCTCTACTTCTATTTGGTGTATTAAAAAATGCTAATCAAGAAGACCAGCAAAGCTTTCAATCAGTACCCAGTAGATGTCGACATCTATATCTAAATATTAATTATAATTAATTATAATTAATTATAATAATTATAATAAATATAGGTGAAAACTTTAGTATCTCCCTAAAAGAAATGTTTACAAGTGAAAAGCTTATGCATAAGGGTAGTGGTAGTCGGCCCCGTCCCGAATATAGCCTTTTCTCACTTGTTTTAGCTTATTTTTTAATTTCTAATGGCCACAGAATAACTAGTTATTCTAGTTGTCGTACTATAAAAACCCATTACTTAGTAAGGATTTTTTTGCTGGGATATAACGGTACCACCAGAATTTATCATACATTTTATAATAATAATAATTGTTCCATACGACTTCTTCAAGGAGACTTCTCTCATATCAATGAATGCACCCCGATTCATATTAGCTCAATGATATGGGACCTACAGTTTATCGCCGAGTCCGAACGGCGTGTCTTAAGAAACCACTTGTAGAGAAGTTTTACATGGCTGGAATACTCAGGAAATGTCGCAAACATTACTGAGTGGTATTTTGACACCGTTGAAAATTGTTCGATGTTGCTTGACCGGGGAGTCGAACGCACGACCTTCAGCGTGCATGGCGGGCGTGCATACCATTCCACCACGGTGGCATGATGAAAATGTGTATCATCGAAATAATGGTTTTACATTCCAAGTATGTTAATACGAAACCCGTTTCAGACTATTTGGGTCGATTTAGATATGTTTTCGTGTGTCTGTCGATCCGTAGTTAGTATCAAATTTGGTTCTCGTAACATTTTGTCCACTGATTCAGATACCTCACCCCAAGTTCTTATTTTTTTTTCTAAAATGGTGCTCACGATATCTCTCTTGCAAAATCTCAAAACTGCAATTTAAGGACTGTTCGAGATTCCTTTGCAAATTTTTTCCAAACGTCCTTTTTACAGTGAAATTATGTTTCCCGTGGGCAAGTCCAGGCTTCTTGATATAACGGTCCAAAAGCTCTAAAAAATCGGCGGTGATCAACTTAAATATCTGATGGGCACGATAGCTATCAAAAAAAAGTGATTAACATTGGTACAACCTCTGTGCACTTAAATCTCCCACAAAACATTGCAAACATTTTTGCAAATTCGCAGTTTAGAGAAATTTCTACAGCAGGTAGTCCTCGTGACTCACATTAAAACACAGTTTAATCGGGGGGTAATTTCAGATTGACTGAGATAATTACTCTAAAGCTGTAGCTCTTAAAGTGAGCCCTCAATTTGGTCCACTCTTTGCACATTGTAATCTTTCTTCTGAACGATTAGAAGATGGACTATCTACCTTTTCCGGTACCTCCCCCGCAAAACTTCAATCATTTAGGCTTAAGAACAGGTTCAGACGTGTTCGAGGAAAATTTGCAAGTTTTATTTCGAATAGTCCTCATAGTACTAATTACAACAGTACTGTTTTGGAAAAACAATTCATATTGGGTTTGCTTATTTGTATTATGTTACAGGCCGACTGATCCTTTTTTATACCATCCACCATAAGATGAGGTGTATATTAAGTTTGTCATTCCGTTTGTAACTACTCGAAATAATCATTGTAGACCCCACACACTATATATTCTTGATCAGCGTGCAATTCTACATCGATATAACCATGTCCGTCCGTCTGTGGAAATCACTCTAGCGTCCGAACGGATTGAAGTAGGTGGATGAAATTTTAGTAGAATATATAACATGTACGTAGGACTTTTGGTATTGAATGCGGGCTATGTAGGTCTACGTTTTGGTACAGCCCCCATACAAACATTGGATTGGATGGTTTATTTTTTCCTAGGTTGTACCATTTTCAAGATATATAAGTTCAATTTGGGAATCGCGATTTATTTGAAAATCCCTCAGGCGATTTTTTTTTGTTTCTTGATAATTCTCATCTATGAGCATTGTAGTTTCAGAATCTGCAAAAACTTCCCAGTTGTAGCACCTTCCATTTAAAATTAGTTAAGGCGAGGCGAGTATTTTTTTAATATTTTTTTTAAGTATTAAAGAAGACTTAAATGGAATAAACTTCATTTTTGTGAAAAAAAAGTCAAAAAGTAAAAAAAAAATTGTTTGTAAAATTTCACAATAAGAGCTATAGAAAACAAGTAAAGCAGTATAAGTCAGAGATATACCCTCAGCATGTGACTGTACAAGAAAAAAAACAATAACATGAGTAGATCTATCACTCATGATCGGAAGAGTGGCCTTACACTGAATAAAAATGAAAAAGTGTTGGACATTTGCGGACGTGATACCGAAATGAATTTTCCGACATAGATCATCTTGGAACCACACCTTTCCATTATCCACGCAACCACTACTTAAATGGGGGTCGGATTTTGTAGAGCTTTTGGACCATTATGTCTTGCTGCATGGACTTGCCCACGAAAAACGTTATATCGCTGTAAGCAGGACCACAAGAAGAACCTTCGGGGAAAAAAATTTAATAAATATTCTCGAACAGGCGTTAAACTTATCGTTAAACAATTTTGAACTTTTGGCGGCGTACCCTAAGTTATTGTCCGATATAGATCGTCTTCAAACATGATATACGTTCGGAAGAAATTTAACGATGTGCAAAGTTTCGGTCAAATTGGATACATAAATAATTTTAATTTTAGAGGTTTAAGGTCATTATCTCCGGACTTGTCCTTGGAAAACAAATTTACCTTCATTATAGGGCACGTGAGGCCAATCTGATACAATAAAATCAAAACGATCTGAGAAATGTCCTTATATTGCACTATTATATTGCATCTGCAGGAGGACACCGATATAGTCCAGTTCGAATATGGCCTGTATCACTATGACAATTCGAATACACGTTCGATTGAACTATTACCACCTTATCGGTACAGGTCAACGTTTTATACAGCCTCCATAGAACGGTGCTCCATATCCAAATCCAGAATATCCAGGTTTATGTCTAGTCGGTATTGCCCAATTTTATGTATTTCGCTCAATTCGGAAAACTGTAAATATTGGTCCATGTTTTGGAAAGAACAAAAATGTCGCCCCATATGAGCTGTTTTGAAGGGAGTATTATTGAGATATATGTACTACTCCTGTAATAAAACGAAATTAAACTAATTGTTCCTATTCACATCAATAGAGTTCATGGTGAAGGGTATAAAAAGATCGTCCCGGCCAAACTTACCGCTTTTCTTACTTGTTTCCATTTCACTTTTGTAACAAAAAAAAAAAAACAAAATTGAGGAAGATTATGGTCTCCCGATTTGAAGTATTTGGTGAATTAGAATTAATTCGGCTCAATTTGGTCTAGGAAAAATTTACCCAAATTATATTGAAATCGTGGTGGTGTATGGTGTTGTTGT
Source organism: Musca autumnalis (assembly GCF_047663935.1). Classification (NCBI taxonomy): domain Eukaryota; kingdom Metazoa; phylum Arthropoda; class Insecta; order Diptera; family Muscidae; genus Musca; species Musca autumnalis. The sequence goes on from NW_027411644.1 coordinate 324,724,805, forward strand.
GAAGGCGGTTTAAATTCTTTGTATCAGCATTCTTATTCAGAATCATAAAAGAATGTGTATTTTATTCAACTAATACAATTAAATGTCATACCCAATGTCTGACATACCATGTAGTCACTGTTTTATGTTTTTTTATTTTTCGCAATGATTTTGTTGAGCAGTGTTATTTTTCAATAGCGTCCAAAACAAATTAATTCTTTTCAAGAAGAAAAGTAGTTTATGTATCGAATATACACTGCCGCTCACTATAATAGAACCACTTACAAATATTTTTTTCAACCTCCATTTTTTCCCGATTTATACAAGATATGAAGCGTTTAAGTTTTATTATATTTTGTTTTATGTGTTTGGAGTATAACACTGTACTACAGTGAAAATGTCCAGGGGTTCTGATGCATAATTTCGGTATTGTGGGAGTCCATGGAAGACGAAAATACCTTTGGTTTCTTTTGGTTACTTCGTTTTTCGATTTTATAGCGGTAAATGTAGTGAAAAACGGGCTTCCCTGGATTTTCAGTTTAAAACGGACATTACTTCTTTTTTCCACAACGGACATTTACTGCTTATTTTTTTATTTAAAAGGTGAAAATCATGTCTTTCGAACAAGCCATAATTTTTAAAAATCGGGTAACAAATGGTTAAGTTATAGTGATTTAAGTGTGACAAAGAAGCATTAAAAAACAGGAAAATGCTTTTCCTCGTGCTCTAGGCTGCGTAAAAGACACCAAACTGCGTAATTGTTTACTTTTAACTCAAACTTGGTTATACAGAAAGATTGTATTATAATATCGATGTATATTCACTCTATATGGAAAATGAAGTACTTTCAGTAACACTATGCAACACTGAAAAAGCAAACAACTTCTGGTATGGATTTTTTGAAAGTACATATTTAGACTACAAAAACCCTAGTAGGGTTTTGTCCTGTCAGATCCAGTTCGGATTTTATTGCCTCATCTAAACCGGGCTAAATCTACACTTTTTTGCATTTATCAGGCCTTTATCTCTGAAACGAATAGGAATTTGGCCTTCCTGTCTTTAGCAATATTGTAGCCCTAAACTAGTAGAACTTATCTTTTGAAAAGACCACATAAGAAAAACTCCATCTAGGGCATCAAAATCTATAAAATACAGATAAATAAAAAGAAATATAAATGCTGAAATTCTAGTCAGTATCGGCTAAACTATTGGGAGTTGAACCAAGTAACATTTTGCAAAAATCTTCCAAATAAAGTTCTCAACAATTCTTCAGATCATTCTGAAACTCTAAAATGCTTATTTCATGTTGTTTCAGCGGTATTTTGCATCATATGATTTACAACACGTATTTCAAACACAGTTCACACCAACAGTTTATTCTCGCATGTCGGATTTCCTTACATTATTGACATTTTTATTAAATCGTCGTTGAAAAATGTACTGAAAACAACGGCATAGATGCATTTTACAACAATGACATGTTCTAAAGAGTTGTGTATTACATTCCAGGGTATATTTTTCCAAAAGAGAATATTCAGAAAAAATTACCGGTTTTGGAGATACGGTGCGAAATGTATAAAAATTGTGGAATTTTTGCATATATTTTAAAATTTGAAGCAATAAATGTAGTTTTTCGAGTTCATTATTTCTGTAAATATTTTATTCTTGTCCTTATCTACAAATTTGCTTCAGAGGTTAGAAGAAAATTCACATTGGTTTCAGAGATATAGCCCCGAATTTCTTTAAAAACTCAATATTTAACCATGTTTAGATGGGGCCATAACATTCGAGCTGGATCTGACGCAACAAAACCCAACTAGGGTTTCTTGTCGTTTGGGTCTGTACATTCAAAAAATCCTCAGTTCGAATTGTTTGCACAAGATCACCTTAAAAATGTTGCACAGTGTAATATTCAATATAAGTATATCCGTCCTGATTAACCCTTTGAACCCCAAATTTTTTTCGTAGAGATAAAATATTTTTCAATAAAAATAACTAACTAAAATAGAAAGCGGGGCATGAGCCAAAAAATATATATATATAAAAATATGTATTCGGGGTTTCTCTGAAAGAGTAAAACACTCTAAAATTTACGACGACACCATATATGAACTGGCTTTTAAATCAAATAATACAGTGAATAACATATTCAGCAAATTAAAAAAAAAAAAGTAAATGACGAAGATAAATCCAACTTAGTTTACCGGTTTAATTGTTTACCGCATTAATTTACTGACAATTGCGCTCAGAGTTACAGAAATTTAGTGAATAAATACAGATATGAAAAACTTTAGTTAAAGAAAGTACTTTGGGCAGAAAACAGCCATTGCTTCCTTTAAGTAAGTTTTGATCATATTGCACTCTATCAATATGTAATAAGTAACACATTATTAATATAGTTCCTTGAAGATGATTGGAGACTCCAATCGAAAAATCGAAATTAATAAAAGTATTTTACTTGAAAAGTCTATAGCCGAACAAGATGCAGAGAAGAGATATTGTAGGGGCAATCATATTCTAAGAACAAACTAGTGTATTTTAAAAATCTGAAAATATATATTCTTGTTTCAATCATATATTTTGTGTCAGGCACCATAATGAGACAAAATATATTGATGCACCAACCATATATATTTTCAGAATTTTTAATTAAACTATTTTCTTCTTAGAATATGATTGCTCCTACAATATTTCTTCTCTGCGTGAATACAGCAACACAAGAAATTATTAGTAGGCAAACTATTGAAAAATACCAAACATATTTTTCATATTTATTATAAATAGTAACCGCAAAAACAAGTCTTCTGCGAAAAAAAAATCTTATCAATTCCTAGTGGTTAGAGAGTTACCAAATGTTGCCTGTGGGCAGCATTGGGCCATTGTGGTTATACAAACTAACAAAGTTTGTTTCTTAAGTCTTTGTATTACCGTTATATTTTTTATTATTCATGATGTGGAAAATCATAAACTGATGAGTTTGTTTAATTCTAGAGGAAAATTTATGGAATGGAAAATTGGTCCTTATCTATCATATATAGTTCACAAATTAGCCAATTTTGACGTATATGGTGGTGTTCATATAATTTGAAATGCTCATATTGACAGTTTTCAGAGAAGAAGCGTTTGAAAAAGATTTCCTATTTTGTATGCAGACTCTCAACCTGATAATGTTGCCCTTCATACAATACATAAAATTATCATCATCGATATTTGAACAGATATCCGCTTGATATCTTACAAATCCGTAATATGTAAAATGTATATTATACCAACAATGTGTCAATCTCCTCTTAATTCAAGTGCAATCTTCGAATAATCATATAAATACAATATTTTTTCACAAGCCCGAATTAGAGCTGGCAAACCATCGATGGAAATATCGATATTATCGATACTTAATTTTTTACGCCAATATCGACGAATAGTTTTTTATATCGATATTATCGGCCATTTTGACATCACTAAAGAAAAGCCATAGAAGCAATAGCCAGAAATTTTTACGCCCTCAGCCTTTAGGCTGACGAGGGCATATACACTTTGATACAACAAAAATGTGCCTCATCGAAATAAAGGTTTTAGACATCAAGTATTTTTGGACGAAATTCGTTTCAGACTATTTGGAGTCGATTTAGCATTTAGAATCCGTCCGTCTGTCAGACTGTCTGGCCGGTGATCACGATAACTCTCGAATGGATCGAGCGATTTCGTAATATTTTGCCCAAACTTAGTTTAAGTTCGAATATGAGCCATATCGGTCCAATTCTTCGAGTACCTACCCCACAAAAGTTCAAATTTTTTCTCTAAAATGGTGTACACTATAACTATCGAAGAGATCAATCGATTTGTTCAAACTTTGCACATCGTATTATTCCTTCCATATATAGATCGGCTTCGAATATGGATTATCACGGCTTACTTAAAAAGGGGTTTTAAAAAAAGGGGTTTTTTTGCGCCAAGTGTTCATACAATATCAAATGTTAGTTGATGGAATAAATGCCCAAGGATGCCTTTATCTCACGATACATAACATGGCGATCTTGCACTATCCGTTCACGCACGGCTTAATTTTTTCTGGCACAACGACCGTTTTTGGACGACCCTCAGGAACTTTGTTTTTTTTTTTTTTTTTTTTTTTTGCAAATGTCGGCCACGATTGAATTCATTAAACCAGTTTTTCACAGTGCTATAGGATGGTCCTTTATTGACATACAAAGATTGAATTTGATCGATGCACTCTTGCCGCGATTATCTACGTGGAAAGTTGTGAAAAATTATCGGACGAAAATGTTCACAAGTAAGTTCCATTTTTCCACTTTTGCAAAGTGATTTTTTCAAGCCACTGTAAACAACACAACACATGGTCGTATGTCAAACTGTCCTGAGCACGCTAAGACTAAAAATTGTCAAACTTTCCAAAAAATGTTCAAATGACGACTGGCGACACTGCGTGTTGCTTAGGCCGCAAACTTTTCTAATTCGCCTCGTATTTCACTGACATGCGAAATGTAAACAAAACACATTTGTCGGCAATTTTGGATTCTAAATAAATAGGAGTAGGAAATCTACGATAGTATCGATTTTATATATATTTTGAAACGGAAATATCGAAAAAATCGAATAGGGCCGATATCGATAGTTTGCCAGCTCTAGCCCGAATGTCCCAATGACCCTTTGTACTTCATTGAATACCACTAACCAGCATTTTCATTTTCCACTAATGTAACCACTTTATTACCACAATGGCCCAATGTTGTCCACAGGCAACTTTCAAATTTCAAAAAAATTTAACTACTGATTGGAACTGCAAATTGTGTGTTTCTTCTTATATTTTATTAGATCAACATCTCAGTAAGTTTTTCAAAAAAATGTTGGCTGCAATTATTCAATTTATTTGACATTTAAGGGCTTTTATAAAATCACTAAACTATTTCATGTCCAAAATTTTACTCAACTACTTATACTTAAACAAGCATATAGCTATTTATTTATAGCTATTTATTTAAAAGTAATTTCTATTTTTTATTCTTCTGAAATCAAGCTATCGACACCCACTTAGTAAATATAAATGTCTCAAACGGTGTGGAAATACGCATACACAAACATGCAAAATTTCCCACAGGCAACATCGGGCCACAAAGGGTTAAGAATACACACGTATACAAGTAAACAATTACATAACTATATAATTATTGTCTTCGCGTTTATTGAATGGAAGAACACCTTCTAAATTGTTTCTGTAGTGATAAAGGTGTTTTTATGGTGTTGGAACGCATTACTAATTATGAAGGGCTTCGCCCTAAATGTGTACGACAAATTACAAACGAGTTCTAAAACAGGCATTTCCAGTAGCGATAAGCATTTTCGGATGCCCGGAGTTGTAATTTCGTCACGTTTCATAAACTTTTGTACACTTCCAGTCATCAAAACTTAATGTTTTGGGAAGAAATGCGGATATCCTGAAGGGGCCGCCATATTCTATAGTGGTAAATATTCTCTAAAATGTATGATTACACTGTGCAACAAAATGGAGGTAAAAGTCTGGGGCACAGAAAATTCCTCTTGAAGAAGAAAGGTCTTCCTTCAATGTCATTTTCGTCATTTATTTTAAGAGCCGCTATAAAAGTACCACAATATGACGTTTTTCAGCTTCGAAATGTTCTGTAAAAATATCGCTCAGAAAATTCTAGTTACGGCTCTCATTGACAACTAATAGATTTTGTCACGTTTTCGTGGTCGTTTTGTGCAGAAAAACACTATATTTTGTTTTTTATATATTCGTTACAGAACATACAAAAACACAAAACACAGTTTTTTCTGAGAAAACAGGGGTAAATGTCAAAAATGACTATGAAACGCGACAAAATTGATTAGTTGTCAATGAGAGCCGTACCTAAAATTTTCTGAGCGACATTTTTGCAGAACATTTCGAAGCTGAAAAACGACATCTTGTAGTACTTTTATAGCGTTACTTAAAATAAAAGACGAAAAAGACATTGAAGGAAGCTAGTTAGATGGTCGAAGTGCTCTAAGAAAATAATCCTCATTCGATTTGACTGAAGACACGACATCTCAAAAATAAGCTAAAACTACAGTGAACAACATATAACGCAAATTTCGGATGCCTTACAGGGTCTCTAGCAAAAACTTCACCACGCCATAAGGCGGAAGTTTGACTCAAGGCGGATCTGTCCTTTGGGATTCTTAATATACTCACCAAGGCTTTCATCTGCAAAAGGAATTATCTCTGCCCCAAAATTTATGTTCACAGTGTTATAAAAGCAATCCTTGCCAAAGCAGGATATACGGGTGTATTCTTAATCAGGACGGATATACTTATATTGAATATTACTAAAAGTAGCGTGAATATACATCGATATTCTAATACAATCTTTCTGTATAACCTAGTTTGAAATTTTTGACTTTATTTTTCTTTCGTTGTATAATTGTTATATGAATCGGATTTAAATACACAAAATATAAAAAAACTACCTTCAACACTTCACATCTTGTATAGATAGGAAAAAAGTGGAGTTTGACAAAAATTTGGTAGGGGGTTCTTTTCAAGTGAGCGGCACTGTATTCATAACTATCTGAAATTATCATATTCTTTAATATAATCGCGTTTACTCGCCTGTCAGTTTGTGGTGTGAATACAAAATTAGCATTCTTCGTCTTGGATAAACAATTGCAATTAACATCGCTGTTATGAATACATTTTTTTCAATTGGTATGAAACTTGCATCAGTTGAACTGGGTGGATCGGTCAACACAAAAATATCTATAGAAGCTTATTGCTGGGCATTGCATTTGCATTTATTTTTTAAACTGGTCGGGTTTCTGTAATAGAAATTAAAAATTATAAATATGTACATAAATATTGATGAGTTACAAATTAAATATGCGTTTAGCAACAAAAACAAAAAATACACTGTAGTTTGTTTATCAACAATTTAATAAATTTATAACGCACACCCCACTGCTTACTTGGGCCCCTTTTCAAAAACTTTTCTCATATATATAATATGATATCACCATTCCTTATAGGCAATGAAATTTCATCCGTTATTCCGTTTATATAATCCCTATGTACTCCAAATCGTCTTCCTTGCAATAATCTAGATAATGTGATTAGCAACAACAAAATCTCTTCATTTCAGATGCCATGTTCTTACGGATCCGTTTGTTACTCTCTTTTCTTATACTCTATGAATTGGCGTGCATTGTAAGGAGTCAAGAATATCTGAAAGATTTACGTCCAAAAGATATTAAATTTCGCGATGATCAACAACTACCACCGGTAGAAATACCCCAACCAATATTCTCCCATCGTACCGCCAGAGCGGAGTTTTTTGATTTTCATGATGATTTGACGGCTGTGGAAAATGATACCCGACCACCAATTTCACCGAGGCCTACCCTTATGGATATTGTTCTAGAATCATCGGCACGTGAAGGACTTAATGCCATGCACGAGTTGTATGGTATTATTGAACCGGATATGTTAAGAAAGGGTGGGTAAGCGGCAATGAAATAAGTTGCTGATTTGGTACAAACAAATGTTTCTATTTTAGGTCATGTTTTGCACGACAATCATCCCGCCGCTTTGCTATCTAGATTCAGTGCCCCGGTTGTGGAGAGCAATAGAAGAGAAATGGCAGCATATGCGACACTGGCAGCAGCCAAGGCATTTCGTAAAAAGTAAGTTACATTATTTTACCAAAAGTCTGGAGTCATTTCGATTGAATATATAACTCCTTCCTTATTTTAAGATTCTGATTACATTTATTATCTACAAGTGGTGTCTTGGACACGCCGTTCGGACTCGGCGATAAACTGTAGGTCCCATATCATTGAGCTTAATATGAAACGTGGTGCACTCATTGATATGAGAGAAGTCTCCCTTGTTCCGCCTGGGATGTTTGTGGAACAATTACTATTAAAACATTCTAATAAGTCTGTACTCTCCTTAAGAGCTCTTTCAATAGGATTTAGTAAAACATGTCATAGCTATACGAGTATGTTATCAATTCCATAAAAATATGCATATGTGAAATAAATGGTCAGTTTATCGACACTATTTTTATGACCAATTTATGTATTAACATATTTTTTTAATTACTCATGGCAACGTCAAATCAAAGGTTCATGCATTGATCCAAATACATACATATGTTTAATAATATGTCAAATATATTATTATCATATCCGGTTGTATATCCATATATTCAACATTCCACACTACATGCATCCATCTATCCGTCCATCTGATAACTTGCTCAAGTTGTTGGCTCTTGAAACAATCGCAAATAAAAGTCAACTTTCACTTTGACATTGAAACTATTGTCGGTTGGTTGGTTGATGGTTTGTAATTTGAATTTTAAGTCTTTGGTTCGCGGTTTCGATTTCTTGTCATGACTTTGGGAGTGGAGTTGGCGACTCAAGTAAAGTCTCAAGTGAAGTTGTTTTTATTATTTGGCAGGCACTACATGTTCCGACCATTAGGAGTTGAATGTACCAACAAAGGCATTATCTGCTCTACACAATCTTGAGGAATTCCAAATGTGTGGTTTTATTACAGTTGTTGTTTTTGTTGATATTGCAAAAACTGTATCCCCGGTATTACTTAGCCAAATGAAGCGAAAGAAACAGAAAATGAAGATGTTGGCGAAATTAAAAAAAATGATTAAAAAATAGCATCGAAGAAAACACGAAACACAACTAAGGAAAAATCATTCGGAAGTGGGTTTTCTAAATTTTAATTATGGGATATTACAAGAGAACTTGATTGGCTTGTATTTATGTTGTTGATAGGGGTGGTAATTAAAGTTTATTTGCAATAAGAAATTATTTCTTCGTTGATCTTTTTTGTACCCTCCATCATAAGATTGAGGATATAATTTTGTTTGTGATTTCGCTCGTAACACATCGAAATATTCATCGGGTATCCTATAAAGTACATATATTCCTAATCAGTATAAAATTCTAAGTCGAAATACGGATGCCCGTCTGTCCATCCGCCCGTCCGTCTTTCTGTTGGAATAAAGATACAGCTCGCAATACTTGAGACGGAGCTTTATAATTTAATACAGAATTTATTATTACTCCTTAGATGTTAGTTATTGAAAATCGGCTATATGGGTCCGCGTTTTGATATAACACCCATAGAACTGTACCGTCCGATTTTCAGTTTTTTGTAGGTTTTAGCTTCATTATCATACCGAATAGTAGATTTCAAATTAAGTCTTTGTTAGGACCATTAATATTCCCAGAAATTTGTTGATATATGTCCGCATTTTGATGTAACCCTCGCAGAACGGTACCTCCCGATTTTCTGAATTTCCAAGGGTTTAGCCTAATTATTATACCGAAATGGCTGAAATGTCGTATTTAGACTGCGCTAAACTTAGAAACCAAATTGACTACATTTTAATAAATAGGCGATATTCCTCCTGCATAAATAAATGTTCTACGTATCCAGGAGCTGATGTTCCCTCGGACCATAATCTTCTGTTAGGGAAATTACAGATAAAGCTAACTACTATACGAAAGAAAACACCAAAGCGAAGAGTTAACATTCAAAAATTAAACGATCCTTCCACTAAACAATCAATGAAATATCACCTTAATGCAGGACTACAAAATATTGATGGAGAAGATGTCGAGACCTTATGGAACAATGTAAAAAATTCCATAAATACTATAACCAGCAATATCCTTGGAACCACAACATCTAAAAGAGAGGACACATGGATGACCGACGAGATACGCGCACTTCGCATAGAAAGGAGCAAACATTAGAATTCAAACTATGAAAGATATTGGGAAATTAATCAAGAAATAAAAGTCGCAGCTCGGGCCGCAAAAAATGCGCAATTAAACAAACAGTGCCAGGAAATTGAAAGACTCCAAATCTTACATGACGATTTCAATCTCCACAAAAAGTTAAAAGAGGCATCTGGAATATATTCAAAAAGATCATCTACATTTATTTTCGATGAGAATAATACAGCCATATATGAAACTGCAGAAAAGAAAAAACACTGGGAAAAATATGTTAGAAGTCTGTTCACAGATACCGTAAGAACCGAACTGCATAGCACATATGGAGAAGCCAATTTTGGGGGAAGACGCATTACAGAAAGCGAATTAGATGTGGCCATAAATTCAATGAAAAACAACAAAGCTACCGGGCCGGATGAAGTCCCATCTGAATTACTTAAATTACTAGATGGAAGAAATACACAACTATTGTTGAAGTTATACAACCAAATTTATGAAACAGGACACAATACCCTCAAGATTGGCTAAAATCTACGTTTATTATGATTCCCAAGAAAAACAATGCGAAGACGTGCGGAGATTATAGATTAATAAGCCTTATGAGTCATGCCCTAAAAATATTTTTAAAGATAATACATAGGTGCATATACCCAATATGTGAAGCACATATGGGGAAAACGCAATTTGGTTTCAAGGAAGGCATGGGAACTCGAGAGGCCCTACTTAGTTTGAATGTACTCATACAAAACTGCCGCGATGTACAAAAAGATGTCTACGTATGTTTTGTCGACTACGAAAAGGCATTCGACACGGTCAACCACCACAAATTAATGGAAATTTTGATTTCAATTGGGTTAGAGGATAGCGACATAAAATGCATCAGAAACCTATACTGGCAACAGACCGCAAACATTCAAGTAGATGGTGAAATTACTGGAAATGTTCCAATTTCAAAAGGTGTAAGGCAGGGGTGCATACTATCGCCCCTTCTGTTTAATCTGTACTCTCAAAAAATATTTGAGGAGTCAATATGTGGGAAAAATATCGGAATAAGAATAAACAACACAATTATAAACAATATTCGTTATGCCGACGACACCACCCTAATTGCAAGCAGCCTCGCAGGACTACAAAAACTAATAGATGCTCTTGAACATGCAAGTACGTCATATGCCTTAAAAATTAATATAAAAAAGACAAAGTTCATGATTATAAGTAGAAGAGGCGTCGAATCCAACACTCTTTTAAACATCAATGGTACTCCAATAGAAAGAGTCTCAACATTCAAATATCTCGGAGTTCAAATTAACGAAAACTGGGATCCATCAATGGAAATAAAATGTCGAATTGAAATGGCAAGAAACTCTTTTTTTAAGTATCGAAAAATATTAACGAGCCATGACATAACCCTGGGAACAAAAAAACGATTTGTTAAATGCTACATATGGTCAGTACTATTATACTCGGCAGAAACATGGACACTAAAAGCAGCAGACGAGAGAAGACTGCACTCGTTTGAGATTTGGATATACCGACGGATCTTAAAGATATCCTGGATAGATCACATTTCAAATAATGAAGTACTGAGGCGAATGAATACCAAAAGTCAAATGATCAGAATGATAAAAACGAGAAAAACTGCTTATTTGGGACATCTTATGAGAAACAGAAAATATAATCTCCTCCAAGCAATCATAAGATCCAAAATAGAAGGACGCCGTCCGAGAGGGAGACGAGAAATAACATGGATCAAAAACATTCAGGAATGGACAGGACACCAAGATGAAACAAGCCTTTTAAGCGCCGCCAGAAATAGAGATCTAGCTATAATTGAATGAAATATTTTTTTTTATTTTATTATACATATGCAATCAAACAACTCTGTAAAAATCAACATTGTATGATCGCTAATATCCGAATACGGATTTGCAAATAAAGAAGAAGAAGAAACTTCCCACAGAAATTTGTTGTTTTTGGTTCACGTTTTGATATAATCCCCATTAGGGCTATAACTTCTTGCACTTTTTTGCAAATATCAAAAATACCACCACATAGCCGTGAAGAGCATGGAAAACTATTATGAAATAAGGCGTCAATTTTTCTCTATCGCGAAAAAAGTTTCCGCACCAAATGCATTGAAGTTCAGTAATGCATTTTTTAATTTTAGCTGTTATGACAACATATTCGCTTTTAATTAAAATTTTTATTTTTTTGTAATCTAATTTAAAATCATTATCAAAGCGTTCTGGACCAATTTGTTCTCAAATCGCGCCATTTCGGAGCATTTTAGGAATTTTTGACACTATTGCAATTTTTGTTTTTTCTTTATAAACTCGCGAATTTTATGTTTATATTTATTGTACCTATTGGGCAAGAGAATATGGTGTCATTTGCAACAAATTCGCGAAAGTTACAGACAGTTTTTAAGGACTTTGCATGTGATAATTGTATTTTTTTCTATGAATATTTATTCAAACAAAGCAAATTTAAAATTATAAGTAGAAAAAATATCAAATTAGTAATTACAGTCGGCGCGGAAACTTTTTTCACCGAATCGATCTTAGAAACGCGTTTTCATTATTAGGACAAAATTCCCCACGTGGTACTGGTGTTGTATTTTTGTAAAAAACATATACGATTCTCACAGGCAAAGTCAACAAAAGCAGCCTGTAACTTTCGCGACTTCGCTGCAAATGACCCCATATTCTTTTGTCCGGTAGGTACAAAAAATATGAACATAAAATTCACGAGTTTATAAAGAAAAAGCAAAAATTGCAATAGTATCAAATGTTCCTAATATGCTCCGAAATGGCGCGATTTGAGAACAAATTGGTCCAGAACGCTTTGATAATGATTTTAAATTAGATTACAAAAAAATAAAAATTTTAATAAAAAGCAAATATGTTGTCATAACAGCTAAAATTAAAATATGCATTACTGAACTTCAATGCATTTGGTGCGGAAACTTTTTTCGCGATAGAGAAAAATTGACGCCGTATTTCATAATAGTTTTCCATGCTCTACACGGCTATGTGGTGGTATTTTTTTGGTTATAGCCCTAATCCCCATAGCTAAGTAATTTCGGAAAAAAAATTTATTCGGAAAATTTTTAATACAGGGCAACGTTTTAGTAGGGACACCGTAGCTGAAGTGTATATCACTTTCATAAACTAAAGGAAACTAATTATTGTCAACATAGGTCCACGTTTTGGTGTAGCCCCCACATAAAGTTACCGTCAGATTTTCGATATTTTAAGGATTAAAGCTACATTTGTTGACCGATCTAACTTCTACAGCAAAAACTGTCAACATATGTTTATGTTTTGGTATAGCCCCCATATAACGGAACTTCCCGATTTTCGTTATTTTAGCTACACGAACTTGCTTATTTGCCATTTTAGGTGACATTTGATTTGCCCGTGGCCACAAAAGTTTTAAATTTTCTAACTTAACTTAGGCATTTGGGGTATCCATGCTCTTAAAATAACTCCACCTAAAATTATGGACAGGAAAGAAACTTATTTTTATACCCTAAGCCTAACAAGGGTATCACTTCGATACAACCAAAAATGTGCCTTATCGAAATAATATTTAGAATTTCTATAGTCGATTAGGCCATGTCCCTCCGTCCCTCCGGTTCGCACGATAACTCTCGAACGGTTCAACCGATTTTGCACTTCGTAATATTTTGCCCAAACTTAGTTTTAGTTCAAAGATGGACCATATCGGTCCACTCCTTCGGGTACCTCACCCACAAAAGTTCAAAATGTTTCTGCATATATAATTCTCAAAGGAAGCAACCGATTTGGCCCAAACATTTGGCCCAAATATTTTGAGGAATTAAGCTACTAGCTATTTTAGCTAACCGAACTTGCTGTTATTTGCCATTTGAGGTGACGTTTGATGTTCCCCGTGGCCACAAAACTTCTCCACCAAATATAATCCCATGATCGATGACATTTTTAAATTTTCTGACTTCACTTAGGTATATGGGGTATACATGGACTTAAAATAAATCCACCTAAAATTATGGACAGGAAAGAAAACTAATTTTTATTTTTATACCCTCAGCCTAACAAGGGTATCACTTTGATACGACCAAAAACATCCCTCATCAAAATAATAATTAGGGTTGATTAAAAAAATGATAACTCTCGAACGGTTCAACCGATTTTGCACTTCGTAATATTTTGCCCAAACTTAGTTTAAGTTCCAAGATGGATCATATCGGTCCACTCCTTCCCCCACAAAAGTTCATGTTTCTGCATATTGGTGTGAACGATGACTGTCGAAAGAAGCAACCGATTTGGTCCAAACATTGCCCATAGTATTATTCCTTTCAGATACAGATTTAGTTCAAATATTGACTGTATCGGCCCACTCCCTCGGTTACCTCCCACACAAAATTTGTAATAGTGAAGATTAAGAACACATCTCTCATCGTTTTGAATTTTTTCTTCAGAAGGTTGTCCTTGCGGCCCGCTTTACAAGAAACTCTGACTCCACCAACTGAAATGACAAATCCGCAAGATTACTCTCACAGGGAGTTTCTGATTGGTCTAAACTTTACTCATCGTATTATTTCATTCTGTCATGTATCAGGTTGGAACATGGACTATATCGGTACCTTCCTTCGGGTACCTCCCACGGAAATTTGGGAAAAGTTAAGTTTTTCCGGGAGTAAGTTCATACTTCCTCTCAACTTGGTTTATTTGATATGGCCCCCCTTGCATTACGGTACCTACAGGTTCCACGTATTTTGAAGCAAGCTCGTGCATCTATTTTTGGTCGGAGGCCGAGGGTATATCTCCGTCGGCACAGCTGACTGAACCTAATGATTTTCAACCTGTTCTACTTAACCCGACTCCGAGTTAGTTGAGTAGCTTTGACAGGGCATTTGAATAGGCATAGTATGTCGAGTAACCTGTACCGCTTGCTGGGTAGATTTGTGGCACGGTATCATCAATTATTTCCCTATAGGAATTAAGATAATGCACCATCCTGAACGCAGTTGAGGTAAAATATTTTGGTTTGTAGTGCCAGCTGACGTTCCTCAGCTGCTATAGATGGGAAATGTACTCTGAGGACCCCATTCCGAGGATAGTTATAGATAGATATATAATATGTGACTGCATCTGTGTGTGTGCTATACAAACCTGCTAGGGACTTCAGGACCTTGTTCCTACATATCAGCTTGTCGCAGATATCAGTGACATGAGCGGGCAATATGAAAATAACGCCGACTGGTATCCCAAGAAGTTTGGAGCAAGGAATTTTGTTGCCATCGACCAGGACATTAAATTTTGTCCTCATCTCCGTATTCCATTTGGTGAACAGAGTGGCCGTAGACTTAGTTTAAGATATTTTCATATTAATCACCTGGATAATTGTGATAAGATCGATCAGATAGGAGTCCAACCTTTTACATCACGGAAGGTACCTGATGCCACGTGATGATCCGCACACGTGATGATCTCAATGCCGACTGGAGGGTGCAGAATAAAGGAGAGAGAGAGGTCGTGCCACCATGGTGCACTGGTATGCACGCCCGCCTTGCACGCTAAAGGTCGTGGGTTCGATTCCCGGGTCAGTCAACATCAAAAATTTTCAACGGGTGGCAAAATACCCCTCAGTAATCTTGACGACATTTCCTGAGTATTTCAGCCATGTAAAAGTTACCATATCATTGAGCTAATATGAATCGGGGTGCACTCATTGATATGAGCTATTTCTGATGCTGCGTAGGAAAAGCTGTCCAGTTGCCGATCATCAGCATAGGTTCCGTAAGCAGCACATCACTACAACAGCACTGCAGACCATCTCCACATATGTATATTGGATAGAACAGCGTTGGTAGCACTCAACATAACCTCAAGAGTTTTTACTACGGGCCATAAAAGCCTATACGATTCACCTTTGCTAACATCCTTACCAAGGAGATACCGTCAGAGACTAATCCATTGTAATAGGCAAGACTCTTTTACTCAGCGGAAATCTACAAATTGTCGGTTAAAATAACTTGCGCACCTCTTCGGATCAGTCAGCGTAACGCTACCAAAGGGACTGCGGTGGAGTATAGTATTCTGATGACAATGACTCACTGGGGACCGTATTTTCGCATCGAAGTTTAACTTTGGTGGATGCGGACTTGACAAACCGAGCAAATTCAAATTGGTTCTGGATTTTTCTCCGACCCGGCAGGAACCAGAAGAATCGGGGCCGATAGTCCAGTATATGCTGCCAACAATTAGCCGAATAGAACAGTACCTGCCAAATTTCGGTATTTTGAAGGTTGTTGCCTAAATATCCCACCCAAATCGCTGGAATTAGGGATTTAATCTTTGTTTTGGTATACAACTTTCCACCTGAAATTTACCTTCCGATGTGTGGTATTTTGAAGCTTGTGATCACAATATCTCACCGAAATAGCTGAAATTTGGTATCTTCGTTAAGTGTGCACAACTTGCCACCAGAAATTTTTCAGTATTTGCTAACGTTTTGATGTAGCCTGTATAGAATGAAACCCCCCGATTTTCGGTATTTTGAAAGTTTTAGCCACATAATTCAACCGGGAGTATTATCAGTAAAGATATCCTATTCCTACAAGGAATAAGTGGAAGATCTTAGTACTTCCATAAACTAAAGAATACTAATTGCTTCTTTTCATTTCAATAACAAGTAAGAACGGCGCGCCGTTAAGTTAGGCCGAGCCGTTTGGTGTTGTGGCTTGGCTAGCTTAAATGATCTTTAGATCATACTCATCTTTCACCCCTTCAGATAAATGACCCAATGAAGGTATAAAGAGGCATAGACAGTTCTCAGTACAGCGTTCTGACAGGCCCATATCTGACGCTGCAAATCACATCAGTGCCACATATCTAATAACAGAGCGATATAATGCATTACATATGGTCAGCACGGTTTCTTCATCTGTTTGATGCTAGATGTAGCATGACCCAACATTCTATAGATTGTGGACCTATATTTGTGCTTTTGGCCACTAAAATACCTTTCTGAGTCACAATGCAGGGGTATTGAAGAGTAGGTTTTATTCACCTGGATAAAATTAC
The DNA here is from genome assembly GCF_047663935.1 of Musca autumnalis. NCBI lineage: Eukaryota > Metazoa > Arthropoda > Insecta > Diptera > Muscidae > Musca > Musca autumnalis. The sequence continues at coordinate 324,741,634 of NW_027411644.1, forward strand.
AGACAATATTTTTTAATCTTTGACCACAATATTCAGTGCGTCGTTTTAAGCTATCGTATTTTACACTCAGTAAACAGCACAGATTTTGAGTGGCAATTCGCAGCTAATGGTCCTTTGAAAATTTTTAATAAATTTGGCCAAAGTCATAATAATAAGGTATGAATTCGTATAAAAGTCATTTTTCTATGTTTATATCATTCCGTCTTTAACAGCTTCGAGTTTGGACAAAAAAAAATCTTCCTAACGAAAATATCAAACAACAAATTTGCTTAAAAAATACATACCATTCTTGACTGACCTTGTACTCATATAAAAAAAAAATCTCTTAACATGGAATAAAGAACAGAACGGAGCAGACGTCTTATTGAAATTCATAGAAGTCGCCAACAACAAAAAATGTCCATCATTCATTCACGGAACAGTGAAATTAAATGTTAATTTCATTTTAGTTTCATTTAGCAGTTCTGCAGTAGTTTTGTTTTTGCTTTGTTTACATCTAGCGAAAGACTGAGGGAAATTTGCAACAGACGGGCGGAAGGACAGGCAGACGAACGTAACAACCGGTAGCCTAAGCAGAACTTTCTCTTGGTAGCAGCAGCATTTGTCAGTGCTGCGCAGTGCTGGTGGCAGGAAAGTAGTTACTACGTTGTGGTTATTGTTGTTGTTGTTGTTAAATTCATAGTGGCAGTTGAAAGCTTTCAATGGCTTGGCTCGACTTTACACTATTATTAAAGTGTTTGAAATGTGGTTGTGTCCAGCCCCCTCCTCAACTTTTGCAGGTTGGAACCATCAGGTATTTCAAGAGTTCAATGAATTTTGAGACGCTTGTAAAACGTGTTTTTGTTACTCTGCAGCTTTGTTTGCGCGTTACGGCGCATTCATTGTTGTGTTTTTGTTATTGTTAGTGTCTTTCTTGATAATAATAATTTTTGGTGCTGCTTTTTCCATTTGTTATAAACAAATTCGTTAACAACAACAGAAATGGTTGGTCTTTTCTATGAAACAATCTGATAAAGTTGCGTAAAATATTGACTATGATGAGTGTAATGATGACAGTGATGATGATGATGGTGGTGGTGGATGGTCATGTGGTCCCATGATTGTTTCCCTTCTGACTGACTCTAATGACCGCAGTTTCGCTGCATTTGACAGTTGTTTATTTGTTAATATTAAATATACAGCAACAACATCAGCAAACAACAACCTGTCTTAACAAACCAAAAACAATAGCTTAACAAATCCAACAACATTTCCAAGTTAATTAATTGTTATTATTATTTTCTTTCAGGGAGGGAGGGTTATTGACCTTTTTCGAAAGCCAATAAAATTCAACTATTTATGTGTCAGTTTAGGCAAGTGGCTGGCTGATGTGTAATGTGAATCATCAAAACGAACTTAAAATATTGAAATATTTTTAGTATGCAAGCTTGTGTATAATAATTCCAATAATAAAAATATGGAATATATTTCAAGGTTTATTTCCATATTCTATTTTCAATGAATATTTAACAACACTACTCCAACAACTACTCCAATTGACACCAAGTTTTTAGGTGACTTCCTCCATTTAATTTCTCCATCAAAGTCCAAGCCTTAGCCTTCCATCACAGGTACGAGGGGAACTAGAAAAGTTTCTGGCCAAACACTCAGTGTCGCCAGGCGTTATTTCATATTTTTGGAACGTTTAACAGTTTTTAGCCTAAGCGTACTCAGGACAGTTTGACATAAGACTATGTGTTGGGTTGTTTACAGTGACTCAAAAAATGGAATTTACTTGAACATTTTCGTCCGATCATTGTTCACAACTTTCGCCGTGGATAATCACCGCAAGAGTGCATCGATCAAATTATGACGATTAATCACCATCTTACAGCACTATGAAAAACTGGTTTTATGAATTTCGTGGCCGACACTCGCCAAAAAAAGCAGTTCGTGAGGGTCGTCCAAAAACGGCCGTTGTGCCAGAAAAAATTAAGGCGTACGTGAACGGATAAAGCATGATCGCCATGTTAAGTACCGTGAGATAGAAGCATCCTCGGGCATTTATTCCACAAACTAACATTTGATACTGCATGATCACTTGGCGACGAAGCTGGGGGTTTTCTCGTTGGATTCCGTGTTCATTGGTGCAAAAGACGTTTATAAGATGGATCCAGGTAACGAATAATGGCACTAGCATATGAGGGCGAAAAATAGCAACACTCGTCAGAATATGCTGTAAAATCGTTCAAAAACCATGTTTTGGAGGTTTCTCAATCAAGTCACTGTAAACAACCCAACACATGCTCGTATGTCAAACTGTCCCGAGTACGCTTAGGCCAAAAACTGTCAAACTTTCCAAAAAATGTAAAATGACTTTCTAGTAACTTTTCCCTAGACCTGAAATAAGTGCATAAGATCCCAGAAAACCAAATGTCGGATGTCCGACAAATCGGAACAATTTCGGAAGCAACATCGTTGAGATTTCATTAGAGATCATTAGAGAAACGTTTGAAATTACAATATTCCAATAAAAAACATAACGAAGAAAAAATGATCAATAAAAAAGAGACGTAGAAAAAAATGTTTTCTTCGATATGCATACCACATTATTCCAAAATCGTTCAGAAATCTTTACGAGATTTTCATACGACATTATTCCGAAATCGTTCAGAAATCTGTACGAAAATTCGGAGGAAAAAATTCGCATTCCGTATTTCCAAAGGATTTTCTTCCGATTTCTGAACGAAATCGATCCGATTTCGCTCCGACATTTCGTTCCGAAATTATGTCAACCACTTTATACACCTTTCGTTAAGATATCGTTACGATTTCGAATCCGACGGCGGATGTAGCGTCCGAGTTTTGTTCCGATTTCGTTACGATGTCGGTACGATTGGTTTGCTGGGATGTTTACATGGAAATTGACAACAGTTGGTGTGTCTGTACTGAGAGTATGTAGGCTGTATTTCTAGTCCAAATTCCGTAACACAATCCAACTTTCATTTGGTGCAGCAAATAAGTGAAATCGGCTGAAAATATATATGGTAGCTATATCCACATCTGAACCGATTTAGATATAATTTCACACATTTACTTAAAGACCGAGATCTGTTACTAATTCCAAATTTCATCGAATATTTATATAACGTGTTTGGAGCAGCAAATACGTCAAATCGGTCGAAAATATATATGGGATCTATATCCAAATCTGAACCGATTTTCACCAAAAGCAATAACATTCTTCCTATGGTTAAAAAAATTATTTTCCCCAATTTTAACCCCAATCGAAAAATTAATGCGAACTGTACGTTGCGAACAGACAGACCTACGAACATGCATAAATCGACTCAGAAAGTGATTCTATGTATATCCCTAAAAGGCACTATGGGTCTATCTTCTTTTCTTATATTATATTGAACCATTATATTGGGCCTATATCAAAGCATGAACCTATATTGACAACTTTGGTGAAGAATTGTTGTGTGAAATACAAACTAAATTACTGTAAGTTCGGTCAAGAAATACAGCTTATATTCTCAAAACACCGTAAATCGGGAGTTACGCTTAAATGGGCCTATACCAAAAAGCTTAACTATATTGAAATTTTTAGTGATAACGTTTTCTGACTACTGGGAATCTCAAATGTCAAATTATGGGTAGTTCCGTCAAACAATGTAGCTAAAATCCTTAACATACTGACAATCGGGAGGTACCGTTATGTGGGGGCTATATCAATATATTGTTACGAATGTAACTGATAGGTTAAGTTAGTTTAGTTTAATTTCCGTTAATTTAAAAATTTGAAGTTAGTTACTTTATTTAAGCAACAACAACTACCATGTAGAACTCTCTTCATCATTCTAGTCGTTACATTACCTTTTGTTATTGTTCTTTTGTTTGTTTTGCCATAATAATGTGATTATCGTTTAGTTCCTACTTCTTGTATTTCGTGTAGTTGTTTGTTGTTGTAATTACGTCATTACTGTGCTTGTCTACTTGTATGTATGTGAGTATGGTTGTTCGCTTAGTGCGAATGTGTGTCTGTGTGTTCGCTGCACAGATTCGAGAGGTTGCCATATGTTCTAGATATTTCTAGACCAAGGAGATTTTGGGTATAAATAGAGTTACGAATGGCAACATTGAGTTGAGTTGTGTTTTAAGCGTTGAACTGAACAGATCGGTTAAAGAAGTGCTGCGTGCTAACTAGAGACAAGCTGTGTGCTAGTAATTAAAGTCGGTTCCGAATAAGTGTAATAAAGTAAATAAAGCATTGTAGAAACGTAATCTAAAACGAACCCTGTTTTATTTGATACAAATCGTATCGGGGAATAAAACAACGTCTACACGGACATTAGTTAAATCTAATTCCGTAACAATATGAACCTATTATGACGATTATTGTTGGGGAAGCACTAATAATCTCAAAAGTCAAATTACAGCTAGTTCGGTTAAAAATCGGGATGTACCATTATAAGGGGGCTTTATCAAAACATGGACCTATCGTCGGTGTCATGCTTAAGTGTTCCATACGCCATTTTTTACATTTTGAGTTACAAATACCTTTCAAAGTTTTCAACTCTGCTCTGTTTGAATTTCTAGTCGGATTTCCTCTATCTCTTATAGTTTTCGAGATATAAAAATGTCATTATGTTCCATATCCACTTTGGACGCAAAAAAATCTGCTTTTTTGTTCCATATCCATAAAGTCTGGTGTATGGAACAAAATAACTTTGAACTTTTTTGTGCCATATCCATACCGTTTGGCGTATGGAACAAAAAAGGAAAAAAACGAATTGTTCCTCTAAAAAAATGATGGCGTTTGGAACAAAAAATTGCCAATTTTGTCAAGTTACGAACAATTTGGCGTATGGAACAAATTGCTTTAAAGGACTAGGTTTAAAAACTGAAGGAGAATAGTGTTTAAATCAAGATATTTTAAAATGTTGTATTGTTATATGAAACAAAAATTAATTTTTTCTTACATTTATCACCTCCCGCTTAATAAAATACATGTAAGATAAGTAAAATGTCAGAAAATGAATTAAAATATAATTCTATTGCCACTACCAATAGTTCAAAGAACAATTATTGATTTTTTTCGAATGAATTAAACGATGAAATAAGACAATAAAAATAATGTAATAAAAATTATATTTTTCGTAAGTGAAGGAGTCCACTCCTTGAATAAATGTAAAGGAAACATATAGCAATGGTCCCTAAAACACTAATTTTTTACTGCAACTGTTTTATTGAAGCCCCCGAATTTTCAGCTCTACAGCAGCACTTCACATAACGGAGGTGGAACACAATTCATCAAAAGCTTGTTTGTTTAAATGTGACAAAAAGTGTTCCATATCACACAAATTGTCAAAAACATGAAAAAAAGATCCTATGGAACAAATCTTCAACCTTTTGCATTTATAAAAATTGGCTATAACATATAGACTATAACAGATATCTGACTAAAGTAAACTTCTAATGTATTCTTTGAGTTTAGTTAAGTAGAATTGAGCTCTTAAAGTATTGGATTTTTGCACCACATCTAGCCTGTATGGACTAAAACATTAACTTGAGTTTTTCTCGAATCAGGCAAATGGCGTATGGAACACTTAAGCATGACACCGACGCTATGTTGACGATTTTTATTGGATAATGTTCGTGACCTCTGAGAACCTCAAATGTCAAACTGCAACTAGTTCGCCTAAAAATTGTAGCTAAAATCCTTAAAATACCGAAAATCGTTAAATACCGTTCTATGGCGGCTATACCAAAATTTGGACCTTTGTTGACGATTTTTAATGGAGAAGTTTCGTGATCATTGATTTGTTAAAAATTTTAAAATCCTCAAACTGTCGAAAATCGGGAGTTACCGTTCTATGGGGGCTATACCAAAATATGAACCTATGTCCATAATTTTTTGAATGTAAGTTTTTTGGTCACTTGGAACCCTAAATGTCAATAATTCGGTCTGAAAATTTGACTAGAAACGTCAAAATACATGAAATTGGGCGGTACCGTTATATGGGGGCTATACCAAAACGTGGACCGATATAACCCATAATCTCCCAAAAATGTCAGCGATCTATCTCCATTTTTGTGGATGCTAGAGTGATTAAAACAGACGGACGGACATGCATAGATCGACTTAGAATTTTACCCTGATCAAGAATACTTTATAGGGTCGCAAATTATTATTTCAATGCGTTACAAACGAAAAAACAAACTTTATATACCCTCCATACTATGGTGGAGTGTTTAAAAAGATCACGCACAAACCACGTGTAATTGATAAACTGATATGATAAATTTAGTGAGGAACAAAAGGTTATGCAATTTTACTCATGTCGTGTGGCTCCAAAGCTTATTTTCGGTTATATGTATATCTGCTAATAGTGAATTCCAAATTGTGTCAAAAAAGCTCATATAGAAAAATTTTCAAATGGCTTTGTGCGCTAGTTTTTATTTATAGAATCATCTTATGATTTTATCTAATAGTAGGTAAAAACTGATCAAAATATGATACAGGTATACGAGGTTTTAAAAAACGTCATAACCCTAATGCACGCCCGCTTTTCAGGTGGCATGCCAGGCAACATCACATTTAAAAAGGGGACGAAAATACCCCCAGCGTAATGTTGGTGACATTTTCTGTGTATTTAAGCCATTAAAAATACCTTGCAAATGGTGTCTTAAGACACGCCGTTAGGACCCATTGGCATGAGAAAAGTCCCATTTGTCCCTTCTGGAAAGTTTGTGTAACAATTATTATTATATATTATACGGATGTTATATATGAATGCAGTGTGTGATGCAGTTTGTAGGGAATAGTGTGAGGATTATTAGAAAATTAGCAACTTCAATTGGTCTTTGTCACAAATCTAACGGGCGATTACTTTAACCCCGGTAATTATTGTCGTCTGGCTGTTGTTGTATCAATGCAATGTTGTGTCCAGATTCAGATTCTGCAACCTGGACTGGCTGTGTCCTGACAATCAAACAAATGCAGAGTTTCGCACGGTCCCAATCCACATACATGCAGGACATATGTTGCGTAACATACCAACAATTTGGACCCAATATGAATGGGTAGATGGGGTGTTCGACATTCACTCTGTACCTTTTTAGTACCTGCGCAACAGCATCAATATGAATACAATTCAAACTTGATAGGCTTGTTAATCTAGAGGTTATCGCTTGTACCTTTGAGTCTCTCTCTCATTATGAAGTTCTCTCCTGACGTGCCTGGGAACGGTAAGCCTGTACACTAGATCGTGGCAGGGATGCTCATGGAGTTAATATCCAAGCAGGCACTGCATCGACAACGTCTTGTTGTGTTGATGTACTGTACTGTACTGTACAAATTTGTTTCTTCCTGAAGATTGTGCACTTGTGTCCTGTTGTTATCCTCAGTGCGACATTCTGGCAGGTTCAATACTCTTCCACAGCGTCGCCATTTGTTACCAAATTGTGAACATTGGTGAACAATGTGACAGTGAATTTAACGGCGGATATTTTCAAATTTTTCAAATGGAATAACTGAACTGATTTAGCTATATGTCATAGACGATAGGACCAGATGCCAAGATCATCCGCACACATAACGATGTCTATGGCGTCTTTAGGGTGTGTAAAGCCCTGTTTCCCTCTACGGGTCTCTGACTTCGCATTTCTGGATTCTCAAAACGAATGACTCCCACAGCTATAGTTAATTATCCAACGTTTCAACCACGGCTGGAGGGAAGTCTTAATATCCAACCAGGTACTGCATCGACAACGCCTTGTTGTGTTAATATACCGGTAAAATTTTCGTGAAGATTGTGCACTGATGTCCTATGGACCGTTGAGCTGTTCTGGGGCAGGTTGGCATGGTTGATGGTATCGAAAGCCTTCGATAGGTCAAGAGCCACCATAGCTGATCGGTGGCGTGGCCTGTTCTGGTTCAGTCCTCGATTGATATGAGAAGATATGACGTGTAATGATATTGTGGTGCTGTGCATTTTCCGGAATTAACGATGATGATTGGCAACTGGGAAAGTGCTTCTCATACAGGGGAGGAAAAGTGTCTATAAAATTTCGGCCTGTACGATTCGCCTGTATGATTCGTCTCTGTTATTAACCTTGTCTGAATTCAGCAGCCATCTTTCTAGGCTTCTGGTACAATGTGGGTGGATAACGATAGATTGAGGGCATTTCTTAAATACTCAACTCCGGGTTCAGTTCCTTAAGCATTACCATTGAGATTCCGCGTAAGAGCAATGCTTTGGATGGCTTTGGATGATTTCGCGTTTCAATTGTGGTGGTACCTGCTCTTATACGGCGTAGCACGCTCCTCTTCGACCTATTATTCTCGGGGTGCTCTATAAATTCCATGAACCTCCTCGGATCTCTCACCGTCACGGCGTTGAAAGTGACAACCGTTCTATTATTCGTCTTTCCGGGAATCGAGAGTGATTTAACCCACAATTTACTTAATCCTGTAACAATGTATCTTTGCTTCAGCTGGTCTAGACACTTATACTTTCCGCATATACATTCTTGCTAGTCTGTTGACTTCACTTCAGTTGCTAATTCTGTCACCTCTGCTGGGAAGTTTGGTCTGATTTCGTGTATTGCACCAGCAGGTATGTTTGGAGCGGCTGATGATGTGATTATGTCCCGGGAAATTCTCTCAGCTTCCCGAGAATGCGGTGATTAGTAAATTCTCTGAACCCTTGCCAATCAGCTTAACCATGGTACATAAAATTAAGACGATAATAGCGTATTGAGTCGTGTGGTCTGTTAAAGGAGACGATTAACGGAATATGATCTGAGTCAAGGGAAATAACGGGTTGCTACGACACGACATTTATCAGACCGGGTGCCACAATGATAATGTCAGGTGACTGTTTCAATATCCTTTTATGCTAGTAGGAGCGTCTTCGTGCACCGAACAAAATGTAGAGCTATTATTTTACTCTACCAGCGCTGTTCCTTTCTGAGCATAGTCTGGGACGGAATGTCAAAGCTCATGCTGAGCATTGAAGTCCCCTTACACCAATCGGTTATTGCCCTCCAAAAGTGAACTAATATCGGGCTATAACGTATACTAGATCGGCTCCTACCCCCTATTTTTTTCCATTTGATCCAAAAACCTTATATATGAAATTGTATGGCGATCGGTTAAGGTTGCCAAAGGTGATTTTCACGAAAATTCTCTAAAATCCGTATTTATGGTCCAATCGATGAACATTTTCATTGCTGTGGCTAAAAAACGAATCCTACAAAAAATTGTGAAAGTAGGATTGGATTTTGGACTTAAAAACAAAAATTTATCATTTTTTGGGCCGCCCACACACTTGGCTGCGGCCCAAAATCTCAAAACGGAATAGGTATGGTCTGGACTGATGTATAAAGAAGACAAGTCCTTCTCCTCGTCTTGCACGATCCTTTTGACAGGTGACTTTGTTTTCTGTCGTTCCTCCGACACGTAAAGTCAAGCTGGGAGATGATCTAATGCAGCAAGCAGCAACATAACTGCTATTGCAGAAATCCTGGAGCGGGCTAAGCCCACAGCAACCTCGGAAATGGACTCATTCCCTGTATCAATTTCATATCACCGAAGTTGACAAATGATGGATGCGGTAAACGGAACAAATTCATGGACTGAGATTATTCTTCATCCCGATATGCACCAAAAGAACTCAGAGCAGGTATTTCGTGATATATTGCCGCTCCCATGGTGAACAAATTAGACCAACCCAAACACATATTTGTGGAGGTGAAAGCCCCTGGTGCGTAGACCCGGCCGCCGTGGGATTGTCTCGTATGGTAGATTGTTGCTGTTGTAGCAGAACATGTATAAGCTGAGTTGGCACGTGCTGGCCGAAACTTTCTGGGTTTCGGGTCAATCCGATATATACTAGAGTTGTGCCAAAAGAACTATATGGAACTATCTAGTTCACTTCGCAGTTCCAATGGTCCACATTTTTTCTATGAACAAACTGCGTATACTTACTATCACACGTTACATTTTATGATGTTACTCATACGTTTTGGAACTACTAGGAACTAGATTACCCAACCCTAATGTTTACAACCCGCTGCCATGATTGCCGTCTGGTTGGATCGTTGGTCAGCCTGATCGGAGCAGCACTAAGATGGTTCTGGTTCTCCAAGGTTGGGATCGTTTGACTTCTGTAGCCGCTGCTTTGGCAGTTAAGGACACGATTTGATTCATGCATGTTTACAGCTTGCAGAACTGTATGAGTATGAACACGTATAAGCCATACAACCAGTGGTAATCGGCCGATATCCGATGTGTTATGGGATGGATCCTGAACCACTACTCGTATATGAATATATGATGGTTGGGATGAGTGGGAACATATCATTCCAGCAGGAACTGCTGAGTAAGCAACACATTATGCTGCTGGACTGAAAATATATATATGATGCAGATGAGCCACACTCGTCACCTGGACACATCCGTAACAATTAAAATGTACAAATAAGTTTTCTTATAATCTTCATGGTCGCCATATAGAAACATAAAAACGTTTGCTGGGTTACATTTAAAGGTTTCGATCAAAGGTTGTTTGGTTGGGGTCTCATAACAAATTACATACCAAAAAGACAAGGTAGAAATGTATATTGTATACAAACAGACAAACATCATGATGATGATGATCATGATGTTAATCACAGCTACCACAATAACAACAATGCCACCACAATAAAGATGAAATAGGCGATAACGATGATGAAAGTAAAACTTTTTTGAGCGTAATTAATTTTTGCAAACATGCTTTTGTTGTCATTTTTCAACTTCTCCACAGCAATACTAACAACACAAGAATGTCTGCCAGACAACTACAATGATTAAAAATTACTCATTCGCCCAATGCGCTCTCGCGCACATGCATGTCGAATGTTTGCAACGATAGTCCAGAGAAGTTTGGACTGTAAATGTATTCACCAAAGAAATAAGCAAAATAAAACAACAACAATACTAACACATATTCACAAAATCATAATTGTTGTTGATGGCTTACCTGGCCTTTTTGTTATTGTTGGTAGTTGTTGTTGTTGTTTTTGGCGTTGTTGCTTATTACTGTCGATTGTTATTATTAAAAAAATTGATCATTCATAATTGGTTACATCAACCCAAACTTACTTTCGATTTCTTGATTTAAAAGATCGGCATGTGCAAATGCTTGACTGGCAAATATGAATGAATGGGTGGGGGATGCCAGGGTGTGTGTTGCTCCGCTTAAAACTAAATTTGTATACAAATAAAATACCTATTTAGTTTTGCTTCTTTTCCAATTCAATGGGTTATTAGTGAGTCAGTGTTGGTGTGCCCGTGCACCAGTGGCTATCGATGTGTGTATGTGTGTGAATGTATGTCTGGAATGGATTATTGCCGTTTTTTTTAAGTGTGGAATGATGGTTCAATGACCGCTCTGTTGGTCGGGGACTACGTTTTAATCGCTGGCCTTCCCTGCTCGCCCCACCACCGCCCCCTGCTGCCATATCGTTCACATTGCACTGCGCGTGTTTAAACACTTGTTTGTGTGCGTGCCTATGTGTTTTGTGTACGTGATTTTCCTATCTTTCCTCGTTGTATTTGGTATTGCAGCACTGCCCATCGAGAGATACCCAGCCAGCCAGCCAGACGTTATGACCATATTACGATGCCACCACTATCAATAAATAAATGGCTCATTTAAAATAGTTTTTGTAGTAGGTTTAGGAATGTTGCTTACAAGTCAATACAATAATTTGACCAAATTCCATTTTATTGTAATTTTAAAATTACTTTCTTTGAATGGTCTTATTGAAAACACCAGTTGGGTATTGTTAGCTTGTTAACGGCAATTATTAGGAGCATTTACAATTTAACGGTTTTTTTCTGTATTACTTAGAAAAAATTACGAAGTTTTTGAACAATTTTCACACATACAAACTATTTCTGCTTTTATTGGAGCTTTGGTGGAAGTTCGTGCATTTGACATGGTATTTCGTTTTTCTTAATATCCCGGGGTTGTGCTTATAACACTGACCCGGCATTTAAAGGAATCGAATAATTTTATTTGATTTTAACCTGTATTCCAATATTGTGCAGATATTTCCATATCGGATTTAGCCATGTCCGTCCGTCTGTCTGTCTGGCTGGCTGGAGCGCACGATAACTCTCGAACGGATCAACCGATTCGGTCCACAATTTGGCTTTCGTAATATTTTGTCCAAACTTAGTTTAAGTTCGAAGATGGGTTATATCGGTCCACTCCTTCCGGTACCTCACCCACAAAAGTTCGGAAATGTTACGAAAATTTGTGCGCACGATAACTCTTGAAGGAAGTAATCGATTTGGTCCATACTTTGCACATCGTGAAATTTCTACCAGACTTAGATGAGGTTTCAATATGGACTCAATCGGTCCACTCCTTCGGGTACCTCCCACACACAATTTCGGAAAAGTTCAGTTTAGGACCTATTCAGGAATCGCCTTGATTTTTGTAACAGCAACTTTTATTTACTGCCCCTCATATAACAGTATAAGTTTCATCAGGGGCATGTCCATACTTCCTGAGAAAATAGCTTGAAAGTTACAAAAAAAGCCCTATGATAACGTGTGTAGTGGTTGGAGCGCAAGATAACTCTCGAACGGATCTGCCGATTCGGTCCACAATTTGGTCTTCGTAATATTTTGTGCAAACTTAGTTTAAGTTCGAAGATAAGCCATATCGGCCCACTCCTTTAGGTGCCTCCCCCAAATAAGTTCAAACATGTTCTGAAAAATTGTGCGCACAATAAATTTTGAAAGGAGTGATCGATTTGGACCATACTTTACACATCATAATATATCTACCACATGTATGTCAGGTTTGAATATGGACTATATTTGTTCACTCCCTCGGATACCTCCCACACAAAATTTCGGATAAGTTCACTTTAAGACCTGCTCTCGAATCACTTTGATTTCTGTTGAAGCAACTTACATTCGCTGCCTCAATTACGACGGCAACCGTTTTTTCTGGGACGTGTTCATACTTCTTGAGAAAGGTGTAAAACCCCCTATAGCACCACATGTAGTCGCTGAAGAGCACTATAACTCTCGAACTGATCAACCGATTTGGTACAAAATTTGGACTTCGTTATTTGTTGTCCAAACTTAGTTTCAGTTCGAAGATGGGCAACAACTTCCGGTACTTCCCTCCAATATTTAAAAAAATGTCACTAATATGGTATGCACGGTGTCTCTTGAACAGGGCAACCAATATGGTCCAAACTTTGGATCTCCTTATATTTTGTCCAAATTTAGTTTCGTTAAAATGGCCGGTAATGATCTCCTCCATAGGGTACCACCCCCACAAAAGATCAATATTTGTGTCTAAGTGCAGTTTAGGGTATATCAAAAAGATATGACTCTAAAATAAGACCCACTTCCAAAATGGACTATGTCGGTCCATTACCTCCGCAGCACTTTTGAACTTTAATCCTAATCCATATTTTTGTCCAAAAAGTGTCACACAATTCTGAAAAGACCCTAATACATTCGATCTGTCCATAGATGAAATTTTCAATTTACATAGGCTGAGGATATATCTCTTTCGGCAAACCCGACAGCTTGTTTTTTATTTATTTATTTTTTCGTACTGTTTTTAATAGGCTCCCAGTCGTGATAGGATTAAGCAAATAAATCATCCCCATTAAAATGGCCTAATGTAAATATGAAATTAATGAGACTGTATGATACACATAAAATCTGTTAAGTCCAAAACTTGTTTGTTCCCTCTGTAGGCTTCTTTATATACGGTTGATAAATATACGACCGATCGAAATCAAATATATAATATTTGTATCGAGTTTATGAGTGTTATTCCTGCCAGTTTTTACATTAACTAAGTTCACATTTCTGGAATCCAAGATTTAGCTGGGTATACTTAGAGCTGGGGTATACCTCAACATTTCTGATGAAATGCTATCATTATACCCTACACCTCCATATGGGGAGGGTATTATAAGTTGGTTTTGGCCAAAAAGTTTGTAACGTACCGAAATAATGGTCGTAAACCCATACTTATATATATATATATATATATATATATATATATATATATATACATATATATATATATATATATATATATATATATATATATATATATATATATATATATATATATATATATGAATGTCCCGACGAGCTGAGTCGATCTGGCTATGTCTGTCCATCTAAACCATGTAATCACGCTACAGGTCGCAATGTTGATCGGAATGTCACCAAATTTTGGGTGTTGATAAGGGTCCCGAAGGGGAAGAAGCCTATTGATTTTGGTGATGGTCGCATAATATTCAGGGGTCGGAATGGGCTAAAAACTTATTTGGAGAAAAAGTCAACGTTTTATTTCAAAGCGAATATCTCCGCATCTATAAGGGGTATATCAAAAGCAAAACCTGCTAATGAAGTAGAAAATGTCACCTTTGTAAAGATGAAACGTAGGTGCTCAAACAACGAAGATATCGCAATAGCCGCTAATAGATCCCAACTTTTCAGTTTTGCGATTTTAATAATAATGACGAATATCACAGCTTTGGTTGGGGAGCTTCCAAAAGCAAAGTCTGACTATAAAAGTAGAATATCCCACCTTTACAATGATGCAAAGTAGGTTGGCGTAGGTGGCCAAATAACGGAGATATAGCAATAGTCTGTAATACATCCCATTTTTCAATTTTTTTTCGAAATCGCGCTACAGATCTCAATTTTGATCGGATCGTTACGAAATTTTGGGAGTTAATGGGGGTACCACAGAGGAAGAAGCCTATTCATTTTGATGATGGTCGGATAATATTCAGGGGTCGGAATGGGCAAAAACTTATTTGGAGAAAAAGTCAACGTTTTATTTCAAAGCCAATATCTCTGTTTCATTAAGAGGTATATCAAAAGCAAAACCTGACAACACGCAGAGAAAAAATATTGTTGGAACAATCATATTCTAAGAACAAAATAGTGTATTTTAAAATTCTTAAAATATGTATTATTGGCCCAACAATATATTTTGTGTCATCATGTTTCCTAATAAAAAATATACGGTTGAAACAACAATATATATTTTCAGATTTTTAAAATACACTATTTTGTTCTTAGAATATGATTGTTCCAACAATATATCTTCTCTGTGTGAAGGAAAGTAAAAAATATCACCTTTACAACGATGTGAAGTAGGCTGTCGTATGTGGTCAAACAACAGATATATCGAAATAGTCGGTAACACTGTGCAACACGAAAATTATTAACCATATTCTGACACTGCAGCGTGATAGAAGACCAAAAAAGAGAGGACACGTGTCTCGCCGTTTTTTCGTATCTCATCAACTTTCGCGGTTATAGGCCTCCAAATGTTTGAGTCTTTGATGTAAAAAGGGTCATTTAGTCAGGACTATATCTTCCAAACCGTTAGGAAATTTGAATTCATCTAAGAGGCAAAGTTGTAGCTCTTGTCTTAAAGAACAAAAATTGTGAACACATATAATCCATTAAACTTCATCTGAAAGGTCAAAATCGCCATAGTAAAATGTCTTTTAAATTTTTTCTCAATTTTGCTATACAGCTATCAAACCGATCAAATTTGAAGCAAACAATCAACGACAAAAACATACCTCAGATCTCAATAAACATCTTTCTAGAATATAGGAACTCTGTAGAAACGGATCTTAATGGTCAAAATAGCAAAACAATTTTGATTTTTATCCTCTTTTCTCGGCTTCTGCTCCATAGATACTAAACCCTTCAAAATTCATGAAAACAATCAACCACAATATTGTAGGAAAGGCATCAATAAACAACTTTCTGGAACAGACGAAATGTCTATGAACAGTTCTTAATGGTAAAAATAGCAAAAATCTTTTGAAAATATCCAATTTTTACACTTTTTCTCCGACACTGGTCCAAAGATACGCAACCGCCTAAAAATTAAGTATACAGTCAACCACAAAAATGTACCTAAGATTTCAATAAACAACTTTTTAAAACACACAGTGTAATGCATCCCATTTTCCGATTTTTTTTTTGTAATCAAGCTACAGGTCGCAATTTTGATCGGATCGTCACGAATTTTTTTGGGATAAGGTGAAGCCTATTAAGTTTGGTGATGGAGAAAAGTTTATGTGGAGAAAAGTCAACGTTTTTTGGGGGGGTTGATGAGGGCCCCACAGAGGAAGAAGCCTATTGATTTTGGTGATAGTCGGATAATATTTAGGGGTCGAAATGGGGAAAAACTCATGTAGGGACAAATTCAAAGTTTTATTCTTGGTGAATATATCGGTTTCTAGTAGGGGTATTCCAACGGCAAAGTCTGTCAATGGAAGAATAAAATATTACGTTTGCATTGGTGTAAAGTAGGTTGGCGGCGAAGGTGATCAAACAAGGGAGATACCACAATAGTCGGTAATGCATCCAATTCTTCCATTTTTTGCAATCACGCTACAGGTCGCAATTTTGATCGGATGGTCACGAAATGTTGGTTGCTTATGGGGGTCCCAGAGGGAAAGAGAATTGTTTACCAGTGAAAGCTTATGCACATGGATAGTGGTGTAGGGTATCACATGGTCGGTCCCGTCCCGACTATAGCCTTTGCTCGCTTGTTTTTTTTTTTACTTTCTTCAGCTAATAGAATTCTTTCTATTTTCAGTTATTCATCCCTTTCTTTCCTGATCGATTGTATGATTTCTCAAAACCAAACTTTTTATTCCATAAAAACAGCCTTAAGCACACATATACAATGTATAAAAAATTTTCAAATTTAAAAATTTTAAAAAAAGTAGACTAAAAAAGTTTGTTTTTAGCTAAAGTAATTGCATTTTGTGCGGAACGTTTTTTCACAATTTCGAAAAAGTAAAAACGCAATTCTTATTATTTTTGCCTGCCCTACATGCCATTTCCACAGATTTTTGATATTCAAAAAAAATGAAAAAATGACTAACCCTAATATACATATATACCCTTCAACATAGTATGGGGGGTATATTAGGTTTTTGTAACGCATTGATATAATCATCTGCGAACTTATAAAGTATATATATTCATCATCAGGATAAAATTCTGAGTCGATATAGCCATGTCCGTCTGTTGTAATCATCCCAGCGGCTTAAATAATTGAGCTAGAACACTATATTTATGCACCCGAGTTTATTTTTTCCATAGGCAGGTCATATTCGAAGATGGGCTATATCGGCCTACGTTTTGGTATAGTCCCCATATAAGAGTACCTTCCGATTTTCGGTATTTTGAGGATTTTAGCTACATTTTTGGACCATACTACCTGTAATTTAACATTTGAGGTTCCCAGTGGTCACAAAACATCTCCACCAAAGATTGTCAACACAGATCCATGTTTTGGTATAGCCCCCATATAACGGTACCTCTCGATTTTTGATATTTTACCTATATGTTTTACCGAACTACCTGTGGTTTAACATTTGGGGTTCCCAGTGGTCAAAAAAATATCTCCACCAAAAATTGTCAACATAGCTCCCATATAACGGTACCTCGGTATTTTGAGGATTTTAGCTAAAATTTTAAGCGAACTACCTATAATTTGACAGTTGAGGTTCCTAGTGGTCACAAAATATTTCCAACAAAAATTGTCAGGGTAGGCCCATGTTTTGGTATAGAATCCATATAACTGTATATCCCGATTCTCAGTATTGTGAGGATTTCAGCTACATTTTGTGACCGAACTACATATACAAAATGTCTCGAACAATAATTGTTACGATAGGTCCATGTTTTGGTATAGCCTCCCGATTTTCGTTACCTCCCGTTTTTCGGTAGTCACAAAGCTTCTCCACCAAAAATGTTCACCATAGCCCCCAGGCATTGCCCCCATATAAAGTTAAGTTTACTAAACTATCTGTAATTCGTCATTTGAGGTTTCCAGAGGTCACAAAACTTCTCCACGAAAAATTGTCAACATAGGTCCACACTTTGATATAGCCACATAAAAGGTGCCGTCCCCATTTTTAGATGCATTGCTTTACCTTATTTAAACATTTGGGATATCCGTGGTCATAAAATATCTCCACCTAAAATTGTGGACAAGAAAGAAAATAATTATTCCATTTTAGTTCAGAATATGTTATGGTTGACGGTATAAAAAGTTCTGCCCGGCCGAACATAACGCTTTTTTCTTGTTGCTTTTTTATATGTGTCTCGTAATACTTTGTCCAAACTTAGTTTAAGTTCGAATATGGAATATATCGGTCCACTCATTCGGATACCTCCCCCACAAAATTTCGCGGCCCCTTTTGCACCAGTGCAATTTTTCGAGGACAAGTACAATTTCCTGAGATAAGGTCCAAAAAGCTCGTAATATCCGTTCGCCGTTGCTTGGGATTGGTTCTTGGAGTATCTTCATCGCTGTCCATATTCGATTCCAGAATACTTCCTCCAGATTCTCAGTACGCTATCTGTATCAGATACCAGGTTCCCTTCATCACCCTTCAGTCCAGTGTTTTACACTCTGGTAAAATGTTTGGACTTCAGTCTGAGTCTTGAACATCTCGAGTTGCTCACGCACACCGTTTTCCAGCTCTTTCTTGTGAAAATACGCTTCACCTCTCTCCTCTTCTCTTGATATTTTTCCTGGCTGCCTGGTCGTACTATCGATCTTTAGATGGTGGTTTTTGATACCCATGTATAGATTTTTGCGGCAGTTTGAAAAGAGTGGGCTATTTTTGTCCACTACGCTTTCACATCATTAGGGCAAGGAGTGCCGTTTTTCAATATGTAGGTAAGTTAAAGGGAATAAGCTTGCGCTGCATGTTACGTTTGCAGCTTATCGACATCCATATTCCGTTCTGTGCTGTATTGCACTTTTATAGCAACATTAAGACGAGTTCTTACCTTGGCTGCTACCAGGAAATGGTCCGAATCTATGTTGCCTCCTCGAATCCATCGGATATGTAACAGACTGGAAGAGTGTATTTCGTCTATCACAAAATTATTGATATGGTTTCTGGATCGTGGTACACACGTGGCCTTGAGTATGTCGATGTTTGGAACTTGGTGTTGCTCACTACCATTATATTGCCGCTGCGACCATCCTCAACATGCTTTCGGATGTTAACTCATGAAAGTTGAACTTTCCGACCGTGGGATCAAAGATATTTCTCCTCCCAATTTTAGCATTTCAATCTCCTAGAACAATCTAAATGTCATTGCCAGGGCAGCGCCCTCTCTCTAGGCGCTCGTCTCTCTCTTCGGTTAGGGAATGGGCTCAGAGGAGACTGATGCTTAAGAATTTAGATACCACGTTTCGAAGTCTCCCATTTACTACAAATTCAATACCTAATTCATGATATCTACCGTTTAATGGTATCAACCTACACCTAAAGCGGTCCTTAAAATATTTGGGGAGGTAGTTAACTTTAGAGAGGTTTGTCTTTTTTTATAGTAGGATGCTTTTTAGTGGGGTGGGTTACTAACCCGGCGTTTTTATAGTTTTTATGGGTGAACCCGCGGCACATGTTATCTCACTACCGTTAATGGGTGTTAAAGGCAGTTCGCGAGGTGACGCTATAGGGAGGTCAGTTACACTTGAGAAAGAGGGACCAAAATAAATCCTGAGCTTTGTCATGTTAAAACCGGTCAGGGTCGATTCTTGGCATCTTCCAACCCCTTCGCTGATTGGAGATTTATATTTTTTCTAGTAGGTCTTCAAGTATTTGAGATCTTTTTGGTAGTGGCTTTGAGCTACAGATAGTTCTTCAAGTTCTAAAGGCAAGAAGAGCTAGAATGGCACGAAAGTTGTAGATGTTTGGGATCTGCTTAAACTTTACAAAAGGGATCTCACTTCTCTAAGTGGAGTGACAGAAGAGAACATACACAAATAAGTATTCGATATTCGGAGATTTAGTTCACCCATGCAGCTAATCTTCCATGGCAACGCGAAGAACGTGATCCAGCACGATCCTCTCACTTCGAAAATTTGCTGCAGTCGAACTACAACTCCTGTTATTTAGCTGGAATTCACGCTTTTTGTAGCACACCACTTTTTGGGACGACATCTTAAAGCTTATAACAAAGCATCTTGCAATGCCTGCGTTATCATCCTCCCAAGGACTATCTGTCCAGTTTTCGGAACAATCATGTAACTCTGAGTTGGTAGGCGTGGACACAGTCGCCTCCACTGTCCTCTTCCGCATCAATGTTTCAATATGCTTTTGTCGTTCTTAGTTAAGGTTAAATAAAACCCAAAATAAATTCTCTCTGCCATGTTGAATCCAATCAGATCCGACCTTTATTACATACTTCTATAATAATATCAAACCTTTTTTTATGGATCTTCTTACTTGTTTATTTTTGCAGTTATCATTTCAACACCGATTTAGCACGACAAGCTCACAGCCAAAAGGTATCTTTGCGCCGAACATCTCTAGAAAGTTTATGCCCACCCAGAGAGGCACCAACATGTATGCCGGCCTCAGAGAGATATCGCACACATGACGGTACATGCAATAATAAAAGACGGCCACGTTGGGGTGCCGCCCAAATGCCCTTCAGTCGTTTTCTACCTCCCGAATATGGCGATGGAGTAGATTCAGTGCGAAAGTCTGTTAACGGCGGAACTTTGTCTTCTTCACGCTTCGTAAGTTTGTTGGTACATGGAGCTCGGGATGGTGAAGCACCATTGACATTAATGTTAGCCCAATGGGGTCAACTGCTGGATCATGATCTAACTTCTACAGCTCAGCCAAGGTAATTTTTGTGAATTATAAATCATTGCCAATTCTACTTGAATACTTGGGTCCTCTATTGTTTTTTTTTTTAGGTCCATCAATGGTTCCGTGCCAAGTTGTTGTGGCAGCAAAGATTTTCATCCTTCCTGTTTTCCCATTAAAGTACCACTGGATGATCCATGGTTGTCTTCACTAAAAGTTCGTTGCTTGGAATTTTTACGTTCTGCACCGGCACAGCGCCGTGATTGCATCCTTTCGTGGCGTGAACAAACCAATCAGGCTACCTCCTACATTGATGCCTCTCCCATCTACTCGAACAGTGTCAAATCCTCGGATAATGCCAGAATATTTCGTAATGGTCTGTTGGTGTTTGGACGTGGTAATCCCAATGACGATGTTTGCCAAAGGGGAGCAATTGCCACCAATTGTATAAGGGCTGGTGATGGTCGCAGTGGTGAACAACCGGGCCTACTGGCTCTGCATCATGTCTGGGTTGGCGAACACAATCACATTGCCATGCGTTTAAGTGAAATGAATTTGCATTGGAGTGATGAGAAAATTTATCAGGAGACCAGACGCATTATTGGTGCCATGTTCCAGCACATTACGTATAGGGAGTTTTTGCCCATTATTTTGGGCAGAGAAGTGGTTAAATTGTTTGATTTGGAACTACTGAATTCGGGGTACTATGAGGGTTATGATCCCAAAACAAATCCGGGTGTGGCCAATGCCTTTGCAGCGGCGGCGTTTCGTTTTGGTCATTCATTGGTGCAGAACTCCTATATGCGCTGTGATCGCTTCCACAATGTCTTGAGTAACAGTAAGTGTGATGATGGAGGACATAACTGGAATTCAGATGGGATAAAGGTCCTTGATTTTTTATTGCAGATGTTAGTTTACACGAGGAGTTCCAGAGAGGTGATATTGGCTCGGTGGGTTCTTTGCATCGTCTTATTCGTGGCATGGCCAACCAAAGGGCTTTACAGAGGGATGAATTCATTACACCTGAACTTACCAATCATTTGTTCCAGACACCAGGTGAGTCCTCCAAATTCTAGCAACAAAAACAAAATTGCTAATTGTGTCATTCACTTTCAGGCTTTCCCTTTGGTTTGGATTTGGCAGCCATTAATATACAACGTGGTCGTGATCATGGTATTCCACCCTATACCCATTGGCGTGTTCCCTGTGGCCTCTCACCCATCAACACCTGGGAGGAATTTGCCAATGTTGTGGGTCCCGAATCGGCCAGACGCATTAGCCATGCCTATCAAAATGTCCATGACATTGATCTCTTTGTGGGTGGCATTGCCGAGAGACCCGTGGTAGGTGGTCTGGTGGGACCAACCTTTGCCTGTATCATTGCCCAACAGTTCAGTAACTCTCGCAAAGGCGATCGGTTTTGGTATGAAAATGGTGGCTTCGAAAGTTCCTTCACCCCAGCACAATTACATTCGATTCGTAGAGTTACTTTGGCTTCGGTGCTTTGTCGCACTGTGGGTGGAGGCACATTCCAGCCACACATTTTCCTTCCTCCCAATATGCCGCAAAATGAACGTTTACCCTGTGGAGTAGGTCCTTTGGCAGAATTTGATTTGGAACCCTGGTTAGAACAAGATCCATTTGCAGCTCCACCAAAACCAGCAGCCCTACAATTGGAGACGCCCAGACCAATACAAGTGAATACACCAGCTCCAATACAAGTGATTACACAAGCTCCGCCAAGACCACCACCACCAGCAAAACTGCCTTTGCAATTGCCACAACCACCATTGCCTCCACCAGCACAACCACCTTCCATGCCACCTTCAATAACACCCATGCCCACAACATTCCAACCTCCAGTATTGGATCGCATATTTGAAATTGTACAGGGTGAACTTCAAAGTAATTCACCTATACCGGAGGACTTTTTAGTCAACCACAAAGTGGGTTTTCTTAATCCACAATCTTCCGCAACCAGGCACCCTGCCTTTGTGTCACCGACCAGTTCTGGAAGCACCATGGCACAACGCTTTAAAAATTCAACCAAAGTCAGTGATAAATTGGATTTAAAACGCAAGGGAGGATCAACGGGACATGTTACGAAGCAAAAACCAATACCTGGAGTCAATAATAAATTGGATAAAAACAACCGGAAAGGATCTCATCGCCATGGTTCGGTACAAACGACAACCAGAAGAACCATTATTGTTAACAACATTCCCATAGAGTTGCGTCATGCAGCACCAAACGATACAATCCAGAGTGATGACAAAGTGGAATCACGTTCAGAAGAAGTGAGATCTGGTGAAAATTTGACCACTGTTATGGGAGCAGTGGAAAATTCCAATGATGAAAATGATAAGTTGGAGTCCAGAAGTGATGATTCTGGCTCATTACACCATGAGAAGACGGAATCACGTAATCGATTTGAAAAGAATGAGGAGAGGCAAGAAAATCTAACATTAACAAACGAGAAAACTTTGGAGAACGATCATGAGATGGATACCAAAGGATCTGCTGGCAAAATGGAGAATCAACGCCATGATAATCCATCGGTTATAACTTCAAATACATTGCAGGAGAACTCAAATGAAGATGTTAAATTAGAATCTCGTTCATCAGTGGACATAACAACTCTTGACCACAACACCAACGAGGATGACAAATTCCCTGGCACAAATTCTCTAGGTCCGAATATAAATACAGACGACAAAATAGGTTCTTCAGTTAAAAAAAATGAAGTCGAAGAGTTACCTTCCCTTGTTGAAGGCAGGAACATTTTCAATAATGAACTTGATCTACAAGGTAGATCCAACGATCTTGACTCAGGCGAAAGCATAGTACATAGTGAGGGGATTCAGTTGAGAAATACAATAGAAGACTCAGATAACCAAATTGCTAAAAAGAATACCGAAAACGTTTCTTCGGTAGGGGATTCGAATCATTATAACATTGAACCAACCACAGACGAGGCAGATAGGACACATGAAATTAAGACCGACATTGAGATGTTAGACAAACCAATTTCTCCCGAAACAGGAACGAATACTCAGGCCACCTATACTGAGACTGAAGCAGAGGAAGGAAATAAAGATTTGGGTGAACAATCGATAATTAACTCCATTGATCGCATCGATCATGACAGTTCCCTACCTCTCCAAGACCCCGATATTGATCCTATGGAGAATTCTCCTTCCACCGAACACGTAAGAGTTCAGCGAAAATTAAATTTACCCACCACCACGGATAAAGCAAAAGAAAAACTTAAATTCGCGACACTTCAAGGCGCAATCAAGGCCAATAACAGCCAAATCTTATCGAATAGGACTACCACAACAAAACTGCCCAAACCTTTGCGCAATGTTGAACTGAGGCAATATCAAAAGAGGCCGACTTATTCCAAACCGCCTCACAAGGTAGTTGTGGACTCGGCCAATGGTGATAATCAATACGAAATTGAAATCAATATTCGACAGACTAACAAAAGTCCCAATCCCTTCGAAAGCACCATAGTCGACGACACCACGAACTACAAGGCTAAACCATATGATCGTTACACCAGTCATTTTGGAGCTTTTCCCAGTACTACACCCTTGTATGGATCCTATCAGACGCCACCACCAGCCCCAATATCTCCTCCGTTGGCCAACAATCAAAGAACCAAACCACCCACAATAATATTTCTCAATGAACATGATGAACATGCTCTAGCCGGCTTAACCACCAAACAGCCTGGATTTGTTCACAGTATTGTGGGTTGGAATTCAGGTGGACCCAGACCACTGCCTTCAACGGAATTTGAACCTAATGACAGGCCAGCCTATGAAGGCGTGTTGTCACGACCAATTTCGTCAGCAAACTATCCAAATAAAAGACCGGCTTCAGCAACAAGCTTTAGCCAGGCCCAATTAAGTGGTGGTCTTGTACAAGCATCTAGCCAGGCAACAAGCAACGGCCCATATGGTAGCATAACTGGCTTTGCAAGTGCCAACGGGGCTGATAGTACTTTCAGTTTCAATATAAGACCCAAACCGGACAAAACGCAAATTAATCGACCCACCATTGATGGTTTGAGTAGTTATGGTCTTGCTGCAGCCCCCGCTGCTCGGCCATGGTACAGTGATAAACCCGATATTGGTGGACAAAACCCCTACGAGGTTCCCCATAGGGAAAGTATACCAAGCCCATTCTCCACTTCAAACTCCCAAACTTATTACATTCGTAAAAAGAAACGACCCCAACTAAAAGAAGATTTGTCCTACTATGAAGAATCACAATTGGGAGATTATGGCTACTTAAGTCGAACACGTAACCCCATGCCGAATATAACAGCCTACGAAGACGCAGATCAGGTGGATGAAGGTGAATATGAATTTGAAGACTATGGAAGCTCGCCATTGTTAAGGAAATTCAACAGAGATGGTTACCTAAGGCCTGAACTAATGCTGGAGAGCTTCAATAAGAGTTTACCAGCTGAATTGCCTGCTAAGCCTACCGCTGTCAACTTCACGTTGGACGACAATTATGTCTTGCCCGTCATGAACAGCACAGAAGATATACCCCGAGATGAGCTGCAAGGCTATACTTATGCAGTTTCTACCGATTTTCCAGACTCTGAAAGTAAACAACTAAATAATAACATTTTTGCCGAAGATTTGGAGGAGAGTGAAGAAGATTCTACCGATGACGGCACTATGGACAATGATGAAATCCCTACAGTATTTGATTTGCCACAGAAGCGATTGAACATTTTAAAACAACATAAGGAGAAAATTGCATTTGCACCGATTACCGTGTTAACCAAACCTGAAAGGTAAGTATAATGACGTTTACATTAGAACTTGTTGTCGGGTCAACATTCTTTATGAGGTTTTTTTTGAAGTCTACGCAATGGATTTGACCTCTAAAATTCAGTGGATTTATTAAATCCGGTTATATGTAAACGTATTATATAAAAGACACTTGGTCTGTTCCAGAACTGCAATAATCTACTAATTTTCACTATTTTTTCGATCACATAAAGGAATAATTATTATCGTAGTAAACATTTTTAGATTCTTGCAGGTTCTGGAACAGATATATTGAGATCCTTAAAAATGCAAACCATGATAATAAAAAATTGAGTAAGCTAATTACTTCTTCATCCCGGTCCACACTACCGTGAATTTCGTGAAATTAGGAGTTCTTAGACCGAATGGACCGGGACTATGGAATCCGAATTAGAAACGCATACTTTCATGCAACTTTTTAATGAAATTAAAAATAATAAGAGCGATTTTATTGAAATTTTGATTTACTTAAGTACTTAGGATGAGACGCGAATAGTATTAGTTGTACAAAATGGTATTAAGATCAAAGATGTAGTTAATAGTACTATTTACAACATATGTACATGGTTGCATTTTTAGCTGTTAAATTCAAATATTTAAGCATATGTTTCGTAACATTAATTGAGTTAGTGAAAACGTATACGTAAAGTATTAAAATAAAATATCTTCATAAGTCGATGGTCAGACTAGCACGATTTCAACATGGCGACGTCAAGTTTATAGGCGAGGGCTATGAAGTAGTGAAACTTCTTGTTGTTCGTTGCAAGATTTTTTCTTCCATTTTTATTTTCTCAAGCAAACGTTAAGAACAAAGCAAGCATAAAAAGATTTAATAAAAACATTAAATTAATGAAATAGTGAAAATTTAACTATGTATTAATATTAATTTAATTATAAATGTTAATTATTTTGTGCTGTTTTTAGTTTATTTATGTTTGTTTTGTTTTTATTGGTATGAGAAACACAACAAACGCGAATGGTAAAATAAAGAGGACACGAAAAAATCTGAAATTTCACGTTAACGTGTGTGGACACTAACGAAACTTGAAAAGAAATTTTAACGAAATTGGTTTCAAGAAACCTTGCTAGTCTGGCCATCGACTAAGATAAATTCTAATAATAAAAGTTGATCCGCTTCAAATACATTATTTTTATCGATATTTACTTTTATCGATCATATAGTACGTTTTTGTATATCTAAACGTATTAAAAAGTGCGTTAATAATCCAAATTATATTTTTAATTTCAGGCCTGATAATTGGGTAATATATGAATCGAAGAAGGAAAAGGAACCATTACCACCACAACTACCCGATTTAAATATGGACAGTTCACCCTCGGCGGAAATACCAAAACCCATACGTGAAAATATTTGGCTATCATTGGCGAAAGTGAAAAGGAAGCGAATTAATTCCTCCCATCAAGCTGATAACGTTACAGTAATATCTTTAAAGGAATCAAGTGACGTTATGAATAGTACAGATACGATTCAAAGTACCGAAGAACCAACACCGATCACCACCACTACTTTGACACTTTTAGAAGAATCTACTCCAACGGAAAATAATGATGAGAATACTACAGACATCTCAACCACGACCCTAAATGGAATTGATGATAAAAATGAAAGTGTTTAAATCCACATAATTGGGATAGACTGTAATTTAAAATACGTAGCTCTTATCCGAGTTATTTTTTGTGATCTATTTATTATTTTTTTTAAGTAGTTTTTCATTTCTGATTCTCTTTTTTTATTTATTCCTCTTACTTGATATAGTATTTGTGTGCACCATGGTACAATACATAAGGTGAAGCGATAAAGCCAGCTGATTTCATACGATCTGTCAAATTCATTGTTATTAGCTCTGTTCCAGAACTAAAAAGTTTTTAAAATTTTTACCACTTTTACACATTTTGCGTTCCCGTACACAAAATTTATATGAAAATCGTTTACGACTTTTACCACTTTATAAAGTACAGGAACAGGCCAATAGTGAATCAATTGAAAACATATACAAAAATTTGGACAGCTTGAAGGACTTTTAATTAACCCTCCGTTGAACACCTAGGTTTGGTCAGACGCTTTTATATACAGTCAAAAAAGGTCTGGCCAGACCCAGGTGTCCAACGGAGGTTTAAAAAGTCTTGTTATTATAGTTACTAGTTCACCTTATTTATTGCATCGTGATGTGCACGTATGCATTGTTTGGCAGGAATGTTCTCTTCATACCTTTTTTTGAATTTTCCGGGATTTAGTAAAATATAACTTTAATACAATGCCTTCGATATTACATGGATTATATTAGTATTTCAAAATTATTATTTATAAATATATTTATTTTCTTATGTTAAGTATTTAATAAAACGCTATTAACAATTAAACATTTTGTCGTTACTTGTATTTTTTAACTTGTTTTTGAAATCAAAGAAGCACATATTCATTAGGGTTTTAATTATTTCAGCTTATATAGCTTCTAAAAGCGGTTTTACAGTGTGCGGCACGTTGTTCGGACTTAGAAGAGGTTACATATTATTGATATGAATAAGCCTTTATGGGAAATAATGTTTTCTGTATGATATATTTTTCCTCAAAAAGTATATATCCCTAATATACATCGAACATAGAAATAAATATATAAAATGTCGTATGGAATTTGACACTAACGTTACAGCCCAGTTCAGTCTGGGTATTGCTTTTACCTTATATTGTTCTAACATGCATATTAGACTGCAATTATAAGGGAGTAATAGGTTAACTAAGGGCCGTTCTTATATGTTATCTTTAAAGTGAATTCTTGTTATCCCTTACTTTAAGAAAAGTAAGGAATAAAGTTCGCATTACCAGGGATTTGTTATTACATCTTCCATTTAACATTAACGTTATGGTATATAAAAATATGGCAATATCGAGCCAAAAACCAGTATTCTTTAAGTTTATTCAAATATGATTGGTTGATTTGAATTTACTGATAATTTTTTCTTGCTTTTGGTGCAGCATACTCTCGGGCACAGTTTAAATTTTAATTTATCCGACACTTATTCTTAAAGTAAACTTGTAAGAATAATAAACGGGTTATCTGTCCGATACCGGCCAAAATTTAACTCATGGTAGAATGATAAAAGGTAGTCCCATCTCAAAAATTTAGGGAAATACAACTCTGTATGTCTGTACAGGAGCGTGTCAAATACAGAACAACAATAATATTGCATGACATTTCATAACAAAAACAAAAATATAGTTTGTTTATATTTTGAAATACATATAATACATCTGTACGTACTTTTTTCATGAAAATAAAAAAGAAAACAACCGAAACAAATAATTTTTCATATTTTTGCAGGGTTAAACATCACCGGATATGGAGAAGAAATGCTGAAAGATGGGTTACGAAGCCTTAGACCCTTAATAGCAACTATTAACAATGATAATTCAATGTAGAATATATGTATCATGAACATTAATTCAGAGGATAGTAAGAATGGAATACATCATCAATGAAAGGCACAAAATGATTTTCTCTTTCAAAACCCTATTTTGGAACAGGCAATGCAGAGAATGTTAATTCAAAAACGGGATTTATATAACGACAACAGCTGAATAACTCACTTTCCTTGAAATAATGATAAACATGTTCCCATCAAAATCTCTTCAAGAAGTTCATGTTTATTACCCTGTTTGTTATTAACACACTTGCGGTACCTTCGTCAGAAAAGTTAAACAAAATTTCACTAAAATAAATCTCTAAGTAAGCAAACGATTTGGTATATACTTTTCACATTGTAATATTTATACCAGACGTAGATAACGATTCAATATGGCCTATATCGGACCATTCTTTGGCGTACCTTTCACACAATATTTCAAAATTTTTCGCAACGTGCATTTAAGGACATGCGTCAAACTGTTTTGAGATGTTTACAGCAGGTAGTTTTCGCGGCTTATTGTACGACGGTGCAATGGAATGGAATAACCGATTTGGTCGTCCCACCCACAGTACCTCCCCCACAAAAGATACAAATGTATACCTTTTACAGATAACATGTACCCTCAGCCTTTAGGCTTAAAGTTTGACTGGAACGCACAATAACTATTCAACGCAGTACCTGATTTCGTCAAAATTTTGTACAGCTTTTATTTGTTCGAAGACACCAAATCAGTCCACGTTTTGGCATAGTTCCCCCTTAACGGTAACTTCGGATTCTAGGTATTTTGAAGATTTTAGCCACATCCGAATTAGTTGTAAATTGAGTTGGGAAAATAGTCCATATTAGGTTTGCTTCTTTTATTTATGTCATAGTCAGAAAAGCAGACTGTCACGTCCACAAAATCATTCTTGAGATTATGCATCAATATCATCCCGAAACTGTGTAAATCTACAATTTATTGTTTCAAATGGAATATATTTATTTTTATTATAAAATCAGATTCCTCATCATTCATCATAATAATTTCACCACTGCAAATATTTGATGTTTGTCTTCCTGAGACGACAATTGGAGTACCGCTCGACAATAAGCACTTCCGCTTAGTAAAATTGTCCTCGCAAATGAATTCCAACCCTATTGATTCCACAAAATTTCGACCATGTTCTCACATTTAGGAACATTGATAACTTAACTATTTTGTCACAATTCGTTTTGTTGGATAAACTCATTAAACTATTCTATATTTCTTTATTTTATTTATTTTATAATGACAAATGTCGGTATGTATGTGTTGGCATATACATACAATGTTTACCATGTCAAACAACATCAGTTTGACAATGAATGAACTTCAAATTCAAAATTTGAAAAAAAAATTAATCAGATGTTAGCATGAAATAATAGGCCGTTTATATATAACAAGGTTAACCCAGTGGGTCTGGGTTTCAAATGTCATTTCCATTGTATATACTTCAAACAAATCCTCATAAAGAAGGTTAACCCTGCAAAAAACTATAATATAAACGCCGTATTACCTTTCTTCTTATACCATGATTTAACTACAGAAAGGATGTAATAACGGGCCTAAGCTTATGTTTACATTTACGAAATCCACTCGATTTCTATTGTCAATTCCATTGCTCAAACGTCAAATGAAATCCAATCGATTTCAGATGAGTTTTCATTTGACGTATACGCAAAGGAATTGACAGCTGAAATCGAGTGGATATCGTAAATATAAACCTAGTATAAGGCTTAAAAGATTATTTTTATATTGATAGCTTTGAAGGCTATTGTGCTTGGTTTACATTTGCGAAATCCACTCGCTTCGAACTGTCAAATCCATAGGATAAACGTCAAATGAAATCCAATGGATTTCAGATGAGATTTCATTTGACGTTTGAGCTATGGAATTGACAGTTGAAATCGAGTGGATTTCGTAATTGTAAACTTAGCATTGGTTTATTTAACTTAAATTCTTAAAAAAAGATATATAAGGAAGAAGTTAAAAATAGCCCAAAAGTTGAGATATAAGAAAAGATTCATAATAACTTTATATGTGAACTTTTATTGTATGAAAATATTATTCAGTTATTTTCAGAGTAATTATGAAAGCTCTATAACACAATCATATATAAAACAAGTAAGAAAGTATCAATCAGTTGTTGACGGAGATCTACCCTCAGCCACTGACAAAAAAACTATAAAACCAAACTAAACACAGTAATAATACTGTATATGAAATATATTCATTTTGTATTACTAGTTTGCTTTAAAATCTGAAGTGCCGTAATGTGAGGCTATAACAAATCTTTGATATATACCAAACATTTTTAATTTCTAAACTTCTTCATAAACTAAGTTTGGAAGAAATTTTTGAAAATGTTTTAGGGTTATCTTTCAATATAGCTATTTTAGTATGTGCCAGTAGGGTTTGGGAGCTTTTGGGCCATTATCTCAGGAAGACTAGATTTACTCCGGAAAAAATTGTACAGCTGCAAATAATGCCGCTAGAACAACGTACTGAATCAAAATGATGCAAGAGGATTAAGAGCTCCTCTTTACTTTTTTCGAATTTTGTGTGGGAGGTACCCGAAGGAGTGGACCCATATAGTCCATATTCCAACCTGATACCTGACTGGACGAAATAATACGATGTGAAAAGTCTACACCAATCAGAAACTACCTGCGAGAATTATCTTGCGGATTTGCCATTTTGGTTGGTGCCGTCAGGGATTCTTGGAGCTTTTAGGCCATAATCTCAGGAAGTATGGATTTGTAGAAGAAAAAAATTGTACCGTAGTAAAGGGAGCCGCAGAGACAACCTACTGAAAAAATTCCAAACGATCCGTTAAAAGTTCTTAGCATGGTTTAATAAGAAAGGTTAGCCAAAGCTTTATGTCAATTTAAATTTTTTCATTCGAGTATGCCTAAAACTTCAAAACAATATAAACAAACTGTGTATGTATGTGTGGTGTTTGAATAATATGCCAAACAATTTTAAAAACAATCGAATTCAATGATTTTTAAAATTGTTTTTAAACCATTTGTATGGAAGAAATTGGTGAGATTTGCATTGAAACAATCGGTTTATCATATGCACAACTCGATTATGTGGAGAAAACTTAACTCTTCATTCATTTTTCGCGTTTTTATAAAATGCTCAAAAAATGCATTGTAAACAAACCCACTTGTTACTTTTATTTTGAAGTTTTAGGAATTCAAGGAAAACAAGGGTTCTATAGATTTTTTTCATTTAAATCTACCTCTTTACTTATACCATGGTTCTTAGACTTCACTTTATAATAATAATATTCGGTCTTAAAATTTCTCAGGAAAAACATATATTTGTACATGTTGACAATAGAACAAATTTGAATCAAAATGTAAATATAAAGGCCTCGTCACATAAGAGGATTTCTGGCTTAATTCATCAAGTTGCATGTTCTTCCGGCTTTAAGTCAAAAGTCAAAGAATACGAAAATCGTGTTCCAGCACACATTCAGCAGCGTAGAGATGCAGCAACTTTACGCGGCTGAATATGTAATAGTGTCATGAAATTTGAAACTTGGAAATTTGCTATCATAAAAAACTTCTTTCCATCGTAAACATGTAATAACAATGACATACGACAGTTCTGTATGCTTTATATCTACATTTTTATTCAAATTTGTTCTATTTTAGAGGATTTTCAAAATGTATATATGTATGTATGTTTTTCCTAAGAAAGATTTTAGAACGACCCCATTATTCAATATTTTCTTTGACATTAAATTTTCAATAAGAACAATGTTGTTTTTGTAAATATGTTAGTTGTTGTAATTCATGCATTTACCTTATATAAATATGCCTCGGTACCGAAAAACGGCATTTTGACGTTTATTTTTAAGTTATGAGTTAGCATTACTGCACACAAATGCAACTCTATACCGGTTCATATGTTTTGTTGTCAAATAGAAAAAATAATGTTTTTGTGAAGCTGTGTGTGTGGAAGTTTGAGGGTGCAAGAAATTTATTTGTATTGCTTGACAAAAGAAAAAAAATATCCGGAATTAAACTCAAATCTTTCTAAATAAATGAACCACAATAAATACATTTTGCAAAAATATGTGCTGAACAATTGAAAAGTTGCAACAAATACTCAACGTTTTGAGTGAGGGGAGTAATTGGAAAAAAGGGCTGTGGTATCTCCTCTAGGATTTTGTTTGTTCATAAAGGGGAGTGGGGGTATATAAATTGAAAGATGGACCACAGCATTCACGGTAGTAGTCATAGCTACATTGATTTATCTTCTTCGGAGGAAGATGACGAAGAAGAGGAGTTCTCTATGGCTGAAAGTTCGGAAACTGATATGGAAGATGATGATGAATCGCAAAGACAACATTTTCGCCATGGTCAGATAGTGGGTGCGCAAGTAATGGAAAAAGCCAGTGGAAGATTGATAGATGATTTTAATAAATGCTCCCAGGGTAGTAATTTGGCTAGAAAACTATTTCAAAGAGAAGTAAGTATTTTCCCAACAATATCTACTTCATATTGAGTAATTATAATTGTTATTTGTCACTGAAGTATAATGGCAACCGAGGTGTCCACAATGCAAAACCCTATTTTACAAATGTGCCAAAACGATTAAGGTTTTGCTTCCGAAACTTAGTTCCAGCTGGCTTATTGCAGGGGTAAGTTTGATTTTCCCTTATTCACTAATAAGCATCATTGGCATATTTGTTTTGTGATTACAATAACGATCTACACCTTCATACGTGTAAATAAAATTGGGGTTGCTTCCATTTGTTATTACAGTCATATGTTCATGGGTCTATCAGCCTGTGGACAATTCTTGCTTAGCTACAAGGTATCGTCAAGTGAAAGTGCACCAAATGCCAGCCACTATTCTTTCAATATTGGTTACAAATACACGTAAGTTATGGTTGCTATGCTATTATAAATCTATCGATACTCATTTGTGTAAATACTTTTTGCAGATTATTTTTTTGGATTTTTCAACCGCACAAACCTCTACGAATTTTCTATCAGTGCTGCCTTTTTGATGATCATGGAGTTGATAATATTAAGGAGGTCAGCATGATTCAATGGAAGAACACTGATCCTCGTATTTTAATTGTGCATGGTGCTTCCGAGGAAGAAAATGAAGACTCTTATATAACATATATTAAAGTTCCTAAATTGGGCTGTTTAGAGTGTAGAAAACAAAGAGACTCGGAGGAAGAGGAAGGATGTGAGTAGAGTTTTGAATTGGAATATTTAATTATGCTTCTTAAAAAGAAAGTGTTGCTAACAATGTCCTTTTAATAAAGGTATTTGCATAAGGCCAGTTTAAGGTCTCTTATTGGATTCATAACTGGTACCTTCAGTGAAATTGAGCACAAAAATTCATCAATCCCACGACAGCGGGTTCTTTCGTACCGGATTGACCAGAAACCACAGTGTTTCGGGCAGCGGCTGCCAACCCAGCATCAAACTTATGCTTCTACGTAGGTTTGTATGCACGGCACCGGATTCTTTGTACCCGATTGACCAGAAACCAAAAGCATTTCGGTCAGCGACTGCAAAATCACAGCATCAAATCCATGATGTTACAACAACAAAAATAAACACGGTAGCGGGTTCTTTCGTACCGGATTGATCCGGAACCATAGTTTATCGGCCAGCGGGTGCCAACCTGGCATTAAACCGATGCTTCTACGTAGGTTTAAGTGCAACAGCAACTACATTTATATTTTCCGGAAACTGGGCTGCACAGAACGGACAACCGTATTGTTCATAACCAGATTATTATATGTCATTTAACGGTTAAACTGGATTTAACATGCCCGTGAGATAAAACCAAAATACTAGCTTCCATTAGTTCTTCCAAAATAACATTCTGACTTCGTAAATGTAGAGACCCATGAAAAGAATGTATTTTTCCCCTGTTTCCTTAGGATTCATAAAACGAAACCTCTTATGATAGGAATTGCAATAGTCCTTAAACTGGACTATTTCTAAACAAAACATGTATTTGATTCTATAAGATATTAACTTATGCTACTGATACCTATATACTGCCTTATAAAAAAAAGGTTATGATCCGAACCTTAAACTTTCTGAGTATTTCAGCCGTATTCTCTGCAATTGATAGGTCTGTGGTCGTTAAGTCGGTCTAAATAGTTGATAAAAAGTTGGCCAATAACCAACGAGTATAAAATATGTTCCATAACTTGCCTCGCTCACCTTAGAAACTGTTATATCCTCTCTATATTTCAGGTTATTTTACTTATAATACCCTCAATAATATACTAAAATTGAACTTTTCTCTGTCTCTTCACCACAGTTTTCCGCCGAAATGTCCTCTGTATAAAATGTAATCTAACTGTACACACAAAATATACACCGAATGAATCGAATTGTAAATTTGATCCTTATATGCATCTTATTTGCCCAGAACGTATACTAATAATAGCTAATGGATTCTTCCATATGCTTCATATTCGTTTGGAGCAACCGCCAAAGGAACAACAGGCTGCCGTCACTATACAAAGTCAACAGCAGCAACATAATATGATAACCGTACTAATGATGAAACCCACATGTGCAGGCTCGTCGACACCTACTCATCAGATTGACTTAAGTCCCCAACAGCAAATGGAAAAACGCAATACTCCAGTCATTTTTACACCCAGCACAGAGGCGGATAATTTCAGTGTAGATAGTCAAACAACAAACAATTCTCAAAGCAATGTAGTTACTCGCATAATTGAAGATTTTCCTGATATTGAGACTGATTCAACGCATTCTGGTAGTGGTATTGCCATAGCAACAACACCACAACAGTTAGCATCAGTGGGCCTAAAGTCACCTACCTCAATGTTGACAAATCCAGAATCACCAATTTCCCATGTAGCATTGAGCCAAAAGTCTGGCGAGGAAATAGTACTGTCCTGTAGTTCGTCGAACGTATCTAGTCGTGTCAATGCCATTTCGTCTACAATCGCAAATACACCACCCTCGCAAAACACTTCCTCGTCCATAACTTCGGGTAGTGCAATTAAAACCAATAATTCACCCCCCTTTCAGAACAGCCCCAGACGTCGACATCGAATTGTTTCAAAATCATTTCGCAAAGGTGTTTCCATGTTCTTTTCATCGTCTGGCATAACTACCACACATACCATTTCACCCAATTCATCTACAAGCGGTACATCGAGTGCTAACAATTCGACGAGTAATGATCGTGCTTCAACCTATGAGTTTTGTGAAGAGAATGAAAAGTGTGAAAAAATATCTATACTTCGTAAACGTCGTCTTGCCGAAAGGAAATACGAATTTTCTGAAGATAATTCGGAAAACATTATTCCCTATACAAAGACGAGGACGTCCGCTTCGAATTCATTTAGCTCCTTATTGAGCAGCTCAACAACGGGTAGTCATTCGCCACGGCACAATAGAACACATCTGCATAGCAATCTCTCTCCCTACGCCTCACCGTCTTCGTCACCACATCCACACAGCTCAAATGTTGGTAGCTATGGGCATTATGTGCCGCCTTCAGCATTGTCACCTTTAAGGCATAGCTGTACCTCACCATTGGGCTTTCGATCTCCGCCCTCAACTTCGGGCCTTATAACACCGACATACAGTGGTGCAGGCGGCAGTATTAGCAGTGGCAGTGGCTCATCGGTAATGCGTTCTCCAAGTCGTCATTTGGTTAGCAACAACTACTACAATCATAAATCACCGCCGCATTATAGTCTCTCGACTGCTACTCAACACATGTTGAGTTATAAACCGCATGGCACACTGTTGCCCCTACAGTTATCCGTGGCAAAACGTTCGCATTTTGAACGAGGCGGTTCGATATCTCCCAATTATCAGCATCCTTTCTTGTCACCACGTCGAGATGAAATACGATCATTCGAAGTTCCTCTACAAGGTGGGGCAGCAGAAAAGCCCATTTGTACGAAGAAATTTCAACGACGCTATGTCGAGGAAGATGATGCAGCTTCAGTGATAACAAGTGAAGAAGGTAAATAATAGAAAAGCACTACTACATATGTTGTAATTTTAGTAAATTCATATATTAAAGTTATTATAAAACAAGTATTAAAGGCCTCAAGAAAAGAACAAACACAATACTTCTGACAGATAGGGGTTTTTAATTTTTTGGTCAATTTCTCAGGAAGTGTGGACTTGCCCCCGAAACAAATTGTACCGTCATAAAGGTAGTGTTCATAAACTGCATACGCAACATGTTGTCAAACATTTAAAAACGATCCCAGACGAGTCCTTTAACTGCATTCTTTCCAAACTTTGTTGTTGTAACAGTGTTTATTATCGTATGTTTGTGTGTTCTTCTTC
The DNA here is from genome assembly GCF_047663935.1 of Musca autumnalis. Lineage (NCBI taxonomy): Eukaryota > Metazoa > Arthropoda > Insecta > Diptera > Muscidae > Musca > Musca autumnalis. Next base: position 324,778,932 of record NW_027411644.1, read on the forward strand.
TGCTCAATCTGGCTATGGGTCTATCTCCAGTTCTAGGAAAGTGGCTGCTTCGATGGGATGTAAACACATATCCACTGGAGTTAGATGAGTAAGTTTGGCAGACAGACAAGTTATTGATACTTGTCCAATAGGAATTTAAGCGAGTGCAATATCCTGAGCGTAGTTGAGTCGAAACTACTCTGATTTGTCGTGGCAGCTGACGCTCCTTAGCTGCGATAGATGGGAGATGTTCTCCGAGGACTTTATTCACATTATATTTGCTTATGGCCTTAGCAACTGCGTCCGTGTGAATGTTAATTAAGCCTGCTTGATATGCCTGTTGATCTAGGGGTTCTCTCCTCTCGCGGTAACATTCGAGCAAGTACTGTAACGACAGCATCTCATTGCGTTGCTTTACTGGTAGAATCTTTACCTCCTCGTGTAGATGGTCCACTGAAGACTTGAGGAGGCACTCTGTTGCTGTTCTCAGGGCGGCATTCTGACAAGCTTGAATCTAATTCCAATGCGTATCACATTAATTCGGAGACCAAACTGACGCCGCATAGCTACCGCAGACCGACCTATCGCGTTATATGTGGTCAACAAGGTTTCTTTATCTGCACCCCAAGTGCTACCGGCTAGGGACTTTAGGACCTTGTTCCTACATTTCAGTTTGTCGCAGATAGCTGTGGCGTGTGCGCACAACTTGAATGTAGTGTCGAATGTGACCCCTAGAATTTTGGGGCAGTTTGTGGCCGAAATTCTGGTACCATCGACCACGATATTCAACTCTCTTCTATACTGTGCCGTCCATGTGGTGAACACAGTGACCATAGATTTAGTGGTAGATATCTGCATATTCCTCGCGTGGGAAAAGGTGGTAAGATCGGTTAAATAGGAGTTCAGTCTCTCACAGATGTCTTCTGGGTAGGTACCACCAAGATCGTACAAGCATCCACATACGTTACGATCACAATGCCGTCTGGAGAGGGCGGAGTACTGGAGAGGTAGAGTTCTGGAGATATCACCCCACCTTGGAAAACTCCATGTTTCACTCTACGGGGTTTGGACGTACGACTGGCGTCCACACTTATAATTGATTATCCAACGTTTCATGTTTGGTCGGAGGGTTGTCTGCTTTACGTCCTCAAACAGCGTGGAAGCGCCACCATAACTGTCTTCTGTCACACGGCGGTCTCTGGTAGAGTCGTCGTCAACTATTTGTGTAGATGGCATGCTGTGCTGCTTGCGGAATCCTTGCTGATGATCGGAAACTAGATAGTTATTTCTGACACTGGGGATGAATAAGGCCTCAAGGGTCTTTGCTACAGGCGACAAAGGCGAAATCGGCATGTACGATTCATATCCCAGACTTCGGGAACAATTAGAGTGGCTAGCAACAGGTTGAGAACTTTAGTGAGATACTCCACTCCGGCTCATCCAGCTGTTTCAGCATTACCATGGAGATTCCATCATGTGTTCCTAACTTTGTGTCGGAAGTACACTAAAGAGTGTTTCGATGTAGTCGATATTCGGACATAATTCGAGACGGCTGTAAGAAATTATACGATGTACAACGTTTGGTCCAAATCGGTTACTCCCTTCGAGGACTATCTTACTTACTACTCAATTTAGTTTGTGATTTTTGGGAGATTGTTGGTCATTATATCAGAAAGTATGAACTTGTCCACGAAAAAAAATTGCGCCGTCTTAACAGGGCCCGCAAGGAGAAAAAAATTGAAGACGATTCGAGAAGAGCTGCTAATCTGCACTTTTTTCTAATGTTGTGTGGGAGGTACCAGGAGGACGGGGCCGATATAGTACATATTACAACCTGATATATTACTTATTCAGAAAGTCCCTGTGAAAGTTAACTTGCGGATTTGCCATTTTAGATGGTGCCTTAAATTTTTTTGGAGCTCTTATGCTATTATCTCAAGAACTATGGACAACCTGCTGAAAAAAAATTTAAAATGAACCGAGAGGAGCTCTTAAACTTCCGAATTTTGTGTGGGAGGTACCCAAAATAGTGGACCTATATAATTCGCATTCGAATCCGATCTATGCCTGAAATTAATATTACCACCATTTTAGCGAACATTTTTGAACTTTTGGGGGAAGGTCTCGAAAGGATATGGCTCATCATAGAACTTAATAAATTAATTTTGGACAAAATATTTGGTTTTTATCGTTTGCTTCGTTCGAGACAAATTGACTTTCCTGAATCGATTTCAAATTAGGGATTTCTGGAGCAGCTTTTAGGCTGGCTACTTTCTTACTCTCACTGCGGTTAGTCGGATATTCAACACCGCGATCTACAGAATACCAACAGATAGAAAAGTGTGGCTTCTTTGTCCTTAGCACTACACCTTGCATCGCTACTTTCAATCGGGTATAAACCTTTGATATAAAAATGGTTTTTGATCTGGTGACAGTATGTATAGATGTTTGAATATTTTGCTTACCTTTTTTTGACGGGAAATATAGCAGCTTTATTCCATTTCCGAGAAAGACGTTGAAAACACGTTCTGCGGATAGGCTATCTGCAACTTTTCAAGAAAATATGTATTATGCTTTTCTAATTATTCTACTTTTTTACAGATGATTGCATTTCTCCCGGCTATCATACCCTTTTGCCAGTAGAGGTTCATGGCTCATGCTATTCCGAAATGCAAATGATATCGAAGGCTTCATTTCAGCATCTACGCTGCACAAGCGTGGTCATAGAGCAACATTCATTCGACATGGAAACATTTACGTACTATGTCATCAGTACACTGTGTCAAAAAAATCAGAAAATCTATGACTTCTTTTACGATTGGGCGTATGAATTGATAAATGTAAGTAGCACCAACAAAATAGAATGTTATTTTATTCGGGTATTTCTCATATTGTTTTCGTTTAATTTTACAGATTTGTCCACTATCACAAACTCTGTTCTGTCTTCTTATGGCTCATTTCTCAGCTCGAGAAGAAGTAACATCTTGTTTGAATTGCTCACGTAAATTAAATTGCGCCTTCCATCGTCGCCAATATGAATGCCGTGTTCTCTTCACCTGGAATGTGTCTACCGGCGAATGGGAAGTTCTAGATTTTGGCGAACTGCACGATCATAAATTACAAAATATTTTCCTACGTAAAGGTGTTAAACGTAACCCGATGTCTTTGGCTCAACGTGCCAAAAAGTTGGCTCGCGAAATGGCACAGACCCTCAACAAGCTACCCGACTACACAAGCAATCTACGTGTATTGGATTCGAATATTAAGAAATCAAAAAAGACTATAACTGATATTGATAATATGATAGAATTTTATTTAAAGCGTCCCCGTTCTATGAACTGAACATAATCATTTGTATTGTACGGACCTTCTTAGATTTTGCTCTTCATTTCCACCGCATTGATATTTTTTTTTCATTTTATGTTAGCATATATATATTCAATAATTTGTATTGAATCGTTTGTATTCAACTCATAATATAAAAATGATGATACAAAAAATACATTTAGAATTTAGTCTGTAGGCATAATTTGTGGCAATCTTATTTATAGTAAATTTCCTCTATTGTAATGGCTAATTGAAGCTATTGGCCCTAAGACTTGAACATTTTTAAATCTTCTATGCAAAATTAATTGTTTTATGTTTTAAATTTGATGTAGTGTTAATATTTTTTTAGTTTTAGCCTATTTTTAATTCCTATAAAATAATCTATTCAAAAAATACAACGAGTGAGATATTCCTATAATTTTAGCAATACCTAATTTGTGTGTGTTTTCTTTCTTGGGGTCACTACGGAGAAGAATGCAATTTTAGTTACAGTGGAATGCCAACAAAAGTGGTATTTAAAACATCTTGCTGTATTTGAAACATTTTCAATAAATTTGTCACAAAAATCAAACTAATAAACTGATTCTCAAGCTTAGATTTTTGCGGTAATTACTCTTACCGCAATTCGAATCTCAGACGTCTCGATAGAATTGGCCACATCAGTTTCGCAATCCGACACCTGAGTTCGTCGGACAAAATCCGAACGGCTTTATTGCAAAAAAAAAATTGAGTTCGCCAATGAAATGGCACAACGGCGGATTCATAAGTCCTTCAGTTGGAATGCTTTCAGACTGTAAGCCCTCAGCGACTTCGTTTCCCTCAATGTCCAGATATCTAGCAAAATACAATTGAATTTTGAATGTTTTCAAATAGATACATTTCTACATCTGCCAACAATCCCAAATTTTATAGAAGACTTAAGTGTTTTAAGAGCAGCCTGGCTATCGACAAGAACAGCTATTTGCCTATCTGCACCTACCTCACCTCTACCAACTAATTTCAGAACATTCATTGAAAGGCACTACAGTTGTCCAATTTATATGAATGCAGTATACTGAGGTATTTGCAATATATACTGAAACTTAGAAAGTGGCCTGAGTTCCCAACTTTTGCCTATCGAGTTCTTTTAGTAGTAGAATGCAATTAAGCCTTTCTAAGCTCGGTCTTCAGAGTTGCCATCTTAGCTACTGGTCAAAAATTGACTGACTTCCGAAACGTCAGTTGCTTTGTATTCGTGCATGAAACTAGGGGTTGTTAGATCGAGTTTCATACTAGAGTAATTTTATTTTATAAAATTGCAGTAGTGGGGAACTCGATCTATGAACCCCTAGTTTCATGCACGAATACAATGCAACTGACATTTCGGAAGTCAGTCATTACTTCAAGATCATTGACTCCCCGAGAAAGACATTCTACATAAAACAGGGGGAGGAAAATCGGCAATCTTCCTTTTCCTGATAAAGAGGACAAGCTCTGTTTTTGCCGTTTCAATGAGCTTTACTAAGGCCACCTGCATTAATTCGAGCAACTAAGATGGAAATTTTTCACTGATTAGAACGACTACGCCATCAGCGTAACACAGTGGTTCAGGAATCGATTTTCCTGGCCAAAACCTCAATTTTTTTTTATCACCTATTGTTAATTTCTATATGGGATTCGGTAGTAAACATATTGAAACTAACAAAACAAAAAAAAGTCGAAATATAGGAAGGTGTGGGCTTTGCTCCTAAAGCGGCTTTTGTAAAGACCAACATTTTTCCCAATTTTGGAAAATACGTAATTTTTGCAAATTTCTGGAGAAAGAAATAACTATAGGCCTGTTCGATAACTTCCCAAGTAAAAAGTATTTGCAAGTTCTTGCAACTACCTGCAAGTACTTCCCATTTCGTACAGACCTTATTTCTCGGATACTATAACAGTTATTGTATTCATAGTTTTTGTAAGTTAGGTAGGATTGGACAAAACTATAGCTCTGCGTGTGCGTTTAAAAATACAAAAACAAAGTACGTGTATTTCAATTTGTAATACATGTATTTCAGAGCTATAGGTTTGGCCCTTAAGAATCGTTTTAATAAACTACCGTAGCGTTTACACGATGTGAGCTATTTTAATTTTCCTCAGGTACAAAATTTTAGTGAAATTCGTAATTTAGTTGACTACATAGAATTTTTAGGAAACAACATGGAACAACGTTTCGTTTTCGCAGAAAGAGAGTGTCCTTTTTTAGCCCATATATACTTTTCTAAACGTCCCGTTCCGCACGTTTAACACTTTTTTAAAAATTAAACAATTAAAAAAGTATCAGTCGGACAGAGATATACCCTAAACCTGTGTGAATTGAAACTTTCATCCATTCACAATATCAAATATAATACCGGCTGTACATGTCCAAAGGATCTTCGAACAGATCCTAAACCGTCCTTAAAACATTTTGAACTTTTGTGGATGAAGACCGATATGGGCCATTTCTGAAATAAAACTACCTTTGGACAAAATGTTAGGAGATCCAAAATTTGTACGGTTGCTCCGCTCACCAGATATAGCGCGTAGCTTTTTAGTGACGTTTTTTTTTAACTGGGGGGGATGAGTTACCGCAAGTTGCGCATCGATAGTGCCCATCTTCGGAGTTAAACAAAGCTTGGAAAAATATTACGGAAGACACATTTTGGACCGTATCGGCTGATCCGATAGAGAGTTGTCGTGCGTTTCATTCAGCCACTTTACATGGTTCCATAGGGGTTTTTATAACTTTAGGGCTATTTTCTCAGGACGAATGGATTTGCGCCCTAAAAAACTTGTACCGTCGTAATGGCGGCAGCGAATACAAACTATTACAACAAAGATCAAAGTGAGTCAAGAGAAGGCCGTAAACGGCATTTTTTTATGTCTTGTAGAAATATTACGATGTTCAAAGTACGGACCAAATCGGATACTCAGAGTTATCGTGCGCACAAGTTTTCCGAACATTTTTCAACTTTTGTGGGGGAGGACCGAATTGACAGATCCGTTCAAGAGTTATCTTGCGCTCCAACCATGACACACGGTGTCAATGGGATTTTTTGCAACTTTCAGGTTATTTTCTCAGGAAGTATGGACTTGCCCCTGATGAAACTTGTACCGTCATATGAAGGGCAGTGATTACAAGTTGCTACAACAAAAATCAAAGCGATTCGAGAGCAGGCCCTAAACTTGTGGGAGGTACTCGAAGCAGTGGACCGATTGAGTCCATATTGAAACCTCATCTAAGTCTAGTAGAAATTTCACGATGTGCAAAGTACGGACCAAATTGGTTACTTCCTTCAAGAGTTATCGTACGCACAAATTTTCTGAACATTTGTAGGGGAGGTACCGGAAGGAGTGGACCGATATAACCCATCTTCGAACTTACACTAAGTTTGGACAAAATATTGCGAAAACCTAATTTTGGACCGAATCGGCCCATCCGTTCTAGAGTTATCGTGCGCACCAGCGAGCAAGACAGACGGACGGACATTGCTAAATCGATTCCAAATTATCTGAAACACATTTCGTCCAAACATATTGTCGAAAAATAGATATTTTTAATCAAAAATAAATAACGAATATTTCACTTCAATAAAAAAATGTCTGTGTGCAACATATGTATTTATTTACAGCCTGTTCATGTACAGTTGAACCTCGATTATCCGTGAATCGATTATCCGGGAACCTCCATTATCCGTGGTAGAAAAAGTTGAACTTTTTTCTGTTTCTCCTTTTTTTTTTTTTTTTTTTGTTACAAACTTCATTGCCCGGGAGTAAAAACACACTTTCCAATTAATCTGATTAAGCAAACAGAAGGTAAACAAACGAAAACTGGAAATTCTCCCGTATTACACAATTTTTGTATTTTTGGTATCACAAAACCATGGGACAAAGTCCATTCAGATGAATCTGATGATGATGATTTTATGTATCCTTCAAAAATTTGGTGGATTACCGTAACGAATTTAATAAAACTTGCAGATTTTCATATTATGTAATTTTTACTTAAAAAATATGTTCAAAAACTGCGTAGAAGCATTGCCTCCATTATTCGGGAAAATCGATTATCCGTAATGCCTCCGGACCCGACCATCACGGATAATCGAGGTCCGACTGTATTTCGAAACGAAAATGTGTGCGCATGAAACACACCCAAACTTTAGTTTTGGAAACATTACTTCCATGGTTTAATAAGAAAGGTTAGCCAAAGCTTCCTGCCAATTTAAATTTTTTCTTTCGACTTAACCTAAAACGTCAAAACAATATACACAATCTTTGTATGTGTGTGTGCTGTTTGAATAATATGCCAAACAATTTTAAAACAATCAAATTCAATGGTTTTTAAATTCGTGTTTAGAATATTAGTATGGAAGAAATTTGTCAGCTTATCATTGAAACAAACATTTTATCATATTCGAATCTCGATTATGGGGAGAAACCTTGGCCCTTCATTCATTTTTCGTGTTTTTCACAAAATGCTCAAAATTGGTATTGTAAACAAACCCACTTGTTGCTTTTGTGTTTACCAATTTTGATGTTTTAGGAATTCAGGAAAAACTAGGGTTTTATAGATTTTTTTCATTTAAATCTACCTCTTTACTTATACCATGATTACTTCCTTTGCTTTTGTTTCAAAACAAAAAACAAATTTGAAAAACACACTCAAATTTGGTAGTGTTTCTTACGCTTTCATTTTCTTATCGACATACATAAACAGGTCCTTAAGCTTTGCGAAGAATATTTTTTAAATTAGCCTTGCCACATAAATTACAGCTTGTTTACACAAATTGAAATTTTTTAAGGTAAATTCGTTTTCATATGTTTTATATGAGTTTTATGAGAACCCAAGAAGTATTTTGTAACATTTGAGCAAATTTTAAATTAAAAAAAAATTGTAACAAATTTTTTAATTATTTTATTCAATAAGGAGAAGTCCTGCATGTTACTTTCGATGCGACTTACTACCTACTCATGTAGTGCGATTTTTATAGAATTGCTCCTAATGTAAGCTTTCTGTGCTATAATTATTATATTAGCATTAAGTTTGTATAATAGTTCTAGTCTAGTGGCCTTTCAAGAACTTTCAAAATAAGTGAAGAAAGGCTAATTGTAATTGGTAAGGAGTGACTTGACCCTGATTCGGTATGTGCGATAACAACTGACAGACCCTATAAATCACGAGAGTATATTTGACTAAAGTTGTTGGCTTTGCTTTTGTAATATTTAAATATTATTAAATAAATACATATTTATTCGGTTCCTTTACACATATCATAGTGCATTTTACCATCATACTTACTTTTGCCATAGACTATGAATATATAAATAAGGAAAGAACAAACAACATAATACAATTTTTATATTTTTATATTTTTAGATAATTTTTTGTTTCTTTTTATTTCCGTTCTTGTTTTTGTATTGTTTTTATTTGAAAAAAATATGTATGTTCAACTTCCTTAACGCCCAGTTTGGTATTACTTTATACACAAAATTATTAAATTATTATTTTAACACATATGATTACCATAGCATGATGTAAATATATAATTATGTATATATTTATATTTTTTATAGTTAATATTTGTTTTTTATGTTACCGTATGTCTTTGTTGAGTCAAAGGAGGAGGGAGGGAGAGAGTTGAATTTTAAATGTGAGATTGTGACTGTGGCTTTGTATACATAAACTACAAAACTTAAGTGCTAATTACTATTTATAATAATAAGTATTATTATTGTTGCCGACTTAAAGAATAAATACATTTCTCCTTTCATTTTTTTATGGTTGTTTATTTGCTTTTTATAGCCATGTTGAGCCATGTTGATTGAATGTAAGTTAAACTGATTTATTTGCAAAACAAAGAATCCAATTGAAAGACGCCTAAAAATATGCTATGGATTTTAAACAATAATGCTATGCTTTCAACAATCGAATGATAGAAAGAGAGAATTTTATTTATTTTGGAAAAGATGAATACTAAGGACAATTATTATAAGTTACCTTTTGTTATTGGTTGGATTTTAAGGGCAAAATAAAGAAATTTGCGGCTTTAAAAGTTCACAAGGTAAATTGAGGTTCATTTTACCATAAATAAAATACTACTTTTATTTATTTTGATCACAAAAGATAACATCCAATAACGGCGCCACAGACATCAATATTTTGGTTAGAATTCAGCACAAATTGCATCAATTCGATTCACATACCTACCTGAATGATTGCAATTTTTTCAATAGCAAGGAATGCGGTCAATCGCAGGGGTCCATCCTCCATTATCTAGCCATGTCTCCTTCATTTGACTTAAAAAAACTGCATTTATTTGAAGATACATGCACCAATTATTAAAATTTAGAAGAAATAATTTTGATTTTTGATGTTGAATGTATAGGTGGAGATGTTTTATCTAATTTTGATTTTTGTCAAATTAATTAATTCAAATTTTGTTGTAGTTTTTTTTTGTAGTGTTTCGTTTATTTTTTTCTTTTGTTTTGCTAAAGCATGACTCGATTTAATTTAATTAAACATAACATTTTTGTTTTTATACAAAATTATTAATTAATTAAAAAAGATACGATGTTTTTTGTATTTATTACTTATATAATAATAACATAACCTCACAATAAATTTAATTTTTTTTTTAAATATAGCTTGTTTATATAATAATAATATTATGTATTTTGTTTTAAGTTTATATATATTAAATAGTTTATACATTTGTTGTGTGTTTTAATTAAATTAATTTATATTATAAACTATATAAACCTTCTCTTTGCGGCTTTAACTCGTATTTGTAGTTTTTTCATCTTCTTTTATTTTAATTTGTACAACTAAAGCGAATATTTTTTTTACTTTAAAAAGCTACAAAAGTTTTATAAAGATTTGTTGGTTTTTTGTTTTGTTTGATTTTTTTTTGTAAAGAACAAAAGAATAAAAAAAGATATAACAAAAATAATTGCTTGTATATATAACATTGTATAAAACTGTGTGTGTGTTTGTTTTTTAACTTAAGACCAACATAGAAAAAGAACCAGAGTTTAGGAAAATTAACCTTTGTTTTGAGTTAAAGAATATTAACACTGTTCCGGGACTTGTTTCAAAAAAGTGGGGTTATGGTTCAAAGGCATAACATCACTTCATGCAACATGGTTTTGCAACCAATGTTAATATTCTGCTGACTATTACAGATTTTTGTTTTTGGTTTATTTTGTGTGTATGTGTTTTGTTGTGGTTTTGATGCTGTTGTAAATATTACGGAACTATTTTTGGAAAATGTACACAAAAATTTTTTTTTTATAAAAGAAAAATACATCACAAAATGTTTTGTTGTTGTAAATTGTATAGAAATCTTTAGGTTTTTAATACAACTTTCTTATCATCTCAACTATTCAGCTAATGTAGAAGTTGGGGATTTTAGACTCTTCAGATCCGGCCAGACACTAACTGGTAGCTGTTTTGGCTGCACTGAAGTTAGGAGATCCCCTTTGTTGTGTCTTTCTTTGTCTAAGCTACAAAACAATAGTTTTTTAGTTGTTGTATTTAATTTGTGTTGTTGTTGTTGTTTTTGTGGTTTTTAATATTAGAATTATTGCAATTAAGTTCCAATTGATTTTCTATCGATCGATCGGTCTCTCAGCTCTTTAGATTTCTATTAGATTAAATGTCCAATTTCTTTTTTAGCATTTTACGTTTGCCATTTTTGACCGCCTTGTATTATTTCACTTTTCGCTGCGTCAGCTCTGTTGTGTGACCATTGACGCCATTGGCCAGCACGACGCCATTCTTGTTGTAACCATTGCTGCTGCTGGTGTAGCCGTTCGAGGATTTCGCACTGCTGCCATTGGCGAGTTTGCCATTGGCATGACCATTCAATAGCTTCTTTTCCGTTGTCTGGCAATCACCATTGGCAACATGACCATTGGCCATTAATGGTGCATCTTCCTTCTGGAATTTGGAGGGACGCTGCAAACAGAACATTAATAAATTCTTGTATTGCTAAACATTCCAATTCAATATCAACAAAACAAAACAATTGTCAAGTTATTAACAGAGTAGAGTAGAGTTACGCAATCAATAACGAATTTACGTTTACATTACAACAAATTAGCAAGCGGGCATTTTTTAGGTTTTTTTTAATAATTGTTTTGGGCAGTTTTTGTTCGTTTTGGTGTTTTGCGTTTTGCGATGATAGATAGATACGCAACGTTGTCGTAGGAGCGGCGAACACATTTTGTCACAAATGGATGGAGTGGTAGGTAGTAGGTACAAGTAGGTTGAAGATGGAGCGAGCGCACATAAAAGTAGAATATTGTTGATGATTACAATTAATGTTATTTAAAAGTTAAAGTTATTTAATTTAAATGAAATACATAGAAATACAACACATATGAAACAAAAGAAAGAACAACACAATCAAGTCGCTTATATGGAAAAAGAGAATAAATTAAAACAATATATTTGCATTATTTAAACAAAAAAGAGACAAATTGGTTTTCAAATGTTCAAACAGATTTCAATATTTCTTTTACTGTTTTATTAAGACACGGTGTAGAGAATGTTTTTGCTGCAAGATTTAATTGGGGGGGGTCCACGCCTTATAATTGTTAATTGCGCTCGCTCATACCCAGGCCATTCATTTTTAATGGCTTTTTTTGAAGATTCATTTTATTTGCAAAAATGTTTTTAATTAATTCGTAGTATTAAATTTTTTATAAATCCATACAAGTTTAGAATATTTACTTGTGCAGCTATCACAATTCAGCTGGCTGAATTTCCTTTAAATCACTTTTTATAAAATATGCTGAAATGTTCTAAGAAATCTAGAGGATTTTGAGCGCTATTAAGCTAGCTGAATTAAAGAAAACTATTTTAAGTATGTATATAAACCACCTTCCTCCGAACATCTCGGAAGATATGTACATATGTATGTATGTAGATAGAAGATAAGAATATCAAAGACTGTCCTCCTATTTATTCTATTTTAGGTAATAACACTGTATTTTTTTATTAAAATGTGTATGTCGTCAGGCCATGGGTTAGGTGTTTGTAACAAATATATATATAATTATATAATATAATTATAATTCGAAAAACCTTATAATCCTTTTATAAAAAAATCTAAATTGTTTTAAATAGGTGTGACATATGCGAAGCAAAATTCCCATTACAAATCATGCAAATTCAGTGTGCTGAATTGAACAGAATTCCTTAAAATTATTTTTAATAAAATTCGAAATATTCCTAATACATTAATTGAGATTTTTAGCGTAATTCAGCTAGCTGAATTTGAAAAAGAAATTATTTATCAAAAGATTTAACTCAAAGTATTGCCTATTTTTAACTCTATAAGGAAGATTAACGTTTAATTTGAAGCTGCAAATATTTTTCCCAACGGAATTTATTTAAAATCTCTTACTATAAAATATACATTGTTCTTAATACATCATGATGTGTCTTGGGGGTAATTCAATTATCTGAATTAGAACAAAATTTTATAATATACTGATTAAATCAGCCTGCAAAGATTGTTTTCCAAAGTATTACAATTCAGCTATTTTTTTTTTTTTAATTTCTTCTATACAATCTAGTCTTCTATACAATTAATCTACTAATTCAGGCAGCTGAATGAGCGTATAAAGAAGATTTATGTTTGATTCAAGCTGTAAAGATTGTTTTTTCGCTAAATGATTACAATTCAGCTAGCTGAATTTATTTATAATCTCTTTCTATAAAAACAACAATTTCTGCAGCTAGCTGAATATATATAATCTCTTTATATAAAAAATTTACATTGATTTTAATACATCACTGGGTGTCTTGAGCGTAATTAAGCTAGCTGAATTAGAAAAAATGATACTCTACTGTACAATTCAAGCCAAACGATTACAATCAGCTAGCTGAATTTATTTATGCTCACCTTCCATAAAATCTACATTGTTCTTAATACATTATGGCATGTCTTCAGCTAGCTGAATTAAACAAAAATAATGTACTTTACTGTTGAATTCAAGCTACAAAGATTTTTTCCCAAAGGATTACAATTCAGCTGGCTGATTTCATTTATAATCTCTTATTATAAAATCTATAGTGATCGTAATACATCACGACGTGTCTTGGACGTAATTCAGTTAGCTGAATTATAGAAAAAATTTTACTCTACTGTACAATTCAGCCAGCTAAATACGTATAATCTTTTTTAAAAAATCTAAATTCAGCTACCTAAATTAGAAAACAAATATTTTACTCTATTGTTGAATTCAAGCTACAAAGATTTTTCGCAAAGTATTACAATTCAGCTAGCTGAATTTAATTAAAATCTCTTTCTATAGAATCTACATTGGTCTTAATACATCATAGCGTGTCTTGGGCGAAATTCAGCTAGCTAAATTAGAAAAAAGAATTGCTACTCCAACTTTACTGTATAATTCAAGTCCAACGACTGAAATTCAGCTATCTGAATGTATATAATCCCTTTCTATTAAAACGACATACATTGTTTTTAATACATCACTGAGTGTACCCTGCAAACCAAGTGTCTGATGTCCGACACGTCTGAACAATTTCGGAAGCAAAGTCGTTCAGATTTCGTTCCGATTTCAAAACGATGTTTCGGAGAGGAAATAGTTCAGATTATGTACCGATTTCGGAACGAATGTCGGATCGAAATCGATCCGATGCCGCTCCGACATTTCGTTCCGAAATTATGTCAACCACTTCATACAACTTTCATTAAGGTATCATTACGATTTCGGATCAGATATCGGACGTATCGTCCGAATTTTGTTCCGATTTCTTGACGATGTCGGTACGATTGGTTTGCTGGGTATTGAGCGTAATTCAGCTAGCTGAATTGGAAAACAAGTGTTATATTCTATTGCTGAATTCAAACTGCAAAACTTTTTCGCAAAGTATTACAATTCAGCTAGTTGAATTTATTAACAATCTCCTTCTAAACAATATATGATGTTCTTAAAACATTGAAGCGTGCATTGGGCGCAATTCAGCTAGCTGAATTTGAAAAAAATACTCTACAGTACAATTCACCAAGCTGAATATGCCTAACCTCTTTCTAAAAACAACTATCTGAATGTATATAATCCCTTTCTATACTCTACAGTACAATTCACCAAGCTGAATATGCCTAACCTCTTTCTAAAAACAACTATCTGAATGTATATAATCCCTTTCTATTAAAACAAGATTCATTGTTTTTATTGAGTGTAATTCAGCTAGCTGAATTGGAAAACAAATGTTGTATTCTACTGTTGAATTCAAGCTGCAAAGATTTGTCGCAAAGTATTACAATTCAGCTAGTTGAATTTGTTAACAATCTCCTTCAAAACAATCTATGATGTTCTTAATACATTGAAGCGTGCATTGGGCGTAATTCAGCTAGCTGAATTTGAAAAAAATATACTCTACTGTACAATTCAGCAAGTTGAATATGTCTAACCTCTTTCTAAAAAACACTACATGGTTTTTAATACATCACTGCGTGTTTTGATCGGGCTGAATTTTTTTGAGTTGGCTGAATTAGAAAAAATATTAGACACTACTGCTGAATTCAAGCTACAAAGATTGTTTTTCTAAAGGGTTACAATTCAGTTGGCTGAATTTAATTATATTCTCTTTCTATAGAATCTACATTGGTCTTAATACATCATAGCGTGTCTTGGGCGAAATTCAGCTGGCTAAATAAGAAAAAAGAATTGCTATCTGAATGTATATAATCCCTTTCTATTAAAACGACATATGTACATTGTTTTTAATTTATCACTGAGTGTATTAAGTGTAATTCAGCTTGCTGATTTAAAAAGCAGGTGTTATATTCTACTGTTGAATTCAAGCTGCAAAGATTCTTCACAAAGTATTACAATATAGCTAGTTGAATTTATTAACAATCTCCTTCTAAACAATCTACGATGTTCTTAATACATTGAAGCATGCACTAGGTGTAATTCAGCTAGCTGAATTTAAAAACATTTACTCTACTGTACAATTCAGCAAGCTGAATATGTCTAACCTCTTTCTAAAAACAACTACATGGTTTTTAATACATCACTTGGTGTTTTGAGCGTAATTCAGCTGTCTGAATTAGAAAAAAATATTAGATTTTATTGCTGAATTTAAGCTACAAAGATTGTTTTCCTAAAGGGTTACAATTCAGCTAGCTGAATTTGGTTAAAATCTCCTTCTATACAATCTAGTTTGTTCTTAATACTTTATGACGTGTCTTGAGCGTAATTCAGCTAGCTGAATTAGAAACATTTAAGCTCCCTATGCGAAGACCTGGCCATAACACTATTGTTTCGGGTCAATCCGGTACGAAAGAACCCAATGCCGTGGGATTGTTGAACCTCTGTGTTCACATGTCATAAAACACTTGTCGATCAGTAGTTGAAGAGATAACTTGGCGCGTACCACCGATTACAAAAGGTAATCTTTGAGAAGAGACATATACCAATAAACCTTCCACATCGGAACATTTAATAAAAACTTACATAAAGTTTGAAGATTGAGCATAGTGAGGTCAAGTCCCTTGTTGGTGACGAAATAGGGAGAGCAGTATCCTCCTTTAATGAACTTCCATAGGTGCCAGTGGCAACAACAATGATAGTAGTTAAATGAAATATCTTCAAGTACTGTCTATCACAACCGTGATTAGCCAAGACGACGTATGCGATATTAACCGGTCACTGGGCTATTGGTAAGCATGTAAGGCTTCTTTATCAAACTCATTACAGCCACTGGAGCAGCTGCGGAAACGAAGAATAGGATGAAACGGTTAAGCATCTCCTCTGTTCATGCCCTGCACAAATGCAACGAAGATTTAAAGCTCTAGGACACCCCTTCCACCACGACCTAGCAGACACAACGGCACTTTTTCTGGAAGACCTTATGAGATTTCTCAATTCATTTGGCTGGATATAATTGCCAATAGATAAACGAGTGTTGGGGTTTTTAAAATGGTGTATTAAACACACTAACTGTGGCTGTCATAGGCTAGGCATCACTTAATCCAACCAACCAAACCTTGGGGTCCCTAATTTACTTAGGAGAAATGCTTTCATTTTATTCATCTATATATAATTGTTCCACAAACATCCTAGATGGGACAAGGGAGACGTCTCTCATCTCAATGAGTGCATCCTGATTCATACTCGTATTAGCTCAATGGTATGGAACCTACTGTTTATTGCCGAGCCAGAACGGCGTGTCCTAAGACATCACTTGTAGAGAAGTTTTACAAGGCTGAAATACTCAGGGAATTTCACCAACATCACTGAGGGGTATTTTGCCACCGTTGAAAATTTGATGTTGCCTGGCCTGGGAATCGAACCCACGACCTTTAGCGTGCAAGGCGGGTGTGCATACCATTGCACCACGGTGGCACTCATTTTTATTCATCTACTCCATTTTATAACTACTTATTTTGTGCGACATGTCCCTGTCGAAATAATGGGTTAGTTGGTTAGTAAGTACTATAACAACCCATTATTTGGTAATAGGATTTAGTAAAGAAAATATTCTCTTGCCACCAAGTATCCACAAATATTTTAACTTCATAGCAATTAAAACCCACAGAAAAAGGAACACACATCATCTCTCTCTTTTCATATGTGTATGTATGCGTATATACATAACCATTAGTTTTGAGCTTGTGAACATTCAATTAATATCTATAAATTGTTGCTTGGTAAAAAAAACATGGATGTCAAAAAAGCCTCCAAGACAAAATTTTATACACCAAATTGCCAAACAAACCGGCCACGAAAGTCTAGCAACCAACTAACTTAGCAGCCAGCCACTGCCAAGACACCCAATGATCAACGAGTCTAACAAAGAAAACCTATCATCATTACGATTATTATGTAATTTTTTCTGTTCAGTTTGTTTTTATGTTAATGGTTTGTTACTGCTGTGCGCTTGGCTTGGCGTTATGGTCGGCGGCATTGTCTGTCCGTCCGTCCGGCTGGCTAGCTAGCTATGGACCAGTGTGAGACGAATATTTTTTATTCATGGATTTTTAAACTTTCACTTGTTTTGTTGCCCAAGATGATGATGATGGTGTGACGATGACGGCCACAGCAGAAGCGTCAGCATCCATAACTATGACGATTTGAATGTGATGCTTAGAAAAGGTTTAATTTGTTTAGGAATTTAAGAAATCTACTGCACATTTTTGTAATTCAGATTACAACAAAATATTATTGTGTGACATTTTGGGAATGTCAACTGATGACTAATGCTGATATCCAACTGATTTTAGATATGAATTATTTATTTCAAATGTTTTCCAGACACTGTGCAACGTTGCTGAGCCAGTGAAATATGGCTAACACCACAAACCCAAAGACCCATATTTTTGTGTAAAGCCATCGTACCGGTAAATAGCAAAGTGAAGAGAAAAAATAATTTAAAAAAATGAAAGCAAACACACACACATTTTGTTGGACAAAGTTGGTTGAATTGACTTGAAGAAATTTGGGAATAGGGTTATTTTTAGTAGTTGGCGCTGAATTCATTCACTGAATGAATGGTAAAAACCCAATAAAGCTTGACTTTGGTATGTGTACGTTTTGATGTTGCCATGGCTTGTCGTTGTTGTAGGTACAACATAAAATGTATTTATGTATGCATGTCGACAGACAAAATCAATGTCAATGAATTTTGTTTAACCAAATTAAAAGGCAAATGCTTCCATGGTGCAGTGCATGTGGGTCATATGGGTGACGACACTAACCACATAAGGTGATGACAAAAGGAAAAAAAAATATTAGAAAATAGTTTCAATTTCATTATGCACAACAGAGAGGAGTTTGAATAAAGTTTGACCTTAATTTTCATGTACGATATTTCATTTTCGTTAATGAAAACAAAATTAAAACATTTTTTTTATATAAGTATGGAATTTGTTGATGTAACACAAATTATCTTTACTATACATGCATTTCTAACTATCAATGAAACTCTGATTTGAATAAATGGATTTCGATTTGTAATGGCTTACAACTATTATGAATTTAATGAATTCCAACTATTACAGTTATGATTTTTGTATGTTTTTATAAATCTACTAATGATCCAGATAAAATTTTACCAAATTTAACATTTATTTTAAACAATCTTAATTTTCAATCTCAATTTAAAATTTTGAAAATGTATTATCAATTTTTATTACATTCTTGTTATTCAATATAAAATTGAATTATAAAAATGAGATCTGTGACAAATTCAGAAATAAAAAGACGCAGAACCGTAGGGTTATACAGTGAGTTCTCGGAGGTCGGGTGATATCTACCTTTATGAAATTTCTTAGCCTCCGGCAGGGTAGAGCTTATAATGTATTAGGGTGACTGACTATGCTGCCATCTAGCCGTTGAACAATAAACTCATTGTGTAGAATTTCAGTAGTTTTTAGAAATCTAAAATTAGAAATCTTGTACAGAGGAAGAGGGAGTTCCCTAAGGTGGGGGGATAATCACCTTATTAAGATATCTGTAGTGGGCTCTTGAAATGATGCCCCTGTACATATTGGTCGATGGTGCTGATATTATTGGAAATCGGACCCGGACACTCAGTGCACCACGGTGGCAACCGTAGACAAATTGATCTTGAATAATTCTTATAAATCTATAGGTCAGTCCGGGGTAAGTTCTGCGTCTTCAGTATGGGATTCAATATTCAGAACATCGCCCTGAGCACTGCAACAGGGTGTTTCCTATGACACCTGTGGCCGTAGACGGATTTTCCCAACACAAGTACGTAACGAAAGGTCCTCAGATAAGTAAGTAAAAACGTATCAGTAGACCTTGCCAACAAAAATATCCCCTCAAATTGTGTGAATTCAAACCTCGACACAACCGAAATCTTTTCCCCAAAAATTATGTATGAGCTTGCCGTAAAAAATACAGAAGCTGTTAGTGTATTTATTATACCCTACACCACCCTGTGGTAAAGGTATTATGTGTTAGTGCATTTGTATGTAATATGCCTAAGGAAAAGAGATAGACCCATAGTTCCTTCTAGGGATATGCATAGAATCACTTTCTGAGTCGAGTTAAGCATGTCCGTCCGTTCGCAACGTACAGGTCGCATTTATTGTTCGACCTGTTATTATTGTTTGATGCACCAAACACGCTGTATCTGTCCAATTTTGATGAAATTTGGAATGTGTTACGGAATTAGGTTCAGATTTGGATATAGCTCCCATATAAATTTTCGGCCGATTTTTGGTATTTGGTGCACGAAACACGTTATATATGTCCGATCTCAATGAAATTTGGAATGTGTGACAGAATTTGGTCTAGAAATAAGTGTGCCAAATTATATCAAATTCGGTTCAGATTTTGGATATAGCTCCCATATATATTTTCGGCCGATTTGTGGTATTTGATGCACCAAACACACTGTATCTGCCCAATTTTGATGAAATTTGGAATGTGTGATGGAATTAGGTCTATAGATAAATGTGCCAAATTATATCAAAATCGGTTCAGATTTGGATATAGCTCCCATATATAATTTTGGCTGATTTTTGGTATTTGGTGCACGAAAGACGTTATATATGTCCGATCTCAATGAAATATGGAATGTGTGACGGAATTTGGTCTAGAAATAAGTGTGCCAAATTTTATCGAAATCGGTTCGGATTTGGATATAGCTCCCATATATATTTTATCTATGCACAGTGGTGTAGGGTATCATATAGTCGGCCAAGCCCGACTTTGAACCTTTCCTTACTGATTTTAACTTCTGTGGACGTTCAGAAAAACGTTTTCCTAATAAATTTTAATTGGTTTAATGCACAAAAGTGTTGAACTTTTGCGAAGGATGTACCGACATGCATTTTGGAAGTGGACCTAATTTTGGGATAGTTGGTCATCCAAGGATTTTTTTAGATATTTTGGCATCTGCTTGCCAACCAGGCAAATTATGTCGTTGAAGTGAGAATCTCAAGGACTATCTCTGATAAAGCTTTTAAAACAATCTTCGAACAGCTCCTAAACTGCAAATAAGCCAATCTTTTTGATTTCTGTGAGGGAGGTACTGGAAAGAGTTGTCCGATAAATTATAACTTCGAACTTCATTTAAGTTTGTGAGAAATATTACGATTTGCAACAGTTAAACCAATGTCAGTCGCTTCTGATCGCGTCCACAAGTCATTTTTGTTGGTTGTTGGAAGCATGAAGTTTTCCACAAAAAACATTATATCGCTGTAAATAGTGCGGCAAGGAGTGTCTTCGAACATTTCAAAACGATCTTCAAACAGCCCATAACCTACACATAAGTGAAAATTTTTAACTTCTGTGAGGGAGGTATCGAGAGGTGTTGTCCGATATACACCATTTTCAGAAGTAATTCGAATTAGTACTTTATATTTAATTCGTAACATTTCATTTGTAATACGAGAATTCCATTCGTAATTCCAAGAATTTCAATTGTAATTCGATAATTGCATTTGTAATTCGAATTATTCCATTTGTAATTGGAGAAGTCCTTTTGTAGTTAGAAGCATTTCAATTGTAATTTGAATTTTCCCATTTGTAATTCGAATTATTTCATTTGTCATTCGAATTTTTAAATTTGAAATTAGCATTCCTCCATTTGTAATTCGAATTATTCCATTTGAAATTAGTATTATTCAATTTGAAATTCGAATTATTTCATTTGTAATTCGAATCATTTTATTTGGAATTCGAAAAACCAAATATATTCCATTTGTAATTACAGAATTCCTTTTGTAGTTAGACGCATTTCAATTGTAATTCGAATTTTCGTATTTGTAATTCAAATTATTTCATTTGTCAGTCGAATTTTTAAATTTGAAATTAGCATTACTCCATTTGTAATTCGAATTATTCCAGTTGAAATTAGTATTATTCAATTTGAAATTCGAATTATTTCATTTGCAATTCAAAACATTTTATTTGTAATTCGAAAAAAAAAACAAATATAATACCAATGTACCAATGTTGTTGTAATTTTATTATTTTGAATGGAATTTCAAATAGAATAATTCAAATTACAAATGAAGAAATTCGAATTACAAATGGACAAATTCAAATTACAAATGAACAAATTCGAATTACAATTGAAATAAGAATCCAATCCCACGGCAGTGGGTTCTTACGTACCGGATTGACCCGAAACCAAAAGTGTTTCGGCCAGCGACTGACAACCGAGCATTAGATGCTGCTACAACAACAACAAATGAAATAATTCGAATTTTAAATGCAATATAACGAATTACAAATAGAATAATTCGAATTACAAATGGAATTTTCGAATTACAAATATAAATATAATATAAATAGAATTCTCGTATTACAATTTAATGTTCCGAATTACAATTGAAATTCAGTAATTAAAATTGAAATGTTTCAATTGAAATACTTCGAATTATAAATAGAATTCTCGAATTACAATTGAAATGTTTCGAATTACAATTGGAATTCTCTAATTAAAATTGAAATGTTTCGAATTACAAATGTAATTCTCGAATTACAATTAAAACGATTCGAATTACTTCTCAAAGTATATTCAAATGGGATACTCAATTAGTAAGTTATTGTGGTCATCAGTAATTTTGTTTGGATCGGCAGAGTATTTAGGTAATATTGTGCCATTAGCACAGGAAATATAACTTGCCAGCGATAAAATTCTACGACCGTAAAAAGGGTACAACCTGTCTCAAAAAAATTAAGACGAACCTTAAACTGCATTTATGCGAAACATTTTAAATTTTGTGTGGGAGGTATCCGACGGATATAGATCATATTGGAACCTGATCTATCCCTTGAAAAGGTATCACGATGTGCAAAATATGGACCAAATCTTATACTCCCTGCCCGAGTTATAGTGCGCACCATTTTCGAAAAGAATTTTGAAATTTTGTGGGGGAGGTACACAAAAGAGTGGGTACACATCTTTGAACTTAAACTCAATTTTTATAAATTGTGGGGCTAAATCCACTAAAAATGGCATGTAGTGGAATTGCGTAAAACATTTTTTGAAATTAACGAAAATTTTTCGTAATAACATTAGGCAATTCTCCTTGCGGCAATTGTCAGTTTGTCGGTGAGAGAGGGTGTTGAGAGGCAACGGGTTACCATATGCCTCACCTCTCTTTCCTTCAAACTATCAATTGCCGCAAAGAAAATTGCCTAATGTAAATATGGACTTTAGGCCTCGACATATAAGAAGCATGGCATTCTTGCTGAAGTCATATCTGATAAAAGACTAAAGACCAAGTTCGGCCTACTAAAAAGATTTCAGAATCACATTTGAATTTTGTCGAACTTGGTCCTTTGGTCATTTACCAGATATGACTTAAGCAAGAATGCCATGCTTCTTATGTATGTGTCGAGGCCTTTATATCAATGGTGCACAAGAAGAGAATGCTATTTTGGGTTTTGTATGTGAAAGAGAGTTGTAGTTAACTTTTTCGTAAAGACGCGTGCATGACTGCTTTATATATACAGGGTGCGGCTAAAGTTACTATATGATGTAAAACAATTGTAACTTCTTTGCTTGCGAGTATTTAAGTTTTTCTTTTTTCCTACTTCAGAAATTAAACTTGGGAGAATATTTAAAAATGGAACGCTATACAATTGCGCAAAGAACTAAGATAGTTTTTCTATTCATTGAAAATCATCTTTCGATAATTAATACTCAACGTGCATACAGAAGATTTTATGGTGTAAGAACTGCTCCAACGGGTCCAACCATTCGTTCGTTGGTGAATAATTTTGCTGAATATGGGACTGTCGGAGATTCAAGACGTACGGGCAGACCTCGAACTGGCAGATCGGTCGAAAATATTGATGCTGTGCGACAGAGCGTCGAAGAAAATCCGGAGACATCAACGAGAAGACGATCTTCCCAGTTGCAGCTTTCTGACCGCACTCTTCGGCGAATTTTAAAACACGATTTGCACCTCTTCCCTTACAAAATCCAACTAGTCCAAAAACTAAACCCTGAGGACTTCGTATTGCGATTGGAATATGCTAGAGCAGTTTTAAATCTCGTTGATCAAAATGAAAATTTTTTTGGTCAAATTTAATGATGACCGACGGAGCGCATTTTCACTTGAACGGTTTCGTAAATAAACAAAACAACAGATTTTGGGGATCACAAAATCCCAAAAATCTTCATCAGAAATCTTTACACGCAATTCGTGTTACCGTTTGGTGTGGCATTATCGCCCAAAAAGTTTACGGTCCTTTTTTTTGAAAACGATCAAGGTGTATGTGAAACAATAAATGGAGAACGTTACAGAGTAATGGTACAAAATTTTTTATTTCCGCAACTGTCACCAAACGCCAATATATGGTTTCAACAAGATGGTGCAACAGCTCATACAGCCCGTGCAATGATGGACTTATTAAGACAACAATTTCCAAATCGGATAATTTCTAAAAACGGCGATTTGAGATGGCCACCACGATCGCCAGATTTGACTGCACCGGATTTTTTCTTGTGGGGCTATCTCAAAGACAAAGTTTATGTGAATAAGCCCCAAACCTTGCAGCAACTAAAGGACAACATTCAAGAAGAAATTGATCGTATACCACAAGAAACACTCAACAAAGTTATGGAAAATGCCATAAAAAGAGCACATTTTTGCGTTAGAGAAAACGGTTCTCATTTAACTGATATTATTTTTCATAATTAATGTAAAAAATAACATAAAATAAACTTTCTTTTTATCATAAATTTTTTTTGTTTTTTTTTATTCCATTCAATAGTTATTTAAAAAACAAATCATATAGTTACTTTAGCCGCACCCTGTATATGTCCTACCGATATCGAAAGTGCTGTCAACTTTAATTACAATAATTTTACGTTTTAATTTTACCGATTTTTGTCGGTAACCTAAAAAATGAGTTACAGAATTCCACTACTGAAATAGATTTCGTCCGAACATATTTGGGGTCTAAAACTATTTTTTTCGGTTAGGCACATTTTTTATCGCATCAAAGTGTATAGAATCTCGTTAGCCTAAAGCCTGAGGATATAAAAACAGGAATCCACCGTACTCGGAGTTAATCCAACACTCATTGCAGCACAAGAACGCCAGCTGTCAAGCAAAGCGTAAGTGACTTTCGTTAATTTAATATCAGAGTGAATATCAGCCGCCTCAATTCGGATTGGGTGTTTCGTACCCGAATTTATTGTTAAATTTGCAATGGAATCAATGGGTTTTAGGGCTGATATCGTTAGCCTAAAGCCTGAGGATATAAAAACAGGAATCCACCGTACTCGGAGTTAATCCAACACTCATTGCAGCACAAGGACGCCAGCTGCCAAGCCAAGCGTATGTGCTTTTAGTTAATTTAATATCAGAGTGGTGTAGCCGCCTCAATTCGGATTGGGTGTTTCGTACCCGAATTCCTCGGTCACACTACCGTGTTTCATTGAAACAATTTCATGAAATTTAGGGTTTCTAGACTGATTTCCATATTAGAGTAAGATAATGAAATTGCTGTAGTGAGGAATTCGATCTATAAATACCTAAAAGTTTCACGAAAACCACTCTAGTGTGACCTTCGACTAAATTTGCAATTGGATTCAACTGGTTGTAGGACTGGTTTTAGCCTTGGCAACTGCAATTTTCTTTCATACGTAGTCACATACATGTAACAGTAACTGTTGAAGATGTATATTTTTAGATTTTGGAAAACCTTCAAAGCAGATCCATAGCGAAGCTATGAAAAACTTATAGACGATTGTACTTAAGCTTTTTTTTTTAATTAGTTAAGAAAGCTATAAAAGAACTTGTCGCTGGAATAAACAAATATCAACAGTGTTGCTAACTTATAACTAAACTTTTCCGAAAACTAACAGAGATTTTTTCATCTGTCACGTGTCATCATTGTGACATTTAATGTTTTAGGCCTGATTTAAAGATGTTACATTTTTGGGAGTGAGTGCTATTAACTGTTAATTTTGAGTTATTGCAATTAAAAAAACATTTATTTAATGCCAATTGTAGTTTGTTAGAAAGTCCAAAAAACACTAAATTTTCCCCAACCAGGTGCAAAATATTGAAAGTGCAATGTCTTAATTTTGCCTTTAAATTTTTGAGTCATTAATAATGCAAATATTTCTATGTGAAGTAATAATGGTAAAACTAATGATGGAACGAACAAGGCTATAAATAAAAGGAGATAACATACATCCAATTAATTTTAGAAGTTTAAATATTTCAAATAAATCCTGATAAAAAAGTTAAACGGGCAAAAGCTCTAACATGACTTTTCAAAAACATTGTTTCCCATGTGCAAACACATGCGTATTTTGTTGTTGTGTTTACACTGGATACAGTGTGGTTTGCAAAGTCCTGGCAAGTAAATTTTAGCTTTTACTTTAATGACATCAGTAATGACTGGTTCTTAAACCAGACATCGTTTTACATCACTGAAGAAAAATCATTGATTGATAAATAAATTATTAAATATTATTTCGAAAATTAATTATAGTTCGATAAGAAGAAATTGATTGACATATTTTGATAATAAATTTTGTAAATTATGAGAATATTTTAATCAAAAATACAAAATTAGGTTCGATAACTATTTTTATAGCCATAATTGTTTCCTTTAAACTCCAAACTCTTTATTATAACCTTGTTCGCTTGAATTATTTCATTGAAAACAATACTTATTTTCTTTTTTCTTGAAAAGAAAAAAAAACTACATACCGATTTGCGTCCTTTGTAGGCTTGTTTGTAGAATTCATTGAACAAGAAGAAGAACATAACGGCATGCATACCAATCCACCATACAAAGGCTTTGGGATAATTACATTCAATGAACAACAATTGGAAGGCATGGACCATAATCAAAATGAATTGCACCTAAAAAAGAAAATCGATAAAAATTATATATAACATTTCTAAAACACCGCCACAAATTATTGTTGCTCCCTTTATACTTACCATTTGCAAAGTGGTCAAATATTTCTTCCACCACAAATATTTTTGGAATTGAGGACCCATGGCAGAGAACATATAATAGGTGTACATAATAATGTGTACAAAAGTGTTGAGCAAACCGAAGAAGGTACTGTGACCGCCAGGTGTGAATTTAACACCGAACCATACCGACATGGGCATACAACCGTGATGAATAACATGGAGAGTGGTAATTTGACTTTCTTTTTTGCGCAACACAAAGAATATCTGAAATAGAAATTATGAGTTTTAAAAATATATTTTAAATATTTTAGATTCATTTGAAGTTGATTTCAATCTTACCGTATCCATGAACTCTGTGAATTTTGAGAAGTAATACCACCAACAAGCATGGACCATCTAAATAGTTGTTTTTATTAAAAGAAATTGCAAAAAAATTTAAATTAGATATATTTTCCAAAATTATTTGTGTATATAATTTATTTAGCTGTTGAAAATTAAGCAATATATCTGCAATTTATTAAATGTTAAATAAAATCATGATGATATATTTATATAATTTGATAGGTTAGGTCGAGTCTTAATTTCTTAAAAAACTTAATTTCTACAAGAAATTTAATCTGTGTAAAGTTTTAGATCTATTTTATCCGATATTTAAAAACTTAAAATCAACACCAACACCATTTTTACGTGTAATCCGAATAATTTTAGTTTTAATTTGATTATTTATTTGATATTCACTTAACATGTATTTCATTTGAAATTCGATTTTTTATTATAATTCGAAATATTTTAGATGTCCTTAAATATTGGGATGTTTTGGGGGCCCATATTTCAGCGAGTATTGGCTTTCATTAGCAAAAAATCAACACTATCCGAAAATTGGATAGAAGCGTAAAAGTATTCAACTTTTGAGGAAGAGGTACCTAAAAAATAGACCATCTTAGAACTGGAAGTACTTATATTAGTCATTCTTTTCATATTAGTTGGACATCGTAGCATTTTTCTAGAACTTGTAGGTCATTATATCAGGAAGTAAGGAATTGTCCTCAAACAAAATTATATCGTTGTAATGAATGATTTCAAAACAATCTCTAATCCTAATCACTAATCTACACTCCTTCAGATTGTAATTCCTAATCTATACTCCTTCAGGTTGTCCGATTTGATTTAAAGGTAGACAAACTTCAGCCACCCTTTCGATAGTTATCGTGTCCATCAGCCATTTTATTTGGTCACCGTAGAATTTTTTAGAGCTTTTGGACGATTATGTCAGGCAGCATAGACTTCCCATGAAGAACATAAAATCACCGAAAAGGACCACGGCTTTTTAGAGCTTTTGGACGATTATGTCAAGCAGGCAGACTTCCCATAAAGAACATAAAATCGCCGAAAAGGACCACGGCTTTTGTAATTTTTTCCTAGGTCATACCATTTTTGAGATATATAAGTTTAAGTTGGGCAATTACAGTCATGACTTTGTTTTATAAGGAGGCGATACAGTCAGTGCTTGTCCCAATTTAAATTTCTATATCTCGAAAATGGTAATACTTACGAAAATATCATAAAGGACAATCTTGTAGAGAATTTTCACTCTTACAACATTTTTTTTAATCCCATATCGATAGGGCTTTCTGAAACTACAATGTTCATAGATGCGAAAAATCCAAAAACACACAAAAAAATCGCCGGAGGGATTTTCAAATAAATCGCGGTCAAATTTCACATTTTTAGGGATTTTTAGTTTTTTTTAAAAGCCCGTTTTATTTGAAAATCCCTCAGGTGTAAGCACCTTTCATTTAAATTTAGTTAAGGCGCACCGTGGGACTGCAAGGAGTACCTTCGGTAAACACCTCAAAAGGATCCGCGAACTGCACATTGGAGAAAATTTGAAGTTTTGTTGGCTTTTATTGCCCGATATAGATTTTTTTGGATGATGTACGTTTGGAAGAAACTTCACGATGTGCAAAGTTTAAACCAAATCGGACACTCAATTCTCAAGTTTTCGTGCTGATGACATTTTAGTTGGTGCCGGCAGAGGTTTTTGAATCTCAGGAAGTATAGACCTGACATTGTATAGCTGTAATAGAGACTGCCTACTACATAATGGACGTGTCCTACTACATGATGGTATGTGCCTTACCATCAAGGAACACAATCAGACGGTTTTGTCGACAGGTATACGAATATACTCTTAGCCTAAAAAAATAATACCAGAAATTGTGTAGTTGGGTGGCGTAGGGGATGAAAGATACCAAAACTAGCCAAGGACTTATTTTGGTCGCCCATTCATATCAAGTGGTCACTGAACTCCCGTGGTATCATCTGGGGAACTGCCTTTTACACCTATTAAGGTAGCGATCTAACATGTGCCGAACTTTAAAAAACTTGGGTTGGGTGCTGGGTAAGTATCCCACCACAATAAAGTTGACTGGAATGTTCGGACTCCTTATAGAGAAGGTGCAGTTTACGCACTGCAGATTACAAGGCCGATATTAGTGTCATACAGGAAACACGGTGGAGGGGAAAATGCGTAACAACAACTCCTAAAAGTGACGCACTGTATTATAGCTGCCATGACACAAAGCAGGTGTTTGGTTGGGAATTTGTAGTTAGTCGGAGGTTAAACCATTTCGTATGGACTTGCCATAATTCGGATCTGTTTTATTTGCGCTCGTGCCTCCACTGAAGACAAGACAAGGACGAACAGACCTAGGCGATTTTAAAACCAAAATTGGGAATGGGAATATCTTCTACCCAACAGTCTTCAGAGTGAAACTTCTGAGAATGTAATGAGGCTGATAGACTTCGCAGCGGCAAAAACCATAGAATTGGGCAGATTTAATCATCTCGACATTCATAAGTACACCTCGCTATCACAGGATCAAAAAACTAAAAAGAAAAATGATAACGTTGAGATAAATGGAAGACATTCATCGGGCATGCTTGATGATGATCCATCCCCAGAGCAAACATTGAGTCAGATCACTAACTTTTTGCAACAATGGTAAATGCCAGGTTAAACGCAGCAAATCAATTAAGAACAGGTAAGTCACAGCACGGACATCGGTAAGCTGCAATCACCACAGTATATTCCTCTCAAATGGCCCAATTGCTTAATGAAAGCACTCCTCGTTCCGGTAACATATCAATACAGTGGCAAAGTATTAGCCACTCCATGCACACAGCCGCATAATCCATACTTGGAAACCTGTGCTATGACCATGAATGTCATGCTCCTACCGAAGCGAAGAATTCGTCACATTGGGCTACTCTAAAATCAGTGGCAACGAGTAGCGCACGAGAGAGTCATCGTACAAGTGAAAAAGTACCACACGGCTTTGCCGACAGAGATATACCCTGAACCTATTTGAAACTTTAATCTATGGACGATATAGAATCGAATAGCGGCTACGCAATGAAAATCATGTTCTCCAATAATTATGTATTAGGGAGTTTTCAGATATTGTGACCCCTTTTGGGAGTATGAACTTAGGACAAAAAATATATAAAGCTCTCAGGTGATGCGGAGGAGGTACCTGAAGGAATGGATCGACATAGTCCATTTTGGAAGTGGATCTTATTTGGGGAGTCATTTCAGTTGATCACCGTATAACTTAGAGGTTTTGGAGGACCATGTCAAGAAGTGTAGACTTGCCTACGAAAAATATAATATCGCTGTAAACAGGACCACAAGGAGAAGTATCGGTTAAATGTTCCAAGGATCTTGGAACATATCCTAAACTAAACTTTTCTGGGAGATGGAACCTAAGTGGAAGTTCGACATGGATCATTTTCCAAGTCAAACTTCATTTGGACAAAATATTAGGAAATCCATAGTTAAATTTTCCAAGGATCTTGGAACATATCCTGAACTTAACTTTTCTGGGAGAGGTAACCTAAGTAGAAGTCCGATATGGATCATTTTCCAAGTCAAACTACATTTGGAGAAAATATTAGGAAATCCAAAGTTTGGACCAAATCGTTAGCTCCGTTCAACAGATATAGAGAGTACAATTTTAGCGAGAGTACAATTTGGGGGAGGTACCCGAAAGAGTGGACCCATATGTCTAATTTTCGAACTTATACTGAGTTTGGTCAAAATATTATGAATGTCAAATTTTGCACCGAATGGGCTGATTCTTTCGAGAGTTATCGTGCGTCCTAGGCACTACACATTGCACCATAGGGGTTTTTTTATACCTCTCGGGTTATTTTTCAGGAAGAATGGACTTGCTCCTGAAAAACCTTGTATAGTTGTTTTGGGGCCAGCGAATACAAATTGTTACAACAAAAATTAAAGTGCACTTTTCCGAAAATTTGTTTGAAAGGAGGGGGCCAATATAATCCATATGTGAACTTTATCTAAGATTTGCAGAATATTATGATGTACAAAGTATAGACCAAATCTTTACTGCCTTCGAGAGTTATCGTTCGCACGATATTGTTCATCTATGAACTTAAATGAAGATTGGGCAAAATATTACGAAGGCCACATTTTGGACCAAATCGGTTGATCAGACTGACGAACGGACATGGCTAAATCGACTTCAAATTGTCTAAAACCCCTATTTCGATGAGGCACATTTTGCACGTTTGAAAGTGTATATGCCCTCGTTAGCAGAAATGCTGAGGATATATGAATGTGGAGTGTGGTGAAATTTAACATAAATTCAACTCACCAGTTCTAAACATATGTTTTTTGCTTATTTGTCGACATTTAGTGGCATATAATTACTACTTATTTAGGGAAACATGTGTTTGTTGAAATAATGGGTTATCACAACAGATAGCCACAGCTTAATGAAAGCTTAATGAAAGCACTCCTCGTCCCGATAACATATCAAACAGCCGCAAAATCAGTACTTGGATACCAGAGACTCCACCAAGGAATCAAAAGTATGACCAGGAGTGTCGTGCTGCTACCGAAGAGAAAAATGCGGCATATAGGGCTACTTTACAATCAGTAGCAACGCGCACGAGAGAGGTATCGGGAGAAAAAGAGAGAGGAGAAACGTCTTTTCCGCAGGAAAAATAGAGAGATGGAAAAGTGGGAGTGTGATCAAATCGAGATGTACAGGAGACAGAATGAAGTCCGAAACTTCTACCAAAGAGTGAAACATCAAACTGATGGCTTTGGAACTGGCACATCCTCCTGTAGAGATCAGCATGGTAATCTGGTAACTGATACAGATAGTGTGCTAAGGATATGGAAAGAGCATTTTTCCAAACTGTTGGTATCCAATCGTATCGAAGTCGACGAAGATACTGCAGATCCAATCCCAGAAGATGGTATTGAATGTATACCACCCGGCCAAGATGAGGTAAAGACAGCAATAAACCGGCTGAAGAATAATAAGGCAACAGAAGCTGATGGCCTACCAGCCGAGCTGTTTAAAACCGGAGGCGAAGCGCTGATGAGGTTTATGCATCAGCTAGTTAGCTCCATCTGGCAGGAAGAACGCGTACACGACGATTGGAACCTGAGCATCCTGGGTTCCGTCCATAAGAAAGGAGATATGTCTTTATGCTTCAACTATAGGGGCATAAGTCTTCTCCCTATCGCCTACAAGATAGTGTCAGGGATATTGTGCGAACGACTAAAGCCCATGGTCAACGAAATAATTGGACCACACCAATGCGGCTTTAGACCTGGCAAGTCCACCATTGACCAGATATTTACCCTGCGGCAAATCCTGGAGAAGAACCAAGAGATTCAGATCGACACCTCCCACCTTTTTGTCGATTATAAAGCAGCCTTCGACAGCCCGCTACGTTCAAAGGTATTCCAAGCCATGTCTGAATTTGGTAACCCCGCAAAGCTCATTCGGCTTTGTAAAATGACTCTAACTGACACAAGATCTTCAATTAAAATAGGAAAGAACCTCTCCGAAGAGTTTTGTATCAAAAGAGGTTTCAGGCAAGGAGACAGCCTTTAGTGTGATCTTTTCAACATCCTGCTAGAAAAGGTTATACGAGAGGCAAACGTCAAAAAAAGTGGCACAATCTACACCAATCGCCACATGTTACTTGCTTATGCTGATGATATAGGGATCAGTAAAACAAGTAACCGATACCTTTATGAAGGTCGAAGGGAGAATCTGCTAAAGTGGGTCTGGTGGTAAACGGCGAGAAGACCCAGCTGATGGTGTCGACGCGCAATGCGTCCATTGACATCGGACCAACAGTTGAAGTTGGTTCCTATAACTTTGAGGTAGTAAAAGACTTCGTATACCTTGGCACCGCCGTAAACACAAGAAAAGACATCAATTGTGAAATAAAAAGAAGAATTATATTGGCCAACAGATGCTACTTTCGCTTAAGTAAGCACTTCAAAAACAAAGCCACAAAGCGTCAAACAAAAGTAACGCTTTACAAAATACTGATACTACCCGTGCTGATGTATGGTTGCGAAGCCTGGGTAACTGCGCAAGCAGATAAGGCAGTGCTTGGTGTGTTTGAGAGAAAAATTCTTCGAAAGATCTACGGACCAATCTGCGTTGACGGTGAATATCGACGTCGTATGAAACACGAGCTGTATCTGCTATACAACGATATCAATATAGTTAAACATATCGAGATGCAGCGATTGCGTTGGCTAGGCCATATACTAAGAACGTGAGATGATGAACCGGGTAAAAGTTCGGTATATGGAACAAATGTTCTGTAATGGGCCAGCTAAGTAAGTAGGTTGATTTGTAAGTAAAGGGCTTAGTTACGGCTACGAAAAAGTACAATATAAACGCATTATTTTGTAAAGCGAAATGTACTAATATTAAGAAATTAACTCAAATAAAGGGACAATGGATAGTTTTCTCATATCAAAGAGTGGACCCAGATTATATGTCAATCTCAAAACTATTTAACCTCCTGTATATTTAGAGTCCGAATGACAATTCGAGTACGAGCACTTCATCTATATTTTTATTCGGGACAATTTTGAGTGTGTTTCGGGTGGTAAACAATATCTTATTGGGGATAAAAAAAATCGATTGAAATTCTTTAATTCAAAACCTCCGTTTACCATAACTTAAAATGTATACCTACATTTAGAAATAAATTATTCGTTTTGCAGACAGCCTTTTATGCGGAGTTGAATAAATGAAGAGGTGTTGTTTAGTATTTTTCGGAATTTCAGAATTTTTGTGATAACCCAAGAATTTCTAGTATCTTTCAGGGCATTTAGAAGTCAGAAACACATCGAATAAAGGCCGTAAGTTTTTTTTAGACATTTTCTTAATTTTTATTTAGAGACTACAAACAGTAAACAATTTAAAACCTGCACAAAATTAATTTTTTAAATATTTTTATGGTGGAACTGAATGAATGTGGCTAAAAATTCTATTATATTCTTCACGAATAAAATTCTTGAGCCTTCATATGTATATTACAAATTTGATTGATTGATTTAATTTTGATTTAAATAATATTAAACATTTATTTTTAAAAAACTTTTTAATATACTTTTGCATGAATTCCCATACAGAAAAACTTGTAAAAATTTCAAATTAAAAAAATGATAATGGCAACAGTAGTAGATTCATGCAGGTTCAGTTGAAACGTGATTATATTGCAGATATATTACTTACTTTTTCAGTAGCAGCTAAATTAAAAAAAAAAAAAAGTTATTCATGCAATCAAAACATTTTTGGAAAGGTTCAACATAATTCAACATTCAATTAAAAGGATCAAAAGTTATTAACAATAAACTTGTTTTCTTTTACAATAGAACCATGATCATGGAGATCAGGGTCATTTGTCTCCAAAGTTCATTGCTAATAACTTTATATATACAAAAAACTTGAATAGCTCTCTCGAAAAAGGAAAAAAATATATAAAATACATTTTTGTTAAAATAAAAGCTAAAATAAACACCACCAAATATTAGTTACAAATTAAAATCTACATTTCATGTTTCTTAGATAAAGAGATGGCAAAACAAAAAAAGGAAAGGCGAAATGATAATAAATAAAAAAATAAATATAAAGAAGAACACATTGAATTGACATTTTAAGCTTGCTGCAAAGTGAAGCGAGCATTTAAGCTTTAAATTAAAAAACACACAAAGAAAATGATTTTCAAAATCAAAATGTTTATTATATTAAAAAGAAAATAACATTTTAATATTTATTTGTTATTTCATTTAGTTTGAAAACCATTTTCTTTGTTTTTGGAGAGAGTCACAAAAGGAGGGAGAGAGAGAGTGTGTGGTAGAAATTTAAAAATAGATTCTTTTATGAAGGTAGAGATTTGGTCAGAGAATGATTGGGTTATTTACGATTTGTGTTAAATGAACAATTTTGGAATTTTGATTTGATGGTTAACACATACCCTTATCGTTCTAGGGTTATTATTATACTCAACCGGCTGACATCGGAAGCTATAGTGTCCTGTCAGCCAACCGGAAATACCAATCTGAAATACAACAAAAAATTGTTTCGCATGAACTTCAAATGTCAATGGCGTTATGAAGAAGAACAAGAAGAAGGAGGAACGGTCATGGATGTAGTACGCTGCGCTTAGTAGGTGTGTATACGCGGCGCTAGTTAATTCATCTTTCGTTGCTGTAATTAAGTTTTTTGTTATTGTTGTGTGTGGCTAACTAAGCGTATTGACAACGTCGTTGTATATCCGGAAACGTAAAAAAATCTCTCTTGTATGCTTCTACAAATTTGTAAATTGTAAATGATTTGTCGATTTTTTGATGTTCTTAGTGAAAAAAATATGAACCTGTTGTACCATGATCAAAACAAAAGAAAATGAAAACAAACTACAAAACCCAAAAAAAAGAAAACATACAACATAAATTGGCTTCCATTGTTTTGTGAATGGTCTACGCCGAAGCTATTTGCAAATATTGCATTGCACATTGCATTGAACTAAACATAAAAACTAATTACATACAAAGATATAATAAAAAAATAAACTTATATAACATTATTAATAATCCAATTAATAATCCACAAGAGTCACTACTTGTGAATCAACAGCGTTTTGCCTCTACTGAACAATACAACATTTTGAGTTACTACACTTTTGTTGAACAGGTGCCATATAGTGAATTCTAAGTAAAATCTGACTCTTATACAAAAAGTGGTTTAATTTCCTTTATTTTTTGTTCTATTGATGCTGATCCTCAACATTTCAGTATATTTTCAGTTTTTTTTTTTGACTAACGGTTCCAGAGATATTCCACCTTGAAAAAGTCAAATTCTGTAAAAACTATATGGAAATAAATACTCATAACATCCTTAATATTGGCCAAATAGAATTTGTTTTGGATTTGTTGTTTTTTGTTTTTTATCAGCTGTGTAATAAAAATAAAACAAAATTTTGCACAGTGGGCTTGTATGCAATTTTCGCGATTTAATATTTAAAATCAATTTTTATCAATGATTCTACTCTTCGATTTTCTTGATTCTTTTTTGGGTTAAACTACTATTAATAACACAAATTTGTAGTCCTATTTGGTATTGGGATTCGAATAATTACCAGTTTTTTTATTTGTCAATTAGTACATTTCCCGAAATTAAATCAATGTTAACTGCATCCCGGGTGACTTAGGGGATGGAAGATACCAAGGAACGGTCCTGACCGGCTTTTACATGGTAAAGCCCTGGATTTATCTTGGTCCCTCTTTCATCTCAAGTGGACACTGACCTCCCCGTGGTGTCACCTGGGGAACTGCCTTTAACACCCGTTAAATGTAGTGAGCTAACATGTGCCGCGTTAAAAACTTGGATTTGGGCGTCGGGTTAGTAACCCTCCCCTAGAAAAAGCAGCCTACTATGAAAAAACGAAAGAAAAGTAAAACAAACCGCTCATGCTCCCACTGAAGAAAATGACGAACAGACCAAACATATATTTTACGAGCGCTTAGAAGAAACATATGACCGTTGCCCTGCCCATGACATTAAAATCATTCTAGGCGATTGTAATGCCAAAATTGGAAAGGAGAATATCTTTGGCCCAACAGTCGGGAATTTCAGTCTCCACAGTGAAACATCTGACAATGGTATGAGGCTGATAGACTTTGCAGCTGCAAAAAACATGGTAGTTAGCAGTACCAGATTTAATCATCTAGATATTCATAAGGGCACCTGGCTGTCTCCAGATCAAAGAACAAGTAATGAAATTGATCATGTTGTGTTAGATGGAAGACATTCATCCAGCGTGTTGGATGTACGATTGTTCCGAGGCGCAAACATTGATTCGGACCACTACCTTGTTGCAGCAAAGGTACGTACCCGTCTAAATGTTGCAAATAAAGCACGAACAGACACAACGCGGACGTTGGACATCGATAGGCTGCAAACACAACAGACAGCCACAGCATATTCCACTCAACTAGCCCAATTGTTTAACGCGAGCACTCCTTGTCCCGATAACATAACAACACAATGGCAAAATATTGCCCACTCCATGCAAACAGCGGCAAAATCCATACTTGGATTCCAGAGACCTCCACAAAGGAATTCATGGTATGACAAGGAGTGTCGTGCCGCTACCGAAGAGAAAAATGCGGCATATAGAGCTACTTTACAATCAGTAGCAACGCGTAGCGCACGGGAGAGATATCGGGAGAAAAGGAGAGAAGAGAAACGTCTTTTCCGCAAGAAAAAGAGAGAAATGGAAAAGCGGAAGTGTGAAAAAATTGAGATGTACAGGAGCCAGAATGAAGTCCGAAATTCTACCAAAGAGTGAAACATCAAACAGATGGCTTTGGTACAGGCACATTCTCCTGTAGAGACCAGCAAGGTAATCTGGTAACAGATACAGATAGCGTGCTCAGGATATGGAAGGAACATTTATCCAATCTGCTGGTATCCAATAGTAGTGAAGTCGATGATACCACAGATCCAATTCCGGCCAAGATGAGGTAAAAACAGCAATCAACCGGCTGAAGAATAGTAAAGCAGCAGGAACCGATGGCTTATCAGCCGAGCTGTTTAAAACCAGAGGCGACGCGCTGATAAGGTGTATGCATCAGCTAGTTAGCACCATCTGGCAGGAAGAACGCGTACTCGACGATTGGAACCTGAGCATCTTATGTCCCGTCCACAAGAAAGGAGATAAGACTGTATGCTCCAACTATAGGGGCATAAGTCTTCTCCCTATTGCCTATAAGATAGGGATATTGTGCGAGCGACTAAAGCCAATGGTCAACGAAATAATTGGACCATACCAATTTTATTTACCCTGCGACAAATCCTAGAGAAGACCCAAGAGATGCAGATCGACACATATCATCTTTTTGTCGATTATAAAGCAGCATTCGACAGTGCCCTCCAATCAAAGGTATTCCATGCAATGTCTGAATTTGGTATCCCCGCAAAGCTCATCCGGCTTTGTAAGATGACTTTAACTGATACTAGGTCCTCAGTTAAAATTGAAAAGAACCTCTCCGAAGAATTTTGTACCAAAAGAGGTTTCAGACAAGGAGACAGCCTTTACACCAATAGTCATATGTTACTTGCTTATGCTGATGACGTAGACATCATGGGACGATCAGTAAAAGAAGTAACAGATACCTTTAGGAAGGTCGAAGCCGAATCTGCGAAAGTGGGTCTGGCGGTATACGGCGAAAAGACCAAATTGATGGTGTCGACGCGCAAAGCGTCCATAGAGCTCGGACCAACTGTGGAAGTTGGTACCTATAATTTTGAGGTAGTTAAAGACTTCGTCTACCTCGGCACTGCCATAAACACAACAAACAACATCAGTTGTGAAATAAAAAGAAGAATTACATTGGCCAACAAATGCAATTTAAAAACAAAGCCACATCTCGTCAAATAAAAATAACACTATACAAAACGATGATACTACCCGTGCTTATGTATGGCTCCGAAGCATGGGTACTTGCGCAAGCATATAAGGCAGTGCTTGGTGTGTTTGAGAGGAAAATTCTTCGAAAGATCTACGGGCCGATTTGCGTTGACGGTGAATATCGACGTCGTATGAACCACGAGCTATATAAGCTATACAAAGACATGAATATAGTTAAACGTATCGAGATGCAACGATGGCGTTGGCTAGGCCATATCATAAGAATGAGCGATGTTGAACCCGCTAAAAAGGCCTATGAATACTTGCCTCATGGCGGTGCATGCAGAATCGGCAGGCCTAAGCTTCGATGGAGCATACAAGTGGATGAAGAAATGAAAAGGCGAGGTATTCCAAAAAGTCAAGCGAAAAACAGAGAGGAATGGAGATCTTTTTTTTAGTTCGGTCTATGGAACAAATGTTCTGTAATGGGCCAACTAAGTAAGTAAGTTAACTGCATCCCACTTTAAAAAAAGTTGTTGTTTTCAAAATTAAAAAAAAAATAAAACTGAGATTAAGCTGCATTACCTTACAATAATACATTAATACACATCTCAACAAAATTGTAAAATAAATTTCACCGAAAAACACCACAAGTGTACATGTGTGATGCTCTTTTCCCCGCTTTTTTTGATAGAAAACAACAACGCGCACTCAAGCGATAGGCTTAAACAAAAAATTTAATAAAAAAATATATTTGTTTAAAAAAACGAAAAACATTTTTATTGTTAACAATTATTTTTAGCATCCTCTATGAATATCTAAGAAAAAACCAAAACAAATTCGTCAACAAATATAAAAAAATTGTTTTCGCTCTTCTGAAAATTTAGTTTTTTTGACTTATGTTGTTTTTTGTGAAAACCACAGAGTTGTATTATCCATTTTTGGTATATTTACTGCATTGATATCACTGTGTAACCAAATACATCTCAATATTGGATTATTAATAGTTAATATATGAAACCCCCGAATAATTAAAGACTTAGTACTCAACTACTTACTACACAGCTTACAAATATGCATTAATGAAGTGATTGCTGGTTGGTTTGTGTTATATTTACAAATTTCTCAGCATTTTCATTTTAATTTCGATGGAAGAAAAAAAGCGGCTATAAATAAATGGTATATTCTTGTATGTATGTGTGTTTATTTGTGTATAATGCCAACATACCAAAATTTGAATATGATTTCAATATGTCGTAAGAAGAGACAGTAGTTTATGTATGAGACAGTTAAAGTTAATAATTCAATAATTACACAAAATATATTATTGCAGTAACAATATATATTTTTAAAGATTTAAAATATCCTATTTTGATCTCAGAATATGATTGCTTCAACAATACTTCTTCTCCGCGTGTAGACATCATCAATCAAAAATTGCTAAAAAATGTCGTCCATTATTTTTACATCTCTTGGTATGATGGCATATTTTATGTATGTGTATGTATATGTTTATATGTATATGTATGTTTGTGT
The DNA here is from genome assembly GCF_047663935.1 of Musca autumnalis. Lineage (NCBI taxonomy): Eukaryota > Metazoa > Arthropoda > Insecta > Diptera > Muscidae > Musca > Musca autumnalis. The sequence continues at coordinate 324,818,456 of NW_027411644.1, forward strand.
GTTGGAATATTTTTGTAGTATTTTCAAATGTAAACAAATAAAACACAAAACAAAGCTACAACAATGAAAAATTTATAGATTAAAGAAAAGCATAAGAATATAACTTTCTGCATATTATTTTTTTTTTGTAGAATAGTAAGCCCAATTAAAAAAAAGCGTAATGTAAAATTTATAGCAATTAGCACTTCTAGAGTTGTAATCTTCTCCTCAGAAAGATTTCGAAAGTAGAGTATACAACACAGAAATTACAGCACATATATTTGGCTATGGATGAAAGTCATATCCCCACCGATTACGCTGTGACAATACCCAAATTTATTTCAGAAAGATTTAATTATTATCATAAATTAATAATGGCAGCGAAATGGTTACTTGTTTCGAGAGTGCTAAGGAAACCATTAGGAGATTTCGTTTTTATTTGTGCTTTTTCTTAAGACATTTTTGATAACCCAATTTTTGTTTTTTCAAATGTGCTTTGTTGTTTCTTTTAGCTGACGGTGTTCAACACCAACTTACTCTATTTACACGTGGGGTATCGGCATATTCCACCGGTTGGCAATTAAAGTTGTAATGACCCCACCAGCCTCCCATTAAACACTACAAAAGAACATGTCAAACTTAAACTTAGTAGAAGAAGATTACAAACACAAAATAAAAACAAAAACAAAACAAGTGCATTCATTGAAAAGAGAGACAAAACAAAGCTGCCAACAGGAAACGAAAATGCTTTCAACGAAACAACGATGATTGTAATGATGATAGTTGTTGGTGCATGGTAAATAATGGGGCTGGGTGTTTTTGATTCCTGCTCATTTTATATCCTTGCTGTTGTTGTTCGTAAAAATCTTGCAGAAGCAAACTAGAAAGATGAGCGCCTTAGGTCCCGTTTCCTTTCCTGGGACGTAGATATGACAAAGTCATCGTAGTCCAAATTCTCTGCTGAAACGAAACACCCATACGACCGACACAAACACACCTACACACACACATAGTGAGGTGTTACAACTGGTCGTCGTTGTCGTCAGGTCACTTCAAACTTACCTCATAAAATATCCACGCACTAAATATCACCTGTGCTGCATTATAAACTATTAATGTGTTTTGTAAACGGAATGGTTTGCGATTTTCCATCCATCGTGGACCTAAAACCTACAATTGTTCAAATAAAAAATAAAATAAAACAAAAAGAAAAGAGAAAATAGGAAAACAATCAATTACAAGGTGTCATGTTAGAAATGTGGTGACATATATTCGCACGTGAATGTTTTGAACAAATATAAAGACCACAACAACTATAAAATAAATTATTTATTGTTTTAGCTTTGACGGGGAACAGTGGTGGGGATGGTTATGAATATTTAGGATTTTTAAAAATAAAGATAGGAATTATGGATCGTTTTTAATCATTCTATTTTATAAGATATGCGGATCATTTTTATTTATTTTATGATTTATTGCTTTCTTCCTAATATCCTTAATTTTAATTAATTTTTATAGGACAAATTTTTATAGGATTTTTTTTTAAAGATGTGAACTGAGGATAATTTTTATTTATTTTATGAACTCAATAAATATTTGATTTTCTAATAGAGTTCTTGAGGATAAGTTCTATTTATTTTGTTTTAATTTATTTCGTTTTTTATGTTTTTATGTTATTTTGTTTTTTTATTTTACTCTATTTTTTTATTTTATTTTATTTTGTTTTATTTTATTTTATTTTATTTTATTTTATTTTATTTTATTTTATTTTATTTTATTTTATTTTATTTTATTTTATTTTATTTTATTTTATTTTATTTTATTTTATTTTATTTTATTTTATTTTATTTTATTTTATTTTATTTTATTTTATTTTATTTTATTTTATTTTATTTTATTTTATTTTATTTTATTTTATTTTATTTTATTTTATTTTATTTTATTTTATTTTATTTTATTTTATTTTATTTTATTTTATTTTATTTTATTTTATTTTATTTTATTTTATTTTATTTTATTTTATTTTATTTTATTTTATTTTATTTTATTTTATTTTATTTTATTTTATTTTATTTTATTTTATTTTATTTTATTTTATTTTATTTTATTTTATTTTATTTTATTTTATTTTATTTTATTTTATTTTATTTTATTTTATTTTATTTTATTTTATTTTATTTTATTTTATTTTATTTTATTTTATTTTATTTTATTTTATTTTATTTTATTTTATTTTATTTTATTTTATTTTATTTTATTTTATTTTATTTTATTTTATTTTATTTTATTTTATTTTATTTTATTTTATTTTATTTTATTTTATTTTATTTTATTTTATTTTATTTTATTTTATTTTATTTTATTTTATTTTATTTTATTTTATTTTATTTTATTTTATTTTATTTTATTTTATTTTATTTTATTTTATTTTATTTTATTTTATTTTATTTTATTTTATTTTATTTTATTTTATTTTATTTTATTTTATTTTATTTTATTTTATTTTATTTTATTTTATTTTATTTTATTTTATTTTATTTTATTTTATTTTATTTTATTTTATTTTATTTTATTTTATTTTATTTTATTTTATTTTATTTTATTTTATTTTATTTTATTTTATTTTATTTTATTTTATTTTATTTTATTTTATTTTATTTTATTTTATTTTATTTTATTTTATTTTATTTTATTTTATTTTATTTTATTTTATTTTATTTTATTTTATTTTATTTTATTTTATTTTATTTCCTTGCTACTATTCTTTTCGGCAAAAGTTACATTTGAATTAGGACATCCTTGCCCCCTATTCTTTTACAGGCAATGACTTACAGCAAGAATGTCAATCGCTTTATGTTTCACCACTCTTAAAGCCCATCTAAAGTTTTCCCTATCTATCCAACTTCCCACAGTGTGACCAATTTTTATTGTACCAACGCTTACCTTGACTAAGTAGACATATGTGAGACATACAGCTAATGTGGGGAATGGTGATGACATCATTGGCCAATCCTTCGTTCTGGGATCTAAAATGGAATATTAACGAATAGAGCATAGCATAAATAAATAATCTATATGTCTGTTAAATAGATTGTCATCTATATATCATTTTTTCAATTTAATTTAATTTTGCATATGTATGTGTGCGTGTGTGTATTTTTGTTTCGTTATTTCTTCTCCATTTCTAATTTAATTTCACGATCCTTGTCTACAAAATACGATGTGTGTATGGCTGTCCGACAAATGATTGATGGAATTGATGTAAAGTTCCTCATCTCGTACCAAAGAAACTGACTGACATGATACATGTGACAGACAGAGACAATAACAAAACACACTACTACGTTATTACTTGGAGGCGTCTTTGACTTTGTACTTTGTGCACCAAAGTGTGTGGTGTATATATGTACGTAGGTATGCCATCCATGTAAATGTAGTAAAATTTAAAAATTTATTGAATTTTGTAATTTGATTTGTTCAATTAAATAATTAATTAATTAATTGTATAAACATTACAGCGTATATTGTTGTCAGTTGCAATGCAAAATGGCACAAGTCTCAAAAATGAAAAAAAAAAACCGTCAGGAACTCAACTACGAAAATCTAAGAACACGGCTGAACAAAAAGAACAGGATGCTCAAAGACACACCCCTGAAATGACGTAGATAATACCCCCGGAGAGCAGAACTCCACCAAACCATCCAAGAAAAAAGGCACCCCACCTTCAAGTTCCCCGTGTAAACGTCGCCAAGGTCCACGTAAAGGAGACTGTCCCGAGAATCCTTTGGCAGAAGGCGATACAGTGAGATCCGATATCAGATGAGCGCGAATGCTGAATATTCTGATTGTAAAAATAAATCCAGAGACTTGAAAGGAGCAGTCATTAACTTACGCTAAAATAGCTAAAATCTAATTAATACCGGGTCGAACAGTATTATGCGGTGATCGACACCAGTAAAGGGAATGGCAGACCACAAAAGAAACATCTGAAAAACATTGAGAAAATGGTTCACGACAAAGTATAGGAACACATGCACCAATAGCAATCAATTCTACGGCAGCGGGTTCTTTCTTACAGGATTGACTCGAAACCAAGTGCTTCGGCCAGCGGCTGTTAACCCAGCATCAAACCTATGCGTCTACGTAGGTGTCCTGCTGCTACAACAACAACAACAACCAATAGCATTCCTCAGCCGTATGCTTAAGTGAGACCTACTAATGGGCGATGTCGGGGAGATAGGCAGCAGAATTACAAATCCTTGGGATGATGGAAAATTGAAGCTGTGAGGAGGGATGAAACCCTCGCCTGGCCAAAGCAGCGGTATATGTCAAAGGATAAGGCTACAAACTCGAGACTAAGAGCATATTCGGACTTTTTGTCAATCGAATGTAATCCTTGGACGAAGAGATGGAACGTATTTCACAGAGAGGAGAAAGTGGATGGAAAGTCTAACGGCATCTCATATGTCGTCCATTTCAAAATTTGCAGGTCAAGAATCGGCAAGGACGAGGATGCCAAACAAAACAGGAAGAAGGTTAAAGCTCCCGAGCGACATACAAAATGGAACCGAAAGCATCAGTGTTTACTGGAAGACCTATACTTAAGGCCTTCCCGACAAACGTCTATCGGAGTAAGACGGCAAGTATGGTCCTGATGGAGAAAATAAAGATAATGTATATACATGTTGGCTTAACCAAGAAACCTTCGAGTGTGAAGAACAAGGTCTCTGGTCTAAAACAGAGTGATGAGAAGATAGCGATGCTAACTCACACCACATTTCGTGGTCACCCTGCTTATCACATGGACGGCGGCACAGGTGAGAACAGAGTTGAATGTCATTGTCGATGGTAGCAGAATTCCGAACACACTCCTACCCGAAAATTCTGGGGTCACATTCGACAGCAAGTTCACATTGTCCGCGCATGCCACAGCTATCTGCGACAAGCTGAAATGTAGAACAAGGTCCTCAAGCAGCACTTGGAGTGCAGATAAAGAAACCTCGATGACCACATATAACGCGATAGTTCGGTCTGTGGTAAGCTATGCGACACCAGTTTAGTTCGCGAATGTAAGTGCAACACGATGGAAAGATATTCAAACTTATCAGAACGCCGCCCTGAGAACAGTAACAGGGTGCCTCATCATGTCTCCAGTGGGCCATCTACATGGGGAGACAAATATTCTTCCAGTACAGCAACACCATGGCATGCCTTCGTTGCAGTACTTGCTCGGGTGTTACCGTCAGAGCCATCCTAATCACCATATGGTGGATAGCGCCTCGCCGCCCAGCCAGGACAAGAGCGATCTTCATGATCTAGAAAGAGAGGACCAGCGTTATAAGAGAGACACCCTAAATCAACAGGCAAATCAAGCAGGTTTGAATAGCATTCATACGGATACAGTCGCAGATGCCATAAAAAACTATCGTATGAATGCGGTCCTCGGAGGACATCCCCCATTTATCGCAACTTAGGAGCGTCCGATGCCACGACACAACGGAGTAATTTTGGCTCAACTATGATGGGGATGGTCTAGCTGTTTAAATTCCTATAGGGCAAGGATCGATGACACCGTTCAAAACATAATCTGCCTACATTTTCTACTGCCCTACCAAACCAATTCAACTAACTCCAGTACATCTTTGGTTAGATCCTATCAAAGCAGGCGCACTCCTAGAACAGAAGATAGACCCAGATCCTTATTAAGCAGAAGAATGAACTTACAAAGATATAATAAAATTACTGTTACAATAACAACATTTCGTAGTATAGGTCCACTTGTTGTTTCCGACAGAGATATACCATCAGCAGGTGTGTGAAACTTTCATCTAAAAAATTTCCAAAGAATTCTAGAGCATACCTTAAACTACACTTAAGCTAACGTTTTGTTAGGGAGGTATCCGAAGATGTCCAAAGTGTCGGCCAAATCGGATTCTCAATTCGTAAGTTTTGGTGCTCATTAGTAATTTGAATTGGTGCCGGCAAGATTATTCAGAGCTTATCGGACATTATCTTAGGACGTATCGGCTTGTCGTCATAAACAAATTTACCGTCGTAAAAGGGGCCACGAGAACAAACTGCTGCAAAAAATTGATGATAAATTGAGAAGAGTTCCTAAACTGCATCTGTGCCAAACAGTTTGTAATTCTGTGTTGGATGTACCCGAAGAAGTGGACCGATATAGTCCATATTCGAAGCTGATCTATGTCCGAAATTTGTGGAACTTTTGTGGAGTGGTTTAAGGGTTGTTTTAGGATCGTTTTGAAATTGTTACCGAGGTTACTCATTGTGTTCCTGTGTACAGCGATATAATGTTATCGCGAACAAGTTTTTGCTTAAAAAATTCTAAAATGATGTTCGAATTTTTCGCCTAAGTTTAGTAGTAGTTCTTGTGAGCATGATTCCAACAAAATATATTTGTTTGTGGACAAGTCTCATGCTTCTTGACATAATGACATAAGAACTCTAAAAAGTCCTATGGCGCCCAACTAAAATGGATGGTTGGCACAATAACTATCGAAAGAAATGACACCCAAGATAGGAAGTATGTACTTCCAATGTGGACTATGTCAATCCATTTCTTCAGGTACATCCTTCGCAAAAGTTCAACACTTTTACCTTTTAAGGGCTGTGGAGTCGGAGTCTAGCAAATTTTGTTGGAGTCAGAGTTGGGGACGTGAAAAGAAGCTCGACTCCGACTCCGGAAAACATTTTTTTATATAATTGTTCCACAAACATCCCATAAGGGACAGGGGAGACTTCTCTCATATCAATGAGTGCACCCCGATTCATATTAGTTCACAGTTTATCGCCGAGTTCGAACGGCGTGTCTAAGACACCACTTTTTTAGAGAAGTTTTACATGGCTGAAAGACTCAGGAAATGTCGCCAACATTACTGAGGGGTATTTTGCCACCATTGAAAAGTGTTTTGATGTTGCCTGGCCGGCGAATCGAACCCACGACCTTATGTGTGCAAGGCGGGTGTGTACCACGGTGGCACCCGTATAAAAATATTTTTATACGATAAAGTGATGAACTTTAATTGTATTTTGGTGATCGCCTATTAATTTTATAAGAATACTATGCGAAAACTTGTATGATTTTTTATTTTATATTATTTCTTTTTATTTTATTTTATTTTATTTTATTTTATTTTATTGTATTTTATTTTAATGTATTTTGTTATATTTTATTTTATTCTATTCTATATTTTTGTCGACAAGCTTATACATCCAAAAAACCCAGTGAGTATGCATATTCTTGTTACACGGAACTAATAAAATATTCTTCTCAAAAAAGGCGAAAGATTTCCCCACATCATATTATAAAAACAAAAGTCCTTAATTTTTCGAACTCTTTGTAGAACACTGTAATATTTTATTAATTAACTAAAAAACGTGAATAAAATTACGAAAACATAACTTATACTCGTAAAGGATGGGGTGTGCCGATAAATAATAATTCCAAAAAAAAAAAAATTCCCAAATTTCCGCTTTGAATTTTAACGAATAAACCCAATCAAAACCATAAAATTTGATGAAAACGAAACCCACAACAACAACAACCGAAAAAATGTGACAAGGTGTATCGAAGATAAGTACATTAGCCAAAATTATAGCGTGACAATGGCAAGACAGACTGACAGAAACACGTTTGTCTGAATACAACAAAAAGTAGACACAAAACCCAATAAGTACTCCCCATTCCCAAATAAATTCATACATTGTGTTGAATTCATACTCGTGTTGGATTACACCACCCAGCAGCAGCAGTAGTGAGCACACGCCTGCCTAATCTTTGGTCACAGTCTAGTGTAAACTTAATTTTATTTGAGGGCCAATCAATTAGTTGGGATATGTTAAAATTTACACAAAATATTCCAAAGTCGTCATTTTGTAAACATTACCAAAGCGTCTGAGATTCATTGTGGTGGTGCTGTTGTTGTTTTTTGTTTGTTGCCAAGAAAACTTGGAATCTGATTTCAAGGTCAAAATACATATATTGTGAATGAATTTGGTTGTGACCATAATAGTTAAGCTGTTTTATTTTTCTTTTGGCGGGGGAGCAATGAATTTGTTTGCTTGATTTGGATTTGTGTGATAAAAATGGTCAGCGGCACGTAAAGACCATGTACACAAATTTTATGAATTGAATAATATTTTTTTTTTGCCAAATAACCGAAAATTTCCTAACTAAGGTCTAGGAAGTTTGTGTAGAATTGTTTGAAGGAGCGTGGCCTCTCGTATACAAGGGACATATTAGTAATACTATTAAAACTTTTTGGGGCAAAAATGTAAAAGTGGCAAAATTTTAGGTTCTTATAGGTTTCCTAATTGAGATTTAAATTCCCATAATTCGTAATTCAAAGGACAATGATTTTGTTACGAATCATCAAATGGCAAAACTGGAGGTTATTAAGGGTTTTAAATTGAGATTTAAATCCTAATAATTTGCAATTCAAGGGACAGGATTTTTTTAAGAATCACGAGGGTTTCAATGCGAAAGAAACCCCATCACGGGCTGGGAGTTTAGTACGTATTTATTAAGCATTTCGATTCATTATTCATGGTGGTTGTACTGTATGTGAAGACCTTTCAATACTTGTCCTTCTCATTGTACTATTAAACATTATTGGTCTCAGGTCCTTGTAATGACATAACAAACAATTTAATAATGTAATCTAATTTAATGTTATTGACGTTTATTATAATTACGATAATATGTCAATATTTACTTACCGCCATGTGTGTCCATATATCTGTTCATGATGTTAATATATTTCATTACTAAGGCCATTGTGATTTTGTGTGTGTGTGTTTGTTGTTGTAGTTAGTTGGTAAGTTCTTGCACTAGTTCAGCAAAAGCTACTAGTTACCCTTGTTGTTGTATCCGTAATTACAACAATAACTATAGCCTATAAATTTCCTTTAAGTTGATTTATTTTTTTAGAATTGTAGCTTGGGTATCTGAAATGAGAAGAAAATAGAATTGAAATAAGTTTTGTTTTTACAAATATGTAAATAATATAAAAAAGAAACATAAAACAGAAATCGGACACAATCCCCTATTTCACTTGGAGCATTGTGGCGTATTTGGCCACAAAGCCAATATTATAGAGAACACAGTGTCCATTTTTTGGTCCTTAATTTTCGTGTACGAACAGATGCCAAGTTGGCTACACGTATAGAACCTCCTTGAGCTTATAACCATCCATATATTAAAATTTCCTGTAAGTAGGCGGCCTTCGGCTGGGATTTAAGACCACCTTGGACAGACGACAAAAATTATCCTCACTTAGTAGCACCCTAAGTCTCCCAATGCCCAATTGGCTTTATAACCGGCGGTCCTTTTGTGTAAAAGAATATCCCATATAACTACGCTATTAATAGAATCTGTATATTCGGAAAATACAAAATAGTGAAATATAGCCTATCCATGAAGTTCTTTCGGCTCAAAAAGCAATCTGACAACGCTACATTCTTAAATTGCAAGAACGCTATTAGGGCGGCGCACAGTGGTTCAGAATCGCTCTTTTCGTAACTCTGTAATTTTGAACGGATGTAAATATTTTCATAATTGGTCAAACACCAATAAACAAACCGAAAAATACAAAAAATTAAAATAAAAATGTTTTTTTAGAAACATTGTGGTGTTTTTTTTTTTTGGGGGATAGCGTTTGCAATTTTGTTTTTTTTTCAAAATAGTAATTTTTTTCCAAATAGTCTGGCTTAATATTTTAAAACAACTAGTTTATTAGTGGAAAAGATTTATCATTGTTCGCCAAGGGGTAAGGCAGGGAATACTATAGTTTGGATTCTCGCCACAGAATCTCATCAGTTCCCTTGTTTTTTGTTTGTGGATATTCTCCACCGAAGTTATTTTTCAATAACTTCCTTAACAAAAAACTTGTTATACCCAAACATCAATCGTCGACTCGAAGTATAAAGAACTTTTAACCACTAGGACCCAAAGCAAGACATAGACCTATGTTGACAAATTTTGGCGAAGAAGTTTTGAGACCAACAGAACCCTTAAATGTCGAATTAAGCTACTTCGGACAAAAATTGAGCCCAAATCCTTAAAATTTCGGAGGTGCCGTTATATGGGGGCTTTATCAAAAATGTGGGCATTTCCACTTGACCTGCCTATGGAAAAAATACACTAGGGTGCGTTCTAGCCCTATTATTGCGAACCTTAACGTGATTACACGTGACAGACGTACATGGCTAGGTCGAACCAAAATTTTACCCTGGTCAAGAATACACATACATACAATCGTATTTTCTGAAGAGCATAACGGAAGTAACGACCCCGCGGCAGGTGTGGAGAGCGTACCAAAATGGTGCAATTGCTTTGTGAAACCCTGTATCGTGGCGAATGAATACCGCCTCTATTAAGTATTCCACCTTAGGGGCAGACCTCAAGAGGGGTTTGAAAAAGAGGTGACGACTCCGTGGTTTTTCCCCAGTCAAACACCTATACATAGAAGGAAATAAACCCTGATGAAAGGCATCAAGATCAAGCCAGAACTATCTTGATTACTGGACAGCGATTTGGAATTGATGAACCCTGGACTGACGCTTGTGATATTGTGGAACTTGTAGATGTTGTTGGGGTAGAACATTGCAGAAGTCTGTTCAGTGTTCGTCCCATTAAGTTGGCAGTGTACGCTCGAATGTTCATTCCCGATTAACACGGATCTGACTCTGAACTGTAGGTCTCATAAGGATCGATTATTTAGATGAGTTGCAAAGAGAAAATCTAACGTAAAATACCCTCCATACTATGATGTAGATTTGTAGTTAGTCGGAGATTAAAATATTTGGTCTACAATTTTGATAAAAGCTAAATTCTTCTACATTAGACTTATCTGCGCCTATACGCCCATTGATCAGATGTATATATTACGAGCGCTTAAAAACATATGATCGCTTTCATGCAATTTACATTTAAATTATTCTAAGCGATTTTAATGCCAAAATTGGAAAGGGGAAATTCAGTTTACCTATGAAGTACGAGTATCAGGATAGGTGGCAGTACCAGATTTAAGCATCTCGACCTTCGAACCAAACATCAATCAGATCACCTTGTTGCAAAAAGTACGTATCATATTAAAAACAGCATGAACAGACACAGCACGGAAATTGGACCTCGGAAAGTTGCAATCGCAACAGATATTCACAGCATATTCTACCTAAGTAGCCCAATTGTTTATTTAAAGTACTTTTCGTTCCGATATAATATCAATGCAGTGGTAAATAGCCTGAAAGGTCACACTTGGATCCCAGAGGAACCCATGGTATGCCCAGTAGAGTCGTGCTGCTACCGAAGAGAAGAATGTCTGCTCTGCAATTAGAAGCCACGCGGATGAAAAAGTCAAGATATGCAGTGGTTAGAATTGAACAATTTCCATTGGATTTTTTTTGGGTGTGATTCACACAAACGAATTGAATCGTGAATGAACGATTCAGAGCCGGTGAACTAAATTAAAGAACAAGTTCAATCGAAGAAGCTGAACTATAAGGAAACTGAACATTACGCATGTTGGTCGAAAAATTAATAACCACTATACATTTAAGGCTATTTTCACAAACATCCAAGTTTGCTATACGATTATATTTAGTTTTTATTTCAATGACATGGAGGTTTCCATATCTTATCAACGAATTAAAAACACATACCGAAACATAGTATGACACCATACTATCGTTGCATTACTTCCTCTAAACTCGTATCTTAAAAAAATAAAATTTTCAGGGGAGATAAAAAACGATAATTTTTTGATACATTGGTTTTTGGGTAAAAAGTTCAAATGCAATTATATTATTAGTGAATTAAATGTACGCAATTTGCTAATAATTCTATTTGAACTTTTAGCCAACCACCGTTGTATCAAACAAGTAAGAAAGTAGCCGTCAGCTGTGTTGACGGAGATATACCCTCAGCAACTGACAAAAAAAAAAAAAAAAAACGACAACAAAACCACATCAAACACAATAATTGTGTAGTATATAAAATACGAATAACAAAACTTCTTCATAAAGGACTCGAAATATTAAATTACGTTAAACTAAAGCTAGGGTCACATCAGCAAATATTTGCTCTAGCGACCGGCAGTATGCGCTTACTGAGAGCAAATGAGCGTAAATAATGCATTGAAATGTATGCTCACTTGCTCTCAGTAAACACACGCTCACTGTCGCTGGAGCAAATATTTGCCTAGTGTGACCCTAGCTTAAATTTGGAAGTCATTTTTAAAAAGTTTTTGAGTTATCTTCCATAATAGCCATTTTTGTATGTACCGACAGAGTTTTGGAGCTTTTGCACCATTATCTGAGGAAATAGTGACTTACTCCGGAAAAAATTGTACCGCTGTAAATGAGGCCGCTAGAACAACCTACTGAAAAAACATCAAAAAGATGCGAGAGGAGCTCTTAAAGTTCACTTTCTTAGAATTTTGTGTGGGAGGTACCGGAAGGAGTGGACCGATATCGGCTATATCCCAACCTGATAGATGACTGGATGAAATAATACGATGTACAAAGTCTGCACCAATCAGAAACTCCCTACGAGAATTATGTTGCGGATTTGTCATTTTGGTTGGTGCCGTGAGGGGTTCTTGGAGCTTTTATGGCAATATCTCAGGAAGTATAGACTTGCTAAAGAAAAAAATTGTACCGTCACAACCTGCTGAAAAAAAATTATGACGATTCGAGAGGTGCACTTCACTTTTTTCGAATTTTGTGTGGGAGCTACCCGAAGGAGTGGACCGATATAGTCCATATTCCAACCTGATACATGACTGGATAAAATAATACGATGTGCAAAGTCTGCACCAATCAGAAACTCCCTGCGAGAATTATCTTGCGGATTTCCCATATTGTTTGGTGTCGTGAGGGTTTCTTGGAGCTTTTAGGCCAATATCTCAGGAAGTATGGACTTGCGTAAGAAAAAAATTGTACAGACGTAAAGGAAGCCGTAAAGGGAACCTACTAAAGAAATCTTCAAAACGATCCGAGAGGAGCTATTAAACTTCACTTTATCCGAATTTTGTGTAGGATTGTTTACCCGAAGGAGTGGACCGATATATATTAGAAACCGATCTATATCTGGAAGGAATAATGCGATGTGCAAAGTTTGGACCACATCTATTGCTCCCTTCGAAAGTTATCGTTCACACCATTTTACATAAAATATTGAACTTTTGTGGGAGAGGTACCCGAAAGAGTGGATCGATATGGCCCGTCTTCGAACTTGAAATAAGTTTGGACAACATATTACGATACCCAACATTCGAATCGGTTGATCTGTTCGAGAGTTATCGTGCTCACCAGACAGACAGACGGACGGACATGGCTGAATCGACCCCAAATTGTCTGAAACTAATTTCGTCCAAACATACTCGGTGTCTAAAACAGTTATTTCTATGAGGCACACTTTTGGTCGTATCAAAGTGTATAAAAATTAATCGTTTTGTTGTCTTTCCTGAAAAAAGAAAATATTTTTAAGATACAAGGTTCTGGGGAGGTGAAAACCATATTTTAATTTATTCTCATTATTATTTTATTTATATATTTATTATTATTATTATTATTATTATTATTATTATTATTATTACACTATGCAACACTGAAAATGCAAACAACTTCTAGTGTGCATTTTTTGATAGTACATATTTAGACTACAAAAACCCTAGTAGGGGTTTGTCCTGTCAGATCCAGTTCGTATTTTATGGCCGCATCTAAACCGGGCTAAAATTACACTTTTTTGCATTTATCGGGCCTTTATCTCAGAAACGATTAGGAATTTGGCCTTGCTGTCGTTGGCAATATTGTAGCCATAAACTAGTAGAACTTATCCTTTGAACAGACCATATAGGAAAAACTCCATCTAGGGCATCAAAATCTATAAAATATAGAACATTTTACATAATTGCTAATATTCTGGTCAGTATCGGCTAAACTATTGGGAGTTGAACTAAGTAACCTTTTGCAAAAATCTTCCAAATAATGTTCTCAACAGTTCTTTAGAACATTCTGCAACTCTAAAATGCTCACTTCATGTTGTTTCAGCGGTATTTTGTATCATATCTTTTACAACACATATTTCAAACACAGTTCATTTCGGATTTCACTACATTATTGACATTTTTATTAAATGGTCGTTGAAAAATATACTGAAAATAGAGGCATGGAGGCATTTTACAACAATGACATGTTCTGAAGAGTTGTGTATTACATTCCAGGGAATATTTTTGCAAAAGAAAATATTCAGAAAAAATTAACGGTTTTGGAGATACGGATAAAAATTGTGGAATTTTTACATATATTTTGAAATTTGAGGCAATAAATGTAGTTTATCGAGTTCATTATTTCTCCATATATTTTATTCTTGTTCTTATCTTCAGAGGTCAGAAGAAGATTCGCATTGGTTTCAGAGATATAGCCCTGAATTTCTTTAAAAACTCAATGTTTAACCAGGTTTAGATGGGGCCATGAAATCCGAGCTGGATCTGACACAACAAAACCCAACTAGGGTTTCCTGTCCTTTGGGTCTGTACTTTCAAAAAATCCTCAGTTCGAATTGTTTGCACAAGATCACCTTAAAAATGTTGCACAGTGTTATTATTATTATTATTATTATCGAGGGGAATATTTTTTATTTTTGAATTATCGACATTTGCGTTAAATCTGTTCTTAATTGGCTTAACAATTACAGTACTGAGCGAGAGGTGTACTAATTTATTATTATTCTTTTTAGTCACTACTCTTTACATGTGTTTGCTTTAGTGGTTTCAAATTATGTGCCTTATTTTTTCCTCTTAAAATTCAGATTAACTTCAATTTTCACTTCACTTTGCCACTGTGCAATATAAAAGAAACGATGATTGACTTGTTTTGTTATAAATTCACACAAATTTAATCTTTCTCAATTTTGAAATGGCCACAATTAAGATAATCTCAAGTGTTCTAGAGTCATTAAAACGGATTTCTTGAGATTATTTAAATTCTTTTAATATTTTTTTTTTCAAGAGGTAATGCATGAATAAATTTCGCAATACCATAACACTTGAAATTTATGATTAAATGGTCTAATTAAATTTTCATTTGTGAACCCAAAATGAATCACCATTGGCCAAAGAATATTTTATTGGTTTTGTTATTCTATTGGAATAAGTTTGGAAACGATCGAACGAACCTTTCTTTAACAAAACACCGTCTACAACTGACTGTCGAAATGTTAAATTTAATCTAAAGAAAGTCATAATTTGTTCATTTCCCCATACATACATGGACAAACAAACATAATGCAGGTGTTTGATATAGAAAAGAAAAAAATATATGGTATAGAAATCGAATAAAACGAAATTAGTCCAACATTTGAGAATACACATGATTGATAAAGGTTTATTATAAAGTGTCCATGTGTTTGTGTGTGTATTATTCCATTGATTAGGTTTTATCTATAGGAACCTTAGGTATAAGTACGACCGAAATATGACTGGACTTATTAAACATCATTTGTTCTGTGGGCCCAAATTTTTGGGCGACAATTACTTCATATATATAGGACAGTTAATGGTTATCAGTTTCCAATTGACGTTGTCATGGCTGTTTAGACTTTGAAACTGATTTAGATAAAAAAAATGTTCATAAAATACTATGTTGTAATTGTTAACTTGAAATGTGTCACATTGTGACAAAGATAAAAATGTACAATAAAAAATAGACCCCCTTATAAGAAAATCACACACAACCTTGAGATTAACAATAGACCAAAGTAATGATTTTTTAGGCTATGGATTACATTGCACACAAGTTAAGTATATAATTTTAAAGAAAATGCTCATTTCTTCATTATTTAAATAAATTCTAACTTCTTTAAATTACAACAGGATATAAAGTTCATTCACCCCACAATATATATGAAAAAAGGTGTTGGCCATAATTGCCTCTGTGCCATTAATACCTTTAAGATAAAGTCATTAATATTCATAAATTAGCAAAATACACACTCATCGTCATTTGTATAAAAATGCAAATTTTCCTAGCAAAACGGTCACAGAATATTTAACCTATGAAAGTTTGTTTTATATTTCGGTCATTCATTTTCGAGTGTTATCGTCTGTCTGTCTGTCTTCGATCTAATCAATATTTTGTATCAGCAACAGACTTTGAAATTAATATTTTTGTTTGTGCCGCTAAATATGATGTATACCGACACAAAAAGAAGAAAAAAAACAAGAATAAATATTTAATACCATGAATCACAAAATGGAATGGAATTCACTGATAAAGTATGAAAAAAGGTAGTTTTTGTATGTTAATTAAATTCTATTCAAAAACGGTTTTTGAATAAAAGAGAAAAGTTGTTGGCCGGGTTGAAAGGAATTTTTGAATAAACAATTATTTGATTTCCAATAGGGTTGTCCTCGTACTTACTAAATGTTGCTAAAAAAATTTTTTCAGCAACTTTTCCTTTATACAACTTTTAAAATTCGAAACCTTTGTAATAATTATTACAAATTATCGAGTACACGGACAGGCATAATATAAAATCTATAAATAATATTTATACGATGAAACATTAACTTATTGAATATCAGGACAAAGGCTACGCTGTTGAAATTAGAATTTTACATTTTATAAAGCGTTTTTTGTAAATTAATCCTGAAGGAAACTTTATTTTATACTTTATTAAACCAGGGAAGGTCTTTGAGAAGGCTACAAGTATTTATTACAATATGCTACAAAACTTGAACAAAATAAAAAAATATTCTGGGGTTCTGATGTAGACATTCAATTTTTTTGGGGTCCATGGAAGAAGAAGAAAATACTTTTTGGTTTTTTAGGTCACTACATAATGTGATTTTATAACCGTAAATGCAAATAACTACAGGTAACTTATTTTCTTCACATCGGATTTCTACAATTTTTTTTCTTTAGAAGAGAGGAATATTATGAATTTCTGCGTACTCGATAATTTGTAATAATTATTACAACTCTTTCAAATGTTGACAGTGGTATAAAGGAAAAGTTGCTGAAAAAAATGTTTCAGCAACATTTAGTAAGTAAAAGGACACATCTATTATCTTTCAAACAAGCCATACAAATCGGTTAACAAATGGTTAAGTTGCGGTGGTCGAGATGTGAAAAAACGAAAAAGAAAGGACAAACAAGAACATAAAAATTCATCGGGTCCTAAGCTGCTTAGAAGAACTAAACAATAAAAATATGTATTACTATATTTCGAAAATGGGAAAATACAACAAAATCGGTTAACAAATTGATGAGTTATGATTTTTTTTTGTGTTTTAATTTTTGTTGCGTTTTTTAACATATGTACCTGGGTGCGTATGATTATCATTATAATTAATAACGGCCATACGTACGGGGGTTCTAATGATAAGTAATACAAAATATTTAAAACATTATAACGTAAAGAGGTACCGCAAGCATGGACGAATTCGTGTCTGTCCAAAATCCCGGTCGAAGTGCAGTTGTCCTTTATATAATAGATTGGTAGTTGCGAGTAGAAATGTCTCCTCCGGTGAAAAAAGGAATACAAAAACGAGAGTGTGATAAAATCGGGAGTAGAGAGGTCAGAACAATGTACGTTATTTTGTCCCACTGTGTGATATGTCCACAGTTATCCTTCCCCTGTATGTACTTCTTCCTTCGTTGGCGACATCTAATGGAAGGGGTTGAAATTATCTAAAAAACAATTTCATTTGCGCTACAACCAACCCAATCCAAAAACATTGCTACAACTTCCGACAATTCAATTAATTCCCAACACAACTTATCAAACGACCCTTCTTATTAAAGTCTATCATATTGAGGGTTCAGGAAAAGCCCACACGTCAACAATCGTGACATACTTACATCATCACAATGTTATCGATGAAACGGTGACCATAAAGCAATTACAACAAATCAGTAGGCTTTACAGACAGCTAAATATCTTCAGCCAATAATTATAATTGTTCCACAAACATCCCAGATGGGACAAGGGAGACTTCTCTCATATCAATGAGTGCACCCCGATTAATATTAGCTCAATGATATGGGACCTACTTTTTATTGCCGAGTCCGAACGGCGTGTCCTAAGACACCACTTGTAGAGAAGTTTTACAAGGCTGAAATACTCAGGAGATGTCGCCAACATCACTGAGGGGTATTTTGCCACCGTTGAAAATTTGATGTTGCCTGGCCTGGGAATCGAACCCACGACCTTTAGCGTGCAAGGCGGGTGTGCATACCATTGCACCGCGGTGGCACCCAGCCTATGACTGTATAAAAAACAATAAGTGGAGTGGTGGACCTATGTAGACTGCTAACATATTTTTAATTTTTCATAGGCTACAAAATAACACTGTGCAACACGAAAATTATTAACCATATTCTTACACCGCAGTGTGATATAACACCAAAAATGAGAAGATACCGTTTTTCCCTATCTCAGCAACTTTCGCGGTTATAGGTCATTTAGTCAGGACTATATCTTCCAAACCGTTAGGAAATTTGAATTTATATCGGAGGCAAAGTTGTACCACTTGTCTTAAAGAACAAAAGTCGTGAACACATATACCATCAAGCTTCATCTGCATGTTCTAAATCGCCATGGTCAAATTTCTTTTAAAATTTTTTCTCAAGTTATGTTATGCAGCTTTCAAACCGATCAAATTTGAAGCAAACAACCAACTACAAAAATGTACCTCAGATCTCAGTAAACATCTTTCTAGAATATACGAACGGATCTTAATGGTCAAAATAGCAAAATAATTGCGATTTTTATCCTCTTTTCTAGGATTCTGCTCCATAGATATTAAACCGCTCAAAATTCAAGAAAACAATCAACCACAATAGTGTAGCAAAGGCTTCAATAAACAACTTTCTGGAATATGCGAAATGTCTATGAACGGTTCTTAATGGTAAAAATAACAAACATCTTTTGCAAATATCCAATTTTTATACTTTTTTCTCCGACTCTGGTCCAAATATACGAAACCGCCCAAATATTAAGGATACAGTCAACCACAAAAATGTAGCTAATATTTCAATAAAAAAACTTTATAGAACATATGAAGATTCTAGGAATGATTCTTAGGGCTGAAATTCACGAACAATTAAATTATTTTTAACATTTCCCCAGCTCAGGTTTGGAAATAACAAACTGTTAAAACTCAAGGAAATTTGAAAGGTTTGTTATTTACGGACTTGAACAGAAAGAATGATCTAAAATAATCGAATTTTGAGCTTGAAGAATCGTTCCTAGAATCTTCATTTGTTCTAGAAACTTGTTTGTTGAAATCTAAGGTACATTTTTGTAGTTGATTGTATCATTAATTTTTAGCGAAAATATTAAATTTTTGTACTTGTCACGGCAAATAAATTGTACCGAGGACAGCCTGTATATTCTGGTGTTATTGTGAGAAACACTTTAGCAAAAAATGTCGTTGAGTCAACCAATATGGCACATCTTTGAACTTAACCAAATCGCTTGATCCATTCGACAGTTATCATGCCCACTGGCCAGCAATATGGACGGACGGAAAGGGTTAAATCGAAAGCAAATTGTCTGAAACTGATTTCGTTGTGATATGCTTTTCGATGAGGCATCAAAAGTAGCCTAAGGGCTGAGTGTATAGAAAATGTGATCCAATTGAAATTTTGGAGTGGTGACGTACTAATTACAGGACTCAGAGAGATTATCATCATTAGTTCCCTTACCAATATGGGGAGTTTTTCTGAAAGAGAACTCGTCGTGAATTATCTTACTCTCTCTCCGTTAAGTTGAAACAGCAGAGATACAAAACTTACTCGGAGTTTTCATTCAGACCCCCACAAGGTGACCATCACCGCAGCTCAATTCTTCTAGTACCCACCACTTAAATATAGTTTCAGTATTCTTCCCTGATTCTTTTAAAATTTACACAATAGGTAATGGTGGGGAAGACGTTGCCCGGACATTTTGGGAGCCAATGAACTCGGACACTAACACCGAAAATATTTCAAATAAAATTATACACGCTTCGTCGGGTTTCACATTTTCACAAGAGTTGAAGTATGAAATCCCGACCGAAGGCAGGTCGTCCGCTTCATCTTATAATATTTAAATCCTTTGTAAGGCAAAACAGATTTTAGACAGATTTTGAGTCTGTCCAGTCAGTTATGTCACGAATTACCTTAGAACCAACATCCAACAAATTCACAAACTTCCCAGAAGGGACAGAGGAGACTTCTCTAATATCAATGAGTACACCCCGATATGAAACCTACTGTTTATCGCCAAGTCCGAACGTTGTGACTTAAGACACTACTTGTTGAAATACCCAAGATATGTCGCCACCATTACACTGAGCGGTATTTTGCTACCGTTCGAAATTTGAAATTGCCTGGTCTGTGCATTAGGATTTTGACTTATTGACCTCTTTTATGCACAGAGGATACTAAATTATTAATTATTGCAGGCAAAGTAGTAATTCAATTCAAACAATTCAAAATACTGCTAATGGGGGCCATACCCAAACGTGGAACCAGGTCCACAATTTTTGTTGGAAAAGTTTTGTGACCACTAGGAACCCTAAGTACCAAATTACATAAATCCTCAAAATACTGAAAAGCGGGCAGTTTTATTTAAATGATTCAGATGGCATAAGGCATGGATCAAACATGTATCGAAAGTAGTTAAGGAGTGATTCCAAAACTTGGTGGGACTTGGTGAAGATCGTTAACTCAAAAAAATTAAAAAAAAAAAAATAAATAATAAAAAAAAGATTTATTTGAAGCCGCAAAAATAGCATGGAAACCTGACGGCTTCAAATAAAATGATTAATAATTTAGCCCTGTGCCTCAAAGATTTATAATCCAGAAATAAAATGTTTTTTTGGATTTTAACTTTTGTTTATTAAATTCTGAATTCCTTATGTTTGTGCTTTCCAATAATAAAAATATAAATAAAAAAAATAAAAAGAAAAATAAAAAATAAATGTATAACTTTATTTTCTTTAAAAAATTATCGTTCTAAAAAATGTACTGAGGGTGTGCTTTAGTTTTGACTGATATGACGATAATGACGACATATGTAATGATATGCACGGTGCTCTTGAAACAATTTTAAATGGAAGGTGCTTACACCTTGGAAGTTTTTGCGGATTCTGAAACTACAATGTTCATAAATGAGAAAAATCAAAAAACAAAAAAAATCGCCGGAGCGCTTTTTAAATAAATCGCGATTTAAGTTGACATTTTTAGGGGTTGTTTAGGTTTTCACGATTTTGCTTAAAAACCGCAAGTCGAATCAAAATGGGACTAAAGAAAATGTTGTAGCTATGAAAATTCTCTACAAGATCGACGTAAATGGTATTTTCGTATTTTTTACCATTTTTCAGATATAGCATTTCAAATTGGGACAATTCAAATTCAATTCAATTCTGTATCGCCCCCTTATAAAACAATGTCATGAAGGGTGCGCCTTAACTAGCTTTTGATGAAAACCGCTTACACAGGGGAAGTTTTTGTGAATTCTGAAACAGCAATGTTCATAGATGAGAAAAATCCAAAAACAAGAAAAAATGGCTGTGGGGATTTTTAAATAAATCGCGGTCAAAATTCACATTTTTAGGCGTTTTTTTTTTGTTTTTACGATTTTGCATGAAAAACGCAAGTCCAATCGAAATGGAGCTTAAGAAAATGTTGTAGCTGTCAAAATTCTCTAGAGGATTGACTTTATGATTTGTTCCCAGCTTGTACCATTTTTGCGATAAGGATGCTCAGTTTACATTTTTAGTTTTTTTTTGTTAGGGTTTCGCGAATTTGCTAGAATACGGTATGTCGTATCGACATGTGACCTGAGAAAATCTTAAAGCTGTGAAAAATCTCTACAAGACTGGCATAAGTAACTTATCCTTAGTTGTAACATTTTTTTAGATATATAAGTTTAAGTTGGGAATTTGCAGTTATGACATTGTTTTATAAGGGGGCGATACAGAATTGAATTGAATTTGTATTGTCCCAATTTGAACTTCTATATCTCAAAAACGGTAAAACCGACGAGAATATCATAAAGGTCAATCTTGTAGACAAATTTCATATCTACAACATTTGTTTTAGTCCCATTTTGTAATATACCTTTTTATTCCTATTGAAACCGCATCTGTAAAATACTTTATTCCTTATATAAACTGTTAATTAACAGCATAAACTCAATGTTAATAACATTTACATCAATTACAAGCTCACATCTTTAATTTTGTCTTTCTGACTGTGAGCTAAAATTAGAATGATCAAAGCGTTCTGTATCCATATGTATAGAACATAAGCGCTTAATGCTTCAGTCACCCTAAATTCGTAGTAAATATTCCCTCAAATTACATCGGCTTAGGATAGCCCAGTGGGAGAACTCCTGATTTGCATTCTTAAGGTCCACGGTTCAAACCTCAGCACAGGTAATTTTTTTCTTTTTTTTTGAATCAGTTTTATTTTTTTTTGCTGGCAAGATCATTTTTTGAAAACAAAAAAATTAATGTTGATAGTAAAAGGAATATTCCAGATCCAAATCGACATGAAGTTAATGATGACTCATGAAATATTACCAAGTGGCTATAACAAAAACAAACTAAATTCGAATAGTTAATTCACCGGGTTTCTAGTGGATAGCATACGCAAATACCAGGAGAACAGCTACGCACCGCAGTGCCTAAATAATATTCATGCACAACCTTATTCTTTTTCTTTTGTACATGCTGACTACTACCCAATACGTCTGGCCAGCAGATTGGTTTAATCATACATAGTTTGACCTACCATATCCTCACTTAGCGTAGGGGAAGGGATGAAGAATGCATGTAACGTTATTTTTGTAGCTTCGATCGTTTAGTAGTGTGGATGCTGTAAAATCTCCACTCACATTAGTTATTAGTGGTGAATTTTTGGCTAGATCTCTTTTGAGGGTTTGCTGTGTGATGACTGATAATAAACTGTTCTTTCTTATTCGTCATTTTGATCAAATCAACACGTAGAAAACTTCTTTCTTGCTGTGAAATAGTATTCAACATTGCAAAGTACAGAAACTGTACAGTTCTTAACTTCGATATATAAAATACTAAAAAAATATAACAAAACTCTGTGAAATTATAGAAGTTACAAGATAAAATCTCCTTTAAATTAATTAAGATTACCTAATATTCTGAAAAGAGGTAAATATTTTGTAATTGACGATTGTGAAAAGGCCAAGAAACCAAGAGGCATGTGTTCTTGTTTTTTTTTATTTGATAGAACCAACATTTCCATCAGCCAGAGAGAGAGAGACAAGTTGGTCAGAGGACCGAAGTTCCTCCCGAAATATCGAATTTGCATGAAATTTGTGGTTATCCATAAAAGGTGGCATTGCGAATTTTGCAAAACCTGCAGTCTTGCTTATTAGAAGTCATTGAATTCGCAACCACCATCTATAACCTCAACTCCTAGCGAAGATTAACGTGTTTGGAAACTTTTACAAGACAATCAGCAAACACCTTTCACCAATTTATTCAAACAGGTGTAATTCATTTAACACCCCAAGAGTTATCTACTCCCGTCCCGGACTCTTTTCCAGTAATTTTTGTCAGCAAGTACTTGTGAGCACCTGGCGTATCAACCGCAACTAAGAAACCAGCGTGGTAGCATAAGAATATTGCATAGTTTTTTTTTAAGAAATCCTTGCGTAAAATAATCAACATAGCAAAGGTTACAACTTTATATATTCAAGCCAGATTTGTGCATTTCAGTGGAATATTTAAGAAGAATCTAAAATACCATCTGTCATCGTCATCCTGAAATTACGTAAAATTTTACATAAAACCATACCATTGAGCATACCCTGATCATCGAGGCCTCGGCGACAGCAGCATTCTCAACAAAAATTGGTAAGTCAGAAACGGAACGTATTAATTTGTATTCCATTTCCTGATATTTAGCACACATTTTGCTTGAATTTGTTCTGCTTTAAATTGAAACCTTTGCCATTGCTTTTCTTTTCCTCCTTTTTTTAACTTAAAACAAAATCGTATGTGCATTAATATATGAAAGAAAAAAAAAAAACAATAATTTAGAATTCACTACTCAAAAATCACCGAACTTAATGTTCTTTAGGTCTTAACGTGAAATATTCCCTTGAATCTTTAAACTACATTCATATATGTATACGTAGCTAGATAATCACAAAAAACAGTATCTTACATGAATTTTAAAAAGTAAAACAAATAAATACATACTGACAAAACGTCGACGAAAAGAAAAAAAAAAAAACGAAAAATTGTATTAACATGCAATAATAATCTCAATCAAATTATATTCCCATTATTTTCGTCCATGTTTAATCGTTAAATCTTGTCAAACCATATTGGTTAACCAACGCATTCAATTATTTTTATCTGAACTATTTCATTCCTGTGAATAAACGTCGAGGAAAATAATACTAAAATGTAAGGAAAATTCCGTAAAAATCGGTCAATAAGAATTCCATAAAATATTCCATAATTCATTTTAACATATTTCATTATGGTATTATAAATTTCACTTAGAATTATTTTCTTCCTCGTTTAACCTTTACAGTTTGTTAAACCTTATCGGTTCACCCAAAACCTCCGTTTACATTATTAACTAGATCACTTGTGGATAATTTAAGTTTTATTATATTGTTAAATTTCTTTATTTCATTGCGAACATGTTTGATGTTCGATCAGTTATGTCTATTGTTAACAGTTGAATTTTTGCTTGTGAGTTAACAGAATTTATTAATAAAGCCCATGTATCTACATGAATTAAACATGAATGCGTAAGCGAGTTGTGTGTTCTTACAGGGGAATGTAGAGTTGAAATGTAATTAACAGATTTAATTTTTGGGATCTTATTAACAGTGTCAGGCCATAAGATCATGGAAGGGATAGGGTAAAGAGGCATTGGGGTAAAAACATCAACCCCCTTTATATTTTTATATGAGGTATTGTGATTAATATTTTAGTTATTTCTTTTCTCTTGTATTATTCATACTGTCCATCCATTCGGGTTTTGATTTTTTTTTTTTATGGTTGGAAGAGGTCCATTAGAGTAGTATCAGGTAATCCTAAATTTTCATATTATGGGAGTCTATAATAAAAAAATATGTTTATGTAATGATTGTAGTAGTTGGTGTTTAGGGGGACAAGAACCCACCCCAACCCGACTGTTGCTAGTATTAATGGCTCCCACTGTCTCTGCTAAACGCATAAACTGAACGAAATCTAACAGCTATCCCTACAATCATAGCTTCAAAGGAAGGTTAGCGAATCATTGAACTCAACTGAAGCAAATTTTTAAATAACGACCCTTTTGAACACTACATAAAATGGCGCCCAACGTGGGGCAAGAATTCGTTGATTTTATCAATCTTTTCTTGTTCCAACATTTTTTAGTTTACTAGCTAATCTGTTAAATTTCAAACAAATTGAAGTTTTGAAGATACCTGGAAAAAAATTTCAACTCTTTCAAGAATATTTATAAAGCTTCTCTCTGGAACCTCGTTATCCTGATTGTGTCGGAATATATGACCGAGAGCTAGTTTTACGACTATCGCTTGGGGACTTGGAGTATTCGGCAGGATTCTTCCTCACTTCAAAGTAGATGTTTAATCGGTGGTAAGAGAAGGGTAGATCGTTGAGGTATCAACATCCTGATTTTTGGTGGAATTATTTTATTAGTGCACTTCGTTGCCTTTTAGAGTCCCTAAATGTCAGTTCGGAAAGGAAATGAGTATGTTGGTTTACGAACACTATTTTTTCTGCTACCCAACGAAACTTCTACACCATAGCCCAGACTTGTTTCCTCTATTAATCACAATTTTAACTCAATACATTACACTATAACATTTTCAAATCTCGAAATTCCCCACAATGTAAGAACTTTAATTTATGGAAAATTTTATAAACTTTCATAAAAACACATATCCACTTTAAACAAAATTTTGAATATTGACATTATTTTTACTATAAAAAACATATGTTTGCAAAATGACCCAGAGAACTCCTCCAGCGTCAATAGCTTCAGAGCTTGGAGCACAATCTCTCAATTTAATTCAAAACGAACACCAATGTTGTATTTGTGAGCAAGTCATGTTATATGCCAGCCAAGAGTGCTATACAATTTCTACCTGTGGTCACGTTTTTCATAGGCAATGTGTAGAACAGTATATGTCATCCTCTGCAGAGTGTCCGTATTGCAAAATCCCTTGCAAACTCTCTAATTTACAAAAATTTAATCCGGGTGGAAGCACTTCATTACTCAATGATTCAGAAGAGCAGAGTAAGAATTCTAGCAATCCATCTCATTCAGAAGAGAAAAGTAAGAATTCTAGCAATCCTTCTCGTCGGGGAAAACCGCGTGGAGCTATGTCCTTTCGTCCGACTACCAGAAGTTTAAGTAAAAGTTTGTTTAATAACAATTTACTAGACCTTGAGTTACCAGCTTCCCCATTGCAACAAAATAGCCATAAACCAATCCAACAGGCCAATGATTCAGAACCAGCTCAAAAACCTGTTAAAGTCGATTATTCAAAAATTAATAGAATGATAGAAAGTAATATTAGTAAAATTTTACAAAATATGAACTTATCGTCTGTCCCACAACCAAATCTACAGTCGCCAAATCTCAGACCAGCAAATGCTCAGATTCCCGGAAGTAATCAGAGTATTCCCCCAATTCCTGGTTATCCTTTTAATATTCCAACCTATTCTAACTTTGATTCCACAATGCGTCCAGAGAAAATTACAGCCATTGTGCAAAATTGGAACGTAAAGTTCGATGGGTCAAGTTCCGGTCTAACGGTAGAAGAGTTTCTCTACCGAATTAAGTCTCTGACAGCCGAACATTTCGACAACAATTTCAACATCATTTGTAAACATCTTCCCGTTCTACTGAGTGGTAAAGCAAGAGAGTGGTATTGGAGATACCACAAGCAAGTGGACTCCATTCAGTGGGAATCTTTCTGCGAGGCATTAAAGTGCCAGTATAAAGAGATGAGGTCTAGTTTCGATATAAAAGAAGAAATTCGGAACAGAAAGATGAAACCGGGAGAGACCTTTGAACAGTTTTATGATGCAATAAGCTCAATAGTGGACCGTCTGTCCCAACCAATGCCGGAAGAAGAGTTAGTGGAGATATTAATGCGAAACTTAAGACCAGAAATACGCCATGAGTTGATTTACGTACCGGTATTTACTATAGCTCATTTGCGTAATTTAGTCCAAAAACGGGAGAAACTTTTCTCCGAAGACTATTATCGCAAAAGCTTGCCACTCAAACCGACAAATTCTGGAAATTTAGGTTTCCGAAAAAATATATCTGAACTCGAATCTTCAGATGACATAGCCACTAATTCGTCTGCAGATATCTGTGTTCATGCGATAAGTCAAAATACCAATGCAGCGAAATGCTGGAATTGTGACGAATCGGGACATTTTTGGGACGATTGTCTACGTGAACGAACAATATTTTGCTATGGGTGTGGGGCAAAAAATGTATACAAACCCCAGTGCTCCAGATGTGCTAGTAGGAAACTAACTACCACAAAAAACTATCTGAGCCAAAACCCACCACAAAGTCGTCAGTAGACCATTTGCCGAACAACCCTTTACACTGTCATCATTCTGACACACCACCTCAAATCCAAATACTCAAACGTCATTTCAACGATAATGCATCCCATACCCAAAAGTTGTACCCCATCAAACCATACCACGAAAGATACATAGAATATAAATTAAAACGAGACAAAATATTTTCAGTGTATGAATTGGCACCAAAACGACCAAAGAGGTCCACTATACGACTGAGAACTTATTATAAAAAACGCAAAGAAGCAAAAAAATTTACCATTTCCTCAATAACTCATAATATGAAAGACCAAAGGTATTATGCACTAATCAAATTTTTATCATTTTCCGAATACGGATTGTTGGATACCGGTGCCAATATATCTTGCATTGGTTCCAATCTGGCATCCACAGACTTCTCTGATTTTAATCAATTCATACCCTCTAAATCTAGCGTTAAGACCGCAGATGGTACATTGCAAAGAACC
The DNA here is from genome assembly GCF_047663935.1 of Musca autumnalis. NCBI lineage: Eukaryota > Metazoa > Arthropoda > Insecta > Diptera > Muscidae > Musca > Musca autumnalis. Next base: position 324,846,534 of record NW_027411644.1, read on the forward strand.
ATCGGGTTTCTACATGTCGACGTGACGTTCCGAGATCAGACCAAAGGTTTAAGATTTCTTATTGTACCATCAATTACCCAACGTGTAATTCTCGGTCTTGATTTCTGGAAGGCTTTCAATTTGGCCACCGATATTTTCAATTCTGCACTGGTGTCAAATTGTGACATTCTTCCAATTTCAACAATCTCAGAGAATAAAAATCATCCAAATTTTCAATCTACCGATATCTCAGCCCTTGACACCAATGATGCCCTAAAATACCCCTTGACTTCAATGCAAAACACTCAATTGAATGCAATTATTAAATTATTCCCGGATTTTCAGCAACAAGGCCTGGGAAGAACAGCTCTTATTGAGCACGAAATCGAGGTAGGAGACGCCCGTCCGATAAAACAGAGGTTTTATCCAGTTTCTCCCGCAGTGGAGAAACTGTTGTTTCAAGAGGTTGATAGGATGTTGGCCTTAGGGGTCATAGAACCGTCTTCTTCCCCCTGGTCTTCCCCTATGCGCCTCGTCCTTAAACCAAACAAGGTACGTCTCTGTTTAGATGCTAGACGTCTTAATCAGGTGACAAAGAAAGATGCTTACCCTCTACCAAGCATCGAGGGCATCTTTGCGCGCCTTCCTAAAGCCAATATCATTACGAAATTGGATTTGAAGGACGCATATTGGCAAATTGCCTTGTCGGAAAAATCAAAGGCTCTTACGGCATTCACGATACCAGGTCGTCCGTTGTATCAGTTTGTCGTAATGCCTTTTGGTCTGTGCAACGCGCCACAGACAATGTGCCGTCTCATGGACCAGCTCATACCGCCAGACCTAAGGCATTGCGTTTTCGGATACCTCGACGACCTGGTCATCATATCGGAAAATTTTTCTGCCCACATTGCCATTCTTGTACGTATTGCCGAAGAATTTAAGAAGGCAAACCTGACCCTCAACGTGGAGAAATGTCAGTTCTGCGTCACGCAGGTTAAGTACCTCGGGTACGTTATTGGGCATGGGGGTATACAAACTGACCCCGAAAAGGTCACATCAATCACTAACTGGCCGGTACCAAAAACACTAAAACAAGTTCGTGGTTTTCTAGGCTTGGCGGGGTGGTACAGGCGCTTTATTGAAAACTTTTCAACGCTGACGTTTCCAATAACTGAGACCTTGTCCTCCAAAAGGAAGTTTAAATGGACCGATGAGGCCCAATTGGCCTTTGAAAATGTCAAAAAGCGTCTGACCACCGCCCCAGTCCTTGCAAACCCGGACTTTCAGAAAAAGTTCTACCTTCATTGCGATGCGTCCGATTACGGAATCGGCGCCGTTTTAGTACAAATCGACGATGAAGGACAAGAAAGACCCATCGCGTTCATGTCTAAAAAGCTAAACACCTCTCAACGAAACTATAGTGTGACGGAGAGAGAGTGTTTAGCGGCTATTGAGGCAATCAAAAGGTTCCGTTGCTACTTAGAGTTGCAAGACTTCGAAGTAGTAACGGACCACTCTTCCCTCCAGTGGCTTATGAAACAGCCAGACTTAACCGGAAGGCTAGCCCGCTGGGTTTTTAAATTGCAGCCATATTCCTTTACAATAAGCCACCGGAAGGGAAGAGACCATATTGTCCCAGACGCGCTATCAAGAATACCGTGCGATGAGGTATCGGGGCTAGAATTGATGGAGCCTGAAATCGACTTGACCTCTAATTGCTTTCATGATTCAGACTATCTCCAGTTGAAAGCCAAAATTAATGAGAATTCGGAGAAGTATCCCGATTTGAAAATACTTGACAATTTCGTATATATCCGTACCGAACACTATTCGGGGGATCCGGTCCAAGATGACAGAACGTGGAAACTATGGGTACCGAAAAATTTAAGGCAGTCAGTCATATCCAGAGCTCATAATTTACCCATTACAGCTCATGGAGGAATGAGTAAAACGGTAGAGTTGATTCGACGTAATTTTTATTGGCCAGGACTTGTTTCTGATGTCCGAAAATTCGTCGATCAATGCGAGGTGTGCAAAGGCTCAAAACACCCAAACATTGTCCTTCGCCCAGACATGGGAAAACTCGTACCCGTCATAAGACCATTTCAACGGCTTTACGTTGACATATTAGGACCTTATCCCCGGTCAAAGAACGGATACATCGGATTGTTCATTGTGTTGGACCACCTAACCAAATTTCATTGGTTATGTCCACTCAAGAAGCTTGCGTCTAAGCCAATCCAAAACTTCCTTCTTACCAATATTTTTCATGTATTCGGGGTGCCCGAACATTTAATTAGTGACAATGGGTCACAGTTCCGATCGAACGAATTCAACGCGTTTCTGACACAACTCGGGATTACCCATATTTATACGGCGTTATATTCGCCTCAAGCGAATGCGTCAGAACGTGTTAATCGTTCGATTATTGCGGGAATTCGTTCTTTCTTGAAAGGTGACCAGAAGATGTGGGACGAACATATCAGTTCGATTAGTTGCGCTCTCAGAAACTCGAAGCATAACACTATTAAATGTTCGCCTTATTTTGCCACATTCGGCTTTCACATGATGACTCATGGTGATTCATACCGTTTGTTAAGGAATGTCCACTTGTTGGACGAACCTAACATTTCATTAACTAGAGAAGATCAGATGGCATTAATACGAAAAGATATCAGGAAGAACATTATGGCAGCTCATGAGGTAAACGAAAAGCGCTATAATCTGCGAACACGACCAATTTTTTTTAGAGAAGGCCAAATAGTCTACAGACGGAACTTTGCTCAGAGCAGTGCCTCGAATCATTTCAATTCAAAGTTAGCGCCTGTATTTTTGAAATCAAAAGTTCTCGCAAAAATTGGAAATAATTATTACAAACTTCAAGATATCGAGACTGGTGCCATTGGCACTTACCACGGAAAAGATATCCGAACTTAAAACTAATTAGTCTCCTGTTAATATTGTTATAAAATTATCAATATTACCAGGTTTGTAATATACCTTTTTATTCCTATTGAAACCGCATCTGTAAAATACTTTATTCCTTATATAAACTGTTAATTAACAGCATAAACTCAATGTTAATAACATTTACATCAATTACAAGCTCACATCTTTAATTTTGTCTTTCTGACTGTGAGCTAAAATTAGAATGATCAAAGCGTTCTGTATCCATATGTATAGAACATAAGCGCTTAATGCTTCAGTCACCCTAAATTCGTAGTAAATATTCCCTCAAATTACATCGGCTTAGGATAGCCCAGTGGGAGAACTCCTGATTTGCATTCTTAAGGTCCACGGTTCAAACCTCAGCACAGGTAATTTTTTTCTTTTTTTTTGAATCAGTTTTATTTTTTTTTGCTGGCAAGATCATTTTTTGAAAACAAAAAAATTAATGTTGATAGTAAAAGGAATATTCCAGATCCAAATCGACATGAAGTTAATGATGACTCATGAAATATTACCAAGTGGCTATAACAAAAACAAACTAAATTCGAATAGTTAATTCACCGGGTTTCTAGTGGATAGCATACGCAAATACCAGGAGAACAGCTACGCACCGCAGTGCCTAAATAATATTCATGCACAACCTTATTCTTTTTCTTTTGTACATGCTGACTACTACCCAATACGTCTGGCCAGCAGATTGGTTTAATCATAGTTTGACCTACCATATCCTCACTTAGCGTAGGGGAAGGGATGAAGAATGCATGTAACGTTATTTTTGTAGCTTCGATCGTTTAGTAGTGTGGATGCTGTAAAATCTCCACTCACATTAGTTATTAGTGGTGAATTTTTGGCTAGATCTCTTTTGAGGGTTTGCTGTGTGATGACTGATAATAAACTGTTCTTTCTTATTCGTCATTTTGATCAAATCAACACGTAGAAAACTTCTTTCTTGCTGTGAAATAGTATTCAACATTGCAAAGTACAGAAACTGTACAGTTCTTAACTTCGATATATAAAATACTAAAAAAATATAACAAAACTCTGTGAAATTATAGAAGTTACAAGATAAAATCTCCTTTAAATTAATTAAGATTACCTAATATTCTGAAAAGAGGTAAATATTTTGTAATTGACGATTGTGAAAAGGCCAAGAAACCAAGAGGCATGTGTTCTTGTTTTTTTTATTTGATAGAACCAACATTTCCATCAGCCAGAGAGAGAGAGACAAGTTGGTCAGAGGACCGAAGTTCCTCCCGAAATATCGAATTTGCATGAAATTTGTGGTTATCCATAAAAGGTGGCATTGCGAATTTTGCAAAACCTGCAGTCTTGCTTATTAGAAGTCATTGAATTCGCAACCACCATCTATAACCTCAACTCCTAGCGAAGATTAACGTGTTTGGAAACTTTTACAAGACAATCAGCAAACACCTTTCACCAATTTATTCAAACAGGTGTAATTCATTTAACACCCCAAGAGTTATCTACTCCCGTCCCGGACTCTTTTCCAGTAATTTTTGTCAGCAAGTACTTGTGAGCACCTGGCGTATCAACCGCAACTAAGAAACCAGCGTGGTAGCATAAGAATATTGCATAGTTTTTTTTTAAGAAATCCTTGCGTAAAATAATCAACATAGCAAAGGTTACAACTTTATATATTCAAGCCAGATTTGTGCATTTCAGTGGAATATTTAAGAAGAATCTAAAATACCATCTGTCATCGTCATCCTGAAATTACGTAAAATTTTACATAAAACCATACCATTGAGCATACCCTGATCATCGAGGCCTCGGCGACAGCAGCATTCTCAACAAAAATTGGTAAGTCAGAAACGGAACGTATTAATTTGTATTCCATTTCCTGATATTTAGCACACATTTTGCTTGAATTTGTTCTGCTTTAAATTGAAACCTTTGCCATTGCTTTTCTTTTCCTCCTTTTTTTAACTTAAAACAAAATCGTATGTGCATTAATATATGAAAGAAAAAAAAAAAACAATAATTTAGAATTCACTACTCAAAAATCACCGAACTTAATGTTCTTTAGGTCTTAACGTGAAATATTCCCTTGAATCTTTAAACTACATTCATATATGTATACGTAGCTAGATAATCACAAAAAACAGTATCTTACATGAATTTTAAAAAGTAAAACAAATAAATACATACTGACAAAACGTCGACGAAAAGAAAAAAAAAAAAACGAAAAATTGTATTAACATGCAATAATAATCTCAATCAAATTATATTCCCATTATTTTCGTCCATGTTTAATCGTTAAATCTTGTCAAACCATATTGGTTAACCAACGCATTCAATTATTTTTATCTGAACTATTTCATTCCTGTGAATAAACGTCGAGGAAAATAATACTAAAATGTAAGGAAAATTCCGTAAAAATCGGTCAATAAGAATTCCATAAAATATTCCATAATTCATTTTAACATATTTCATTATGGTATTATAAATTTCACTTAGAATTATTTTCTTCCTCGTTTAACCTTTACAGTTTGTTAAACCTTATCGGTTCACCCAAAACCTCCGTTTACATTATTAACTAGATCACTTGTGGATAATTTAAGTTTTATTATATTGTTAAATTTCTTTATTTCATTGCGAACATGTTTGATGTTCGATCAGTTATGTCTATTGTTAACAGTTGAATTTTTGCTTGTGAGTTAACAGAATTTATTAATAAAGCCCATGTATCTACATGAATTAAACATGAATGCGTAAGCGAGTTGTGTGTTCTTACAGGGGAATGTAGAGTTGAAATGTAATTAACAGATTTAATTTTTGGGATCTTATTAACAGTGTCAGGCCATAAGATCATGGAAGGGATAGGGTAAAGAGGCATTGGGGTAAAACCATCAACCCCCTTTATATTTTTATATGAGGTATTGTGATTAATATTTTAGTTATTTCTTTTCTCTTGTATTATTCATACTGTCCATCCATTCGGGTTTTGATTTTTTTTTTTATGGTTGGAAGAGGTCCATTAGAGTAGTATCAGGTAATCCTAAATTTTCATATTATGGGAGTCTATAATAAAAAAATATGTTTATGTAATGATTGTAGTAGTTGGTGTTTAGGGGGACAAGAACCCACCCCAACCCGACTGTTGCTAGTATTAATGGCTCCCACTGTCTCTGCTAAACGCATAAACTGAACGAAATCTAACAGCTATCCCTACAATCATAGCTTCAAAGGAAGGTTAGCGAATCATTGAACTCAACTGAAGCAAATTTTTAAATAACGACCCTTTTGAACACTACAATTTTGATAGGAAATGTGGTTTCTAAGCAAAATCGCGAAAACCTAAACAACCCCTAAAAATGTCAACTTAAATCGCGATTTATTTAAAAAGCGCTCCGGCGATTTTGTTTGTTTTTTGATTGTTCTCATCTATAAACATTGTAGTTTCAGAATCCGCAAAAATTTCCGAGGTGTAAGCACCTTCCATTTAAAATTGTTTCAAGAGCACCGTGTGTTTTTGTTTTAGGTACCTGGGTGCGTATGATTGTCATTATAATATTTCTAGTTAATATACGTACGCGGGGTTCTAATCTTAAGTAATATAAAATATTATAACGTAAATAACGTAATATTATAACGTAAAGAGGTACCGTAAGCATGACCGAATTCGTGTCTGTCCAAAATCCCGGTCGAAGTTCACTTGTCCTTTATATAATATATTGGGAGTTGCGTCCCTATTTATGTTGGTTGCGTATGTCGTCGCGTAGAAGTGTCTCCTCCGGTGAAAAAAAAAATACATAAACGAGAGTGTGATAAAATCGGGAGTAGAGAGGTCAGAACAATTTACGGTATTTTGTCCCACTGTGTGATATGTCCACAGTTATCCTTCCCCTGTATGTACTTCTTCCTTCGTTGGCGACATCTAATGGAAGGGGTCGCCGCACCCGACCCATTCAATTAATTCCCATCACAACTTATCAAACGACCCTTCTTATTAAAGTTTTTCATATAAAGGCTTCAGGAAAAGCCCTCACATCAACAATGGTGACATACTTACATCATCACAACGTTATCGATAAAACGGTGACCATAGAGCAATTACAACAAATCAGTAGGGTTTACAGACAGCTAAATATCTTCAGCCTATGACTGTATAAAAAAAAAAACAATAAGAGGAGTGGTGGATCTATGTACACTGCGAACATATTTTTAATTTTTCGTTGGCTACAATATAACACTGTGCAACACGAAAATTATTAACCATATTCTTACACCGCAGTGTGATAGAACACCAAAAATGAGAAGACACCGTTTTTCCCGATCTCAGCAACTTTCGCGGTTATAGGCCTCCAAAGGAAAGGGTCATTTAGTCAGGACTATATCTTCCAAACCGTTAGGAAATTTGAATTTATATCGGAGGCAAAGTTGTAGCTCTTGTCTTAAAGAACAAAAGTTGTGAACACATATACCATCAAGCTTCATCTGCATGGTCAAAATCGCCATGGTCAAATTTCTTTTAAAATTTTGTCTCAAGTTTTGTTATACAGCTTTCAAACCGATCAAATGTGAAGCAAACAGCCAACTACAAAAATGTACCTCAGATCTCAACATCTTTCTAGAATATACGAAGTCTGTAGAAACGGATCTTAATGGTCAAAATAGCAAAACAATTGCGATTGTTATCCTCTTTTCTAGGAATCTGCTCCATAGATATTAAACCGTTCAAAATTCAAGAAAACAATCAACCACAATAGTGTAGCAAAGGCTTCAATAAACAACTTTCTGGAATATGCAAAATGTCTATGAACTGTTCTTAATGGTAAAAATAGCAAAAATCTTTTGAAAATATCCCATTTTATACTTTTTTCTCCGATTCTGGTCCAAAGATACGCAACCGCCCAAAAATTAAGTATACCGTCAACCACAAAAATGTACCTAAGATTTCAATAAACAACTTTTTAGAACATATAAAGATTCTAGGAATGATTCTTAGGGCTGAAATTCATGAACAATTAAATTATTTTTAATATTAACTGTTAAAACTCAAGGAAATTTTAAAGGTTTGTTATTTATGGACCTGAACAGGAAAGAATGATCTAAAATAATCGAAATTAGAGCATGAAGAATCGTTCCTAGAATCTTCATTTGTTCTAGAAACTTGTTTGTTGAAATCTAAGGTACATTTTTGTAGTTGATTGTATCATTAATTTTTAGCGAAAATATTAAATTTTTGTACTTGTCACTACAAATAAATTGTACCTGTATATTCTGGTGTTATTGTGAGAAACACTTCAGCAAAAAATGTCGTTGAGTCAACCAATATGGCACATCTTTGAACTTAACCAAATCGATTGATCCATTCGACAGTTATCATGTCCACTAGCCAGCAATATGGAAGGACGGAAAGGGTTAAATCGAAAGCAAATTGTCTGAAACTGATTTCGTTGTGATATGCTTTTCGATGAGGCATCAAAAGTAGCCTACAGACTGAGTGTATAGAAAATGTGATCCAATTGAAATTTTGGAGTGGTGACCTCATATCTGACGTACTAATTACAGGACTCAGAGATATTATCATCATTAGTTCCCTTACCAATATGGGCAGTTTTTCTGAAAGAGAACTCGTAGTGAATTATCTTACTCTCTCTCCGTTAAGTTGAAACAGCAGAAATACAAAACTTACTCGGAGTTTTCATTCAGACCCCCACTAGGTGACCGTCACCGCAGCTCAATTCTTCTAGTACCCACCACTTAAATATAGTTTAAGTATTCTTCTCTGATTATTTTAAAATTTACACAATAGCTAATGGTGGGGAAGACGGTGCCCGGACATTTTGGGAGCCAATGAACTCGGACACTAACACCGAAAATATTTCAAATAAAATTATACACGCTTCGTCGGGTTTCACATTTTCACAAGAGTTGAAGTAGGAAATCCCGACCGAAGGCAGGTCGTCCGCTTCATCTTATAATATTTAAATCCTTTGTAAGGCAAAACAGATTTTAGACAGATTTTGAGTCTGTCCAGTCAGTTATGTCACGAATTACCTTAGAACCAACATCCAACAAATTCACAAACTTCCCAGAAGGGACAGATCAGACTTCTCTAATATCAATGAGTACACTCCGATTCATATTAGCTCAATGGTATTAAACCTACTGTTTATCGCCAAGTCCGAACGTTGTGACTTAAGACACTACTTGTTGAAATACCCAAGATATGTCGCCAGCATTACACTGAGCGGTATTTTGCCACCGTTCGAAATTTGAAGTTGCCTGGCCAGCGTGTAAGGCGGGTGTGCATTAGGATTATGACTTATTGACCTCTTTTATGCACAGAGGATACTAAATTATTAATTATTGCAGGCAAAGTAATAATTCAATTCAAATAATTCAAAATACTGCTAATGGGGGCCATACCCAAACGTGGAACCAGGTCCACAATTTTTGTTGGAAAAGTTTTGTGACCACTATGAACCCTAAGTACCAAATTACATAAATCCTCAAAATACTGAAAAGCGGGTGGTTCAAACATGTATCGAAAGTGGTTAAGAAGTGATTCCAAAACTTGGTGGGACTTGGTGAAGATCGTTAACTCAAAAAAATTAAAAAAATAAATAAATAATAAAAAAAAGATTTATTTGAAGCCGCAAAAATAGCATGGAAGCCTGACGGCTTCAAATAAAATGATTAATAATTTAGCCCTGTGCCTCAAAGAATTATAATCCAGAAATAATTTTTTTTTTTTAATTTTAACTTTTGTTTATTAAATTCTGAATTCCTTATGTTTGTGCTTTCCAATATTAAAAATATAAATAAATAAAAAGAAAAATAAAAAATAAATGTATAACTTTGTTTTCTTAAAAAAATTATCGTTCTAAAAAATGTACTGAGGGTGTGCTTTAGTTTTGACTGATATGACGATATATGTAATGATATGACGATAAAATTGGTCAGAATTAAAAGTGTATGTCATTATTTTGCTTGATTTGAGTTATATATGTGCTTAAATTAACTCCACAAATTTAACGAAAAAATGCAAAACTTTGTTTTCACAAAAAAAAAAAAAAAAAAAAAAAAAAAAATAAAATAAATAAATAAAAATAATATCGTCTTAAAAAATTTACTGAGTGGGTGCTTCACACTGTATATGTAATAATATGACGATAAAATTGAAAGTTTATGTCATTATGTCGTATGGCTTTAAAGCTTGTTTTGAGTTATATATGTGCTTAAATTGACTCAACAAAAAAGCTCATATATGAAAACTTTAAAAGGTTTTTGTATGTGAGATTTTTTTTTATCGAATCACCTTATAATTACCGTTTTATCTAATCTTAAGTAAAATCTCATCAAAATATATATGGATACGAGGTTGTGAAAAGTCATAACCCTATTGTAATGGTATGCACATCACGGGGCAACCTGAATGACCGGTCCATGCCAACGTAGTTAATTTTCGAGAAGAAACGAGACTGAAGCCTACGTCAGTATATAATCGGTTAGTGAAAATGCTTAACGGAACAATTATTTCACACGCTTATAAAAAATCAGTAGTTAATTGTTATTATTTGTTTTTTTTCTTTCGTTTCTGAGAATCACAGAAATTATAAATATTAAAATTGCATTTTAGACATAGACCATTGGGCATATAATTATTATTGTTGATACAAAACACCATCTAACGTATAATTAATAATTTCAAACGGTACGTATACGAAGAAATGTACAAAGCTTTAATTAAAATAGCTAAATATGAATATTAAAACAGAGAATATTTCAAAGAAAATTCAAATTATATTATTCTGGATATTGCATTTATTAATTGAACTTTCCTAAAGGGACTTTCTAAAAAAAAATAGTAATGTTTTCACCTTTTAAATTTTTCTCCATTTTTTCTCATTCCTGCTTAGTAAAGGCGAATGATCTTTATACTAAATCTTTTTAAGGAAGTACTGTAATCATAAAATTGCTTCCTAACAAATCAAAAATTTATAACACTAATAATAGAGTTGTTAAAATCTACTTCATTTGAACGACCTAGTTCACTATATAGTTCAGTGGACACCGGTCATTTGTATGAACGAACTGCAAATGAGTAATATTATCTCTTTGTTTTCATGAAATTACTCATTCGCAAACGAACTATAGTACTTAATAAGTTCACTAGATTTAACAACTCTAATTAATATCGATATTTTTGTCGTTTTCAATTTTATATTAATATTATATTTATGAATACATTTTACATTTATGAATACATTTTGTATTTATGAATACAATTTTAAATTACAATCTTTCTTGTTTTATTAAAAAATATATTCACACCGCAAATTGACGTATTCAAAATATGTTCTTATTTAAAAATTTACACTTGATCTTTTAAATAATTAATTTCCTGATATCAGGAATTTTTTACATCAGACTTTATGAAAAGTATTATCAGCAAATTAATTTTATTTAAGATTTGACCATCCACCTTTGAACTTTCACAGATAGACGTGTGGGCAGAAGTTTTTTTATTGATCTATAAATTTACCATAACAAGTTTCATTAAATTACCATTTGTTGTTGACATATTTGTACAATTTTATTTTAATTTTTTATAAATACTCCATACGAAATGTCAAAGCCATTAAACAAATCATATCTGAAACATTGTTTTTATTTTCACAGTGTTTTATTTAACTTGCTTTTTTTAAAGCTATGATTTATTTTATTGCTACACTTAAAATGCAAATACAGATTTTTATTTGTCAAGTTGCCAGTTGAATGAACTAAATCCGTATTCGTAAAATACGTAACCTTGAACATGAAGTTGTGTTAAGACGAACAAATGAATATCCAGAAATAGAAATCTGCTTCCCTTTTAGCCTATTTAAAAACAAGTATAGCAAATTTAGATGAATCTTAGCGAAACTGGTAGCACACCGAATATAAATACATATATGTATGAAGAACCACCTGATCTAGACTGTCTCTCCATTTGGTGAGAATTAAGAGAAATAAGTGATAAAAAATATTATTTATTGACGATTTGGTTGACAGGTGTTGATAGGTGGTCGTTCGAAAATTAAAACGAATATAAAATAATATAATATTATCCTTCCGAGATATTCAAAGATCCATTCATATTTAAAAGAGTGGATATGTGGTTTCATTGAGATATATGATAAGTTTAGAGATTGAGAATGATATTTAGGAACTTTTGCTGTCTTTAAAGGGGAGTACACACTAACAGTCAAAACTGACAGTCAACGTACTTTAAGGACAATTTTCCGGCAAATAACAAATTTTTTTTAGCTAAAAACGTTTGAAATACAATATTTACGGTATTATTTAGAGATTATAAAAGAAATTTTTCAATTAGGCTTTGATATTCACGAAATAGACCTCGATGACTGTCAGTTTTGCTTGTCAATGTGTACTATACTTAATATGGAAACTTTGATATTAAAAAGGGTATGCTCGGTTTACTTCACTCAATGAAAAAAATGAGCCACAACGTATTTTGATTGATGAATCCATTATTGAGCAAATCTTGAGCTAACGTTAAATCCTCAAGAAGGCATTATTCACATAAAATTCTCGTGCATATATTAATGTCCGTGATTGTGAATCCACTACTACTACAAAGGTCAAGGACAAATCTATGTATGTATGTACTTGTGTTTTTGATGCAACAAAATAAAATGAAAACAAATCAAGCCTACAATTTGCACACACACAACGATCAAGAGCTACAATGACAAAAAGAAACAAGGAATTAAAAAATGTTTAGCATCATTGTTTTATTTATATATCTTTTTTTTGTGACATTCGTAGCACTTCAATGTTGTTCTTGTTTTTGGTAATGCCACAAAAGAATAGAAAATGCAGAATGTTGCATATAAAAACAAAACAGCAACAACAAAAGAAGTGGAAGAAATAGTTAAACGTTTCACATTAGCACTTCACTTAGTTCACTCAAGATGTATTAGTCAAGGCGGAATACTATAAAGGGCCTTATTTGCTGTTGCCCACGTTACACAGCTCTTCAAGTGAAGACATCGCTGCAGGTAAAACATATCGAAATAAAGAAACCGCTAGGATATATGAAGGGCTGCAGTTTAAGCACTGGTACCGGGAAACTATGATCAACTTTTAAATCGCTTTCCAACTCTGATAGAAGGAACTACCAGATATGATGATATTATTAATATGTGGAAACAATGTGTCGTAGGGGATGGAAGATACCAAGGAACGGTCCTGACCGGTTTTAACATGGCAAAGCCCAGGATTTATCTTGGTCCCTCTTTCATCACAAGTGGACACTGACCTCCACGTGGTGTCACCTGGGGAACTGCCTTTAACACCCGTTAAAAGTAGTGAACTAACATGTGCCGCGCGTTCACCCATAAGAACGTTAAAAATTTGGTTTGGGCGTCGGGTTAGTAACCCTCCCCTAGAAAAACAGCCTACTATGAAAAAATGAAAGAAAAGAAAAACAAACCACTCTAAAGTTGACGAGCCCCGCAAACGTTTTAAGGACCATGATCTGCGAATCTGCACCTGGAATGTTCGCACTCTTTATAGAGAAGGTGCAGTCTTCGCATTGGCAGACGTGCTTGAAAAGTACAAGGCCGATATTACTGCCATACAGGAAATACGATGGATTGGGAAAAGCGTCACAACAACACCTAAAGGTGACGCACTGTATAATAGCTGACATGACGTAAAGCATGAGTTTGGTTGCGGATTCGTAGTTGGTCGGATACTAAAACATCTGGTATCCAGCTTCACCCCTGTGAATGAAAGACTTGCTGCAAATCGAATAAAAGCAAAATTCTTCAACATTAGCTTTATTTGCGCTCATGCTCCCACCGAAGAAAAGGACGAACAGATCAAAGATATATTTTACGAGAAGAAGAAAAAGATGACCGTTGCTCTGCCCATGACATTAGAATCATTCTAGGCGATTTTAATGCCAAAATTGGAAAGGAGAATATCTTTGGCCCAACAGTCGGGAAATTCAGTCTCCACAGTGAAACATCTGACAAAGGTATGAGGCTGATAGACTTTGCAGCTGCAAGAAACATGGTAGTTAACAGTACCAGATCTAAGCATCTCGATATTCATAAGGGCACCTGGCTGTCTCCAGATCAAAGACCAAGCAATCAAATTGATCATGTTGTGATAGATGGAAGACATTCATCGAGCGTGTTGGATGTACGATCGTTCCGAGGCGCAAACATTGATACCTACCTTGTTGCAGCAAAGGTACGCACCCGCTTAAACGTAGCAAACAAAGTACGAACAGACACAACAAGAAAGTTAGACATCGGTAAGCCGCAATCACAACAGATAGCCACAGCATATTCCACTCAACTAGCCCAATTACTTAATCAAAGCACTCCTCATCCCGATAACATATCAGCGCAATGGCAAAGCCCTCCATGCAAACAGCCGCAAAATCCATAGTTGCATACCAGAGACCTACACCAAGGAATCCCTGGTATGATCAAGAGTGTTGTGCTGCCACCGAAGAGAAAAATGCGACATATAGGGCTACTTTACAATCCGTAGCAACGCATAGCGCACGAGAGAGATACAGGGTGAAAAGGAGAGAGGAGAAACGTCTTTTCCGCAGGAAAAAGAGAGAGATGGAAAAGCGGGAATGTGAAAAAATCGAGATGTACAGGATCCATAATGAAGTCCGAAAATTCGACCAAAAAGTCAAGCATCAAACTGATGGCTTTGGTACAGGCACATCCTCCTGTAGAGACCAGCAAGGTAATTTGGTAACTGATACAGATAGTGCACTCAGGATATGGAAAAAACATTTTTCAAATCTATTGGTATCCAATAGCAGAGAAGACGACGAAGATACCACAGTCCCAATCCCAGATGAGGGTATTGAATGTATACCGCCCGGCCAAGATGAGGTAAAAACAGCAATCAACCGGCTGAAGAATAATAAAGCAGCAGGAGCCGATGGCTTACCAGCCGAGCTGTTCAAAACCGGAGGCGACACGCTGATATGGTGTATTCATCAGCTAGTTAGCACCATCTGGCAGGAAGAACGAGTGCCCAACGATTGGAACCTGAGTATCCTGTGCCCCGTCCACAAGAAGGGAAATAAGACTGTATGCTCTAACTATAGGGGCATAAGTCTACTCCCTATTGCCTAGAAGATCGTGTCAGGGATATTGTGCGAACGACTAAAGCCTATGGTCAACGAGATAATTGGACCATACCAATGTGGCTTTAGACCTAGCAAGTCCACCATTGACCAGATATTTACCCTGCGGCAAAACCTGGAGAAGACCCAAGAGATGCAGATTGACACCTACCACCTTTTTGTCGATTATAAAGCAGCCTTCGACAGCCCGCTGCGTTCAAAGGTATTCCAAGCCATGTCTGAATTTGGTATCCCCGCAAAGCTCATCCGGCTTTGTAAAATGACTTTAACTGACACGAGGTCCTCAGTTAAAATAGGAAAGAACCTCTCCGAAGAGTTTGGTACCAAAAGAGTTTCAGAAGTGGCACAATCTACACCAATAGTCACATGTTACTTGCCTATGCTGATGACATAGACATCATGGGACGATAAGTAGAGGAAGTAACTGATACCTTTAGGAAGGTCGAAGCAGAATCTGCGAAAGTGGGTATGGCGGTAAACGGCGAAAAGACCAAATTGATGGTGTCGACGCTCAAAGGGTCCATAGAGCTCGGACCAACTGTGGAAGTTGGTACCTATAATTTAGAGGTAGTTAAAGACTTCGTCTACCTCGGCACTGCCATAAACACAACAAACAACATCAGTTGTGAAATAAGAAGAAGAATTGTATTGGCCAACAGATGCTACTATGGTTTAAGTAAGCAATTTAGAAACAAAGCCACATCTCGTTAAACAAAAATAACACTATACAAAACGCTGCTACTACCCGTGCTAATGTATGGCTCCGAAGCCTGGGTACTCGTACTTGCGCAAGCAGATAAGGCGGTGCTTGTTGTGTTTGAGAGGAAAATATCGGCCCGTAGATTTGCGTTGACGGTGAATATCGACGTCGTATGAACCACGAGCTATATCAGCTATACAAAGACATGAATATAGTTAAACGTATCGAGATGCAACGATTGCGTTGGCTAGGCCATATAATAGGAATGAGAGATGATGAACCCGCTAAAAAGGCGTATAAATTCGAGCCACATGGCGGTGCACGCAGAATCGGCAGGCCTAAGCTTCGATGGAACATACAAGTGGATGAAGAAATGAAAAGGCGCGGTATTCCAAAAAGCGAAGCGAAAAACAGAGAGGAATGGAGATATTTTCTTAGTTCGGTCTATGGAACAAATGTTCTGTAATGGGCCAGCTAAGTAAGTAAGTAGGCAACAATGTTCAGTGTGAGGAGCACCCGAAAAGTATTAGGGATATGAGGAGAGTTTCGGGCCGCATTAGAACACTTTCAGTAGAAGATGAACCTCCGCAGTTCTCTAGTGTTGAAATAAATCGAAAAGAAAAATCATGCAAAGCCACTCTCTTCGCCACATAGAGAGAGGAGATGGGTAGGCCCTTCAATGTTCAGGTCGACAGAGTAAGAATTGTGACCATGAATTACCTCAAGATTTTAGGGTCACATTCATACTTTTTAGGTCTTCGACGAATAGTGAATCATATCCTTCATATTATGGCGGAAGGTATAATAAGGCCCCTTTGAAAGGAGTCTAATTCCCTCCGTTTTATGATTCAAAGAAAATTCTCCCAAGAGTTTTCTTTGCCGGCACAAATTATTGTGTGAATTAATATTGTCGGTGTTTTTATTTTTCTTGCCACTTTTTGCTACTTTTGCCCTCTACGTGAAAAGTGTGCGAGTGCAACAGCTGTTTTAATACATCTTTTCAAATGTCAGTCTGTCCATTGTGCAAAGAAAAAAACATTCTCATTTATTACGGCATACGGCGATACAAATGTGGTGCCGAGTTGAGGAATAAACTATATAGATATGTATGTATAAAGAAGCAGGCATGTGAGCTGCTGTACACTGAGCATAATTCAAATCGGATAAAAAGACAACGATATGAAATTGCAACCGTTTCGCTGGTTTGTAATGGTGTGAGCACATGAGGCATTAAAACGGACAACACTGTAGATGTATATAGTTTTGTTTCTAGCATATTTAAAACACTTCCATTTTCGTTTATATTTATTGTACTTCAATTTTGCAAAGGAAAATAATTAAAACAGTTATAAATTTTTCCATAAAAATTGTTTTTTTTTATCTCTTCATACACAAATACTGGCCAGTGTTTGCACCTGCTTGCTGCAATAAACCAGACTACAAAACATCTATTCAATTCAATATAAGTGGTTCGTGTTAATGAAGTCATAAAGTAGCAAATAACATTAGCAAAAGAAAAATAGAAGAGAAACAAAAAATATGATAAATTATGGTTATTATTTTATAAACCTAATTATTGTTGCAAATGAATAAATTAAAGAATTACCAACACATTTTGTTTACACATAAATTTGTTGTGTTTGTGAAATAAACTTCAAAAGAAAGTAGAAAAAATGATAGACATCAATCAATCATTAAATTACAAAATAATTTTAATTATTTTATGTTCCATGACCTTTAAAAAAATAAAATAAAAAACAAAATTAATTTTTTATATAAAATTTATGAGATAACACCTATATGTATTTTTTTTAAATCAATATATATTTTTTTGTTTGGTGGGAGTAACACTAATTACTACATTGCGACAGAAATGTCGAAATATTTTTTTTCGTTCGTTGATATCTTTCCATTCCAAACCACCGGCAACGACCACTTTAGCGAAATATTCGCTAAATGCAAAATTGTGTCTTATTAATAGATCGATGGATGGATGGTGGAAGGCGGATATCTATGTGGTGTTGGTTGGTTGGATGGTTGGTGTTAAGTATTATCTCATACACGAACTTGACACAATTTTAAATAAACAACAAAAAAAGAGACAAGCGAAAGAAATGAAAACAAGAAAACGCAAACTCACACAAAAAAAAGAGATCATGTTTTTCCTACACCGTTGTCACATATTTTTGTTTGGTTATAAATAAGACGGGTGAAGAAGTATGGGCTTTAATATTTCTTTTTCATTTTTTAATAACAGCTGTTAAGTTATTTGTCAACATTAACAATAAGCTTTATTTTTTTAGAATTAATTTAATTTTAGTTTGTCATAAAACTGTTATCAATTTTAACACATTCCAAAAAGCATTTTGTTTCGTTAATATTCTTTATTTATATATTAATAAACTATGTGTACTTGCATATTTTTTTTGAGAAGATGCACTTTATTAATATTCCTGAAGAATTTTACCTGAAATGAAACAAAAAAAAAATATATAAATTAGTAAAATGTTAATATGTTTAAAAAATAAATGTGGTAAAATGTATATGGGGGGTTTTTGAGTGAAATCGGACACTTTTTCAAAAGGTGGTTTTTGATTTAATTTATTGTTTGCTGCTTATCAGCAAAACATTTCAGTATATCTTAAATTTTTTTGACTAATAGTTCCAGAGATATCGCCCCTTGAAAAAGTCGAATTCAGCAAAAACTATATACAAAGAAATAATCATAACTTCTATAATATTGGTTTAAATAGAAAAAAAAAAAATTGTTTGTGTTTTTTGTCTTTTTATCAGCTATCTCATAAATAATACAAAAAAATTTGCACAGTGGGCTAGGGTGCAATTTTCGCGATTTAATATTAAGAATACATTTTTTATCAATGATTGCAATCTTCGATTTTCTTGAAATGTTTTTTTTTTGTATTAAACTACGGTTAGTTCAAAAAATTTAAGACCATTTGGTATTGAGATTTGAATAGTTACTATTTTTTCTTTCTTTATTTATTTATTTTTATACCCTCCACCATAGTATGGAGGGTATATTAAGTTTGTCATTCCGTTTGTAACACATCGACCTAATCATTTGCGACCCTATAAAGTATATATTCTTGAACAGGATAAAATTCTAATTCTAAGATAGAGTGCTGAAATTTTGCACCCGAAGGTCTTTTATCCATAAGCAGGTCAAGTTCGAAGATGGTCCACTATTTGGTATAGCCCCCATATAACGGTACCTCCGGATTTGAGGTATTTTGACGTTCTTCGCCACATTTGCAGACCGAATTAGCTATAATTTGGCACTTAGGGTTCCTTGTGAGCAACAAACTTATATCCCAAAGGATATGGGCATAGGTCCATGTTTTGGTATAGTCCCCATATAACGGTACCTCCCGATTCTCGGTATTTTGAGAATTTTAGCTACAATTTTTAACCGAACTAGCTGTAATTTGTCATTTGAGGTTCTCAGTGGTCATGAAATATCTCCACCAAACATCGTCAACATAGGTCAATGTTTTGGTATGGCCCCCATATAACGGTACCTCCCGATTTTCGGTATTTTGAGAATTTTAGCCACAATTTGTAACCGAACTATCTGCAATTTGACATTTGAGGTTCTCAGTGGTCATGAAACATCTCCCCCAAACATCAACATAGGTCAATGTTTTGGTATGACCCCCTTATAACCGTACCTCCCGATTTTCCGTATTTTGAGCATTTTAGTTACAATTTTTAACCGAACTATCTGTAATTTGACATTTGAGGTTCTCAGTGATCATGAAACATCTCCACGAAACATCGTCAACATAGGTCCACGTTTTGGTATAGCCCCCATATATCGGTACCTCCCGACTTTCGGTGTTTTGAGAATTTTAGCTACAGTTTTTAACCGAAATAGCTGTAATTTGACATTTGAAGTTCTCAGTGGTCATAAAACATCTCCAACGAAACATCGTCAACATAGGTCCATGTTTTAGTATAGCCCCCATATAACGGTATCTCCCGATTTTCGGTATTTTGAGAATTTTAGCTGCAATTTTTAACCGAACTAGCTGTAATGATCGGTATTTTGAGAATTTTTTGTCTATTCAAAAATAATCGTCAATATAGGTCCATGTTTTGGTATATCCCTCCATATAACTGTACCTCCCGATTTTCGGCAATTTTCAGTGGTCACGAAATTTCTTCACTAAAATTCGTCAACATGGGTCCATTTTTGAGGGTCTACATTGTTTTGATGAAACTACCCTCAATTTGACTCGTGAAGTTCCCTGCAGCTATAAAACTGTTCCGCCAAAAAATTTAAAGATAGGTTGACTCTTTGGTAGGTGGTACCTTTCACCTAGCTGAACACATTTTTTTAGATTAGATTAGATAACACTGTGCAACAAAATGGATTTGAAAGTCTGGGGCACGGAAAATTCCTCTTGGGGAAGAAAGGCCTTGGTGAATATGTTATGAACCCCGAAGGACAGATCCGCCGTGAGTCGAACTTCCGCGTTATGGCGTGATGAAATTTTTGTTAGAGACCCTGTGGGCCATCAGGAATTAGCGTTATATCTTTGTTCACTGTTGCTTAAGTGCTCTACAAAAACAACAAACAAAAATATAATGCTAATTCATGATGGCTTACAGGGTCTCTTGCAAAAACTTAATCACGCGATAACGCGGAAGTTCGACTCACGGCGCATCTGTCCTTCGGTGTTTTTAATATACACACACCAAGGGCTTTCATCTCCAAAAGGAATTATCTCTGCCCCAACATTTGTGTTCACAGTGTAATTTAAGCAATAGTGGAAGGCAGTAGGAGTCTATCCATTGTCGAAAAGTTGTTCCACCTAAAATTGGGAAGGACCCTAATTATTCCACTATTTTATGGTGGAGGGTATAAAAAGTTTGGCCCGGCCGAACTTAACTACTTTTTACTTTTTTGTCTTTTTATCAGCTATCTAATAAAAAATAGAAAAACAATTGCACAGTGGGCTCGGGTGCCATTTTCGACATTTAATATTAAAAATAAATTTTTCATCAATGATTGTATTGATTTTTTTGCGTTAAACTACGGTTAATTAGAAAAATTTAAAACCATTTGGTAGTGGGATTCGAATATTTACTATTTTTCTTATTTTTTTTTTTTTTTTTTGAATTTATCAATACAATTTTTCTTTTATACCAGTGTTGTTATTGTTATTATTTTACCAAAAAAAATATATAAAATAAAATTATTTAACATTTGTTTTGTTATTTTTGTTTAGGAATTTATCTTAAGCATCTTAAAACCCGCTTCATTTTTCGATTTTGAAAATGGATTAGCAATTTATCGTACCAGCCGGACAGATAGTGTGCTATGGCTACGGAAAGAGCACTTTTCCGAACTGTTGGTATCCAATAGTACTGAAAACGACGAAGATACCACATATCCAATCCCAGAAGATGGTGTTGAATGTGTACCGCCCAGCCAAAATAAGCAATAAAGACAGCAATAAAGCGGTTGAAGAATAGTAAGGCAGCAGGAGCCAATGGCCTAACAGCCGAGCTGTTCAAAAGCGGTGGCGACACGCTGATAAGGTGTATTCATCAGCTAGTTAGCACCATCTGTAAGGAACGGGAGCATCCTATGTCCAGTCCCAAGGAGGAAGATAAGACTGTATGCTCTAACTATAGTTGCGTAAGCATAAATGCGGTTTTAGACCTCGAAAGTTCAAAATTGACCAGATATTTTTACCTTTTTGTCGATTACGTTTGTTTGGTTTGAGAGAAAAATTCTTCGAAAGATCCATGGACCAATCTGCGTTGATTGTGAATATCGACGTCGCGACGGGAACTATATAAATGCAAGAGCCGGATATAGCTCCAATAGTTCCTCGTCCGAAATAGTTCCTACTCAACTCTACAAAGGAAGGAGATAGTTCGTAATTTAAAAAAAAAATGTTGTCGCTGTAACCAGGACCACAACAAGTACTTTGGACAAAATTTTTAAAATGATCCACGAGCACCTCTTAAACTGATTCTATGTAAAAATTGTGTATTTTTGTGAGGGAGATACTGAAAAAAAATCATGACGATCCGTGAAGTGTTCCTAAACTGCACTTAACTTAAACTTAAAGATACCAAAAGGAGTGGACCGATATAGTCCACGTTTTGGAAGAAATATTACGATGTGCAAAGTTTGCACAAAATCAGGTTCTCCCTCCCGAGATTTTTCGTGCTCACCACTTTAGTGAACATTTTTTTAACTTTGTGGAGGATTTACCCCCATCTTCGAACTTAAGCTGAGATTTGGGCAAAATATTACGAAGTGCAAAATTTTGTTCGAATCGGTCGGAAGTTATCGTGAGCACCAGCCAGCCAGACAGACGGTAGGACAGGGCTAAAATGACTTCAAATTGTCTGTAACGAATTTCCTCCTAACATTCTTGGGGTCTAAAACCATTATTTCGATGAGTCACATTTTTGGTCGTATAATGAAAATGTCGATTTCTTGGAAGCTGTATTGGGGTGAGCAGGTATTAAAAAAACAAGTAGAAAAAGCGTAAAGTTCGGTCGGGCCGAACTTTTTATACCCTCCACCACAAATTTAAGCAATTTCGGTGGATTAATGTGGCCACAACCTTCAAAATACCGAAAATCGGAAGGTATCGTTCTATGGGGGCTATATGATGGCGCGGACCTATACCTAAAAAAATATTGGGGAAAGTTTTATACCCCCAACGAAGACTAAATACCAAATTTCAGCCATCTCGGTGTGATAATGAGGCCAAAACCTTCAAAATACCGAAAATCGGGAGATGTCGTCCTACGGGGGCTATATCAAAACGTGGACCTATATAAACACTTTACGGTGGAAATGTTTCTTAGCCTCTGGAAACACAAAATACAAAGTTACAACCGATTCTATTGTCAAATGGGACTAATACATTCAAAATATATTAAAATGAAGGGTACTTTATATGGGGCGTTATATGGGGGCTATACCAACACGTGGACGTATATAAACCAACTTTGATAGGAATGTTTTTTGGCCTCTGGAGACACAAAATACCAATTTAAAACCAATTCGGTGGTAAAATGGGACAAATATCTTAAAAATTCCTTAAAACGACGACGCGTCACGCGTCATATGTATGGGGGCTACACGAAAGCGTGGACCTGCATAGCCCGCTTTCAATACCAAAAGTCCTACGTACATATAATAGATTTTCCCAAAATTTCATCCACCTACGTCAATCCGTTCGGACGCTAGAGTGATTTCCACAGTCGGACAGACGGACGGACATGGTTATATCGATGTAGAATTGCACGCTGATCAAGAATAAATATAGTTTGTGGGGTCTACAATGATTATTTCGAGTAGTTACAAACATAGTGACAAACCATCCTATGATGGAGGGTATAATTAAAGACAGTTCTTGTCGTACAAAGGTCATGTATGCAAAAGACACGTACGAATCCTTTTGTTTTAAAGGTCAAAAGTATGAGAAACCTGTGATCATATTCAGAATTTGCATATAAACCGAAATTTTATAACTTGTACAAGGTGGCGCAAAAGTAATCTTCCGATGTTTTTTGGCTGTAATATAAAAAAAAAAAAATTAAAAAGTTTGATTCTTCTTTTGGATTATTTTTATTTGGTCTCTTAATTTTTTTTACGTCAAGTCGAGAATATTATATCAGATAAATGGCCGCCGCCACAGTTTATTGTTATTTGAGCCCTTTTTATGGCATTTTGCATCACATTGGCCAAAACTTCCGGCGATAGGTCCTCACATTGTTGGCGGATATTGTCTTTAGGAGCTGAAAGAGTCTGATGATTGTTGACATAAACCCGCGACTTCAAAAAGCCCCACAAAAAGAAGTCTGGAGCGCCTCATCACTCATGATTATTTTTGATGAAAAATCATCTTCCTCTTGGTGTTGATTAAGGATGGCTTGATCGTATGTTAGACGCGTTTGGCTCTCAGCATCTAACAGCTGATGTACCGTCTGAACTTTGTAGTGAAACATCTTCAATCTTGTATCAAAATTCGCTGTAAAGACCGTCAACTGATACCCATTTGCGTGGTACGTCGTTGTTTATTAACGTGTATTTCGCATGTGTTTACTACACAAATGTCAAAACAGAACTAACATTAGGGGCCAGTCGCAAAAATTATAGCAATTTCTGATTGGAGGATTACTTTTGCGCCACCTTGTATATTCTACACTGTCAGTGTTCGGATTAAATTCATTCCGAATTCGCGAGGAAACTTCGATTCCACAACGAAATTCATTTGGGATGGTTCGCATCGCATGTTCTTTGACTGAGAGTTCGGTGAATATCGAAATTTTATTCAATATCTTTGGGTCAGTGCTCACCAGCGAGCCCTTACTGAGAGCAAGTGAGCGTAACTTTCAATGTAAAATACAAAGTAATGTATGCTCACTTACTCTCAGTAAGGGCTCGCTTGTGAGCTCTGCTTTGGGTACATTGTTGGTTGTTACCGTTATAATAAAATCGCAATATCCCATTTTTGATACAGTCGAATTTCTGTATATTATTGTTTAGAACAGGGGTGCTCACATTGAAAATGTGTTTCTCCGTTGCAAGCCAAACAACGACTGAAGCTTACTCTCAATTTACGCTACCGTGAAGAAATGAACAGCCCTAGTTTAGAAAAATTTTGTGTGCGAAAATGTCTATCTACGTTATTTTAAAGTTCAGCTATATTTCGAAGGTTTGAACTGGATGCAATCATATGCAATCATATCATATATATCAAAGTTCTTGTATAGCACCTTAAAATGTCATTGACTAATTTTTGAGGTTATAATCAAATTATGGAACTAATGTATATTAGAACGAATTAATTTATTCTTAATTGTTTCAATATTAATGTAATTTACCTTGCGGAATATTTTGTTTTGCTAATTATTGAAAACAAGTAATTTCAACAAGAAACTGCACAACCGATTAACCTGACGGCAACAGCACGATTAGTAAATTAAAAGAAATTGTGAGACTATACTTTTATGAAAATAAAATAAAAAAATTCACACCTATTGTTGTTGTTGTTGCATTTCACATTAGGAAGCTTTCTTGCTTAGAAATCATCTACCCTGAGAAAATCTTTAGCCTGCGGGGCAATGACAACAGTTATTATTCCAATGCTAAGTTTCGAAGTAAACAACAGCTGAGGTGTTCGATCAGTCAAAGTTACAACAAATCACAAGTGACGTAGTTGCTAATTTTTGGAAGAACAAAAAATACTTGTAAAATAAGTTATTGTATTTGTACTTTTTTATTTCAATTTCAACCAAGCAAATTAATTAACACCTTGATTTGGGTTTTCGATTTAGATTGTTGCCCTTTAGAATGGCAACATTTGTTGGGTGGGGCTATTGCCTCCATGTATTTTAGCTGGTCATTGCGACCTCTAAATTAAGTAGAAGTTAATGTTTATTTTTTTGTTAACAATGGATTTTATTATACGCAAAAACCTAAGCATATTTACTGATTATATATTGGTATTAATTTAAGTGTCATTGTTGCTGTTGTTGTCGTCGTTTAACTAAATCAATAGTTACTGGGTGTTGAATGGAATCATTATAGAATAACTATCAATACAAATTACAAAAACTAAATAATCGACAAAATGTGTCTAGTAATGTTAGCAAGGTAACAAATATCGAAACGGGCAATGGAATGCAAAAGCAAAACAATCAAATCAATAATTTAAGTTATAAAAGCAAATTGTAGGAATGTGTTATAAGATTTTTTGAAAACATTATAAATGTTTTATCTTGTGGAGAAAAATTATAATTTTTTTAAATATATTTTAGGAAGCTTGTGATATGAATAGAAAACGATACAAATATCCAGAGGTATTTCTTTCGATTTTCTTGACATTTTTTGTACTAAACTACAATTAATTACAAATTATCCTATTTGATAAAGGAAATCATATAATTACTATCTTTATTTAATTATATATTTTTTTAAATTTGTCAAAAAAGTTTTTTCCTTTATACCGATGTGAAACATTTGTGAATTGTATTAAAGGGGTTTCCGAGCCGAATAATCTACCAACTACTAAAGTGATTAGTATGAGGTTTTACGTTTTTTATTTGGGATGACGACTTTTATTTTGCTTTTCAAAATAGTCAGGCTAAATCACATAGTCGTTGTTTTAATATTTAACTAAAACAACTTTGGTTTTTAGTGGCAAAAATTGGCGATGTTTACCAAGGGGTAAGGCAGGGAAGACTATAGTTTCGGATCTCGCAATTGGCACTTGGGTATAAAAAGTTTCTTGTTGAAACCAACAAACAATGGAATTGATGAGGATCTGTGGCGAGATCCGAAACTATAGTCTTCCCTGCCTTTCCCCCTTGGTAAACATCGCCAAATTTTCCCACTAATAAATTAAAGTTGTTTTAATAAAATATTAAAACAACGACTATGGGATTAAGTCTGACTATTTTGAAAAGCAAAACATTATAGTGATATTTTCTCTAGAAGATGCGTATTTAAATGCGAAGGCTGAATTGGGATATTAAATGGTTAAACCTATCGCGGGCTCACAAAAAGTTCATAATTTTGAGCGTATGAACGGACAAAAACATGGATTTGGATTAAAGCTCAAACATCTTGCGGGGGAGTTTTTGCGGATTCTGAAACTACAATGTTCATAGATGAGAAAAATCAAAAAACAAAAAAAATCGCCGGAGTGCTTTTTAAATAATTCGAGATTCAAGTTGACATTTTTAGGGGTTGTTTATGTTTTTGCTATTTTGCTTGGAAACCGCAAGTCCTATCAAAATGGGAATAAAGAAAATGTTGTAGCTATCAAAATTCTCTACCAGATTGACCTTAATGCTATTTTCGTAGGTTTAACAACTTTTGAGATATAGAAGTTGAAATTGGGACACTTCAAATTCAATTCAATTCTGTATCGTCTCCTTATAAAACAATGTCATGACTGCAATTTCCCAACTTAAACTTATATATCTAAAAAAATGGTACAACCTAGGAAAAATTAAATAAGCCAGTCTTGTAGAGAACCTTCACAGCTATAAGATTTTCTCAGGTCCCATGCCGATAAGACTTGCCGTATTGAAGCAAAATCGCGAAACCCTAACAAAAAAACCTAAAAATGCAAACTGAGCTTCTTTATCTCAAAAATGGTACAGGCTGAGAACAAATCATAAACGTCAATCCTGTAGCGAATTTTCACAGCTACAACATTTTCTGTAGCTCCATTTCGATTGGACTTGCGGTTTCCAAGCAAAATCGTGCAAACCTAAAAAACACCTAAAAATGTGAATTTTGGCCGCGATTTATTTAAAAATACCTACAGCGATTTTTTCTTGTTTTTTGATTTTTCCCATCTATGAACATTGCTGTTTCAGAATTCACAAAAACGTCCCCTGTGTAAGCGGTTTTCATTAAAAGTTAGTTAAGGCGCACCCTTCATGACATCATTTTATAAGCGGGCGATACAGTCAGTGCATTGTCCCAATTTGAACTTCAATATCTCAAAAATGGTAAAACCTACGAAAATACCGTAAAGGTGAATCTTGTAGACAATTTTCATAGCTACAACAGTTTCCACAGTCCCATTCTGATAAGATTTGCGGTTTCTAAGCAAAATCGTGAAAACCTAAACAACCCCTAAAATGTCAACTTGAATGGCGATTTATTTAAAAAGCGCTCCGGCGACTTTTTTTGTTTTTGATTTGTTCTCATTGTAGTTTCAGAAGAAAGAAGTGGAACTATAAGCACCAACTTCGAGTTTAATTTAATATTCGGAGAAATATTACGAAATGCAAAATGTGGACCAACGCAGTATTCGCCACTACACTTGCTGGCCGTAGGGTTTTTTTACGGCATTCGGATAATTTTCTCAAGAAGTATGGGCTTGTCACTCAAAAAAACTTCTACCATAGTAACAGGGGCTTTGATTGCAACCTGATGTAAGGAAAATCAACGCGATTCTTGAGTTGGTCCTAAACTGCACTTATCCGACATTTTTTGTGGGAGGTACACAAAGGAGTTGACATATATAGTCCATATTATAAGCTGACCTATGTCTCGTAGAAATATCACGATGTGCAGAGAGTGGACCAAATCGGTTACTGCCTTCGAGAGTTATTGTGCGCATAATTTTTGCAAAAAATGTTAAACTTTTGTGGAGGAGGTACCCGCGATATGGCCCATCGCAAATATTATATATGTATTATTGTTCCACAAACATCCTAGAAGGGAGATAAGTCTCCCCATATCAATGAGTGCACCGCGATTCATATTAGCTCAATGATATGGGACCCACTGTTTATCGCCGAGTCCGAACGGCGTGTCTAAGGCACCACTTCTGTAGAGAAGTTGTACATGGCTGAAGTACTCAGGAAATGCCGCCAAAATTACTGAGGGGTATTCTGCCACCGTTGAATTGATGTTGCCTGGCCGGGAAATCGAACCCACGACCTTTAGCGTGCAAGGCGGGTGTGCGTACCATTGCACCACGGTGGCAACCCATCGCAAATATTACGACTGCCAAATTTTATGATCGAATTGGTTTATCCGTTGGTGAGTTATCGTGCGCTGCATCCACTACACATTAGCAGGTTTTTACAGATATCGGGCAATTTTGCACTGAAAACAGCTAGTACCTCCGTAATGGGGGCAGCGAATACAAGTTGGAGTTCGAAGGCCAAATTTTGGGCTCCGACCATTTTCGCAGGAAGTATGGACTTGTCGCTGAAAAAAAGTGTACCATCGTAATGGGGGCAGAGAATACAAGTTGTTACAACAAAAAAATCAAAACGATTCGAGAAGAGGTCTAAAATTTTACTTTGAAATTTTGTGTGGGAGGTACCCGAAGGAGTGGGCCGATATAGTACATATTCAAGCTTAATCTATGTGTGGTAGAAATATTGCTATGCACAAAGTATGGACCAATCTGGTCCAAATTTTTGCGAAAAATGTTGGAAGTACCCGAGGGTGTGGGCTAATATGGCCCATCTTCGAAATTAAACTAAGTTTGAACAAAATATTACGAAAGTCAAATTTTGAACCAAATAGGTTAATCTGTTATCGTTATTTTGCGCTCCAGCCAGACAGACGAACGGGCATTGCTAAATCGACTCCAAATTGTCTAAAAGGGATTTCGTCCAAACATACTCGCGGTCTAAAAACATTATTTCGCGGTCTAAAAACATTTATTGCTCGTATGAGGGTATAAATACATTGATAATTGCAGGCTTGTCTAGTTAATTATTAGAAGATATCAAAGGAGCATGTTTTGAAATCTCTAGAATATCTGTATACATCATTACCTGAATCAACTCCCAATTCCAGCCATCCCTTTTAGCCATAAGTTTCTAAATATGTTTTACATTTTTCCTTTCTCAAAACAATCCGCAACCCTCCTAATTTTCATGGAAAAGTTCCATGGAATATATTTCAATTAAACACGGAAAATGAGTACATCCTTCCATTAAAATAGAGACATATTTACACAAATCCACTGCTCACAATACACCTTCTTTCAATACAAAAAGTGCAGTTGAAATAGTTTCCCTGCTTTCTTTTTTTCAGCTAAACAAAGCTTTTATTTGGTTTCCCATTTCCTGTGCACAACAACACATTATGCAGCTAATTACTATTTCCGTTTTTTGTATGACAGCCAACAACTGGGAACTAAGAAGCTATGGGTGGATGGCTGGTTGTTGGATATCCTTGCCACAATGGTTTTATTTCCTGCCATTGTAACCTATCTAAGGAAATGTGCAAACAATTTGCATATCAAATTGTGGCCAGTCAACCAAGCCACCCTTGATATGTTGTTTACTTTTTTCCACTAGAAAACCTTCAGAGAATGAGGTCTAGAAGAAGGTGTGTGTGTGTGCGAGGGTGCCCTGAGTGGCTTTATAATGCCCATAAAAACGCAACCATTGCTTACTTAACAAACATAATTCTGGCATAATGCATTTTCAGTTATTGTTGTTGCTGTTATTTTCCTTTTACAATTTCCAACACAAAAAGAAAACACCGGGAATAAAACCAACAAAACTAAAGAGTATAGTGCAAGGATATGCGAAAGAAGGGGCCTGCCTCTGTTTTATTGTTATTGATTGCATTGTGGGAGCCTGAAAAAAATATCCCCCAACATAAAAACAAAAACTATTACAAAAGTTACTAACACAGTTACAATGAATGTAGTATGTGTGTGTGCGTGCCGAGTTTTGTGTCCATGATGAAATGCTTTAAAAACAAAGCGTCTTTTTGGCGTCATTGATGGCGTGCCACACGAACACCAAACAAGGAACCAACGCCAAGCAACACTAGAGCAGTGGGCTTTAATGCTTAATATGACCAAATAGAAAAAAAAACCGGAGTTAATGCTGCAATTTTGCGATTCTTGCAAGTTATACAGTGGGGGCAAATTTTTAAGATAACATAAT
Source organism: Musca autumnalis (assembly GCF_047663935.1). Taxonomy (NCBI): domain Eukaryota; kingdom Metazoa; phylum Arthropoda; class Insecta; order Diptera; family Muscidae; genus Musca; species Musca autumnalis. The sequence continues at coordinate 324,876,758 of NW_027411644.1, forward strand.
AATATATTTTTTATCGAGGATTGTATATATGGTGACACAAATAATTTGGTAGGTATAAAACTCCTTTGTCCACATATCGCTGAAAAAGGAACCAGCAGGAGTTACCTTCTGTAAACATTTCCAAACAAACGGTCCTCTTAAACTGCAATTAAGTGAACATTTTGAACTCTTACGACCGAAGATGTTGTCCGTTATAGACCTTCTTCGAAATTGGTGTATGTTGGCAGGAAATTGGCATATACCAAAAATTGTTAGTAAACAAACTTCTGATTCATAGGGAACTTGAAATATTAAATTATGTCAAACTAAGCTTGGAAGAAATTTTTGAAAAAAATGAGAGCTATCTAGCACACTAGCCATTTTAGTATGTGCCGGGACGGTCTTTTGGGGCTTTTGGGTCATAATCTGAGGAAGTACGTAGTTACTCCGGAAAAATTTGTGCCGCTGTTGTATAGACCGCGAAAACAACCCTCTACCAAAAAATTCCGAGACAAGTCTTCAAACTGCACTATTCCCAAATTTTTTACCGAAGGAAGGGACCGATATAGTCCAAATTCTAATCTGATACATGAATGGCTGAAATAATACGATTTGCAAAGTTTTGACTAATCATAAACTCCCTGCGAGAGTTATCTTGCATATTTGCCATTTTATTTGGCGCTGTTAGGGTTATTTTTTATCTCAGGAAGTATGGGGCCGCAAAGACAAATTGCTGAAAAAATTCAAAACAATCCGTTACTTAATTTAAGTCCGAATTTCGTGTGGAAGGTACCCGAAGAAATGGACCGATATAGTTCGTATTCGAACCCAATCTATATCTAGAAAGACTAATACGATGTGCAAAATTTGGACCAACACTCCCTTCGAGAGTTATCGTTCACACCATTTTCCAGAAAAATGTTGAACCTTTGCGGGGGAGTTATCCGAACGAGTAGACCGATATGACCCATATCCGAACTTAAGCGAAGTATTGGTGTGCACGAGAACTTTTGAACAGGATACTGCGTTGCTCCAAATCTTACATATCGTAATATTCCTGGTGTCAGCAGTAACGCAATGGTTCCATTCCCAGGCCAGGCAACATCAAATGTTCAACGGTAACAAAATATCCCTCAGTAATGTTTACGATATTTTCTGAGTATTTCAGCTATTTAAAACTTCTCTACAAGTGGTATCGTAAAACACGGCGTTCGGACTCGGCGATAAAAAGTAGGTCCCATATCACTGAGCTAATATGAATCGGGGTGCACTCATTGATATGAGAGAAGTCTCCCATGTCCCTTTTGGGATGTTTGTGGAACAATTATTAATATTTCTGCGAATCTAAGATAACAGGATAACAGGAACATCCCCTGAAAAGGTCAAAAATTGTCTTTAAAATTGTACGCGTTATATCTCTTGAACAGCACAACCGATTTGGTAAAAACTAAGAATTTCGTAATATTTTGCTCAAACTTAACTTAAGTTCGAAATTGCGCCATATTGGTTTACTCCATAGGGTAGTCCTTTTTACCGAAGGTACTCCTTGCGGTCCTGTTTATTATACCCTCAGCCCTTAGGCTAGAAAAGGTATATACACTTTCATACGGACAAAATGTGCCTCATTTAGACCCCAAGTATGTTTGGACGAATTCCGTTTCAGATAATTTGGAGTCGATTTAGCAATGTCCGTCTGTCTGGCTGGCTGGTGCGCACGATAACTCTCGAACGGAGCAACCGATTCGGTTCAAAATTTAGCTTTCGTAATATCTTGCCCAAACTTAGTTTAAGTTCGAAGATGGGCTATATCGGTCCACTCCTTCCGGTACCTCCCCCACAAAAGTTCGAAAATGTTCGGAAAATTTGTGCGCACGATAACTCTTGAAGGGAGTAACCGATTTGGTTCATACTTCGCTAATCGTGAAATGTCAATCGGTCCACTCCTTCGGGTACCTCCCACACAAAATTTCGGAAAAGTTCAGTTTAGGGCCACCTCTCGAATCGCTTTTATTTTTGTTTTAGCAACTTGCATTCACTGCCCTCCATACGACGGTACAAGTTTCATCAGGGGCAAGTCCATACTTCCTGAGAAAACAGCCTGAAAGTTGCAGAAAAACCCTATGACACCTTGTGTAGTGGTTGGAGCGCAAGATAACTCTCGAACGGATCTGCCGATTCGGTCCAAAATTTGGCCTTCGTAATATTTTATCAAAACATAGTTTAAATCCGAAGATGGGCTATATCGGTTCACTCCTTCAGGTACCTCCCCCACAAAACTTCAAAATGTTCGGACAAATTTTGCTCACATCCTAATAAATATACTAGATATAGATCAAGTTCGAATATGGACTATATTTGTCTACTCCTTCTGGTACCTCTCACACAAAATTTCGGATAAGTTCACTTTAAGACCAGATCTCGAATCACTTTGATTTTTGTTGAAGCGATTTGCATTCGCTACCTCCATTACGACAGTAAAAGTTTTTTCAGGGACAATTCCATATTTCTTGAGAAAACAGCCCGAAAGGTGTAAAAAACCCCTATGTCACCATATGTGGCGGACTGTTCAACCGATTTGGTTCAATATTTGGTCTTCGTCATATTATATCCCAACTTAGTTTCATGGGTAATACCGGTCCACAACTTTCGGTACTTCTATATTTAAAAAATGTCACTAAAATGCTAGGACGATATCACTTGAATGGACGAAATTGGTTGCCCCAATTTGGTCCAAACTTTGGATCTCCAAATATTTTATCAAAATTTAGTTTAACTTCCCTAAGGGTACCTGCCCTACAAAAGTTCAACATTTGTGTCTTAGTGCAGTTAATTCCTAATCCACATTTTTGTCGGCAAGTTCAAATGTCCAAAAAGGGCCAAAATTCTGAAGAAACCTTAAATACATTCGATCTGTCCGGAGGTGAAAGTTTCGCTTCACATTGGCTGAGGGTATATATCTGTCGGCGAAGCCGACTGACACTTTTTTACTTGTTTTTTTTTTATTTATTCCCACTTTAAATATGATACAAAAGCTAAACAGGCCAAATATATATAACGAAAGGAATGACTCCTAAAATAAGATCCACTTCCAAAATGGACTATGTCGGTTCATTCCTTCATGACCTCCTCCGCAACGTTTTAAGCTTTAATCCAAGTTCATTTTTTGCCGGAAAATGCATACCTCCAAAAAGGCCACAAAATTCAAAAATACATATTTTTTGGGGACAAGAATTTTTATTCGAGTATTCGATCTGTCCATACGTGAAAGTTTCATTACACTCAAGCTGAGGCAAAGCCGACTGATATTTTTTTACTTGTTGCGGGAAAATTTTATATTTTATGTGGGAGTTACCCGAATGAGTGGAATTGTCCATATTCCAACCTGATCAACCAACCTGGAAGAAATATTACGATGTGCAAATTCGATTAGTCCCCCCGAGAGTTATTATGTTCACCATTTTTGCGAAAATATTGAATTTTCTCTAAAAGGTTATATGACTGATGTTCTGATTGAAAATTTAGTTGTTTTCCTCGACTATTTTCCTTCTCAACGAAGGAGCAGCTAAATATACCACAATATTTGAAGTATGCTCAGTATAAGTATTTCATCAAATGACAGATGATTTTCCGATTACAAATATTCTTCTTCACAATTTGTTGTTTTTCCGACAATGTGATTGCGCTCAGCAACCACAGCCAGAGATTGTTAATTGTAATTTCGACTGGCTTGTACATTTAACTGTCTGTTTGCCTCTTAGCCACCCTCTTTTCGGCACAAATAGTGGCTAACGATGACATATTGTACTAAATATACAGACCGACATACATATATAGATAGACATTTCAACAACAATAATGTCGGCTCAAAACGAAAGACGAAGACGGACAAATACATGACTCATAAAGGCGATTGGGCTTTCTGCTTTTGTTTTTGTTGTCTACAAAAACAAATAGGGTCGGATGAGATGAAAAGACACAATAAAATAAATTCTATATTTTCATTCACAAAACTGTTTAAAGAGAGAGAAACGTGCAGTTCTATAAAATTTTCATCACGAGATTACAACGAGAGAGTTGGAAAAGAAAAAAACACATTTTTTGGGAGAGAACTATGAATTGTGATAATTTGTAAAGAAAATTTAGAGAGAGATAAATAGAGCTTATTCTCAGTTCAAGTCACGTGAATAAATAAAACTTTTAAATAAAAGAGACAAACTGTTACACTGAGAGATGAAAAGCTGAAAAGCTCTGTATTTATCTACAATTGATTATCAACAAAGGGGAAATGTATCAATCAAGTGTGGATAAAAATATGCATTCATTCAATTGTATTTCTCTTTTACTATATATCGTAGCTCTCTCATTGAATTTTTCCAATATGCACATTTTTATTTGCTCATCATTATTATCTTTTTTTATTTCACATTACGTTTTCTATCGTTTTCCACATACTGTTCGCTGGCTCGCTCGCTCACTTACTCGTTCGCTGATAAGAACTTGTCAACTTGATATTAATTTGTTCATTGTTGTTGTTGTTGACGTAAAGTTTTTTCCGTCTTTTGTTTTTTGTTACCACCAAAAATCAGGTCAATGATATAAAACCTTATGACAGAAGAAAAAAAGAAGAAGACCACTGGAAAATAAATAACGTAAGCAGGCAGGCAGAGAGTAGTTAAATACCAAAAATTGTAAACAAAAATGTTCAACGTCTTTGGTATTTACACTTAATTTGGTAAGAAGAAACGTTTTTCGAAAACGTAATGAAGTGGGTGGTTGTTGGGTGGATAAATGGGTGTTGGTGGAAATAGTCGTCAGTCGGTGTTGCTACAGGTTGATGAAACACGTCACCACCAACCCAGCCAAGATATATTGCACGTGTGGCCGGTCGTCTTATCACTTAACAAACAAACAAACAAGCAAGCGACGACTTCTGCTGACAACATAATCATATTAATTTTGTTGTTGGTACACAGAAAATTACGTATGTACATGCCTATGAAGCAGAAGACATGTTTGTATATTTTTGGTACGTGGCTATATAATGCTGCACTTTGTATGTATAGATGGGTGTACGCATGGATGGCGGCACAGCAACATTTCGTAAATACCCATGTATCACATGACACATTTGATTTGACGTTAAATCGTAGGATAGCTTTATTGAAGATTTTGATAAAGCAAAATTGCTGCGTTTTTGGCGGGAATATCCAATATTGGCCCCCCTTAAATTACTGTTATATTTACAATAATCTTTGGACGTGATAACATGAAAAATGAAATGATAACAATTTCAATATCCAAAAGCAAAAGGGTCTGACTACGCTGGGTTAATGTTACTGATGTCAATACAAATATTATTGTCGCAAAAGTCGACTTGGCAATGCCCTATAGAAATTACACAAAAGGATATACATTCGGGTTATTCGTTGGTGACCCTATAAAGTATATATTCTTGATCAGCAAAAAGTTCTATGTCAATATAACCCACGGTGCTCTTGAATCAAATTTAAATGGAAAGTGCTTACAGCTGGGAAGTTTTTGCGGATTCTGAAACTATAATATGCATAGATAAGATAAATAAAAAAAAAAATCGCCGTAGCTCTTTTTAAATAAATCGCGATTATAGTTGACATTTTTAGGGGTTGTTTAGGTTTCTACGATTTTGCTTAGAAACCGCAAGTCCTATCAAAATGAGGCTGCAGAAAATGTTGTAGCTTATAAATTCTCTGCAAGATTGACCTTTACGGTATTTTCGTAGGTTTTACCATTTTTGAGATATTGAAATTCAAATTGGGACAATGCACTAACTGTATCGCCCCCTTATAAAATAATGTCATGAAGGGCGGGCCTTAACTAACTTTTAATGAAATCCGCTTACACAGGGGAAGTTTTTGTGAGTTCTGAAACAGCAATGTTCATAGATGAGAAAAATGCAAAAACAAGAAAAAATCGCTGCAGAGATTTTTAAATAAATCGCGATCAAAATTCACATTTTTAGGTGTTTTTTAGGTTTCCACGATTTTGCTTGGAAACCGCAAGTCCAATCGAAATGGAGCTAAAGAAAATGTTGTAGCTGAGAGAATTCTCTATAGGATTATCGTTTACGATTTATTCTCAGGCTGTACCATTTTTGAGATAAAGAAGCTCAGTTTACATTTTTAGGTTTTTTTGTTAGGGTTTCCCGATTTTGCTTCAATACGGCAAGTGACCTGAGAAAATCTTATAGCTGTGACAATTCTCTACAAGACTGGCTTATGTAATTTTTCTAGGTTGTACCATTTTTGTAGATATATAAGTTTAAGTTCGAAAATTGTAGTCATGACATTGTTTTATAAGGAGACGATACAGAATTGAATTGAATTTGAATTGTCCCAATTTCAGCTTCTATACCTCAAAAGTTGTAAAACCTACGAAAATATGATTATGGTCTATCGTGTAGATAATTTTGATAGCTACACATTTTCTTTATTCCCATTTTGATAGGATTTGCGGTTTCCAAGCAAAATCGCAAAAACCTAAACAACCCCTAAAAATGTCAACTTGAATCGCGATTTATTTAAAAAGCGCTCCGGAGATTTTTTTGTTTTTTGATTTTTTTCATTTATGAACATTGTAGTTTCAGAATCCGCAAAAACTTCCCAGGTGTAAGAATCTTTCATTTAAATTTGATTCAAGAGCACCATGGACGTCAATATATCCCCCATAGAATGTACATGCCGATTTTCGGTATTTGGAAGGCTGTGGCCCCAATATAACCCCGAAATGGCTGAAATTTGGTACTTAGTAATCGCTGGGGGTATAAAACTTTCCACTTCAAATTTGTCGGTATAGGTATACGCCTTCTTATAGCCACCATTGAATGCTACTTCCAGATTTTCGGTTATTTGGAGGTTTTAGCATCATTATCACACCAAACTGACTGAAATTTGGTATTTAGTCTCAGTTGGGGGTATACAAATTTCCACCTCAAATTTGTCAGCATATGTCTCCGTCTTCAGATAACATCTATAGAACGGTACCTTCCGTTTTTCGGTACTTTTGGGGTTTAAGCCCCAATATCCCACAAAATGGCTGAAATTTGGAGATATGAAACTTTCCAACCACCCATATAAAAAAATATCCCACCGAAATGTCAGAAATTTGGTATTTAGTCTTCGTTGGGGGTATACAAATTTCCACCTAAAATTTATCGGTATAAATCTCCGTCTTTATATAGCCCCCATAGAACGGTACCTTCCGATTTTAGGTATTTTGAAGGTTTTAGCCCCAATATCACTGTGCAACATTTTTAAGGTGATCTTGTGCAAACAATTCGAACTGAGGATTTTTTGAAAGTACAGACCCAAACGACAAGAAACCCTAGTTGGGTTTTGTTGTGTCAGATCCAGCTCGGATATTATGGCCCCATCTAAACATTGTTAAATATTGAGTTTTTAAAGAAATTCGGGGCTATATCTCTGAAACCAATGCGAATCTTCTTCTGATCTCTGAAGCAAATTTGTAGAAAAGGACAAGAATAAAATATTTGGAGAAATAGTGAACTCGGAAAACTACATTTATTGCCTCAAATTTCAAAATATATGCAAAAATTCCACAATTTTTATACATTTCGCACTGTATCTCCAAAACCGTTAACTTTAATACACAACTCTTCAGAACATGTCATTGTTGTAAAATGCCTCTATGCCTTTGTTTTCAGTACATTTTTCAACGACGATTTAATAAAAATGTCAATAATGTAGTGAAATCCGAAATGCGAGAATAAACTGTTGGTGTGAACTGTGTTTGAAATACGTGCTGTAAAAGATATGATGCAAAATACGGCTGAAACTACATGAAGTAATCATTTTAGAGTTTCAGAATGTTCTAAAGAATTGTTGAGAACTTTATTTGGAAGATTTTTGCAAAAGGTTACTTGGTTCAACTCCCAATAGTTTAGCCGATACTGACCAGATTTTCAGCAATTATGTAACATTTTCTATATTTTATAGATTTTGATGCCCTAGATGGAGTTTTTCTTATGTGGTTTTTTCAAAAGATAAGTTCTACTAGTTTAGGGCTACAATATTGCTAAAGACAGCAAGGCCAAATTCCTATTCGTTTCTGAGATAAAGGCCTGATAAATGCAAAAAAGTGTAGATTTAGCCCGGTTTAGATGAGGTCATAAAATCCGAACTGGATCTGACAGGACAAAACCCTACTAGGGTTTTTGTAGTCTAAATATCTACTTTCAAAAAATGCACACTAGAAGTTGTTTGCATTTTCAGTGTTACATAGTGTATCCCACCGAAATGGCTGAAATTTGGTTTGGTCCTCATAAAACGGTACTTCCCGATTTTCTGTATTTTGAAGGTAGTGGCCCCATTATAACCCCGAAATAGCTGAAATTTTGTACAAATTTGGTTTGTTGGCGGTGTAAAACTTTCCACCTGAAATTTGTCGTTATAGGTCTACGTCTTCATACAGCCCCCATAGAATGGTACCTCCCGGTTTTCAGTATTTTGAAGGTTGAGATTTGGCTGAGATTTGGTATTTAGTCTTCGTTGGCGGTATAAAACTTTCCACTATGTCGATCCACGTCTTCATATGTCCCTCATTTTCGGTATTTTGAAGGTTGTGGCCTCATTATCACGCCGAAATGGCTGAATTTTGGTTTTTAATCTTCCTTGGGGGAATAAAAATGTCCACCTAAAATTTGTCCACGTCTTTACATTTCATGCTTTTAGACCGCAAGTATGTTTAGAAGAATTGGTTATTGGTTATTTTTGTAGTCCATACTTTGCACGCCGTAATATTTCAGACAAGGGGGACGACTTCTATTTGATAAGTCTTTCCATACTTTCATGTGAATTTCTTGCAACACCTATTGTGACAGTACTGTTTTTGGGGGGACAAGTCCATAGTTTCTGAGATTATGGCTCAACAACTCAAAAAACCCTGCCGGTTCCGCTTAAAATGACCTGGAACTTTGTACATTGTACAATTTCTTCTGAACGTATGAACAAAGTCACCTCATTTTATTAATATCGTTTATAGCGTCTATCGCTTATAACGTCCGAATTTCGTCGGTCCCTTGACCGATGTTATAAGCGATCCCGACTATATATCAAGATCGAAGAAGCTCTATAACGCAGAACACTTTCAAAAGTCTCCTTTACAAATTTTGAAAAATGTTCGCTAAGTGCGGTTTGGATTTAGTTTTCAAATTTTCATAGAATATAATCCCTGCAGTCCTGTTTATGGCTGTATAATGTCATTGTTGGGCAAGTCTATGCTTTCTGAAATAATTTTCCAAAAGCTGTAATAAATCCTACCGTGACAAAATTAAATGGCTTGTGGGAACGATAACTGTCAAATGGAGTGACAAGCATTGGTTCACCCTCTACACTTTGTACTCGTAATTAGAACAATTAGGCCCACAAACGCCCAAAAATGTTCACTGGAAACTTCCAGTTACTGTTTCTGTTTTCATACTTTTCCAGTACTTCGATTGGAATCGCCAATCTGCCTTCTATTTTTCCATAAGTTTTCTTCAACTATTAGTTTTTATTATTAGCTGTGCAATACAAATAATGTTACCTTTCACATGGAACGCAAAATACCTGTAAAATAAAAAAAATGAAAATTTATCAATAAATAGATCAAAATTGTTTTAAAAATTTAAATTTAAAAAAAAATATTATTAACATTGATTTTTGTGGGTACATGTACTTAGAACAGTTATGTCATATTCTCTTGGAAATGTCAAACAACATACATACGTATTGGGATATTCTACAACAAGTGGACACCTTACAAACTGCTTCTTCAGGGCAGCAAGACTGCGTAAGGAATATATACTGAGATTGTTGGGCAAACATTTAAACGCCTCGAAATAACCATCTTTTATCATCCAATACTAATAATTGTACTTCTAGGACCACTAAAATGTTTTCTCTACATGAACTAACATATCCTTATTAAAAAAAATATAATTACATTGTAGGCATAAAACAACAACCCACAGAGTAATGCGTGTTAACACTCCTTCACAAAAGAATTGCGTGTTGCTACATTTACGCCTCCCAATAATTATTGATGCGGGGGACACAAACAAACTCTTCTTTTCTGGAAATGTTTACAAATAAACTTTTTTTGGAGATAATAATAGTAAGCTTATGTAATGCCTGTCTATCGTCTGGACAATTGTGGTCGTGACTTTAAAGAGGCGGCATGGACACTTCGAAGACCACTTGTTTGTTAGTTTGTTTATACGTTGTGCGTGTGTAGCTCTGGTAAAGCCTATTAAACAAATATTCCTTGTTTCCATTAACAAAGTAGAATACATTAATAAACAAATTCGAGAGTATAATTACTCATATTGTTTGTTGTTAGAGCGTGTTGGAGCTATAGGCATTGGTGTGTAAACATATTAATGCGGGAATAGGGGTTTGAATGGATCAGAATGCCGGAATGGATACAATATATGTATGTGTACACATTCAACCATGATAAATAAAAGTTTTCTTAAAGATACCCCTATTTAGCCTGGCTGAATAAGAGTTTTCTTATAGAAACCCCTATTCAGCCAGGCTGAATAAGAGTTTTCTTATAGAAAACCCTATTCAGCCAGGCTGAATAAGAGTTTTCTAATAGAAGACCCTATTCAGCCTGGCTGAATAAGAGTTTTCTAATAGAAGACCCTATTCAGCCTGGCTGAATAAGAGTTTTCTAATAGAAGACCCTATTCAGCCTGGCTGAATAAGAGTTTTCTTATAGAAAACCCTATTCAGCCTGGCTGAATAAGAGTTTTCTTATAGAAAACCCTATTCAGCCTGGCTGAATAAGAGTTTTCTTATAGAAAACCCTATTCAGCCTGGCTGAATAAGAGTTTTCTTATAGAAAACCCTATTCAGCCTGGCTGAATAAGAGTTTTCTTATAGAAAACCCTATTCAGCCTGGCTGAATAAGAGTTTTCTTATAGAAAACCCTATTCAGCCTGGCTGAATAAGAGTTTTCTTATAGAAAACCCTATTCAGCCTGGCTGAATAAGAGTTTTCTTATAGAAAACCCTATTCAGCCTGGCTGAATAAGAGTTTTCTTATAGAAAACCCTATTCAGCCTGGCTGAATAAGAGTTTTCTTATAGAAAACCCTATTCAGCCTGGCTGAATAAGAGTTTTCTTATAGAAAACCCTATTCAGCCAGGCTGAATAAGAGTTTTTTTTATAGAAAATCCAGTTCAGCCAGGCTGAATAAGAGTTTTCTTATAGAAAGCCCTATCCAGAGTTTTGTTACTGAAAAAAGTTTTCTTGTGTGTATATTCCATCAAATCCTTTTTTATTATTTGTAGTTTCTATAATCCCTATTTGAAATCCCTACATACATACAACGACCTCAGCCTTCTCTAAACTCTGTCTGTCAATATTACAATTGTAATTATACTATTGTTCTTTTTGTTTGTACTGCTACTGGAAGAAGTTGTGGTCGTGTCTTGTTTATAAACAAAAATGACGCAAAGAAAAACAATAATAATTTCATTAATTTGTTATGTTATGATTTGTATTCGGTGTTCACACTCAAAGAAAATCATTAAAAATTAAGAGATAGAGATAAAGAAATATTGGACCTTAAAAGAAGATTGACAATTATTGTTAATGATTTTAAGCGGAATTACAAACTATTATAATTCGAAAATCAATCTCAATCTAGAATAATGAATGTTGTAAATATTAAGTAAGGCGTGAAGTGTGTCTCAGAACGTACCCGTATAACTTCGTCTGTTTTGTGCATATTTCTCAATATAATAATTCCCTTTACAACGTTTTACTTCAAACTGTTCCAATTCCGAATGTAGCTTCGGCAAAAACTAAAGATTAATCTTGCTATACTTTAATTCAAATTAATGTTTGAAAACATCTAAGGCCTCGGTACATAAGAAGCCTCTTACTTTGCTTCATTTCTGATACAATAAAAATAAAAGAATAAAGCAGAAAAGGGCAACCTACTTCCAAATTGGCTCGGCATTCTTTATTCTTTTATTTTATTATGTCAGAACTGAAGCAAGACAAGAAAGGCTGGCGGCAAGGCTTCATATGTACTGAGGCATATAGATTTCACATGTTTTAGATTTATTTTTTAAGTTTATTTTATCTCCATAGAGGATGAAAATATTTTCCAATTTCATTTACTTTATTTTAACCGACTCCAGCGACCCCAAAATCACTCCTCAAAACGGCAAATTTTACCCTTGAAATACCCTTAATATGTGATTTTTATTTTGAGTGTAATTCATTCGGTTCACGCTTCTTGTCACACTGAATAAAGCAAAAAAAGGGCAACACTTGTCGCTGACCTCTTAAGTGTGCCCAGACACCGCTGGGATACAATGTTGATTTGAGTATTAAACAACAAAAACTACAGCAAAACATCATTAAATACTTGTTAAATTTTGTTGTTGTCTGTTGTGTGTGTGTGTAGGAAAACTATAGAAAAAACAACAACAACTACTACTAACTGCTATGATGACAATTTATGAACACTTTCTCATGGACTAATTTAATTTATTATTTACTTTATCATTAATTGTACGGCGAGTAAATAGCATTGTTTGTGAGAGTTATAGTGTGGGTTGTATAAGAACAGAGAGTCAGGTCTATCCCCTCCATCAACTATTTATAGTGTGATGGAAATCACACAATTTGTCAATTAATTGTTTGCAGCAGTAACATAACACAGTTATAAAGTTGTTCAGTTGACCCTGTGGTTGAACAGGCCAAAGTGTTTGGCAGTTCGTTAAAATTTTTTTGTGAAATGTCGTAAAAATCTTCTTGTCTACTTAACTCCTCATTCAGAACATGTTCAAGATCCTCTCACAGGAGGTCTTCTATTCCATAGAAGGCCTTCTATTACATAGAAGTCTCCTAGGGGAGGCCTTCTTTTTCATAAAAGTCTCCTACAGGAGGTCTTTGATGCTATAGAAGTCTCCTACAGGAGGTCTTCTATCCTACAGAAGTCTCCTGCAGGAGACCTTCTATTCTCCCTTGTGTAAAAAGCAGTGCCAAAGAGTGACATTGTGTTATTTTGATTTAAACTAAACATGGGAATGATTAAAATTTTAAAATGGCCATAAAAAACTTCCAAGGGTGATGGTAGCTATTAACAAATTACGATAGAGCAACACTTCATCGTCTGCGGTACAAACGTATACCAAGCAAATACATACAAAAATACACATAAAAAATCATCAAACAAATTAATAATACTTTCATATTCAACATATTATTCATGTGCCAACCATATCCATGCATTACATAAGTGACAAATGAAAAAAATAAAATAAACTGAAAATTAACAACAAACAAATGGAGGGAGTTTTGGTTACCAACAAATCATTGAAATTGAAATCTAACCAAACAGGCTAAGAAAGCAGACACTATGATTACCAACCAAGTGTTTGGTCGGTCAAACGTAATGATTCAGACAGACAGACAGAAAAACGCAAACGAACAGAAGGAGAATAATGTTGTGACGTACCATGACGTATCTCCTCCTCTATATTTGAGATGCGTTATGACTAAAAAATGTGCGTCAATGTAAAAGTTTTTTATTTCTTCTTTGGTTTCTAAAAGCAAAAACAAAAACACACAACAAAAATATGTGCAATTACAAACAAACTTACAAATCACAATAATGGTGCTATTCGTCTTCGTTTCGTTTTCTGCAAACGGCCAACAGTGGGGCATTACAAACAAACCAAAAAGACCTTAACTGTCATAAGCGTATTTCACCTCAAAATAGATAGCTCTTAAGTTGTGAATCGACCAAATCGAGAAAATTACCCACAATCTATGTGATGCGTTGACGTCTCAGTTTGCCAACGTTAATAAATTGCAGACATTGATGACTTTGAATTTTCGATTACGTCAAACATATTGCATCCGAGTCATTAGCATCATCATGCCAGTAGGCCAACGAATACGATGATGCGGTAACGCACATCAACCAACCTCTTTCCAAACCTCTTCGAAATACGTATGTGTAGAAATTGTTGTTTAGGGAGATCATTGGCAACAGTAGCAGCTGTTCTGTCGTTTCTTTTTTGGTAATATTTCCTCACATTCACGGCGAATAAAATGTTTAATTATTGACTCATAGGCGTTTACTATGAATTTAATTGTGCAATTTTGTAAAAAAACGGGGGAAAATACAAACAACAAATTAATACCTTTCTTGGAAATTTTGTTACGCAGGGTATGCGTAAAAATGATGAGAAGCTCACTATGGAATAGAGAAAACTATCGTGTAGTCATATTACACTATGTAACACGGAAAATGCAAACAACTTCTAGTATGCATTTTTGGAAAGTATATATTTAGACTACAAAAACCCTAGTAGGGTTTTGTCCTGTCAGATCCAGTCCGGATTTTATGGCCTCATCTAATTCTACACTTTTTGCATTTATCAGGCCTTTATCTCAGAAACGAATACGAATTTGGCCTTGCTCTCTTTAGCAATATTGTAGCCCTAAACTAGTAGAACTTATCATTAAAAAAATCACATAAGAAAAACTCCATATAGGGCATCAAAATCTATAAAATATAGAAAATTGTACATAATTGCTGAAATTCTAGTCAGTATCGGCTAAACTATTGGGAGTTGAACCATGTAACCTTTTGCAAAAATCTTCCAAATAAAGCTCTCAAATGCTTACTTCATGTTGTTTCAGCGGTATTTTGCATCATATCTTTTACAACACGTATTTCAAACACAGTTCACACCAACAGTTTATTCTCGCATTTCGGATTTCACTACATTATTGACATTTTTATTAAATCGTCGTTGAAAAATGTACTAAAAACAACGGCATAGAGGCATTTTACATCAATGACATGTTCTGAAGAGTTGTGTATTACATTCCAGGGAATATTTTTCCAAAAGAAAATATTGAGAAAAAAATAACGGTTTTAGAGATACTTTGGGAAATGTATAAAAATTGTGGAATTTTTGCATATATTTTGAAATCGAGTTCATTATTTCTCAAAATATTTTATTCTTGTCCTTATCTACAAATTTGCTTCAGAGGTCAGAAGAAGATTCGCATTGGTTTCAGAGATATAGCCCTGAATTTCTTTAAAAACTCAATATTTAACCATGTTTAGATGGGGCCATAAAATCCGACCTGGATCTGACACAACAAAA
Organism: Musca autumnalis; assembly: GCF_047663935.1. Lineage (NCBI taxonomy): Eukaryota > Metazoa > Arthropoda > Insecta > Diptera > Muscidae > Musca > Musca autumnalis. Next base: position 324,891,917 of record NW_027411644.1, read on the forward strand.
CCCAACTAGGGTTTCTTGTCGTTTGGGTCTGTACTTTCAAAAAATCCTTAGTTCGAATTGTTTGCACAAGATCACCTTATAAATGTTGCACAGTGTTATTAAAGTTGGGCAGACGCATACTGCAAGGGTATGGTTGTATTTGAGCTTTCAGACTTCCACGAGGTTCTTCTAATTTTTAAAAGCCAAAAAAGGCAAAAAGAAAAAACACAAATTTAAAAATATATTAGACAGATGTTTGGGTCAATCTCTGTTGCCGGTGAATAATAGCTTCGTTTGCACCATGAGTTGTACCAGGTATTAAATTAGGGTTATGACTTTTTACAACCTCGTATCTCTGTATGATATTTTGGTGAGTTTGTACCTAAGAATACATAAAATCTTAATTATAAAGTGTTTGTGCGGAACCTTTTTTATAATAAAATGGAAATGAATGTTAGTTTAGGCATTAATAGGCAAAAGTTCATTCATTCTCACTACAGGAAATCATTTATTAGAAAAAAATGTCAAAAAGTCATAAACCTAATGTACATTAGCGCGACCAGAACAATTTTTTTAACTCCTACCCCCCAAATATTTTACCATTTGATCAAAAAACCTTATATGTGAAATTTTATGGCGATCGTTTAAGATTAACCCGTGCCAACCTAGCGATCATTGTTTCCACATTTGCTTTTTATATCGTATCACTTTATAATTAAAATTTTATGTATTCTTAAATTCATCAAAATATCATACAGGGATACGAGGAAAGTCATAACCCTAATATACACACCGACATGGTACAGTATGGCTAAATTTAACATTATGCGAAAAAATAGCCATTTTTTGGTAAAATTTCCCCAAGAAAAGTTATAGAAAGAACTAAAAATGCCTAACACTGTACAAATAGGTTGAAAATTTTGGGAGTCATTCCTTTCGATAGTAATCGTGCCACCGTGGGATTAGTTGGTCGCATTTGGATTATTTGAGTTTTTAGCTCATTATGTCAGGAAGAATGGACATGGGCTACAGACAGCATTTCCAACCAATCTTCTAACACACCTTAAACTGCACTCATGCAAAAATTTTGAACTTTTGTGAGCTAGGTACCCGAAGGTGTACTTCATGTATATACGTTTGATGGAAATATTGTACAAAGTTCGGACCATCCTGGCGATGGTGGTTTATATGGTGGTCGTCTTAGGATTTTGTTAGAGCTTTTGGACCATTATTTGCGAACAGAGCAACCGATTCGGTCCACAATTGGCTTTCGTAATATTTTGTCCAAACTTAGTTTAAGTTCGATGATGGGTTATATCGGTCTACTCCTTCCGGTACCTCCCCCACAAAAGTTCGAAAATGTTCGGAAAATTTGTACGTACGATAACTCTTGAAGGGAGTAACCGATTAGGTCAATACTTTGCAAATCGTGAAATTCCTACCAGACTTAGATGAGGTTCTAATATGGACACAATTGGTCCACTTCTTCGGGTACCTCCCACACAAAATTTCGGAAAAGTTCAGTTTAGGACCTGTTCTCGAATCGCTTTGGTTTTTGTTGTAGCAACTTGTATTCACTGCCCCCCATACGACGGTACAAGTTTCATCAGGGGCAAGTCCATACTTCCTGGGAAAATAGCCTTAAAGTTGCAAAAAACCCCTATGACTGTATGTGTAGTGGTTGGAGCGCAAGATAACTCTTGAACGGACCTACCGATTCGGTCCAAAATGTGACCTTCGTAATATTTTGTGCAAACTTAGTTTAAGTTCGAAGATAAGTCATATCGGTTCACTCCTACAGGTACCTCCCCCAAAAAGGTAAACAATTTTCGAAAAAATTGGAAAAATTGCACGATAACTCTTGATGGGCGTGACCAATTTCGTCCATACTTTACACATCCTAATATATTTACCAGATATAGATTAGGTTCGAATATGTACTGTATTTGTTTTGTTCCTTCGGGTACGTCCCACACAAAATTTTGGATAAATTCACTTTAAGACCTGCTCTCGAATCACTTTGATATTTGTTGAAACATTTTGTATTCTCTGCCTTAATTACGACAGTAAAAGTTTTTTCAGGGGCAAGTCCGTACTTCCTGAGAAAACAGCCCGAAAGGAGTAAAAAACCCTATGGCACCATATGTAGTGGCTGTAGAGCTCGAACCGAATACTGCGTTCCTCCACACTTTGGATATATTTCTTCGAATATTAGAGGAAATTCGAAGGTAGTGCTTATAGGCCCACGGCTTCCGGTACCTCCCCCACAAAAGTTCTTAAATATTCACTAAAATGATAAGCGCAATATCTCACAAAATTAGCAACCGATTTTGTCCAAATTTTCGATCTCTATATTTTGTCCAAGCTTAGTTTATGTTCAAATTTGGGCCCTATCGGTCCAATCCTTGGGGTAGCACCCATACAAATGTTCAACATAATTGTGTAGTTAAGGGTCTGTGTGAGGATGCTTTGGACATTTTTACCTAGTGGCCCGATATTATGCTTTTCGTAGGTTAGTATCGTACAAAAGCCCTATCTATCGATATCGTCCGCAAATTTTTGAGCTTTAATCCAATCCATATTTCTATCCGTTCATACGCACATACATTTTTTTTTTGATCATGAGTGGTGGATCTACTCATGTTATTGTTATTTTTTTTCTTGTACAGTCACAGGCTGAGGGTATATCTCTGTCGGCAAAGCCGACTGCTACTTTTTTACTTGTTTTTTTTTTTTAAATTTCACAATAAGAGCTATAGAAAACAAGTAAAACAGTATAAGTCAGCTTTGCCGACAGAGATATACCCTTAGCCTTATACCCAAGAAAAAAAAAAACAATAACATGAGTAGATCCACCACTCATGATCGGAAAAGTGGCCTTACACTGAATTAAAATGCTAAAGTGTTGAGCATTTGCGGAGGTGAAACCGAAATGAATGTACCGACATAGACCATCTTGGAACTGCATCTATCTTTGGGAGTCATTCCTTTCGATAGTTATAGTTACACCGTAGAAATAGTTGGTCACATTTGGAGTATTTTTTGAGTTTTTGGTTTCTTATGTCAGGAAGTGTAATTTTGATGGTTGTCAGTTTTGCCCCTATAAAGCTTTTTGGCGCTGGGGCTTCAAATGTAAAATGTAATAAAGAATTGTAACTGGCAAAAAAAGTGCCGTAGTGCAATCGTATGCCCATCCGCCTTACACTCAGAAGGCCTGCGGTTCGATTCCCACGCCAGGCAACAACAAGTTTTCAACGGTGGAAAAATACACCTCGGTGTAATGTTGGCGGTATTTCCAGAGTATTTAAGGCATGTTAAACTTCTCTACAAGTGTTGTCGATAAACAGTAGGTCCCATATCATTGAACTAATATAAATCGGTGTGCTTTCATGATGATGTAATGGGATGTTTTGTGGAACATAATTATTAAATCAGGAAGCATGGACTTGGCCACGAAACAAATTGTATCGTTGTAATGAGAATCGCAGGAACTACCTTCGATGAACATAAGATGAACAATCCACGAATACACCCTAATCTGCACTCAAGCAAAATGTTTGAATTTTTGCGAGGAAGGTATCCGAAGGAGTTTTGTGATATAGACCTTCTTGGAAATTGATTTACGATTAGGAGAAATATTACGATTTACAAATTTTGTACTAATGTCTACCACCCCTTTCGATTACCCACACAACCACTACTTACATGGGGGTAGCCTTAGGATTTTGTAGAGCTTTTGGACCATTATGTCTGGCTGCATGGAAATAAGTGCCTCATCGAAGTAAGTGTGTTTGGATGAAATCCGTTTCAGACAATTTGGAGTCGATTACGCAATATCCGTCTGTCTGTCTGGCTGGCTGGAGCGCACGATAACTCTCGAACAGATTAACCGATATGGTCCAAAATTTTGCGTTCGCAATGTTTTGTTCAAACTTAGTGTAAGTTCGAAGATGGGCCATATCGGTCCACACCTTTTGCTAAAATGGTGCTCACGATAACTCTCAAAGGCAGTAACCCATTTGACCCGAAGGCTGTGTAGTGACTGTTGCGCACAACAACTCTCGAACATCCTTCGAAAATATTCATTAAAATGGTACGCCCGATATCTCATAAACGGAGCAACTGATTTGGTTCAAACTTTGGATATAAATTTTAAACATTTTTGTTTAAGTGCGGTTAAGGGTCTGTGTGAGGATTCTTTGGAAATTTTTACCGAAGGTACTCCTAGTGGCTCTTTTTACTGCGATATGATGTTTTTCGTGGCAAGCCCATGTTTTCTGATGTAATGGTCCAAAAGCTCTAAATTATATGGTGACCAACTGAAATGACTGGTGGGCGCGATGTCTATCGAGAGGAAAAAGATAGATTTCCAAAATGTACTATGGCGTTCCATTCCTTTATCCTAATCCATATTTTTCGGCATACGTCCAAAACCACCTTAATACATACATTTTTTTGAAAAAAAAATCAATTCTCACAGTTTGTCCTTCATGATAGTAAAAATTGCTAGATTCTAGCAGTTCTGGGATAGACCAATTGTAAAAAAATATTAAAAAAATCGTATTTTTGCTCTCCTGAAAAATTACAACTTTCGACATATGAAATTTTCCGTGAAAACACAAAACATACATAAATGCAGAATTCTTAATCGTTTGCTCCTTAAAACCCCTCTTGGAAGGCTGTTAGATCTACCATTACATATAAATATTAATGGACTGTTTGTTCATGACAGAGTTCATTTTATTTTGTGCTCTCTTTGATAGAAATCTAATATCGGTAATGTAAATTCAACCTTCAGAAATGTAAATCTTCCTATGTCTGAAAATATGAACATCTCCAAAGGCTTGTCGGTGCGCTTTAACTAAATTTAAATGAAAGGTGCTTACACCTGGGAGCTTTTGCTGTTTCTGAAACTACAATGTTCATAGATGAGAAAAATCAAACAAAAAAAAAAAAAAAAAAATAAAACAAAAAATCGCCGGAGGGATTTTGAAATAAGTCGATGTCAAATTTCAGATTTTAGGGCTTTTTTATGTTTTCACGATTTTGCTTGGAAACCGCAAGCCCTATCGAAGTGGGATTAAAGAAAATGTTGTAGCAGTGAAAATTCTCTGCAATATTGCTCTTTATGATGTTTTCGTAGGTATTTTCATTTTTGAGATATAGAAGTTCAAATTTTGACAATTTACTGACTGTATCGTCTCCTTATAAAGCAAGGTCATGACTGCAATTTTCCAACCAAATCTTATATATCTCAAATATGGTACAACTTAGAAAAATTACGAAAACCGATCTTATAGAGAATTTTCACACCTATAAGAGTTTCTCTAGTCCTATTTTGATAAGACTTTCCGTTTTCATGCAAATCGCGAAAACTTAAGAAAAAAACCTGAAAAAGGTGACTAATATATTTTAAAAATGGTAAAACCTAGGAACAGATCAGAACGGTTAATCCTCTGGAGAATTTTCACAGCTACAAAATTTTCTTTAGCCCCATTTCGATAGGACTTGCGGTTTCCAAGCAAAAATGTGAGCTTTGACCGCGATGTATTTAAAAATCCCTTCAGCGTTTTTTTCTTGTTTTTGGATTTTTCTCATCTATGAACATTGCTGTTTCAGAATTCGCGAAAACTTCCCAAGTGTAAGCGGTTTTCATTCAAAGTTAGTTAAGGTGTACCCTGCATGTCCTTGTTTTATAGGGGGCCATACAGTCTGTTCATTGTCCCAATTTGAACTTCTATATCTCAAAAATGGTAAAACCTACGAAAATACCATTGAGGTCTATCTTGTAGAGAATTTTCACTGCTACAACATATTCTTTAATCACATTTCGATGGGACTTGCGGTTTCCAAGCAGAATCGTGAAATCTTAAAAAAGCCATAAAAATGTGAAATTTGACCTTGACTTATTTGAAAATCCCTCCGGCGATTTTTTGAACATTTCAAAAACCGCAAAAGCTTCCCAGGTGTAAGTACCTTTTATTTAAATTTGGTTAAGGTGCACCGTGGCTTGTTTATATACCTAAATAGTTTGTAATATTTCCTTTGTTTTTAAATTTCTAAAACTCGCCATAAATCAGACCTTTCATTTTTTAGACTTCAACTTCCCATTTTATTCAAAGGTATCGTATACCAATTAGAATTATGTGAGGTGTTTGAATTGATTATGTAAAAATCACAATATAATTGTGGTAAAGTACCGGTAATTTATTGTTTATTAAATTTTATAATTGTTGGTATTTCAAGTAGTTAATTGTTGGTAATTTGTGTTTAGATCTAACTTTATAATTACCTGCGATGCAGACAGTTCAGAAGTTAGTGAGTAAGGTTACGACATGTAAATGAACTTTTACAAATCATGATTAGCTAAGTAGATAAAGTAATTACTTTCAAATGAATAACTAATGCGCTAATAAACAACGATTTGTAATAATTGTAATTAATCGGAAACGTCATACAGAGGAAAATAAACATTTTATGTAAAGGAAAAAAACTTAATCTCTTCACATCAACGGAGTAAAAAAAAACTTCTGACGTGGTAATATGTTGTAATGGAATTTTTTTTGCTACAAAATTTCCGTAAATAATAAAATAAAACTTAATTTTTTTCTTGGATTTAGAGCACGATGTTAATATGCGGCTTATCTTATCGTTTTATGATGTCAAAGGGATTTTGTTCAGACACTTTGCAACATCGGATATCATAAATCTTGATGCATTTCGTCTGCTATTATCTTTATTTATTGTCGGGAAATTTGTTTTAGAAGTGCTTGGGTAAATAGGGGGTTTTTTTATAAGTCAGTAGCCAGTAGTGAATTTATTTTCCGGTTTCTTGATAACGAAAAATAATTTGATGAGCTCTTGAAGTCACATACCCAACATAAGTACGTGGATATTTGAACAATTAGAACAGGTGTCAGTCATACTAAGAAGTTGACAATATATGGAAATATGTTTGTACTCACAAAATTGTTTTATAATACAAATATATTGTTATGAAAAACTATTCTATGTTTGGCTCAATGCTATGAAGAAGCTAAAAAACGGGAAATTAAATGTACATGACCGTATTGTAAGTCTCTTCGCCATACTTTCGAAATCATTTGACCACTTGTTCAACAAACGTTATTGATACATTTTTGAATTAAACTATTATGGTCTGGATCTACGAATGTTGAGTATTATTTACTATAAGCAGTTCAGAAAATGTTTTAATCAACATTTTAATAATAAATCAAAGTATTAAATATTAAAAAATATATTAACAATTAATTTTAATTAAACCCTTCATCGTATTAATTCCTCCCTCCCCATCTGGTACCCATGTGAATCAAACAAAAATACACAAAGCACCCAACAAACAAAACTGGTAATGAAAGACCCACCGACCCAAAGAGAAAAGGAAGGAAACAAAAAAATTAAATAAAAAAGAAAACCAAACGTTTACTGACATAATTTCGATAAAAAATCAACAACAAAAACACAACAACAGAATACTAAAAGAAAAGACAAAATACCAAATAAAAGAAAAAAAAAGAAATTCCATTAAAAGTAAAAGTCGCCACCAGCTCGACTGAATGAGGCATCATCATAGTATGGCAACAACGACACAACAACAACACGTTTTGTTTAAATACCACTTTTTGTTGGTTGTTCTTGTGCTTTTTACATTTACTCTTTGTAAGCGTAACCAACCAATTCTACTTTAGTCATCAAATTATTATTAGTAAAATTACGTACAGCAGACTATTTTGGTTTAGTGGTCAGTAAAAATGTAAATAATTTTGAGTTTTTTTTTTTTGCTATATTTGGGTGATGAAAAATAATAACTCGTTTTATTATGTATAATTTAGAGAATAAAATAGGGTGTGGTGGAAAGTGCAATAGATTTGTACAACCTCTGTCATTTTGGTTAAAGACCGTGGATTTGGTCAAAAATGTGTATCATCGAAATAATTGTTTTGGACCCTTCGTAATGGAAGACCAATTTACTTTGAAATAATATGGAGTGAATTGAGCCATGTCCATAAAGTTAGGCGCCAGCCATAATAATTCTCGAAGGATGGACCATCACGATCCAGTCCTTCTAGGCAACATAGCGGCCAATGGACCATGGGGCCAAAATAAATTCTGAGAGTTATGACCGTCCGTAATTGCGGTCATGACACCCAATTTATTTTGGTAACCGTCGATTTCGCCAACTATGGACTTTGCAGAGTTACAGCAGACGTAGTCATCCCAAAAAGGGATGAATGGGTGCAGGACAGAGCAATTCCGGAAAGCCCAGCCATTTTTACCGATGTGTGGAAGATGGAAGGAGAAGGAGATCTGGTGTGTACAAGCTTAGTGACAACTGCGGCGTTTTTCAGGCAGAAGTTGTTGCAGTGTTGGACATTTTAGAGGTTTTAATGGGACTGCTTTAGAAGCAATATGGTTCAAAATTGCAGATTTGTTTTAAAAACCTGTGGTAGAGTTGTTGCTCGACTAACTCAACAAGTTATACTTTAAGAAAACAGTTGGAATTTGGCAGGACAAACTTTGACATAAGGTATAAAAGTCAATTAGGTAGGTAGTCTCATAATGTAGAACTACATACCTGGGAGGAGAACAACATTGAGTAAGTAGTCCAGGCTGTGGGAAGACGAGAAAGAGACTTAAATGATAAAACACTTTCTCCGCCGCACAGTGGTTCAGAAATTGATTTTTCTGGCCATAGATTGTTAATTTCTATACGGGATTTGATAGCTAACATATTGAAACTAGTAAACCAAAATGCTCTTAAAGACGAAAATTTCCCCCAATTTTGGAAATTTCTGGAGAAAGAAATATGTATATCACGGTGCGCCTTAACTAATTTTAAATGGAAGGTGCTTACACCTGTAAAGTTTTTGCAGATTCTGAAACTAAAATGCTCATAGATGAGAAATATCAAGAATCAAATAAATCGCGATTTAAGTTCACATTTTTAGGGGTTCTTTAGGTTTTCAGATTTTGCTTGGAAACCGCGAGTCCTATGTAAATGGGCCTAAAGAAAATGTTGTAGCTGTGAACATTCTCCACTAGATTGACCTTTATGACATTTTCGTAGGTTTTACCGTTTTTGAGATATAGAAGTCCAAACTGAGATAATGCACTGACTGTATCGCCTCCTTATAAAACAATATCATGCTCAGTGCGCCTTAACTAACTTTTGATGAAAACCGCTTACACATGAGAAGATTTCGCGGATTCTGAAACAGAAATGTTCATAGATAAGAAAAATAAAAAAAACAGTAAAATTTGCCGGAGGGATTTTTAAATAAATCGCGATCAAAATTCACTATTTTAGGTTTTTTTAGGTCTTCACGATTTTGCTTAGAAACCGCAAGTCGTATCAAAATGGGACTAAAGAAAATGTTTCGCTGTGAAAATTCTCTACAAGACTGACCTTTAGGTTTTTTCGTAGGTTTTACCATTTTTGAGATATAGAGGTTCAGTTCAAATTTTTAGGTTTTTATCTTAAGTCTTCAAGATTTTGCTTGGAAACCGCAAGCCACATCGAAATGGGACTAAAGAAACTGTTGAAGCTGTGAAAATTCTCTACAAGAATGAATGATTTATTTTTTCCTAGGTTGTTCCATTTTCAAGATATATAAGTTTAATTTGGGAAATTGCAACTCAGTACGTTGTGATGGTTACAACGTAATAATGAAGGATCGCACCAGATGTGGAGGTGTTCAATACAGACCTATCTCGCTTGAGCCTGCCTCTAATGACCCGTACATGGAATGTATCGGGGTAGCAGTCAGGTGTGGAACTGCCGAGATAGAGTTGCTGAACGTATACATCCCGCCGAGAAATAGCTGTATCTCAGATTATAAGCCTGACATTAGCCCGCTTTTGGAAGGTCATAATCGTCTGGTCCTGGGGGTCTTTAATGCGCATCATGAGATGTGGCATTCGGCCCTCGGAAACGACCAGAGAGGTATAGCGCTGGCTGAACAGATTGATAGCTCTACGTTTTGCTCGGTCAATGAGGACGCCCTTACCAGAATTAGAGGAGCGTGTCGCAGTTCGCCAGACATAACCATCGTGTCACCTGGTCTGACAAATGACGTCACCTGGCAACCCGTCATTTCCCTTGGTTCATACCATCTCCCCATAATTGTCTCCATCAGCAGACCACCCGATTTCCTCACCTCTGAACGCCGCACATTCGTCAATCATGGGAAAGCTGATTGGCCGAGTTTCAGAGAGTTCACCAATCACCGCTTCAGAGAATTGCCCAATCCTTCTGATGATCGGGTAGCAGAAAGGACGTTACGAGACATCATCAATGCTGCAGCCGCTCGCCATATACCTGCTGGTCGAATACCCGAAGTAAGACCAATTTCCCGGCAGAGGCGACGGGATTAGCAAATAAGTGTGATGAGCTTCGTCGAACCAACCCCGACGACCCCAGAGTCAGGGAGCTGACATTGGAAGTTAACAGGCTGGTCGACGAACATAAGCGGAACAAGTGGTTAAATCATCTGAAGAGTTGCAACGATTGTTTGTCGAGCACCCCGAGAGTGACAAGGGGGAAGAGAAGAGTGTTACGTCGCATTAGATCTCTTCCTGCCGAGGATGAACCACCACAGTTTACAATGGATGTTGTTGCGAATGCCATCAGGAACGCTAAATCATCAAAAGCGTTGGGCCCTGACGGAATTTCCATGGTAATGTTGAAACAGCTGGATCGTACAGGCCGATTTCGCTTTTGCCCCCTGTAGCGAAGACTCTTGAGGCCTTAGTCCTCCCCAGCATTAGAAATAGCTATCAAGTTGCCGATCATCAGCAGGGATTCCGTAAGCAGCACAGCACGACAACAGCGCTGCACGCCATCTCCACACATATTTGTCGAGGACTCAGTAATTGAGAACAGCGATTGTGGCGCTTGACCTATCAAAAGCCTTTGATACTGTCAAGCACTCCACGCTGTTCGAGGACATCGAGCAGACAACCCTCCGGCCAAGTCTGAAACGTTGGATAATCAACTATATGTGTGGTCGCCAGTCGTATGTGGAATTCAGGAACAAGAAATCAAAGCCTCGTAGAGTGAAACAGGGAATTCGCCAAGGAGGGGTGATATCTCCGGAACTGTTTAACCTCTACCTTTCCGGTATTCCGCCCCCTCCAGACGGCATTGAGATCGTAACGTATGCGGATGATTGTACGATCCTGGCGTCAGGTACCTACCCTGATGACATCTGTGGGAGACTGAACTCCTATTTAACCGATCTTACCACCTTTTTCCACGCGAGGAATATCCGCCGCTAAATCGACGGCCACTCTGTTCACCACATGGACGGCGCAGTACAGAAGAGAGTTGAATATCAGGGTCGATGGTAACAGAATTCCGACAACAAACTGCCCCAAAATTCAAGGGGTCACATTCGACACCACTTTCACTTCATCCGCGCATGCCACAGCTATCTGCGATAAACTGAAATGTCCTCAAGTCCCTAGCCGGCAGCACTTGGGGTGCAGATAAAGAATTCTGTTGACCACGTATAACGCGATAGGTCGGTCTGTGGTAAGCTATGCGTCGCCAGTTTGGTCCCCGAATTTATGTGACACGCAGTGGGATAAGATTCAAATTTGTCAGAACGCCGCCCTGAGAACAGCAACAGGGTGCCTCCTCAAATCTACAGTGGACCATCTACATGACGAGGCAAAGATTCTTCCAGTACGACAACATAATGAGATGCTATCGTTGCAGTATTTGCTCGGGTGTTACCGTGAGAGCCATCCCAATCGCCATCTCCTGGCCACCGATACACCCAGGCATATCAAGAAGGATATTCATGCTCTAGAGACGACGGTCCAACAATATAGGAGAGAACCTCTGGATCAACGGGCATATCAGGCAGGTTTGAACAGCATTCACACGGACACAGTTGCTAAGACCATAAGCAGTTATTGTGTCATCGGAGCACATCCCTCTCAACTATCCAAACTTTTCGGTTTATTTATTTAATGCTATTTTTGTTTAGCTAACACATCATTTTCAGTCAAAACTTAAAATAAGAAATGTTTAAAAACTATTACAAGTCCTCATCATTTTTCTTTGAAGGTATATTATATCTCACAAAATTATGGAATTACAACTTTAACTTTTTGAAAATCCTTTAGTAGCACCTTTAAAAAAACTTCTTGTACTACATTAAGTTTTGTTCCTACTATAGACTATAACTTTAATTTGAAGATAATAAATTTAAAGCAAATGTTGCAAAATGTTTGCAATTAATGTTGGGTAATATAATTCTTACAGTCCGTTATTAGTATATAAAATTTCCCGGGAATTTCCGGTATTTAGAAGTGAACATTTTTTCTTCTTTCAAAAATATTATTGACAAGTTCACAAAGTTTTCTCGATCACGTAGCTTATAAAGTCAAATATAGTCTCCAACATGTTATGGAAATAATGTATTTTTTATTACTAAACTATGTTTATATTATTTATTTCTTGTTTTTGTTTTTTTTTCAAAAACAAAAAACCTGAAACCTGTTTTCTTTATAGCCTTTGACCATAAATTTGTCAAAGAATAAAACTAAACACACAAGAAGAAAATAAATTATTAATTAAATGCTAATCATATGCATATCGTTACAACGTGCCTAAATTCGATATTTGAAAAACTTTCCCATAAACTGCTTAACATTCAAAACCATTTTAGAAAATAATAAAAAAAACTTATTTTGAATTCGGCCAAAGACCTGTTGAATTCTTTTAAATGTCACCAGCAGCTCAGCATTATAAAAAAAATAACTAAAAATATTTCCAGCAACAAGATTTGTTTCTTTCATTTTTCATAAGCATTATTTTTTTTCAAATTTATATACAATTTAAAAAAAATTATGTATAAAAACAAAACAACCTATAATGATGGTCTATTGAAAGTAATTAAAAATGTTAAAATAGAATGTATTTATATGTCTGTTTGTTGTATACCGTATGTACCAACTAACTTAACACCTATCTTAAAACAAGCTTTTAATTATAAAAAATAATTTTAATTCCAGCTTAACTGGGATATAAAACAAATTGCCTCCCGGTTTTGCAATGTCTGGACTTTGGTCAAATTTCTTGATTTATAAAGTGTGGATTAAAAAAAAGAAAGTTGAGTTGAATTTTTGGTTATTGGTTTTACGTTTTTTCGTTCTGAAATCAATGTCTTAAAATAGAAAGTTGATTTAAGAATAAATTGCGTCAAAGCCGCAAAATGACGTGCCTTATTTCACGTCAAGTTGCAGTTGCTAAAAATTAATATTGTATTTTTTTAATTGTTTGAAAGTACAATAAGTATCATGCCTTGAATGAGAATTTTTCCAAATATGTGTACATAAAAACCTTCGTACCCTTATGAGCCAAACGAAAAATATTCAAGGTTTCTGATGTACAAATTCTATCGTGTTGGGGTCCATGGACAACGAAAATACCGTTGGTTTGTTTGTGTTACTTCGCTTTTCGATTTTACAATGGTAAATGTAGTAAAAACAGAGTTTTTAAGTTTTTCAACTATAAACCACTGCCGACAGGGCACACAAAATTCTGAATATTGGCATCTTTTGACAGTGTGTTAGTAAGGTTGTATGCACGCATGCTGCAAAACAAAAACAAATTAAAACATTTGCTCTCTTTTGTGTGCTCTTTCGTTGCCTTCGGGTCGTGTGTGTGTGTGAATTGCCGAAAAACTTCGTAACTTCAATAATACCAAAGAACGGCATTGCTTTAAACGGATATAACTTCTTTTTCACAACAGATTCTAATGATCTTTTTTTCTTTTAAAGTGATAAATACTATATTTAGAACAATCCATTAACTTTTTAAGTGGTTAATGGTTAGTGGTTGAAGTGTGAAAAAATAGCGCATCAAATACGGGAAAATTCTTTTCCTCGTGCTCTAGGCCGCACAGTGGTTCAGAATCGTTTTTTCCTGCTCAAAATTTCTAAAATTTCTTTCTAACGGATAGAGATATTTTCATGATACTTTTTTCGACAGATATCACAATCCGTCTTCCGGTGGTTAAATTCTGTCTAGTAGTTGTAGAGGACCTGAAGGTTAAAAATAAACTTTTGAGTTTTTTTTACTATTTTTCATCCAAAGGATAGTGTTTTTGTTATTTATTTTTTTACCTTCCCATATATTAAAAATGGTCAAATTCCCGTAAATATATGAAAAAACAAAAAAAAAGAAAATCTAAAAAAATGTTTTGAAAAAAAATTTTTAAAACAATTTTATTTTTTTTTTCAAAAAATGTATATCTTTTTTTAAAAATTAAAATAATGTTTCTTTAGTTTTCATAAAGCTCATGTACTTAGAAATTGTCGATTTGTGTTAAAAATCTGTAATTAATATGGGAAAGGGTATAGAAAAAATACACATTTTTACGCATACTTTTTTTACCCGTACTTTTTAATGCTAAAAGTAGTAAAAAGACGATACGCTTATTAAAACGGTTCTGAAGGCAACAATTTTACATACTTGATAAATGAACACAATATCTGTTATAGTTTACAAGAAAAATCTATTTTTTTATCTCCAGAAATATGCAAAAATTATGCATTTTTCAAAATTGGAAATTGGAAAAAAATCATCTTTAGAAGCACGCCAACACTTCATAATATTTTGACCAATTTTTGGTTTCCTTAATTTCAATATGTCTACTATCGAATCTTATATAAAAATTAACTTTTTTCGATTTACTGAAATGTTTAAAACTTTAAATTCGCATCGATCTGATTGCCTCGCAAACTGAGGATTTTATACAAGTCGTATGAAATAAAGAGAATTATAATATGTTGCGTTTTGTGTCATCTGTTTACAGTTGTAAGGAAATTCCTTAAGTCCAATTTCAGTACGAAAAGGTGATAAGCCCACACAAAATATATATTTTGAAAGTAATTAGGTTACATTGCCAAAAAGCAGCCTACATATTTAGATACATACTTACATATGTTCCACAAACATCCCTGAAAGGACAAGGGAGACTTCTCTCATATCAATGAATGCACCGCGATTCATATTAGCTCAATGATATGGGACCTACTGTTTATCGCCGAGTCCGAACGGCGTGTCATAAGACACAACTTTGTAGAGAAGTTTTACATGGCTAAAATATTCAGGAAATGTCGCCAACATTACTGAGAGGTATTTTGCCACCGCTGAAAAATGTTTGATGTTGCCTGGCCGCGGAATCGAACCCACGAACTTCAGCGTGCAAGGCGGGCGTACATACCATTGCACCACGGTGGCACCCAATATTTAGATAATAATCTGATCATATTTAGCGGACCCAATGGACTAAAAGAGTTCATAATAATTATGAGATTACTAGTTTAAGTACACTCGATTATAGAAAATAATCTTCTGCAAGCCGTAGAATGTTTTTCTTTTTTCTAAAAAGTTTCTAAAATGGACTTACGACGTTTTTTTTGCGAGAAAGAGAGGGAGAGATGATATACAGATACAAGTGATTAATGGAGTCGCTGAATTTAGATATAGGTATACACTCCGATACCGGAAATAAATAAGTAAAAAAGCTGAAATTACCATATTCTCAAAAAAATTTTTGAGATGTGGCTACGGACTGACCGGTGGCGAAAATTATTTATATATTTTAAGACTGTGGAGTTTTTTTTTTTTTGTTTGGAAGTTACATATTACAGGATATGCATTAGGGCGGGTTGGATTTTAATATTAGATATATTATGGGGTCCAAATTACCTATAATTAGCCATACATGCAAACTGGAGCAATACCAAAATCTGGAGCGATTTTCATACATTTTTGTAGGTTTTTTTTTTGCCACAACAATGAACTGGTAAAGTTTTTTCATCGATTGGAAAATAATTGTGGCCTGTAGAGCGATTTCCTGAAACCCCGTCTTTGGCCCCCAAACGAAGTACACGGTGCGCCTGAACTAAATGTACATATATGAAAGGTGCTTACACCTGGGAAGTTTTTGCGGATTCTGAAACTACAATGTCCATAGATCGCACTTTAAATAAATTGCTTGGAAGCCGCAAGTCCTATGGAAATGAGCCCAAGAAAATGTTGTAGCAGTGGAAATTCTCTACAAGATTTATAGTACGTTTATATATAACTGGATTTAACAAACCGACTGGGTTTCAAATGTCAATTCCATTGCTTATATTTCAAATAAATCCTCATAAAGAAGGTTATGATATTTTTTTTCTTTTTTTTTTCATGCTGTCAGCTTGCAAACATTTTGTTCTGGTGTTTTTTTGGGAAGAATACTAAAGAATTCAGGTTTTCACTACAAAAATTATCATTTCAAAAACTTAAAAGCCAATAGATAATTCCCTTCGCCGGGATGAAATCATGATTTTGGTAGCGATCAGTAAGTTTTGCAGGCTGTCAGTGCGTTTTGTAAACATTACTCTCTGTAATAAAGTAATGATGAAGTTAAGCCAATGCACAGTGGATCAACCCATTGGCCAAAAATAAAAAAAAATTAATGTCAAAATTTTGGTACAACATCTGGCAACTCTGATAGTTATGACATTCACCTTTTTAAAAATATATTACTTTTTGTTTCATTCAAAGGGGATCTGGTAAAAAAAAAGCTCCAAAAGTCGGAACGTTTGAGTAATATTTTTTGTTGTGAGTACAACTTACAATTTACGTGCAAGTAAATATATTCAAAATATCGCGTAACTAATACGTATAGGAAAATATTATAGTAGATTTTGAAGGAGGAGGTAATAGCTTAATTTTCATTAAAAAATAGTGTTTTAGAGTGTTGTGGAATTTTAGTTAGCTGCATATTTACTTAGTGTATTTTGTAATGCCAATTCGATCATATAATTAAATTTGACCTCAGGTTTTGGTCATGATGCCCACCAGTGCCCACCGCGGGAATAATTTTCCAAAGTAGGTTATGGGTTTAAGATTATTCAGTACTAAAATCAGCTGCCATCTAGAGCCAGACTATAAATGGTGGGTCGCTGACTAGAATAGCGTTTCTATGTATATATTAGCGTATAACTCTGTTATCTGACCACGTACATTAACATAATTGGCATCAGTGGCAAGATGAAGAAATCTTCTTCCAAATTTGTCTTACGTTGGCGGTACGTGCCTTCCAGGAAGAACGCTATAAGATCTATATTTAAAATTTTACCAATTTTCAGACAAAAATGTTGATTTTTTTAATCAGCTAAATTGGTTGGATTTTATGTTGTTTTGGAGATGGTTTTGTTTCCCCAAGCCTATTTTTGCATCATAAGATAATCGGGACCTTTGTTCATGTCATTTTGTATTAACAGCATAAAACAATTTGACCCCCTCCAGAGGGGAAAGGGGGAAGAAAGTTGCGCTCGTAGTTTCTTAAAACACTCTTCGCAGCGACACAAAGCTGTAACCGTCGCATTGGCTTGGTTTTTACACTCTAAACATTTTTGGCCACTTTCTCCATACAAGTGGATCCACTGTTCAATGGGGGAATACTCCAGACTTAAGCATTTTATATGATATCTTCGTAGGTTTTACCGTTTTTGAGACATAGATGTTCAAATTGGAACAATGCACTGATTTTATTGACTCCTTATAAAAAATGTTACGAACGGTGCACCTTAACTAACTTTAAATGGAAACCGCTTATATATATAAAAAAATTTTATGTAGATATGTTACACGCATCCAACACTGAGATTAGTTAGAACGAATGTGAAACTGTTATTTAAACATAAATACGTAGTTAATACAAAGCAAAGATAAAGCTGTACTACGCTGCAAAGTTAGCAGTCCTTTTTAACGGACAGTGGCAAAATCCACTACCGTACATTTGTATGGGAAATTGGTGATTTTTACAATTATGGATAAAGTAAACTTACAACACCACTGTCCGTTTAAACGGAAACCCAATTCCGGGAAAATTATAAGATTTAAGAAAAAAGTTATTTATTAAAAAAGCTTAAACATTGAAATAAACTAAATTCAATAAAAAAATTTAACATTCTCAACAAAGTTTTTTCTGGCGCTAAGTGGGTTAAATTTCTTATGGACTTAAGATGAGGGAAATCCGGATTCAATTTTGGAATTAATGATTTTGGAAAGTTGCTGACATATGGGGGCATTATAGAAACGAGTTGTATATCATTTGTTGATATTAGGGATGGAAAGAAAATACAGTACAATAGTACTTTTTTCAGTACCATTTCGCCATAAAAAGTACCGAAGTACCCCCGCGGCCAATTCAGTACCATTTCACATACTCTAGCCCCACAAATTGAAAAACTAAAAATGCAGAATCCACACTTTGCTTCCAATATTAAAACTTTTTTATATATGCAAAATGCATGTACCTTCATATCGGGAATATACCAAAAAATTAACCTTTATTGATCATTTTCTTCGTGGAGCTCTTCCACCCATTGAGAAACCGAAATACCAAGTTACAGTCACTAAAGTAGACTAGTCATTTAAAAGGCTTCACATCGAGCGGTATATTAGTACCTTCCAATATGAGAAGTTTCAATACCTCTTCTATGTGCTACATTAGTTCTGCCAAACTATCGATAGTTCGACTGTTGCTTTGATTACTGACGTAACACGAAGTTAACACGAAGTTATAAACGATTTTTGACAGCGATCAAAACGAAAGTTGGACTATCGATAGTTTGCCAGCACTAGCACTATATTAAAACATGCATCAATACACACATTTGTCTATACGAATGTTTTATACCCATGTTGAATACAAAATACCTAGTTTCAGTTATTTCTATGGAATAATGAGCCTATACCTTAAAAATTCTGAAAATCAGATAGTTCTGTTTTTGTTTTATCAGAACCTTGACACAGTGCAGGTCAACGTTCTGATAAAACAAAAACAAAAACATATTGTGTGAGTTTTGTAATGAAACGAAGACTAAATACCAAAATTTCAACAATTTTGGTATGATAATATGGGTCAAACTTTCAAAATATCGAAATTTGTCAGGAACCGGTAAAGGCTCCGTTGCATATTTTTATGTGTCGCAAACGGAAACAAAGTTAATTATACCCTCCACGAAGGTATAACAATATAAATGATTTTGCAACATTCCTCAGATTTCATGATATAATCCTTTGTTGTTGTTTTTTTACTGAGTAAAGTTTTTTTTATTTTTTTCAATTAAAAAAGTATGATTTTAGTACTTTTTGGAATTTTTAATTTTCCATCCCTGGTTGATATCAGATAAATTGTATGAAATTATTTTGCAAAATCAATTTAAACATTACAAAGCATATTTCTGTAATAATTGTTAGTAAAAATTTTTAAGGTATAGCTCATATTTTTTTTTCAATATTACTATCAAAATTTGCTGATTCACAAAATACACTGTATGGGCTGCGAAGATTTTCTTAAATGATTGGTAGAACATTCTAAGATAAACTTAGCTTTTTTGGTTAATTTAATAAACAAATATTTACCTTTTCTATTTCTTTTTTTCAAATTGCAAAAAATCCAAAACGCGTTAGATTATATGTATGTGTGAAACGGCAGCAGCTGCAGCAATCAAACAGGATGTTGGACACAATTGAAAAACTGTCTAAATAGATTTTTCTGAGAGAGTTAGTCGAACTTTTTTTGTTGGCTTTTGTACTATTTTTTCGACGTTTAAATTTATTTTTGGATTTTCTGGTTTTCCGTTGTTGTTGTTGCTATATTTAAATATATTGTAAATATATTTATTTTTCTTGCATTATTTCATTAATTTTTTGGTAATATATGTATATTTTAATCTCGTTACATCTAATTTGTGTTTGCGTCGTGTATGTGAGGTTGTAATCACTTAATAATCGGTGTAATGGGATATTTAAGCATTTTTATAAGTCTTTTTTCATCAAAGATTTTTAATTATTTGTTTTTTTTTAAACTATTCCAAAAAATAAATTTTGTAAGCGTTGGCTTTCTTGTGATTTGTTTTTGTTTTTTATGTCGTTAGTTAATCAACACTGAAATTAAATGAAGGAGGAAAAAATACAAATATGGATTAGGTAAGAATATTAATAATTTATTTCTAAACACTTTGCTTTTGATTATTCTAAACACTTTTTTTGGGAAAATAATAATTTTTAAATCACTTTTTTTTTTTTGAAAAACGGAAAAAATTCTTTACATTTTCAATTGTATCCGGCCGTATAAATTAGTGTTTATTTGAATTCGTATGGCGGCTATTGTGTTTTCAAGCGTTTAAGTTTCACAACACAACAATGAATGTCAACGTTAGGCGTGCGACTAAATATTGGCGAGTTAAGCCATTTAGCTAAGCTAAGTTTAAACATTAAACGAAACAACGGCGACGCCAACGTTGGCGACGATGGTTTCGGTAACAGCAGCAACGCACAGAAAACGAGAAACCTCTTCGATATCGTTGCTGGTATGGGTTGGAAACAAATCACAGCACTGATCTTACACTAGCGCACTTTCTTACTCCGGCGGTGCTCACTCTCTTCGAACACATGCGACGGCACGACGGCGGCAAGGACAGATCACATATCTTTTGTCAACAAAAGCTCAACGTTACATTAACGCACCATTGACGTTTGTACGTACTCTCACAAATAGCATGACAGGTAAATTGCCTCTTAAATTAACGCTTACGACGACAACATAGAGCGTCAACGCAACGCCTGATAAAATGGTAAACAGACAATCAAACTTATCACCAGACTTTGTTCGGACAACAAGGACGGACTTTTGCTGGTTTTTAATCGGTTTGCTTGTCGTTAAGCCACCAAAATCAAAACAAAAAAAACCGCGCACAGTTTCGTTAATTTAAGAACGTGTCTTCTTTGGGAATATACCTGCGACTATACGTCTACAGCTCCACTCACCTAATGATCGTAAACATTTCCCCCCAAATGGCTAGAAGCTAAAGACTTGAAATGAATATTGAGGCAACAATTTGTGTATGGTTGAATGTTGGAGCGACCGAAAGACCGAGCAAGCGTTCGTTCGTTCGTTCAGGTGCATTATGTGTGGCTGTGTGTGACAGCAACATTTCTAGAGGTAGTAGATATTGACCGGTGTGATCAGCAAGACAACAAACACATTCGATTCCAACAAGATTTCCGTGTAATTATGGATTGACGCAGCAGCCACCACACCACACATCAGACAACGATAGCAACAACAACATAAATATGTATATCGTAATATATATGCACATATGTATAGATAAACATTAACTAAAAACAATCTAAAAACACAAACTGGATTTTTTCTTGAAACACAACACAGCAGAAAACACGATCCCCACTTAGAATTGTAAATGCAGCCTCAACAGTCGATCGATCGATTATTGATTGTTCAATCTACCGACCGATGACGCTAAGTATAAGCTCCGTATACTATTTCCACATGATCATCTATGGAATTTTGTTGTTATTTTCCTATTATTACCGTGAGGTTTAAGGGGATTCCCTTTCCGACAATATTTACGGAAACACAGACAATGCCACAGCTGACAGTAAACAATGTGAACAACAATGTTTTTCTTGTAATCTGTCTCTGAACTATGGATATGAAAACACAAGTATGAACGGCCATAAGTAACTTTTTGTAACCTTCACCAGGAACAGTTAGTTTCCTTTCGTTTATGAAAGTATGTACTAAACTCTTCCTCCTATCCCTTGAAGGAGCAGAATATCTCCCTAAATACTCCCTTTAAAGAGGTCGTATGGGGCGTCATGGACCAATACCTAAAAATTTCCGAACACAAAATATTAAATTACAACAATCTCGGTTAGAAAATTTTACAAAGAAACCCTGGAAATACTTGGAATTGGACAATACGGGCTAGACTTAATCCTGGATATATAATAATAATAATAGTAATAATAATAACAGTAATAATTATAATAAAATAATTATAATAATAAAAATAATTATAATTATAATAATCGTTTCACAGAAACATCCCGGAAGGGACAAGGGAGACTTCTCTCATATCGAGTGCACCCCGATATTAGCTCACCCACAGTTAATCGCCGAGTCCGAACGACGCGCCATAAGACACGTGGCTAAAATACTCACAAAATTTCGCCATCATTGCTCAGGAGTATTTTGCCACCATTGAAAAATTTGATGTAGGCTGTCGAACCCACGACCTTCGGTGGATATATACAGATAGGTTTTTGGCGAGTACGTTTTCTATCTTCCGTGAACACAGAATTCCAATGGACAACCAATTCGGTGAAATCCCACGGCAGTGGGTTCTTTGTACCTGATTGACCCGGAACTACACAATATCATTGTTTCGGTCAGCGGCTGTCACCTCAGTGTACATATGTTTGTATTTGTTTCGTTTTTCTGTGTTAGGAGCAGCTTTTCCCGGAATTCCTACTCCGAATCCTTTTGGTCCGTGCCGGGACGGAGAAAAACCCAGGACCAATATATTTGTGCTCGCTTTGTCACATTCGCATCTTCACCCACTTCCAGCCTTCGGTGAGATGCAATAGATGTCAGGAGTGGGTGCATCTAAGGGGTTGCTCTGGACTTGTCCACGCGAGGGACTACGGCAGGGACTATGTTGCTGCATGCTGTGTGAATATAGTCCCCAGTGTGTCGTCATCGGATTGCGAAACTCCCTCGTCGTTTGATTATGAAACTCCCCCGCAGTCCCATCGAATACAACTGCACATGCAGCCTTTAACACCAGCCGTTGTTGTCCCAATCCCGAATAATGCATCCTGTTTGCAATTTAATTGCAATGAACTCCGGGGTAAGATCGAGGAAATATTGGATTTCATGAGTCGGAGGAATATCAAGGTCGCTGCGATGCAAGAAACCAAGCTCAACAACAGCTGCAGCTTACAACGTGCTAAGGAAGGATCGCACCAGAAGTGGAGGTGGGGATTAGCTTTGATATTACACCAGTCTGTCCAATACAGACCTATCTCGCTTGAGCCTGTCTCTAATGGGGTAGCAGTCAGGTGTGGAACTGCCGAGATAAAGTTGCTGAACCTATACATCCCGCCGAGAAATAGCTGTATCTCAGATTACATGCCTAACATTAGCACGCTTTTGGAAGGTCATAATCTCCTGGTATTGGGTGACTTTAATGCGCATCATTAGATGTGGCATTCGGCCCTCGGAAACGACCAGAGAGTTACAGCGCTGACTGAGCAGATTGACAGCTCTACGTTTTGCACGGTCAATGAGGACGCCCCTACCAGAATTAGAGGAGAGTGTCACAGCTCGCCAGACATAACCATCGTGTCACCTGGTCTGATAAATGACGTTTCCTGGCAACCCGTCATTTCCCTTGGATCAGACCATCTCCCCATAATTATCTCCATTAGCAGACCACCCGATTTCATTACCTCTGAACGGCGCACATTCGTCAATCATAAGAAAGCTGATTGGCCGGGCTTGAGAGAGTTCACCAATCACCGCTTCAGAGGTCTGCCCAATCCTTCTGATGTTCGGGTAGCGGAAAGGACGTTCCGAGACATCATCACAGCTACAGCCGCTCACCATATCCCTGCTGGTCGAATACCCGAAGTAAGACCAAAGTACCCAGCAGAAGCGATGGGATTAGCAAATGAGCATGATGAGCTTCGCCGAACCAACCCCAATTACCCCAGAGTCAGGGAGCTGACACTGGAAGTTAACAGGCTGGTCAGCGAGCATAAGCGGAACAAGTGGTTAAATCATCTGAAGAGCTGCAACATTGGAGCCGGTATAGGTGAATTGTGGGGAAGGGTTAAGTCATTCTCGAACCCTGGAAGAAGGGAAGATAGGACCTCAGTCACGTTTGGCGACGTTACGTTGACTGACCCAAAAAGGTGCGCAATTTATTTCAATCGACAGTTTGTCGAGCACCCCGAGAGTGACAGGGCGAAGAGAAGAGTATTACGTCGCATCAGATCTCTTCCTGCCGACGAGGAACCACCACAGTTTACATTGGATGATGTTGCCAATGCCATCAGGAACGCTAAATCATCCAAAGCGTTGGGTCCTGATGGAATCTCCATGGTAATGCTGAAGCAGCTAGATGAGCCGGGAGTGGAGTATCTCACTAAAGTTCTCAAATTGTCGCTATCCACCCTCATTGTTCCCGAAGTGTGGAAAATGGGCAGGGTGGCCCCACTACGGAAGCCCGGCAAGGATGCCAACAAAAGTGAATCGTACAGGCCGATTTCGCTTTTGTCGCCCGTAGCAAAGACCCTTGCGGCCATAGTCCTTCCCAGTATCAGAAATAGCTATCAAGTTGCCGATCAACAGCATGGATGCCGTAAGCAGCACAGCACGACAACTGCGCTGCACGCCATTACCACACATATTTGTCAAGGACTCAACCAGAGACGACCGTGCGATAGAACAGTGATGGTGGCGCTTGACTTATCAAAAGCCTTTGATACAGTCAGGCACTCCACGATGTTTGAGGATATTGCTTGAAACGTTGGATAGTCAATTATATGTGTGGACGCCAGACGTACGTGGAATTCAGGAACAAGAAGTCCCAACCCCGTAGAGTGAAACAGGGAGTTCCCCAAGGTGGGGTGATATCTCCGGAACTGTTTAACCTCTACCTCTCATGTATTCCGCCCCCCTACAGACGGCATCGAGATCGTAACGTATGCGGATGATTGCACGATCCTGGCGTCGGGTACCTATCCTGATGACATCTGTGAGAGACTGAACAACTATTTAACCGATCTTACCACCTTTTTCCATTCGAGGAATATGCAGATTTCCGCCACAAAATCAACAGCCACTCTGTTCATCACATGGACAGCGCAGTTGGGAAGAGAATTGAATGTCGTGGTCGACGGTAGCAGAATTCCGACCACAAACTGCCCCAAAATTTTGGGGGTCACATTCGACACCACTTTGACGTCGTGCGCGCACGCCACAGCTATCTGCGACAAACTGAAAAGTAGGAACAAGGTCATCAAGTCCCTAGCCGGCAGCACTTGGGGTGTAGATAAAAAACCTTGTTGACCACGTATGACGTGATAGGTCGGTCTGTAGTAAGCCATTCGGCACCAGTCTGGTCCCCGAGATTATGTGATACGAATTGGAAAAAGATTCAAACTTGCCAGAACAGCAACAGGGTGCCTCCTCAAATCTTCAGTGGACCATCTACATGAGGAGGCAGAGATTCTTCCAGTAAAGCATCTCATTGTGTTGCTTTACTGGAAGAATCTTTGCACAACCTTCAAAATACAGAAAATTGGGAGGCACTATTCTATGAGGGCTATATGCAGACATGAGCCTATACCGACAAATATCAGATGGAATGTTTTATACCCCCAGCTAAGACAAAATTTAAGCCATTTTGGTGGGATGTTGAGGCCGCAACCATCAAAATACCGAAAATCAGTAGGAACCGTACTATGGGGGCTATATGAAGGCGTGGACCTTTACTGAAAAACTGCAGGTGGACATTCTTTACCCCCAATGAAGATTAAGTATCACATTTTAGCCATTTCGGTGGGATATTGAGGCTAAAACCCTCAGAATACCGAAAATCGGGAGGTACCATTCTATGGGGGCTATATTATGGCATGGTGCTATACCGACAAATTTCAGGTGAAAAGTTTTGTACCTCCAACGACGACTAAATATAAAATTTCAGGCATTTCGATGGGTTATTGGGGCTAAACCCCTCAAAATACAGAAAATCGGGAGGTACCATTCTATGGGAGATATATTATGGCGTGGACCTATACCGACAAATTTGAGGTGGAAAGTTTTGTACCCACAACTAAGACTAAATACCACATTTCAGCCATTTCGGTGGATTATTGAGGCCACAACCTTCGAAGTACCTCAAATAGGGAGATACCGTCATAAAGATGCTATATAAAGACGTGGACCTATGCTGACAAATTTCAGGTGGAAAGTTGTATATCAGAAACGAAGACTAAATACCAAATTTCGGTGTGATAATGAGACTAAAACCCTTCAAAATGCCGAAAATCGGGAAATACCGTTCTATGGGGGCTATATTAAAAAGTGGTCCGATATAGCCGATTTTCAATACCAACAATCCTAGGAGTAATAGAAAATTCTGTACCAAATTACAAAGCTCTATCTTGATAATTACGACTTAGAATTTTACCTTGATCAAGAGTACCCAGCAAAAAAAGTCCTCCCAAAATCATGAGTTTTGTAAGGGATTTTTGGCAGCCGTAACTACTCGCAAACCCCCTTTCTTCCCCATTATTTTTACAAGGGCATGTCGCACTCAGTTTGTAGTTATTTTATGACCACTAGAATAACTAGTTATTCTGTGGCCACTAGAAGTTGAAAAGTAAGTTGAAAAAAATTCTATTTTTAGAACAGTTGATGTGGAGACTTTTTTTTAATTTCATCACACTTCTTTACTTTTATTTTATTTTATTTTATTTCGCTTGCTGTGCGAGTTGAACACACGAACCCTCTGATTTCTAGCCAAAGACACTACATACTATGCCACGCACACGAACATTAAGGGTTGCTTAAGAACTTAAATGTGCAGTACACATGTGCACCACGAACTGGTATTTTTTAATTAAAAAAAACTCGCGTGCCGACAGTGAGCGTTGAACACACAACCCTAGGATTTATAGTCAGACACACACTCACTGTGCCACCGTCCTCATTACTTAGTGAGGAGCAAAGTAAGTAGGTTTGCCTTGTAATTTTTTTAAGAAGTATCCCATTACTTTTCAGATTACTTGTAATGGGAAAAGAAGCTTGTTTACATTACTTTGTAATGGGTTACGTAATGACTACTGGATCCGAATTTTTGCTGGGTATATATACTTTGTAGGGTCTCTGACGAATATTTCGATGTGTTACAAACGGAATGACAAATTTAATTATACTTTCTATATTATGGTGGAGAGTATAAAAATAATAAAGAAATATTTTTCATTTAAAATTTTCATAGAACTGGGGCTCAATTCTGTTTCTATTAAAATGTGAAATAAAAACGTTTATAAAGGAGAAAACTGTCAAATGAAAAAAATTATAAAGGAAATATTTTTCATTTGAAATTTTCATAGAACAAGAATCCAGCCCCAGAACTCCAGCTGGAAATGGAACTTTTTTTAGACATTTTTGAATATTTAACTTTGTACATTAGGCATAATAATTAAAAAAATATCATTAAATTTTAGTTATCGTCTTCGGAGTGGGAACATTTTTGCAGAATCGGTCATAAAATTGATTTTTACTAGTAGAACAATATGCCACTAATAGTACTGGAGTGGTATTTTCTTACTTAAAGCTCAAATGTACATAACTACATATTTTAATAACCCCTCCAAACAACAGTTCAGACTAAAAAAACTGATTAATTTCCCCGCTGTTGCAAAATTTGATTTCTAACGAAATAAAATAAACTTGCAACATCATTCAAGTCGAGCCTCCTGCCGAAAGAGCTCAAAACAAACACACAATAATACTCATAGTCAGCCAGTTACTTTGGCTGCAGACGCCAGCTATAATTACCGCCTTTACGTGTACATGTGCTCTAGAAAATGACCACAAAACACTAATTTTAAATCATTTTCAGCAACCATATAAAAACAAACACACAGCTTCCTCACATCTGCAGTACACTGTATTACCTCAACACCCTCCGCTTGTCGACTAGCTTCACATACAATTCATTTCGTTATTTTTGATTAAAAAAATGAACAACAAAGATTTTATTTATTGTGGATAAAAGACCGATGGTTGCGGCTCGTATACGGATCCACGATCAAGTAAAAGATTGAGCGGAGAGAGAAAGAGTGTGATTATATTTTGGAATACCCAAGAAAAAGCTACAACAAATAAAATTATTAATAATTTAGAAAAAAATGTCTACACCACAAATGTTTAGAAAAAACCTAACCATTGCTTAAGATTGTCGGCTAATACATATTAATAGAAAAAAAAACACCGACGTACATACATAAATAACTGTATAGGGGGTATAGACCTACAAACTGGAAATCCTTATTTAGGTCGAGAGGTATTTATGTTACGCATATTGGAGTTGGCATTCTTATTCCACGAATGTTTCTGATTATCGGCTTTTACATCTCCATATTCCTAAATTAAACTCCATTTTGTAAATACAGTGCAGCCACAGGAAACTTATTTAAAACAAGTTTAATTAGCTGAATGTTAATTAAACAAGTAAAAAAGTATCAGTCGGCTTTGTCGACCTATGTGGATTGAAATTTCCATCTACGGACAGATCGAATATACACTCCGGTTCATCTGAATGGAACCAACCAATATTTGTCTACAGATACCGTTATATCAGACGAAAGGAGAGGAATTGTAAATTATAATTTTGTGGACATGTAGAGTATATAGTAGCCGATATTTTCAATACCTAACATGTTTCACATATGCGTCATAACGGTACTTTTTACTCGCTTTATGAAAAAATGTCAAAATATTAGCATTTTTAATGGTTCACCAGGATAGAACCACCCTAAGAATTTACACAAATCCTTTGTTAGATGTG
The DNA here is from genome assembly GCF_047663935.1 of Musca autumnalis. NCBI lineage: Eukaryota > Metazoa > Arthropoda > Insecta > Diptera > Muscidae > Musca > Musca autumnalis. The sequence continues at coordinate 324,920,390 of NW_027411644.1, forward strand.
GTAAACTTTAACAAAAAAACTATTTTTAATTATAAATAAATGCCGTGAGTGTTAATTTCTTATCAAATATTGTGCAAAAATTTGTATTAGGGTCTTGAAATTTTATGAAAATCGAGGCTTAGAGCTCCAAAAAATATTTTTATGAAGAAATCGGTAGAAATAATTTATAAAGTCAAAATTTTATACTGAATTATGTTCAACATTTTCTATACTACAATAAAATTACAGAAAAGTTACATTTGATAGGTTTATGAGTCCGAAACAGAGGAAATATGGTAAAGATAATTCAAAATTCTACCTTTCCAATCCAAAAATTGATATTTTATCTCAGGAAAGTGAATGAAAATCGATGGGTTCCGCCCAGTTCCGTTGGCTGTGGACATCTACAGGTCCAAAAAATAAAGAAAATTCCACCGCCGAACGCTCCATGTCAACATCAAGGGCTTTGATTTAGAAGATATCGCATGACATGGAAAGCACAGAAACATAGGCGCTCTTTTTTGTATAATAACGAATCAGAAATATTTTTTCGTACTTATACTATGAGGAAAAGATGTGTGAACATCATAACCATCAAAATTAAACCTTTTCCTTTCGAAAAAATTAACGTCTGTCTTCCCCTATCGCTAAGCTGTTTCTTCACATCAAATGTCTTAGAACCTTTTGAAATTCCAAGGACTTGATGGTGACATGGAGCGTTCGGAGGTGGAATTTTCTTTATTTTTTGGACCTGTAGATGTCCACAGCCAACGAAACTAGGTGGAACACATCGATTTGCATTCACTTTCCTGAGAAAAAATATCAAATTTTGGATTGGAAAGGTAGAAATTTGAGTTATCTTTACCATATTTCTTCTGTTTCGGACTCTTAAACCTATCAAATGTGACTTTTTTGTAATTTCAATGTAGTATAGAAAATTTTGAACATAATTCAGTATAAAATTTTGTCTTTAAAAATTGTTTCTACCGATTTCTTCATAAAAATATTTTTTGGAGCTCTAAGCATCGATTTTCATCAAATTTCAAGACCCTAATACAAATTTTTGCACAATATTTGATAGCAATTAACACTCACGGCATTTATTTATAATTATAAATAGTTTTTTGTTAAAGTTTACCACATCTAACAAAGGATTTGTGTAAATTCTTAGGGTGGTTCTATCCTGGTGAATCATTAAAAAATGCTAATATTTTGACATTTTTTCATAAAGTGAGTAAAAAGTACCGTTATGACGCATATGTGAAACATGTTAGGTATTGAAAATATCGGCTACTATATACTCTACATGTCCACAAAATTATAATTTACAATTCCTCTCCTTTCGTCAGATATAACGGTATTTGTAGACAAATATTGGCTGGTTCTATTCAGATGAACCGGAGTGTATTTAGGGTCTTTTCAGAATTTTGTGGCCCTTTTGAACATTTGATTTTGCCGACAAAAAGTTAATTAGGATTAAAGTTAAAAAATGGTGCGGATAAAGTACTTAAAGGAATAGATCGACATAGCCCATTATGGATGTGGATCTAATTTTGGGAGTCATATCTTTTCGATAGATATGGCGCCCACTAGTAATTTCAGTGGGTCATCGTATAACTTTTGGACCAGTGTGCCAGGAAGCATGGGCTTGTCCACGGATAACATAATATCGCTGTAAACGGGACCACAACGAACAGCATCGGTACACACTGCCAAAGCACCTTCAGACAGACCCTAAACTGCACTTAGACCAAATCAGTTCGAGTGTTATCGTGCTCTCCAGCCACTACATACGGTGCCATAGGGGTTTTTTACACCTGTCGGTCTAAAGAAGTATGGACTTGCCGTGAAAAAACTTTTACCGTCGTAATTGAGGCAGCTGGCCCATTACAGAACTTTTGTTCCATAGACCGAACTAAGAAAAGATCTCCAATTCTCTCTTTTTAGTGCTTAGCTTTCTGGAATACCGCGCCTTGTCATCTCTTCATCCACTTGTTTGCGACATCTATTCTTTGGCCTGCCAATTCTGCGTGCACCGCAATGTGGCTCGAATTTATACGCCTTTTTAGCGGCCTAGCCAACGCAATCGCTGCATCTCTCAAACACGCCAAGCACTGCCTTATCTGCTTGCGCAAGTACCCAGGCTTCGGAACCATACATCAGCACGGGTAGTATCAGTGTTTTGTAAAGTGTTATTTTTGTTTGACGAGTTGTGGCTTTGTTTTTGAAGTGCTTACTTAGGCCAAAGTAGCATCTGTTGGCCAATACAATTCTTTTTTTTTTTATTTTACAACTGATGTCGTTTTTTTTACTACCTCAAAATTATAGGAAGCTCAATGGACGCATTGCGCGTCGACACCATCAACTTGGTCTTTTCGCCGATATTAAAATTATACTAAGCGATTATAATGCCAAAATTGGAAAGGACAATATCTTTGGCCCAACGGTCCAAAGCGGCAAAAAACATGGTAGTTAGCAGCACCAGATTTAAACATCTCGACATCCATAAAGGCACCTGGCTGTCTCCAGATCAGAAAACAAGAAATCAAATTGATCATGTTGTGATAGATGGAAGACACTCATCGAGCGTGTTGGATGTACGATCGTTCCGAGGCGCAAACATTGATTCGGACCACTACCTTGTTGCACCAAAGGTACGTACCCGTCTAAACGTAGCAAACAAAGTGCGAACAGACACAACACGGAAGTTGGACATCGGTAAGCTTCAATCACAACAGATAGCCACAGCATATTCCACTCAACTGGGCCAACTGCTTAATGAAAGCACTGCTCGTCCCGATAACATATCAGGACAATGCCAAAACATTACCCACTCCATGCAAACAGCCGCAAAATCCATACTTGGATACCAAAGACCTCAACCAAGGAATCCATGGTATGATCAGGAGTGTCGTGCTGCTACCGAAGAGAAAAATGTGGCATATAGGGCTACTTTACAATCCGTAGCAACGCGTAGCCCACGAGAGAGATACAGGGAGAAAAGGAGAGAGGAGAAACGTCTTTTTCGCAGGAAAAAGAGAGAGATGGAAAAGCGGAAGTGTGAAAAAATCGAGATGTACAGGAGTCAGAATGAAGTCCGAAAATTCTACCAAAGAGTCAAGCATCAAACTGATGGCTTTGGTACAGGCACATCCTCCTGTAGAGACCAGCAAGATAATTTGGTAACTGATACAGATACTTAGGATATAGAAAGAACATTTTTCAAATCTGTTGGTATCCAATAGCAGTGAAGACGACGAAGATACCACAGTCCCAATCCCAGAAGATGGTATTGAATGTATACCGCCCAGCCAAGATGAGGTAAGGACAGCAATAAATCGGCTGAAGAATAATAAGGCAGCAGGGGCTGATGGCTTACCAGCCGAGCTGTTCAAAATCGGAGGCGACACGCTGATAAGGTGTATTCATCAGCTAGTTAGCACCATCTGGCAGGAAGAACGAGTACCTGACGATTGGAACCTGAGTATCCTGTGCCCCGTTAACAAGAAGGGAGATAAGACTGTATGCTCTAACTATAGCGGCATAAGTCTACTCCCTATTGCCTACAAGATCGTGTCAGGGATATTGTGCGAACGACTAAAGTCTATGGTCAACGAGATAATTGGACCATACCAATGCGGCTTTAGACCTGGCAAGTTCACCATTGACCAGATATTAACCCTGCGGCAAATCCTGGAGAAGACCCAAGAGATGCAGACCGACACCTACCACCTTTTTGTTGATTATAAAGCAGCCTTCGACAGTCCCCTCCGATTAAAGGTATTCCATGCAATGTCTGAATTTGGTATCCCCGCAAAACGCATCCGGCTTTGTAAGATGACTTTAACTGATACTAGGTCCTCAGTTAAAATTGGAAAGAACCTCTCTGAAGAATTTTGTACCAAAAGAGGTTTCACACAAAGAGACAGCCTTTCGTGTGACCTATTCAACATTTTGCTGGAAAAGGTAATACGAGATGCAAATGTCAAAAGAAATGGCACAATTTACACCAATAGCCACATGTTAGGAAGGTCGAAGCAGAATCTGCGAAAGTGGGTCTGGCGGTAAACGGCGAAAAGACCAAATTGATGGTGTCGACGCGCAAAGCGTCCATAGAGCTCGGACCAACTGTGGAAGTTGGTACCTACAATTTTGAGGTAATTTGAGGTTAAAGACTTCGTCTACCTCGGCACTGTCATAAACACAAAAACATCAGTTGTGAAATAAGAAGAAGAATTGTATTGGCCAACAGATGCTACTATGGTTTAAGTAAGCAATTTAAAAACAAAGCCACATCTCGTCAAACAAAAATAACATACAAAACGCTGATACTACCCGTGCTAATGTATGGCGCAAGCAGATAAAGCAGATAAGGAAAATTCTTCGAAAGATCTAAGGGCCGATTTGCGTTGACGGTGAATATCGACGTCGTATGAATCACGAGCTATATCAGCTATACAAAGACATGAATATAGTTAAACGTATCGAGATGCAACAATTGCGTTGGCTAGGCCATATCATAAGAATGAACGATGATGAATCCGCTAAAAAGGCGTATGAATACATGCCACATGGCGGAGCGCGTACAATCGGCAGGCCTTTGATAGAGCATACAAGTGGATGAAGAAATGAAATAGCGCGGTATTCCAGAAAGCGAAGCGAATAACAGAGAGAATTGGAGATCTTTTCTTAGTTCGGTCTATGGAACAAATGTTCTGTAATGGGTCAGCTAAGTAAGTAAGATATGATGTTGTAAAAAGGTCATAACCCTCGTTTGCATAAATGTTGAAGGTATAAATAGGAATTATTAAGCTACTTTTTACGGGTAGTTAAGTCCGATCATCAGGCTTATTTAATATCAAACCTCACTGTTGAATGACCTTCGCCTTAAAAATACAAAAAATAAAATGATTTCAGCAAGAGCTTGCCTGAGATTTGAAACTGGGCCTCCGACAACCGAGTGACATGGTTGCCGGCGTCTCAGTATTATAAGCCACCATCAAATTGTCAAAACTTCAGATGATCAAATCTTCTGATACAGAAGGACAAATAAATAAAGGTGGAAAACCCCTATCATAGTATTTGAGATAATGCAATGGTTTACTAGCCAAGTCAGACTATAGCGAAGGTTTGGAGTTAAATAACTGGCATTATTTGGTACATATATACAATTTTCGAATGATGTATATAAGAGAATTAATTCAAATATCAGTATTAAATTACCTGCGCCTTAATAAGACAAAAATAAAACTAAGTTCGACACTTAAGGGACGAAACTTGAGTAAATAAGGTAAACAAAATCTGTTATTTATGCCCTATTTCTTTTTGTAACTTTTGGGGAAAAAGTATTTTTTTTAAGACGATTTTCATTTACAGATGACTACGCAGCTAATTTTGTGTGCAAATTAATGTTTCATTTATTTAATTATACAAAACACCAAAATTAATCATTATGATTTTCAATCGTCACTCATTCACATTTTCGAAAAATCATCGAATTCATTACCAACCCCTACGTACACACATTAAAAGATGACTGATGTTTTTTTTTTTTGTTCAGCTTAAAGAGATATGAATGGGGATTCATTAAAAATCACAAAATTGCATTGTATTCATCGGAAATGGCTTTGTTTAGAAATATGTTTTTTTTTTCTTTATTTGCCATTTTAGCAATTTCTTTCTGTGCACATTTGGTGTTAAACTTAGATGTTGATGATGGCTGGATGGTCATTTTTGCGACATAATTATTGCGTTTGTTTTAAATGGATACCCCCTATTTAGCTTGCAGTCAGTCAGTCGGTCAATCCATTACGTCAGTCATTGTTATTAAGGTATGTGTAAATAAAAAAGTAGTATTTTTTCCTTTGGGCAAAAATGCGCAAATATGTGGGCTTTTAATTAACTATTTGTCTAAGGTTATGGTCAACAAAAATTGTTTTAACAATCGACTTTCTGTTTGGTTCCAGGTGACGTATAAATAATGACGTTACGTATGTTGAGGGAGGTTATGCTACTATAAGGGTACCTTTGTTTACATTAAAATTTAAATTTACTTGAGGTACCTATATTTACATATATTTTACTTTAAATAAATCATATTTTACTTTAAAGATGTTTGTTAGAATAATAAGCAGTTTGGTATATTATATGTATGAAATTTTATTTTATTTTAGAAAATAGTATATTAACGTTAAACTTCTCGATTTTGAAAGTAATATTTTGGACTGCCTAAAATTTCTAATTAACAAGAAAATATATGTTTAAAATAATAATAGTAATAATAATAATATAAATCAATCAATATATAAAAAATTACAGATATTCTCATCTGTTATTCAAAGAACACTTTCAACTTTATTCAGAAAAATTACTGATACTAAAAATTTAACAAACACTTCTTTCACAAAACTTTGACGTTAACATTCCAAACCGGATACTGTTACCAAACATTACCCCATCACTGAAATGGTGGCATAGAGTACAATTTGACACAGATACCTTGTTGGGAATACAGTGGCACTCAATCTATGGGTATTTCAAACATAAAGTCTAACAAAATAAAACAAAACAAAAACACAGAGTGTTGAGTAACATTCAGGTTGTCCGAAGAATTAATATGTCTGTTGATTCACTGCACACAGCATCACACTAAGCTACACACACGCAATACATTGCAACTTAAGAGTAAGATTTAACACATGATGGTTTATCCTGTAGCAACATTGGTTTGATTAACAAATCAATGCAACTCTGGTCAATTACTCTTTATTCCCAGAAGAGCTTAAAGTTTAAGTCTTCAACTCTTAAGAGTATTCCCCAAAAAGGGGAAGCCCAAAACAAGTGAGAAACAGTCAATGGAAATCAATCTCTGGAAAGAGTATTTTCATGCGGAGTTTGAGAGTTTAGTGCGAGCCAAAAGAGACCATCAATCAAATGCGCGCGCTTTCTGTAAAAAACCGGGTACTCATATCTATTTCATTGCTATCTTATAACTTGCAAACATATTTTTTTCTTTTACGCTTACAATGGTTAAGTGTATGTGCATGTATGAGTAACGTTGTTGTTGTTTTTTTTTAAACTTATAATTATGTCATATTTGTTTCGAGTACCAGCAAAGGAGAAGACGACGGTGATGATGATGAACAAATGACACCTTTTTGACGCACAAATACATTCACAAAGAAACGAATGCGAAGATAAGGCAGTTAGGATTTGGAAACAGTGTTGCCATGTCATTTGAAGAAGAAATGGGGGAAATTAAGAAGTGCGTAAAAGATGACGAGTCAGAAAGTATCAGAGGGCATGATCGACACAAAGAAGGACCTTAATATAATTAAATTTAATGGAATTTCATCATTTGCGTTGGAAAGATCAGAAGAGGTAGCCTCAATGGTAACTACGGTACAAAAGTTTTTCTTTAGGGGTGACCCCCAGTTGTAAAGCCCAATAACTTTTTGCTTTGGATATGTTTTTATCTGAAAGAGCACATTTTAATCCAATAGGTGGAAAGTTTCTTACCCCCAGAGAAGACTTAATACCACATTTCAGCCATTTTGGCGGGATATTGAGGCCGCAACCTTCAAAATACCAGAAATCCGTAGGTACCGTGCTATGTGGGCTATATGAAGAAGTCGACCTATACCGACAAATTTCAGGTGTAAAGTTTTATACCCCAAACGAAGACTTAGTGCCAAATTTCGGTGGGATATTGATGCCACAACCTTCAAAATACCGGAAATCGGGATGTACCGTTCTATGGGGGTTACATGAAGACGTGGACCTATACCGACAAATTTCAGGTGGAAAGTTTTATACCACCAACGAAGACTTAATACCAAATGTCAGTCATTTCGGTGGGATATTGGAGCTACAACATTAAAAATACCGAAAATCAGAAGGTACCGTTCAATGGGGGCTATATGAAGACGTGGACCTTTACTGACAAATTTCAGGTGGAAATTTTCATACCCTAACGAAGACTTAATACAAAATGTCAGTCATTTCGGTGGGATCTTTATACCACAAATCCTTAAATATATTTTTACATATGCTCATATGTAAAAATATGCACAATATGCAAAATATGCAAACATTTGTGGTCTAATTCGTTTTATTTTGTGATAAAACGAGTTTCTGTCTAATCAAATTTTCTCTACGACCATCCTTAGTCTAAAATACAACTTGTAGTAGTCTTAGGCTATGAAGTTGGACAGATGCTTCATTCTGTGGATCACCAGTCCCCGACTATTTGACTTCAATTGGTAGTAGCCTTGGGTACGAATTCGGCAGGGGCTTTATTTTGTGGGCTTGAGTTGGAACCGATTTCAAAATGTCATTTCAAGAAAAACTCACAACAACTTTTTCCTTTTCAACACTCGTATCTCAGGCAGTATTGTACCGATCGGATATCAAGCTTGATTCGGTGATAAAAGATTTTTTGATAGGTTTTCTGGTGAAACAAAGAGTTCAACATTACCTTTGAAAAAGAGTTTAGATACCTCAGTATTATGTTTGCTGAACGACTGAACTTCAATGTTCAATACTTATATCCCCTTTTGTACAGTGTTTACTGATGATTTGCAGATTTTGCTGGGGTCAGTGTCTTTTGACTTGGATGTGGTACATAGAGCTACCTTCGTTAAGAAACTGCTGCTATCAGATGTTGATTGGCTCACTGCATCTAATATTACTGCGGATTTTAAGGGGGCAAAAGGAACTCGTAGATGAGTGCCTTGTGTCTATGTCCCAGACAAGATGGGCTGCGAGTAGTTATGAATTCTGAATTCTTGAATTCTTTTATTAAAGACGTGCCCTTTGTATGGGATCGTTTAGACTTTGTCTGTGCCTTAGCTTTGTACTGACGAGAAATGTTTCTCCCTGATACAGAAAGGCAACGCTGTATCAGGGAGGCTTGTCAGAATCTCCGGACTGTGGTTGTATTAGGAGATCTGAGAACTTCATACCCATACTGTGTCGGTGCACTCGGCTCGGTCCGGAACGTATATCCGATTGTCGTGGGTGCTATCAGTCCCGAACTGAGTTGGTCAAATCTTGTCCGGTTGATACAGCCTTTGATCGGTTGACAATCACAGCTAGAAATGTTGTCGTGGTAATACTATTGTAGCCATTGGTTACGAAGCCTGGCCGAAGCTACGTTCTGTGAGTTACCAGTCTCGCACTCTAGAACTTTATTTGGGGTTTTGGTCTCATTCGCCTCAGGTGTTGTTGGGGTTTCTGGTTGTTTAGGTTTAATCCCTGCTTCTGTTTGGGTCTGCTTATTGTCTACCTGACCCATTTGAGGTATCTCGGCTTCATTATTCAGATCGTCGATAGCTTTTAAATATAACGCCTGTATCTCTCGCATCATGAATAGGATATCCTTGTGGATGTTATTTTTCGATTTAACGAACTGTGAAATTGTTCTTCTGAGCCTCCTTATTTTTTCACTTCCAGGACTTTTATTTTTAGATGCTTTTTCACCTGCAAGTAGACCCGAGCATCCTCTTAGTGGGGTTTCTTCAACCTCTATATTTTTTATCTTGTCTTTGTCTGTTTTTTGTACACAAAATAGTTTTCGTGGTCCCAACTCAAACCCACTATCTCCGCCCGTGAAATGTGCAGTCACGTTAAGATCCCATTGGTCCCTATTTCTAGTTCCATGCGAGGGTTGACTAGAGACCCTTATGAAATCTGCCGTACAGAGCCAGATCCGTGTTTATCGGGAACGTACATACGAACCTACACTGCCAAATTAATGGGACGAGCATTGAATGTATTTTGAGGCTTACCTTAGCCTGAAAGTCATTTCTGTAAGGATGCACCCCGACATACCCCGGTTCCAGAATACCACTATGTGTCAGACGCTACTGGATTTATTTGTAAAATACACTTCCGAAAATGGCATGGGTATTTGCGAAAGTAGACGGGACGGTTTGTCAGCAAGTTTACATCTTTCTCGCCTTGACGGCTCAAACTCTGGTGCACCATTGGACGGGAGCAGAAATATTATGTATCGGCAAGCGCCGCTTTGGAATTACGTAGAGAGTTTTTAGAGAGTGGTTGCCCACCTCAGAGCTTTCAGGTGTATCTCGCAGACACCAATTTAAAGATCCACTGTACGGGATTCACTACCCTCTTGGTAGGGGAATCAGGTCTATCTATCACCAGAAAAAAGTCTCCGGTGAGACTTCTTAGTTGACGCTACTACCAGTTTTAATTCCATAGAAATCGGGACTCGTCACCCAGTGCGTGATATGTTAGGTACGATCAATGAATAGGTAGATTGTACCACAAGTGTTCCAATGATGGAGCAGTCTAATCACCGGACTATGTGACGTCGGTGTGGGGGTCTGCGTGATAATCAATATGATTAGTTTTTAATTGATACACTCTCCTTCGTATCGGAGTAGTAGCTATCCTTTTGTGGAGAAACAAGTAACTTATAGTTTAAATGGTAATAACTTCGGCTGCGCAGCTCGGCAGAGGCTACATTCTGTGGGTCGTCAGTAGATAGCGGAATTTTATGCAAACCCTATTTTTGGTCCGATTTATTTCAAAATTTGGGACTGGGCGGGAGGTACCGTTCTAGGGGGGGCTATATGAAGACGTGGACTTATACCGACAAATTTCAGGTGGAAAATTGTATGCCCCTAACGAAGACTTAATACTAAATGTCAGTCATTCCAGTGCCATGTTGAGACCACAACCTTCAAAATATCGGAAATCGGAAGGTACAGTTCTATGGGGGCTATATGAAGACGTGGACCTATGCGGACTATTTCCAGGTATAAAGTTTCATACCCCTAACGAAGACTTAAGACCAAATTTCAGCCATTTCGGTGGGATATTTATACCACAAATCCTTGTATATATTTTTACATATCGCTCATTTACTCAAAGAGTGGCATAAATCAAAAAATGAGTTTTCTGAGTTAGCTCTATTAGTTCTATTTTTTCTACGACTTTTACTTTATTTTGTGTCAAATTTTCATACTGATATCTCTAAATCTCGACGAGTTACAGCTCATTTACTACGAGCTTTGCATAATTCAACACAAACGTTTTTTTAGTTTATGAAGCACTTGAACACTTCAAACATGCTTGATCTTGCACAGAAATTTAGCACTGGTATCTGGCTAGCTGTTTGCAAAATATGGTCCAAGTATTTATTTTAGTTGTTGTGTAATAATCTTTTTAAGTGGAGAAGTCAAATTTCAATCGCAAACTTAAAACGCGTTTTTCTCGAAACTGGATTTTTCGAGATGTGTCATTCTGTGAGTAAATGAGCGATATGGTTTTGCATATGCTCATATGTAAAAATATGCACGATATGCAAAATATGCAAACATTTTTGGGCCTAATTCGTTTTATTTTGTGATAAAACGAGTTTCTGTTTAATCAGATTCTCTCTGCGACCATTCTAACCATATATGCATTTGCATAGGATTCCGCTTTCTAGTCATCAGTCGCGGATTCTTAAAATACAACTTGTGGTAGTCTTAGTCTGTGGATCACCAGTCCCCGAATATTTTACTTCAAGTGGTAGTAAGCATGGCTAAGAATTCGGCAGGACCTTTATTTTGTGGGTCACCAGTCCCGAATTATTCGAAGTTAAACAGGTAATCCGAAGCTTGAAGTGATTCTATATTACAATACCGCGAGAATCAGGAGCCCCTGAGTCTTGATTATCTAGCCTGGCAGTTGGCGCAGGCCGCTATTGAGAGCATCACGGTGGCGGTGTCTTATAACCAAATCGCGGGTAGAGTTTTTTACCGTATGTGGAGTTGTATTATCAACCGTGTGCCTGACCCCAGAAAGATTGGAGCTTTAGATAAACTCCCCCGCATACGAAGGTTGTAAACACGCCCATATTCCTAGGCACAAATTGGTTGGTACTCACACTTCGTAGTTGGGACGCCGATGGACGCATTGTTTGAGTCCGGTGTTAATAGCACCGTGGGATTAGACTGAAAGACAGATACCCACGTTAATCTCGGCATATCTGTCCGCACTTCCACAGCGTAAAGTAAGATTGACCACGAGTTGTTGGCAGAGGCACGTCCGCCTTGCACGCAGAAAGTCTGCGGATCAATCCCTGGCCAGAACAACAAAAATTTCGGCGGCGGCAAATCCCTCATGAGTATTTCACCCACGAAAAACTTCTCTACAAGTTATGTCGGAAGACACGTCGTTTGGACTCGGCGATAAAAAATAATTCCCATATCTTTGAGCCATTATGAATCGGCGTACACTCATTGATATGAGAAGTCTTCCTTGCCTCTTTGGGGATGTTGTGGGAACATATGTATGTATATGTTCAAATTAATTTCATGATCGATCGTACAGCTCAGATCAAGAGTTATCACCGTAAAGCTATGTTTGTGGAAGTGGCAGCTAGAAATGTTGTGAAGGTAAATGCTACCGGCGAAGGAAGTTAACTTGGATCGTGGAATACTCTATAAGTAGAGGATTCAGAATTAAAAATATTTGCGCTACCAAAACTGATTCACTGATACCTGTTTACAGTTTGTGGAAAATAAGTCGTAAATAGTGTTCATCATGTTGGAGTTAACCGCAAGTTTGTAAGTCGATTGTATTAAAAAAACACCAGCAACGTATTCTATTTTAATTAATTTTTATTACCTGACTTCTTAAAAAAATAATTTCTCATATAGGTTAATTATATATCTGTATATGATATATTTAAAATAACATTTATTACAATTCTTTAATTTGATTGGATAGGTTTCCAACTTCCTACTATGATAATTTAATGTTTTTTATTGGTTTAGATACTCCATATATGATTCAGGTATTCTTAATATTAAAACACTTTTTCGTATATTGATTTTAAATTAAATGAGAACGATTGCGGAAATAAGTACCGCCAATACAAATGAAAGTGAATTTAATGGTCGCCTAAATTGGTTTCTTCCTATTTATGGTGATTATTTGTAATACAGGTTTATTTTATCGATTCTGACTCAGCACCAGCACCATATTCGGCAACCATGTAAGTGTTTGTGAGTTTGAAAAAAACATTTCAAATTATCGTCAATCATTTGTATGTTATTGGGGTTATTATACTTCCTAAGTCATCGGGTTATTGCCCCCTTGTGTGTCTGTATTGTTTTTAGATCTTCAAACTACCATTTGAATTTGAATAATTTATAAGATTTATTTTATATTCACACAACAAAAATACCTTTGAATTGATTTGATTTGAAACAATTTGTAATTAATTATATGACATTTTAACAATAGACAGATATTCTGATCTAAACTTAGTTTGTATTAAATGTGATCACTGATCAACATTGATCCAAACGCTAATAGTATGTTTACAATAGGGCTTTTGTGCAGAGTTAACCTCCTTTAAGAATATTTATTTGACACTTTAAAAAAGGATATTCTATTGTGAATAATGTATTTAAGTTTGTCAAGTTGAAGCTTAGTCAAACTAAGAATGTAAATGCATAATTCGTAGATTTTGAAGCCGCTTTCGTATAGTGCGTATAGAACTCTTGATCTACAAACATGAACAATATTAGGGTGGGGCGATTTGCATGGGAGAAAAATATATTAATGGGCGTTTCGCGTTTCTGATTCTTGAGATTGTGGTGAGCAAAAAAGTCCACTAGACCATATGTCTACAGTGAAAATCGAGCTTTCCAATTTTGACATGAACGACTGCATCTCTTTCCGTTGGCCAAAATACAATAATGCTATAAACGGATTTGATATATCATTTATAGGGTTTTCAAGTTTACAATGGTTTTTAGATGAATGAAATCGATAAAAATGTATAAAAGTTAGAAGCAAATCATTGAAATTGCTTCTGAAATAAGGTTATATGTACCATGTAGTGTATAATTACCATACAATAAATAAAATAATTTGTATAAATCATACGCCGATGGCGATAAAATTCCAGAATTTCATAAATATATGACAATAAAATAATAAATGATGGACGAACAATGTTCAAAAATGCTTTTGCTTTGCTAAAATTTCTGACTTAGTATTGGATCGAAAATCTCAATGGCTAGGCTGTTATATGCCAAAATATCAAAAAAAAAAAGTGACAAAGGTCAGATAAAAAAAATTCAAGTAAAAATCAGGAGGCTCGATTTTCACCGTAAACGTATGGCCTGGTGGACTTTTTTGCTCAGTACAATCCCAGGAATCAGAAACGCGAAGCGCCCTTTAAGATGTTCAAATCACCCCATTCAAATATATGTACATACATAAAACCCAAATTCAGCAGTTTGTTCTGGTAACCAACTACCCGAATATTTAGAAACTCGAAATGTCCCAGCTAATTTACCCATACGATATTTTGCTGGAGGCAGATAACCCTAAAGCTCTCCAGAAAATTATTAAAAATGTAGAGCCTGTTTGTGCCAAATGGGGAAAAGAAGTTAACCAGTCAAAATCGGAGATAATGGGCAATAAGAAGGGGAATTCTTTCTGCAGACGAACGAGTGAACAAGTATCTGTCGGTTTTGCCGACACTGGAATTCTCAAATGTTAAATTCCACGTAATTCGGTCCAAAAATGTACCTAAAATCCTTAAAATACCGAAAATCGGGAGGTACCGTTAAATGGGGGATATACCCATACATGGACCTATGTCGACAATTGTTGGTGGATATATTTTTTGACCACTGAGAACCTTAAATTTTAAAAAAGAGGTAGTTCGGTCAACAAATTTAGCTAAAAGCCTCAAAATACCGAAAATCGGGAGGTACCGTTATATTGGGGCTACACCGAAATATGTTGACAATTTCTGGGATACCCAAAAATACACTCGGGTGCGTTCTAGCTCAATTATTGCGGACGCTAGAGTGATTACAATAGACATGTTCTATTTTTAAACAAGTAAGAAAAGCGTTAAATTCGGCCGGGCCGAACTTTTTATACCCTCCACCACCAACTGTATTGAAGTGAATACCAAAAATACCGAAAATTGGGAGATATCGTCCTATGGGGGCTATATGAGGACGTGGACCTATACCGACAAATTTCAGGTGGAAAGTTGTATACCCTTGAGGTCACAACCTTCAAAATACCGAAAAACAAGAGGTACCTTCTATGGGGGCTATATTAAGACGCGGACCTATACCGACACATTTCATATGCGTTTAATACCCCAAAAAAGACCAAATACCAAATTTCGGTGGAATATTGAGGTCAAAATCTTCAAAATACCGAAAATAGGGAATTACCTCTCTGTGGGGGGCTATACTAAGGCGTATATCTGTACCGATAAGTTTCTGGGGAAAGTTGTATACCTCCAACGAAGACTAAATACCAAATATCAGCCATTTCGGTGTATTAATGTAGCCACAACCTTTAAAATACCGAAAATCGGGAGGAACCGTTCAATGGGGGCCATATGAAGGCGTGGACCTATACCTACAAATTTCTGGGGGAAAGTTTTATACCCCCAACGAAGACTAAATACCAAATTTCAGCCATTTGGGTGTGATAATGAGGATAAAACCTTCAAAATACCGAAAATCGGGAGATATCGTCCTGTGGGGGCTTTATCAAAACGTGGACCTATATAAACATTATATGGTAGAAATGTTCTTAGCGTCTGGAACACACAAAATACAAATTTACAAACGATTCTGTGGTCAAATGGGACTAATACATTCAAAATATCTTAAAGTGACGCTTACTATATATCGGGCGTTATATGGGGGCTATACTAAAACGTGGACCTATATAAACAAACTTTGGTAGAAATGTTCTGGAAACACAAAATAAGTAGTTACAACCGATGGTAAAATGGGACAAATATCTTAAAAATCCCTTAAAAAGACGACGCATCACGCGTCACTTTGTATGGGGGCTATACGAAAACGTGGACCTACATAGCCCGCTTTCAATACCAAAAGTCCTACGTACATATAATATATTTTACCAAAATTTCATCCACCTTCTTGAATCTGTTCGGACGCTAGAGTGATTTCCACAGACGGATGGACATGGCTATATCGATGTAGAATTGCACGCCGATCAAGAATATATATAGTTTGTGGGGTCTACAATAATTATTTCGAGTAGTTACAAACGGAATGACAAACTTAGTATACCCCCATCTTATGGTGGAGGGTATAAAAAGTTGAGATCAATTTCTACAGCAGTGTTAATCACCACTGGGCTTGCGAGCCGTGTCTGCGTGAACACACACAATCTCAAGTGTGGTGAGTTTGAACGTTGCTCTAACCACCGATCATCTTCTTTGTTTTAGCAATGAATTAACGCACAACCCTGCCAGCAATTGGAAGTGAGTTTCGCACTCCCTCGCCTAAGAGGTCTCTCCGGAGACACGCCAAGGTTATCGTTGGTGAAATACACCAACAATTTCTACAGCTTTATTGTGATTACGTTTTATCGCGTATGCCGACACTTCGGAGTGACCTCTGAGTGACTTCCAAGGCGATTGTTTACATTTACTTAATGATTCAACACATTTGAACAAATATAGAACATTTTCTTTCTGATGATTATATGAGGCGGTGGTGCAGTGGTAAGCATACTCGTTTTGCACTCTGAAGGTCCGGGTTCACTTCCCAAGTCAGGCAACAAACCATCACATTTTTAACATGACAAAATTAATGTAGGCGGAAATTGCAAAGAATAACTTCTCTAAAAGAGAAGAAAACTAAAAAAATAAATAAAAATAAAAAATTAAAGATTTAAATAAAAATAAATAGAAAAATTATTTATTTTTTATTTCTAGAACTATCGCGGAAATGATCTTCTAGAAGTGTCGCTGGAGTGACTTCCAAGACGACAGCCGTGGTTCATTTCTTCACAACGGAGGTCACTTCAGGGTGACTTCTGCGACTATCGCCGCGACTGTTTTCATCGCCCTGGGCGACACGCCTAAGTCATTTCCGCGATAGTTTTTGCTTGCAGGGACGATGTTTATCTAGAGAGGGATAGATAATCTCGTGTGTGTGCCCAACACAAACGCAGCGGTTGAATTTGTTGTTGCTGGTGAACACTGTTCTACAGGCCACATTCTGCTCCCTGCTGGATTTGAACATGGGAACATCTGAGTACGAACTGTAAGGGTTGTGTTTAAACACATACATCTCTTCGTAATTTAGCTAACAAAAGCCCATGTGCCGACGGTGAGCATTGAAGCCACAACTGTAGGTGTTGTAGTCGGACATACAGGCTCGGTGCGACCGTACTCATTACAAAGTAAGCAACTTTGCCTTGTAAAGCGTTTAAAAAAACATAATTACAGCCTACTGGTAATGCAGAAAGTAGCTTCTTTACACAACTTTGGTCTTTGGGCTATTCGGCTCATGAGACTTCATAATTTTTGCTGAGTATTGTTCTCCTTCAAACACTTGTTCCTTTTCACCTACAATCACTGTGACATCAACTTTTACCCCTAGTGAAAACTCCAATCAGATGATGTTTGGTTATAGCTTCCCATCATCTGCTTCGCTAAGACTACATCTTTTCCAATTGGCAACCCTAATTCATTAGAAAGAGATTGAATCAAAGAATGAATGAACTTAACACACAAACAACAAATCACGCTTAAAGTTGGTGGGGTGGGAGAGTGAGAGGAATGTCACAAGGGTAGGAGAAAGGAATTTAGGCAAATTATTGTAGAATTTCTGGCGACAATGGACAAATAACTAACGAACTACGAACCAGACATACAAAGTGAAATAAATGTGTTTGTAAGTATGTGCATAAAAATATGTACGATGTCGTCAATATGTATTAATATTGTGAGACTATGTAGATATGTATGTATGTATCTAAGTCAGTAACTAGAATGCCACGAGTAAGATGTAGTAAATTTGAATTAAATTTTAGTTAAAGAGGCTTATGCTTTTAGTCTGCGACTTGTTGTGGCATAGAATACGGACGGGGTTGGCTGAAAATCTGAGGAAGCATGTTTAGACGTGTGTAGACGTGTGTGTGCGTGTCTCTGTGTGTCCCGTTGTGCATGTTGGAATGGAACGGAAGTTTCTGTTTAACGCTGTTGTGTGTTTTTTCGATAATTCTGAGAGCAACTTTTACTTAATGTTGCCGCAAATGCCGATACCCATCAACCCGTAACTGGGCATAACGAACGAACAACGTCGTTTGTTTTTGTTGTTTGTTTATTGTGTTGCGGCGGTATTGTTCTTATTGTTGTTGGTCATTCGGTTGCTTTGCTTTAATGTGCATTTTAAAATCATACAACAACAATAGGTAAATCGACAAAATTGCGAAAAAAAGACCACATGACAAGAACAGCAAGAGATTTGTTGTTGTAGTGGCGACGGCGACCACGCTGCATCGATGATAACTACTTTTTAGTAGTACCTTTGTTTTTGTTTTTTCACTGGATTCACCAAAGTTTGAATCGAACCGACGTTATAACGAAATGGCTAATGCCAGCCACTCAATATCTACTTGGATTGGTTACTCATACACTACCAACCGATGAAGAAAAAGCTAAATGCAACAACAATAACTATGGAGAATGCAGCAGCAACAACAAACGACAATTGCAAAAACCACAATAAGTTTAAGAAACAAACATTTCTTAACATACTTTTTTTGTTGCTGTTGTTGTTGGAGATGATTTTTTTCACACTTTTTTATATTTCATTCTTTAGTTGCCGTTTTTGCTGTATTTTTTGTTTTTTCTCTATTCAGCAAAAATAATTATTATTCCCTTTAGTTAAAGAACTCTTAGCAATTTTCACACATTTCTTTTCAATTTATTTTTTTGCCAGGTTTAGATACAACTAAATAAACAACACTAAACACACTTTGGAGAAGATATTTTATATTAGCACCGCCAGTACGCTGGAAACAAATGTCAAAACACAATTTTCATTTCATTACGCAAATATAGATTTTTTCGGATTTTTCTTGTTGTAGCTTTTATTTACATTAATTTATCCTGTGTAAGGAGAAGTAGTTGGTTTTTGTTGTTCTAGTGGGTTTTTTGTTGTTGTTTTAGGAATATCTCGGTGTGTAAAAATTGTTATATTCTTTTATTATTTTTCTTTTTTTGGCCAGACACAACCCAAAGCAAAATTCAAACTAAATCCAACTGCTCATTTCACGAGAGCAGAAACCCGTAGAGTCCAAGACAAAACTATCTCAACAACATTCACCAACCTACCAACCACATGGTTTGGTCACTGAACCACACATCGTCGATTCAGGCGACAGCCATTATTTTCCAACGCTCTTTCCTTTTACTCAGTGAATGGTGAATGCATTACTCTCTGTGTATTCTCTGTTCATGGCTCTCAGAGTATCCGAATATCCACATGCCACATAACAGCACAAAAAAACATTCACTCGTGACTACCAGATAGTTATTTATGTAGATATTTATTTATCCACACCACACATTGTTTCTATGCATGACGTCTTGCCTGTTTGGCTGACTGACTGGCATTCACATTGAACGCCAACAAAATTCAGACGAAACACAAAAAAAGAAAGGTGAGACCGACCCCCTTCACAAAGATAATGGAAAAGAGTTGGGTATCTTTTTTGTCTCTTCCTGTTGTTACTCTCAAACATCCCAAAGCTTTTTGTTGTAGTATCCCTCCGCCCCTGAAATACTCACCATGTAATCGATTTGTAAACAAATGTATCAATTTAGCGATTTTATCAGTTGTGTGAATTCGTGATTTTCACAATTGTTGTTATCTAATAAAACTTACGATGTCGGTACATCATCACATTTGGAAACGAGAAAAAAACTATATTTAGCACACAAAACGACATAATAAATCATATGAATTTTTAACGTAATTTATGTTCACTCTTCTGCTTTAAAAAAGGGGCCAATACATACATAAATATATGTATATTTTGTACGTCAAGATTATGGACCGTTTCCAAGAAGAGAGATGAAACAAACAAATTGCCAAAATATGAACTTTGCTCTTGCCAAAAAATATTGCATACATATATCAACAGTGGAGGGCAAAACATATTTTTTCAAGAACATAATAAACATCTGACAGATCTTTAACCAATTTTATCGGAAAAGATGTATGGATTACATATAGACGCAGTTTTACCCATATTTTCTTTTGCTAATTAATTTTCTTATAAGGCAAACGAGGGTGTTTTGGAACTGCCAAAATGAGTCATGACTACGACTAGGTAATATTCCGATGATTCTATAATTCTCCTGTCATAATCTTAGCCAGAACGGCTAAGGTTTTGCTTAATTAATGGGACAGTGTAATTTTTTAAGAAAAAAAGAAATCTAAGAAGCTTATAGATATATGGGTGCCATCGTGGTGCAATGGTATACACACCACACCACCACACTGAAGGTTGCGCGTTCGATTCCCCGGCCAGGCAACATAAAATTTTCAACGGTGGAAAAATACCCCTCAGTGTAATGTTGGCGACATTTCCTAAGTATTTCAGCCATGTAAAATTTTTCTGCAAGTGGTGTTTTAAGTCACGCAGTTCGGACTTGGCGATAAACAGTAGCTCCCATATCTTTGAGTAATATGAATCGGGTATGACAGAAGTCTCCATTGTCCCGTCTGCAATGTTTGTGGAAAATTAATATACAGTGAGTGTCAAAAATATTCGGTTTTGAATTTTGCCAATAATAACATAGACTAATGAATTTATAGACGAAGAGATTGTAGTGTGCTTCTTTTTTGTAGGTGTCGCCCGTATGCAAAGTGCCTAATCTTTTCACACAATTGCACAATGTTTTGAGGCAAATTACAATATTTTTTTGGATTTGTTTATATGGGGATGTAGATCTGGTCAAAAATTATCCATATTTTGTCTTTTATCAGAATAAATAGTATAAAATCTATAGTAACTTTAAATAAAACTACTAACGCCATCTACAAATTTTCGAAAATTTCGAAGATAAATGCTAAGAGCAAATAAATGTCTATGTTTTCATTAGTCTATGATAATAACACCTCAGTATTTTAGAAACCCTGCTCAATAACCAAAAAACCAAATACTTAATGCCATTTTCATACCAGCATTGGAATCACGTCGTTCGTTCTCATAATCACGAGTACGTACACGAATTAACCCGTTCATACGACATGGTACACAATTCATAGCAACATGATTCATATTTTCATGATTTTTATACCCTCCACCATAGGATGGGGGTATATTAAGTTTGTCACTACGTTTGTAACTACTCGAAATAATAATTGTAGACCCCACAAACTATATATATTTTTGATTAGCGTGCAATTCTACATCGATATAGCTATGTCCGTCCGTCTGTCTGTCTGTCTGTCCGTCTGTGGAAATCACTCTAGCGTCCGAACGGATTGACGTAGGTGGATGAATTTTTGGGAAAATCTATTATTTGTACGTAGGACTTTTGGTATTGAAAGTGGGCTATGTAGGTCTACGCTTTCGTATAGCCCCCATACAAAATGACGCGTGACGCGTCGTCGTTTTATGGAATTTTTAAGATATTTGTCCCATTTTACCACCGAATTGGTTGTAATTTGGTATTTTGTGTCTCCAGAGGCCAAAAAAACATTCCCACCAAAGTTGGTTTATATAGGTCCACGTTTTGGTATAGCCCCCATATAACGACCCATATAAAGTACGCGTCATTTTAATATATTTTGAATGTATTAGTCCCATTTGACAACAAAATCGGTTGCAACTTTGTATTTTGTGTTTCCAGAGGCTAAGAAACATTTCGACCATAAAATGTTTATATAGGCCCACGTTTTGATATAGCCCCCATAGGACGATAGGACGATTTTCGGTATTTTGAAGGTTTTGGCCCCATTATTACACCGAGATGGCTGAAATTTGTGGTGGAGGGTATAAAAAGTTCGGCCCTACCGAACTTAACGCTTTTCCCACTTGTTTTAACTGATTTTAAAGAAAGTTTCAGCCAAAAGACGAGTAAAGTTAATTGATATGAACTGAAAAAATATGTATCCTACTTTCAGATATCTATTTAATGTTAAATTCTATTATTTTCTTTCATGTTTTCTATTTTTCCTCACAAATTTGGTGTTTTCAGTATATTTTCAATTTGTTCTATTTTAAAAATTAACGAGAGAGGGAGACCTGCCACAATAACTTTTGGTATACAGACATTCCGGCAGGCATTTGATTTTTGTTTCTAAATTTGTACGCGAATTTGAAACGATGGACAAGAAATGCAACTGCAATGGAAGAGAAGATAAAATTTGCTATGATTTGAAAGTAAACTAGTCGTTAAACGGTTTACTTTTCATTCATATGTTGCAGTTTTTCTAAAAATGTTTGGGTTTTTAATAAATTTTTAAATTTTTGTATTTTTCCTGTCATTAATTTATTTCGATAAATTCTCTCATTTATTAGAGACGGGGCATATTTTATCGTCGTTCTGAGAGTAATTTAAATTGAACAATGTACCAAAATCGTTGTTCGTTCTCAAAATTTTGTATGGGAAATTAAGTAATTATATCGTAATTTGGGTTCTAACAACGAATAGAGATCGAATTAGCCTTAGTATGAACAAGACATAAAAAATGTTGTTCCCGTGGCAATTAAAAAATATGTACAACATGGATCCACGGCAACCCTATAAATTAGAATTATAAACTATAGTTTGCGTCAAAAATATTCGGTTGTTTAATTGTTTTTTAAATATTTTGTTAAATAACAGGTTATTATAGATCTTTTTCCGCAATATTATTATACAATTTAGTAAATTTTTTTATTATTTTCTTTATTTTCAATCTAATTAAATATAAAATAATAAGCAAATTTTATGATGTATATAATAACAGAGTAGTTAAGATCCTTTAATCTTAACTCATTTACAAATTTACATTGATCACTTAATCATAAATATATCTTTTCTATACTTCTTTATGGTTAACATAACTCCTACACAAATATACATTGTTTATTTATTTATACATTACTTTTTGTATGATTATCCTAAAAAGGGAGATCTAAAATGTGTTTTCTTTTTAACCTTCGGACTTCATTACTATCATCTAGTAGAGCTATGGCTAAAGGATTAGAATGATTACTTAATCTGTTGAGGTAGTTTGTACTTCTCCTCGTTATTTCATCCTTCACTTTTGGAACGCCAAGATCATTGTGTATGCAATTATTGTTTACAAACCAAGGTGCGTTTGATAACAATCTAAGTGTCTTCGATTGATATCTTTGCAAAATTTCTATATTTGAATTGCTCGCCGTTCCCCACAATTCGATACCATAAGACCATACAGGTTTCAAAACAGTTTTATAAAGACGGACTTTATTTTCCAACCTTAGTTGAGATTTTGGATTAAGTAACCAATACATCTTTTTATACCCTCAGCCTTTAGGCTATGAAGGGTATATACACTTTCATACGGGCAAAATGTGCCTCATCGAAATAATGGTTTTAGACCCCAAGTATGTTTGGACGAAATGTGTTTCAGACAATTTGGAGTCGATTGAGCAATGTCCGTCCGTCTGTCTGT
Organism: Musca autumnalis; assembly: GCF_047663935.1. Taxonomy (NCBI): domain Eukaryota; kingdom Metazoa; phylum Arthropoda; class Insecta; order Diptera; family Muscidae; genus Musca; species Musca autumnalis. The sequence continues at coordinate 324,943,852 of NW_027411644.1, forward strand.
CTGTCTGGCTGGCTGGAGCGCACGATAACTCTCGAAGGGATGAACCGATTCGGTTCAAATTTTGGCTTTCGTAATATTTTGTCCAAACTTAGTTTAAGTTCGAAGATGAGCTATATCGGTCCACTCCTTCCGGTACCTCCCCCACAAAAGTTCGAAAATGTTCGGAAAATTTGTACGCACGATAACTCTTGAAGTGTGCAACCGATTTGGTCCATACATTGCCCATCGTGGAGCGTGTACCAGACTTAGATAAGGTTTCAATATGGACTCAATCGGTCCACTCCGTCGGGTACCTCCCACACAAAATTTTGGAAAAGTTCAGTTTAGGAACATCTCTCGAATCGCTTTGATTTTTGCTTTAGCAACTTGTATTCACTGCCCTCCATACGACGGTATAAGTTTCATCAGGGGCAAGTCCATACTTCCTGAGAAAATAGCCTGAAAGTTGCAAAAAACCCCTATGACACCGTGTGAGGAGGTTGGAGGGCAAAATAACTCTCGAACAGGTCTGCCGATTCGGTCCAAAGTTTGGCCTTAGTAATATTTTGTCCAAACATAGTTTAAGTTCGAAGATAAGCCATATCGGTTCACTCCTTCAGGTACCTCCCCCACAAAAGTTCAAAAATGTTCGGAAAAATTGTGCGTACGATAACTCTTGAAGAGAGTGGCCGAATTGGTCCATACTTTACACATCCTAATATATCTACCAGATATAGATCAGGTTCAAATATGGACTATATTTGTCCACTCCATCCGATACCTCCCACTCAAAATTTCGGATACATGTTCACTTTAAGACCTGCTTTCGAATCACTTTGATTTTTGTTGAAGCAACTTGCATTGCTGCCTCAATTGCGATGGTAAAAGTTGTTTCAGGGGACAGTTCATACTTCTTGAGCAAACATCCCTGAAGTTCTAAAAAACCCCTATGGTACCATATGTAGTGGCTGGAGATCCATTCTTTTTAGTATCTCCTCCGCAAAACTTTTGATATTAAATCCTAATCAACATTTTTGTCAGTTCAAACGCCCAAAATTCTTAATACTCCCTAAATACATGCGTTTTTTGGAAAAAAAATTGTTTCAATATACACAGGCTGAGGGTATATCTCTGTCGGCAAAGCCGACTGATACTTTTTTACTTGTTTGTCTTAATGTCAACCTCTTTTCTTTTTGATTGAATGTGTTCTTTCCATGTTAATCGTCGATCAATGCGGAATCCAAGATACTTCGCACAGTTTGAAGTAGGAATTTCAGTTCCATTCAGAGTGAGCGATGGACAATTTTCTTTTCTCAGGGTTGACTTTTCCAGAGATTCTCTAATTACTCCAATGATCCTATGACATTGCTCTGGTGTGCCATGTTTTTGTCTGAAGCCAAACTGATGGTCTGGAATAATGTTCATGCATTCAAGTATTGGAATCATACGCTTTTGGAAAAGCCTTTCAAAAATCTTCGAAAATACTGGTAGCAAGCTTATGGGTCGATACGAGCTTAGTATGTTTTCGGGCTTATTTGGCTTATGTACCATTATAATTTTTGCGTATTTCCATTGAGATGGAAAATGACTCAACCTCAGAATAGAGTTAAATAAGGTTGTCAGAAAAACAAGCGCCTTTTTGGGTAATGATTTTAGTATTTTGGTATTTATGTTATCGTACCCAGGAGATTTCTTAGCTTTAACGGTTTAACAGGGCGAGACATTTGGCATGGACTGTCAAGAAAATCTTCAACTATTTGCCTATCATTAGTGTTACATAACGAGAATGGCGTAAAAGTTTCTTCCAGAAACTCTTTATATGCATCAGCAATTTCTTTATCGGATCTGCACCAAGATCCGTTCGCTTTCTTAATTGGGGTGTTCCTTATTTGAGGACGTTTTAAATACCTAGTACTTTGGTATAAATTGTGATCATTGTTTTCAAATGGGCTCAGTTCCGAAAGATATCTTCCTGTCGCTTCGTTTTTCAAATCATTTAATCGTTTTTTAAGGTATTGAACTGCTCTGTTTAAGTTAGTTTTATCTCGTGGAAGACGAGTTCTTTGCCACTCTTTTCTTAATTGCCTTTTTGATTTAATCAGGTTTCTTATTTCAAGCGATACCTGTATATTTGAACTAAAATGATTTTCTTCTTCCAGCGTGGAATAAAAAGCAGCATCATGAATCAATTGTACGAAGTTCTCAACAACATCATCAACTTCTTTACCAGATTTTAGAGATGTACCAAGATTGATACGTCTGTCAATCCAATCTTGAAAACATTTAATATTTGTTTTTGATGATATTAGTGGCTTACTTGTTGTTAACGAACATGCATTGACTTTGTAATTTAGCAGAACAGGGGTATGATCAGAGCTCAAATCGTCGCAAGATCTAATATCAAAGAAATGTCGAGGGATTGCTGAGAAAATAAAAAATCCAACAAATCTGGAATTTTTCTAGGATCAGTTGGCCAATATGTAGGTGTTCCGGTGGCAAGAGCTAGATAATTATTTTTAGTAATACACTCATACAATCGTCTGCCTTTAGGATTACATAGGCAGGATCACCACCAAACGTGTTTGGCGTTGAAATCACCGCCTACTAGAAATCTTCTGCCGATGTTTTTGAAAAAATCTTCATAAGAATCACAGTCTATATTGAATCTCGGTGGGAAGTAAACTGAGTATATGTTTGTAAAGGTGTTATTTGCACATTTAATTCTCAATGTTAGGAAGAACTTCATATTTGATACCTCTTCTTATGAGAACAGCTGCTCCGCCATGAGCTCTGTCGTTGGATGGTTGGATATGATTGAATAATATCCGTTTATTCGAAGGAATGATTTAGAGGTTAAATGTGTTTCACATACAAGAAAAACGTCAATACTGTATAATTTTAAAAAAAAATTTGTATTTCATTTAAATGATTAATTATGCCATTGGCATTCCATTCCGCAATTATGAGATCTAATTGCATATTTTGGACATCAACATACACATCATATTGATTAGAGTATGTACGTGGTGTACGTGGTGATGAAAATGTAATTTTGCAGAAGATAGATGGATTTTATGTGTCCAGAACTTATATTCTTTATGACAAGAGCTACAACTTTGCCTCAATGAACAAATGAAAATTCTTCGCGGTTTAGAAGATATGCGCCTGCCAAAATGCTCACTTTTGACTTAATTTTTCAAGGATATTTTTGATGTCCTTTTTATCCTGGAATGCAATAATTTATAATTATTATATAAAGCCTATACTCTCCTCTTTAATATGACACCAATACCAGCATCGTACGACGAGTACAAGTATTTAACATATATTTTTGAAAAATGTTGACCTTTGAAATTTGTTTGTTTGAAAGGTCAAAACGATGAGAACACGAAAAATTAAAAATGCCATTTTACTCCATTTTGCCTATATTTAGTCCGGTTCAAGTGTAATTTTGGCTGTCGGACAGTGTAATCAGTCGACTTTGACGACAGGCAGCTACCCTCCGCCTGTGAATTGAAACTTTGATCTGTGGACAGGTCGAATACCAGATACACAAGCAAAATCCTTTTCCTCAAAAATTATATATTTTAGAGGTTTTTAAGAATTTGGTTGCCAGTTTTGAAAGTATGAACTTGACGATAAAAATGTGGATTTGGATTGAAGACAATAGCGTTGTGGAGGATGTACTTGGAGGACCAACGATATGCAAATTTGGGACCTATAACACGGTGCATCAGCATTTTGGGGGGTGGAAAATTGCTTTTGGAGATGTAGGCTCCTAATGAGTATATGTACTAAGAACCCAAACGATGTAAAGTAGGTTGTCGTAGGTGATCAAACAACGAAGATATCACAATAGTCGCGAATAAAACCCAACTTTTCATTTTTGCGATTTTAATTAAAATGACGAATATCACACCTTTGGTTGAGGACTTTCCAAAAGCAAAGCCTGACTATGAAAGCAGAAAATTCCATCTTTAGAATGATGCTAAGTAGGTTGGCGTAGATGACCAAATAACGGAGATATCGCAATACCCAGCAAAATTTGAAGGAAATGGTTTCATGCGATGACGTGATTTCATGACATCTTTGGTATTGGTTCAATCGAAGTCGTGAAAGACCCGATCTTTTCATTAGCATTTAAACCAATCCAAAAGAAGTCGTGAATGATCCGATCTTTTCATCAGCATTTGAACCCATTCCATAGATCCAATATAGATGAATTTTGTGTTTTAATTTATACACATTTTCTAAATATATAGAAAAACATTGTTCCACAGCATTCCATACGGGACAAGGGAAACTTCTCTCATATCAATGAGTGCACCCCGATTCAATGATATGGGACCTACTGTTTATCGCCGAGTCCGAACGGCGTGTCTTAAGACACCACTTGTGGAGGAGTTTTTTAAGGCTGAAATACTCTGGAAATATCGCCAACATTACTGAGGGGTATTTTGCCCCCGTTGAAAAATGTTTGATGTTGTCTGGCCGGGGAATCGAACCCCCGACATTCTGCGTGTACGGCGGGCGTGCATACCATTGCACCACGGTGGCACCCAAATATATAAGAAAAATTATTCTTAATATATAAGATTAATTTTTTTTACAATAGGCTTGATAGTGTCGGAGACTCGAAATCACAACCAACGTTGTTAAAACTCTCGTCGTAATGATACTGTCATTGCAAAGGGTTGGTGAAAATGACATGCCAAAGCATTGGTGGAAATGACGTGCTTTGGATCCATAAATGAATAGCATCTTTAGGGGTCCACGCTCATATAAAATTCATCGATGAAGATGCTAAAAAGATGCCATGCCAGGTCTCTTGCTCCCATGATTGAATGGCATCGAACATTTTGCTGGGTGGTCGTTAGTACATCCCATTTTTTCATTTTTATTGAAATCACGCTACAGGTCGCAATTTTGATCGTATCGTCACCAAATTTTGGTGGTTAATGGAAGTCCCGGAGGGGAAGCAGACTACTGATTTTGGTGATGGCCGTATTACATTGTGCAACATTTTTAAGGTGATCTTGTGCAAACAACTCGAACCGAGAATTTTTTGAAAGTACAGACCCAAACGACAAGAAGCCCTAGTTGGGTTTTGTTGTGTCAGATCCAGCTCGGATTTTATGGCCCCATCTAAACATGGTTAAATATTGAGTTTTTATAGAAATTCGGGGCTATATCTCTGAAACGAATGCGAATCTTCTTCTGACATCTGAAGCAAATTTGCAGATAAGGACAAGAATAAAATATCTGGAAAAATAATTAACTCGAAAAACTACATTTATTGCTCCAAATTTCAAAATATTTGCAAAAATTCCAAATTTTTTTACATTTCGCACCGTATCTCCAAAACCGTTAATTTTTTCTGAATATTTTCATTTGGAAAAATATTCCCTGGAATGTAATACACAACTCTTCAGAACATGTCATTGTTATTAAATGCCTCTATGCCATTGTTTTCAGTACATTTTTCAACGACGATTTAACAAAAATGTCAATAATGTAGTGAAATCCGAAATGCGAGAATAAACTGTTGGTGTGAACTGTGTTTGAAATACGTGTTGTAAAAGATATGATGCAAAATACCGCTGATACAACATGAAATAAGCATTTCAGTTTCAGAATGTTCTAAAGAATTGTTGGGAACTTTATTTGGAAGATTTTTGCAAAAGGTTACTTTGTTCAACTCCCAATAGTTTAGCCGATACTGACCAGAATTTCAGCAATTATGTAAAATTTTCTATATTTTATAGATTTTGATGCCCTAGATGGAGTTCTTCTTATGTGTTTTTTTTTTTTCAAAAGATAAGTTCTACTAGTTTAGGGCTACAATATTGCTAAAGACAGCAAGGCCAAATTTCTATTCGTTTCTGAGATTAAGGTCTGATAAATGCAAAAAAGTGTAGATTTAGCCCGGTTTAGATGAGGCCATAAAATCCGAACTGGATCTGAGATGTACTAGGGTTTTTGTAGTCTAAATATGTACTTTCAAAAAATTTATACTAGAAGTTGTTTGCATTTTCAGTGTTGCATAGTGTTATTATACGAGGTGTGATAAAAAACGTCATATTAAAATTTCGATTTTCGCATATGTTGGTAATATCAGCCATTTTGGATTGTCAGTTTGTTTCTGACAGATAAAAAGATTAGTTGTGTTTTAGTGTGCTCTTTGATTTTTTACTATTCGAAAAAATGGATCAAAGAATAAGGTTTTGTTCACTGCAATGGCGTGGTGCATCATGAATTATTGCCACAAGGTCGTACGGCCATCTTGAAGAGGCCATTTGGTCGAAGAAATTCATCAGAAACGCACAAAATAAAGAACCGGACTTATTGACTTATGTAGCTCCCGCTTACTGTTTCCTCTTCCCAAAACTGAATTTAAAATAACGGGCTCGTATATGTATATTTCATTGACAGCATTGGTGATATTGGAGGTTTTTCCATTTTCATCATCTGAGTTTACTCCCACTGTTTATATTCAACATCTCTTCTTTATCTATTGCACTCTTACAATCTGTCGCTCTCCCCCTTTTTTCTTGAATTTATCCGAACTATTCATTATCATAATTACATGTGTTATCTATCTTTCAACCCCTTTCTGTCGTGTCGTTGGTATCTATCACTCATACTCGTCATTGTTTTGTATCTACTCTACTCTATATCCGTCTGCCTCTGAGTGTTTCTATGTCGGCATTACCTCACATGAAAGCTTTCAATGAGTAGTTCTCATTAAATTATTAGTTGGGTTGTTTGTTTATACCACCACCGCCGCCTGTCTACTATTATGTCATCAAGTTGTCATACTACCATTCAACACTTTGTTGCAATACACACACACAAATACGTATCATGTACCCAACAAAGAAAATCCCAAAAACAATTTGAACATTTTCATTCTATATTCATTAACAACAAAAAATGCCGCACATAACATAAAACGGTAACTTTTGTATTTGTTGTTAGGGGTTGAAGTTGTTGCAGTCGTTTGGTTGACAGGTGGATATGTATCAATTGACCAACTCTGCTCCCAATCCGCTAGCCATTCGACTTCATTAACCACAAACACAGTTTACAAATCTAGTGAGCAGAATTTGGTTTTGGTGTCAGTTGCAGTGCAATATTTTTATGTAGTAAATTGATATTACAAATACGTACCATGTGCCCAATTGAATTTGTTTGGTGGGCGTGTATTTGTTTATGTGTGTGGTGTGTATTTTCAATTATGAACTGATTTTTTGACACCTGTTAAATTATTGTGAATTTGTGGCTATTTATTTGTATGGTTGTGGGGACGCACGTGTGCATGTACAGGATAAATTGAAACCGTCTAACCATTACATATCCTTCGTGTATGACTTCTATTGTAGGTATAATGTATTGATTGTCGACACGGACAAAAATTAAATGAACCCAAAAGCCCTACAAAGACAATAATAAAAATTAAAACCTATTTTTCGGTTCATTACTGAAAAAAATGCCATAAATCTCAAGTTTTTTGAGTCCTGCAAAAGGTAATTTATTTTGAAAATTTTCTAAAGATAAATACAAAAGTTTAGAACCACAAAATTTTACTAATTTCTACATTCGGAGTTCAATGTACGAACAGATATTATATCAGTATGGACGTTTTGGTGTCCGAGATGTTAAATGGTTTGCCCAACAAACGATTTGCGGTTTGACAGTCATTCAGTCACTGATTTTTGCGTTCGTCGTTCAGCATTCAAAGCCAGCAACAACAAACAGTTTTGGACGTTTATTGACGTTGTCTCGTGCAGCACAATTTGTGTGTGCCATCTTTGGGCAATGTTAGAGGTGACAGCGACGATGACATCGACGCTTCGACAAGTCGCTGCTCGTTTAATAATAACCATTATCATTTACATACATTTTTTCACCTTGAAACGTTGAATGAATGGACGACAAGAGAGGTGTTCAGTTGGGCTGGGCAGCACTGCCACTACCACCATCACCGCCAATCGATAGATGTTCGATCATTGATCACCTTCTGGTTTTGGAATTTCGTGTTGATAGCCATAATATGCATGAAAAGAAAAATGAGGAAAGAAAAGAGAGAGAAAAAAGTTGATGAAATTTTTTGTTGTCTTGGCTTTGTTGTCGTTCTCAGTTTACCATAAAATTTGGTCAGTAGTGTCTGTTCAACAGAGGTGTTGTTTGTCTGATTGGCTTCTCTAGTCTATCTACCTATTCCTTATTTAACTCGTATGTGAAAAGAAACGAATATCATGTGTAGACAAAATTAAAAAAAATCAATTTCGTAAAATTTGAGTTTTTTTTCATATTTTTGGATAGTTGCGCATGCTTGCAAAAGTATGAATGAATCGCTTGAATTAGTACCCCAATTTCATTTGCTTTATATTAAAACAAATTATCAATTAATAAAATTTGTATTTGCGCATTAAAAAATAAATAAATTATTTATCAACGTATCGTATTAAAGTTTTGTTGTGATGAATGAGTTTTGGCGCATCAGCGAATTATATATGCACAGATAAGCGATTAAATAATGGGGGTTATTCTGAACGAAAATTCCCCGTGAGCTTTGGCTTTCCATCGCTTTAACGTAAGGGAAAAAATGAAAAAACTCACGGGGAATTTTCGTTCAAAATAACCCTAAATGAGATTTTAGTAATCTTCATAATAAGATTCTACACATCAATTGTAATACATCGAAATATTCGTCGCACAATGGTTCAGAAATCGTTTTCCTGGGCAAAACTCCAATTTTTTGTCGTCACCGATTGTTATTTTCATATGGAATTCAATAGTACTCATACTAAAACAAGGGAAACGAAAAAAGTAGGTCAACATATTGGAATGTGTGGGCGTGGGGTATTTCTAAAGACGGAAATTTTTCCCCATTTTGGAAAATATGAAACGTTTTAATAAATTACAGTAGCGTTTACATGTTGTGAGCTATTTTATTTTTCCTCAGGTACTAAATTTTATTGAAATTCCAACTTTAGTGGACTAGAACTTTTAGGAAACAACATTGAACAAGGTTTGGTATTCGCAGAGTGTCTTCTTTCAGCCCGTATATACTTATGTACCAGACCAGTTCCGTCCGTTTAATACTTTTTTAAACTTATTGAAATTGCATGGGTAAAAATGTGTGTTTTTTCATACCGTTTCCCATCCCAGCAAAAATTCGGATCCGTTAGTCATTATATAACCCACTAGCAAAATGCCCGCTACTTCGTAAGCGGAAAATAAACAATATTATATATACAAATAAACAATATTTAATATGGACAACACTGAAAATTTTGATGTACTAATACCTACTTGAATTGATATTTAATTTCTTTCAAGTACTGCTCGTAAAAGTTTTGTTCGAATTTAAAAAAAAAAAAAAAACATCTACACTTCAACAGCGGCCTACATTTTAAATTCCAACCCATGTTTTGTTAGAATGGTATGGGTATTTTGAAAATTTTGTGCACATTTTCCAACCGAATTTTGGAGTTTGTGACCATTACTCAGAAGATGTTACCCTATATAACAGTTAATTTTTGAGACATTTTATTTTAGGCATTTTTTCAGGATGTAAAAACCTTCTTGTAAAAGTTTTAGCCCTACTTGTTCACCCAATGTCAATGGTATGTCATGTAGAAACCTTTCATACATTTAAAGGCGGATCTAAATAAACATTCTGATCCAATCTCAACAGTTATCCTCATAACAAATTTCATTTATCGATTCACCCAATACCAGTGCTTCAATATTTAGTATTTTTTAATACTTCTTGTACACTTATTGTACGACCACCTCTAACAATGAACCTGACAAATCAATAATATATCAGATTTTCACTTCTACTCCTTAGCCCAATACCAAATTTATTGCAATTTTGTACTTTTCACGCACTAATGATATAATTCCATTTTCATTCCTACACCCAACGTCAAATTTAATAGCATTGAGTACATTTCGTATTTCTCAATAAATCATCCAGCCCTCAGCCTAATTTTGGAATTTGAATGTATTTCAAAAAATCCGTATCTAAACACCTACACAATCCCTCATACAACAATTCGAAATTCCACGTATATCCCATCATGCAACACCAAACTGGTACCAAATTTGGTACTTATAGTATGTATAAGTTGTAATTTTTGAAACCTTTTATCCAAAACTATATCCCAACAGCGATTTAGCATTTTTTCGTATACATTAGTACGAATTTCCAAAACTTCCTCTCTATCTCCACTCTAAACGTCAACTGCTATAATAATACGGAATTTTACAATTTCAGCTCTACCCCTGTACATATTAACAATTTGAACCAAATTCTGTGCCATTTAGTAATTTTCGTACACTTATTGTACGTATATCCACAACCACATCCATATCTCAACTTTACACACCAACAGCGGCTATAACACCAAATTTCCGACTTCCACCTCTATTCATAATACCATTAATACTTTTCATATGAAAGTACGAACTTCAATAACTATCTCCAACAGTAATTGCGAATTTCAGGATTCCACCTCTATCCGTCCACCCAAATCTAAATTGTAGCAAATTTAGTATCATTTAGTACTTTCCGTACCCATAAGTACGAGTTTCCAAAACTTCCTCAATCCCACACTCCAACAGTAACCTTAACTCGAAATTTCAGGATTCCAGCTCTATTCGTTCACCCAAATATAAATTTAGTACCATATAGTACTTTCCGCAGCCATAAGTACGAATATCCAAAACTACCTCAATGCTACACTCCATAAGTAATATTAATTATAAATGTCACGATTCCAGCTCTGTTCACCCAAATCCAAAATGTACCAAACTTAGTACTATTTAGTACTTTCCGTACCCATAAGTACGAATTTCCGAAACTACCTCAATCCTACACTCCATAAGTAATCTTAATTCCAAATTTCAGGATTCCAGCTCAATCCGTCCGCCTAAATTTAAATTGTACCATATTTAGTAGCATTTAGTACTTTCCGTACCCATAAGTACGAATTTCCAAGACTAACTCAATCCTACACTCCAAAAGCAATTAAATTTGCTCATAGATGATAAATATCAAGAAACAAAAAAAAAAATCGCCGGAGGGATTTTCAAATAAATCGCGATTTAATTTCACATTTTTAGGGGTTCTTTATGTTTTCACGATTTTGCTTGGAAACCGCGAGTCCAATGTAAATGGGCCTACAAAAAATGTTGTAGCTGTGAAAATTCTCCACAAAATTGACCTTTATGATATTTTCGTAGGATTTACCGTTTTTGATATATAGAAGTTCAAATTGACACAATGCACTGTCTCCTTATAAAACAATGGCATTACTGCAATTTCCCAAATTAAACTTATATATCTTGAAAATGGTACAACCGAGGAAAAGATAAGTCAAGGCCAGTCTTGTAGCTACAACATTTGTTTTAGACTGATTTGGATACGGCTTCGTGAAAACCTAAAAAACCCCTAAAATTGTGAATTTTGATCGCGATTTATTTAAAAATCCCTCCGACAATTTTTTCTGTTATTTTTTTTTCTTATTTCCTTTTTCTATGAACACTGCTGTTTTAGAATCCGGGAAATCTTCCAATGTGTAAGCGGTTTTTATCAAAAGTTAGTTAAGGCGCACTGAGCATGATATTGTTTTATAAGGAGGCGATACAGTCAGTGCATTGTCTCAAAAACGGTAAAACCTACGAAAATATCATAAAGATCAATCTTGTGGAGAATTTTCACAGCTACAACATTTTCTTCAGGCCCATTTCGTAAGGACTCGCGGTTTCCAAGCAAAATCGTGAAAACCTAAAGAACCCCTAAAAATGTGAACTTAAATCGCGATTTATTTGAAAATCCCTCCGGCGATTTTTTTTTTTTTTGTTTCTTGATATTTATCATCTATGAGCATTGTAGTTTCAGAATCTGCAAAAACTTCCCAGGTGTAAGCACCTTCCATTTAAAATTAGTTAAGGCGCACCGTGTATTATATAGGAATATATAAAAGACACAAAAACACTCATATTTTGCTGAACAATAGTAAATAATCGCAAAAGTTTAACTTTGACCTTGAATTCCTCTGGACTACTGGACCGAATTTGATTCAGCGGAAAGAAATATGAAAATATCTCTATCCGTTTAAAAGTTACAGAATTTTGACCAGGATACATTTTTTGATCATCAATTATTGTATACTAAAGTTTAATTGATGATAAAAAAATCTTCTGATATAGAAGAGCAATTACTAATGACGTAGGAATAAAACTTACCATAGTATTTGTGAACATTGAAAAATGGGATTACCAAGCAGGACTATAGGAAAAGTTTGGAGTTTCAATTAACTGACATCATTTCGCATATGCATTTATCTAATGAAGTGCAATATATATACTTGTTACCAAGTTTTGCCTTCGTCTGCCACAAAAACAACATCCTAATACGCCTGAAGATCGGCTTAACCACCCGTGAAACGTAGCATAATGGTTGGATGCATGGGACTTCGGTAGACTCCTAATTTTTCAATGTATCTCTTAGGTCATGAATGCTCATCTCGAAAAAGAGTTAATTAATTAAATAAAAAATTCACTATAAATGACCTTCGGCTTAATAAGGCAAAATAAAATAAAAACTTGGGTTGGGCGTCGGGTTAGTAACCCACACTCGTCTGGTTGGCTGGAGAGCACGATAACTCCCGAACGAATCAACTGAGTTGGTCCAAAAGTTAAAGATACCCTCAAAAGTGGTGCTAACGATAAATCTCGAAGGGAGAAACCATACTTTGAACATCGTAATATTTCTTCCCCTATTTCAACTATATCGGTCCACTCCTTCGAGTACCTTCACGGTCATCCTGTGTTGTGCTTGGTGCTGGGTCCAAACATTGCTTATCGTAATATTTCTACGGTTCTTAAAGACCTTATAAAGTTCGAAGATGATGCTTACTGTCCACACCTTCCCGTACCTAATTCATAAATGTTCAAAATTTTTTGTTAAAATGGTAAGCGTGATATATCTTGAACGGAACAACATATTTGAGTCAAACTTTGGATCTCGTAGTATTTTGTCCAAACCAGGCATCTTGGTATAATGGTCCTAAATCCTCTAAATCCCTCGATGACACTTCGGTAGCGGCAAAAAACATGGTTAGGCATCTCGACATTCATAAGGGCGCATACATTTTACCAGATCAAAAAAACAAGAAACTAAATGTATCATATAGTGGTAGACGAAGGAAGTAATTCATCGAGCGTGTATGATCATCCCTAGAAGTAACTTTCGAAAAAAATAAGAAGAAAACAATTCAAATGTTATGAACCCATTTCGTACTTGGTTTTCGAATTTCCGAACAGTAAAAACACTTTTTTTCAAAAAAAAAATATTTATGGATGAAAAAGGTAAAATTTTAAAAAAGTTTTAGTATATATATTATGTCTAATCTGTCAGCAAATAAAAATCTTCCCTTGAAAACTCCCCCTCCACCACGATTTTTGAAACCTATATTTTTGCATATTTTATACACTCAGCATTTATGCTAACGAGGGTATATACACTTTCATACGGGCAAAATGTGCCTCATCGAAATAATAATTTTAGACCCCAAGTATGTTTGGACGAAATGTGTTTCAGACAATTTGGAGTCGATTTAGCAATGTCCGTCCGTCTGTCTGTCTGTCTGGCTGGCTGGTGCGCACGATAACTCTCGAACGGATCTTCCGATTCGGACCAAATTTTGGCCTTCGTAATATTTTGTCCAAACATAGTTTAAATTCGATGATAAGCCATATCGGTCCACTCCCCCCGGTACCTCCCCCACAAAAGTTCGAAAATGTTCGGAAAAATTGTGCGCACGATAACTCTTGAAGGGAGTGACCGATGTAATCCATAAGTTGCACATCCTAATATATCTACCAGATATAGACCAGGTTCGAATATGGACTATATTTGTCTACTCCTTCAGGTACCTCTCACACAAATTTCGGATAAGTTCACTTTAAGACCTGCTCTCGAATGACTTTGATTTTCGTTGAAGCGATTTGCAGACGATACCTTCATTACGACGGTAAAAGTTTTTTCAGGGGCAAGTCCATATTTTTGGGAAAACAGCTCGAAAGGTGTAAAAACCCCTATATCACCATATGTGGCGGTCTGAGTGCACGATAACTCTCGAACTGTTCAACCGATTTGGTCCAACATTTCGTCTTCGTCATATTATATCCAAACTTAGTTTCATGGGGTAATACCGGCCCACAACTTCCGGTACTTCTCCCCACTATTTAAAACATGTCACTAAAATGCTAGGACGATATCACTTGAATGAGGCAACCAATTTGGTCCAAACTTGGATCTCCTAATATTTTGTCAAAATTTAGTTTAACTTCTAAAATGGCCCATATAGGTCCTCCCTAAGGGTACCTGCCCCACAAAAGTTCAACATTTGTGTCTTAGTGCACTTAATTCCTAATCCACATTTTTGTCGGCAAGTTCAAATGTCCAAAAAAGGCCACAAAATTCTGAAGAGACCTTAAATCCATTCAACTGTGTCAAAATTGAGTTACCAGATTTGAAATGCAATTTAAATAAAACACCATTAACACACTATAAAATGGACCAATAATGGTTTTGATTCCATATTCATGTATTGTCATCTAAATCTGAAAATGTGCAAAGTTTCAGTTCGATTTGTCAACTGCAACTCTTAACATGATTTGAACTAAACGGACCAAAGCAAGTTAAATAAAACACTGTAAAAATGTGTTCAAGACCCTCAAAATACACAAAATCGGGGAATACCCTCATATGGGAGCTACATTAAAGCATTGATATAACTTTTAGATTTTCGATTGATTGAGTGGAGTATTCCCCCATTGGCTCATCTTCATTTATTACGCTCTATTACAGAGAGTAAAGTTTTTCAAAACGAACTGACAGTGTTGCAAAATTTTACTGATCGCTAATGGAGCTTTGTTAAAAACAAAATTCCAAAAACAACCTCACAGGCAACTGTTGTGATGTTATTTTCAACTCACAGAATTCGACGAATTCTTAGTTGATACGTGCTGACATGTTGCAGAATATTTTGATTTTGGAGTTCGGTTTTTCACTAAAAAGGCATCATTTCAAAAACTGAGAAGCCAATTGATAATTCCCTTCGCCGGGATGAAATCATGATATTGGTAGCGATCAGTAAAATTTTGCAACACTGTCAGTTCGTTTTATGAGGGCTTTGACAACCCCTCTTCTAACCCCTGATAGACAACAAAACTGTGTTTCGTTATATTGATTAAGGTGTAGACATTCGAAAAATATTAACACCAAAATGCTCCCCTGAATTAATCTGCCTCTTTTGGGATCTCACAGTGAAAAACAATCAATTCCTGAACTTTTCCGAAATTTTGTGTGGGAAGTACCTAAAGGAGTGGGCCGAACTAGAACTAAGTCTGGCAGAAATTTCACGATGTGCAAAGTATGGGCCAATTCGTTTACTCCCAAAAGCCAAAATAATACCACCAAAAATATTGAAAAACTAAAAAAAATGATAAAAACATTGACATATTCATTGCGGAAAACTAATGTAATTATTATGAATGAAATATCTCAAATTATGAAGAGCAATAAAACCATTGTGAATTTGGTGACTGACAGCTGATGATGGCGATTTTGTGGCTGTAACCAAGTTGCGATGATGCACGTAAAGCGATATAAACGACTGCACTGATACATGCCCATGATAGCAGTGGACACTATCTAACGACTAACGACATACACTATCTTAGATATTCAGAGTGCGTAGTTGAGGTTCACTTTACAAGTCAATCAATAGCCGCCGCCATTAGCCGCACTATACTTCCCTCCATCCTAATTTCTGCTCTCACAGCGAGTTTGTGTGTGGCAATACCAACCATATCCACCTAATTTAGAGGTGCTTTGATGACATTGTCATCATCAATTCAATCAATGGTCTGTCTTTTCGTTGGGTCAGTTGATATGAATGCTGCTGCATTTAAACGAAACTTAAATCGAAACGAAAGAGCTCAAGCGTTGACATACTTTGGCATTAAGGAATTTAAACAATAACCCATTATTGGGACCCAGTTAACAGTGAAACGTTTGTTTTATCTTTTTTATTATTGTATTGAAGATCGCTCGCTGTTCATTTCAAATTCCAAATTTTCGTTCATAAAACAGATAACGTTTATCAATCAGACAGACGAAGCCGACAGACAGACAGAAAACTCGCATGTAAACAAAATTGTGCATACCAAATAAATTAAAACTAAAAATCATTTTTGCTATTACATAACACCTGCTGCTGCTGTTGTTTTGTCTTTTCCGATTCACACACAGTTTCGAGTATTCATTAAAATAAAAATATTGAAAACATTGTTTCCCTCCTCTCTGTTTGTATTTTGAGTTTTATATTGGACATTTAAATAAAACAAAACATTTTCTTTAACATCGTCGACTTCAATATTTTGGTGATGATGTTGAAATATTGACATTAGGTTAACTGCTCTTATCCCAAAATTGTATGGCAATTAAGGTGCGGCTGCTGCGCTTCATCTCAAATGATTTCTAATTGGATATACATATATGAATAAAGGCAAAGCTAATCAAATGAATTTGATGCAAATGTCGATAGTATTTGGGAGGCATGCGATTATGCGCAGCCGTATGTGTTTGTGTCTCCTAGGAATGAAAGCTAAACACGTTCTCATTCATGACTGAAAATTGGGTCAAGTTGAATTTGGACAACAGGTGTTCGCTCACGTTTTCTTTTCTGATTTTAATTAATGGGAGAATTCTCTGGAATATTGAAATGAGTTGTAAAATGTTTATATTCGTTGTCACATCGGATGTTTCAAATAATCCGTTAGGTTGTTTTAGAACGAGGTTCAATTCTAGTTATTCGGAGAAATCACTCACACGGGTTACGAACTACTGTAGGAAATTATACTATTGATTGCAAAGAAATGTTTGTTAATAATACTAAATAGCTGTTTAAATTAAGAAGAAGATTTACGAATAATTTTAAAATGCCAATTTAAAATTATGTGGCATAATCTTAATTTATCTTACAGTTAATTTAATTTTGATCACCAAAAATAAGGAAGGATATACTTTACCACTGCATATCTCATACCCCTGTGTAACAGCCAACCTGGGGGCTGGGAAATTCTCATTGGGGTAATAGTATTCCTTTAGTAGATTAAAACCAAAAAAAGGGTTTTGGGTTCTCAGGCCAAACTTTTTTAGAGCCTTTTCAATGGACCCCCAATCTTAAGTGCTATACCCCTAAGATTAAAGATAAAGCTGTGAAATTTGATAGAGACCTTTAGATTACAAATAGAGTCATTGGTACAAAACATGGGTCATGTCGGCCCAGTTTTCGATATAGGCCCCATATACTCCGTTTTCGAGCATTTTTGACGTTTTATCTATATTTTCTAACTAATTTCTCCAAATGTTGACATTTTGAGTTCATAGTAGAAACCATCTATGCAAAAAATCATCAACATAGGTCGTTTTGATATAGAACTCAAATATAATTACCCCCTGATTTAAGCTATTCCAATTGATTAGGCTCTAATTTGGCATCTTAGTTTCAAAGGGGAAAGAACACCTTCTGGCAGAAAATGTAGGTTGTTATTTCGGAGTAGCCTCCATACAAAGGTACCTCCAGATCTTACCTATTACGACAGTTGGCTGACAATTTGTATTTTAGTTTGTTTGGAAGTAGAAAACCTTTCTCCAGAAGATTTTCAATATAGGTATATATTTTAGTACAGCCCCCATATAACGGTACCACCCAAGACCACGTTCCCGACCCGATATTGTCCGCATTGTAAAAAATTTCAAATGGAATTGATGGTATAGGTCAGAAGAGCAAAACCCCAAAAGGGCGTTGAAATCTCAGGTCAATTTTTTTATTTTCCATGACCAAAATCCGAAATTTCTTGCACAGTGTAATTAGTTCGCATAGTTTCGTTTTTTGATATGCTCCTCAGAAGTAGATTATCAGGGAGCCATTGTGTACCAGCCTTGCACACAGAAGGTGATAAATTCGATATTTCAAAAAACAGAAATAAAACTTCCCTGTGGTGGATATTTCTTTAAAAAAAACCATTCACACTTCCTGAGGTTTTTGAGTGTGAAAAACTTATTTAATTTCGACATCCCCTCATCAGCCGAATAACCCATTACAAAGTATAGAAAACAAGCTATTACTGCATTACCAGTACTCTGAAAAATAATGGATTATTTCATAAATTTTACAAAGCAAGGCGACTTACTTTACGCATCAATATGTTATAAGTACTCGTAATGAGGCACAGAGCGTGTGTGTCCGACTACAAAACCGAGAGTTGTGAGTTTAACGCTTACCGTCAGCACGCGATTTAGCAAAATATTTGTTGTGTTCCTTTACTTGCCTGGGGTTACCATTTTTACCATTTTTACCATTTTTATCCTGCAACCCCAAAAAGTGTTACCAGATCTACAATGCTACAATGCACTATAGGTAATTTGCCCTGTTTTTGAGACAAAAATTAATAACAGCGGAATTAAAGGATTTTTTAACTTTTTAAATTATTTATATGTAAACGTGAGATAAAACAAAGATTTTTACAGATAAATTCGGATATAACGAACAACGGTTATAAGCAACTACGTATATAACGAACAAAGCTAATTTTTCCAATGCAATTTTCATTAGTTTTCTTATACACAACAAACTGTTGAAAACGATCATGGTAGTAAGAAACAAAAATTTTGTTACTACAGTTTGGTATATTTTTTGAATATACGTTAATAAAGACGAGTTTAGTACTGCCCTAAGCCGTATCAATGAATAATATGTAATAGAGAGATAAAATAATGCTTACTACTGCCGCACTGTTTATAGAAAACCACGGATATACCGAACAATTTGTCGCCACTACTTATTTTACTTGCAATGAAATTGTAAACAACAATATTTTTTACGTTTATTGTTTCTTTCCTCAAATCAAACTTCCACAATTTTAAGACTTTTTATTGAGAAGTAACCTAATAAAATCTCATAAATATCAAAAAACGGGCAAAATCGGGTTTTGAAACCTAGTAATTCCAATGCAGAAGACTTTCAGTAATGTGTTCTAGGTGGCCAAATCACGGCCAAACACGGCCAATTTAGTATAAGTCTATATGAAGTGAATTTAAGAAAAATAAAATATTTATTTCTGACCTTTTGTGTTTTTTGGTCGCTACCCAAAATATTTAAGATATATTATATATTAAATAAATTCCTCTCGCAATTGCCAATCTATTCCATTTAGCATATATTTATATTTGGTTTATTTTTCCGCGGTTTTAAATACATTGAAATATGCCTTACAATATATATTTTTTTAGTTCTTCTTCGAAATTCTCACTTTGACTGCAATTTAAAACGCGATAATGACGCTATTTTGAAAAATATCATTCATATTAATAAATTTTGACATGTTCTTTTTTAAATGCCAACTAAAAAAATGTTATTATTAAAAGTTGCAAAATCGACTTTTTGCCTCAAAAACTGGGCAAATTACCTATAGTGCAATGGTAAGACTGCTATTTGGTAATGTTTTTTTTTTTTTTTTTTTTTTATACCCTCAGCCTTTAGGCTAAGGAGGGTATATACACTTTGATACGATGAAAATGTGCCTCATCGAAATAATGGTTTTAGACCCCAAGTATGTTTGGACGAAATGTGTTTCAGACAATTTGGAGTCGATCTAGCCATGTCCGTCCGTCTGTCTGTCCGTCTGTCTGTCTGTCCAGCTGGCTGGAGCGCACGATAACTCTCGAACGGATGAACCGATTCGGTTCAAATTTTGGCTTTCGTAATATTTTGCCCAAACTTAGTTTAAGTTCGAAGATGAGCTACATCGGTCCACTCCTTCCGATACCTCCCCCACAAAAGTTCGAAAATGTTCGGAAAGTTTGTGCGCACGATAACTCTTGAAGGGAGTGACCGATTTTGTTAATACTTTGTATAGCGTAAACTTTCTACTAGAGTAATATGAGGTTCCAATATGGTCTCAATAGGTCCACTCCTTCGGGTACCTCCCACACAAAATTTCAGAAAAGTTCAGTTTAGGGCCATCTCTCGAATCGCTTTTTGTTTTAGCAACTTGTATTCACTGCCCTACATACGACGGTACAAGTTTCATCAGGGGCAAGTCCATACTTCCTGAGAAAATAGCATGAAAGTTGCAGAAAAACCCCTATGACACCGTGTGAGGTGGTTGGAGCACAAGATAACTCTCGAACGGATCTGCCGATTCGGTCCAAAATATGGCCTTAGTAATATTTTGTCCAAACATAGTTTAAGTTTGAAGATAAGCCATATCGGTCCACTCCTTCGGGTACCTTCCCCACAAAAGTTCAAAAATGTTCGGAAAAATTGTTCGTACGGTAACTCTTGAAGGGAGTGGCCGAATTGGTCTATACTTTACACATCCTAATATATCTACCAGATATAGATCAGGTTCAAATATGGACTATATTTGTCCACTTCATCCGGTACCTCCCACACAAAATTTTCGGATAAGTTCACTGTAAGACCTGATATCGAATCACTTTGATTTTTGTTGAAGCAACTTGTATTCGCTGCCTCAATTACGATATTAAAAGTTTTTTTAGGGGCAAGTCCATACTTCTTGAGCAAACAGCCCGAAGAGTGTAAAAACCCCCTATGACACCATATGTTGTGGCTGGAGATCCACTTCCATAACGGTCAATGTCGATCCATTCCTTTTAGTATCTCCTCCGCAAAACTTTTGATCTTTAATCCTAATCAAAATTTTTGTCGGTTCAAACGCCCAATTTTTTTAAAACCACCTAAATACATACGTATTTCAATATACACATGCTGAGGGTATACCTCTGTCGGCAAAGCCGACTGATACTTTTCTACTTGTTTTTGCTGGGGTTTAGTCATATAAACCGTTTCTGCAAACCATAATGAATAAGTTCAAAATTCGATTATAAGAAATTACTCATCCATCAAACTGACCGAGGAGAGATCGTCGAATCACACCAAAAGCAGAAAGTCACTCTACTTCTCTTCCTTGTGGAAGGTCTCCCAACGTTTCACGTTCAAAGTCTGGTTTAGGTAAACAAAGATTTTGAGCATACATTTCGTTTCGAAATTGCTACCATATCTTGTGACGTACAGTGACGCTTTTATCAAGTAAAGGATCTCAACCTTCCTTTACGCCTTCAATTTGCTAACTCCCCAGAGAGTTGTAATATTCCTAGTTATCTCCCCGGACCAAAGTTTAATATTTCAATGGTTTTCTACGTAGCCTTCCAGACCCTCTACATGTTTCGATCACCGCATAACACAGTTCGTCCCTTTATTGCCTTTTGGCTACTACTCCTTTACTCTTATGAAATGTGTGAGATTTGCTTTCAGAATCTTCAGTATTTTCATACGATCCAGTGGTCGGGATCATCAATACATTCTCGGGACAGACTGCAGTGTATGGGTCTTGATGGGATATACATATTCGTTGCATTCGAAGGTGGGAAGCTCTTTTTCTTCTTTAGCGGTTTGGTAGTGTTCTGCTCTTCGAAAGATCTTATCCTCTACGTCAATCAGTATATGTACAGAGAGAGAGAGAGAGAGAGTTTTTGATCTTCTTGACAACATTCCACAGGTTTTTGTTCAACCGCGCCTGGGGTTTCCTAATATTACGCCTTTCAGCTTCCGACTTCTGCTCCTTTTTTCTTGAGAGCTTTTTGATATTGTGTATTTTATTCATCACAAACGCTTTTTTGCGCTGCCTTTGAAGTTATGATTTAGGCCAAGCCCGGCTGGGATTTGAACCCACGTCCTTGAAAATATATGAAAAATTTTTGTCACGGCGTGTTAGCGTTCAAAGTAGATTTGGGCAATCTAGTTGCCGGAGCGGATCGATCTTTCTAGTTCCTTTTCTCAAAGGGAACTAGTTCCTTAAAATAGTTCCATAGCTCCAAATAGTTCCGAGATCGATATAATTCAACGAATCCTTCTCTTTCATCGTTCTTTTCGTTCCAAATAGTTCCGAGACCGGAATAGTTCAACAAATCTTTCTCTTTCGTCGCTCTTTTTGTTTCCTTCGTTCCAAATAGTTCCGAGACCGAAATGTTTTCATTATGTTATTGAATTGTTTTATTATGTTATTGAATTAACATAAAAATAAATAAAATCGACGTAGGAGTTAAATTGAGGGAACGACAAAAACGAAAGGAACTATATGAATTAAAGGAAGTATATAAACACAAGAACTGGATATAGTTCCAATAGTTCCCTGTCCGGAATAGTTCCTTCGAACTAGTTCGTTCCGGAACTTCACAACTCTAGTTCAAAGCCAAACTCATAACTTCAAAGGCCCTAACAGGCAAAATTAAAAAAGTCATTTTTGTCATCTATGAAAGAACTTCTATGAAAAACTTTGTGGTATTTTAAGAGTACTCCTATTGACCTTCAATAAGAAGACCGAATGTTGTCATCGTTTTTTCTTTTTTTTTTGTAATCTGTAGAATTCAGTTGAAATGGGTGATTATCCTAGTGCGGGATTTTGCTAAGTATTACCGTTTTTGAGAAAAATTAAAAAAAAAACTGAATAATGCCTCCAAAAATGACCTTTGACTCCGAATAACTTGTTTTGCACACATGTGATCGATGGGGACTTTAGGACGTTGCTTCTAATGGCCAACCCTAGCTCTCCACCAAAATTCTGCTTTGTGGAATTTCTGCTATTTCCCCAACAAATTTCATATATAGGGTGTTTGGATCAAACATTTAAAGGGTGGCTGATAACTTTAGTATTACCTTAAAATAAATATTTACCCGTAAAATGCTTATGCACAGTGTCACAAAGTCGGCTCCGTCCCGTCAGCATTTATGCTAACGAGGGTATATACACTTTCATAATGGTTTTAGACCCCAAGTATGTTTGGACGAAATGTATTTCAGACAATTTGGAGTCGATTTACCAATGTCCATCCATCTGTCTGTCTGGTTGGAGCGCACGATAACTCTCGAACGGATCAACCAATTCGGTCAAAAATTTGACTTTCGTAATATTTTGAACAAACTTAGTTTACGTTCGAAGATGGGTTATATCGGTCCACTCCTTTCAGTACCTCCCCCACAAAAGTTCGAAAATATTCGGAAATTTTGTGGGCACGGTAAGTGGTTCGAGCGCAATACATCTCTCGAACGGATCAACAGATTTGGTCAAAAATTTGGCCTTCGCAATATTTTGTCCAAACATAGTCCAATTTCCATTATAAGGCATATCGGTCCACTCCTTCAGGTACCTCCCCCACAAAAGTTCAAAAATGTTGGAAAAAATTGTGCGCAGGATAACTCTTGAAGGGAGTGACCGATTTGGTCCATACTTTACACATACTAATATATCTACGAGATACAGATCAGGTTCGAATATGGACTATATTTGTCCTTTGATTTTTGTTGAAGCAACATGCATTCGCTGCCTCAATTACGACGGTAAAAGTTGTTTCAAGGGCAAGTCCATACTTCTTGAGAAAACCGCCTGAAAGGTGTAAAAAACCCCTACGGCACCATATGTAGTGGCTGGAGAGCTCGATAACTCTCGAAGTGATCAACCGATTTGGTCCATTATTTGGCCTTCGTCATATTTTGTCCAAACTTAGTTTCAGTTCGAAGATGGCCAATACCGGTCCACAACTTCCGGTGCTTTCAACCAATATTTACAAAAATGTCGCTAAAATGTTATGCGCGATATCTCCTGAACGGGGCAACTAATTTGGTCCAAACTTTGGGTCTCCTAGTATTTTGTCCAAATTTAGTTTATCTTCCAGTTTGACCCATATTCGTTCTCTCTTTAGGGTAATTTTCAATATTAGTGTCTAAGTGTAGTTTGGGCTCTGTTCGAAGATCCTTTGGAAATGTTACCGATGCTGTTCTTTGCGGTCCTGTTTACAGCCATATTATATTTTCCTTGGACAAGTCCATGCTTCCAAAGTTATACGATGGCCCACTGAAACGACTAGTGAGCGCGATATCTAACCAAAACAAAAAAATGACTTCCAAAATAAGATCCACTGCCATAATAAAATATGTCGGTCCATTCCTTCAAGTACCTCCTCCCAATCACTTTTGAAGTTTATTCCTAATTCAAATTCAAAATTCTGAAAAAAAAAACCCTAAATACATTCTATCTGTCCGTAGATGAAAGTTTCAATTCACATAGACTGAGGGTATATCTCTGTCAGCAAAGCCGACTGATACTTTTTTACTTGTTTCCAATCGTTTTAGTTTTATTTCTTTGTTTTTTAATCCATTTAATACATTTTGACGCAATAGTCTACCAAGAACAATCACAATTTCAGTGGCTTGAAATTAATTTGTTAACGAACTGTGCTTAATTAACTGGCGATATTTTAGTATAAGATTTGATAAATGATATTGACTACATGTTTGGCAACTTGCATGAAATTTGAAATTAATAAGAGATGGTTGGCTTTTTATTTAGGATGACGACTTCTATTCTGCTTTTTAAAGAAGTCAGGTTTTATAAAAATTTGCATTGTTTACCAGGTAAGGCAGGTAAGACCAAAGTTTCGGATCTCACCGCAGATCATCATCAGTTCCCTTGTTTTTTCTTTCTTCAATAAAAACAATATATTTTTAAAATTCTGAGATTATGTCTGACTATTTGTAAAAACATTAATTAATAAATTAAAGCAACAATGTAGAAAAATCTCGAAGAAACACTTAATTTTATCCAGCAATTTATTATACAAAAAAAACTTAGAAATACATAACTAAATTAAAATCGAAATAAATATTAGCTTGGCAAGGTTCCTCGCCATTTAATGCGCCGGTAATGACATGAAATTAAAGAGTTTTTACTTAATTAGACGTCATACAACATTAAATTCGAGTTATTGTCATCGCATTATTAGTTTAAGTGTGGGTTATGGCGCGACGCATGCGCATAAACCGACACACAATAGTACAATTGTTAATTGTTACACGTACCCGGCGGCCATTGGCAGGAACGTTAATTTGTACATACATATGTAGTTATTTTGTATTTATGTCCGTACTTAATAAGATGTGTGTATGACAAGTGTTGTTAAACTGTTTAAAAATTCATTTGTTGCTTTGTTTAATCCCTTGTTAAGAAAAAGAATTTTCACACAAAGATTTAAATTAAATGATGAGAAATTGATAGTATCACTCATAATTATACATTTTTTAAGAGTACTGTGGTTTGAAAATAGCTATCCGACATATTTTAAATTCATTAATTGTCTTATATTTTCTGATATTTGTATGTTAAAACATATGATGATTTTACTACTATTCCAGAAAAAATCACGAAAAGTATGTACATTGAAGGAGTTGAGTTCGAAGGACGAACTGTTCTACAAAAATATTTGCCATTTGATTTGTGTGAAGACATGTATACTCAAGACGAAGCTACAATAACGCCAAACAGTTTTAGAACTGGTTTCTCAAGCATTATAAAGGTCGAAAATTTCCTCTTGGGTTCTTAATATTTGCACCTCCCAAACCTTAAGTTCCATTTTGTACCACAGTGTAATTGCAAATCGGAAGTTTAATTTAAAAGGCGAATGTCGATGATGTCCTCAAAACCTGACATTTTAAATAATTTTTAAACTTTTGTTGTATTACAATTTGAACCAAAACAATGTAAAACCCCCTTTAAAACACCATTTAGCAAATCAATTGCGAAAATTAAATGTCAAAAACACTGTGCATTTTTGTCATGTCCGAATACTAGCTGAAAGGAATAACAAACAAAACGCGTTTACAATTACAGGCTTGCCAACAACATTAACAAATGAAGTCAAGGGCATCTTAAGGCTAT
The DNA here is from genome assembly GCF_047663935.1 of Musca autumnalis. Lineage (NCBI taxonomy): Eukaryota > Metazoa > Arthropoda > Insecta > Diptera > Muscidae > Musca > Musca autumnalis. The sequence goes on from NW_027411644.1 coordinate 324,969,715, forward strand.
GAAGCGCGCTTAAACAACAACGCCATTTATCACGACACAAGAAGTACGCACATATCATATGTAGATGGTCGCACCGGTCGACATACATACATACTCGTACAGGTACATAGATTTCTGCGCAAAATGCTAAACAAATGACAAAATATACAGAACGACACTTTACTTTAAGCTCACGTACTAACTTGGCTTAGAAAGAAAGAGACAAAATAAAAACACAATTACAATGGGATTTTTTTATTGTCACTAACAAAAACCATTGTGCGCAAGACAACCGTGATTATTGTTGTGGTCGAGGGTATAGACCAGAGCCAAAACAATAAACACCCACCATATGCTGAGTTTTTGGGTTAGTTGGATACCCAGCAAAGCAAAATGTCAGATTTCGTACAGAATTTAATTTGGAAGTCAGAAGAAAATTTCCTTTTCCAATGCAAAATCGGACAGGAGGAGTCTAACCAAAATCCATATAGGGTATTACCTGACCACATGGAAAGTTTTCCACAGAGATGAATTTTGATGGAGATGTACACGCTGAAAAATATATGTTAGAAATATGTTTGGACCCAAAAAAATGTTTGTTTGGGACTGATTGCAAACAAATATATGTTTCGATTCAAATACAGTCGAAATCGCTTATAACGTCGTCGTTTATAACGTCATATCTGTTATAACGACCATATCCAAAAGCCCCAAATCTCTGGGGCATTTTATAGCCCTATCGCTTATAACGACATATCGGCTATAGCGACGAATTCCGTCCGTCCCTTGACCGACGTTATAAGCGATTTCGACTGTATGTGTTTGCAACATTTTGTAGCATATCTCAATTTATATGTTTGGGTACCAATATATTTTTTTATGTTAGAACATATTTTTTATGAGTGGAGAGGATTTTTTCAAAGGGTGTAACAACAGGGCTCTCGCAGCTGCGGAATGCTGGTTTTTAATAAAGAGCCGTGTACATGGTGTAATAGGAGATGCAGAAGTTTTGTGATGTGTATGCGTAAAACACGCATGTTTCGTGTTTTGTTGTTGTTAACCAAAGTAGCAAGCGAATAGCGAAAATGCTATTAATTATGTTGGCCTTTATTCTTCAGAGTTCTAAAGAAAGTGAGTGAATAAATCAGTGTTATGTCTTTTCTTAAAGCAATTGTGCTTTTTAGCAAATTAAATGTCCAATACATTTTATAATTGAATCAAAAAGGTGAATGGAAATATTTTATTGGACAAGGAAGAAATCGCATTTAATATTGGTAATTACATCAATACATTTTTCGTATACATACATATGTATATTTGAAATATGAATGTACCTATTTATTACATTATATAGTCATTTGATTCCAGATGCCGATTTCCCGCTGATGATTTCAACTTAGAGGCAAATGTGTTTTATTTCACAACTAAGAAGATGTTTCTTTATATTTTTTTTTCTTTTTAAAAAAAAAGTGCGACTTTTTATACAAAAAAATGGAAAAATTGGGTTTATTACTGAATTTTGCAATATCTCGGTTTGCTCACTTACGCCAACATACTTTTCATCAATATAAACGAGATCTTTTCTTCTTCCATTGACGGGTATTCCTTTTGGAATACTCCAACCAGAAGTGGAGATATTCGCATAAGAAAAAAACGTTGACTTTCCTCCACATAAGCTTTTCGCTTATTCCGACTCCTGAATATTATCCGACCATCATCAAAATCAATAGGCTTCTTTCTCCTTGGGACCCGCATCCACTCCCAAAAAATTCGTGACGATCCGATCAAAATTGCGACCTGTAGCGTGATTCCAAACAAATCAGAAAATGGGATGCATTACCGACTATTGCGATATCTCTGTTGTTTGAGCAGCTACGACAACCTACTTTACATCGTTGTAGAGGTGATATTTTCTACTTTCCTTGTCAGGTTTTGCTCTTGATATACCTCTTAAGGAAACAGAGATATTGGCTTTGAAATAAAACGTAGACCTTTTCTCCAAATAAGTTTTTGCCCATTCCGACCCCTGAATAGTATCCTTCCATCATTAAAATCAGTAGGCTTCTTCCTCTGTGGGACCCCCATTAACCCCCAAAATTTCGTGACGATCCGATCAAAATTGCGACCTGTAGCGTGATTACAAAAAAATCGGAAAATGGGATGCATTATCGACTATTGCCATATCTCTGCTATTTGACCACCTACGACAACCTACTTTACATCGTTGTAAAGGTGATATTTTCTACTTTCCTTGCCTGGTTTTGCTTTAGATATACCTCTTTAAGAAACAGAGATATTGGCTTTGAAATAAAACGTTGACCTTTCTCCAAATAAGTGTTTACCCATTCCGACCCCTGAATATTATCCGACCATCATCAAAATCAATAGGCTTCTTTCTCCATGGGACCCCCATTAACCCGCAAATTTTCGTGACGATCCGATCAAAATTGCGACCTATAGCGTGATTTCCAAAAAAATAGAAAAATGGGATGTGTTACCGACTCTTGTGATATCTCCGTCATTTGGTTACCTACGTCGACCTAGTTTTCATCATTGTAAAGACGGGATCTTCTACTTTCATAGTCAGGCTTTGCTTTTGGAAAGTTTTCAACCAAAGCTGTGATATTCGTCAAGGTTTTAGCCACATTAAACAACCAATGTAGCTGATATTTGTTATTTAGTCTTCGCCAGGTCTTGCGAAATATTTTACAGAGAATTGTTGGTATTGGTTCACGTTTTGGTATAACCCCCGTGGAACGGTACCGCCCAATTTTCGGGTTTTTAAGGTTTTAGCCACATTATTCACCCAAAATTACAGAAATTTGGTGTTCAGTCTTCATATATTTTTGTGAGTTTTTTGAATACATTAAAATTTTGTCTTCAAATAAGAGAATTTTCCTTAAAATTTTTTTGACCGATTAAAGGTCAACAAACGGCACATTTTTTGTTAAAAATCGAAATTTTGACTTTGTATTCTTTTCCTTGACGGTGTATTCTTTTTCGGCGACAAGTTCATACTTTTTGAGATAATGGCCCTGGAGCTCCAAAAAATCTGCCGGCACTAACTAAACTTGGTTGTGCCTAACATAACACTCGCGTACATACTTGGATTACGTCCAAATATGGAAAGTACATCGTACCACTTCTTAGGGTATCTCCCAACAAAATTTGGAACATGTAAAGTTTAAGGTTTTTTTATACCCTCAGCATTTATGCTAACGAGGGTATATACACTTTCATACGGGCAAAATGTACCTCATCGAAATAATGGTTTTAGACCCCAAGTATGTTTGGACGAAATGTGTTTCAGACAATTTGGAGTCGATTTAGCAATGTCCTTCCGTCTGTCTGTCTGGCTGGTGGGCACGGTCCATTCCTCCGGGTACCTCCCACACAAAATTTCGGAAAGTTCAGTTTAGGAACTACTCTCTTATCGCTTTGATTTCTGCAGTAGCAACTTGTATTCACTGCCCCCCATACGATGGTACAAGTTTCATCAGGAGCAAGTCGGTACTTCCTGAGAAAATAGCCTGAAAGGTACAAAAAACCCCTATGACACCGTGTGTAATGGTTGGAGCGCAAGATAAATCTCGAACGGATCTGCCTATTCGCTCCACAATTTGGTCTTTGTAATATTTTGTGCAAACTTAGTTTAAGTTCGAAGATAAGCCATATCGGTCCACTGCTTCAGGTACCTCCCCCACAAAAGTTTTAAAATGTTCGGTAAAATTGTGCACACGATAACTATTGATGGGAGTGACCTAAAATATCTACCAGATATAGATCAAGTTTGAATAATGACTATATTTGTCCACTCCTTCGGGTATCTCCCACACAAAATTTTGGATAAATTCACCTTAAGACGTGCTCTCGAATCACTTTGATTTTTGTTGAAGCAGCTTGCATTCGCTGCCTCAAATATGGCAGTAAAAGTTTTTTCAGGGGCAAGCCCATACTTCTTGAGAAAACAGCCCTATGGCTGTTCTTGAGAAAAAATCCCTATGGCACCATATGTAGTGGCTGGAGGGCTCGAACCGAATATAATACTGACTATAGCTATATTATAGTTTTTGCAGGCTAGTGTGATAAAAAAGCCCTATCTATCAATATCCCCGCAAATTTTTGAGCTTTAATCCTATCCATACTTTTTTCGGTGCATACGGCCAAAATTTTGAATTTTTTTGGGAAAAAAGTATTTCAATCCACACAGGCTGAGGGTATATCTCTGTCGGCAAAGCCAATTGATACTTTTTTACTTGTTTCTATGCCCTTCAATAAAAAACACCATCATTTAAAAATGTGTTTACATGTTAGAAAAAGTCAGTAAGCGCTTGCTGAGAGCAAGTGAACATACATTTCAATGTGTTGCACATTGACATTTACGCTCCCTTGCTCTCAGAAAGCGCCCACTGGTGCATGTGTTTGTTTTTTTTTGTGGCTTTTGGGTTTATATTTGCTTGCACCCAAACATATATTTGTTTGCAGGACCCAAAGATATGTTATGTTTGGGACTGCTTGCAAACAAATATATGTTTGCTGCAAAATATGTTTGGGACATACATATGTTAGAGAGGCCTTTTTTCTGTATGTAGTGTTTGTCATTTCAACTAAGGTTCCCATCCATGTCAGTGAGCAAACAATTTATTAAGTTTTTTATACTCTCAGCCTTTAGGCAAATTATACTCTCTGCTTTTAGGCTAACTATATCCTCAGCCGTTATGCTAAAAAAATGTTGAGTTAAATTGATTTGATCCAAATTCTGTACATCGCAATATTTCTGAAATAATAATTAATAAATTAGGACGAAGTATGGACTATATCGTAATGTAATGAGCACGATAACTTACGAAATGAATATCAGAATTGACTGAAACTTTACACATCGTAAAATTTCTTCCAATTACACGCCAACCTCCCAGAGGGTCTATATCGGACAACGTCTTCGGATACCTCCCTCACAAAACTTCAACATTATTAAGTGCTTTTTAAGGACTTTCGAAATTCGTTAAAATTTTTACCGAAACTACTCCTGGTGACCCTGTTTTCAGCAATATTATGTTTCCTGAAATAATGGTCTTAGGTTCTTCCCCTACAAAAGTTCAAAATTTTTCGGTGAACTTTCGCTAAAACAAACTTTGCGAGTCGTAATATTTCTACAAGTCATAGATCAGGTTCGAAATTTTGCAAAATTGCAGTTTAAGAGCTGCTCTCAAATAGGATTAACTTTTTTGCAACAACTTTTATTCGCTGCCCCCATTACGACGTAACAAGTTTCTTCAGGGGCAATTCCATACTTCCTGAGAAAATTGCCCGAAAGCTGTAAAACAACCACCTACGGCCAGCATATGTAGCTGATTGTGCTCACGAGAATTTTCGAACGGGATTCTGTGTTGGTATCGTAATATTTCTGCGAATCTTAGATAAAGTTCGAAGATGGTGCTTATCTGTCCAGTCCTTCCGGTACCTTTCCCACAAAAGTTCGAAAAATCTTCGCCAAAATGGGAACCAACCGATTTGGTCCACACTTTGGATAGTAATACTTCGTAAAGTTTTTCCAAAGTTAGATCAAGTTCGAAGATGGGACTCCCCCACAAAAGTTCCAAATTAAAAAGGGGTATCATATAAACGCTATTCTTAAACTAAGGACTATTATTGTTCATACTTAAAGCATGTTAACAATCATGAAATTCGGTGGATTTCCACATATACGTTAAATAAATCTTCATCTGATTTTTTATGGATTTTATATGACGAAACCTAATACCACTTTCTTTACATTAAATAGGCAGGAAAGGTCTAAGATGCATCTCAACCAAAATTCCCACATTACTGATATGGGAAAGAGATGTTCCCAAACTACAACTTCAAATATTTTCATTACCCGGATATTGCCTAAATGTTGAGTATCATAAAGTTGAATGAAGTTTTGTTTTTTTTTTTCAATTGTTATTTACTAACAGCTCAATTTCTTTGTGGTCTTTTACCTTAGTTATCTTCATTTTATATGTGCGTTGAAAAAAAGGCAAAATCATATGAATTGTCCAAGTCAAAGTCAAAGCATACTCGTATTTCTTGCATTTCGATTTCGTTTTTACTCTTGACCAAATTGCTATTTGTCAATCAATGTAATTCGGACGCCTTATGCGTTGTTGGCATGGTTTTCAATATCAAAAGGCAAATAGCAAACGTTTATTTATGGTGGCTTGAACAACAAAGAAGCATGTTAAACATAGTTTTGTTGTACAAATACTCAACTCAAAGCAGCAGCGAAAGAAACAACCAACAACATTATTTGTTTTTTTTTTTATTTATTGAATCAAGTTGTGTGTTTTCAACAGCAAATGTATGAATGTCTTCTTTGTTTCTTCTCTTCCCCTGAAATACTTCCGATCTACGACAAATGGCTGAATGAACAACAACAGACGACCGACCATCCGAATGAATTGTCCATTACAGGTGGATGGTTGGTTGGTGTAGGCCTACAAGCGTTAACAGTAAATTCAAACACCCATTTCACGTCAAATTGCCTAATACCAGAGGTCTTTGCGTCGTATAGAAGACAACAACAGCAACAACACCAATGCAATGCAAAGTAAGTTAAGGTAAGACCGTATCAAATGACAGAGCATTGCAAATATCAGTGCGTAAGTACAAATACGAATGACTAAATCCAAACATTGTTGTACCACCATTCATGGAAATCTGCACTATGGGAGAACTGTACATATTTATGTATATTAGGGCTATAACAAAAAAAAAACAACAACAAGTAAAAAAGTATCAGTCGGCTTTGCCGGCAGAGATATAACCTCAGCCTATGTAAATTTTAACTTTCATCTACGGACAGATAGAATGTAGTATGGTCTTTTCAGAATTCTGTGGCCCTTTCTGGACAGTTCAACTTGCCGACAAAAATGTGGATTAGGATTAAATTTCAAAAGTGTTGCGGAGGAGATACTTGAAGGAATGGACCGACATAGTCCTTTATGGAAGTGGATGTTATTTTGGGAGTCATATCTGTTCGATAGATATCGCGCCCACTAGTCATTTCAGTGAGTCTTCGTATAACTTTTGGACCAGTATGCCATGAAGCATGGACTTGTCCATGGAAAACATAATATCGCTGTAAACAGGACCACAACGAAAAGCATCGGCATACATTTCCAAAGGATCTTCAGACAGACCTTAAACTGCACTTAGACACAAATGTGGAACTTTAGTGGGGGATGTTAGGGTACAGAGAGGGCCGATATGTGTCATTTTAGAAGTTAAACTAAATCTGGACAAAATATAAGGAGATCCAAAGTTTAGACCAAAGTGGTTGCCCCGTTAAAGAGATATCGTGCATACCATTAAGTTACATATTTTAGATATTGGTGGAAATACCGGAAGTTGTTGCCCATCTTCGAACTGAGACTAAGTTTGGACAAAATTTGACCAAAGCCAAATTTTCGACCAAATCGGTTAATCAGTTCGAGAGTTATAGTGCTCTCCAGCGACTACATATGGTGCTATGGGGTTTTTACACCTTTCTGGCAGTTTTATTAAGAAGAATTTACTTGCCCTTGAAAAAACTTTTACCGCCGTAATTGAGGCAACGAATGCATATTGCTTCAACAGAAATAAAAGTGATTCGAGAGCAGGTCTTAAGGTGAACTTATCCGAAATTTTGTGTGGAAGGTACGCAAAGGAGTGGACAAATATAATCCATATTCAAAACTGATATACATCTGGTATATATATTAGGGTGTGTAATGTATGGACCACGTCGTTCACTCCCTTCAAGACTTATCGTGCGCACAATTTTTCCGAAAATTTTTGAACTTTTGTGGGGGAGGTACCTGAAAGAGTTTACCGATATGGCTTATCTTCAAACTTAAGCTCAGTTTGGAGGTCAAATTTTGGACCGAATCGTCAGATCCGTTCGAGAGTTATCTTGGGCTCCAACCACTACACGGTGTTATAGGAATTTTTTGTTCTTTTCAGGCTATTTTCTCCGGAAGTATGGACTTGCCCCAGATAAAACTTGTACCGCGTATGCAGAGTCGAGGTATTTTTGGTTCGACTCCGACTCCAGACGAGTTTTTTTTCACGACTCCGACTCCGGGTCGACTCCGAGTGTGAATTCCTATACCACTAAAAATTAATAAAATGTTCACAAATTTTTAACCTTTTCACATATTTTCCCCTATATAGGCTAATGTGTTAGTTTTTCCTTACATATTCATTAGAAAGGGAATTTGTTCGAATATATTCGAACATATCAATATTGTGTCTGCCGAATCTTATATTGAAAAATAGCAATGTTAGAAAGTTTTTGTCGGTTTTCTGGACAGAATTCTTCAGCGTGAGAAAATCATTAAGCTTTCAGAATATGTGAAATCGAATCATAAGGACTACATGCAATAAAAATTATTAGCAATTCATGACCAAGTTTCAAACTGGATGTAAGCCAAAATTTTAGTGTGCTTAGCCTAAGGGTTGACCCCCACTTGTAAATTTCAGAAAATAGAAAAAAAATTACTGGCCTATTTTAAAGAATAAGTACCTGAGAATATGTGGTAAAACTTTCAAATCGATCGGAACAACATTTGCTGAGATATGAGTATTGGAAAGGAAAAATTCATTGTAATTTGTATGTAGCATGGAAACTTAAAATGTGTTTTTCTCGAAATGACATTTTGAAAAAACTGCCAACTCTAGCTCAAAAACTAATAAACCGATTGTCATATTATTTTGTGGGCTTATCAAGGACATTAAAAACAAGTCTATCATCGATCGATTTTATTTTTAATTTTTTTTTTTTTTGCCTATTTTATGACCATAAAACGTCAGGTCTTTAAGCAAAAAAATGGAGTTTTGAGTTTTTTGGTTCCACCATTTCGGTAAAAACTAATATTTAAAAAAAATCGATGGATGAAGGACTAGACCTTTACGACTGGGGGTCACCCCTTAAAAGTTGTAAAGCTCAACAAAAGTCATTTTTCATGATTTTTTTCGAGAAAACTATCTAACTTTTTGGCAGATTTTTTTCTTCATCTGAAATAGAAAAATATGGCGAAGTTTTATATTAAAGCATTTTGCAGTGCCTATTCTAAAACTGATAAACCAATTGTCACATATTTTTGTGACCGATTTCGAGAAAAAACACAGTTTATATGCTGCATACAAAATAAAATAAATTGTTCCCAACCAACGCTCATACTAGGGCAATATTGTTCCGATCGACTTAAAAATTTGACCACATATTCTATGCTATTTATACTTTCTTAAACCTCCATATCTCAATCCTACACTCCAACCGTAGTCGTACCAAATTCCAGGATTCCAGATCTATCGGTTCCCCTTAAATTAAAATTCAGTGCTCACATTTGTGTGGAGTGGATAAATTTATAGAAATATTTGAAATATATTATGTACATTACCCAGCTCGTATGCAGATGGATGTGTTCTGGAACTAAAAAATTAACACACGATTAGATTTCGTGCATGAAAATATTCTACAAAAATTTTGCTAGGGAAATTTTATGTAGGGTCGGTCCACTAGGACAATAAATTGATATTCTCATGTTTTCATTGTCCTTTATCACTTTTACTCAATTCTTTCTCATGAAAACTCTATGATTATGTATTTCATTGAATTTAGTATATGCTATTAATTGTGTAGAAAACTCGGATACACATGGACTACATCTGTTCCTGGCGGACAGATCCGGTTATTTGACTGTCTACATCCAAGGCCCCCATTGAGTATATAATGAATCCTATAAGAAACATTCGGCGAAAAAACGAATTTATGATGACCTGATTCAGAATTTCATTTATAGTTTATCGATTATGCGAAATTTACCAAAATACATAAACATACGTTTTTTTGAGAAAGTAACGGGTAAAACTGGTAAAGAACAATGAAAACGAGACAATATCGATTTCTTGGATATAGGAAACCTACATATAATTTTCGGTGGAACATTTTTGTAGAAAATTTCATTTTGTTTTATTTTTTGAGTTCAAGAACAAAAATGACATGGAAAGAACTGAACTAGAAGGACGGCATATTCGGCAGAAAGGTTCCTCATTATATTTAACTGAAAACATGTCATCTAAAAATGATGAAACTAATCTCCAAACAGAGATATAAAGCTATTTTCTCAATGATTGATGGGTGTCAATCAAAAAATTCAGAAATTGCACCTATGGGATCCTTTGGGGCTCTCAATTGGGACTTTCATTCCGAAAAGTAATTTTTCCACCCCCCAGATCCTGACTTCCATTTTGTGTCACAGGGTATTTAGTAATATTTCCCATAGAGCCCACAATGTCTTTAATAGAAGACATGGATGACTTCTCATAAAAATCAAGATGAGAATACCAATAGACCTTTGTGAGAAGACCAGTAAGACTTGTGACGACAGAGGTTAAAGGTCCAATCTGTAGGCCGTAATAATTTGAACACGTCTGTTTCTTTTAACCAATATTCCAAAAACTGAATATTTATTTATTTTCATTTGACGTATTTTAGAATGTATACATTGAAATAAATTGTAGTAGGCCAAAACGTATATAATAACATTCAAAGTAGTGTATATAAGACTGGGTAACAAATGAATAGAAATAAGTTAATATAAATAGGAATAACAAGTAAGGTATATATTGCACAAACTGCTACAATTCGGCCATTCTGACCGAGAGAGCTCCTGATCTCTCATTGGCTATCACTCCACAACGACTATTAGACAAAGGGCGCATATTTGAGACCGCCCACCCACCTTTTCGAAACAACTGAAAACCGTCAGCATCTTGAAACAAATAACGATCATTATCTAATATTTTTGTTACTTTATATGGACCTCCATATTCATGTATGCGTTTTTTCGAAACACCTCCAGAATTCTCGAAATTTTTTACCGTTACATAATGTCCGATCTTATAAGTTATTGGTTCTTTTCGTGTTATATTGAAGTAATTTTCATGATTGCATTGAAGGACTTCCTGCTTTTTCTTTGCTTCTTTTCTTCTTAATTCGCGGTTTACACTTAAATCCGCTTCCGAAATTTCATTTTTCTGTAGCTGACCACATATACTTTTTTGCTTTCTTTGTCTATTCTGGCAAATTATTAAATTGTCTTCAAACGTGGTCGAACCCAATGCTGGTACACCGTTACTCAAACTTTGTGCGTCTACATTTTGCTTTCTTTTCCCGGAACTATGCACAAAACAATTTTTTCTGTCACTAAATTCAATACATTTAGCAATTTTAGGTTCGCTGTCAATTGCCATAATTGATTGCACAAACATGTCCCTATTTTCATCATTTGATCTCTCTTCTACTAGTTGAGCTTAATTTTTCTGATGAGGACGGGTTGCCACACAGGATTCCCCGGAATTGCCTTAACCATACATCAGGTTGTACACCGCCATCATAATCAGGAACAATATCCTTAATGATTCCAATCATCGAATCGATTTTCTCACCATCTTGGTTTGTTCTTCCAAACTGTTTCAAGCTAATATCATTTTGTCCAGCACCTTCAAAATTAGAGCATGTTTTTTTCATATTCCATCACTTTTTTCATAAACTCATTCTCTCGATTCAGAAGTTCGTTTTCTCGCTTCGAAAGTTGCAGTTCTTTCTTCATTATATTAAATCTTGAAGCTTCATTTCTCTCTTCAGCCATTGACCCATTCTGATGTACTTCCTCAATTCTTGCTAACTTCCTTTCAATATGAATTTCATTCTCTTCTTCTTTTCCACAATCCTCAGCAAAATCATTCCGTTCATCTTCACTAGCATTCTCCGCTTCATCCGTCACATTCCTCACCCCAATTCGGGACAATTGCCTCTTTCGACAACAGGACTTCGTTCAGCCTTAGTATAAGCATACTTTTTGGGCCTGAAGATGGTAAACCAAGCTGTTGTAACCACATACGTAATTGTGGAACGGTATAATCCTTTCCAATAATATTCTCCATTGAATATGCACAGAAAATTGTTTGAAAGAAAAAAAATTCGTTCCCACTTCTGAAAATTGTAGGCCGTAATAATTTGAACTCGTCTGTTTCTTTTAACCAATATTCCAAAAACTGAATATTTATTTTCATTTGACGTGTTTTAGAATGTATACATTGAAATAAATTGTAGTAGGCCAAAACGTATATAATAATATTCAAAGTAGTGTATATAAGACTGGGTAACAAACGAATATAAATAAGTTCAAATAAGATATAAATAGGAATAACAAGTAAGGTATATATTGCACAAACTGCTACAAATCTTAATTCGATTGTCATAGAACATTACTTTTGTTTACAAAAATGTAAAGAATCAATTGGATAAACAAAATAGGGATGGATTATCCTTTAACTTAGTATAATATACCGTTTGCGTATATGTTTTCTTATACCTTTCTTTTAAAATAAATAATGATTTAAAAAAATGTTCCTGTTCCAAATTTAATGTTATATTTCTATAACGTGGACAAAATTTTCCCCGGAGTCGGAGTCGAGTTATTTTTTTCGACTCCGAATCCAGCAAAATTGCTCGACTCCGACTCGTAGACTCCGACTCCGAAACCCTGGTCGTATGGGGGGCGGTGAATAAAAGATGTTACAACAAAAACCGAAGCGATTCGAGAGCTGGTCCTAAACTGAACTTTTCTGAAATTTTGTGTGGGAGGTACCCGAAGGAGTGGACCGATTGAATCCATAGTCCATATTGGAGCTTGAACTACGTTTGGTAGAAGAAATCTTACGATGTGCAAAGTATGGACCAAATGGGTTGCTATCTTCAAGAGTTATCGTGCGCACAATTTTGAACTTTTATACGGGAGGTATCTGAAGGAGTGAACCAATATGGCTTATCTTTAAACTTAAACTAAGTATGAACAAAATATTACGAAGGCCAAATTTTGGACCGAAACGGCAGATCCGTTCTAGGAAGTATGGATGAAAATTGTGTCATCGTATGGGGGCAGTGAATTCAAGTTTTTACAACAACAAGTAAAAAGTATCAGTCGGCTTTGCCGACAGAGATATACCCTCAGCCTGTGTGGATTGAAATACATACAAATGTTGAACATAGGGACCAAATTTGAACATAAACTAAGTTGCGTCAATACTTAGAGATCCAAAGTTTGTACCTAATCGGTAGACATCGGATTTTAGCATGTTTTTTATTTCTTATCCGATTGGACTCAAATTTTGGATCTAGGCGTTTTGAGGGTCAAATTTTCGATATTTGGGGTCATAACAAAAACATGCAAAAAATATGCAAAATATATCCCAAAAATATGCTAAATATGCAAGTGTTTTTTTTTTTTTTGACGAAAATCGTCAATTAAATTTGGAAAATCGTCAAAAAAGCGTTCTTAATTAGGTTTTTTGACGCTTAACATAGTTTTTTGCAGATTATTATGTTATTGAGACTCTCCAGATATACCGCCTCAGCAATGAATCTGGACTAATAAGACTTAAATCAGTTTTCACAAGCTGAGAAAATGTCAAATAACCCAGCATTCCTATTACAACATAAGTTGCTTCCTATACAAATGTAGGTAATTTCAAAAACTCAATCAGAAATGTCAAAATTAACGTATCCAAATATGATGATAGTTTCTACTCTGCCAAAATTGTTTAACAGAAAAACAAAGGAGCTAGAATTAGTCATCGCAATTTTTGTTTAGATAAAAGCGGAATTTTATGTATTTTTTGGAAAAAGGGTTAGTTTTTTAGCACAAAATGGGAAAAAGTACTAGAGTACCATTTACGATTGCAGGTTCTGGAATACAACTATAATTAAAAGTATACGTTTTTAATACCCACATATTAGATTGGAATATATTTTATAGTGTTTAGACCTTTATTCAGTATATGCAGATATTGCAGTGTTGGCAATTTTTGTTCTTTGTGGTCAAAAAGCTTCTTTGGAAAAATGTTCTAACTGCCGCTTTAAAATTTATGACATGGTTTTAGTTTAATGCACTTAAAATACATAATTTTATATGTATATTGTACGCATACAACCGCTTAATGCAGAATTGGGAAATGTTTACTTCTCGGCGAAAAGTAATTCATTATTGCTATACCCATCCACGATGAATAATAAGCAAAATGAAGAACACCCAATGATTAGTGCAAAATGACATCACTGAGAAAGACCACACAATAGCGTGGTAGTGGTAAAATAAGTCAAAAACCTTCGAATTATCTTTAACATGGCAAAGCCACTCACATATTTCAGCTAGAAAAGCATTTGGAACGCTAAAAAATATAGTTCATTCATTCCTGCTACAGGAAAACTATTTTGATAACACAGTCGAAAAGTCATAACCCTTTTGTATATACAATTAATTAACTTATACCTGACCGTGTACTCGATAATTTATACTAATTATTACAATTGCTTCGAATTTTGACAGTTGTTTAATGGAGAAGTTGCTGTAAAAATTGTTTCAGCAACATTTAGTAAAAATTATCGAGTACAAGGATATAACACCTTTTATAACACATTAGACTTGTTGTCTAGGATATAAACAAATATATTAAGAAAAATATTCGCCGCAATATTGTCATTCAAGTTGCCAAAGGCACAATACACCTAGAAGGCATAGATTTCAAGGAATCTTAATTTCCAAAAAAATGAAATTTCACATCTGTCCCGTGTTTTGCTTACATCCTGATGTAAACTTAAAAAACGTCATATTTCTAGCTCTACTTTCACAATCTGATTGGCTTCTTCTGTAATTTGGGAAAATTTATTCTTGTTGCATGGTAAGGAACAAATACGAGCAATGCCAATAAAAATGTCCGGATTGTCGTATAGAAAATTCTCACTATTTTTTACACGTAGAGCACTTTTTACTTCTTTATTTCATTTAAAAGTTCGGTATTAACAAGTAAAAAAGTATCAGTCGGCTTTGCCGACAGAGATATACCCTCAGCCTGTGTATATTGAAACATTTTTTTCCAAAAAACGCATGTATTTAGGGAGTTTTAAAAATTTTGGGCGTTTGAACTGACAAAAATGTTGATTAGGATTTAATATCAAAAGTTTTGCGGAGGAGATACTAAAAAGAATGGATCTCCAGCCACTACATATGGTACCATAGGGGTTTTTTAGAACTTCAGGGATGTTTGCTCAAGAAGTATGAACTTGCCCCTGAAACATATTTTACCATCGCAATTGAGGCAGCAATGCAAGTTGCTTCAACAAAAATCAAAGTGATTCGAAAGCAGGTCTTAAAGTGAACATGTATTCGAAATTTTGAGTGGGAGGTACCGGATGGAGTGGACAAATATAGACCATATTTGAACCTGATCTATATCTGGTTGATATATTAGGATGTGTAAAGTATGGACCAATTCGGCCACTCTCTTCAAAAGTTATCGTACGCACAATTTTTCCGAACATTTTTGAACTTTTGTGGGGGATGTATCTGAAGGAGTGGACCGATATGGCTTATCTTCGAACTTAAACTATGTTTGGACAAAATATTACTAAGGCCAAACTTTGGACCGAATCGGCAGACCCGTTCGAGAGTTATTTTGCACTCCAACCTCCTCACACGGTGTCATAGGGGTTTTTTGCATCTTTCAGGCTATTTTCTCAGGAAATATGGACTTGCCCCTGATGAAACTTATACCGTCGTATGGAGGGCAGTGAATACAAGTTGCTAAAGCAAAAATCAAAGCGATTCGAGAGATGTTCCTAAACTGAACTTTTCCAAAATTTTGTGTAGGAGGTACCCGACGGAGTGGACCGATTGAGTCCATATTAAAACCTGATCTAAGTCTGGTACACGCTCCACGATGGGCAAAGTATGGACCAAATCGGTTACACCCTTCAAGAGTTATCGTGCGTACAAATTTTCCGAACATTTTCGAACTTTTGTGGGGGAGGTACCGGAAGGAGTGGACCGATATAGCTCATCTTCGAACTTAAACTAAGTTTGAACAAAATATTACGAAAGCCAAAATTTGAACCGAATCGGTTCATCCCTTCGAGAGTTATCGTGCGCTCCAGCCAGCCAGACAGACAGACGGACGGACATTGCTCAATCGACTCCAAATTGTCTGAAACACATTTCGTCCAAACATACTTGGGGTCTAAAACCATTATTTCGATGAGGCACATTTTGCCCGTATGAAAGTGTATATACCCTTCATAGCCTAAAGGCTGAGGGTATAAAAATTAGAATTTAAAAAAGTATTATTATTTAACTACCACGAGTGATTTAATCATAGAAAATAATTTATTTTCTTTACTATTCGTTAATCCGGACAATTTGATAATTCGTACATCGCCGAAACCTGTGGTGTAGGGATTATCGAGATTATACTGTATATATGTGGGCAATATCCAAATCTGAATCGATTCTTACCAAAATAAACAGGCATCGCGCTAGAACCAAAAAATCTCCAATTTTTATGCGAATTGGTCTATAAATGTGACCTGTACTCTGTTTTCAAAAATACATGGCCAGATGGATAAGTGCGAATCTATGCAGATCATCAAAGAAACTGTGGGTCTATTTCGTTTCCTTTTGCATGTTGCAAACTCATTCACTAAGACATAATACCCGTAGGGTATTAAAATATGGTTATCAGTGCAATCATGAATAAAAATTCCGTGCGGAATTTGTTTCCTTTCCCCAATTTCACAATCCATATTTATGCCCAAAAAGGGAATATTTTGACGATTCGACTAGAGTATGCCATAATGAAGCTAATCTAGTAGTTTTCATCTTTTAATAAATATTGATTTTAAAAGAATTTCACTTTCTAAAATTATTTCCCGTGCGGAAAATTCACAGGGAAATATTAAAGATTGCCCTGTTTATGTTTTTATATGTTCTATGTTTTTAGTAAAATATGAAAGATTTCTAAGTCCCAATTTACATTAGGCGAGTTTACTTGCGGCAATTGTCAGTTTGTTGGTGAGAGAGGGTGTTGAGAGGCAAAGGGTTACCATATTCCTCACCCCTCTCTTCATCAAACTGACAATTGCCGCAAGTAAACTCTCCTAATGTAAATTGGGACTTAGTCTTAATTTCTAGTTCATTTGTTATTCTGTCAGACAATTTTGGCCGAGCAGAAACTATCAACATATTTGGATATGTTTTGACATTTCTGATTAAGTTTTTGAACAAATTTGTATTGGAAAGCAACTTATGTTGTAATAAGAAGGCTGGATTATAGGAAATTTTCTAAGTCTTTTAGTTCAGATTTATTGCAGTGGCGGAATAATAATTAATAACATAATAATCTGCTAAGATATAGACGTTTAACGACAATAAACTTAATTTAGAACACTTTTTGATGACTTTCCAAATTTAATTTTCGTAAAAAAATTGTTGCATATTTTGCATATGTTTGCATATTTTGTGCATATGCAAACTGTGCAAATATGCAAAAAAATAAAAAATATGAGCCTGTCATTACATTCAGTTTTCTTCAAAACGAATTTTGGTCCAATCAGAATTTTCGAATCTTTATTAATAAAAAATATGCAAATATGCAAAATCCGATGTCTACTAATCGGTAGCTATGTCTATTATAAATCGCGCGTACCATTTTAGCGAATATTTTCGAACTTTTTTTGGGGAGGTACCGGAAGGAGCGGGCCTATAGGCACCACCTTCGAATTTCACCTAAAATTAGAAGAAATATTACAATATCCAAAGTGTGGACGAACTCAGTATTCGGTTCGAGCTCTCCAGCCACTACATATGGTGCCATAGAGATCTTTTAAAACTTTCGACCTATTTTCTCAGAAGTATGGACTTGCCCCTGATGAAACTTATACCGTCATATGTTGTTCAGTAAATACAAGTTGCTACAACAAAAATCAAAGCGATTCGAGAACAGGTCTTAAAATGAATTTATCCAAAATTTTGTGTGGGAGGTCCCGAAGGAGCGGACAAATATAGTCCATATTCGAACCTGATCTATATCTGATAGATATATTAGGATGTGTAAAGTATGGACCAAATCGGTCACTACCTGAAGGAGTGGACCGATATGGCTTATCTTCAAACTTAAACTAAGTTTTCCGAAAATTTGTGTGGTAGGTACCCAAGGCACTGGACCGATTGAGTCCATATTGGAACCTAATCTAAGTCTGGTAGAAATTTCACGATGTGCAAAGTATGGACCAAAACACAAATTTATTAGTGGAAAAAGGTTGGCAGGGAAACTAGTCTTCCCTGCCTTACCCCTTGGCGAACAATGCCAACCTTTTTCCACTAATAAATTAGTTGTTCTTGAAATAATAAAACAGCAACAATGGGATTAAGCCAGACTATTTTGAAAAAATAAAAAGAATAATTATTGCGACGCCGTAGAAAATAAAATATCAAGAGGAATAAATTGTGAGAGACACCTGGAAGAACCAATAATTTATATTACCTGGAAATTGAGCTGGAAATAAAAATGGAAGATTCCAAAATTGAAAAATTACATGGAGCTGAGAATTGGTCTTCTTGGAAGTTCCAGATATGTATTATTTTAAGTCAATGGATCTCTTCAAGGTTGTAGATGGTTCATACAGCAGACCGGCTGGAGACGGCAATAACAGTTTGGAGAACTGAGAACGGACTGACATCAAGGCGCAAAGGATTGTAATATCATGAATTGACAATTCCATGATGAAATATGTTATGTGCTGTAAGGAATCTAAGGAAATGTGGGAAAAGCTAAAGTCGATTCACGAGAGTCAGTCAGAAGTAATTGTTGATTTATTGCAACAACAATTTTATGAAATACAGAAAAGCTCAGACGACAAAATTGGGAATCATATGCTGCAGACAAATGGAATTTGAAAAATTTGACGAGCCGTCTTATGCTAGAACAAGCTCGTCTGAATCGTGACAAAATAGAGTCGAATGCATTTCAAGTAAAGCAGCAAAATCAACGTAGGCAAAAGGAAAACAAAAAGCCTGGTAAATGTTTTAAATGCCATCAAGAGGGACATTGTCCATTGTGGAAGAAATTTGAAAACAGGAAACCAAACAGCAATTTTAAATCTAATGTGTTTATGAGTGATGGTAAATGTGTTGTAAACGCCGATGTGATATGGATTGTCGATTCTGGGGCATCGGAATGGTTTTCAAGTCACCGAAAATTTTCAAAGCCTTCAAAGATAAAAATTGGAGATGGATCAACATTGAATGCTGTAGGTGAGAGGAACATAGACATTTTGGTAGAAGGTGAACATGGTTTCAAGCAAAAGGTCCTTAAAAATTTTATGTACGTTCCAAATCTGAAAGTAAATTTATTTTCTGCGACAACTGCAATGGATAAAGGTTACAAGATGTAGTCAAATAAAGATGTTTGCAAATTTGTTCGAGATGGTCGTATTGAGGCATTGGCTTATCGCAGTGGTAATTTTTTGAATTGAATATCAAGTTAATTCAAGGTATGGCTAATAATTTTGTGTCAGATTCTGAAAAACAAATTAAAATCAAGGAGCCAATAAAATTATGGCATCCACGCCTTGTTCACCAAAACAATATACAAGTTAAAGAGTTGTTAAATGCAAGTAATATTAATTATTCTGATGTACCAAATGAGATATGTGAAGGATGTTGCTTGGTTAAACAACATCGACTACAATTTTATTCAAGCACAAACAGAGCATGTGTCCCTGGAAAAATTTTTCATGCCGATGTATGTGGTCCTATGGAACGAGCAGTTGTAGGTGGATCCAGATATTTCTTACTATTGAAGGATGGATTTTCTCGTCACAAATGGGTATATTTCCTTAAAAATAAATCTGAAGTTTCGGAATGCATTAAGGATTTTCTCAACATGGTCGGAAATCAAACAATTACTATAAGGAGTTTAGAATAGATAATGGAAGAGAATTCGTTAATATAAATGTTCAGATGATATTCAAGAAATATGGTATAGAACATCAAAAAACAGTTCCTTATACACCTGGACAAAATGGATCTGCGGAAAGGGAAATTCGAACTGTTGTTGAGTTGGCAAGAACTTTCCTACAAGCTAAACAATTGAATAAAGTCCTTTGGGCCGAAGCTGTGCATCATGTGGTTTATGTATTAAACAGTACTGGACCAAGCTCAGTGAAGAATAAATCACCATGTGAATTGTGGAACAAAATTCCGCCAAATGTAGCCATTCAAGATCTTAAGGCATTTGGAACTGAAATTTTTGTCCATATTCCGAAGCAAACAAGAAAGAAATGGGATGCAAAGAGCAAGAAAGGAATATTTGTTGTATACGATGACAACGTTAGAGGTGTACGTGTTTATTTTGCAAATAAAAGTAATGTTGTAGTTTATAGAGATGTTATTTTCTGCAATGAGTTGAACGTAGTAAAGAGGGAGGAAGACAACGAAATTGCTGATGTGGTCAAAATATCATTTAAAAATTCTCAAGATTGCAGCACAATAATAGCAAACTAGAAATATATTTCAGCCACCTGGATACGTAAAGGCTAACAATAAAGTTTGTATGCTGAAACGCAGTTTATATGGACTCAAACAAGATCCGTTGTGTTTCAACGAGAAGTTTTCAAACATAATGGACAAATTCAATATGAAGATAAGTAGTGCTGATTCCTGCGTATATATTAAAAACGTCAAGGGATCAAAAATCATACTAGCCATGTATGTTGATGATGGTTTGCTAATATACAATGATGAAAAACTAGCCAATGATTTGATTTTTGAAATGAAGGAATGCAAAATAGATAAATATCGGGTTAAGATAATGAACAGGGGCAGCGATAGCATCAAAACTCCGTTAGAAAAAGGAAACATTACAGATAAAATCGGTTGATAAATTTAAAATCCTTAACGATAACGGTTTGACAACGGACCCGAAGAAATTATTATACATAATGCCTGTTATTGAATTGCGAAGCACAAAGTCCATAAAAAGTTTCCATTAAAAAGCAAGACGACGGGTCAGCAACACTGACCCGGCTTTGCTAGGTTGTTTAAATATTACTGGTGGTAAATGTCTCCCACTGAGTTGCGACAAACAAACATGCTTATCAATAGTGCGGTTTCTTTTTTGTTGTTAGAAGTCATGTCTGCAGAATCTTCAGTATATCAAATACATATAACAAATCCACCAATAAATTTACAGAAAATCGTACCTAAATACAAATATTTGCAAATGTAGTATGTACAAAAACCAAACAAAACTAAATTACTACCAACAACAATGTGTTACTACTGCGTTCAAATGTAGTTTGGGGGTCAAATTATTGCCAAATAACTATTTGCTTATTACTTTATTTATTTTTGTTTTATTTATGTAATGACATTGATTTGCAAAAATAACGCAAAAAATTGTCCCATTTTATTCAATAACACTGACCATGCCATGCCAGCCTGCCCAACTTATTTGATGTTCGTTTGTCTAACAGCGAACAATCACCTTGGAAGAATTCAATGCGAATATGTTAGTGCTGTAAATTGGCGGGCATTAACTGATGGCTGGCTGGCTAGCTGACTGTTTGTCGCTATTCAGTTACATAGAAAAGTTGAAGGAGTTGATATTCATTCATTCGGTGGCAATAAATTCCAAGTTTAAACTTACCAGCCATAATGTTTGCATAAATATTATTTTAATAAAGGCATCACTTGAGGAATTGTGATGCTGCTACATAGTTGACAGTTTTTGGTTCGTCGCTCTTTGAAGACAAGATGTGTCATTTAGATAAACTGTAAAGATATAAAAAAGTTCAGGGTTTGTTTATCTTTAAAATGTCTTGAAGTTCATTTGAATTATGAATTTCATAGAATATTTGCAAACAAATTCGTGAAAGAAGAAGAAGATGTCTTTTGTTTGGCCTTGAAATATTTTGTAAATTCAGAAAGACGAAATAGCTGTTTTTGTCCAAAAACGGTAAATAATGTTGTGGGTTTTAGATTTTGTCTTTTAGAGTTTTTTGTTTCAATGCTAAACATAAAAGGCGGAATCGGTAAACGATATTTGCTATGAGTGCTATTAAAATATGTATGTACATATACATATGTATACATTAGGATTATGACTTTTTACAACCTCATATCCCTGTATCATAGCGTGATGAGTTTCTACATAAGATTACATAAAATCTTAATTATAAAGTGATTCGATAAAAAAGGCTTCCGCACAAAAAGCTTTTAAAGTTTTTATTTTTCAGAAATTTTGACCATTTTTTGATGTCACTATAAGCAGATATTTAACTGAAAACAAAGTATAGAGGCACACGACATAACCGAAATGACATAACATAACTGTTGGTTTCTCACGATCGATTTATCGTCGTATTATTACATATATATCATTTTATATTATATATAACATTATTTCATATATCATAAAAATTAAAAGTGGTTTGTGCGGTATTTTAGTCATTAATAGGCAAAAGGTCATTCAATCGTGCAACAGGAAAACATTTTTTTCATTTCATAATTTTTTCAATTTTTTTTTTTTCAAAAGTGGTTTGTGCGGAACCTTTTTTTATAATAAAATGGAATGAATGTTATTTTAGGCATAAGCAGGAAAAAGTTCATTCATTCTCACCACAGGAAATCATTTTTGAGAAAAAATGTCAAAAAGTCATAACCTTAGTATAGATTAGGGCTATAACTTTTTTGCAATTTTTGCAAATATCAAAAATACCCCATATAGCCGTGTAGAGAATAAAAAAACTACTATGAAATATTCTCTATCGCGAAAAAAGTTTCCGCAGCAAATGCATTGAAGTTCAGTAATGCATTATTTAATTTTATTTGTTATAACGACATATACGCTTATCGTAATAATGAATGTCTCGACGAGCTGAGTCGATCTGGCTATGTGTGTCCGTCCGTCTGTCCATCTAAACCTTGTAATCACGCTACAGGTCGCAATTTTGATCGGATAGTCACCAAATGAGGGTCCCGGAGGGGAAGAAGCCTACTGATTTTGGTGATGGTCGGATAATATTCAGAGGTCGGAATGGACAAACAACCTATTTGGAGAAAAAGTCAAGGTTTTATTTATTGATGCTGCTCCTCAACAAAACATTTCAGTATATTACATAACATTTATTTATTTTATTTCATTCATTTTAAGTCAGGCCTTAAGGCTTACATACTACAATATTACATAAATTAAAATTTTAAAAATTAACGTGTAACAAGTTTCTTGTTGAAAAACAAGAATTGATGAAGATCTGTGGCGAGATCCGAAACTATAGTCTTCGCTACCCTACACCCTGGTAAACATCGCCAATTTTCCCACTAATAAATTCAAATTGATTTAATAAAATATTAAAACAACGATTATGGGTGTCGTCATTCCAAATAAAAAAAGCAAACCTTCCTAATTAAAAAGAATAAAATTTTTGTTTCAAATACTCCAAAAAATTTCAATTAAAAAATATATAATTACAAATTAACGTGATTAAAAAATAAATAATCGTATTGAATTTGCAAAATATGGAACTATTCCATTTCAGTCAAAGGAAACATGTCTCCTATAAGCCGAACTAATAAAAGATTTCCATAACTCTCTGTTTTTTTGCTTTGCTTTTTGGAATACCATCTCTTCTTCTACCTGTTTGCTCCACCGAAGCCTAGGCCTGCCAACTCTGCATGTACCGCCATGTGGCCCGTATATATACGCCTTTTTAGCGGATTCATCATCACTCATTCTTATGGTATGACCTAGCCAACACAATCGTAGTGTCTCGATACGTTTAACTATAGCAGATATCTACTAAGATTGGCCCGTAGATCTTTCGAAGAATTTGTCTCTCAAACACACCAAGCACAGCCTTATCTGCTTGCGGAAGTACCCAGGCTTCGAAACCATACGGTAGGTAGCACGAGTAGTATCAGTGTTTTATAAAACGTTGTTTTTGTTTGACGAGATGTGGCTTTGTTTTTAAACTGCTTATTTAAGCCAAAGTACCATCCGTTGGCCAATACTATTCTTCTTCTTATTTCACAACTGATGTTGTTTGTTGTGTTTATGGGCGTGCTGAGGTAGACGAAGTCTATACTACATCAATATTATAGGAACCAAGGTCAACAGTTGGTCCGAGCTTTATGGACCCATTGCGCTTCAACACTATCAACTTGGTCTTCTCCCCGTTTACCTCCAGACCAACTTTAGCAGATTCCCTTTCTACTTTTGCAATGGTATTAGTTACTTCCTTTACCGATCGACCCATGATTTCAATGTCGTCGGTATAACCAAGTAACATATGGCTATATGGCCACTTTTTTGGCCTTCGTATCTCGTATAACCTTTCCAGCAGATTGTTGACTAAGTCACGCGAGAGGCTTTCCTATTTTAACTTTATCAAATTGGAATACTTTTGAACGTATTAGGCTGTCGAAGACTGCTTTATAATCGACACAAAAGTGGTAAGTGTCGCTTTGCATCTCTTGGGTCTTTTCCAGGATTTGCCACAGGGTAAATATCTGGTCAATGGTGGATTTGCAAGGTCTAATTGGTATGGCCCAACTATTTCGTTGACCATAGGCTTTAGTCGTTCGCACAATATCCCTGACACTATCTTGTAGGCAATAGGGAGAAGACTTATGCCCCTATAGTTACGGCATACAGTCTTATCTCCTTTATTGTGAACAGGGCACATGATGTTTAAGTTCCAAACGTCGGGTACTCGTTTTTCCTGCCAGTGTAGCCTCCGGTTTTGAACAGCTCGTCTGATAAGCCATCGGCTCCTGCCGCCTTATTATTCTTCAACCGGTTTATTGCTGTCTTTCCCTCATCTTGGCTGGGTGGTATATACTCAATATTATCTGTGATATCTTCGTGAAATTCGCTACTATTGGATTCCAATAGTTTGGAAAACTTCTCTTTTCATGTCCTGATCACACTATCTGTATCAGTTACGAAATTACCTTGCTGGAGGATGTGCCAGAGCCATCAGCTTGATGTTTCACTCTTTGGTAGAACTTTCGGACTTCATTCTGACTCCTGTACATCACGATTTTTCACACTCCCGATTTTCCATTTTTCTCTTTTTCCTGCGGAAAAGACGTTTCTCGTGCGCTACGCGTTGCTACTGCTTGTAGAGTAGCCCTATATGTCGCAATTTTTCTCTTCGGTAGCAACACGAAACTTCTGGTCATACCATGGATTCCTTGGTATCCAAGTATGGATTTTGCGGCAGTTTGCATGGAGTGGTCAATACTTTGCCATTGTGCTGATATGTAATCGGGACGAGAAGTGCTTTGATTAAGCAATTGGGCCAGTTTAGTGGAATATGCTGTGGTTATTTGTTGTGATTGCAGCTTACCGATGTCTAACTTTCGAGTTGTGTCTGTTCGTACTTTATTTGCTACGTTTAACCGTACTTTACGTACTTTTGTTTCAAGTACGTCCTCCATCTATCACAGCGTGATCAATTTGATTTCTTGCTTTCTGATCTGGAGACCTCAAGGTGTCCTTATGAATGTCGAGATGCTTAAATCTGGTGCTGCTAACTACCATGTTTTTGCCGCTGCGAAGTCTATCAGCCTCATTACATTGTCAGATATTTCACTATGGAGACTGGATTTCGCTACTGTTGGGCCAAAGATATTATCTTTTCCAATGTTGGCATTAAAATCGCCTAGAATAATTTTAATATCATGGGCAGGCCACGGTCATATGTTTCTTCTAACCGCTCGTAAAATATATGTTTGGTCTGTTCGTCCTTGTCTACAGTGGGAGCATGAGCACAAATAAAGCTGATTGTCAAGAATTTTGCTTTTATTCGAATTGTAGCTAGTCTTTCATTCACTGGGGTGAACGTGGAGACCAGATGATTTAACCTTCGACCAACTAAAAAACCAAACTCATGCTGTATGTCATGGCAGCTATAATACAGTACGTCACAATTAGGTGTTGGTGTATGCCAATGCGTAAACTGCACCTTCTCTATACAGAGTGCGGACATTCCAGGTGCAGATTCGCAGACCATGGACCTAAAACTTCTGGAGTCGTCAACTTTAGAGAGGTTTGTTTTTCTTTTCCTTTGTTTTTTCATAGTAGGGAGGGTTACTAACCCGACGCCCAAACCCAAGTTTTTATTGTTCTTTAACGGGTGTTAAAGGCAGCGCCCCAAGTGCCACCATGGGGAGGTCAGTGTCCATTTGAGATGAAAGAGGAACCAATATAAGTCCTGGGCTTTACCATATTAAAGCCGGTCAGGATCGTTGCTTGGTATCTTTCATCAAAATCGAAAACTATATACCTAGAAACACTCATAACTCCTTTAATATTAGTCCAAATAGAACTTTTTTGTTTTTTGTTTTTTATCAGCTATCAAAATCTAAAAAATAGAAATAAAATTTCACAGTAGGTTTGGGTACAACTTTCGCGATTTTACATTAAAAATCAATTGTTGCCAATGGTTGTACTCTTGCATTTTCTTGATTAATTACGAAAATTTTAAGTCTTATTTGGTAGTGGGATTCCATTACTATTTATCCCTAACAAAAACATAAAAAAAATATTTTGTAATACTCAGTAATGCAAGTACAATAATTGCTAATACATTTTCAAAATGGAAACATGAAGCAGTTTTTAAGATATATAATATATTCCTAAACAAAACAACAAAACAAATTTTAAATAAAAAATAATTTAGAAAAATTAAGTTGCAGTGTTTTATTTAGAAATGCATTTAAAACTAGAAAATAATTAGTCGCTTAGCCTCGATAAATATATTCTTTCTCATAATGGAATCTCTCAAATAAAACGCTTGCCGTTTAGTTTTGCCACCATTTATAATTTAAGTGCAAGCGTTTTATTTGAGAGATTACATCATGAGAACAACAACATTTTTAAGGTGATCTTGTGCAAACAATTCGAACTGAGGATTTTTTGAAAGTACAGACCCAAACGACAAGTTGGGTTTTGTTGTGTCAGATCTAGCTCGGATTTTATGGCCCCATCTAAACATGGTTAAATATTGAGTTTTTAAAGAAAGTCGAGGATATATCTCTGAAATCACTGCGAATCTTTTTCTGACCTCTGAAGCAAATTTGTAGATAAGGACAAGAATAAAATATTTGGAGAAAAAATGAACTCGAAAAACTACACTCATTGCCTCAAATTTCAAAATATATGCAAAAATTCCATAATTTTTATACATTTCGCACCGTATCTCCAAAACCATTAATTTTTTTCTGAATACTTTCTTTTGGAAAAAATATATCCGGAATGTAATACACAACCCTTCAGAACATGTCATTGTTGTAAAATGCCTCTATGCCGTTGTTTTCAGTACATTTTCCAACGACGATTTAATAAATACGTTAATAATGCTGTTAAATCCGAAATGCGAGAATGAATTGTTGATGTGAACTGTGTTTGAAATACGTGTTGTAAAAGATATGATGCAAAATACCGCTGAAACAACATGAAGTAAACATTTTAAAGTTTCAGAATGTTCTAAAGAATTGTTGGGAACTTTATTTGGAAGATTTTTGCAAAAGGCTATTTGTTTCAACTCCCAATAGTTTAGCCGATACTGACCAGAATTTCAGCAATTATGTAAAATTTTCTATATTTTATAGATTTTGATGCCCTAGATGGAGTTTTTCTTATGTGGTTTTTCCACAAGATAAGTTCTACTAGTTTAGGGCTACAATATTGTTAAAGACAGCAAGGCCAAATTCCTATTCGTTTCTAAGATAAAGCCCTGATAAATGCAAAAACGTGTAGATTTAGCCCGGTTTAGATGAGGCCATAAAATCCGAACTGGATCTGACAGGACAAAACCCTACTAGGCTTTTTGTAGTCTAAATATGTACTTTCAAAAAATGCATACTAGAAGTTGTTTGCATTTTCAGTGTTGCATAGTGATATATTTATTGAGGCTAAGCGACAAATTATTTTCTAGTTTTAAGTGCATTTCTAAATAAAACACTGAAACTTATTTTTTTAATTATTTTTTATTTTTAACTTTTATGTAAATACATTTTTTTGACCACTGAGAACAAAATTATAGTCAATTTAGGCCGAAAATTTAGATAAACACTTTAAAATGCCTGAAATCGTGTAGTACCGTTATGTAAAGGCTATACCAAAACCTGGACTTATGTCCATAATTTTTGGTGGGGAAGTTTCTGTACCATTGGGAACTCCAAATGCCAAGTTACAGCCCCTTCTGGCTAAAAATGAAGATAAAATACTTAGAACACTTGAAATCGGGTGGTACCACTATATGGGGGCTATACCAAAATCTGGACCTATGTCAACAATTTTTGGGGACTCCAAATGCCAAGTTTCAGCCAATTCAGCTTAAAAACAAGTAAAAAAGTATCAGTCGGCTTGGCCGACAGAGATATACCCTCAGCCTGTGTATATTGAAACAATTTTTTCCCAAAAAACGCATGTATTTAGGGAATTTTGGGCGTTTAAACTGACAAAAATGTTGATTAGGATTAGAGATCAAAAGTTTTGCGGAGGAGATACTAAAAACTTCAGGGATGTTTGCTCAAGAAGTATGGACTTGCCCCTGAAACAACTTTTACCATCGCAATTGAGGCAGCGAATGCAAGTTGCTTCAACAAAAATCAAAGTGATTCGAAAGCAGGTCTTAAAGTGAACATGTATCCGAAATTTTGTGTGGGAGGTACCGGGTGGAGTGGACAAATATTGTCCATATTTGAACCTGATCTATATCTGGTAGATATATTAAGATGTGTAAAGTATGGTCCAATTCGGCCACTCTCTTCAAGAGTTATCGTACGCACAATTTTACCGAACATTTTTGAACTTTTGTGGGGGAGGTACCTGAAGGAGTGGACCGATATGGCTTATCTTCGAACTTAAACTATGTTTGGACAAAATATTACTAAGACCAAACTTTGGACCGAATCGGCAGACCTGTTCGAGAGTTATTTTGCCCTCCAACCTCCTCACACGGTGTCATAGGGGTTTTTTGCAACTTTCAGGCTATTTTCTCAGGAAGTATGGACTTGCCCCTGATGAAACTTAGATCGTCGTATGGAGGGCAGTGAATACAAGTTGCTAAAGCAAAAATCAAAGCGATTCGAGAGATGGTCCTAAACTGAACTTTTCCAAATTTTTGTGTGGGAGGTACCCGACGAGGTGGACCAATTGAGTCCATATTAAAACCTGATCTAAGTCTGGTACACGCTCCACGATGGGCAAAGTATGGACCATATCGGTTACTCCCTTCAAGAGTTATCGTGCGCACAAATTTTCCGAACATTTTCGAACTTTTGTGGGGGAGGTACCGGAAGGAGTGGACCGATATAGCTCATCTTCGAACTTAAACTAAGTTTAGGCAAAATATTACGAAAGCCAAAATTTGAACCGAATCGGTTCATCCGTTCGAGAGTTATCGTGCGCTCCAGCCAGCCAGACAGACAGACAGACGGACGGACATTGCTCAATCGACTCCAAATTGTCTGAAACACATTTCGTCCAAACATACTTGGGGTCTAAAACCATTATTTCGATGAGGCACATTTTGCCCGTATGAAAGTGTATATACCCTTCATAGCCTAAAGGCTGAGGGTATAATTAAAAACCTGGACCTGTGTCAACAATTTTTGGTGGGAAAGTTTCAGTACCATTTGAAACCCCAAATGCCAAAATACAGCCTATTCGGGTTAAAAATGAAGATAAAATCCTTAAAACTCTTGAAATCTGGTGGTACCGCTATATGGGGGCTATACCAAAACCTGTACCTATATCCATCATTTTTAGTGAGGAAGTTTCTGTACCAATGGGGGGTCCAAGTTACAGCCAATTCGGCCTAAAAATGAAGTTAAAATCCTCATAATACTTGAAAACGGGTGGTACCGCTATAAGGGGGCTATACCAAAACCTGGACCTATGTTCACAATTTTTGGTGGGGAAATGTCTGTATCATTGGAAATCCCAAACGCCAAATGACAACTAATTGGGCAAAAATGAATATAAAATCATCAAAATTCCTGAAATCGGGTGGTACCGCTATATGGGGGCTGTAGGAAAAAATGGGCCCATATTCATGTATTGTCATCCAAATCTAAAAAGTGTACAAAGTTTCAGTTCGATTGGTCAACTGCAACTGCATTAAAAATGAGTTACTATATTTGAACTAAATCGGGTTGTACCGCTATATGGGGGCTATAGGAAAAAATGGACCCATATTGGATTTGGTTTCATATTCATGTATTATCCAAATCTGAAAAGTGTGCGAAGTTTCAGTTCGATTGGTCAGCTGCAAATGTGTGGAAAATGAGTTACCAGATTTGAAATGCAATTTAAATCAAACATTAAAACACTATAAAAATTGACCAATATTGGGTTTGATTGCATATTCATGTATTGTCATCTAAATCTAAAAAGTGTGCAAAGTTTCAGTTTGATTGGTCAATTGCAACTGTGTTAAAAATGAGATACCAGATTTGAACTAAACGGACACCAAAACAAGTTAAATAAAACACTGTAAAAACGAATCAAGAATATCGAGGAGTACAGTACTAAATCGCCAAAATTGCACCAAAGCTCACTATGCTATTTTTTTTTATTTTTTATTAAATAGCTGATAAAAACAAAAATGCAAAAAAAAAACTTTTTGCTATTTAAACCAAAATTTTAGAAGTTAGGAGTATTTCTTTGCATATAGTTTTTACAGAATTCGACTTTATTATTATTTATTTATAATTGATTCTCTAATACATGTTGTTTTAAAAAAACCCAAAGGTTATAATTACGTTAGCTTAAAGAAATGTGACGACAGAACGAAACAGCTACTTTGTGGTCTACGGCCATGATTAATCGGGGAAATAAAAATAAGAATTGTGGTTTTTTAAACGACATTGGCAGATGATGTGAACAATTCTGGGTATTTGAGAGAATAAAAAAAGATTCCATAAAGATTAATTTGGGATGGACATGATTTTCGTGACACACAAAGAAGAATATTTTTAAAATACAATAAATCTATTAGTTTACAAATATTCCATTCGGTGACAATACTCAAAGATTACAGATCTCTATTGAGTTTTTGTTTTCAGTACAAAATTTAAGTTAATATATTGCGAAACATTTTTTTACGCATTACTTCAAGTTCATTGTCATTATCATGATCGTGACTTTGGCCAACAACATCATCATAAACGCTGTCGATCAATGTCCGTATATAGCCAGCCTCATTGTCTTTAACCTTCCTGTTATATTCACCATCTCCATTCCATCCCATGTTATCTTGTTTTGTACTTTCCACATTTTAACGCCTTCGTTTAAAACGTTAAATACACACACATACTTTCAGGGACGTACGCAGGGGGGGGGGGCACGGGGGGCCCGGGCCCCCCCCCCCGAAATGGGTTGGTCGAACAAAATTTTTTAAGTTACTGTAACTAGTTATTATATTTTTTCTCATAAAAATGTTTGTATATTTGAAGATTTCAAATTCAAATTAAAACTTATATTTTCTTAAGTTTCTGAACAGAAAATGTACATCATTAACAAGTTTTGAAAGAAAATATTTTAAAAATTTTTGTTTGTAAGCTGTTTTTGAGAGAAACTTCCAATGAAATCTGAATTACTTCTTCATGTCATATCATTCCACTATCAAATGCGAATCCTTAATGAATGTACTCCAAGTTTATGTCATATTCGAACTATACAGAGCTCTCGAGGCTTAACTCATCCTGTAACAACAAAAAAAACGAGTTCAGTATTGTGGGAATGGAAGTATATGAAAAAATGTCTATTGGATACAATGAATGAAGGGTCGGTCCTTCGTGGACTACATCTTGAAAACCAATTAGAAATTTGTTTTACTGCCACCGCCAAAATTTTGTTATTCTATTTTAGACAAATTTGCTGCTAAACTGTATGAGAAAATAATGAAGACAAATGAATTTTTGTGCGTTACTTGATTTTTTTCCTTATCATCACCGAAGTAGAATTGTAGCCTCAGACTTTAAGGTTACGAGATTATATACACTAGGATACGATACAAATATGTAGGTCTCATCAAAATAATGATTTTAGACTCCACATAAATATGTTTGGACAGGTTGTTTGTCTGGCAGGTTGGAACTCATGATAACTCTCGAACGGATCAACCGATTTGGTCCAAGTTATGGATCTCGTAATGTTTTGTCCAAATTAAATATAAGTCACATCGCTACCTCCGCCATAAAAGTTCACAATTTTCACTAAAATGGTCGAAGGGACTAACCGATTCGGTCCAAAATCGAACCTAATATGGACTATCTTGGTCCACTCGCAAAATTACTTCCAAAAGTACATCAAGTTCCAAGAGAATATGTTTGGACAACATCTTCAGGTCACTCATACAAGTCTAACATAACTGCAGTTTAAAGACTGTTAGAGGATCATTTGGACATTTTGTTGTCTTGTTTACAGCGATATCATATTTTTCGTGGACAAGTTCTTGCTTCCTGACAAAGCTCTAAATGCTACGGTAACCAACTAAAATAGCTTATGGGCGCGGTAACTATCGAGAGGAGCATCTCTCAAAATAAGATCCATTTCTAAAATTATTTAGCTTATTATAACCGAATAATTAAGTGGGGTTCAATAAGGACCGATTGTTATTTGTCAAAACTATATAGAACTAAGTCCATCAAAGTGTTTGTCCAAAGTCCATCAATGTGTTTGTCAAAGTGTCGAGTCCAATTAAAAAAAATATAATACTTCTTCTTTAACATTATAATAAAAGTAAAAAATAATCCTGAATCAGACTCTGTCTCTTCGGGTAAATAACACTGTGCAGTATTTTTAAGGTATTCTTGTGCAAAAAATTTGAAGTGAGGATTTTTTAAAGTACAGACCCAAAGTACAAAAGCCCTAGTTGCGTTTTGTTGAGTCAGATCCACACGGACTCGCGGTTTCCAAGCAAAATCGTGAAAACCTAAAGAACCCCTCAAAATGTGAACTTAAATCGCGATTTATTTGAAAATCCCTCCGGCGATTTTTTTTTTTTTTTTTTTTGTTTCTTGATATGTCTCATCTATGAACATTCTAGTTTCAGAATCTGCAAAAACTTCCCAGGTGTAAGCACCTTCCATTTAAATTTAGTTAAGGCACACCGTGTCCAGCTTGGATTTTATGCCCCCCTCTAAACATTGCTAATTATCGACTTTTTACAGCAACTCGGGGCTATATCTCTGAAGCCAATGCAAATCTTCTTCTGACCTCTGAAGCAAATTTGTAGATAAGGGTCAGAATAAAATATTTGGACAAATATTGAACTGGAAAAACTACATTTATTACCTCAAATTTTATAATATATCTAAAAATTCCATAATTTGTATAGATTTCGCACCATATCTCCAAAACTGTTTAATTTTTCTTAATGTTTTCATTTGGAAACATATCAACGACAACGGCAGCCGATATTCTTAAAAATTAGGCTAAAATCATCGAAATAGTAAAAATCTTGCTATAGCAAAGACAACGGCAATTCTTTGTGGTTGTAAAATTCTGCGATAAACTATAACGTGAGCCCGTATGATTAAAAACTTCAATATACTGAAAACGGGGCTTAAATTTTACATGGCGACTTTACCGAACCGGGCCACGTTCGTCTATTTTCAATTCTAAATATCCTACTCTGTAAATTTTAAAATTGTATCCTAAATATTATGAATCCTTTCTATTGAATTTATATACTTTGTACCAATATTTCATATAAAATTCGAATTCAGTCCATCGGACAAAAATTTACCGAAATATTAGCTATCGAAGGGCAACATTTATTGTGTTCTGTATGTAGCATAGAATCTAAAAACGTCTTTTCCTCGAAATGGCACTTTTGAAAGCGGTGCCAACTGTAGCTCGAAAACGGATGCTCCGGTCTTTATATGTTTTTGTTGGACTACTATACACATAAATCATGTGCTTAAAGAGACAGTCTTTAAAAAACTGCTGACGGAGTCCGAAAAATATCAATTTTTTACAGTGTGTTTTTTTTAAATCGAAATTTTGATTTTAACTGTTCAAAATTTTTAAAATTTGATTTTTTAATTCCGTTTCTATAATGGAAAGGATTATTAGGTTGGTAATGATCCCACAAAAATATATGCTGATCGGTTTATACTTTTTCAAACTACAGTGGGTACCGCAAACTGCTTTAGTAAAAACAGTGCTATATAAGCGGGCATTTAAATGTAAGATTTTCAAAAAAAAAAAATAATAATAATAATAATATAGAAGGTAACTTGCATAGAAGGTAAAATGCATGAAAATGGCTTTTCTCATGCTCATAAGTGGCCATAACCCCTTAAAATAGCTTTACGTAACGCTACACAACATTTGAATTTTTTTAAATGGTCAAGTTGTGCCCCCCCCGAAATGAAATCCTGCGTACGTCCCTGCATACTTTGTTGTTAGTTTTGTTTTGCCAACGTTAGGAGGAATACAAAATACATCCATTCGACCGTTACATTTTCATTGACTTTTGAATAGTTGAACAAATATTGGCCAAAAGCATCGTCAATAGTAGAAAAAAACAAAACTACAAAAAAATATACTATGTGTAGTTAAATCTCATCATCCCCCCAGCTATGACATTGCGTTGTGGCTTTAACGCCTTCTCATTGAATCGAATGCTATGTTTAAATATGAAATTTCAATTTAATAATAAAAACAGTTAATGTACTTGAGATGTAGTACTAAAATCGAATCGCATCGCTGCCGTTAGAAGCATTTTTATCATAATCAACTAGTTAGTTAGGTAAAACGCCTGTTAGACTATACACTTATAACATGTTTAAGAGCATTATCTCGATTTATTTGGCATATATTGTATGAAAATGACAACTTAAATCGACTGGATTTGCTAAATCCACCATAGTCTCAACGTACCATAAGCTTGTATTTGGGAATATGTATGTATGTGTGTACATTGTAGGTACTTCATTTGTTTTCATAGAATTATTTGAGGAGAGGCGTAAGTAAATGCTACCACATTGTACAATGGGGGACAATTATACGGTAGAGTTGTACAATCTAGTTCATTTGAATGATCTATTTCAATAGTTCAGCTCTTTTAATTGAACTAGTCCAGTGATCTAGTTCATAGTTCACTAACCAGTTCTATCATTCGGATCAGAATCGTTCACCGGGTCTTAATCGTTCGTTTGATGGAAACACATAAGAAAAGATG
The DNA here is from genome assembly GCF_047663935.1 of Musca autumnalis. Classification (NCBI taxonomy): domain Eukaryota; kingdom Metazoa; phylum Arthropoda; class Insecta; order Diptera; family Muscidae; genus Musca; species Musca autumnalis. The sequence goes on from NW_027411644.1 coordinate 325,004,822, forward strand.
TGCTTCAGTTAGGCGACTGGCAAAAAATCTTATGCTGTGTGTGTGTAGAAATTGTCATTGCGGAGAAGCTTTGTGCGTGTGTGTTTCCTTTTATTTTTCCTTTTTTCTACACAAACAAGGCACATTCAATAGATAATGGATTCGACATATTGGAATATGTTTTGTATCTATGTTTTTGTATATATCTTCATTTTCGGAGACCTTGATCCAAAACTTAAACAAACTCACCACATTACGAAGGCATCACTTAAAACAGACGAAGGCGTCGCTTTATGAATTTGTAAACGACATGTTTAACTAGATTGTGAATCGTTCGTTCGTTGATCGTACGGTCACCGACTGATTCTAGTTCAGTGAGCTATTGAACTATAATGAACTATAGACTGATCTAGTTCAATTCTCTTTTCAATGAACCGTTCAATTGAACTAGTTCGTTCATAAACTATACAACTCTATTATACGGTGGGGAATTGTTCTGATTTGAGTAAACAATAACAATAACCCGACTTTTTTATGCAAAGAAAATTAGACCACGCCCACTTTTTTCAATTTTCAATTTTAATCTTTTCTCAACAACTACTGAACCGATTTTTCTGAAATTGTCAGGGAATGTACAAGGATGGTCCCCGGTTAAAATGGGCTACAAATTTTATTGAATTTCGAAGGGGACGGGGTACTTCCCCTATACCATATTTCTTTAAAAATAATAAAATAAATTTCTTTATAAATAAAAATCGAATGTCGTTCGTTTGTAATGGCATCAGTTGAGAACGGCTTGGCCAATTTGGATAGCTCTTTTTGTGAAATGTTCGTTATAACCCAATTTAGACTTTTATGCAAAGAAATTTGACCACGTCCACTTTTACGCCCACTTTTTTCAATTTTCAATTTAAATCTTTTCTACAACAACTACTGATCTTGTTTTCCTGAAATATAAATAGGCTACAAATTTAGTTTCGGCGAGAGCGGGGCACTTTTTTAAGAATGCTATATTCATGGTTTGGAATATAATTTGAGAGGCAATTGTGGTTGTGACTCCGACCTTACCTTTTTAGTACCTAAAGACTTAACCATGCCTACTTTTTTAAAATATGTTACATCTACAAAACTACTGAACCGATTTTCCTGAAATTGTCAGGGAATGTACAGGGATGGCCACCGGCGAAAAAAAGGATGCATATTTTCTTGAATATCGAAACGAAACGAAATCCCTTTGCCAAACTTAAAAAACGCCATATCTTTATGAATAAAATCAAATGCCGCCATAACCCAACTTAGGCCATGTTTATTTTATAGCCTTTTATAGGGTTAACCTTCTCAATGAGGATTTATTTGACATTTGAAACCCAGTGGGTTTGTTAAATCCAGTTATATATAAACGTACTATTAGGTTTTTATGGAAAGAAAATTTTACGCCACCCACTTTTTTAAATTTTAAATTTAAATTTTTTCTGCAAAAACTATTAAACCGATTTTCGTGGTAATGTAATGCACAGGGGATAATGTACAGGGATGACCCCCAAAAACAGGCTACATATTTTATTGAATTCCAAAGGGGGCGGGGTACCTCCTCTATGCAATATTTTTAAAAACCGTTATATTTGCAAAAATTACGCATGTATCGGTTTAACAAATTACGGGATTAATCTACAATCTAGGTACTTATGTTATATCTCCAATACCACTGAACCGATATCCATCAAATTTGCAGCGAAAGCTCAATGTTTGCCGTTTTTATGTATATTTTATGAATTTCGGAGGAGGTAGGGTACCTTTCCCACGCTTTTCTTTTATACGCTATAGGTATAGGCCAAACTTATGATTATATCTGTTTCAGCATAAATTTTGGGAGGCAATGGGGCTGTGTGCACCCTAGGTACATATTTGGAGCCAAAATACCGGACCACGCCCCTTTTTTAAATATGTCACGTCTTGAAAACTGATGACCACGCCCACTCTTTTCAATACATTATTTTTCCAAAACTACTGAACCTAATTTCATGCAATTTTCAGAAAATGTTCAGGAATGTCCCGTGGTCCAAAGTGCTATATATTTGTAGACGAATTTCGGGGGCCTATTGTTTTATAATCGTTATATTCGCTAAACTTAAGAGACAACGGTGGTTGCGAAAGAGAAAATTTATATTTACAAATTTCCTTAAATGATGAGGTTCAAGGGTCCATCAGCCATGAAAAACTAAAATATATGAGTCTCAATAAGCGGGAGAATTCGAAAATACCTATACAAACTTAGGTTGCGAACACTTTGTTGGCACGAGAAGGAATCTCATATTTTCTAGGCGTTACAACGTTAATTTTAAATGAGTAAAAATGTACCACGGTCATTGATTGTCGTGCACTGTTTGGTTATTGCCCGTAGGCTTCAGGAACCCATTATTTGGTAATGATTGTTTCGACTACAAACGGCACAATAAATTCCTTATTTCTTTAATTGAGCATAACAACTCAACCCCCAGATTTGAAAATGTATTATTTTTTGGTATCAAAATTTATTGTTCAATTTTCAACGAGAGCATTATTAATTAATTCATATACGAATATGGTTTATAAACTTATGTAGTTTGAAAACAATTTATGGGAAATCCCCATATACACACAAACATTTATGAAATATGGACCAAAATGTTGTTTTACAAATAAGGACCGTTTTCTTGTTTTTAAACACATTTTAGGAATATGCAAATTCCGTTAATGATAAATTGATTTTATTGATTTAAAGCTTAATGCCCTTAATTTTAAATTAAAACCGCCTTGTCGTTTGCACACATCTCCAATGTTAGGAACTTCAAGAGTTTTAATATAATTTTGTTTTAAATTGTAAAGTAATCCATCATGTTTTTTTAAATGTTAAACAAAGTAGCTCTTATAGTGAATATATCCAAGAGATTTTTTAGGAATATTTTTGAATAATTCGCCTTGAGATGAATCCAAAAATTGTCCGTTTTCTTGACCTACAGAGGATTTAAAATTGGGAAAGACATTTTTATTTTTAGACAAAAACCTAAGAGAACTGATGAGAATTTTTGGCGAAATTAAAAACAAATATTCTCTGCGTTTTCTAAAAGCAAATCTATTTTTCTATTACAAGCTTTATAAAAGATTGTAGTTTTAAATTTTAAAACAACAAAATCGACACTAAACTTTGTGAAACATTTACCAATGTAATAATATTGAACTATTAAAAATAAATAAAAACTGTTCAGAGGATTTATAAAAAAAATAATGTATGTATGTATGTATGTATTTAAACCTAGTCAAGTGCATTTGTACATACATACATATATGAGTTTAATATACACACTAAAAATTTTAAAGTGCACTTGATTGTGTATCCATTGCATGATAATTAAACAATAAATTATGGCAGAAATTAAACATAAGAAATTAGATTATTTGTTTATAATGTTTATCCTTTAATGATAGAAATATGTACGCTATTAAATTCAAATAAAACTTTTTGGTTTTCAATGAAGAAAATCGTAAGCTCAACATAATTGTAAACCAATAAGGAAAGGATCAAAGTTGGGCCGGGCCGACTATATTATACTCTACACCAGCACGGCTTCAATATAAATTGGCGATTTTTTTAAACAAATTGCGTCACTTTTTCCAAATTTTATCAAAATGTCTGCCCAATTTCGTGTTTGGAGCGTCAAATACATGAAATCGGCCAAAAAAAAAAAATATATGAGAGCTATATTCAAATTTGAACCGAAATGATTCCTAGACAAGACACTAGGGTGACTTGATATAGAAAAAGACTTCAAAAAAATACTTCATATCTACAAATTTGTAAAAATTATACAACATTTTTACAAATTTGTAGATATGAATAGAAGTTATCAAAATCAGCCTTTGTCTTCTAGTCATTTACATTCAAAATATGCCTAATGAGCTGGCTTAAACCACCAGCGAACGATCGTAGCATAGTGGTTGGGTGTGTGGTACTTCGCTTGAATTCATTTTTCAATACAAACCCTTTAGACCATGTTAGCTCGATTAATTCAATTAACGAATTCAATATAATTTGAAAAAAATCAAGACTAAATTTTGTCACACATTTCAAATTTCATCAAAATTGGACAAACATAGCGAGGTTCGTGCACCAAATGCCTTTGGGATCTACATATATTCAAATCTGAACCAATTTTCACCAAAAGCAATAAGGTTCTTCCTATGGCTAAAAAAATGATCTTCCCTAATTGTCAGCTGAATCGGACAATAAATGCGACCTGTATGTTGTGAACGGACGGGCGGATGTGCATAAATCGACTCAGGAAGTGGTTTTATGTATATCGCTAAAGGAAACTATGGGTCTATCTCGCTTCCTTTTGCATTTTATATACAAATTCACTAAGACATAATACAACAATGTGGTGTAGGGTATAAAGAGTGAAATGGAAAAGCGGGAGTGTGAAAATAATCCACACGTACAGGAGCCAGATGAAAGTCCGAAAATTCGGCAATTTAGTAACTGCTACTGTGCTCAGGATATGAAAATAGCATTTTTACCAAACTGTTGGAATCCAATACTAACTGAGACGACTTAAATATATTGGATCCCGCTCGGCCAAGATGAAGTTAAGACAGCAATAAACCTGCTGAAGAATAATAAGACCGATAGCTTACCAGCCGAAATGCTCCAAACCCAGTCGGAGCTAGTTAGGTCCATCTGGCAGGAATAACGCGTACCCGAGTAGATCCTGGGTATCCTGAGTCCCGTCTACAAGAAAGGAGATAAGGTCTAATTGAAAGGAGATAATACTGTGTGTGTTGAATTATAGTGACATAAGTCTGCTTTCATATTGCTTATAAGATAATGTTAGGTCAGCCTATGGTGAACGAAATGATTGGGTCATGCCAATGCGGCTTTAAACCTGCAAAACCACCATTCTCCACATATTTTATTTACTTAACGGAAAATCCTGGGAAAAAGCAAAGACACTTACCATATATCTGTCGATTTTAGAGCAGCCTCCGACAGCCGCTTACGTTCAAAGGTATTCAAAGCCGGCAAGGCTCAGTCGACTTTGGGAGATACCTTCAACTGATACCGGGTCCTCAGTTTAAAAAGGTAAAAACCTATACGAACAGTTAAGTATTACATTTCTTCTTTGTCCAATAAAATGTCTCCATTCAACTTTTTGATCCAATTATAAAATGTATTGAGCGTTTAATTTACTAAAAAACACAATTACATGAACAACACACAAAACACTGATTTATTTACTCACTTTACCGTCTGTACTCAACGAATGTCTTAAAGAAACTGAACAAAAAATGCTCTCTACCTTATCGCAAAAATAACAAAAACAATTCATATTTTTTTTATTTTCCTCTTCGCTTGCTAGGTTGGTTGTCTGTGAGTTACAGAAAAAAATGCCTACTTGTGGAAGAATACATCGCAACAACAACAACAAAGAACTAAACACAAGCTTTTGGCCGCATACACTCCCCTCGCTTCTAGGGTTTCTTTTGCACCATACACACAGTTCTTTATCATAAAATGGTGAGAGCCCTGTTGTTACACTCTTTCGCAAAAATCCTCTCTCAACCTATAAAAATATGTTCTGACCAGGGTTTCGGAGTCGAGGTAATTTTAGCTCGACTCCGACTCCAGACCATATTTTTTTCACGACTCCGGCTCCGACTCCGGGCCGACTCCGAGGGTAAATTCCAATACAACTAAAAATTAACAAAATGTACACAAATTTTTAACTTTTTCCTATATTTGGGCCCATATAGGCCAATCTGTTGGTTTTTCCTAAAATATTCTTTAGAAGAGCATTCGTTGGAATATAATAAATATTTTTGTGGGTTTTTCACGGACAACAAAGATTAGTCCTTCATCGACCAATTGTGTAAAAAATATTAGATTTTACGGAAATAATTAAAATTTTAAATTTTTGGCTTAGAACTGAAGTTTTTGGTCATAAACGGGCAAACACAATTTGAAGAATTAAATCGTTCGATAAATTACTAGATTTTGCTGTGCATATTTACTAGATTTTTATCGAATCACCTAATAATTAAGATTTTATCTAATCTTATGTAAATCGCATCAAAATATTATAAAGGGATAAGGGGTTGTAAAAAAGTCATAACACAGTAACACATTTCATACATAGTTAATAACTAATACGAAATGTACCGAAATACATTAACATAACGTTTTTTATACCCTATACCACAATGTGGAAAAGGGTATTATAAGTTTGTTTTGGTAAAAATTCATGTAACACCGCGAAATATTCGTCGGAGACCCCCAATGTGGTATACCAATCTTCATATCTCGACGAGATAAAGCGATTTTGAGATGTGTGTCTGTCCGTCCGTCCGTCTGTCCATTATAAATTGTAAACACGCTCCAGGCCGCAATTATGGACAGATCGTCACGAAATTTTGTATGGAGGTCGGGTTCAGATCAGAATAGATCCCTATTCTTATTGGTGATGATCGTGAAATATTTAGCGGGTGAAATGGACTAAAAACATAATATTTATCCAATTTTCTAGCGGCTCTGTAGGTCTCAATAATAGTCCGATCAACACGTAATTTTAAATGAGGTAAGAGTATATCACAAAGGAGAAGCTTGCAATTTGAGATGGCGATCGGATAATATTTAGAGGGTTAAATGGACCAAAACTTTTGTGTGAAAATTGTGAGCATTTTTAATATACAGCTTATATCTTAATGCCTGGAAGTGACATTCCGGACAAGTGAGATATACTTGAAAGTGGAACGCTTGACCTTTCAATTGATGCCAATTATGTTGGTATGCATGATCAGATAACAGAGTTACAGCCTAATATATCCCGTTATTTGTTTCTAGTGTTATAATAAACTCGCTAGAAGTCGCAATTATACATCAATAGTCACGAAATTTTCCACCGGGTAAGAGTATAGGTCGAAAAAGATGCCTACAATTTTGAATGATGATCTGATAAACTTTAGCGAGTGAAATGGACCATTACTTTTGTATGAAAAATATAAAAATTTTATTTTTGGTCGATATTTTAATTCCTTGAGGACATATATATTTCGCAAAGTAGCCTACATATGGAAAAAACTACTGACCTTTCCTCTGATGTAAATTGCAATAAAGTGTTTGCTAGATAACGGGCCTACTGCATAATATATAATGGATTCTGTGTAGACAACCACATTTTTATCCCATGCTACTTATTGTCTCTCCAAAAGTTTATGTAACACCACGAAATATTCGTCCCTTTATTTGGTATGCCGAAATTCATATCTCGACAAGATAAAGCGATTTAGCGATGTATGTCCGTCCATTAAAAATTGTAAACAAGCTGAAGTCTGCAATTATGGACCGATTGTAACGAATTTTTAAGAGGTTGGGTTCGGGCCAGAATAGAAATTATTAGTTTTTGGTGATGATCGTGAAATGTTCAGGGGATGGAATGGACCAAAAACAAAATTTTAACCAATTTTGTAGCGGCTCTGTAGGTCAAAATAATAACCCGCAAAATTTTAAACAAAGTTTGAGTTTATGATGAAGAAGAAGCGTACAAACCAACGTGAAGATCAGATAATACTTAGCGGGTTAAATTGTCTGAAACATTTGTGTGAAATTGGTAAAAATTCCAATAACGTAGCGGTTAAACAACGGAAGTAGTAGTACTACATAAGTGGGTTTCATTACATTTTACGTGAACTAAATTTTCCTTTCCTGCTACAAAAATTTCTTTGTCATGCTAGATAATTTTTGGTTTTGGTCATAAGTATTATACATTACATCTCTGATATTTGATAATTAAATTTTCACAATCATTGAAAAGAAGTTACGTGGAGAGCGATTGTCCAGGGATAGTGGTATAGGGTATCCCATGGTCGGCTCCGTCCGATTATAGACTTTTCTTACTTGTTTTTTTTTCTTTTTTTTTTTTTTTGTTTTGTTTGAGAATGGAGCGGCTAAAACTAAGAAAGGACAACAAAAACGTGACAATATCGATATCTTGGATGAGGAGAACCTACATAAAATTTTCGGAGGAACATTTTTGTAGAATTTTTTTCATGTAGTAAATCTGATCTTTGTTGCATTTTTAATTCAAGGACAAAAAGGTTATGGAAGGAACTGAGCTAGTAGGAAAATATATTCCATTATATTTAACTGAAAACATGATATATCAAAATGATGCAACAATAACGAAAAATAATGATATAAAAATATCATTACGCCATAACTCAGAAACTTCAGCTAAGGGATCCGTTGGGGTTCTTAATATGCTCAAAATGGACCTTCATTCCCAAAGGGAATTTTACGCCCCCACACGTTGAATTCCATTTTGTGTCACAGCGTTATCAGTAGGATTTAACATAGAGACCACAATGTCTTTCATAAGAGTCCAGCAGGTCCTTTAATAGAAGACAAGGATGACTTCTCACAAAAGACAATATGTGAAGACCAGAAGAACTTTATGAGAAGACCAGTGGGTCTTCCGGCAGAAGACTTGTAGGACTTATATAGGAGACGTTCATTGTCCAATTAATTCGATCGTCATACAACTTGACTTTTGCTTGCAAAAATATAAAGGATCAATTGGACCAAAAAGATATTCTCGACATGCATTTTGAAAAGACTAGACTTCAAATGATAATAAATATCCTCTAATTTAGTATAATACTGTTTGCTTATATGTTTTCTTATAGCTTTCTTTTAAAATAATTAATGATTTTTCGAAAACATTGGTGTCCCGAATTTGATGTTATATTTATATAATGAAGAAAAAAATTTGCCCGGAGTCGGAGTCGAGTTATTTTTTCGACTCAGACTCCGACTCCAGCAAAATTGCTCGACTCCGACTCCGACTCCGAAACCCTGGTTCTGACATAAAAATATGTTGGTGCCGAAACAAATAAATTAGAGATACATATGTTACAAAATGTTGCAACCATAATGGATCCAAACATATATTTGTTTGCAACCAGTCCCAAACATATATTTGTTTAGATCCAAACATATTTCTAACAAATGTAAACGTCAAAAGAAATTACACAATATGCTGACAACATTGGCAACATGGGTCGATCAGTAACAGAACTAGGACAAACTGTAATTTTGAGGTAGTTTAAGTCTTCGTCTACATCGTCACTGCCACCGCCACAAACACAACCAAATAAAATAAATTGGTTTTATTCATCTCATAGACATTTAACACGGTTATACCCACCAAACATTTGGAAGTTAAATATATATTCTATCAGCAAAACCGTCTCTTAAAATTGCCTGAAAAATGCGTTAAACATCGACTGTTGTCATTTAAAAAAAAAAAACAATTTCATTGAACCATGCTGATTATCTCATTCTTACTTCTTTTAACCCTTGTGTAGAATCCCTTGCGTACCTTACTTTAGATCAAAAAGCGATTGCTTACATGTATTTATTTTATACAACGTTAAAAATACATATAAAGAGCAATAATCTATCTGTGTATTATATGAAACGGTGCACTGTGGTTTAGCTTGTATGGGAGAGAGCGACAAAAATATTTATAATCAAGATATCGATCTGAAAATTTTACCGTAAACTAGTAAAGACTAGAAGATAATTTTCCCCAAAAATCGTAAGGACTGGTCCACTTTTAGGTGTAGACCGCCCATAACGGTACTTCCAGTTTTTTATTAATTTCAAGATTATGTCTATATTTTCAAAGTGAATTCGCTGTAATTTGACATTTTGTGTTCTTTGGTGGTATAAAACATCTTGCATAGGCGTAGACGTACCTCCCGTTTTTTAATAATTTCAAGATTTTGACCAAATTTTAAAACTGAATTTGCTGCAATCTGACATTTCGAGTTTATAATCTGTATCAAACATTTTTGCAAAAATTCATCAATATATGTCCACATTTGGGTATAGTCCTATATCATGTTAACTCCAGATATTTGGCATATTAAATATTTGGCCTAAATTTTTTACATACATTTTATTACATATTCTATGAATTTTATTCTTGACAGGGATTAACTGGTAACAAGTATCAACAATATAAGGCATAGAATATTCTTACTAGGAGGTTTAACACATGGACCAAGGACGTACCAGATTATATTAGATGTAAACAATGCCCTATAGTTCTCAAACCGGGAATATCTGGAAACTAAGATGTTTTATGAGACGTTTAGTTTGCGAGGATGGGTTGGCATCTATTAAAATAAATACTAGCTACAGGATTTTTGGATTAGGAAAGTTCCCAGATCGACTAAAAATGTACCAGGGCATACAAACAGTAAACAAGACCTTACAGGTGGTCCTGCGTGTCAATATAACCATTCTACGTTGTTTAGTTTTCCGTGTGGAGCTTAAATCTACGACAGGCCGCGTTTTTACTTTCAACGGCAGATAATTCTTGCTTCAAAAATAATGGTGTCTTTTATAGTAAGCCAATTTGCATGATGTTTATAATTTTTTGTCCTCTCGTTGTGTATCCAAATTTTTGAAATTCCTTTGCAGATACAGTGTATAAAATGAAATCATATCCCGCAACATCCACCTGAAGATTTGCTATAATTTCTTCGAATACCGTCCGCCCCATGCTGGCATTGACAAAGTTTTTTGAACGCCATATTTCAAAAACATACAAATTTGAAAACACACATTCATACTGTAATCCTAACAACATCATTTTTTATAAAATAAGATTGAAAAAAATGCAAAACAACAACATCGATTGCTTGAAAACACCCAAAAACCCATTCACAAAACTTCGAGTATACTCAGTATAATGAAAACTGAATACCGCTCGGCAACTTTCGGCAGACGAGATAATTTTTTTCTAATTCTGGACACTTTCACGAACATTTAAATAAAAATAACGTGAGGATCCGCGCGGATCCAAGGTACTAAAAGACTATTTCTTTTCACAATATTAAATAAAAAACACTCACAAAAATACATTTCAAAAGAGATCAATTTTACAACAAAATAAATATACAACTTTATGATGTTATCAATTAAAAACAATAACAATACCATTAACTTTAACTTTAACTTCCATTTCTTACTATAGTAATTTTACACATTACTTTCTTGTGATATCACTTTTAACTTGTCACAACGTTAATGGAAATTTCAATGTCTCAATTTCTTCAAATGGAAATGCTCACTTCTGCGGCTCTGCTATAGCAAGTACCGCTAGAAGTTGTAAAAAGAAAGCCGGAATACTAAAATTGGATGTGTCTACGATAGATTTGAATAGTTACAATCATAATTTGTAGACATCGATTTTTGTATTTTTGTCGCGGCCTGGGACCACAGTGCGGTGGTGCAATGGATAGCATGCTCGGCTGGCATTCTACATACCTCTGTTATAATCCCGGGTTAGGCGACATCAGATTTGAAAATGGTAAAATTATTGTTGACAACAATTCCCAAGTAATTCAGCTAAGTATGTAAAGGAGTGTTCAAACTTCGTTTAAACCATTGCAAAATGTGCTGGAAGTTAGATTATATTTGAACCCTCTTAATGTAAACCAAATATAATTATATCTTGAAGTCATTCTGTATTTAACGTTACTGAATTGTACTAATTTCACATCTCCTCTTTGCTCTATGTTTTTATCTTTGCCTTACCAGAACTCTTCCCTTTCAATAAAAATCACTTCTCTTGCACTAACCGACTGGTAAGCGTCTCTTCTCGTCTCTGAATTTTTACAATAATAAAATAAATTGAATTACGTTTTATAACGCTTATGAAAATATAACTAATTCCTGTGTTTTATTTCTCTTCTCATTCCACCGCAAATTATTCCTCATTGGCTATGAGGAATAATTAATAAAAATATACAGTCCACTACTTTCTGCTCGTTGATGTTCCTGTTGAATTATAACATGGCTCTACCAACAAAACATCAACTTTGTTCAAGGAGTAATAAAATATAAGTAAAAAAGTAAAAAATATTAACTCTAAACGAGAAAACAATAAAAATAAATAAAATTTATTTATTTCGTCAATGGCAAGTTTATCGCTTTTATAACTTCCAGTTGTGACGGATACGACAAGCCAGTTAGGGCCGCAAAAGTGGAACGGTTTCTTTAGTCATTTTTATCTTATTGGATAAAAATGCGACTGTCGCAGCAGACACCACAACCGCATTTAAGTGACCTTTCCGTCAAGCAGGCGATAGAAAATGTTTGCAGGGTATTAAAAAATACCTTTTTTTGAATACAATCGCGATTATTTGTATCCGGATAAATATGTATATCGAAAACCTCAATACTTCGTAATAATTTGTCTCTCCTACACGGTGTGCCTTAACCAAATTTAAATGAAAGGTGCTTACACCTGGGAAGTTTTTGCAGATTATGAAACTACAATACTTATAGATGAGAAATATCAAATAACAAAAAAATCGTCGGAGGGATTTTCAAATAAATCGCGATTTAAGTTCACAGTTTTTGGGGTTCTTTAGGTTTTCACGATTTTGCTTGGAAACCGCGAGTCCTATGTAAATAGGCCTAAAGAAAATGTTGTAGCTGTGAAAATTCTCCACAGGATTAACCTTTATGATATTTTCGCAGGTTTTACCGTTTTTGAGATATAGAAGTTCAAATTGAGACAATGCACTGACTTTAAATGCTGTTTCAGAATCCGCGAAATCTTCCCATGTGTAAGCGGTTTTCATCAAAAGTTAGTTAAGGCGCACTGAGTATGATATTGTTTTATAAGGAGGCGATACAGTCAGTGTATTGTCTCAATTTGAACTTCTATATCTCAAAAACGGTAAAACCTACGAAAATATCATAAAGTTTAATAGAGAATTTTCACAGCTACAACATTTTCTTTAGGCCTATTTACATAGGACTCGCGGTTTCCAAGCAAAATCGTGAAAACCTAAAGAACCCCTAAAACTGTGAACTTAAATCGCTATTTATTTGAAAATCCCTCCGGCGATTTTTTGTTTCTTCATATTTCTCATCTATGAGCATTGTAGTTTCAGAATCTGCAAATCTTCCCATGTGTAAGCACCTTCCATTTAAATTTGGTTAAGGCACACCGTGCCTAGATAACGTTTTCTTGGAATTAGTATGCCGCTTGATCAATGTATTCGATAAAAACTTACCGTTCCATATAATTATCTAAATTCTCAGTATTTCTTCTGTAATATTTTTTTCCTTGATTTATGTAATTCGATTTCTCTAATTGCTGAGATTTGATTTTATTAATTATAGTGCTTTAGCTGAATCTGATTAGGTTCAATTTAATTATAAAAAAAACCCATTCGGTGAAGTACATAGTCTTCCCTTATACCAACGTTTTATATTTTGTTAGATAATTCTCATTGTAAAATTTTACAGCATTATTAGCTGTAGATGTTAGGAAATGAGCCGTTTCAAAACAATGCCACTTAAACCCATAAGTAGTCAGAGCTAACTATAAAATCATTAGAAGGAATTTAACCTTTTAACACTTACGTTAAACGCCTTTTTGTGTAATTTCATATTTGCATATAATTACTTTGTTCAATTATTTGTTATATTTGGTAAACAATTACGCTAAATTAATGTACACACTTTCAAGACTTTACAAGACAAGGCATTAGCTAATTGTTTCTGGAATAAAAAAGCTAACTATGGAAAATTTTTTAACAGTTTCAAATGAAATGGTAAATGAGGTTTGAAGTTTATAAAAACTTTTCCATGGTAAGATATTGCTGGAACTGTCATGCAACAGATTTTGTGTGTTTGGAATGGAAAGTTCATATCACCCTATTCCATGACGCCGAATATAATCTATATGGTGGGAACTACAAATTTTATAAACAGTTATTTGTTTCTAATTCATTTCACCATCTCATAAGACCGATTTACAGGCATGTGCATGTAAGTATATACTTTATAATTACACCTGTCGCTTTACAATCTAATTAAAACCAATATTTAAACTATTGCAATACTAATATTTAATATTTATTAACAATATTTGTCTGATCAAAACAATAGCTATCGGCATTGATTTAATAAATAGACAAATGTACACAGTAATAAATGGAAACTATAAATGTCATCAAAGGCAGTCACAATTAATTTATTGCGTTTTATTGAAAGTCTATGGCAAACATTTCGAAATTGCCATACCACCAACTCTTTAAAAAATAATAAAATTTTTAATATCATTCTAATTTTTTTTAAGAATACAAATTAAAAATATTTCTTTACATTCCAAAAATGTTTATTCCAATAAAAAAATATCACTTTGTTTGTGTATATAAAATTAACTGTTGTTTTGTCATTATTGGACAAACAAGTAGTAAACTGTTTATTTTTTATTATTTTGGCTAATAAAACAATCATAGAATCCTGTAGAATTTGCTAACCTTTTAAAGAGGAGCTAATGAACTTCAGTTTTGTTAAGTCTACTAAAATTTGCAAAATTTGCACTTGTCCGGCCGGAGATATTTTTAAATTCCTTTTAGCTACGATTCACTCTCAACTCATTGAAAATTTTCCAAACGAGCCTTTGTGAGACACTTAACATAAATCATTTCTGACATGTCAGTAGCTGTGCATTCTGACCACGTAGTTCAAAACAATTTTATATTCGATGTTTACATTTTTCCTGTTAATTAACGTCTTTTTACATATAACCCATTGTGGGGGTTTATTGTTAGTATTTGATGGTTTTTTTTTCTTAAAATTGAAATTTAGTGATAACAAATGAGATTCAATAACAAAGTTTGGTAACCGCCTGACCATTATCCAGCAAAAATTGGCATGATCAAATCCAGCAGAGAACAAAATAAAATAAAAATATGAAGTGAGTTGAAGTTAAAAACAAATTCCACCTGTTTTTTTTTAATAGGAAATGCCACAACGAAGCGAGGCTTCAGGCCACAAAGTTGAAAATTGTTGAACTTTTGAATTCTTCGCCTGGGTTCATTTTTGACATTTCGTTTCGACATTCAATTTGATATAAACATGTGTTCAATCTGAAAAATAGAATTCGGTTGTAATTTTTATGTTCGGTACCAATTATTTACGAAGAATTCATATTAAAAAAAATTAATTTTATTTGATATATTGAAATAATTATGTTTATAGCGCCCATGAATTTACGCTTCGATGTGTGATACCAAGAAATAAGCGGCCTTGTGAAGAAATAATCTAAGCAGGAAAATTAGGCTTAGAGCTGACTGTGTTCTCACCTTTACTCTTTCAAAATATGTCAACAAATGGACTGATGGGTCTATATTGGGCAGTGGGATGGATTACTATCCAGCAAAAATTGGGATCCGTTAGTCATTATGTAACCCATTACAAAGTAAACTGGACTAATATAACTACTTATATTACTCCTTACTATGTTATGAGTAGATGGCACAGAGCGTGTGTGTCCGAGGATAGTGTGTTCAACGCTCATTGTCGACCGATAACTTTTTGTTAAAGAAAAATAAACAAAGAACTGTTTGTGGTGCACACGTAAGCGTACTGTCATCATTTGTACACAAGACCGACCACATACCTTACGTTGACCGGTTAAAAGTTCCTCTTTCATATTATTTAGTTCCACAGAACTACAATATACAGTTTGAAATGTTTCACACAAGATGTATAGTCCATTTGGCTCACTAAATAGCTCATGAGCAATATCTAAAAGTAAGGTTCCTCCTTGTCATAAGGTCCCGAATTCCATGTGAAATTTTTTGACAATTGATTGCGTTCTGAAGATTCATAACAATTTATAATGAACATACGGGCCGACAAACATATAAAGCCAGGTGGGACCAATATTTACTATTGAATAAATGGAAATCTAGGATTTTCTCTGTCACGATTCCGACAATTTCTTTACCATCATATAATGACAATTTGTCGGATGGAAGAAAATATATTTCTTCAACAATTAAGAAATGACCAACGACGGACGGGACTGACCATGTGATGCCCTATACCACTATATGTGGGCACTTTATTTCTTTTTCATGAGTGCGACTTGTTGCTGCCGTCCGGTCATATATACATAGTAGTTTGTACATTGTCATTAGTAGAAGGTCCCAGAGCTGAATTGCGCATTCTACACAAATAATATGAAGATCGGTACCACCAAATGTGTGTCTGGAACCAATATTTGGAGGTGTTACATGATTATTTTGTTTTTTTTTTTTTTTTTTTTTTTTGTAAAACAAACATAATGCCCTCAACACATTGTGGTGTAGGACATGCTACATAATAAGAAATGGAATGAACTTTTCTGCCAAATTCAGAACTAAGAATTTACGAATGAGTTGTTTTATCACTATATGACAGTCTTAATCATTATAGTTTATATATATTATTATGTTTTATTTTTGCGAAATATTAGAAAACCAAAATGCTTTGGCATAATAATAGCGACAATTTCTTTATAACCCAGCAAAATGTTCGATGCCAAAGATGTCATTCAATCATGGGTGAAAGGGATCTGGCATGTCATCTTTTTAGCATCTTCATCGATGAATTTTATATGAGCGTGGACCCCAAAAGATGCTATTCATTTTTGGATCCAAAGCATGTCATTTACACCAATGCTTTGACATGCCATTTTCACCAACGCTTTGGCATGTCATTTCCACCAATGTCTTGGCATGTCATTTTCAACTTTTCTTTGCAATGACATTATCATTACGACGAGAGTTTTTAACAACGTTGGTTGTGATTTCAAGTCTCCGACAACATCAAACCTATTGTAAATAATTAACTTTATATATTTAGAAAAGCGTGTATAAATAAAAACACAAAATTCATCTCTATTGGATCGATGGAATGCTGGTGAAAAGATCTTTCACGACTTCCTTTGCATGGGTTCAAATGCTGATGAAAAGATCGGATCTTTCGCGACTTACTTTGCATTTGTTAAAATGCTAATGAAAAGATCGGATCTTTCACGACTTCGTTTGAGCCAATGCAAAAGATGCCATGAAATCACTTTATCGCATGGAACCCCTTCCCTCAAATTTTGCTGGGAATGAAAGCGACATTTTGTAGCCTGAAATAAAAACCCACCTATATATTAGGGAGCAGTTTCGTTATCAAACCACTGCATTATTACAATAACCAGAAAGTAAAATATCAAGAGTTAATTTTGTCTATATAAGCTAGTTGACAGAAATATAACTCCAGAAATTGAAATATGAACTGAAACTTAAATTTAAATAATTTTTCACACAAAAGTTATGACCAATTTCACACGCTAAACACCATTCGATCATAATCCAAAATTATTCGTATCTTCATTAACCTAAACTCATATTTCGTGCAAAATTTTGTTAGCTTTGAACTATAACTACGACATTATCGTGATTATAATACACTACGCACTGTGAGATCCCTTTATACATTAGGCTGTACGTCAACATAATTGACATCAATGGAAAGGTCAAGAGTTCCTCTTCCAAATATCCCTAACTGGATCGAAATGGGTCTTCCAAGAATAAAAATACAGGCTGTACATTACAATTTTTTACAATTTTCACACAAAAGTTTTGGTCCATTTAACCTGCTAAATAATATCTGCTCATCTTCATAGATTGCAAGCTTCTTCTTTGTCATGAACTCAAACCTTATTTAAAATTTCCCGTAGATTGGACTATTATTGCGACCTACAGAGCAGCTACAAAATCGGCTAAAAATTTGTTTTTGGTCCATTTCACCCGCTACTTATTTCACGATCATCACAAATTAAAATAGCGATCTATTCTGATGTGAAACCGACCTCCATACCAAATTTCGTGACGATTGGTCCATAATAATGGACATAATATAATGGACAGACGGACACACATTGCTGTATCACTTTATCTCGTCGAGATATGAAAAATGGTATACCACATTGGGGGTCTACGACGAATATTTCGCGGTGTTACGAGTACATGAATTTTTAGCAAAACAAACTTATAATACCCCTCCCACATTGTGGATTAGGGTATAAACACTGTTGCAACAACAAGAAAGTACTAGGAAAACCCATTATTTAGTAAGGATTTTTTCTGGATAGAACTCCAAAAAGCAAAAGAAAAACAAACCCCTCTGAAGTAGACGACCCCCGGAAACGTTTTAAGGACCATGATCCTCGAATCTTCACCTGGAATATTCGCACTCTTTATAGATAAAGTGCAGTTTACACACTGGAAGATGTACTTGAAAAAATTTCAAAACGATTCGAGAGGAGCTCTTAATCTTCACTTTTTTCCAAATTTTGTGTGGGAGATACCCGAAGGAGTGGATCAATATAGTTCATATTTGATCCCGATCTATATCTGGAAGTAATAGTACAATGTGCAAAATTTGGACCAAATCGGTTGCTCCCTTCGAGAGTTATCGTTCACACCATTTTACAGACAAATTTTGAACTTTTGTGGGGGAGGTACCGGAAGGAGTGGACCGATATGCCCTATCTTCGAACTTAAAATAAGTTTGGACAAAATATTACC
The DNA here is from genome assembly GCF_047663935.1 of Musca autumnalis. Taxonomy (NCBI): domain Eukaryota; kingdom Metazoa; phylum Arthropoda; class Insecta; order Diptera; family Muscidae; genus Musca; species Musca autumnalis. Next base: position 325,023,275 of record NW_027411644.1, read on the forward strand.
AAACTTACCAAACTTTGGTTCGAATCGGTTGATCCGTTAGAAAGTTATCGTGCTCACCAGCCAGACGGACAGACAGACGGACGGACATGGCTAAATCGACTCCAAATTGTCTGAAACGAATATCGTCCAAACATACTTGGGGTCTAAAACCGTTATTTCGATGAGGCAAATTTTTGGTCGTATCAAAGTGTATATACCCTTTCTAGCCTAAAGGCTGAGGGTATAAAAATTTCGAAAGATCTACGGGCCAATATGCGTTGACGGTGTATACCGTCATCGTATGGACCACTAGCTGTATCTGCTATGCAAGGACATCAGTATTTTTAAACGTATCGAGATAGAACGATTGTGTTGGCTGGCTCCGATTTGCTCGTTTTTACTCACGCCTAAAGGCTGAGGGTATAAAAATTTCGAAAGATCTACGGGCCAATATGCGTTGACGGTGTATATCGCCATAGTATGAACCACTAGCTGTATCTGCTATGCAAGGACATCAGTATTTTTAAACGTATCGAGATAGAAAGATTGTGTTGGCTAGCAGAGATCCAATCGCTCGTTTTTACTCGCGAGTGAAAAGTACTCGCTAGTGGGAGTACTCGAAGAGTGCGAGCAAAAAGACCGATTTGCTCGCGAGTGAAAAGTACCTGCGAGTGGGAGTACTCGAAGAGTACGAGTTTTAAAAGAAGTTTACTCTCCACAACTATTTTGTTTTATTTGCGAGCACTCGCGAGTACTCCTGGTTTTAAAATAAGAGTGGGAGTGAAAATACTCGAAATAGAGTGCGAGTTTACTCGAAGAGTAAAGTCGAGTAGGAAAAATGTGTTTATTTTTTACCGTTTGTGTGTTCGTGTGTGTGGTAGCGAACAGTTTTTGATGTTGCTGTAGACTGAAGGTAGGAAGGACAAGTTGTTCGGAGGATGGTGGTCGTAGTTTCGAAGGAGGGTGGTCGGAGGTCCAGAGGAGGTGATCGCAGGTTGTTCGGAACTCCGAACTTCGGAGTAACCTCCTCTGGACCTCCGACCAACCTCCTCCGAACTTCGGAACAACCTCCGACCATCCTACTCCGAACTTCGGAACAACCTCCTCTGGACCTCCGACCACCCTCCTCCGAACTTTGGAACAACCTCCTCTGGACCTCCGACCATCCTCCTCCGAACTTCGGAACAACCTCCTCTGGACCTTCGACCACCCTCCTCCAAACTTCGGAACAAAACCACCTCTGGACCTCCGAACAACTTACTCTTTTCATATTCAGTCCACAGGAACATCAACCCCTTGGTTCGCTACTACACACGCAACAACACACAAACAGCAAAAAAAATATTTTTTTACTCGATTTTACTCTTCGAGCAAACTCGTACTCTATTTCGAGCATTTTCACTCACACTCGTTTTTTTCTTGCAAAACTCGTACTCTTCAAGTACTTGTACTCGCAAACACTTTTCACTCGCGAGTAAAAACGATACTTGGAATATGCTTCGCAAGGGACGAGTAAAAAAAGAGTATACACGATGTATTTTTTCTTCTCGCGCGAGTACTCCCGCTCGAACTCGCTCGAATTTCACTCGCGAGTAGAATTCGAGGGAGTATTTCGGAGCTCTGTTGGCTAGACCATGTCATAAGAATGAGCGATGATGAACCCGCTAAAAAGTCGTATAAATACGGGCCACATGACGGTACAAGCAGAACTAGCAGGACAAGTCTTCGATGGAGCAAACATCTCGTCGGCTTATGGAGCAAATGTTCTGTAATAAGTCATCTAAGTAAGTAAAGGTAAGGTCACATTACGCAAATATTTGTGCGCTTACTGAGAGCAAGTGAGCGTAAATAATGTATTCAAATGAATGCTCACTTGCTCTCAGTAAGCGCATACTGCCGGTCGCTGAAGCACATATCTGCCTAATGTGACCTTAACTTCGTATTCACAGAGTTTAAAAGGAATTTTTGAAATTCTTAGTATGTGCCGGCATGGATTTTTGGAAATTTGGGCCATTATCTCAGTAAGTAAGGACTTACTCCAAACACAACCTTCACAACCGCCTATGTGAATGGAGACTATCATCTACGGACAGATCGAATGTATGTATTTAGGGTCTTTTCAGAATTTTGTGGCCCTTTTTGGACATTTGAACTTGCCGACAAAAATGCGGATTAGGATTTAAGATCAAAAGTGTTGCGAAGTTTGGACAAAATATGACGATGGCTAAATTAGGCCCAAATCGGTTGATCAGTTCGAGAGCTATCGTTCTCCCCAACCACAACATATGGTGATGGTGCTATATGGGGTTTTACACATTTTGGCCTGTTTTCTCAATAAGTATGGAAAAACTTTTACCGTCGTAATTGAGGCAGCGAATGCAAGTTGCTTCAACAATAATCCTAGTGAATCGAGATGGTGTCTTGAAGTACCCGAAGGAGTGGACAAATTATGTTTGGGCAAAATTATGTTTGGCCAAAATAATACGAAGCCGACATTTTGGACCGAATCGGCAGATGCGTTCGAGAATTATATTGCGCTCCAACCACTACACACTGTGTCATAGGGATTTTTTTGCAACTTTCAGGCTATTTTCTCAGGAAGTATGAACTTGCCCCTGATGAAACTTTACCGTCGTATGGTTTGCAGTGAATACAAGTTGTTACAACAAAAATCAAAGCGATTCGAGTGTATGTCCTAATCTGAACATTTTCGAAATGTTGTGTGGGAGGTACCCGAAGGAAAGGACCGATTGAGTCCATATTAGAACCTCATCTAAGTTTGGTAGAAATTTCACGATGTGTAAAGTACGGACCAAATCGGTCACTCCCTTCAAGAGTTATCGTGCACACAAATTTTCCGAACATTTTCGAACTTTTGTGGGGGAGGTACCTAAAGGAGTGGACCGATATGGCTCATCTTCGAACTTAAACTAAGTTTGGACAAAATATTACTAACTCAAAATTTTGGACCAAATCGGTTTATCCGTTCGAGAGTTATCGTGCGCACCAGTCAGCCAGACAGACGGACGAACATTGTTAAATCGTCTCCAAATTGTCTGGAATGGACTTCGTTTAAACATACTTGGGGCACTTATGAAAGTGTATATACCCTCGTTAGCAAAATGCTGAGGGTATAAAAAATTCAAAACGATCCGAGAGGAACTCTTAAGATTCACTTTTTCCGAATTTTGTGTGGGAGGTACCCGAACGACTGGACCTATATAGTCCATATTCGAATCCGGAAGGAAGTAATAACACAATGTGCAAAGTTTGGACCAATGTCAATCACCCCTTCCCTTAGTTATAGGGCACATCAGGCACTTTAGTTGGTCACTGTGGATTTTTTTAGCGATTTCGAACCATTATGTCAAGAAGCATGGACTTGCCCACGAAAAACATAATAAAGCTGTAACAGGACCACAAGAATTACTTTCAGTAAAAATTGACCAACAATTATCCAACAGCACTTCCACATATGAGGGAGGTATCCGAACTTGATGTATGCTTGGAATAAATATTACGATGTGCAAAGTTTCGGCCAAATTGGATACTCAAGTTTTCGTGCTCAACAGTCATTTGAATTGGTACCGGCAGGGTTATTTAGTGATATTGGGACATTATCTCTCGAGCACAATCTTTTGCAAAACATTTCATGCCGTTCCAACAAGAGTCTCTAAATTACATTTGTACCAAAAATTTTGCAAATTTGTGTGGTCCATATTCAAAGCTGATCTATGTCTGTAGGAAATATTACGAATGCCAAGTTCGGAAACAATCGGTTACTCCCTTCGAGTAGCGACACTCCCATTGTAGCGACAAATTTTGAACTTTTGTGGAGAAGGATGCAATTTAGGCCATTCAACGTCTTTTAGTTTGGAAATATTTACTCGATGTTCAGCTTTGAATGACTTTTTATCCATTTTTGAATAGCTAATTCGTGTTCAAAATTCTAAAACAAAAAATCATTATTTAAACTTTACATTACACTGTGCAACATTTTAAAGGTGGTCTTGTGCAAACAATTCGAACTGGGGTTTTTTGAAAGTACAGACCCAAACGACAAGAAACCCTACTTGGGTTTTGTTGTGTCAGATCCAGCTCGGATTTTATGGCCCCATCTAAACATGGTTAAATATTGAGTTTTTAAAGAAATTCGGGGCTATATCTCTGAAACCAATACGAATCTTCTTCTGAACTCTGAAGCAAATTTGTAGATAAGGACAAGAATAAAATATTTGGAGAAATAATGAATTCGAAAAACTACATTTATTGCCTCAAATTTCAAAATACGAGTATATGCAAAACTTTCACAATTTTTATACATATACGGTGCGAAACCGTTAATTTTTTCTGAATATTTTCTTTTGGAAAAATATTCCCTGGAATGTAATACACAACTCTTCAGAATATGTCATTGTTGTAAAATGCCTCTATGCCGTTGTTTTCAGTACCTTTTTCAACGACGACTTAATAAAAATGTCAATAATGTAGTGAAATCCGAAATGCGAGAATAAACTGTTGGTGTGAACTGTGTTTGAAATACGTGTTGTAAAAGATATGATGCAAAATACCGCTGGAACAGCATGAAGTAAGCATTTTAGAGCTTTGGGATGTTCTAAAGAATTGTTGAGAACTTTAGTTCGACTATTTTTGCAAAAGGTTACTTGGTTCTACTCCCAATAGTTTAGCCGATACAGACCAGTATTTCAGCAATTATGTAAAATTTTTTATATTTTATAGATTTTGATGCCCTAGATGGAGCTTATCTTATGTGGTTTTTTCAAAAGATAAGTTCTACTAGTTTAGGGCTACAATATTGCAAAAGACAGCAAGGCCAAATTCCTATTCGTTTCTGAGATAAAGGCCTGATAAATGCAGAAAAGTTTAGATTTATGCCGGTTTAGATGAGGCCATAAAATCCGAACTGGATCTGACAGGACAAAACCCTACTAGGGTTTTTGTAGTCTAAATATGTACTTTCAAAAAATGCATACTAGAAGTTGTTTGCATTTTCAGTGTTGCATAGTGTTATTTGCAGCTGCATCAACCAATGGGTTAATTGCAAGGTGTTGGCATGAATGCGTTTAATATCGAGATGCGATATGCACAGGTCTAGTATTCCAAATAACGTTTATTTAAAATGAAAAAGCAATTAAATAATCGCTATCGTTAAAATCGTTCTCGGAGTGGTGTTGCCTTTGTTCTTTTCCCATGCAACAGTTTTGTGCGATTGTTTTATTTCAGCTTGTGTGCACTTTTGTTTTTGTTTTTTATTTTAACATATCTTTTGATTATTTTAATTAAGATCTCGTTAATTATGAACGTGATTAGGATACACAAGTTGTAAGCGGCCAGCGCTAAAACGATTAAAGATAAACTTAATGATTGTTAACGATTTAAGAGGAAGATGAGGCAGAGCTAAATGATATATAGTTGTAGAATTGATTTACAAATCCACATATTCATGTATATCCTGATGTGTATCAAAGGTTAAGGGTCTATGACATTAGTACAATTTTTAAAGATAAATACAGGTTTGAGAAAATAAATTTAATTTAATACATGTGCACATAGTATATAAATTATCTATCAAATTTGAATAACAATGTGCTATTTTTAAATTTGATATTTTCGAAAACTGGGTTAGGGTGATTTCAAAAAATCCTGTTTCCATATTAAACTTCGTAGATCGCTTAATAAATGATGAGTTTGATTGGCATTAGTGTCCACGTACACACACATATAAATTATTTAAAAATCAATGGGCGTGTGACGTGATAGACATTTTTGTATTAAATTCAAATCAAGATTTTAGCATTTATTTTTAATTCGTCTTAAAATCGATTAAGACATGTTATCGTATACATTTTACTATGAGTTTGGTGTTTTTAAAATTATTTGGTGTTTTAAAAATGCAAATTAAATTACTCTATTTGTTGTTAATAAAAATTTTACACCTTTCTTGTTAAATGTTTATTATTTAAAAAAAATCCTAACTGCCAATTTTTATTTATTGATAAAGAATTTAAGTGTGTTGCATTCTTAATTCATTGGAGTTGGTTGATATCTTAAAGTATTTAACTATTCATCACACACTTCGTTCCCTAGGTGGAATTTCATACAATCACATTGGGATAGAGTGAGGTAGGTAAATCATAGGCTCATCTTTTGCAATATTGACTAAAGAAGAACAAGTTGCACAGTTTTTTCCATAGATTTTCACGTTGCTGACTTTGACTCCTGAGCAATTTCTTTAGGGTCTTATCAACATTGCTACGTATTGCGCGCATATAGATAATGCGCGTTTCTCATTTTGAGTCAAAATCCATTTCCACAAAAAATATTTATGTTGCTTTTATTACGCTGCTCCATCCGTTCTATCGTTCTATTAATCCTTGAGAACAATGTTCTTTTGAAGTCATTCCCAAAGCATTGTCATTCCTCCCTAATACATATTTAAAAAAAGTTATTAACTGATTTGCGGTGCTAGTGAGCAACACTCATTGGAAAATTATTTTGAAAATAAGATAAATTATACACCGGTATTTAAAGCCGGTCTTCCCCACACAAGATCAATGACCATTTTGGCGTATGCTTCGATACCCTACAATGTTGTACTTATATTTATGTATGTCACGTTATCTTAATAAAATGTTTGTTATGTATGTATGTACAAAGGGGCTTTATTAAAGGGGATTTACCATTAAATTGCGAGGCCTAAAGTATGCATATGAAAGCCCAAACCAACTTCACGTAATATCGGAAGGCTTTAAAACAAATCACTTTGAAAAAAAAACTGTATTGTTTATTATTCCCTCAGCCTTTTTGGTATATCGATGCTTTATTTTCTCAACTTCGTATTATTGAAAAATGCGATTTTGAGTTTTTAATATCACCGCGATGTGGCTCGGATTTATATGCCTTTTTAGCGGGTTCATCATCGCTCATTCTTATTATATAGCCTAGCCAACGCAATCGCTGTATCTCGATACGTTTAACTATATTGATGTCGTTGTATAGCAGATACAGCTCGTGGTTCATACGACGTCGATATTCACCGTCAACGCAGATTGGTCCGTAGATCTTTCGAAGAATTGTTCTCTTAAATACACCAAGCACTGCCATGTCTGCTTGCGAAAGTACCCAGGCTTCGGAGCCATACATCAGCACGGGTAGTATCAGTGTTTTGTAGAGCGTTATTTTTGTTTGACGAGATGTGGCTTTGTTTTTGTTAAGCTGAAAACACATCCAACGTTTGAGTAAAATTTTGTGCCATTTCTGATAGAAGAATAAAGAAAAATTTAAACTTGGCAGCACTTTGTATTTTATTCATCTACCAGAAATGACACAAAACTTTACTCAAACGTTGGACGTGTTTTCAGCTTTATACTTACACCACCTTGGGGTAAGGGGTATTATGTCTTTGTGCATTAGTTTGTAACATGCAAAAGGAAACGACATAGACCCATAGTTACTTTTAGGGATAGTTAGAATCACTTTCTGAGTCGATTTACGCATGTCCGTCTGTTCGTCTGACCGTCTGTCCGTCTGTCCATGTATTTTTGTAAACAAAGTACAGGTTGCATTTGTTGGCCAAAGGACGAACGATATTGATTTTGGTCAAAATCGGTTCAGATTTGGATATAGCCCCCATATATATCTTCGCCCCATTCAAGGCATTTGGTGCACGAAGCACGCTATATATGTCCGATTTCAAAGAAATTTGGATTGTTCGACGGTATTTAGTCTTGAAATAAGTGTGCCAAATTATATTGAAATCGGTTCAGATTTGGATATAGCCCCATATATATTTTCGCCCGATTTAAGGACTTTGGTGCACGAAACACGCTATATATTTCAATTAAATTTGGATTGTGCGACGGTATTTAGTCCAGAAATAAGTGTGCCAAAGTATATAGAAATCGGTTCAAATTTGGCTATAGCTCCTATATATATTCTCGGCCGATTTTAGGTATTTGATGCACGAAACGCGCTATATATGTACGATTTCAATAAAATTTGGAATGTTTGCTGGGATTTGGCCTAGAAATAAGTGTGCCCAATTATATCGAAATCGGTTCAGATTTGGATATAGCTCTCATATATATTTTAGGCAGATTTGAGGTATTTGATGCACGAAACACTCTATAATTGTCCGATTTCAATGAAATTTGGAATGTGTGACGGTGGTTAGTCTAGAAATAACTGTAGCAAATCATATCGAAATCGGTTCAGATTTGGATATAGCTCCCATATATATTTTCGACCGATTTGAGGTATTTGATGCACGAAACACGCTATGTATATATGTCCAATTTTGATGAAATTTAGGCTATGTGACGGAATTTGGTCTACAAATAAATGTGAAAAATTATATCAAAATCTGTTCTGATTTGGATTTAGCTCCCATATATATTTTACATATTCACAGTGGTGTAGGGTATTATATAGTCGGCCCCGCCCGACTTTGATCCTTTCCTTACTTACATATTCACAGTGGTGTAGGGTATTATATAGTCTGTCCCGCCCGACTTTGATCCTTTCCTTACTGCTACTTTGGCTTAAGTAAGCACTTCAACGAGTTGTGGCTTTGTTTTTGAAGTGCTTACTTAAGCCAAAGTAGCATCTGTTGGCCAATACAATTCTTCTTTTTATTTCACAACTGATGTCGTTTGTTGTGTTTACGGCGCTACCGAGGTATTGGAAGTCTTTTACTATCTCAAAATTATAGGAACCGACTTCAACAGTTGGTCCGATCTCAATGGACACATTGCGCGCCGACACTATCAACTTGGCCTTCTCGCCGTTTACCGCCAGACCCACTTTAGCAGATTCTCCTTCGACCTTCATAAAGGTATCGGTTACTTCTTTTACTGATCGTCCCATGATGTCTATATCATCAGCATAAGAAAGTAACATGTGGCTATTGGTGTAGATTGTGCCATTTCTTTTGACGTTTGCCTCTCGTATAACCTTTTCTAGCAGGATGTTGAAAAGATCACACGAAAGGCTGTCTCCTTGCCTGAAACCTCTTTTGGTACAAAACTCTTCGGAGAGGTTCTTTCCTCTTTTAACTGAAGATCTTGTGTCAGTTATTTTACAAAGCCGAATGAGCTTTGCGGGGATACCAAATTCAGACATTGCTTGGAATACCTTATAACGTAGCGGGCTGTCGAAGGCTGTTTTAGTCGTTCGCACAATATCCCTGACACTATCTTGTAGACGATAGGGAGAATTCTTATGCCCCTATAGATGGAGCATAAAGTCTTATCTCCTTTCTTATGGACGGGACACAGAATGCTCAGGTTCCAATCGTCGGGTACGCGTTGCCGAGGTAGACGAAGTCTTTAACTACCTCAAAATTATAGGTACCAACTTACACAGTTGGTCCGAGCTCTATGGACGCTTTGCGCTTCGACACCATCAATTTGGTCTTTTCGCCGTTTACCGCCAGACCCACTTTCGCAGATTCTCATTCGACCTTCTTAAAGGTATCAGTTACTTCCTTTACTGATCGTCCTATGATGTCTATGTCATCAGCATAAGCAAGTAACATGTGGCTATTGGTGTAAATTGTGCCATTTCTTTTGACATTTGCATCGCGTATTACCTTTTCCAGCAAAATGTTGAATAGGTCACACGAAAGGCTGTGTCCTTGTCTGAAACCTCTTTTGTTACTGAACTGTTCGGAGAGGTTCTTTCCAATTTTAACTGAGGACCTAGTATCAGTTAAAGTCATCTTACAAAAAAGGATGAGCTTTGCGGGGATACCAAATTCAGACATGTCGAATGGTGTTTTATAATCGACAAAAAGGTGATATGTGTCGATCTGCATCTCTTGAGTCTTCTCCAGGATTTGCCGCAGGGTAAATATCTGGTCAATGGTGGACTTGCCAGGTTTAAAGCCACATTGGTATGGTCCAATTATTTCGTTGACCATTGGCTTTAGTCGTTCGCGAAATATCCCTGACACTATCGTATAAGCAATAGGGAGAAGACTTATGCCCCCAAAGTTGGAGCATACAGTCTTATCTTCTTTCTTGTGGACGGGACACAGGATGCTCAGGTTCCAATCGTCGGGTACGCGTTCTTCCTGCCAGGTGGTGCTAACTAGCTGATGCATACACCTTATCAGCGTGTCGCCCCCGTTTTTAAGCAGCTCGGCTGGTAAGCCATCGGCTCCTGCTGCTTTATTATTCTTCAGCCGGTTGATTGCTGTTTTTACCTCATCTTGGCTGGGCGGTATACATTCTATACCATCTTCTGGGATTGGATCTTTGGTATCTTCGCCGACTTCGCTACTATTGGATACCAGCAGATTGGAAAAATGTTCCTTCCGTATCCTAAGCACGCTATCTGTATCTGTTACCAGATTACCTTGCTGGTCTCTACAGGAGGATGTGCCTGTACCGAAGCCATCTTTTTGATGTTTCACTCTTTGGTAGAATTTTCGGACTTCATTCTGACTCCTGTACATCTCGATTTGTTCACACTCCTGCTTTTCCATCTCTCTCTTTTTCCTGCGGAAAATACGTTTCTCCTCTCCCCTTTTCTCCCGATAGCTCTCTCGTGCGCTAGCGTCGCTACTGATTGTAAAGTAGCCCTATATGCCGCATTTTCTCTTCGGTAGCAGCACGACACTCCTGGTCATACCATGGATTCCTGGTTGGAGGTCTCTGGTATCCAAGTACTGATTTTGCGGCAAGCTTACGTCAAGTAATAAAAGCTACTAAATGTATAACCACAGCCACGACCTTCAAAATACCTAAAATCGGGAGGTATCGTACTATTGGGGCTATATGAAGGCCTGGACCTATACCGACAAATTTCAGGTATAAGGTTTTATACCCCCAACGAAGACTAAATACCAAATTTCAGTCATTTCGGTGGGATAATGAGAAAATCGGGAGGTAACGTTCCATGGGGGATATATGAAGACGATACCTATACTGACAAATTTCCGGTGGAAAGTTTTATACCACCTACGAAGACTAAATACAAAATTTCAGCCATTTCAGTGGTATATTGAGGCCACAAAATACCAAAAATCGGGAGGTACCGTTCTATGGGGGCTATATGAAAACGTGGACCTATACCGACAAATTTCCGGTGGAAAGTTTTTTACCTCCAAGGAGGACTAAATATCAAATTTCAGTCATTTCGGTGGGCCGCAAACTTCAAAATATCGAAAATCGGAGGTACCGTTCTATGGGGGCTATATGAAGTCGTTGTCCTTCGCGGAAAAATTTCCGGTGGAAAGTTTATACCACCAACGAAGACTACATACCAAATTTCAGTCCTTTCGGTGGGATAATGAGGCCGCAACCTTAAAAATAGAGAAAATCGGGAGGTACTGTTCTATGGGGGCTATATGAAGACGTGGACCTATACCGATAAATTTCAGGTCTAAGGTTTTATACCCCCAACGAAGACTAAATACCAAATTTCAGTCATTTCGGTGGGATACTTAGGCCACAAATCTTTGAATATTGTTTTGCTTATGATTTTGCATATGCTCACTTTATGCAAATATGTCAAAATATGCTAAAATTTCTGGGCCTAACTCGTTTTATTTTGTGATAAAACGAGTTTCTGTCTAATCTGATTTTCTGTACGACCATCCTAACCACCCAGCAAACCAAATGTCTGATGTCCGACACATCGGAACAATTTCGGAATAGAAAAGAGGCGTCATAAAAAAATGTATTTCCTTAGATATTCATACGACATTATTCCAAAATCGTTTAGAAATCTTTACGAAGATTCGGAAGGTACCTCATATTTTCATACGACATTATTTCGAAATCGTTCAGAAACCTGTACAAAAATTCAGAAGAAAAAAATCGCATTCCGAATTTCCCAAGGATTTTCTTCCGATTTCGTTCCGAAATCGATCCGATTTCGTTCCGAAATTATGTCAACCACTTCATGTCAACCACTTTTCCTTAAAATATCGTTACGATTTCGGATCAGAAATCGGACGTATTGTCCGAATTTTTTTCCGATTTCGGTACGATTGGTTTGCTGGGCATATATGCATTTCCATAGGATTCCGCTGTCTACCCAGGAAACTAAAATGTTGCTTGTTAGATAATACAAAAGGTGGTTGTTGTGCGAAGAGAAATTTGTTTCCGACATATTGATCCGAATTCGTACCGAAATCGGAAGAAATACAATAGCATATTCGAAGGGAAATTTACTTCCGACATTCTCTCCGAAATCGGAATGAAATCTGAACGAATTCCCCTACGAAAAATCATTTAGAAATCGGAAGGAAATCTGAACGATTTTGATTCCGAAATTGTTCCGATGTGTCGGACATCAGACATTTGGTTTGCTAGGTAGTTATTACCCACAGACACATACTGAGTTTATGCAAAATTTCAGAAACATATATCCATTGGCTTGCAGGTTATTAATTTCGCGCCGTTAGATCTGTGATTTCAACCACTGTGCAGCGTGTCAAAGTAAAGAATGTGGCGAGCATTTTACTGAGGGGATTTGCCACCGCCGATGTGATGTATGGTAATTTGTGGTAACAGTTTATTTACTAAAATTAACCTCATATACATTTTCAGATATTTAATGTGAAATGGAATGGAAGGAAACTTGAAAAATTTAGTGTCCCCAATTAGGTGAGAAAAAATGGTATCGTGTACCCAGATAAATATTATATAGTGTTAAAGACTCCCTCCTATCTTTTCAGAAACATTAAAATTTAAACAATTTGTTTGAGCCGTTATTAAAATTTACCTTTTGTTATTGTTTACTTTTGAAAACGTAAATTTGTCACATAGAGGTATGATAATCCCACGTTTTCTGTTAGCATAATCTTATGATTAAGAATCTGTTCACAAAAATAATTAAAGAAAGATTCAAAACGGGCAGCTTTCCAAACCCAATCAATTGAAAAAATATAAATAAAATCTTTAAATTTGTCATACCTATGGACATTTCTCAGGTTTCCTTATATGGTTCAGGGCATAAACAATTGTTTTTAACGTAAAACAACAACAAAAACGCTTACAAAGTACACTCCATTTATACAAATTTAATTACACTTACCATTGCAAAATTCAATAAAAGTCAATATTTATTTCATTGTTTTGCTGCATCAATCACTTAAATTCCCATCTATTGTTCAAGCATAAAACATAACCTTAAAAAAACACTTCCACTCGGCCGACACACCAGCAACACACTTTCAAACATCAACAACACACCAGTTGTTTTAATTAAAATTATTACCATTTCTATAACTGTTAATAAATCCAGTTTATCAAGTTAATTAATTGTAATTATGTCGAGTATTTTATTTGTTTCATGGTGGGTTTCTGAATTTGTTAATGCATTTCTAATTACAATTTAAACAATTCTCTTCCGCACGCATTCTAACACTTCGAACATATCAAAACAAAAACGGAAAAACTAGGCATAGTAGGTATCAATGATGAATAACAACTAAAATAGAATAGTTTATTGTTGTTATTTATTCTCGATTTACGGCAATTGACATTTTTATGATATGCGAGGCATAAAGTTTAGGATGTCAATTAAAAAAAAGAAGAAAACTAGACAATGTAATGGAGACATGTAATAAGGTTAGGATTCGTCAATCGTGAACTCTTATATTTAGCACATTATTGAAATGCAAATCAGTTTGTATTCAATAAACAAGATTTGCCAATTTAAATGGCTATAAAAAGCCCATAGAATATATTGACCAAGCATCATTTAAATGATATTTAATTGATGTGCCTAAAACCATTCGTTTTAAACCATTAAAGACCGGGTCTGAAATTTATTCAATTATTATTTTTATTTTTTAATATTTATTTAATATATAATTACTCCATATATATTTATTGCTATTTGTTTTTGTTATATTTTGTGGTTAAATAAAAACCCAAAAAAAAACCCCATCATCCCAAAAACAAAGGAAAATATAATTTTCAAAACGCAAATACTTCTCGCATTTGAAGAAGTAATTGAACTTTGAGTTATTTGCGTTATTGATGCTGTTAGTGCATGATGAAGCACTCCGTCAAAATTATTTGTTAAAATGCAACATCATTCGTCGTTACGTTCAGCATTCTAAAATGCTTAACGTCAATGGTTTTGATGACGATGGCATTAATTACGATAATCATCTGCACAGTGAAATAGGTAGGCATTCCATGGAAATGGGAACAATTACATGTTCCATTACCTATTATAACCTGATACAGTAATATAGGTTATGCCCCCTATGACCTTGTAATTTCCATTTACACAAAAACATAAAAATTAACGTTCATATGTTAATATTCCTTATTTCTAATTAAATTAGATAATTGAAATAAATAAGTACAAATACGTTTAACCTATCGATATAACGTTATAACGTTTTTTGCAATTTCTGAACCGGTTTGTAATACATTAATACATATTTTAATTAGTAATAATAGCCATTACACTTATCTTGATAAGTTATTTAATACACTTTAGCTAGATGAAAGAAGTGCCTCATCGAAATAATGGTTCTAAACCGAAAAAATGTTTGACGACATTTTTTCAAACAATATGGAGTCGAATGTGGAATAATAAGGTGTAACGCCAAAAACAGCTGATCTTCATACCAGTTGTCAAAATGCGTTATTGTGAATAAAATCACATACAATAATGCATTATTGTGAGAAAATTTGACGTTTGACATGATTTGATGTAACACCTTCTTATTCCACCATGGTTTTGACGTCTTACGAACGGTCAAAAGAAAAACCTTTTTAACTAACCTTTCTTATTAAACCATGTTTTGTGTCATTTCTGGTAGACGAATAAAGAAAAATTGAAACTTGGCAGCACTTTCTCTTTTATTCATCTACCAGAAATGACACAAAACTTTACTCCAACGTTGGTTGTGTTTAGGGCTTAACGGATTTAGTCCAAACTTTGCACATCTTAATATTTCTTAAGCTGGGTACACATTGCCAGTTTTGAATGACAGCTTTGTTGTTGCTTGCTAGTGTGGCCGTTCATTTTTGTCATTCATCATGCAACCACAAAATGTTTTGTGGTTGCTGGACGGTTGGACAGTTATCGATAATTGCAAAAAATCGTCATTCAAAACTGACAATGTGTACTGTACTTTAGATGTATTATTGTATTCGAATTCTATATCGAGTGTATTTACTATATCGAGTGAAGTCCATTATTAATAAGATAATTACCATAAAGCTGTAGAAAACCTACGGCCCACAATGGTTCACAAATCGATTTTAGTGGCCAAAACCAAAAGTTGTTGTCGTCTTATGTCAGACTATGAACATTTTCATTAGAAAATTCTTTGTTATTCTCTGTTAAATTCACGCGGGTTCAAAGGACATTGAATGACAGTTGTAAATTTTACACTCAATAAATAGTTTTTTTTTTTTGGGTGCCACCGTGGTGCAATGGTATGCACACCCGCCTTGCACGCACAAGGTCGTGGGTTCGTTTCCCCGGCCAGGCAACATCAAAATTGTCAACGGTGGCAAAATACCCCTCAGTAATGTTGGCGACATTTCCTGAGTATTTCAGCCATGTACAACTTCTCTATAAAGTGGTGTCGTAAGACACGCCGTTCGGACTCGGCGATAAACAGTAGGTCCCATATCATTGAGCTAATATGAATCGGGGTGCACTCATTGATATGAAAGAAGTCTCCCCGTTCCCTTCTGGGATGTTTATGGAACAATTATTACAATAGGTTTTTTAAGAAAAGTCACGCACCAAATTTTGGCCTTTAGACTCCAATAACTAGAATTCTGTAAGGAGCAAACTCATACATTAAAAGAAGTAAAATCACGTTCTAAAATCCAATTACGTGTTTGGAATATCATCCTGTTGCGCGTCCGGATTATTACAATATTAACAAGTAAGAACGGCATTAAGTTCGGCCGGGTATATACCCTCCACCACAAGTTGTATTGAAGTAAAATGGAATAATTAGTTTCCTTTCGTGTATGAAGAAAACTTAATACTAAATGTCAGCAATTTCGGTAAAATAATATGAGGCACCATTCTATGGGGGCTATTTCAAAACGTCGATCTATACAGACAAATTTCTGACGGAAAGTTTTAAAGTTTTTGTAAAAAAAATTATTCTTTTCACACGAACTGTCAAATTTTATAGATCGATTTACTCGCTTTAACGCAAATGTTGAGCGCTGATTTTTAAATGAGAAATTCTTAACGATACATGGAACGGGTATACGAAAAATTAGATGTGTATGTCTTCTGGGGGCTGAGCTATGGATGCCTAAATTATTACGAATATAAACGAACGAACAAAAATAAGTTATAAAAACAGGGGGTAAATACCAAATTTTCTATATTTCGGTAAGAGAATGTGGCTAAAACTAAAAAAATACCGAAAATCAAGAAGTAAGCTTCTATGGGGATATAGGAAGACGTGGACCTATACTGATAATACTCTTCTGGAATAGTTTATAACTCTTGGAATTTCAGCCATTTCGGTTGGATGTTGACGTCACAATCTTCAGTATTACGAAAATCCGGAGGTACCGTTCTATGGGGGCTATATCGAAACGTGGACCTATACCGACGAATTTTAGTCAGAAATGGGGCAATATGAAAGCGTGGACCTGTACAGACATATTTCTGGCGAACAGTTTTATATCATATTGAAGACTAAATACCAAATTTCAGCCATTTTGGTGGAATATTGAAGACACAACCTTCAAAATACGAAAAATCGGGAGGTACTTCTCCATGGGGGCTATATGAAGGCGTGGACCTATACCGACAAATTTAAAGGGGAAGTTTGAGTACCCCCAACGAAGTCAAAATACCAAATTTCAGCCATTTCGGTGGAATATTGAGGCCACAACGTTCAAAATACCGAAAATCGGGAGGTACCGTTCTATGGGGGCTATATGAAGGCATGGACCGATACCGACAAAGTTCTGGGGGAAAGTTTTATACCACCACCGTAGACTAAGTACCAAATTTCACCCATTTCGGTCTGATAATGAAGCTAAAACCTTCTAAATACCGAAAATCGGGAGGTACCTTTCTATGGGGGCTATATGAAGGTGTGGACCGATACCGACAAAATTCTGGGGAAAGTTTTATACCCCTAAAGAAGACTACGTACCAAATTTCAGCCATTCTGGTAGGTTAATGAAGCTAAAACCTTAAAAATACCGAAAATCGGGAGGTACCGTTCTATGGGGGCTATATGAAGGTGTGGACCGATACCGACAAAATTCTGGGGAAAGTTTTATACCCCTAAAGAAGACTACGTACCGAATTTCAGCCATTTTGGTAGGATAATGAAGCTAAAACCTTCAAAATACCGAAAATCGGGAGGTACCGTAAAATGGGGTGGAGAAGTTTGTGATTACCAGGAACCTCAGCTGTCAAATTACAGTTAGTTCGGTCAAAAATGTTAGCTAAAATCCTCAAAATACCGAAAATCGTTATATGGGGGTTATACCAAAACATGGACCTATATTGACGGTTTTTAATGGAGATATTCTGTGACCACTGGGAACCCCAAACGTGAAATTACATGTAGTTCGGTGAAAAATTTTAGCTAAAATCATCAAAATACAAAAATTCGGGAGGTACCGTTATATGGGGGCGATACCAAAACATGGACCTATATGGACGGTTTTTAGTGGAGATATTCTGTGACCACTGGGAACTCCAAACGTGAAATTACAGGTAGTTCGGTCAAAAATTTTAGCTAAAATCCTCAAAATACCGAACATCGGGAGGTACCGTTAAATGGGGCTATATCAAAACAAGGACCTATGTTGACGGTTTTTAGTGGAGATATTTTGTGACCATTGGGAACCCCAAACGTGAAATAACGGGAGGTACCGTTATATGGGGGCTATACCAAAACATGGAAAAAAAGACACTGGGGTGCAATTATTGCGAACGCTAGAGTGATTACAACAGACGGACAGACAGACTGAGGGTATAAAAATAGTTTTTTTAAGAAAATTCACGCATCAAATTTTGACCTTCAGACGCCAATTACTAGGATGATCTACGGATTATCTATGCAGACTCATGAGATATACATTAAACGACGTAAAATCATGAGTTCTGTAATTCTATTATGAGTTTTGAATATTATGCTGTTGCGCGTCCGGATTATTTAAAAAAATCAAAAAAAACCCCCGAAATTCCGGCTTCAAAATGTCAGCATCAATTTTAGGTGGATGCAGTGGATATATCGAAAAATTATACACCAGTATCATGTTGCCCATGGTGTATTCTTTGATTCTTTCCTTGAGCACAGGTCTATAAAATTGAAGGTTAAGCCAGAAATCGGAAGGGTGCATAAAAAACATGTTGGATTCAAACCATTTTTCTACATTGATGCCAACACAGCTTCCACGTAAATTATGGGATCCCTACTAAAACACTTCATTTCAAATAATTTCAGTCATATTATATAGAATATGTTAACACTTCGCGAATTCTGAAAGGGTGAAAGTCGGATTCATCGATTGTAAAACATTTTTGGTTTTTACTATATCTATCAGCTCTATTAACACTGTGCGCCAAATGACACTTAGTGCTAATGGCCTTTTAAAGTTATTTTTATTTATTTTTAATTTGTTTTTGTTATTTCGGCTGGTTTCACGTTTATTGACCAAGCAACTGCCCTTACGCTAAATAAATAAGCCATTTTGCACTTGGAGATATTTCACTAGGTCAATATACATACACATAGATCGAAATATTTAATATTTAAATATCTAAAATGCCGTTTGCATTAGAACTTTTTGCCGGAAAGTTGTCTCTTTATGAGGATTTATTTTGACGTATACGCAATGAAATTGACATTTGAAACCAAATGGTTTTCTTAAATACTTTTATATGCTATATCATTAAGTAATGCCTAACATAAAGGCTGAATATAAATGTATTACAGCATAAGTTTTTTTAATAACCCCATGTTTACAATAGAGCTTTTTGTCGGGTTAACCCTCTTCATGAGGATTTATTTTACGTATAAGCAATGGATTTGCCAATTCAAATCCACTGGATTAACTAAATCTAGTTATATGTAAATATATTGTTAGAGCAGAAATCGAATTGTAAATTGTCAATTTTTCAATTTACACCTTGACCACTGACACTTGAAATACATATGTAATTTAACAACAGTTTCATTAAATGCATTTACGGTACATGCAACCTTATTAATTTAAAAATACACATGTACGTACATTCTCCCTTCTCGAATAAAAATAACTCATATTGTATACCCCTAATTAATATGTAATTATGTTAATCGCATTATTCGAATGGAAATTCCCAAATTGATTACGTTAAAGCATGTAATTTTTTTTGTATTTATATACATCCGTTTGCAATTCTTCCCTTTACAATTCTTCTTCTTCCATCAGTTCTAAAGGAATATTCCATACCGGCAGTGTTACGTCAAATAGCATAATGACCCTTTTTGGTCACGTTCATGATCGTTCATTTACCTTTGCCGGTATTCAACTTTCAATTTCGTTCATTCGTCATATGTACAAGCTTTAAGTTGCAACAGGACCTGTTTACCTGCCACTCACTTTGCTTACCTCAAATTTTTCCATTGTGGCCGGTTTTGGGAAGAAGCAGAGACTTGAAATAAGAACATAATTTTTCCAAAACTCCTTTTTTGTAAATGATAAAGTGACCAAATAAAGTTGTTTATATTGAAAACGATCATTGACCCGCCGTGTACTGATATGGACCGGGTATGGTCAGTTAATAACGTTACAATTTGTTTTTTTTTAACGTTTTATGGTTTTGTTTTTTTAAGTATTGAATTATTTTTTAGTAGATTTCCTCATTAAAACATTTTAATACCCAGCTGACTAACTGAACAGACAAGTGGAGTGAAAGGAAGTTTTATCTGCTTCTGGTTCTGTTTTTTTATTTTCAATTTTATGACATTAGCATCATTATTGAAATTGACAATATAAAATTCTTTATTCGCAGTTTGCTGTAAACCGGACATTCGTTGGGGCGAACTGGTAATCGCAAAGATAAATCAATGGAGAAAAGATCTGGGAATTTGTACTAGGAAATATAAACATGAATGTGTATTTTGGAATTTGCGAACGAGTTCTGTCTACTGATCTTTGAAACTTGATATAGCAATAAACATATAAATAAAATATCAAAGCAAATACAAATTTTCTATTCAGCCAATCAAGCAAAATTACTTTTAATGTGTTCAAATAAGTAAGTGGGGACTTGAAGAAATACCTCATGGGAACGTCAAGCCCAAGGCAGAGAGGGCGATGTATGGGGCACATCAACACAGCCTCGGAGAAATGTGAAGATTGTCCTTGTGTAAAGTAGTGAGGTTTGTATTCTTGTTTTTTTTTCTGTGACCCTTCGGGGTCAGGGCCTAGTAAGTTGAGAGCCACGCCATTAAAGAACACTGTGCATCCAGAGGATGCGGAATCCCGCATAAGATTTAGAGCAAAAATTCGAATTTGCACCTGGAATGACAGGACACTATATCGAGTTTAAACTTGCCGATAAAAATATCGAAACTTTTGAATTAAAGTAGAGGTACCTGAAGGAATGGACGACATGGTTGTGTGGTCGGTTTATGTGTTGGTTATAACCTTCATATTTTTAATTAGTATGTTAAATGTACCCCAATTATATCCGGCCTGATGAACCTCAGAAGGTCTGACAGATCTCAGCGAAATCGCTTAGGAAGGATCGTCCTAAAGTTTTCAACCGTTTCCTCATCTTCTGTAGCTGCGGCTGTATTCGTTATATGGAATGTGTGGGCACTGCAATCAATAGCACCGCATAGCCGCAATCAATAGCACCGCAAGGTTCCTTCGATGTAGGCTAAACAGAATTTTTTGCGTTTGGCGTTGTAATGGTTACTGGATGTTGTTCGTTTACTCTACAGTACAATGCAAAAGACCTTAGTTGATAACAAGAAGTTACTGAATTTGTACAAATTTGTACAAGTAGGAAACGAACAGACCTAGTGTTTGAATATATACCCTGTAAATACTCCCATTGGTGTTGCGACTGACATACTTGGTAGTTTGCTTTTTCGTTACCAACAAGACCCTTGTGATCTGGGATCCAACAGTCGTCCTAATATTTTCAATCTTAGTTGTATTTGTGCAGGTCAGGAGCAGAGGATGTGTTAAACCGTTTTTCCTCTTTGTTTGGAATGTGTAGGCTCTTTGTACTGTTACCAATAGCACACTCACCGGTTAGCACCGCAATTAGTCTTGCAAGGTCGAAGTTGTAATCTGGGCATGTAGATTTTGATATCTCATCTGTTTCAGCCTTGTCCCATATTGCCTCTGCTTGTGATAGATAGTATTTGAAGATATACTATTTAACTACTCCCATTGGTGTTGCGATTGACAGCCTTGGTAGTTCATCAGAGGCAGATTCAGCTCTGGCTAGTTCGTCGTTACTGAAAGACCCTTGTGATTTGGGATCTAAGGGTCAGACGCCTTGACTAAGCACTGGCATATCCGTATGCTCTGTCTATCTGCATTCGTAGAGTATGGGCCTTGTAACATATGCAAACGTTGAATGTGTTTTCAGCTTTACTGCTTGCAGTAGTTTTCCCGTTTAGTGCTACAAATGCGTTCCAGTACTCCGAAATCTAGCAAGACTTATAGTACGTTTAGACTTATAAATCCACTGGATTTCTAATGTCAATTCCATAGTATATACGTCAAAAAATCCTAGTTCTAAATCCACTCGATTTTATTTGACGTATATTGTATGGAGTTGACAGTTTAAATCATAGTATAAGTTCATAGTCTAACAGGCATTTTACACTTCTCTTTAAAACAAAAATAGCGCTGAATAACAAACACCATCTTCTCCTGTTTTCTGCTATAGAAATTTGGCATAGTAGAAACTAGCAGCATGTTTATTGGTATCTCAATATGATATCTGATACGTTGATTTTGACATTTCTGCTGGAGTTTTTACAATTTACTTAATTTTTCTGTTTCCGCATTTTTTTATGGGAAAGCAATTTTTGAAAATTCGCTCTTTTTTCTAACATATCTAAAATATCATTGTAACAAAGTAATTTAACAGGGTTGTATATCATGAGTACTGCGATTTCGCTGAAATCACGAAATGAGATGATTTCATTTTTGTATGCGAAATCATGATAAATTTTGATGGATTCCGCGCGAAATCACGAAACGTCGCCGAATGTAAACCAAGCATTAGAATTTATTTAAACTAAAACGCATTTTACATTTATCATGTTTTACAAAACGTGAATCATTTAAGGTCATGTTTATATTATAGCCTTTAGCAGGGTTATCCTTCTAAATGAGGATTTATTTGAAGTATATGCAATGGAATTGATATTTAGAACCCAGTGGGTTTGTTAAATCCTCCTATATATAAACGCACTATAAGTTGTCCATAACATACAATATGTGTGTTCGTTTACTCACAATATGTACAAATTGTTACTGGATGCTGTTCGTTTACTCTACAGCACCATGCAAAATACATTAGTCGATTACAAGAAGTTACTGGACTTGTACAAATTTGTACAAATTATTGAGTAAACGAACAGACCTAATATCTGTCAAATAAATGACGTAAACTCCCAAAACATCTGTTTTAATTGCAAGTGTAAAATGCGTTTAAGGTTCATGATCGTGACAAAAATACAGTCGAAATAGCTTATAACGTCATCGCTTATAGCGTCATATCGGTTGCAACGTCGGACTTTTGTGAAATATTTGAATTTTGCTATCGGTTATAACGTCGAACCATACGAGGAAGAAACATTTTTCTCAATATTTGTATTTTTGTTTTGCATAACATGTTCGAACATGGAGTTAGACCACTGAATTACGAGTGTCATGTAGGCGGTCTCAATTCAAAAAAATTCAAATTGTTTTCATTATGCGGGATTAATGGTCCTTTGAACAATTCTTTGTCCCCATTCTCATTTCTCCCAACACCTAGAAGATATTGATGAATAAGTTGCCATCAATGCCATGTATAATGACGACATAATATTGGAAGTTTTAGATGAAGGAAATTCTAGCGAAGAGATTGAGGATACTACGGAACCAGATATTCAACTACCGTCAGTATGAGAGGCATGCCTAGCAGTATAAACTCTTTAAAAATTTATTTACCTCAGAAGATGTTACACCAAAGAATGTTTTGTGAAAACACTTTCAAAACTAAGATCTGAGCTAAATTTAAACTTTTGAATTCCAAAAAAGCCAAAACTAAAATTACAGTCTATTTTAAATAAAACCAAATCCTATAATTTGTCTGCTGAAGAATGAATTTAATGTCCTTATTTTTTACTATTTTGTTTTTAAGTCTTTTATACGTATTTATGTATATAGAATGAACAAGTACAAAAATTGATTTGAATTCATATATTTACTTAATAAAACAACGTATTTATTCCCAAAAGTCAAGAAACATAATATAATTTTACCTATTTTATTAATATCGCTTATAACGACTATCGCTTATAGCGTCCGATTTTGGTCGGTCCCTTGACCGACGTTATAAAAGCGATTTCTACTGTATTTTACGTCAAATAAATTGAAATAATTAATTCACTTTCCTAATTGGTTATAGTCCAAGTTTAAGTTTTATTGAGACTTTTTAACAAAATCAAGGTATTTGAAACGTTATAATAGATATACTTAAAATTGGTATGAATTATTTAAAGAAGAATGCAACACATGTTATTAAAATCAGCAACAATAATTATATATGTATGTTTACAATAAAAAAGAAAATGCTTGTTTCCGGCGTTAAGAGATAAAGGAGAGTCCTTCCCCAAATATTAGTCCAAACGAATGTTTAATTTCGGGACAAATGTTCTGGGACTAATTGTTACAAGGCTGTGAAATATCATACATCTGGCTAAATATATTTATAGTCCGCATAATCAACAGTTGTTATTTGTTTAATTAATTCTCTTTCGAGTTGAGCTTATTAGACCGATTATATACATTGAAAAATTAGGAGTCTACCGAAGTCCCACGCATTCAACCATTACGCTACGTTTCACGGGTGGTTAAGCCGATCTTCAGGCGTATTGAATGTTGTTTTTGTGGTAGACGAAGGCAAAGCTTGGGAACTAGTATATATATCGCACTTCATTCGATAAATGCATATGCGAAATTATTTCAGTTAATTGAAACTCCAAACTTTTCCTATAGTCCTGCTTGGTAATCCCATTTTTCAATGTTCACACATACTCTGATAAGTTTTATTCCTACGTCATTAGTAATTGCTCTCCTATATCAGAAGATTTTTGATCATTAATTATTGTCTACTAAAGTTTAGACAAGTTGATGGTGGCTCAGAACGCTAAGACGCCGGCAACCTTGACACTCAGTTGTCGGGGACCCATGTTCGAATCCCAGCCTGGCTCATGCTGAAATTATTTTTTATTTTTGCCTTATTAAGGCGAAGGTCATTTATAGTGATATTTAATTAATTCTCTTTCGAGATGAGCTTATCAGACCTATTATATAGATTGAAAAATTAGGAGTCTACCGAAGTCCCACGCATTGAACCATTACGCTACGTTTCACGGGTGGTTAGGCCTATCTTCAGGCGTATTGAATGTTGTTTTTGTGACACCATCCACTTGTCAAAACTTTAGTAGACAATAATTGATGATCAAAAATCTTCTGATATAGGAGAGCAATTACTAATGACGTAGGAATAAAACTTACCATAGTATTTGTGAACATTGAAAAATGGGATTACCAAGAAGGACTATAGGAAAAGTTTGGAGTTTCAATTAACTGACATAATTTCGCATATGCATTTAACTAATGAAGTGCGATATATGTATATACTAGTTCCCAAGCTTTGCCTTCGTCTGCCACAAAAACAACATTCAATACGCCTGAAGATCGGCTTAACCACCCGTGAAACGTAGCGTAATGGTTGAATGCGTGGGACTTCGGTAGACTCCTAATTTTTCAGTTGTTATTTGTGTTTATGGACAAAAGTCTATTTCTCCCAATCATGTAACTAACCAGCAAAAATTTTGAAAGTAGTATAATGCTGAGTTATGATTTCACTACATCTTTCGATGCAGTCCACGCGGAGTTATAAAAAATGCACTCCGTTCGATTTTAGGAGCACTCGCATAAAGATCCCTACAAACATGCCAATTTTTGATCCCTACAAAAGATATCGCAGTCTTTTTTTAAAAAACAAAAAAGAGCGTCTAAAATTCTATACATTTGTTATAAAGAAATACAAACTAAAGTTGCGATAGTTCACGAGACGGAAATTGGAGTTCATTTCGCAATCCGAACTGGAGTGAGAGGACAATATGATGAAACAAAATCAATTGTGGTGGTATAAATGCAGAGCAGAGGAAGTAAACTCATTCACTAATAAATTTAATGGACAATTTTTATAATTTGTGTTGCATTTTACACTGCATCAAATGTCGTGATTTGGATTGAAAATGGACTGCATCCTAGCTGCATCCTAGCGTGATTTCTTGAACAATTCATAAGTGAATTCATAGAAAAAGATGTACTCCAACGACATCCACGGATCCACCCTTTTTGCTGGGTAATGAACTCATAATTCTGCATTGCACTACTTCCAAACTTTTTTGCTGGGTATTACTAATCCTATCGCCTAAAAGTATACCATCATTAATAAATACAAGTTTCATAGTTTTCCCAACAGTGAGTTTTCTCCAATGTGGTAAAACTGTTACGAAAACGTACGGCAACAACGAGATAAACATATTTGGATAAGGTATTATGCATGGTGGAATAAGAAGGTGTTACATCAAATCCATGGTGCAATAAGAAGGTGTTACATCAAATCATGTCAAACGTCAAATTTGCTCACAATAATACATTACTGTGAATTGCTTGTTTACATTTTGAATGTTATTTTATTTAAAATAACGCATTTTGACAACTGGTATGAAGATCAGCTGTTTTTGGTGTTACACCTTATTATTCCACCATGATCAAATCATACCAAACGTCAAAATTGTTCACAATAACACATTAGTGTGAATTGCTGTTTACGTTATGTATGTGATTTTATTCACAATAATGCACTTTGACAACTAGTGTGATAATCAACTGTTTTCCCGTTGTACCTGTATTATTGTGCCATGGTATTATGTGTGTTCGTTTACTCAAAATGTGTACAAATTGTTACTGGATGTTGTTCGTTTACTCTACAGTACAATGCAAAAGACTTCAGCCGATTACCAGAAGTTACTGAACTTGTACAAATTGTTGAGTAAACGAACACACCTATTATGTGTACCTGGGGTTGTTTATAATCAATTGGTCTGTTCCTTTACTTTTGAAAATGGTAAAACCGGCAAAAGTAGTAAAAGTTGTAAACTGCTCCCATATGAATTGTATGGTGTCAGAAGTAAAGGAACGCTTTTCGAGTAAAAAGTGGTAAAACTTGAAGATTCTTGCACGTAAAGGAACAGAGCTAATGTAGAAAATATCAACTCTAATGGGTATTTTACACGATATGTTTTTACATATCGTTTATTTACTCTAAGAGTGACACATCTCGAAAAATAAAGTTTCGAGAAAAACGCGTTTTAAGTTTGCGATTGAAATTTGACTTCCCAACTTAAAAAGTTTATTAATCTAAAACTAAAATAACTACTTGGACCATATTTTGCAACCAGATAGCCAGATATCAGTGTTAAATTTATGTGCATGATCAAGCATGATTTGAAGTGTTTCAGTGCTTCATAAGCTCAAAAAACTGTTGTGTTGAATTATGTGAAACTCGTAGGTCCCGGGCCACACTACAGCAATTTCACTGAAATTTTGATATGAAATTATGCGTCTCTAGATCGACGTCCATAGTAGAGTAAAATCATAAAATTGCTGTAGTGGGGAATTCAATTTAAGAACACCTAATTTCATATATTTTTTTAATGAAATTCACGCTAGTGTGGACCGAGACTAGTAAATGAGCTGTAACTCGTCGAGTTTTAGAGATATCAGCTTGCAAATTTGACACAAGATAAAGTCGTAGAAAAAATAGAAATTGCTAACTCAGAAGACGCATTTTTTGAGTTATGTCACTCTTTGAGTAAATGAGCGATATGAGTTGTCACTTTTTATATACAAAATGTATACGCAAAGTGACAACACATATGTAAAATGACATATCGTGTAAACCACCCATAAATAATCCATATTGGATTAAGTTTATTTCGACACGAATGGTGAATATTGTTTTTACAATAAAGTCTATAGGGTATGGGGTACCATACACTTTCATACGACCACCGAAATAATGGTTTTAGATACCAAGTACGTTTGGAAGAAATCCGTTTCAGACAATATGGAGTCGATTTAGGTATGTCCGTCCGTACGTCTGTCTGGTGCACCATAACTCCCGAACGTCTTAACCGGTTCGGTCCAAAATTTGGCTGTCGTAATGTTTTGTCCAAACTTACATCCAGTTGGAAGATGGCCCATATAAGTCCACTCCCTCCGGTACCAAAAAAGTTCGAAATGTTTACTAAAATAGTCTACACGATAACACTAGAAGGGAGTAACCGATTCGTACCTCCAACATAAAATTTCGAAAAAGTGCAGTTTAAGAATGACTTCAAATCGATTCCAAAGACATACAACTATAGCTGTGTTCCTTTACTTACCTGAGGTTACCATTTTTACCATTTGTTACCATTTTTAACCTGCAAAGCGTTCCTTAACCCCAAAAAGTGGTAAAACTGGCAGCAATTTTTAAGAGAGTGAGAGAGGAGAGAGCGCATATGCCTTTCTCTTCTACCACAGGCTACCAGACAAATTTCTGCAGGCAAAAAATGGCAGAACTGATTTTCGACTTTTGTTCGACGATTATTTCACAATGAAGAAAAAATGGACGAAGAAAAATTCGATATTTGTCAGAAATGGCTGACATCTGGTATGTAGTATTCGTTGGGGGTATATAAACTTTCCCCCAAAAACTTGGGCCTAATTATGTGATTCGATATCGAGTTGTTTCGAAGCGAGTACTCAAATTTGGGATGGCAATATTCGTTATCGAGTAAAATGATAGAGTTATTGAGCATAAATTTGCGAGAAATTACTCGTTGCTAAATTGTCTATCGTAAACTAACAAAATGAAAGATTTTTTTACTGTCTTTTTGTTTAAAATGTAAAAATTGTTGTTTGTTGTCGGTTTATAAAAGAAGAAAAACAAGTAAAAGTCGTTAAGTTCGGCCGGGCCGAACTTTTTATACCCTCCACCATAAAATAGTCTTAATTAAAATGGTATAATTAGGGTCCTTTCACAATTTTAGGTGTAACAACTTTTCGACAATGGATAGACTCCTACTGCCTCCCACTATTGCTTAAATTACACTGTGAACCCAAATGTTGGGGCAGAGATAATTCCTTTTGGCGATGAAAGCCTTTGGTGTGTTTATATTATAAACCCCGAAGGACAGATGCGCCGTTAGTCGAACTTCCGCGTTATGCGTGATGAATTTTTTGGAAGAGACCCGGTAAGCCATCATGAATTAGCATTATATCTTTGTTTGTTGTTTTTGTAGAGCACTTAAGCAATAGTGAACAAAGATATAACGCTAATACCTGATACCTGAAAAGTTTTATAGCTGCAGGGAACTTCAAGAGTCCAATTGAGGGTAGTTTCATCAAAACAATGTAGACCCTCAAAAATGTACCCATGTTGACGAATTTTAGTGAAGAAATTTCGTGATCACTGAAAATTCCCGAAAATCGGGAGGTACAGTTATATGGGTGGATATACCAAAACATGGACATATGTATATTGACAATTATTTTTGAATAGACAAAATTGTAGCTAAAATTCTCAAAATACCGATCATTACATCTAGTTCGGTTAAAAATTGCAGCAAAAATTCTCAAAATACCGAAAATCGGGAGATACTGTTATATGGGGCCTATACCAAAACATGGACCTAAGTTGACGATGTTTGGTGGTGATGTTTCATGACCACTGAGAACCTCAAATTGCAAATTGCAGATAGTTCGGTTACAAATTGTGGCTAAAATTCTCAAAATACCGAAAATCGGGAGGTACCGTTATATGGGGGCTATTCCAAAACATGTGCCTATGCCCATATCCTTTGGGAAATAAGTTTGTTGATCACAAGGAACCCTAAGTGCCAAATTATAGCTAATTCGGTCGGCACATGTGGCGAAGAACGTCAAAATACCTCAAATCCGGAGGTCCGTTATATGGGGGCTATACCAAAGAGTGGACCGATATAGCCCATCTTCGAACTTCACCTGCCTATGGTAAAAAGACCCTCGGGTGCAAAATTTCAGCACTCTATCTCAATTATTGCGGACGCTAGAGTGATTACAACAGACGGACAGACGGACATGGCTAGATCGTCTTAGAATTTTATCCTGATCAAGAATATATATACTGTTACGGAATTAGGTTTAACTAATCTCCGTGTAGACGTTGTTTTATTTCCCGATACGATTTGCACCAAATAAAACAGGGTTCGTTTCAGATTACGTTTCTACAATGCTTTATTTAATTTATCACACTTATTCGGAGCTGACTGTTATAGCTAAGTACACAGCTTTAATTTACTTCTTTACTAGTCGATGTTTACACTTCGGTATAAAGTTCACAACTGCTCACTGTTTGCCCGGCATCTCATATTTATATGCCCACATTTGTCGTTTGGAAGTATCTAGAGCATGCATCTGGCAACATCGAGAAGCCAACTAACAACAAACACACAGACGCACACTCGCACCTAGCGAACAACAACAACACACATATACGGGATACAAACACCGAATACAGACATGAGGTAATGGACAAAGTAAAGTACAACAAAACAAATACTGGGCGATAATTGAACGATTATGGCAAAACAAATGGAAACAAAGGCACATTAGTAACATGTAAAGAACTAGAATGATGAAGATAATTCTACATGGTAGTTGTTGTTGCTTAAATAAAGTAACTGCGTAATAAAACTTTACGTTACAATTCAAATTTTTAAATTAACGGAAATTAAACTAATTTAACATAAATCTATCAGTTACATTCGTAACAATACTTTATAGGGTCGCAAATGATTAGTTCGATGTGTTACAAACGGACTGACAAACTTAATATACCCTCCATACTATGGTGGAGGGTATAAAAAATAGAAAATAAATCTTACCTTTTTTACACAAAATAAGAAGAAAAATACTTTGTACTCTTTAAGAAATAGTAATAAAATTAGATTTAAAATAAATATACAAATTTATGCATTCATTAGCCAAAATTTATTGCTTGAAGTCTTTCAAAATAATTTGCAAAGTTAAGCATTTCCGCAAAAAAAAAATTATATTAAAAGCCTTTTGTATAGGTGAACAACATTTAATAGAATACATCAGCCGTTGTTTACCAAGTAGAGCTGGCAAAAAATCGATGGCACTATCGATAATATCGATTGTTATTTAAAAATTCAATATCGATAGATAGTTTTGCCTAATGATATTATCGGAATAAAAAACCCTAACCTGAAATCCATTGAAATAAATAGAAATTTCGCTGCTTTCGGTTATGTGTGTGTAAAAAAGTAAGCCCGTAGTCACACGTACACATTTTTCGGTAAAATAAAATGTATTTTTTTAAATTTTTTTATAAAATTAAAGCATTTGTTTATTCTCCTTTACATTTCTGTGAACATATATATCATAATTTCAAGAAAATTATTGACATTTCCGCCATTTTCATCTCCAAATTAATGGCGATGACAACTTAACGATAATATCGATAGCAATCGATATTTTAAAACATTATATCGAAAATATCTAATGTTGGGAATATCGATGGTTTGCCAGCTCTATTACCAAGCCTAAGCAAAAAACTCTCCAAATTCTCCCTCATTTATTTAGAGAGAGAACTATTAAGGTAGATGTATGAGCAATATGTTACAACAATGTTAAAAATGTTTTGTAAACATAAACAATTTCCTTATTTTCCGAGCACTACTTCATTCCGAAATTATTATTCAATATATTGTTCAACAAGTTCCGCAAATATTTACATTTTCTCATTCATAATTTTCTTTTTTTTTAATTTTTGTTTTAAAATAAAAACAGTTTTGGCGTCTACCTTCATAATGTAGCTTGAAGATTACCTGATCGATTACCGGTTACTATCGATAACATTTCTTGAACGTTTTCGATAGAGACTTGTAATGCCGTTTTTTATCGTGTCGAAAACTTATTTACGAGCAAATTCTCGATCGAATCACGTAATTAGGCCCCTTGTCGATACAAGTTCACGTCTTTGTATAGCTCCCATAAAACTGTACCTCCCTATTTCCGGTATTTTGAAAGCTGTGGCTTCAATATTCCACTGAAATTGCTGCCATTTGTTATTTAGTCTTCATTTGGGATATTAAACGTTCCATATTAAATTTGTGGGTATAGGTCACCGCCTTCATATAGCCCCCATAGAACGGTAACACCCGATTTTCGGTATTTTGAAGGTTTTAGCCTCATTTTTACATCGAAATTACTGAAATTTGGTACTTAGTCTTCGTTTGGGATAGAAAACTTTCTCCCAGAAATTTGTCGGTATACGTCCACGACTTCATGTAGCTCCCATAGAACGGTATCTCCCGATTTTCGGTATTTTGAAGTTTGTGGCCACTGCAACCCATCGAACTTGCTGAAATTTGGTATTTAGTCTTATTCATAAAAGAAACGAAACTAATTGTTCCATTTTACATCAATACAACTCGTGACGGAGGGTATAAAAAGTTCGACCTGGCCGAACGTTCTGAGCCACCATCAACTTGTCAAACCATTAGTAGACAATAATTGATGATCAAAATGTTCTGATATAGAAAATATAGTACTAATGACGTAGGAATAAAACTTATCATAGTATTTGTGAACATTGAAAAATGGGATTACCAAGCAAGACTATAGGAAAAGTTTGGAGTTTAAATTAACTGACATAATTTCGCATATATATTTATCTAGTGAATTGCGTATATATACTAGTTACCAAGCTTTGCCTTCGTCTGCCACAAAAACAATATCCTAATATGCCTGAAGATCGCCCTAACCACCCGTGAAACGTAGAGGTCGATCATCGATAACAATTATCGTTGAGTGGCGTTGCCAGTTGTCAAAATTGATCCACGTATGGCAACACTCAACTGAAGTTGCGAATCTCAGTTGACGAAGCGGCTGTTTTTCAGCAAAAACCAATTTTCAGTTGCAGTGAACATTTTGGAAGAAACAAGAAGAAAAATAGAAAGAAAAATAAACATTTTGATAACAATTATTGATTCTTTGCATCTTTAATTAATTTTGTGTATCAATATGGTGAAAATAGGTCTGTCTGGTTACCCTAAAATTTGTAACAATTTGTACCAATTTTGTTTTTAATTTGTTTTTAATTTGTTGCTGATTTATGTTTGTGAAAATTAAAAACAATTTTATTGTGTATAGTCTAATTGTATTGTTTTATGGAGAACAAATTTGTAAAGTGGAAAAATACTTTTTGGTTTCATTTTCTTATTTATTGTTAATAAAATACAATGTGTTTGCTTCCTTTATTGGCGGACAAGTTGTTCTGTTTTGGCAAGCCAGCTGATTGCTTGCTGGTTTTTGCTGGGAAGGTGTCTGTTTACTTTTTACAATTTTCTAGCAAAAGAGAATAAAAACCCCTTGCTCTCTGAGAAAGCTCTTGCTGGGAAAGTAACCAGACATACTTAATAACGACAAAGCAACAGTTCGAAATATTAATTGATAAACTGAGTGAAAATCCAAACTTATGCCAAGTTTACACTTGCGCTCTAAAACCCACTGGATTTCACGAAATCCTGAAATACATCCCGGTGTTTACACTTATTTTTTTGTTGATTTCATACATATCACAATGATCAAGGTAGATGCATACGCGCAGCTGATCGAACATGAATTTTCAAAACAAGTTGTTGCAAATTGAGTTAGTCATCAAAAATATACGACAATATAGAACTTTACAACTTTATTTCGAAAATTATCGTAAAACTATCTATATATCGTATTCATTGTGTATAGAACCCGTTCCCGTACTCCGAAGTCTAGCAAGACTTACACTTCTCTTTAAATAAAAATAGCGCCGAATAACACCCTATTCTCCTGTTTTCTGCCATACAATTTTGGCATAGTAGAAACTAGCAACATGTTCATTATCATCTAAATACGACAGCTGATACGTTGATTTGCTGCACTTTTTGCAATTTCCGTAATTTTTTCGTTTCCGTATTTTTTAAGAAATTTGTATGGGGAAGCAATTTTAGACATTTCGCTCTTTTTTCTAACATTACCATTAAAAAAGTACGAGAACGCAATGAAAAATAGCATTGTAACAAAGTAATCTAATATTTTTTTCACATTGTTTAAACATTTTGAATCTAAAATTTTTGTTGCAGTAATTGACCATCTACCTTGTTTATTGTGATACGTGAAAAGTGTTGCAACTTTTGGTACTTTTTAAGTCACAAACTGGGTTGTATATCATGTGTACTGTGATTTCGATGTTGATTTCGCTGAAATCACGAAATGAGATGATTTCATTTTTGTATGCGAAATCATGATAATTTTTTCTTGATTCCGCGCGAAATCACGAAACGCCTTCGAAATCACGAAAAGACGCCGAATGTAAACCAAACATTAGCCCGAGGAGTTCGGCTTTTTGGTGAAACCAAAGCAAATTTGCACAAACTTTTACAAAATGCTGTTCGATAACAAACTTGCAAAGTAGAAGAGAGAGAATTTGGAGACAATTGTCAGAGAATATTGGAGAGTTTTGTTCACAAGTTTTTGCAAGGAAAAATTAGGTCTGTACGATAACTCAAAAGTTTGTACAAATTTGCACAAACTTTTACAAAATGCTGTTCGATAACAAACTTGTTCAGTGAAAGAAGACTGGGAGGTGTTGCAAGTACTCGCAAATACTTTTTACTTGCGAAGTTATCGAACAGGCCTATTTTCTTGTAAGAATTTGCAAGTTTGATCAGCTGATTTAAATTCGAATGTTTTGTGGCGGACTTCTTGGCAAAAACATAAACAAACGTTTGGCTATTAAAATAAATAGATATAAAAAAGGGAAAAAATTATTAAATAAATTATGGAAAACGATAATGTATGTAAAATAACTTATTTTGTAGTTTGCGGTGATAAATGGAAAATAAAAAAATGGTAGACACCTTCAATTGTTAAATTTAATCTGTTCCGCCAACTTCAGCTGACTTCTTGCAAGTTTTTGCAAATTGCTGTTCGATAACAATCTGCAAATTTTTTGCTTCGAGAGAGTAAAATTGGTGGAGAGAGGTTACTGAGAACTTGCTGAGTGCTTGCAAGTACTTTTCACTTGCGAAGTTATCGTACACACCTATTTTTAAAATAGTTTTTTTTTCGATAACATGTTTATCGACCACCCAGTTGAGTTGACATTAGGTGTGTTCGTTTACTCAAAATTTGTACAAATTGTTACTGGATGTCGTTCGTGTACTCTACAGTACAATGCAAAAGACCTTAGCCGATTACAAGAAGTTACTGAACTTGTACAAATTTGTACAAATTGTTGAGTAAACGAACACACCTATTAATGGTACAACATTTTCATCTCAGTCACGCAGACAACTGACAACGCAACTCAAGTTTAGTGGCAATGCAAGATCGACCCAGTAGCATAATGGTTGGATGCGTGAGACTTCTGTAGACTATATAACTAAACTAAACTATAAATAAACAATCTATATTGGCCCAAATGAAACAAATAGTTAAATAGTGTTTTTATTTATTATTTTTCTTTATTTAATTTTTATATAGCTTTTAGACACGTTTCTTTTCTTAAATAAATGCTCTGTTTTAATTTGATTGTATTAGAAAAACAAAATCGTATTTGTTAATTATTGGATCATTGAAGCGGCTATTGGAGTTGTATTTTCTTAGAATTTCTAAAATTTGTGTTTTTTATAGCGGTATATAGTAAACAGTCAAACTGTTTACTATTATATTACAACAAAATGTATGTATATTTATTAGAGAACATTTTATAGGATTTGTTGTCTTATTGGGGGTTATTCTGAATGAAAACACCCCGTGAGTTTTGTCTTTACGCCATTTCAACTTAAGGGAGAAAGTGAGAAGGCTCACGGGGAATTTACCTTAACAATAACCCCCATTATTTTAATGAACTTACATTGTTACGATTTCTGTTTTATATTTTATTCGCTACAAACAAATGACTGACTACTTACAGCAGCAACACCTCGTCTATTCTAGTTTTCATTAGAAATAATTCTGGTCCGTTTGTTTAATTTTATTTTTTATATAAGATTGTATCAAAAGTTTAGGTTTTCTTTTAGTTAGTTATATAAAAGGTGGCAAACTCAAACATACGTACCATATGTGCGCATGTTCAAATGTTTTAATTTAAACATAACAATAAACAAAAAACATTTCAACACTTTACATAGAGTTTTGATAAATAAAGAAAAAAAAGACATTTTTAGTATCAAACGTTTTTTAAGGTGGTTTATAGTTACTACGTTATTTTTATTTATGAAAGACCTTCTTAGACTATCCGATTATTACAAATGGTTTGGTAGTCAGTCCAATTTTGATTCTGGGGCAATTTACGCACCTACAACTGGATTACCAGTTTTTTCAATAGACTCGCAATTTGGTCTACCCTCTTCTTGACTGACTCTGTTTTATGGAAATTAAAGATGTGCCCTTTGTTACCTTCTCGTTATCGCTCACTGTACCATATACAAATTGTTTTCAAACGACAATCCGGAGGGTTGGCGTTTTTTATTTGGGATGATGACTTATATTTTGTTTTTCAAAATAGTCAGGCTTATTCCCATAGTCGTTGTTTTAATATTTTATTAAAACAACTTTAATTTATTAGTGGGAAAAAATTCTACAAATGTATTTATTGTGCATGAGTTCCTCCACTCTTAAGCGGAGTAGAAACGGTCAGTTTTGACTGTCGATTTTTCGGAAATATCGATAAATGTCAAACTGTACAGCAACCACAAAATATTTTTTGTTGCCTGATGACTGACAAAAATGAACGGCCACACTGCAAGCAACCAATCATTTGAGCAAAATTGACAGTCAAAACTGATCGTGTGCACTCCTCTTGATGTCGTAAACACGCAAGAGTCATCGCTTCGAAACATTTTTCCTGCAATAGGAATGAATTCGACGTAATATTTGCATATATTAGGGCGGGCTAATGAAAGTGAAAGAGATTTCACTCTATGGAGTTGGGTAAGAGTCGATTATACACTGGATGTATAACTCTGTAGACCGACCCTGAACAAAATAGTGAACCTCCGACCCATAGAACTCAATATTAAGGGGTAGATTATGGAAAGGAACTCAACTGTAAATTAAAAAAAAATAAAACGACAAAATTTTTTGTTAAAATCATTCAATATCGGTGTTTTTAACATCCTGCTATTAAATTATGGGTCTATTCCGTATTGCGACCAGCGTCTAATTAAGTGAATAAAAACCAGAAATTGAAACGTACATAACATTCCCAGCAAAAATACTCATTACAAATTGGCCTACTTTCTTATTATTTTAACACGGGCATGTCATAGGGAGTAGGTACTTATTTTTTGGCACTTAAAAGTAAATAAATAAGTACTTAAATAAGTAGTTACGACTTGAAGTAATCAGGGAGTAACTACTTATTTATCTACTTTTTAGTGGCCAAAAAATAAGTACTTACTCCCTATGACATGCCCGTGTTAAAATAATGAGAAAGTAGGCCAATTTGTAATGAGTATTTTTGCTGGGTTGTAATTTATTTTAAGTTTTTTAACATTGTACAGGTTTTTTGGTGTTTCAGTACTTATTATGATAAAAATGACTACAAAGCAGCAATTAGAAATGCTGGTAGGAAGCCCACCGAAACGTAGCTCGTGGAGTTAGACTTTTTGGCGAAACTAACGCTACTTTTAATGAGGTGTGGAAGGATATTGCGGAACTATTAAATGGTTGTGGTGCACCAATCCGTACACCAGAATAATGACATTTTTGTACGTCCCACTATCACGATGTATATATGAATGACACATATACAGAATCGAAATGGTATATAATCGGAGAGCTGTTGATGATATATATAGTTTTGCTTCTCAAATGCCCCTTTTGAATAATATTTTTAAAATTCATTTTCAATTTCATTAATATATTCACCAAAATTGGAGATATACGATTTCGATTTATGGCAAAACGAGTCGAATCGTTTTCCATCACATACCTGATTGTCTGAATATATTTCAGTCAAGATACCATAGCTATTCGAGCAGGCGGTAGAAGACATTGCAAATTATTTTTTTGCTGATTCGGGCTGTGCATTACAATACACCACATCCATCTAAGACATGGGTGTCTTCTGCTTCTTTTCCGCTTAACTCGTTGATGAGCATAGGGCCTGAGAGGTTTCTGAAACACTGTCTGAACAAGAAGTGTTCCCACGTTTGCTGCAGAATTTGGCATATGCTTGTAACCTGCTGCGAGAATTAAATTTCTTCCGGTTCTTTCTTTCATGTTTTAATGACAAAAACGTCTAAGCACGAGCCTAAACTTCTTGGAAGCCTGTCGGCACCACCGTTGACCTATATAGGCTCATCCGCTGTCATCCCTACTACCTTGTCAGTTATAACAACGCAGATATCTACTCCCCAAGTATTTCAAGTTGGCTTTTACAGATATTTTGGTAGAGCTGCCGGTATTTACTCCATGCAGCGAGTTAGGATTATACCACCCATGATCGGTCGCCAGAACCTTGTTTGCGGTCTGTGGGTGAGGTTGACGTTTGAAGAGGATTGGTGTAGGCGGATGCACCAAAATGGGTTTTGTTGGTTATTGGTGTCTAATGGAAAGATTTAGTTCTTGAATAGGATAGCGACTGCAGTATTTTCCAAGTAGAAATCTTTGCAATGAAGAAGGTGGAAGATCTGATAGAAAGGCTGAATGCTAAGGTATTACAACCGGTGACTATCTTTGTAGATTGCCAAGCAGCTTTTTAAGCCATTAAATCCTTCAATATCAAATCTGAATCATTCTTGGGGGTCGATCATCGATAACAATTATCGTTGAGTGGCGTTGCCAGTTGTCAAAATTGATCCACGTATGGCAACACTCACTGAAGTTGCGAATCTCAGTTGACGAAGCGGCTGTTTTTCATCAACCACCAATTTTCAGTTGCGGTGAACATTTTCGAAGAAACACGAAGTAAAATAGAAGGAAAAATAAACATTTTTGGTCTGTTCCAGTACTGCAAGAATCTACTAATTTCTACTATTTTTTTCGATAACATAAAGGAAAAAATGTTATCGTAGTAAAAAGTAGTAGCTTCTTGCAGGTTCTGGAACAGAGCATTTGTTAACAATTATTGATTCTTTTCATCATTAATTAATTTTGTGTATCAATATGGTGAAAATAACGACAAAGCATGGTAGAATAAGAAAAGGTAGCAGCAATACACAGCTGACTAAACTGGGTTGTAACGTTAGTGTCAAATTTCATATGACATTTTATACATTTGTTTCTATTTCGATGTACATTAGGGACATATATTTTTTGAGAAAAAAATATATCATTCCGAAAAAAAACATTTCCCAGAAAGACTTCTTCATATCAATGATATGTAACCTCCTCCAAGTTCGAACGATAAGCCGCGCAGTAAATCCCCGCTTGTAGAGGCGATACAAAGTTTGTTAATATGTGAGGTATTTTGTTAAAATTTAAAAAAATAAAACCCTAATAAACATGTGCTTCTTTGATTTCTAAAACAAAACATTGAAACAGCTTCTCCTTTTTCTATGAATTTCCAGCGACCCCAAACTTTTCTGCAAGAATTCTACTTTCTGCGAGAATTTATGCATTTAGTGGAATGATGTGGAAACATAAAAATTGAAAATGTAACGAATTTTCATTCATGTTTTCCAAAATATTCAACCAAATGTGAAAAATTATTAGTTTTTTAAATTCCAATAATTTATAGACATTTCCTTGTTTTGTTTACAAATACAACTGGCAGTAACGTTACAAACAAAAACAAATTCCTTTGTGGTTGTTGTTCGAGTTGTATTTGTTGTAGTATTAACTTTACCTTGTATTTGTTCTACCATGACGACAAAGCAACAGTTCGAAACTTTAATTGATAAACTGAGTGAAAATCCAAACTTAGCCCGAGGAGTTCGGGTTTTTGGTGAAACCAAAGCCACAGCGCATGAAGCGTGCAGGTCCATTTCGGACAGTTTAAACAGCCATGGACCTCCAACACTAACACCTGAAGAGTGGCAGAGAGTCTGGATTCACTTTAAAGCAAAGTTGAAAAATAAAATGGCTCAAAATAAAAGAAACTTCAACGCCATTGGTGGTGGTCCATCACAAGAAGTGAATTTATCGCATTTGGAGCAGAAAGCAGCAAATCTTTTGCAAATGAATTTGGTGACAAATCCAGTAGGTTCAGTTTATGGTATTGTGGAATCATGGGATAAAGATGAAATAGAAATAATGCCAACTGTTGAGCAAGCCGTTGATTCTTCTCCCCAACCAGAAATGGGCTGAAATAATTTACTGATTATACAGATCATTCCACATGAACATCAACTTACAGTACAGATGGCAATTCCAATGGATTCGACTTGTCCCTCAAATTTCTTCTAAAGGATGCAATGTCCTGTACATTTTCTTCATCATCAAAAAATAATTCTACCGAACTTATCATGTTTTGGGACAGGAAAGAAAACTTGACGATCCAAAGATTCAATGGCCAGGTTATATTCCAGTCTTGGGTTGTTTTTCAAATTTGCTCGAAAACTCAGTCAAAATATATAAATATTGTCCAGAATACACAAAAGAGTTATCCAAAGCGCAAATTATTTTTAAAATAGTTTTTTTTTGGAGAATAGAGGTCACAAGTTTGAAAAAACACTGATCGATAACATGTTTATCGACCACCCAGTTGAGTTGACATTAATGGTACAACATTTCATCTCAGTCGGGCAGACAACTGACAACGCAACTCAAGTTTAGTGGCAATGCAAGATAGACCCATTGGATTGTTTATTGGCCTTGGATAAACTGACGACGAACTCGCTATGTATAGCTCTCAGTCAACAAGCCTAGCAATCCCACAGCAGCGGGTTCCTTATAGAGGAATGACCCGAAAAACATTTCGACCAGGAGGTGCAAACCTAGCATCAAACCTATGCTGTTACAAGCCGCTGGCCTGTAGCAGATAAAGAAACTTTGTTGACCTCTTACAAACCAATATGCGCCACTAGAGTGGTATGCAAATGTTAACACTACGCAATGGTAGTATATACGAACATGCCCTGGCACCTCCTCATGACACCCGTTGACCATATTCATGAACCAACAACGATTTTACCGATGCATTAACACTAGAGTTGTGTAGTTCCGGAACGAACTAGTTCCAACGAACTATTCCGGACAAGGAACTATTCCGGACAAGGAACTATTCCGGACAAGGACCTATTGGAACTATATACAGCTCTTGCGTTTATATAGTTCCTTTAGTTCATACAGTCTCTTTTGTTTTTCTCGTTCTTTCAATTTAACGCCTACGTCGATCTTTCCTTGTTGCTGTTTGTTCGCTGCAATTTATTTTTATGTCAATTCACCCACCAAACAATGAAAACATTTCGGTCTCGGAACGAAAAGAACGACGAAAGAGAAAGATTCGATGAACTATATCGATCTCGGAACTATGGAACTACTTTAAGGAACTAGTTCCTTTTGGGAAAAGGAACTAGAAAGATCGATCCGCTCCGGGAACTAGATTCCCAACTCTAATCAACACCAATGCCATACCTGATTGGGTGTTACCTCCGTGAGCATAACTGCTTCCCCCACCCAGATACATCAGGAGAGATCTTAATGATCTGGAGAGAGAGAGTGAGGTCCACAGGTACAATCGAGAACCTCTAACCTATCAGGCGGATCTGAGTAACATTCACACTGATGGGGTTGCGCAGGCAGTACAAGGATACAGTATGAATGTCGTACACGGAAACCACCCTCCATCCATCGCTGCAGAAGAATGCGAGCTACTATGGCAAACACGAGTCATCACCACCTCCTATCCACCGCAGATAGAATGCCAGCTGCCAAGGCAAACACAAGTAGTACAAGTACACTTTATTCAAAGTCTCAACTTGTATTCCAACGTAGTTGTTAAAATCTAGTTCGTTTGAACGACCTAGTTCACTATTTAGTTCTATGTAAACCGGTTATTTCATTCCTTTGCTTTTATGAAATAACTCATACACAAACGAAGTATGGTACTGAACTAGTTCACTAGTTCAGTATTTATTTTCCATACTTGTTTTCCCCTTTCTCCTTTTAATGCTTTTTATATCTTATAGTCCTATACTTCCAATCTTCATTAAACTTCCATGTCTCCCTTGTTCTATTCTGTTCCTTTTTCACCCCAAGTATGATCAGAATGGATCAAAAGGTCTCCAAGTGGAGTAGCCACTTGAGTAGCTACACATCCTCAAATTTTCATTCTGGTACACTCGCTTTAATTTTACGCCTACCTCCTAGATGGCGAATGCTAATAAAAATTATAACCCCGGCCCTAATTGGCAGTTAGAGGGATAAAGGCAACAGTGCAACTTAAACGATCTCTAACGAACGTCACAAAAGGGACAAGAGGATGATTTTCTCATGTCAAAAATTTCGTGTTTTTAATAAATTGTCTACCCATCCCAAAGAACTGTTTTTTTATACCCTCAGCATTTATGCTAACGAGGGTATATACACTTTCATAAGGGCAAAATGTGCCTCATCGAAATAATGCTTTTAGACCCCAAGTATGTTTGGACGAAATGTGTTTCAGACAATTTGGAGTTTATTTAGCAATAATGTCCGTCCGTCTGTCTGGCTGGCTGGAGCGCACGATAACTCTCGAACGGATCAACCGATTCGGTCCAAAATTTGGCTTTCGTAATATTTTGTCCAAACTTAGTTTAAGTTCGAAGATGGGTTATATCGGTGCACTCCTTCCGGTACCTCCCCCACAAAAGTTCGAAAAATTTGTGCACACGATAACTCTTGAAGGAAGTAACCGATTTGGTTCATACTTTGCAGATCGTGAAATATCTACCAGACTTAGATGAGGTTCCAATATGGACTCAATCGGTCCAATCCTTCGGGTACCTCCCACACAAAATTTCGAAAAAGTTCAGTTTAGGACCTGTTCACGAATCGTTTTGATTTTTGTTGTAGCAACTTTTATTCACTACCCCCCATATAAAGGTATAAGTTTCATCAGGGGTAAGTCAATACTTCCTGAGAAAATAGCCTGAAAGGTACAAAAAATCCCGGTGGCACCGTGTGTAGTGGTTGGAGCGCAAGATAACTCTCGAACGGATCTGCCGATTCGGTCCACAATTTGGTCTTCGTAATATTTTGTCCAAACTTAATTTAAGTTCGATGATAAGCTATATCGGTCCACTCCTTCAGGTACCTCCCCCACAAAAGTTCACAAATGTTCGGAAAAATTGTGCGAACGATAACTCTTCATGGGAGTGACCGATTTGGTCCATACTTTCCACATCCTAAAATATGTACAGGATACAGATCAGGTTCGAATATGGACTATATTTGCCCACTGCTTTGGGTACCTTCCACACAAAATTTCGAATAAATTCGCTTTAAGACCCACTCACGAATCACTTTGATTTTTGTTGAAGCAACTTGCATTCGCTGTCTCAATTACGGCAGTAAAAGTTTTTTCAGGAGCAAGTACATACTTC
This sequence comes from Musca autumnalis, assembly GCF_047663935.1. Classification (NCBI taxonomy): domain Eukaryota; kingdom Metazoa; phylum Arthropoda; class Insecta; order Diptera; family Muscidae; genus Musca; species Musca autumnalis. The sequence goes on from NW_027411644.1 coordinate 325,066,119, forward strand.
TTGAGAAAACAGCTCGAAAGTTGTAAAAAACCCCTATGGTACCATATGCAGTGGCTGGAGGGCTCGAACCGAATACTGCGTTCGACCACACTTTGGATATTGTAATATTTCTTCGAATATTAGATGAAATCCGAAGGTGGTGCTTATAGGTCCACCACTCCTTCCGGTACCTCCCCCACAAAAGTTCGAAAATGTTCGCTAAAATGATACGCGCGATTTCTCATAGACGTAGCAACCGATTTGGTCCAAACTTTGGATCTCTAAATATTGTCGAAACTTGGTTTATGTTCTGTCTATCTGTCCAATTCTTGTGGTACCACCCACACAAATGTTCATCATTTTTGTGTGGTTAAGGGTCTGTTCGAGGATCCTTTGGATATTTTTACCAAAGGTTTTCCTAGTGGCCCTGTTTACAGCGATATTGTCTTTTTCGTAGGCTAGTGTGATAAAAAAAAGCCCTATCTATCGATATCCCCGCAAATTGTTGAGCTTTAATCCTATCCATACATTTGTCGGTGCAAATGATCAATATTTGTCTGCAACCTTTAAAATGTATCAAACGTTAAATTTTGGGGATGTTCATGACACTCCCAGTTGTTCAATAAATAGTAATAGTCTACTTTGACATAGTTATGTAACTAGTTACTCATTGATCCTAGTTACTTTATATCCAAAAAGGACACACAAAATAGCCTATGGCATGATTTTGTCACTGGAAATGGGCTTCCTTGCCTATCACGTCAATTCACTAGTTACAAGTAATGCGGCGTGTAATGCAGTAAGGGGACAATAGACCCCTTCATATGACATCCCCATGTTAAATGAACCATTGCCAGTATATCGGGTGGTAACTAGTTGTGTTTATCAGTAGTCAAAAAAATTGCTAGTTATTCCCTAGTTACCCGTAAAACTGGGATATTTTTGGAAATATTTGTTTTTTTAGCTACATTTTAAGATGATTTAGAAATATTTAAATATTAAGATTGAATAAATTCAGAATAAATGAGGGCTAGTCTAAGAAAGGTCCATTTGCATTTATATAATTTAGAATGTTGTCAGAGATCTCCCATTTTGTATGCATCAAAAAAAGTTACCAAACTGCAAACTTAAATAGAAAATTAATTTAGCATAGCCGTCCGTCCACATATGTCTTTTATATAAATACTATGTGGAGCTTGTAGACATATATTCCCTACATATGTATCTATCTACATACGCGTATGTATGTTTATTAACAATTTCTAATATTTGAACTTAAAAAAGGCAACCGTTTGCAAACGAGATAACGACGACAGACTAACAATAATACATACTAATAGTTTAAGCATTATACACAAGTTAATTGTTTTGTTTTTTGGTTTTTATAAAATTTATAAAGATTTTACAAAATCTTGTCATTTATTTATTATTTATTCCTTTTTTGTTAGCAAAATTTAATTAAGAAAATACGTTTAGTTCGACCATTTACAATAGAAAAAGAGACACTTCTATTTTTTTTTAAATATAGTTTGTTGTTGTATACAAAAACTTATAAAAAAAACAATGCGTTTTGTTCGCTCGCTCCAAGTAAAAGGATATACTTTGTTTTTGTTCTAACAAAAGAGAAGAAGAGAATAGCTTACAATAATTTACAAAAAGAAAGGAAGGGACATTTAAATAATAATAATAATGAAAATAGAGGCGAGGGGTGGGGTGGGATTGTATGTGATTCAATGATGATTTTTGATTGTTTCGCGTTTTTTTGATTGCTTTTTTGAGGAGATTGTAAAGGATTTTATAATGCTGCTCTAAAATTGTTGTTGTTGTTTCATTTTCAATTACCCTTAACAATAAAAATGTGTATGTTTTATGTGGTGGTGGTGGTGGGTGTGGATGGGTTTGGTTACTCATTTGTTTACAAATTTATAGATGATTGATTGTTTTTTGTTTCAATATAAATAAGAAATTATTTAATTAAATTAACTTTTTCTTCATTCCATTTGTTTTTGTTATTTTTTCTTCTTTTTTTGGATTTGTATATAATTTGTTGCTAAAAACTATATAAAATTAATTTAAATATTGTAATAGACTTAAATCGAGGGGTTGTGTGTTTTTGTTTTCTTGTTGTTCTATCTTATTTGACTTTTCTCTGGTGAAGACTAGAGCTACTGGTATCTGGATTAAGAATAGCTTCATTTGATGAGATAACACCTTCCTTGAGTATGTGCTCGCTGCTGCCATTGGCATAACCGTTCTTATAGTGGCCATTTTTCAAATGACCATTTGTTTGTATTGAGGTTTCAGTTTCGTCTTCCATAACAGGCTGTAATGAATGGAAAGAAAACAAATGAATGAATAAATAAATAAATATACCAATAAAAGAACAATTATTTTATGAAAATACAAACGAATACTGTTTGTTATGCTGGGTAATGAATGAATATTTTGGCTCATATAATTCTATGTTTATGTATATGAAATTAACACCCTGTTGGACATTGTATTGCTACACAGCACGTGGAGCCTATATTTACTTTATACCACGCTCTCTACAACAAATTTTATAATTTATGCGAAATGCGAAATACATATTTTTGTTTACCTAACGTTTAATAAAGCTCTTCAACGCAAAGAAATTAGTATTTATAAATATTTTGTAATGCTTGACTGGCAGACTGAAAGAAATTATTACAAAAATAAAAGGAATTTTATGACCAGACAAAGGTTAAATAAAAAATCTTAAATTAATATTTAACACTCATGATTATAAATTAGAAATTATAATTGAATTAGCTTGTACAATAACAGCAAAGGGGAATATATAGCATTAAATAAACACTTCAAATTAGTCGTCTGTAAATCTAACCGTATGAGTTTTGTAATCAATTATTAAATAGTTTGACTCAACTACTCCCCGTTTGAACTTTGCCAGCAGGTATTAGAATAATATTTTGTTTGCGTAATAACAATATTCAATACGTAAAATATACTTACACATAACAATAACCAAAGAGTTTTCCATTATTGAATATGTTTTCTATACGAAATAGGTTGTTGTTATTGCTATTGTGTCTAATTGTATTTAATTAACACTGTGGTGTTAAACCGGACCCATGTACTTAATATTTTCCAATAATCTTCAACACTTGTTCGTCATTTACTTAATTTCAATTAGAAAGATAAAGAGATTCACTTCCCTGCTTCTTTCCGCGCTGAAACTGTAATCATTGCAATACTTGTCAGTATTGAGTTGATTGTGTTTGCCACGCCTTTTCAAAATCGGAATGAGAGTCAAAATATCAAGATATTTTGTAACAATTCGACAAAAACTGACATACGACTTGTGTTTACATTAGAGTTGAATAATCTAAACGTATTTAGCAAGTATGTCATCCTCTTTAATGTACGTACATAATGTACAAATGGTTGTGTGTAAAAATCACACATTTTAGGGCTCAAAGGTTATTGATCGCTCACAGAAAATTTGAAGGCCATCAAATCCATTCCTTGGTCTGTCTGACTCCCTCCTGACTGATTGATTGATTTGTTAATTTGGTGATATTTGCACATATTTCAAACGTTGCTATATTTTTTGATGATGATTGGCAAATAATCACCAATACTTTTACAAATGGTCGGTCATTGGTTAATTGCAGAACCATAAAAATTCACAAAATTGCAATGAATTTTAATAGAAATTTTGTTATAAATTATTATTCAAGTTGGCAGAGGTAAGAAAGAGTCTTAAATGATTCGGGAATATTTTATTGCATAGGGTAATATGTTAGCTACAGTTTTCAAGGAAATCTATTAAAATCTGTTACAATGATAAAAATTATGGGCAACTGTGATTGAAAAAAAATTTAAAATGCGAAATAAAAATAGTAAAAATTGCACCGTTATAATAGGGACCGAGAAAACAAAAAAAAAAATCAAATAGAGTCCTCAAACAGCACTTTTCCCAAATTTTATGGGGAAGGTACCCGAAGGACGGAACCGATATATTCCATATTCCCACCTGTAGTGTGATTCTCTAACTCATTTTTTGAGTTAGCGACAAAAATCTGTAACATTAAAACTCAAAATTACTTCGATTTCAAGGGCTAATTCAGTCAATTTGGTCAGAGCAGGAGTAGCTGCCATCATTATAGTATTTAGGACCATGCCAAAATCATGGATGTTAGGACTCGTATGTCAGATATATATTCACTGGACAATAGCCGTAGACTATCCCCGAATTTGCACATACAATATCAGGAACCTACGACTTATCCTGATGACTTTATTTTAGTTTATATTACTAAAATACGTAATTTTACAAAGTCCGATCTGGGTTGTCAATATTTTCTCTATACATATTCACCATAGATATTTCAAAAACAGTTTGGATCGAGCACACATAATCTTCTGAAAGAATTTATTATGAAAAAACATCAATAAAATATATTTTGTGAATAAAAACGATAGAATATGGTCCTAAATCATATATAAAAGCAAAAAAGTATCAGTCGGCTTTGCCGACAGAGATATACCCTCAGCTTGTGTATATTGAAACAATTTTTTCCCAAAATACGTCTGTATTTAGGGGGTTCTAAAAATGTTGGGCGTTTGAAACGACAAAAACGTTGATTAGGATTAAAGATCAAAAGTTTTGCGGAGGAGATACTAAAAGGAATGGATCGACATTGACCGTTAAGGAAGTGGATCTCCACGCACAACATATGATGCAATAGGGGGTTTTTACACTCTTCAGGCTGTTTGCTGAAGAAGTATGGACTTGCCCCTAAAAAAACTTTTACCATCGTAATTGAGGCAGCGAAAGCAAGTTGATTCAACAAAAATCAAAGTGATTCGGTAGTAGGTCTTAAAGTGAACTTATCCGAAATTTTGTGTGGGAGGTACCGGATGGAGTGGACAAATATAGTCCATATTCGAACCTGATCTATATCTAGTAAATATATTAGGATGTGTAAAGTGTAGACCAATTCGGCCACTCCCTTCAAGAGTTACCGTACGAACAATTTTTCCGAACATTTTTGAACTTTTGTGGGGGAGGTACCTTCAGGTGTGGACCGAACTGGCTTATCTTCAAACTTAAACTATGTTTGGACTAAATATTACTAAGGCCATATTTTGGACCGAATCGGCAGATCCGTTCGAGAGCTATCTTGTGCTCCAACCACCTTACATGGTGTCATAGGGGTTTTTTTGCAACTTTCATGCTATTTTCTCAGGAAGTATGGACTTGCCCCTGATGAAACTTGTACCGTCGTATGGAGGGCAGTGAATACAAGTTGCTAAAACAAAAATCAAAGCGATACGAGAAATGGCCCTAAACTGAACTTTTCTGAAATTTTGTGTGGGAGGTACTCGAAGGAGTGGACCGATTGAGTCCATTTTGGAACCTCATCTAAGTTTAGTAGAAATTTCACGATGTGCAAAGTATGGATCAAATCGGTCACTCCCTTCAAGAGTTATCGTGCGCACAAATTTTCCGAACATTTTCCAACTTTTGTGGGGGAGGTACCGGAAGGAATGGACCGATGTAGCTCATCTTCGAACTTAAACTAAGTTTGGGCAAAATATTACGAAAGCCAAAATTTGAACCGAATCGGTTCATCCGTTCGAGAGTTATCGTGCGCTCCAGCCAGCAGGACAGACAGACGGACAGACATGGCTAGATCGACTCCAAATAGTCTGAAACACATTTCGTCCAAACATACTTGGGGTCTAAAACCATTATTTCGATGAGGCACATTTTCATCGTATCAAAGTGTATATACCCTCCTTAGCCTAAAGGCTGAGGGTATAAAAAGCAAAAGCTTCGGGAGATGATAAATATTATAGCTACATATTTAATTTGTTCAGAGACTCATAATGAAATTTGATTTGGAATACTTCTTAGTGTTGGGCAATCTCGTTCATTGAGCGGATCGATCTTTTTTTTCTTCGTTCGTTGGCTCTTTTTCGTTCAACAATACATTTGACAGTATTATTTTCTTTTGAAGTCGTTCGTTCTCTGCCGCATATGACTCCGTCGTTCTTTTCACCGAATCGTTCTTTTGAAAATGTTCGTTCACGAATGACACAACTGTTGTGTTACTTGCTTGTTTGTGTGCTAATGGGGGTGGTTTTGTTTCTGAACGTAGTGGTGGTGGTGGTTTTGATATGAAAGAACCAGATGAACGAATGATGCAAAAGAGAGATATGACCGAGATCTGCTACTGAATGAGGTGAGTTACTGAGCGAGAGTAGCTCTCTGAATCATTGTTTGTTTTGTGTGGAAATTTGTGCTGCTTGCGCTAACGCAGCGTTTGTTTAGAGTTTGACTGCAAAACCAATGCTGCTAATTTTGTAAGCAGCAATGACTCGTTCATCGGGGATCTTAATCAATGGTGGGCAAATTGCGAGAGACTCATGTATTTTTTCACTTTTTTGTATGAGGCCGAGCATTTCTGCCCAACAGTGATCTAAATGAACGATATAAAAGAATGAGCTGGATACGCATCCGTTCGTTCTTTTCACGGAATCGTTCCTTTGAGCCGGTTCGTTCATGAACGACACAACTCTAATACTTCTTCTTTTGAAACAATCCCCAAAAAGTGAAGTATTTTAGGAGATTTTGTCTCAGTATGGAATAAATTTTAATTAAGAGTCTAAAAGTTTAACAAATAATTTCTACCTAATTTTGTAACGTCATTTTCTTAACAAAGTGTTTTACTTAGATATATAGTTTGTTCTGGGACTTATAGTGAAATTTTGTGTAGAATATTTCTTCTTTTAACAGCTTTCGTCTAGAATTAAATTTCATTTTACCTGCATGCATCAACCCGAAAAAAGAACAAAACTAATTTATTCAAAAAATATTTGGGTGTTTTGTTGGCAAACTTGATGTATATATTTTCTTGATATATATTGTAAATACATAAATATTTCATTTATTCGGCGACTTATAATGGAATTTGATGGAGAATATTTTTGTCTTTGACGTCTTCTGTCTAGAATGAAGTTTTGTGGGACAAAACTTAATAAACTCAGATAAAGTACCACATTAACCCTAAAATGGGATTTTACTTTTGGCAGATTCCTGGCGTTTAGGTACGATTTAAAGTTTTGGTGTATTCGGGGACCTATAGTAAAATTTTATGACAAATAATTTTGTAGAATATTTTGATCTGATACGATTTCATTTTAAAGGAGTTTTTTAACGTTTTTGAAGAAATGGGCCAAAAAGTCCCCTTTAGTGACTAGGGCAACGCAGAAGTTACATTGGACGTTAAATGATTGTTGATTGCCATGAATACTGCGCATAATACGACGGTTTCCGAAGCCATAAATAGCTAATGGTCCTATCCAAAATACTTTTACTTTTTGTGAGAGTGAAAACTTCGTTTTGTTACAACGTCTGTCTCGATATTGTAACGTCATTACCGTCCATCCTGCCCTCAAAGCCCTGCCTCCAATCTTTAGGAAAGATTTTTTTGATACCAGCTGAACTTTTACAACAATTACTACATATCCAATATCATGATCACCGGAGTGTGCATTAACGAACTGGAGAAGAAAATCAATACCTCAATCGCACTACTCTCGATACGTTTTTGCCACAGCCACAATTTTCACGTCATGGGGATAGAAGGTAAGGATGATATTGGAAAAAAGGTGGGATACAGGACAATAACAACATTCCAAAATCCAATGTCCAAAAGAAATGAGGATGGACACTGTATGCCCTTGTTCGATTCCAAGCCAGGCAACATTTTTAACGTTGGCAAAAATACCTCCGTAAAATTGATGATATTTCCTGAGTATTTATTTCAGCCATGGAAAACTTCTCTAGAAGTGGTGTCGTAAGGCATGCCCTTCACACTCGTCTATAAAAAGTTAGTCCTATATCATTGAGCTATTATGAGTCGGGTGCTATTATGAGTCAATGAGTCCACATTGAAATGAGAGAAGTCTTCATTGCCCCTTCGGGAATGTTTGATTCATGATCTTTCGAAATGTCACACAATATTTAAAAATCTTTTGTTCTTATTTGTAACTTACCATGCATGCTCCACGATTGCTATTGCCATTGGCATAAACTGCTGTGCCATTTGTTGTTGCTTTGCCATTTGTGAGGTATTCTTTTTCTGACGCGCTAGCAGCATGACCATTGGCAGCTTTAACCTTTTGGGCAGCACGTGTATATTTGGTTTTATAGAAATCTGAGAACAAAAATAGGAACATAACGCCATGCAAACCAATCCAAACCATGAATCCCTTAGGATAATCACATTCGCGGAATAACAATTGGAATTGATGTGTGAAGATAGCAACAAATTGTACCTGGAAAAGAAGGGAAATGAATTTGCATTATTGTGTTGTAAAACAATCTTTCATTCACAACTCATTAGCTTAGATACTTACCATTTGGAAAGTTGTCAAATACTTCTTCCACCAAATGTATTTCTGATATTTGGGACCCATGGCAGCAATCATATAATAGAAATACATAACAATATGTACAAAGGAGTTCAATAAGGCAAAGAAGGTACTGTGGCCACCTGGGGCAAACTTCAAGCCCAACCACACCGAGAACGGCATACAGCCGTGATGAATGACATGCAGAGTTGATACATGCTGGGTTTTCTTGCGCAAAATGAAGAACAGTGTATCAAAGAATTCGGTGAATTTCGATATATAATACCACCAACAAATGTTTGCCATCTGGAAGAATTTAAAACAAAAAATACAAATAAATTTTAAGTAAAGGTAAAGAAGGAAGTACTCTATAAACGCATTGGTAATAATATTTTTCGCGGGGAGAAGATTTAGAGTCAAAATTTTTGTATGATTCAGATATTGAAAGCTCAGCAGACTTGTTGATTTTTAAACGCTCCATATTTTCTCAGGGAAGGGTCATTTAACTAATAAAGTTTGGGAATCTGCCCACAATGAATACAAAAAAACTCAATATATAACATTCTAATTTGATAATAAAAAAGTAAACAGAGTTTTTACTCTCGATACTCTAACCAAAACAAGTTCATTCATCTTATCAAAAAAAAAAAAAAAAAAATAATAATAATAATAAAATGTTTACATGAAATTAATCTCATATAAAAAAACAATTATGCAAATTAATATAATGAAGTTTATTGCCCTTTACAACGCTGTTATTGTTTGGCAAAATAAACGTTAAATTAGAAACGTCATTAATTATAACTGAATTTTATAAAAGTATTAAATTGCTTTGTGATTTTAAAAATAACTTCATTATAAAAAAATATCCAACTATCAAAGTAAACTAAATAAATTTTTAATACTCACTCTTAAAGCCTTTGGACTGTTGCTATAGTCAACTGGTTGACATTTGAAATTATAATCACCCCACCAGCCACTCATTAAATACTGAAAAATATATAAAAAAATATTAAAATCTTTATACTTTGAATTTGTATTATTGAAAGCCTACCTCGTAGAATATCCACGCACTAAAAACGGTTTGGAATAGATTATACCAAACTAATATATTTCTTAAATCCATGGCCTTACGTTTGGCCATTAACTTTGGTCCTAATGATTTACTAAAATAAGCGTAAAAGACACACAGCAAAAATGTGGGTACAGGTGAGGACATCATTGGCCAACCATTTACACGAGGATCTGAAAAAAGAAATAATAATTTCCAAATTATTACATTTTTAAATTAATTAATAACACTGTACAACATATAAGAAAATCCTTGTCAATCATGATATAAACATCGAAACAAAAGCAAGGTTTATAAAATGCTACATCTGGTCAGTTCTACTGTATGCCGTGGAGACGTGGACTATTAAAGCTGCTGATATACGACGATTGGAAGCCTTCGAAATGTGGGTCTACCGCAGAGTTTTAAAAATACCATGGACTGCGCACGTGACAAATGCCGAAGTATTGACAAAAATGAATCAAAGAAGAGAACTCATAGCTACAATCAAAAAACGAAAAACCTCATATCTGGGACACATCATGAGAAATGTAAAATATAGATTATTACAAAAAATCCTGAAAGCAACAGTTGAAGGTCGGCGTACCAGAGGCCGAAAAGAGATGACCTGGCTAAAGAACATAGAAGAATGGACAAAATATAATAATTCGGCAAACCTTCTAAATGCGGCAAGAAATAGAAACACTTTTGAGATAATTGTTAATAATTTATAAATATATAGTACTAAATAATATCAAATTTAATATGTATATAAATAAGTAAATGAAATGTACCTCGATATGTATTGTATTGTATGGTCGCTTACATTCGAAAATCGAATTAGCAAATAAAGAAGAAGAAGAAGTACAACACAAAAAATAATTACAAGATAATTCGACCAGATTATGAAAGAGGACCGAAAAAAAGAAGACACGTGTATCGGCGTTTTGAAAGTTTACGTCGGGAAGTAACCTAAATAGGTGTGGCAATTTCCGCCCATTTCTACAGGTTTTGAAATATTCGACATCAGATTCCTTGGAATCCTTGCATTTTAGGTATAAAGTATCTTTGGCAATATTGCTGACAACAATGCGGGGTATCTTTTTATGAAAAAAATTAACTCTCATGTGAGTCACTAAAGTGTTGTTGTTTTTGGTCACTTTTTTCAAAAACTTTTAAAAACTCCTTTAAAATGTGATCGTATCAAATCAAAATATTCGTATACAAAATTATGCCAAAAGTAAAATCACGTTTTAGGGTTAATGTTGTACTTTATCTGAGTTTATTAAGTTTTGTCCCACAAAACTTCATTCTAGATAGAAGACGTCAAAGACAAAAATAATCTCCATCAAATTTCAATATAAGTTGCCGAAAAAATGAAATATGTATTTGCAATATATATCAAGAAAATATATACATCAAGTTTGCCAACAAAACACCCAAATATTTTTTGAATAAATTAGTTTTGTTCTTTTTTCGGGTTGATGCATGCAGGTAAAATGAAATTTAATTCTAGACGAAAGCTGTTAAAAGAAGAAATATTCTACATAAAATTTCATTGTAAGTCCTAGAACAAACTAGATATCTGAGTAAAATACTTTGTTAAGAAAATGACGTTACAAAATTAGATATTATAGTTAGAAATTATTTGTTAAACTATTAGACTCTTAATTAATATTTATTCCATACTGAGTCAAAATCTCCTAAAATACCTCACTTTTTGGGTGTTGTGTCAAAAGATGAAATGTTCCAAATCAAATTTCATTATGAATCTCTGAACAAAAGAAATTTGTAGCTATAATATTTAACATCCCCGAAGCTTTCGCTTTTTATATATGATTTAGGACCATATTCTACCGTTTTTATTCACATTTTCGTTATCTGCGGTCACAAAATATACTTTATTGAAGTTTTTTGATAAGAAATTCTTTCAGAAGATTATGTGTGCTCGATCCAAACTGTTTCTGAAATATCTATGGTGAATATATATAGGGAAAATATTGATAACCCAGGTCGGATTTTGAAAAATTACATATTTTAGTACTATAAACTAAAATAACGTCATCAGGATAAGTCATAGGTTCCTGATATTGTATGTGAAAATGCGGGGATAGTCTACGGCTATTGTCCAGTGAATATATACCTGACATACGAGTCCTAACATCCATGGTTTTGGAATGGTCCTAAATACTCTAATGATGGCAGCTACTCCTGCTCTGATAAAATTTACTGAATTAACCCTAGGAAATGACATACATGTGTGTATCATGAATGATCATAACAAAGTTAGGATATGGCTAGTTACTTCGATTTCAAGGGTTAATTCAGTCAATTTTATCAGAGCAGGAGTAGCTGCCATCATTGGAGTATTTAGGACCATGGCAAAAAAAAAAACAGTGTAATATACCAAAAAGTTTAAAATACAGGGAAATAAAAAATAAATTTACGGGGACGCAAAAGAGAGAGCTTACTGGAAGATATAAATTATGTTAGTGAAAAGAAATCAATCCAAACCAAGAGAAACTGGAATAATATGTACGTGTCAGTTTTGAGGTGACTAAAGAAAAACTATATTTCTCGGGCAATTCCGAAGGGATAAAGAAGACATTCTCTCATATCAGCAAAAGCATTACGATTCTTATTGCTAAGTTTTATATAGCCGATTTACTCAGAAATGCGACTAGCATTTTGTGACGTTGTCTTGTGTTTTGAGAAAAGCAACGAAAAAGACAGATCCGTTCAGGAAACTAGATTGTCCAACACTAGTGTTTCTTGTTCTCATTTCTTTATAATAGAAATAATAATAGAAATTTCAAGTTCAATAAGTATAAACGAAATTTTATTGACCCACATTTTTAAAATTTGGAATTTAAAATATAAAAACACAAATTCACAATGAAAGTAGACAATAATTTTTATCACTGCAATTAAAATATTACGGACTGGTTTTTATTCTAATATTGAAAGTCAAGTTATGAATATTTTAACAAGTATTATATGTTGTTTGACTATACATATTTCAAACACAAAATCTAATATTTTACTGTCGAACAAACAATAAGAATTATAGATATATCAACACATACAGAAAAAACTCGATTATCCTCGGTCGGGTTTTTTGCATAATCCAATACAATTTTTATTAATTATGATAAAACGGTCTTTGTACATGCTAAATGAATACATTAAGGGGTTATGGCCAAATTTTGATCGGTTTATTCGTTTTCGAGCTACAATGCGCATCGCAAATTACTTTAGTAAAAACAATGTTCCGTAGACGACTATTTGTCAGAACACTGTGCAATATTTTTTAACGAAAAAAAAAATCCGAAAGAAGCTCAAGGCATGATCTATCAAAAAAAATTTGGTAGATTTCTTGTAAAAAAATCATGAAAAATTAAATTTTTTGTGCCAATAAACAAGCGAATGTATCAAATGATATCAATAGTTTTGAATGTAAATATCGAACAAATCGATATTTTGCAAGCTCTAATGCCAATCAAAAATGTGCTCTTGGGGCGACCAAAAAAAAAAATTTTTTTTGGGTTTTTGACTGCAAACCAATAATCGAAATTTCAAGTTCAATAAGTATAAACGAAATTTTATTGACCCACATTTTTAAAATTTGGAATTTAAAAAATAAAAACACAAATTCACAATGAAAGTAGACAATAATAAATAAACAATTTATCATTGCAATTAAAATATTACGGACTGGTTTTTATTCTAATATTGAAAGTCAAGTTATGAATATTTTAACAAGTATTATATGTTGTTTGACTATACATATTTCAAACCCAAAATCTAATATTTTACTGTCGAACGAAAATTATAGATATATCAACACATACCGAAAAAACTCGATTATCCTCGGTCGAGATGTACTGATTTTATTTTTTTTTTTTGCATAATCCAATACATTTTTTTATTAATTATTAAAAAACGGTCTTTGTACATGCTTAATGAATACATTAAGGGGTTATGGCCAAATTTTACAAAATCGAAATTTTTTTATTGGCTCATTTTAAAAAAATTTCCAGACGAGCGGACAAAAATTAGCTGAGATATGGGCGTTAGAAAAAGAAAATTCATTGTGATTTGTATGTAACATCGAAGTTTTAAACGCGGTCTTCTCTAAATGGCATTTTTGAATTCGGTGCCCACTGTATAAATAGATATCGATAGTTTTGAATGCAAATATTGAACAAATCGATAGTTTTCCAGCTCTAATGTCAATCAAAAATTTCCTTTTGTGGCGACCAAAAAAATTGTTTTTTTTTTTAACTGCTACCCCCTAAGTTTTTTATATTTGATCCAAAAACCTTTTATATATCAAATTTCATGGCAATCGATTAACGTTAACCCGTGCCAACCGAGCGATCAGTGTTTCCATAGTAATTTCTATGGGGCCAAAGGCCATTTTCACGAAAATTCTCTAAAGGCATAAATTATGATCCATTGTTGTGGTTAAAAACCCTATCCTACAAACATTTGTGAAAAACGGATCGTATTTTGATATAGCTCCAATGTGCCGATTTTTGGTAATTTGGGCCCATAAAGCTATATTAAACTCCGAATCGATTTTCACAAATTTTTGTAGGATTCGTTTTTTTCATCGATTGGACCCTAATTCATCGATTGCATATAATTAACGTTTATAGAATTTTCGTAAAAATTCGTTCGGGTTGCACGGTGTTTATGAAACAATGAATAGAAACATTACCCTTAACAGAAACAATGCAGGTTGCAGGTAATTTAAAATCGCAATCAAGGAGGAATATTTCATGTAATAGTATCAGAAACGAAATTTATGAATTCAAGGATCTATTTCAGAAGAATTCCATGTCTATTGCATCGTTAAAATTGGTTAACTACGTAAAAGTGTATAAAAATAACATAATAGCTCTGTTCCAGAACTAAAAAGTTTTTACAATTTTTACCACTTTTACACATTTTGCAAAATTGATATGAAAATCGTTTACGACTTTTACAACTTTTACGACTTTTACCACTTTATAAAGTACGGGAACAGGCCAAATGTTATTTAACCATAACGTTAAATTACATTATGATAAAGTCAAAAGCCATTCACTGAAGAGTGATAGCAAAAAAATGTCCTATCATGTTGTATTTATGTTTTTGTTAATGTCTTTGTAGTAATATAATGGGAAACGAATTAGCAGATGAACTAGCTAGACGTGGCTCTAAGTCTATCGACCTACCAGTTGATGAAACTGTCCGGCAAACTTCGTAAGTTCTACAGCGAGAAGGCACAACAAAGATGACTCTTGGAACCTGAATGCAGGACATCCAACACAATCTGGCCTGCGGTCTCTCATCTCATTGGACAAGTTAGGGATGAAAATCACGGTGACACCGAATACTAGCTAGATATGTAATAGATACTCTCACCTTCCTATCATAGATCCCATTACTATTATAACCTCAGCCTCTAGGTTAAAGATTAGAGCTGGCAAAAAATCGATGGCACTATCCATAAAATCGATTATTGTTTAAAAATAAATATCGATAGATAGTTTTGCCTAACGATATTATCGGAACAAAAATCCGCAACCTAAAATTCAATTAAAATAAATAGAAATTTCGCTGCTTTTCGGTTTTGTGTGTGTGAGAAAGTAAGTCCGTAGCTACACGTACCCAGATAGCATTTGGAAGACTGTTTTTTTTTTCAAAAATCACATTGCGGAGTATTTTTAGAGTCCTTTTGGTGATCAAAAACTGATTAAGTCGCTTGTATGATCAGAAAGGGACTCGAAAGTGACTCCCTGTAATGATTAAAAAAAGTACAATTTGTAATACAACAACAAATGTGTAGCAATCACAAATAAATCATTGATGTGTTTAAAATGTGACCATTTTTTTTATTTATTGTCACATATTAATCATCTGGAAGATTGAAAAATGCTTAATCAAAAAAGGGTCATGCAGGTGTTTGAAAAGTGATTATAATTATGTATCTTCTGATCATATTTTGAACTGTTAGGTGATTAAAATCTGATTGTTTTGTTTTATTTTGTTTGGTTGTAAATAATTCTCATATACACTTTCTACAAAACTTTGATATAAATGTAACGTATAATATTAAAGGTACAGACAAACACAACACAACAGGTTTTGCCAAGTGAAATGAAGAAGCAGTATACTAACCACCAAGCAACATAAAGGATAGTTAAAAGACATAACAAAGCAGAAAAGACTATAAAACAAAGGAAAGGAACAAAGAAGAATAAAAAGAAAATTTTTTTAATTTATTTCGTCTAACAAAAAGACTCATAAATGACTCCCTAAAGACTCATAAATGATTATAAACATGACTCTAAAAAGACTCGAAAAAGGGTCCCAAATTAATCAACAAAACACCAATAAATGATTGAAATACGACTCGAAAAAGACTCATTTGTGATTTGTTTAGAAGAGTCGCCTGAGGTTACGTGTTCCTCCCGACAAAGGAGTCATTTATGATCAGAAAATGAGCTCATATTCAAGCTTTTTAATCGTGCAGTCGGATCAAAAAAGACTCGAATTTGATTAAAAATTTCAAAAAATGCTGGCTGGGTACACATTTTTCGGAAAAGTAAAATGCATTTTTTAATATTTTTATAAAATAAAAGCATTTGTTTATTCTCCTTTACATTTCTGTGAACTACTTGAGCAAAATATCAAGATATCCATTGACATTTCCGTTATTTTCATCTCCAAATTAATGGTGTTGACAACTTAACGATTATATCGATATTTTAAAATATTATATCGAAAATATCTAATGTTGGGAATATCAATGGTTTGCCAGCTCTAGCTATGTATATACACTTTCCAGATGCTATGTATATACACTTTGATACAACCAAAAATGTGGCTCATCCAAATAATGGTTTAAGATCCCAAGTATTTTTCGACGAAATTAGTTTCAGATAATTTGTAGTCGATTTAACCATGTCCCTGCGTCTGTCCGGCTGATGCTTTTGCGAACTCTCGAACGGGTCAAATTTTGCACTTCGTAATACTTTGCCCAATCTTAGGGGTCGATTATCGATAGCAATTATCGTTGAGTGGAGTTGCCAGTTGTCAAAATTACTTTATGTATGGCAACTTTCAACTGAAGTTGCGAATCTCAGTTGACGAACCGGCTATTTTTCAGTAACCAGTTATTTTCAGTTGCAGTGAATATTTTCGATGAAGCAAGAAGTAAAATTGAAAGGAAAGACATTTTCTTAACAATTGTTGATTATTTGCATGATTAATTAATTTTGTGTATCAAAAATATGGTGAAAATAATAACAAAACAACAGTTTGAAATACCTATTAATTGATAAATTGATTGCAAATCCAATGTGCACATGGGTTCCATCCGACAGCACCAGGGAATTTCGTTTTTGAATAAAAATATTTTTTTTTGTCTTTTTTCCTCCTCCGTCAACTTCGAAACGATCCAATTTGTCCTCTATCAAGTGGACAACTTCCTTCAATACGTTCATGTAGATTGAGCCATGCAATTGTTGTAATCATTGTCATGGGAATTTTGGAAACTTCCCTCCGTAAAAAATTTCAACGCAGCGCACACTTTTAAAAATGGGGATATTGCTGTTGATCTGTAACTTACATTGAAGCTTCAACTTACAGTACAGATGTCATTTCCAATGAATTCGACATGTCCCTCAAATTTCTTCTAATAGATGTCATGTCCTGTACATTTTCTTCATCATCAAAAAAAAATTCCACGGAACTTATAATTTTCAAATTGTTTTTTTTTTTTTTTTTTGTTGCGAATTTTGCCTTTTGGATTTAATAGATTTCACAAGTTTGAAAAAACACTGATCGATAACACGTTTACCGACAACCCAGTTGGGTTGACACCAATAATACAACATTTCATCTCAGTTGTGCTGACAGTTGACAACGCAACTCAAGTTTAGTGACAATGCATAATCGACCCCTTAGTTTAAGTTCGAAGATGGACCATATCGGTCCACTCCTGCGGGCAACTACCCACAAATGTTCAAATTTTTTCTGTAAAATGTTGTGAACGATAACTCTCAACGGGAGCAATCGACTTGGTCCAAACGTTGCACATCGTATTATACCTCCCCTTATACCTTCCACACAAATTTGGAAAAAGTGCAGGCTAAAACTTTCTATCGGATAGTTTTGAAATTATTTCAGCAGGTTGTTCTTGCGGCCCTCTTTACGACGGTACATTTTTTCGGAGGCAAGTCCACACTTCCTGAGATAATTACCTAAACGCCTCAACTAAAATGACAAATCCACAAGTTACTGTCACAGGGAGTTTCTGATTGGTCCAAACTTTGTACTTCGTACTATTTCATCCATAATATATTGGTCCCGTCTTTTGGGTACTGTTTATGTCACCTTCCCATCTCTGAATTTTCAAAACTTGAGCTACAGAGGGCAAACAAAAATCATAGAATTTTATCTATTATTTACGATCAACCACCAATTCAATGGTCAGTGATCACTTCGGCACTTTTTGTTCGCTCTCTTCTTCAACATACTTCAACCAACCAAACAACCATCAGTGTTATATTATTACTCTGTCACGGTAAATACGAGTTTACTTAAGAAAACGAAGATTACAGTCAATAGACAAGTAAAAATAATCAGCGTTCGTTTTAAAAGCCGAGAAAAGTTTATACCTTTGTTCCTCCTCGGAAGAAACCACTATCACCCTAAAAGCTTCCGAAATTCAAATTACCAAATCTTTACAGGTACCTCCCACACAAAATTTGGGAAAAGTGCAGTTTGAGAACTCGTCTGGGATCTTTTTGAGAAAAAATGTTGTTTGTTTTTACGATCCCCATTTAAAGAGACATTTTTTCCAGAGCTACCCAGCAAAAAAGTCAATTCCAAGTAATGACTTTATTAAGTAAATTTTGGCAGTAGTAATTGACCGTACATGGATGGGGATGTCATAGGGAGGAAGTACTTCCTTAAAGATGTTTTTAAGTACATATTTAACCACATACCGATAGTCAAAAAAAGGTAAAAAGCATATGTTCTATTTTTAGAACAATTGAGATGAAATTATATTCGAATTCAACACTCCACATTTTTTTTATTTCACTCGCTGCTGGTTTTGAACACACGAACTTCTGAGTTGTAGTCAAACACACTGCACACTAGGTCACTCGTACGAACAGTACGGGTTGTTTAAACACATCTATGTACATCAACATTTCTTCGTAATTTTGTGAAGAAAAAAAACTCCCTTGCCGACACTGAGCTTTGAACACACAACCCTAGGATTTGTAGTCGGGCACACTAGCTCTGTGCCAACGTACTCATTACTAAGCAAGTAGTAAGGAAGTAATTAGTTATGCGTAAACCATTATATACAGTGGCGGCCATATAATTAAGAACGACATCGTATTAAAAAGTATTTGTCTTGCTACGTTCCAAATATTTGAATATTTATATGGAACAACATTTGTAAATAAAGTACACGGTAAGCACTTTCAAATAAAGCCAAAACATGTTTTAATTCTCCCTCGTTTATACGCAAGAAACCACGATTTATTAAAATAGTCATACATCGACCTGGCCACATAATTAAGAACGATATAAGTAAAGGTTACTTTAAGGTAATTTTCATTCACAATATGTGAATATATCGTTATGTATTTTAGAAATCGGTTACTTTGATTCATTTTTCGTATCAAATGTCCTTCAATGGTACATATTATTGAGTCTAAGTTTGATAATTAGGGCATACCTAAAGTTTTCAAAAATTTGCCCATAATTTGACGAATTTATTTTATTTTTGGGATCTAAAACCGCAGTTTTGTCTTCCTTTCATTCCCTCGATGACGCTCTAAACGATATCCTGTGATTGTCGTTCCATAGTCGGCGCTTATTTACCCTTAAATTGGCTTTTATCCCACTTGTTTGAGTCCTTTACGAAGGAATTGTCTGGGAAATAGTTTCGTAAGAGCCATTTCCACCTTATAAATCGGTAGGATTGTTGTCTGCATGTACTAGCCAGGAAATAAAAAATTAATTTAGTTTTGTACAAAAAATTGGCCTAACGGTACACCGAACAGATATGAAAGGTTTAATATTTTGAAAACCTTAATTGCACAATGTCTTTGTGGGTGTGGTAGACATAGTTATGTAAGACTTTTTAATCAATGAAGCTCATATTAATATCAAAAATTATTGATTTAATAATTTTATGGATGGAAATACAACTAATGTCTGATGTACATACACAAAATTATTGTAGAATTCGAACATTCAAAACATTATGTTAATAAATGTTATATTCGGTGTGGAGTTCTTCCAATTTTTGTATAGACGTTATATTATTGTTTAATTTCCTGTCTACTACCTGCAGACAAAAATCCTACCGCTTTATAAGGTGGAAATGGCTCCTACGAAACTATTTCCCAGACAATTCCTTCGTAAAGGACTCAAACAAGTGGGATAAAAGCCAATTTAAGGGTAAATAAGCGCCGATTATGGAACGACAATCACAGGGTATCGTTCAGAGCGTCGTCGAGGGAATGAGAGGAAGCCAAAACTGTGGCTTTAGATCCCAAAAATAAAATAAATTCGTCAAATTATGGGCAAATTTTGGAAAACCTTAGGTATGCCCTAATAAAAAAAAACTTAGACTCAATAATATGTACCATTGAAGGACATTTGATACGAAAAATGAATCAAAGTAACCAATTTCTAAAATACATAACGATATATTCACATATTGTGTATGAAAATTACATTAAAGTAACCTTTACTTATATCGTTCTTAATTATGTGGCCAGGTCGATTTATGACTATTTTAATAAATCGTGGTTTCTTGCGTATAAACGAGGGAGAATTAAAACATGTTTTGGCTTTATTTGAAAGTGCTTACCGTGTACTTTATTTACAAATTTTGTACCATATAAATATTCAAATATTTGGAACGTAGCAAGTCAAATACTTTTTAATACGATGTCGTTCTTAATTATATGGCCGCCACTGTATGTACTGTCTGATAATGCGGAGTAAATAAGAACTCATTACACGGTAATGCATGAAGTAATGGCATGTGCTTACCAAATTTTTGCTGGGTAGTCCTTATTCCTGAGATAATGTGTAATTTTTGTTGGATCAGTTTTGTAACCACTGGGAACCTCAAATGTTAAATTACAGCTAGCTTTTAAAAAATGTAGCTACACGCAGAGAAGAGATATTGTAGAAACAATAATATTCTAAGAACAAAATATGGTATTGTAAAAATCAGAAAATATATATTGTTGATTCAACAATACTTTTGTATATTTTCAAATTTTAAAAATACCTCATTTTGTTCCTCGAATATGATTGCTCTTACAATCATCAAAACGCCTACAATTGGCAATTACCGTTGTATTTGAATTTATGACATTCTAGCTCAATTATTGTGGACGCTATATTGATTACAACTTCAAATGCAACCCAAATATATTCAATTTCGATTCTGCAAATCGAGTCGAATCGGTTTTTATCACATACTTGAATACTCTATTGAGTTGAAAATTATTACTTCGAAAAAAAAGCTAATGTACCCTCCATACTATGTACGGTGTATGGTATAACTTTTGTCAAAAAATTCAGTTTAAGATATCTAAAGTAATTTACTGGCTTGTTAATCAGCTGCAAATTTCAAAGGTTGGGTAATAATTAAAATTTACGATATATTCGATATAAGAAACAACAATTCGTTCAATAAGTGTTTTTAAATAACATCCATAACAAAATTAAAAAAAAATAAACAGTGATAAGTTGAACCAGTAAACAGTGGTAGTTGATATAAAAGTAAATATCTTAATCAAAGGAATTCCAGTTATGGATAGTTGAGATGACAGCCGATAAATCGACTTGTGGTTTTTTATCTTGAAAAACGAAGTCGACTTTTGGTCATGGGGAAAATCGAAGCACTCTTCGGCATTTCAGTATGGATTTTCGGTTTTCCTACCAACGATCTTTTATAGGATATGTTGCCAACAACATTTATAAAAAAAAACCTTAAAATAGATCGTGATCAAAATAGAAGAATCAAAATATTAAATTTTTTTTGAAGGCAGAAATCACATTTTTGAGGTTTAAAAACCACAGATTCGAATGTACATATTTATCAACGAAATGTTATCCATACGAATGTTTCGGCTAAGAAAAAAGGCCGGACAAGTGGTGTCATTCCATGTTGGACACACCGTTCTCGACTCGTCAATACAAATGAGGTAGAACCTCTAAGGCATTGAATTTGAAAAAATCAACAGGACCTATTTACACAAAATCAAATAGGTTTCGGAGAAAAAATTTAAATTCTTTGCTACTTACCGCTTTTGTTGTCCATAAGATCCCTGTACCAGTCATAAATATCATGTACTATTGCAAGAGCCATTTTTAATTTGTTTCAATAAAAACTGGAAATAAATAGAAAAAGAAAACGTTAATTAACATTATAAGAAAATTTAAAATAAAACATTATAATAAACTAGAAAGAACAATAAATTTTTAGTTAATAGATTACTTTTCTACAAAAATATTTGAAAGTTCAAAAAAGCATAGTCCATATTTACATTAAGCAATTTTCCTTGTGCCAATTGTCAGTTTGTTGGTGAGAGAGGGTGTTGAAGGGCAAAGGGTCACCATATGCCTCACCTCTCTCTCTCCTTCAAACTGACAATTGTCGCAAGGAAAATTGCCTAATATAAATATGCCCAGTGGGAAAATGGGGAATGTATTACCTTTGTAATCGAGAAAAGAATGCAAATTACCAAAAAATTGCACATTGATTACCCATTATATTCCCCAATCTAACGGTTTTGGAATCAATACACAGACAATTCGTAGATTACACACTCATTTCTTCTGGACACAAGAAAAGAATGCATTATTTTCCTAGGACATGGTCCGTGTTAACAATAATGTATTCTGGAATCAATAAACCATAGTGTTTCTGCATTACCTTCTCGTTTACCATTGCTTCCATTTTCCCACTGGGTGGGCATACTTATATAACACAAATTTGTTTGTTTTATTTTGTAGATACAGTGTGCCACAAATGTCTTCGTACCCCTACAAGATTTTCCTTAATCGATGTAAGAACACGATGATAAAAGAAATATGTAAATATTAACAATGTTGGGCTGTTTGCTGCAGCAGATCTTTATTAAAGATTCGAAAGAAGAGTGTATTTTGATGAACCATAACGGATTTATTACGCCAAAACCGAAAAAGGTTGATATTTCGACACCACAAAAGTCTTCGTACCCCTTACAGAATTTATCAAAATGGACACTAAAATCTGTTACAAGTGAAGTCATTGCTTTCTGTTTCGACGTGTTTCTTCCAGACTCAATATTTCGAGGGGTTTTCATTGCGTCTTCAGCGTAGAGTAACCTTATATTGGCGTATTTATAGCTTGATAGATAAATTTAAATCTTATAGTGAATATAGAAACTTTTCGCAACTAAACTCCTTAAAATTTGATGGAGTTTACACTATTATCCTTTGTCTAGCGTTTTGAAACAATATACCTCTGTTTTAACCTGATATTATAGGTAATACACCTTAATTATGCCCTTTATATATGACGTTATGTCTTAAGGCATCCCAATTTTTCTGAACGGGAAGATAAATTTATCTCAATAATGTAAATTCATCATAGATTTCAGGTGAATGCATCTATTTATTCCAATTAGTAAACACCACTAACTGCGGTATGGCTCAAAATCACAACATAATTAATATATGCCTATCGACTAAAGTTCTTATTTTAATGTAATCAGCTTTTGTTGTTATTTTCACACCTTCGATCCAACAAATAAACCCCAAATTCAGTACTTAATTTTAAGGAAGTATATGAAAACCCTACTAAATGTGAAAGTCGCATTTTTTCATTCACGTGCAAGGTCTAGGCGTTATTTTCTTTTTACATAATTTACAAAAGGAGGGTTAGTATTTGTTCAATATTTTCGAACTGCATTTATGGCCGCCTTTTGTACAGTTACATCAATCATAATATTGCAGTGTGATTTCTAGAGGTCTTACCTTATATTCGACACAAAAATAAACAGATCTTTAGTTGTCATATGCAAGTTATGATCATATCTTTAGCAACCTTAAGTCAAATTACATACAATTTTGGCCTTCTTTCAAGTGAATCTTCATTTTTGAAAGCGGCAAATCGGAGATTTCTTTGAATATACTTATTCAAATTATTAGCGGAATTAACTCACTGAACGAAATATTTATCTTTGAAGATTAACTTGATCATTAAAGTACGACAAAAATGTCCCATTTGTTTTGCAATTTTTTTCACAAACCTTACTACATATTCCGCGCAACAGACCAGAAAAGTATCCGAACATCACCTTCTTATTGACTTTTAACAGAAACCGTGGAAATTTGAGGCAATTTGAATAAAATCAAAGAAGTTCCGAAAAGTACGAAGACTTTTGTGGGATCAATAAGGGCACATTTTTTAGTATTTCGTGAATAACATTTGAATTAGTTAACAAAATTCGCCAGTTCTTTCAAGTAACATGGAAGAAATGTATAAGAAGGACAAATACAGTTAAATATTTTGCAAAACTTTTTCCCAAGCTACTGATTGTCACTAATAAATATTTTATTACCAGGGGTACGAAGACATATGTGGGACACTGTATATGTAATTTCTAACAGAAGGAATGCATTTGAGTATCTAAAAAACTATGATTATTTAAATGACAAAAAAATAGAAATACAAAAAATCAAGAATAACTCCAGATTAATTCGTTAATGCTAGAATCGGTTATCTCGAAAAATAAAGGCAAATGATAACCTAATTCAAATGTAGCTCCCTTGCCAGCCCTTTTTAATTCTTTTATTCTTTTTAATTTCAAGCCAGTCGATGATTTTTTTAAGTGAAGCTCTTAACATTTAGTTAGTTTGATGTCAAAACGAAACCAGTTTTTTTACAGCAATGTATTAACCAATAATTATGGCAATAAAACATTTCCATGGAATTAAATTATTGCCAAGGTTAGATTTGACGTAAAACAACAAAATTTTCCACAATATTCCGCATAAAGAAAGGATTCTAGAAACAAAAATAGTGGAATAATTTCAACTAATAACGGGTTTTCACGAAAGCAGCAACAACAGAGAACAAAGAAACATGAGGGACATAATTGCTGTTATTATTGACGATATACGGAGGGGTTAATAATATTTTGGAAAATTTTAATTTACAAAGTATATTTGGTTATAGTAGGATTTAATATGAAGCTAATAGGAAATGAAACTGTTATACTAATTACAACAATAAGTATTTAAAAATAATTGTAAAAAAATCATTGCAAGATAATTTTTTTAGTATGCAAAGTCTGACAAGTAAGAACGGCGTTAAGTTCGGCCAGGCCGAACTTGTTATACCCTCCACCACGAGTTGTATTGAAGTAAAATGGAACAATTAGTTTCCTTTGGTTTATGAAGAAGACTAAATACCAAATTTCAGCAGTTTCGGCAAAACAATGTGTCTAAACTTCAAAATACCGAAATTCGGGAGGTACCGTTCTATAGAAGGCCATATCAAAACGTCAAAATTTCCGATATTTCGGTAAGATAATGTGGCTAAAACCTTCAAAATGCTGAAAATCAAGAGGTACGCTTCTTTGTGGGATATAGGATATTTTATAAACCCCTGGAAGACTAAATAACAATTTTTAGTCATGTCACAACCTCCAGAACTACGAAAATCGGGAGGTACAGGGCGGCTATATGAAGGCATGGACCTATACCTTCAAATTTCAGGTGAAAAGTGTTATACCATCAACGAAGACTAAATACCAAATTTCAGCCATTTCGGTGGGATATTGAGGCCACACACTTACCGAAAATCAGGTGGTACCGTTCTATGGGGGCTATATGAAGGCGTGGACCTAGGTATTTCGGTGGGATATCGAGGCCACACCCTTTAAAATACCGAAAATCAGGAGGTAGCGTTCTATCGGGGCTAATTGAAGGCGTGGTCCTGTGCCGACAAATTTCTGGGGGAAAGTTTTATACCCCCAACGAAGACTAAGTACCAAATTTCTGGCATTTCGGTGTGATAATGAGGCTAAAACTTTCAAAATACCGAAAATCGGGTGGTACCGTTCTATGTGGGCTATATCAAAACGTGGACCGATATAGCCAATTTGCAATACCAAACATCCTAGGAATAATAGACACTTCTGTACCAAATTATCTTAAAGATTGCGAGCTGTATCTTGATTTCAACAGATGGACATGGTTATATCGACATAGAATTTCACCCTGATCAAGAATATATACTTTATAGGGTCTGATAAATTTAATTATACCCTCCATATTATTGTGGAGGGTATAAAAATGGAATGGAACTCGCATTTTCCTGATAGACTTTGGATTTTCGCAGCAAAGACCCTCACAATATATAACTTTTTGGAATGGTATACACCAAAAATGACTTAAAATCGAATATGCCTCTCCTTAAGCTCCACATTCGATAACTGCATTTCAAGTAGAAATAAATCGTCAAAAAGGTATGTAATATACATGTTGTGCCTTTCTACCTTTTCTTTAATAATTTAAATTTGTTTCTTAAATAAATACATTATGCAATTTATAAAAATATTTCGTCCATGGAAAAAAGTAGCAAAACCGTGAATTTTGTTTTTTTTTTTTTGGCGAGAATAAAGGACTATATTAAAAATCTTAATATTTATCGCTTTCCACTGGAAATTGCTGACACGGTGAAGCCCCCAACATAGCTATGAGTTCATAAAATATGGCTTGCGGTTTCCGTTCAAAATCGTGAAAAGCTAAATAAACGCTAAAAATAGATCTATGACCGCGATTTATTTAAAATGTGCTACGCCGATTTTTTCTTGATTTTTCTCATGTATGAATATTGTAGTTTCAGAATCTGCAAAAACTTTCCAGGTGTAAGCTCCATTCATTTAAACTTGGTTCAAGAGATATTATAAACTCGTACGCGATAAACAAATAAAAAACTCGCGATATTTCAAATCCCCTAAACCTCAGTAGTAAACTTCTTGCGGTATAGAGCCATATGGGCTATTACACTGTACAACAAAAATTTAACTTTTTTAACAATTCAAGAAAACCCGCACAGAATATGAAAGTGAACCGAAAAAAGAAGGCGCACGTATCGGCGATTTGAAAGTTTACACCGGGAATTAATGTTAATAGGCGTGGCAAGTTCCGCCCAATTCTACAGGTTTCGAAACATTCGACATCAGATTCCTTGGAATCCTTGCATTTTAGGTATAAAGTGTCTTTGGCAATATTACTGACAACCATGCGGGGTATCTTTTTGGTCCCTTTTCAAAAACATTTAAAAACTTCTTGAAAATGTGATCGTAATAGATCAAAACATTCTACAAAATTATTTGCCTTAAAATTTTACTATAGGTCCCCGAATACACCAAAACTAAATATTACCTAAACGCCCGGAATCTACCAAAAGTAAAATCACGTTTTAGGGCTAATGTTGTACTTTATATGAGTTTATTAAGTTTTGTCCCACAAAACTTCATTCTAGATAGAAGACGTCAAAGGCAAAAATATTCTCCATCTAATTTTGGTATATTCGGGGACCTATAGTAAATTTTTTTGGCAAATAATTTTGTAGAAATTTTTGATCTGATACGAACGATCACATCTTAAAGGAGTTTTTAAGTGTTTTTCAAAAAAGGGACCAAAAAGACCCGTTTAGTGACTTGCATGAGGGTTAATTTTCTCATAAAAAGATACCCCGCATTGTTGTCAGTAATATTGCCGAAGACACTTTATACCTAAAATGCAAAAATTCCAATGAATCTGATGTCGAATATTTCAAAACCTGTATAAATGGGCGGAACTTGCCACGCCTATTTGGGTTACTTGCCGATGTAAACTTTCAAAACGCCGATACACGTGCCTTCTTTTTTTTCGGTCCTCTTTCATAATCTGCCCGAATTATCTTATAATTATTTTTTGTGTTGTACATTGTTATTAACCCACTTAGTGCCGAGATTTTTTTGCGAGAAAACTTAAAATTTTTTATGAAATTTGTTAAATAAATAACTTTTTTCTCTAAAACGTACAGTTTTCCTGCAATCGGTCCTTCTTTTAAAAGTGCCAAAAACTTTGGAGGCTAATATTGGTGTATCCTCACATGCCAATCCCTTGGTTTTTGATTGAGAAAATACTCTTACTATATTCCTAACAAATCCCTGACGTTATATGATTCTAACAATTATGAATGAATTTTTATCGCATATTTAAATTTTTCATCAAAAGTAGAAAATTACAAAAAAGTTGCGTGGAAATTCGTAGATCAAATGTATTGATCTAAGCGTGAAATGACAAATAACAGACAATACTATAACAAAATTCAAAAAACCCCACAAAAATATTCGAAAAAACTAGAGTTTTACGTCAATTTTTGCAACCATTTTATGTGGCGTTTAAACGACCATTGGCTTTATCTGGGTTAATTAAGAGTTGCGCAGACTATGCCATGTTTCATTCTTTGTTTTGTAATCTTAAATCTCGTACTTCGTGTCCCGCGAGTACATACTTTTTTGTTAAGAAACAACTGTCAAGTTTAAAACATGAAATATATGGATTGATTGAAAATTATAGAATTTAATATGCTGTTTATATTATAGGTTTTTGCAGGGTTAACCTTCTTTATGAGGATTTATTTGACGTATAGGCAATGGAAATGACATTTGAAACCCAGTGGGTTTGTTAAATCCGGACATATATAAACGTACTATAAGTTCCATTAACACATATCACTTTTAGGGAATATTTTCGAAGGGAATAACCAATACTAGGTTTGTTGAACAATAATGTCGAATTTGGAATATTGATATCAATTTGCTTCAAAATGGCAAATTTAAAGTATGAAATAAATATATGGATTAATATAAAATATATGGAATTTTAGTACATTATGTTCATTTTAGGGAATATTTTCGAAGAAAATAACCAATACTAGGTTAGTTCGAAAATAATTTCTAACTTTTATTATTCTCGGGCGGTGCCCGGAAAAACGCCTAAAGTTATTTTTGTCTGCTTTGATTTGCGGATATATGTAAGTCTCAAAATTCGAGGACATAACTCCCAAAAATCGCGGATATTAACTCCCACCAATTTTTTCCTTATTTCAAAATTATTTCTTTGATTAATTTTGAGATTCTTAATTATACAAATTTTATTTATTTTAGAGTAGAGTTTAGAATGTAAGCGGAATTATACATTTAAGAAAGCCTAAGTGCGAACCAAAAACGAAATTATGTCCGTAGAAGTTTCGGAGAAGTTGTACCATACTACGGTATTGTTTTACTTCTGGACATTTTGCAAAGAAAATCGCGCGATTTTTTCACAAATACTTTCGTTTTCGGCGAAACTTTTATCTACGTACAGAATTTTGGGGCTCTTTTTGGACATTTGAACTTGCCGACAAAAATGTGGATTAGAATTAAAGTTCAAAATGTTGCGGAGGAGGTACTTGAAGGAATGGACCGACATATTCCATTATGGAAGTTGATCTTATTTTGGGGGTCATATCTTTTCGATAGATATCGCGCCCACTAGTCACTTTAGTGGGTCATAGTATAACTTTTGTATCACTATGCCAGGAAGCATGGACTTGTCCACGGAAAACATAATCTCGCTCGGGACCACAACGAACAGCTTCGGTATACATTTCCCAAGGATCTTCGAACAGACCCTAATCTGCATTTAGACATAAGTGTTGAACGTTTGGTGGGGGAGGTACCGTAAGGAGAGGACCGATGTGGATCATTTTAGAAGTTAAACTAAATTAGGACAAAATATTAGGAGATCAAAACTTTGGACCAAATGGGTTGTCCCGTTCAAGATATATCGTGCATACCATTTTAGTGAAATTTTTCAAATATTGGGGGAAACACCGATATTGCCCATTTTCGAACTGGACAAAATATGACGAAGACCAAATTTTGGACCAAATCGGTTGATCCGCCCGAGAGTTATCTTACGTTCCAACCACTACACTCGGTGACCTAGGGTTTTTTGCACGTTTCAGGCTATTTTCTCAAGAAGTATGGACTTGTCTCTGAAAAAAACTCTTGCCGAGGTAAAGGTGGCAGAGTATGCAAGTTGCTTCAACAGAAATCAAAGTGATTCGAGAGCTAGCCTTAAATTGAATTTATCCGAAATTTTGTGTGGAAAGTACCCGAAGGAGTGGACAAATATAGTTCATATTCAAACCTGATCTATATCTGGTAGACATATTAGAATGTGTAAAGTATGGACCAAATCGGTCACTCCACTCAAGAGTTATCGTGCGCACAATTTTTCCGAACATTATTGAAGTTTTGTGGGGGAGGTACCTGAAGGAGTGGACAAAATATTAGAACGGCCAAATTTTGGACCGAATAAGCATATCCGTTCGAGAGTGCTCTTGCGCTGCAACCACTACACACGGTGTCATGGGTTTTTATACCCTCAGCCTTTAGGCTAAAGAGGGTATTTACACTTTGATACGACCAAAAATGTGCCTCATCGAAATAATGGTTTTAGACCCCAAGTATATTTGTACGATATCCGTTTCAGACAATTTTGAGAAGATCTAGCAATGTCCGTCCGTCTGTCTGTCTGGCAGGCTGGTGCGCACGATAACTCTCGAACGGTTCAATCGATTCGGTTCAAATTTTGGGTATCGAAATATTTTGTCCAGATTCTATTTAAGTTCGAAGATGGGCCATATAGGTCCATTCCTTCAGGTACCTCCCCCACAAATGTTCAAAAATTGTCGCAAAACTTGTGCGCACGATAACTCCTATAGGGAATAACCGATTTGGTCCATACTTTGCACATCGTGTAATTTCTACCAAACTTAGATTAGGTTCCAATATGGTCTCAATCGGTCAACACCCGGATACCTCCCACATAAAATTTCGGAAAAGTTCAGTTTAGGACCTGGTCTCGAATCGCTTTGATTTTTGTTTACGCAAGTTGTGTTCGCTGTCCTCTATACGACGCTGTTAGTTTCATTAGGGGCAAGTCCATACTTTCTGAGAAAATAGCCTGAAAGTTACAAAAAACCCAATGACACCGTGTGTAGTGGTTGGAGCGCAATATAACTCTCGAACGGATCTGTCGATTCGGTCCAAAATTTGGCTTTCGTAATATTTTGTCCAAACTTAGTTCAAGTTCAAAGATGGATTATATCGGTCCACTCCTTCCGGTACCTCCCCCACAAAAGTTCGAAAATGTTCGGAAAATTTGTGCGTACGATAACTCTTAAAGGGAGTAACCGATTTGGTCCATACTTTGCATATTATGAAATTTCTACTAGACTTAGATGAGGTTCCAATATGGACTCAATCGGTAAACTCTTTCGAGTACCTCCCACACAAAATTTCGGAAAAGTTAAGTTTAGGACCTGCTCTCGAATCGCCTTGGTTTTTGTTGTAACATCTTGTATTCACTGTCCCCTATACGAAGGTACATGTTTTCTCAGGGGCAAGTCCATACTTCCTGAAAAAATAGCCTGAAAGTTGAAAAACAAACCCTATGACACCATGTTTATGGGTGGAAGCGCAAGATAATTCTCGAACGGATATGCCGATTCCGGCCAAAATTTTTCCTTCGTAATATTGTTTCCAAACTTAGTTTAAGTTCGTAGATAAGCCGTATCGGTCCACTCCTTCAGGTACCTACCCCACAAAAGTTCAAAAATAATCGGAAAAATTATAACTCTTGTTGGGAGTGACCGATGTGGTCCATACTTTACACATTCTCATAATATCTACCAGATATAGATCATGTTCGAATATGGACTATATTTGTCCGCTCCATCCCGTACCTCCCACACAAAATTTTGGATAAGTTCACTTTAAGACCTGCTATCGAATCACTTTGATTTTTATTGAAGCAACTTACATTCGCTGCCTCAATTACGATGGTAAAAGTTGTTTCAGGGGCAAGTCCATACTTCTTGAGAAAACAGCCCGAAGGGTATAAAAATCCCCTATGGCACCCCCATGGTCTATGTCGGTCCATTCCTTTAAGTACCTTTTCTGCAAAATTTTTGAACTTTAATCCTAATCAATATTTTTGTCGGTTCATTCGACCAAAATTTTGAAACCCCCTAAACACATAAATTTTTTGTGAAAAAAGTGTTTCAATTTGCACAGGCTGAGGGTATATCTCTATCGGCAAAGCCGACTGATACTTTTTTACTTGTTTTTGCACCTTTCAGGCTATTTTCTCAGGAAGTATGGACTTGCCCCTGTTGAAACTTGTACCGTCGTATGCTTTTTCAGTTATTTAGAAGCTTTTA
The DNA here is from genome assembly GCF_047663935.1 of Musca autumnalis. Lineage (NCBI taxonomy): Eukaryota > Metazoa > Arthropoda > Insecta > Diptera > Muscidae > Musca > Musca autumnalis. The sequence continues at coordinate 325,097,912 of NW_027411644.1, forward strand.
ATTTATTGAGGAAAAGATGGAAAAATTGTTTGTCACTTTGTTCCATATGGTGTACAATATTTCACATTTGTGTCATAAGAGTGGATATGGAACAAATCGACAAAAATTATATTTTTAAAAAACTCTCTATAACGTTCATATTCCAATACATATTCCTCTATATTTTTACAAAAATGTTCTATATACTATTATTAATAATTCAAGTCAAAAATATAAATATTTCCTCTAGGCAGCTCCACGCAGTTGTGACGCAAAACATTAAAATGCGTTTATCTCAAAATGGGCATTTGAAATATTTATTTAATTAAAAATCACTTAAATTTTAACAAAGTACATAACTCCCATTGGAACTTATGTTCCAAAAAATGCGGGAGTTATGTCCGCTACCCAATCGAAAGTCGAAAAAACGTAGTCCGAGAAAAACCAACATTTGCGATATATTGGATAGAGACCTCCTATCATTCTGATAGCATGTATTTGCTCTGTTTCACAAACTAACATTTGAATACCTTATTGGGCCCTTCGCTTTTCTTCCTGGGACTGTACTGAGCAAAGTGAAAATTGAGCTTCCCGATTTTGAAGTTATTTATTCGCGTTGTTTAATACGTTGGCATATAACAGCCAAACCATTGAGATTTTCGATCCAACACTAAGACAATTATTAGGAACTCTCTAGTAAATCACAAAAGCATTGGAATGCTCCTTCAGGCAGTTTTGGCCTTGTGGATAAAAAACTTCAAGTCAAAATCAATTTTCGCCGTAGACACATGGTCTAGTGGACTTTTTTGCTCAGTACAATCCCGTGGAATCAGAAACTCGAAGGGCCCAATAAGCTGTTTTTCCTTCTATACAAATCGTTCCGGCCTAATGTAGATTCTTGCAGATTCTGGAACAGAGCAATTGTTAAAAATCACAAAATATTTTTATATTGTTTACATAGTAAAATGTTAACTCCTTTTAAAGGTCTCTGTCCATCTGTATTCATTATATGACGGATGGCTGAATAAGGTATATCGTACAAATATAAAATAAAATTTAATCAAGTATTACATTTAGCGCTAAAAATATTTAACGGAAAAAATTACTTGAAAGTAAGATCTTTCTTTAAAAAACATTGTTTCTTTTTAATTCTGCTATAAAAACAACTTTTTTGGTATAATACTGAATATTTTGTCAATTATATGTCAATAAAAAGTCACAAGAAGACACGCATACCGATACATTTAATATATTCAAATGTATGCGGTGGTTTAATGAATACAAATTGTTTTCATAATTTACTCTTAAATGACGTATACGAAATCTACACATCATTTGTCACCCTTCTTCACAACAAAACATGTTGTGTTCATTTCACATATTTTATTAACTATCCACAAATTCTTAATGAATAAAAAAATTTTGTATTATTTGTTGGGGTTTTTTGAAGTTCTAATATAAAAACGTGAGTAAATTTTGACCATAAAAGGGTTTTGTATAAATTTGTATAAATCAACACGAAATTTCTCAAAAAAAAATTAATTTTCTAACGCCAAGATTTTGGGGGTTATTCTGAATGAAAATTCCCCGTGAGTGTTGTCTCTCTGCCGTTTCAACTTGAAGAAGGAAGTGCCATGTAACCTTAGAAGACTTCATCACAAATTAAAAAAGGTCCGGAAAATCATGACTGGTGCAAATTAAACATCGATCTGTGGTTCTTACAGGGACTGATACAAAACTTTGTGAATCAAAATTAGATTGTAGTGGACCAAAAATTGTTTGCCCTTTCAATTTTCTCACTTTATCCTTTAAGTTGAAATGGCGGAAAGATAAAATGCACAGCGAATTTTCGTTCAGAATAACCCCAATATTTTAGATATATTAATCTTAATTAAAATTATTTTTCTTAATACTTACCAAATTTATAGGTAGAAATATTAACAACAAAGTGTATGAGGTTCCTTATCAAAATATATTCAGGATGAGTTTTTTGTTTATTAAAACCTGAAAGGAAAACAAGAAAACAAAAAAAATTAATAATTGTTAAAAAATTGCAAAAAAAAAAAACACATTTCCACTTCTTTAAAATAAACACACCTTATATTAAATTTCTTAAGAAAACAAATTTTAAGTTAAAAAAAATAATTTTTCAATAAGTTTGATATTTTGTATTTAACTTGTCTTATTGTTGTACTTGAGGTTTTTTTTATTTATTGTACTATTATTTGTATTAGGTATTTTGTTTTGTTTGTAGTATTGTTTGTTGTATCTTTGGCGACAGCCTTCACATGAATGCGCTGCCGTTTGCGAAATTCGTTTGGAAAAAGGTTCGCCCGCCAGCCAGTTAGCTGTGTAAGAAGCGGTGATCGTAGACGCTTGAAATGTTTTTTATACGCAGTGATTGTTTGGTTTTAATGTGAACCAATAGCTTGCCGAAAAGACACTGTCCCATAAAAATCCGTCACACACACCCGAAACGTCGTCTTCATAGACCGCTTTGCTGCTGCTCATCATTAAATATTTGCTTTAATTTTGTTTTGGGCGCTCTGCCACTGCAAAAATGTATAACTCGGCTCTAGCGCAGCACATTGGCTGGCGGCTATGTCTTGGCTTCGTTGTGTTGCTTGACCAAGTCAAGATCAAATGTTAAAAATGCAAAAACTGCATTAATTAATAAATAATACAAGTGCTAAATGTTAATGTTCCATTTTGTTGTTGTGGTTTTTCATTATTAATAAAGAGCGGAAAAAGAGGTAAGGGTAGAGGGAATAATAATTCATTTACGTTTCCTAATTACATTGAACCCGTAGTGACGTAGGCATTATACTTACAGGTCAGTCCATTGAGTTTAAAAAATTAATTGTTATGCTACGTTTTTATTTTACAATTGAAAACATATTTGAATTACGGCAGCCAAAATATAAAAAATCCATGAAAAAATACCTTTTTAAAAATACTTGCAGTTTTGTGTATATTACGCAAAACTGCAAGTATTTTGAATTGAAAAATATTTTGAATTTGATATAATTTAAGATCGTGCGTAATTTATTTACATATCTCTTGAGAGTCATTGTATACATAATTACAAAAATACATATACCCAGCGAACCAAATGTCGGATGTACGATAAGTCTGAACAATTTCGGAAGCTACGTCGTTCAGATTTCGTTCCGATTTCTAAACGATTTTTCGGAGGGGAAATAGTTCAGATTTTGTACCGATTTCGTTCCTATTTCGGAACGAATGTCGGAAAGAAATTTCCTTTCCGAATTTCCCAAGGATTTTCTTCAGATTTCGTTACGAAATCGGACCGAAATCGATACGATGTCGCTCCGATTTCGTTCCGATTTCTAAACGATTTTTCGGAGGGGAAATAGTTCAGATTTTGTACTGATTTCGTTCCGATTTCGGAACGATTGTCGGAAAGAAATTTCCTTTCCGAATTTCCCAAGGATTTTCTTCAGATTTCGTTACGAAATCGGACCGAAATCGATACGATGTCGCTCCGACACTTCGTTCCGAAATTGTGTCAACCACTTCATACAACTTTCGTTAAGATATCGTTACGATTTCGGATCAGACATCGGACGCATCGTCCGAATTTTGTTCCGATTTCGTTAAGATGTCGGTACGATTGGTTTGCTGGGTAAATATAAATGTAATTTGTTATTTTTGAAATTTGTTATTTTTGAAATAGCTTTAGTTGCTACAGCTTTTTTAAATATAAGTTTATTGTAAGTTGTAATAATAAATTTTTAATAAATAAATATAAATAAATAAAAAAGAAGTAAAAAAGTATCAGTCGACTTTGCCGACAGAGATATACCCTCAGCCTGTGTGGATTGAAATACCTGTTTTCCCTAAAAAAAACTTGTGTATTTAGGGGATTTTCAAAAAGTTGGACGTTTAAACCGACAAAAATGTGGATAGGATTAAAGCCCAAAAATTTGTGGGGATATCGATAGATGGTTTTTTTTATTGCTGTAAGCAGGACCACTAGGGAAACCTTCGGTAAAAATGTCTAAAAGATCCTCGAACAGACCCTTAACCACACAAAAATTTTGAATATTTGTGTGGGTGGTACCCCAAGTATTGGACAGATAGGGCCTAAATTTAAACATAAACTAAATTTCGACAATATTTAGAGATTCAAAGTTTGGGCCAAATCGGTTGCTAGGTCTATTAGGTATCGTGCGTACCATTTTAGCGAATATTTGCGAACTTTTGTGGGGGAGGTACCGGAAGTAGTGGACCTATATCCACCACCTTCGAATTTCGTCTAATATTCAAAGAAACATTACGATATCCAAAGTATGGACGAACACAGTATTCGGTTCGAGCTCTGCAGCCACTACATATGATGACATAGCGGTTTTTTACAACTTTCGGGCTGTTTTGTCAAGAAGTATGGACTTGTCCCTGAAAAAACTTTTACTGTCGTAATTGAAGCAGCGAATGCAAGTTGCCTCAACAAAAATCAAAGTGATTCGAGAGCAGGTCTTAAAGTGAATTTATCCAAAATTTTGTGTGGGAGGTATCCGAAGGAGTGGACAAATATAGCCCATAACCTGATCTATATCTGGTAGATATGTTAGGATGTGTAACGTATGGACCAATTCGGTTACGTCCATCAAGAGTTATCGTGCGCACAATTTTTCCGAAAATTTTTGAACTTTTGTGCGGGAGGTACCTGAAGGAGTGGACCGATATGGCTTATCTTCAAACTTGAACTATGTTTGGACAAAATATTACTATGGCCAAATTTTGGACCGAATCGGCAGAACCGTTTGAGAGTTATCTTGCGCTCCAACCACCTCACACGGTGTCATAGGGTTTTTTTTGAAACTTTCAGGCTATTTTCTCAGGAAGTATGGACTTGCCCCTGATGAAACTTGTACCGCCGTATGGAGGGCAGTGAATACAAGTTGCTAAAACAAAAATCAAAGCGATTCGAGAGATGGCCCTAAACTGAACTTTTCCGAAATTTTGTGTGGGAGATACCCGAAGGAGTGGACCGATTGAATCCATATTAAAACCTTATCTAAGTCTGGTACACATTTCACGATGGGCAAAGTATGGACCAAATCGGTTACTCCCTTCAAGAGTTATCGTGCGCACAAATTTTCCCAACATTTTCGAACTTTTGTGGGGGAGGTACCGGAAGGAGTGGACCGATATGGACCGAGTGGACCATCTTCGGACTTAAACTAAGTTTGTGTAAAATATTACGAAAGGCAAAATTTGAACCGAATCGGTTGATACGTTCGAGAGTTATCGTGCGCTCCAGCCAGCCAGACAGACAGGCGGACGGACATTGCTCAATCGACTCCAAATTGTCTGAACACACATTCCAAAATACTTGGGGTCTAAAACCATTATTTCGATGAGACACATTTTGGCCGTATGAAAGTGTATATGGGCAATATTATTGAAAATTTAACATCGTTGAAGCCAAGGTTTACCCCTTTATAACTCGCGAATAGTGGTTGTATATTGCACAATTTAAATGCTTTTGGATAAAATGAAATGTTTTTAGACTTGGCAAAAAATATTGGCCTTCAAAGTCGATTTGCGTGGAAGCTGTGGCTATATTTATGTTAAAAAATGGGTAAAAATGGGTTGAAGCCAACGTGTCTTTTTTTGTTTTCTCTCGATTTGTGATTAAACCACACTTTTCACGATTTTCCCGTTAAAGTAAAAGTAGAAGGCAACTAAATAAGGATCATCTCACTAGTGTATAACTTCTCAAAATTTGATCTGCGTCTACCATTAAATGATGCTGACATTTTGAAGCCAGATTTTAAGTGTTTTTTGAAATGTTCTTATAATTTCGTTCCGCAAACAGGTTTTTCAAAAAATCATATATAGGAATGAAGAACTCACGATTCTGATTTATTTGATATATGTGTCGTGAATGTAGCCTACACAGCTTCAGAGAAATCTGTATCCAAATACGAAAATTTTGTGCGAACAAATTTCTAAAAATCATATATTTTGGGTCTAATTTGTACAGTTGGCATTCGATTTACTCGTGCATGATTGCAAATTTTGGATTTTTACGTTGCGGATCTAATAAATCATTATTCGTTAAAATCCATCTACTAAAACGCGAGATAGGAGAAATTCCAAGGTAGGAAAATCACCTAATATTGTTTTTGAAAATATCGCGCATTTTATCGCGTATTCTGTCGGCAGCTTCCACTAATATGAAAAAACTAGTGCAGCATCTTCCTTTTTGCGGAAACAGAGATTTAAAAACTTTACTGATAAGGGAACTACATTCATTTTATCCCAAAAATAGTGTGTGATGCTACATCCACGGTTCTTGACTGATTGCCTTGAAATAGGTATATATAGATGCAGATTTTCATGGTGACACTAAAACCGGATGCGGAACGAAATTGTATGAACTTTGCGCAAATTAGCGATGTCTTATAGGTTTTTTAATGCTAAGATGCAGCCGATGCTACATCTTAGCGTCCAAATTATATTTCGAAAAATATATACAAATTAAAAGATATGGTCTTGCTGTACATGAAAATCACATGCGGACAAAACGATTTTGATAATTACGCGATTTACACATATTTTAATAATGCATATAAGTTAAAGCGGTTTATTTGAATTCTATTTCCGTTTAGGAAGTCTAATGATTTATTTCAACAACCCGATAACTTTCCTCAATGGGAAACCTTCTATGTGAATGTAGATAAAACAAAATCCGCCCATTTCCTTGGGAGTTTCAAGAAAAATAAAAGAAGTACTCCTATAGAATTTTTCCAATATTTTCGACTCTAGAATGCATGTGAAAACCATTATTCCAAACCAAAATTAGTTTTTTGTAACACAAATATCTGCTTATTTTGGCTATAATATCCTAACTACTATCCCGATGATTATAAGTTTGGTCTCATTTGATTCCCCGTGAAGTCTTTATTTAAAACTGTGACTTTTTTTGTAATTTTTGACGGGTAAATGGACCTATATTTTCAAAAAATTCGGATTACATTTAAAATTTTGTCAACTTTTTGTAAATTCCGCGAATGCTGAGAAACATTTTACAAATATTATGCAATCTACTTAATGACGTCACTTCGTGATAACATTTTAGTGACAATTGTGCTCAATGAAATAATTAGCGTTTTTATAATAATTTTTTCTTAAAAGCAGAAGTAAAACCGCGATAACATTTGTCCGCAACAACCAAAAATTTGCTCGCGAGCGGATTTGTACTGGGGAATTTTTTCTTAACCTATGTACCAAAAATCGTTAATGTAGCGCGAAAAGAAAAAATACCATTTTTTGGAAATGGAATATGAAATAATTGGCAGTTTTGCCCATATACCCTTCATAGCATAAATGCTGAGGGTATAAAACATTAGATTCGGCCTTCTTCCCTCCACCATAAAATATTCTGGAAAAAATGGCATAATTAGATCCCTGTTAGGTGTAAAAATTGTTCGACCACGGCTACCCCAAACGCCTAAAGTAGGTCAATAAATGTATCTAAAAATGTCTTCAATCTGTTGATACCTTTATGTATATGGGGGACCTCTAAAAACTTCAAATGTCAAATTACAGCTGGTTCCGTTAAAAATTGTAGCTAAAATCCTCCAAATACCGAAAATTGCGTGGTACCGTTCTATAGGGTCTATAGCAAAAATGGACCTATGTGCACAATTTTTGCTGGAGGAGTTTCGGGACCTCTAGTAACTTCAAATGTCAAATGTCAGTCGTCAAAATACCCTAAATCGGAAGGTACCGTTATATGGGGGCTATACCAAAACACGGACCTATGTGGACTATTTTCGGTGAAAAAGTTTCGGGACTACTGAGAACTTCAAATGCCAAATTTCAGCTACTTCTCTCAACAATCCTCAAAATACCGAACATCAGGGAGTACCCTTATATTGGGCCTAAACCAAAAGATATAGCTATGTTGACAATTTTTGATGGGTAAGTTTCGGGACTACTGAGAACTTCAAGTGTAAAATTTGTAGCTAAAATCCTCAAAATACCGAAAATTGGGGAGTACCGTATATGGGGGCTATACCAAAACATAGACCTATGTTGACGATTTGTGGAGAAAACCTCAAGTGTCAAATTAGAGCTAGTTCGGTTAAAAATCGTAGCTAAAATCCCCAAAATACCTTAAATCGGTAGGTACCGTTAAATGGTGGCTATACCAAAACGTGGACCTATATTGACAAATTTTATTGGGGAAATTTTTTGGCCATTGAGAACCTCAAATGTAAAATTTCAGCCAGTTCGGTCAAAAATTGTAGCTAAAATCTTCAAAAACCGAAAATCGGGGGTCCCGTTCTATGGGGGCTACTCCAAAACATGGACCTATATTGACAATAATCGAGGTTCGAATGTACTTAAAAATACTGGTATTTTTTCTGAAAAAAAAATTCATGAAAATGGATAACCCCTTAACGAAAAAATGGATAAATCCGCCAAAAAAAAGTTTAAAAGTCTATCCCTTAAGGACATGTTTTTATATAAAAATTGGATCATCCGTTTTCGAACTACCGTGGGCACCGCTTTCAAAAATTCTATTACGAGAGGCAACCGTTTAAAGTTTCCATGAAGGATTTTGTCTAAGCCAATGTGCCTCTGATCGACTTGCAATTTTTTGCGCCAATAAAAATAAAAATTTTGATTTTTTTAAATTGCAATGTGCTACAGCCCCTTAAGGCTGAAAATCTAAAAATCGAATTTACACACAATTCTAAATTAACTCATGCAAAATTCATAACGTTTAGGTTCTATTTAAAAAAAAAAAAAAAAAAAAAACGTAATACATAATTAAAAATAAGCAGCTATTTTAAAAAACAAAAAAGCATTAATTAATTTCTTTCAAAAAAAAAAGTAGTCGTTACAAATCAAACAACCAATATAAACAACAGTTATTTGATTTCCGGTTCTCAGGTGAAATGAAGCGGAAAAGAAAATACCTTGCACTGAAACGCGAGTTGTATGTTTAATTATACAAGTTTAAATGACGCAGACAGACAGACAGCTACGTAGACATGCAACAGGTTTAATTGCTTAGTTCATTATAATTGTTTAAATTATTGAAAAAAGAAATTATAATTTCATATGGAATGAAAATTGGAAAAAATATTCTTTGACAATTGTAAATATAATTGTTTAACCAATTTTGTATAATACATATTTCAAATAAATGTACTTTGGCCTTATGGAAATTATTCTAAGCAAGGCAAATTTATATAAGGTATAAGCATGAATTACAACAACTAACAAATTTACAAAAACAACATTGTTGTTATTGAAAATTAATTGTCAAAGATAAATATTGAAAAATAGGATCGTTCCAAAGAAATTTTCAGGAAAAACATAAATACATTTTGAAAATCCTCTAAAATAGAACAAATTTGAATCAAAATGTAAATATAAGCATTTGGAAATGTCGTAGGTCATTGTTATTACACGTTTACGGTGAAAAGAAGAATTTTATGGTAGCAAAGTTTCGAAGTTTCAAATTTCATGAGTAGACCCTATTACATTTTGAAAACTAAATTTACAAAAAAAAAAGTAAGAATACAGCTGATTGTCACTTCTACCTTATATAAATATGCCTTGATTCTAATATTTGTTTGTTATATCTTAACAACAAAAATGTTAAATATTTGTTTACAATATTTTACACATCTCTAATCAGGGAATTTATGACATTAACAAAAACATGTTAAAATATCGTGACAATGCATTTGATTTTATCGGAAATATGTAAAATATTATATATTTACATATATAATACATTTTTCTATCCAAAACAATTTTTAATATTTCAAAAATTTTCAATACTGTAATTAAATTATGATGAATAAAACTATTATGAATAAAAAAAATAGAAAAAGCTATATACAACAATTTGTTTAAAGTTTTCGTGTTTTTTTTTTTTGCGAAATTAAAAAATTGAAATTATATTCAGTTGTTTTTCTCCTTATGTATCTAGCATAGAACAATGGTTTAGAAATCGATTTTCCTGGCCAAAACCCCAATTTTTTGTCGTCACCGATCCACATAGGTTTCAATCATGAAATTTTTGGCCAAACCCCTATTTTTGAAGTTTCGAAATTTTAACTTTTTTTTGCACAGAATAATGAAAAACACCTCAAGTCATAACGTAAATAACGTTAGTATTCGTTAATTGGCGCAGTACCAAAGTTGAAACTTTTTTATGTAAAAATAAAACGGACGTTGTGCTGTAAAATATACAATTTTTGTTGTATTGCGTCGCTGCATAAATATACAGAAGTGAGACCAAAGTTATTATGAATCGGGAAGCTGTTAATGAGTACTTTCATACTATTTACAAAAAGGACGATGAAATTTGTAAAATTAGCGTAATAAAATCAATTTTTATATATATATATATATTAAAAATTATTTTTTACAAATATTTTTAAAATATATTTAAACTTTTAAAAAAATGTCCAAGTTTGTCCACCTCCAAATTGATTTTGGAAGATAGCTGGGGGTCTGAACTAATAAATTGAGAAATAAATTCTTGCTCAAATTTGCCACAGTTAAAATAAAGTGGATTTTTTCTATTTTAAGATGGGAGAATTTTTTGTAAATACCTGTTGTGACTGTACGTAGTATCCAATTGAAATAGAACGGTAATACCCACATCTATCAACCGATTTTTCTTAAAATTCATATTTAAGGGTTTCAGAGTGTAGAAAACAAGTATGTGTAAGTTTTTTGAAAATAGGTCCATTTTTTGTCATAGCCCCCACATAAAAGTACCGTCCGATTTTAGATATTTTGTGAATTTTAGCGACACTTTATGACCGATTCGGCTGAAATTTGGTATTTCGACCTCTTGGAAGATATGAACCATTCGTACCAAAAATTGTTAACATAGGTCAATGTTTTGGTTTAGACCCCACACAACGGGACCACCCTGTTCAACAAATGTTGGCAGTTTTTGGTCATTTTGGTCGATAAAACGTACGAATTGCTGTTTGTACACATTTATTAAAAATAATAATTAATTTCAATACAAAATGGACGTTGAAATAGTTTTGGCCAGAAAATTTGGATTTGGGACCATTGTGCGTGCGATCGTTAATTTCTATATTGGATTCAATAGTAATCATATTGAAACTAAGGAAACCAAAAAATTGGGATAAAATATTGAAAGGTGTGGGCGACGATAATTTTCGCCATTTTGGAAAATACCTATTTTTTGCAAATTTCTAGAGAAAGAAATAGCCAAGGCCTATAGAAGGTCGCCCGTTCAGTGTTCTGTTAACAACTTTTGACAACAAACATAATAGATTTTATTTTATTGTGATTTGAGTTTCTTTGTATTTTAAATCACAATAATGTTTTTGACAACAAACATAACAATCAGTTGGGCTTAGTGTTAATTCCAACTATAGTGGAGTAGAACTTTTAGGGAACAACATGGAACAAGGTTTGGTATTCGTAGGAAGATGCCCGAGAGTGAAATTATATGTATATTGAAACTACATGGGTAAAAATTTGTGTTTTTTTTCCATCCCTTTTCCCACATTAATTACAACTTTTTTACACAAATGGACATTTTTGAATATAGCACACTTTTCAGATTTGGATGACAATACATGAATATGGGCCCAATTTTTCCTACAGCCCCCATATAGCGGTACCACCCGATTTCAGGTATTTTGAGGATTTTATCTTCATTTTTAGCCAGAATTTACTGTCACTTGGCATTTTGAGTTCCCAATGGTACAGAAACGTCCCCACAAAAAATTATGGTCCAGGTTTTCGTATAGCCTTTATATAGCAGTACGGCCCGATTTCAAGTGTTTTAAGGATTTAATTATGATTTTTAGGCTGTAACTTGCCATTTGGAGTCCCGAATGGTACAGAAACTTCTCCACGGTACTACACGATTTCAGACAAACTTTTTATCTAAATTTTCGGCCTAAATTGAATATAATTTTGTTCTCAGTGGTCAAAAAAAATTGTTTACTAAAATGTTAAAAATAAAATACTTCTTGAAGTAATGACCCTAAAAATCCTTGCCGGAACCAACTAAAATGACTGATGAGTGTAATAGCCTATATACAGAGGGCAGCGTTAATTTGCATAATTATTTTTTATTTATTATTTCTTTTAATTATTTTTCAAAAATCGTTATAAATAGTTAATACAATTACAATTTTATTTCGTAAAGTAAATAAAGAAATTATTCAGCATGGTTACACCCTCAGCATTTATGCTAACGAGGGTATATACACTTTCATACGGTTTTAGACCCCAAGAATGTTTGGGCGAAATGTGTTTCAGACAATTTGGAGTTGATTTTGCAATGTCCGTCCGTCTGTCTGTCCGTCTGGCTGGCTGGTGCGCACGATAACTCTCGAACGGATTAACCGATTCGGTCCAAAATTAGTTTAAGTTCGAAGATGGGTTATATCGGTACACTCCTTCCGGTACTACCCCCACAAAAGTTCGGATATGTTCGGAAAATTTGTGCGCACGATAACTCTTGAAGGAAGTAATCGATATGGTCCATACCTGGCACATCGTGAAATTTGCAAGACTTAGATGAGGTTCCAATATGGACTCAATCGGTCCACTCCTTGGGGTACCTCCCACACAAAATTTCGTTTAGGACCTGCTCTCGAATCGATTTGATTTTTGTTGTAGGCACTTGTATTCACTGTCCCTCATACGACGGTATAAGTTTCATCAGGGGCAAGTCCATACTTCCTGAGAAAATAGCCTGAAAGATACAAAAAAAACCCCTATAACACCGTGGGTAGTGGTTGGAGCGCAAAATAACCACCGAACGGATCGGCCGATTCGGTCCAAAATGTGGCCTTCGTAATATTTTGTGCAAACTTAGTTTAAGTTCGAATATAAGCCATATCGGTCCACTCCTTCAGGTACCTCCCCCACAAATGTCCAAAAATGTTCGGAAAAATTGTGCGCACGATAATTCTTGATGGGAGTGATCGATTTGGTCCATACTTTACACATCCTAATATATTTACCAGATATAGATCATGTTCGAGGATGGACTATATATGTCCACTCCTTCGGGTACCTCCCACACAAAATTTTGGATAAATTCACTTCAAGACCTGCTCTCGAATCACTTTGATTTTTGTTGAAGCAACTTGCATTCGCTGCCTCAATTACGGCAATAAAATTTTTATCAGGGGCAAGTCCATACTTCTTGAGAAAACAGCCCGAAAGTTGTAAAAAACCACCATGGCACCATATGTAGTGGCTGGTGAGCTCGAACCGAATACTGCGTTCGTCTACACTTTGTATATTGTAATATTTCTTCAAATAATAGATGAAATTCGAAGGTGTTGCGTATAGGTCCACTCCTACCGGTACCTCCCCCACAAAAGTTCGAAAATATTCGCTAAAATGATACGCGCGATTTCTCATAGACGTAGCAACCGATTTAGTCCAAACTTTGGATCTCTAAATATTGTCGAAACTTAGTTTATGTTCAAATTTGGGCCCTATTTGTGCAATCCTTGTGTTCAACATTTTTGTGTGGTTCGAGGATCCTTTGGACATTTTTACCGAAGGTTTTCCTAGTGGCCCTGTTTACAGCGATATTATGTTTTTCGTAGGGTAGTGTGATAAAAAAGCCCTATCTATCGAAATTTTTGAGCTTTAATCCTATCAATACTTTTTTCGGTTTTTTGGGAAAAAAAAAAGTATTTCAATCCCCACAGTCTGTGGGTATATCTGTGTCGGCAAAGCCGACTGATACTTTTTTACTTGTTATATTTAAAACCGTCAGCTGGAGAATTGAGTAATTTATTTTTATATATAAAATATAGTTTTTTGTTTTGATCAGTTAATAATTAAATTCATTTATTAGAATATTTCGGTATTTAAGAGCTTCTTTCAAGAATCTGCATAAACTAATCCAACAAAAATCTTCGCCACCATTTAGGATTGAAATAATTTCATCAAATTTCAAGGCAGCATTTGACAGAATTCCTAGAGACCTGCTAATATACAAACTTCATGAGATAGGTCTGTCTGCTAAAATCATAACCTTCGTAGATGAGATATACAAGAATACCAAGTCAGCAGTGTGGTCATTAAACCAGCTGTCTGATTACTTTGATACCGTAACTGGAGTAAAACAAGGTTGTCTTTTATCGCCCATTTTATTTGCAATATACCTTAACGATCTTCATGAACACTTAGAGGGAGGACTTTATATTGAAAAGAAAAACATCCGACTACTCATGTACGCGGATGACATAGTCATAATGGCCGATAATCCCAATACCCTGCAAAAAATTATCTTAAAATTGGAAACATACTGCGAAAGATGGGGAATGGAAGTGAATCAAGCGAAATCTGAAATTATGGTGTTTAGAAGAGGAGGTAAACTTGCGGTAAACGAAAAATGGACATATAAAGGAGAAACGTTGCGAATTGTCAATGAGTACAAATACCTAGGAATTGTATTAACCCCAAAACTATCCTTTAGCAAACATCTTATCAAAAAAGAAGAGGGGGCAAAAATGGCATTAAACTCGACTTGGAAAACTTTTATCGCCAACCCATCAATACACTTAACAGCAAAATGCAAAATGTTTCTATCAGTTTGTCGATCTATTTATAGTTATGGAGCACAGGTATGGGGAGGCGCATATTTTGAAGAAGTCGACAAACTGTATCGTTATTACATAAAAAGAATATTAAGACTGCCAGAAAGCACCCCGAATTTTATAATCGCACTGGAGACGGCATACGAACCGGGATTTATATATACGTATTCGCTTCACTTAAATTACCTATCTAAAGTTTTATTTGATCTTGAAGGTCTTAGACTGCCACACATTCTTGCTCTACAACTACGCAACAAAAACATTTCTTGGTACAAAGATTACATGCTAAGATTGGACGAGCATAATGTATGCAACAGAAATGTCAACACAAGTAAGAAATATTGGACATATGCAAGCAAAAAACTGCTGCAGGAAATGAAGAACAGGACTTACAACTTACACATTCAAAAAGCTAATCAGAGTGAATATAGATTATTCAAGTTCCTAGATTATAGCATCGGACCCATCTATTGCAGCAAGAATTACAGTCAAGAATATATCACGCTCATAATGAAGGCTAGAGGTGACCTGTTTTGGCTAAATCACAATAGGTACAGGGCTACGAATGAGCAGAGGTGCTCCATGTGTAACATGGGAGAAGCGGAAACATTCGTGCATTTTCTAGGGCGGTGCCCCATATTAACAAGTATACGATCTAGACATTTTAACAAAACTGAAATGTTATTTGATGAAATTAATTTGCATAAAGATCTGCATTTAATTTTACCCTGACAGACGACACTTTTGCTGGTAAACAACTGTTTGTTGTTGTTTGTAATGCAAATTGTGTCTCGGAGCATGAATATGTTCTCTCTCTTACATGAATATGGGTCTCTTTTACGGTATTGCCATATTGAAATACCTAAATTCAGTTTAAGTTCAGTTTAGTATGTGCATTAAGAATGTGGATAATGCACGAATTAATTTGGAGAAAATTAAAAAGGAGAAAATCTTAAAAATTTAATTTAAATTTTTGAAAACTTTCCGTTCTTCTGTCCACAGGAAAAAGTCATAAATCCCTGCCCAAAGGTCGGATGATGTAAAAAAGGGTTTTCGGAACTTTCAGAATGTATATCTCATGATGTATGGACTTCCGAAATATGGTATAAATATTAGCGTAATTAGCATTCCTATGCCTACCTGAGGAAAAAATGTCAACAACTTCAGCCACTATACTCATCTTGCTAAATATTTGTTTTTAATTTGGTTAATTATAACTTCCATAATTATCTCAGGAATGGTAAACTTTTTCTAAAAATAAGTTTTTGCTATGAATTTTGAATTTCGAAACTTGAATTTGCTTTTTCTTATTTAAAATTTGAATTGTTTCTTTTGAAGTTATATTGGTTTGTAAACCAACTTTCTATTTGGAATTGCAATTTTTTTACATTTGGAACTATTTTAAAAATTATTTAAAAATCATCATCATATTACTAAAAATTAAATAGTTGGAGTTTCAAATGTGAGTATTTCAAATTATTTTGTTTTATAATTGAAAATAACTAGAATCAAATTAAATTCTCAAATGTAAACCGAAATGTTCGAATTGAATTTTTTCGAGTTACATTAGCTTTGATATTATTTAATCAAACATTTTTGTTTGTTATTATGAAATATTGCGGTCTCATAACTTTATTGAATCACCACTGTAAACAGGAGATTGATTTTAAATATGTAAAAAAATTCCATTGTTTTTTTTAATTTCATTTACGTAAAAATTATATTTTTGTTCATAAGAAGTCTGTCTTTCTTGAAAACAAATTGTATACTAAATAATTATTAAATATGTAAGAATTACACGAGGAAAACATTCCATGAATTATTTATTTGAATGTGGTAAGTCGTTGAATTGTTATATATAAATGATTATGTATAAGAATATTATGGAATAATAACTTCCTTTTAACCTAATTAGAAATACAGCAATGACCTGAGAAAATATTTTCACCTCAATTTAGATTGGGTATTATGGCAATCGTTTTTTAAAATTTCCATAAACATTTACAGGGTAATATGTACTATAAAAAGTCGACTGGTTGTCTTGATTGAAATATATATAAATCAATATTTGTTGGGTTTGGTTATTGGTTCATTCATATGTTCCGATTTCATTTGTACTCAATGAATTATTTAACAAAATTAAAAATCGAATAGGTTTCAAGGGTTTTGATTTCACAGATTACATTTGTATTGGACTGCCTTGTCGTTTAATGAATGAAATAATTTGTTTACCTAATTATGGGGCAAAAATACAGAACTTTTTAAACAATTGCATATTTTAAGAGGTGAATAAATTTATATATGTATATTACAGTTACAGTTTTAATTCAGCTCATAATTGGGGTTATTCTGAACGAAAAATGCAGTAGGGCTTTTTCACTTCACACGGCGGGTAGACAAAACTCACGGAGAATTTTCGTTCATAATAACCTACAATAAATATATTTTCCACCGTAAGCATATATTCCAGTTCCATCTGGAAACATGAAATAAGGCGAGGCTTTGGACATTCTTTGTATTATAGAAAAAAACCCACACACACAAACTAATTCTATAATGATGTTGAGTCAGCCATTCACATTAAACTGTGGTAACACAGGTTAATCAAACGGGTCCGTGATACTGGAATAGCTAAACTTAATATTCATATATCCCGAAAAGAAAGTATGCATGTTAATCTTCTTTGTGTCAACAATCGCTTAAGAATTCTGCCTTGAAAGCCAATAAAAACATCCAGTTGTGTGATTAATTAATGTGGACTATTGTCCAGTGTTTTAATGTAGTAATTAAATGTATTAAATCAAGTTCAATGTATTTAGTTAAACAAATTAATTTTCAAAGTTTCAATCAAACCTCGAAATGTTTTGTTTGGGGGGGAAAGTAGACAAACAAGAATTCCTATTTTTTCATAAATTTATGCAAATTATTCTAATTTTTAGCGCGTACGCTCACACACATAGACATTTCACACTCTGGATAAAAGTAAAAGTACAACAAATGGATACAAATTTCGACTTTTTTGCGTTTCTTTACATAAATTCACGTGCAATAGTCTCTCTCTACCCGAAGGTAAAGGAGAAGAAAACAAAAACAACAACAATTTGCATGCAGTCAAGGCCAAAATTTAAAAAAAAAAAAAAACTGTATGTGTATACATATTTTTGGGGGGTTACGTTGGATTTATAGCATTTGCATAAAATACCAAACCAATCCAAATTAGTCCAAAATTTGTATTATATATTCAGAGCAAATTGTTGTAGGAAATAATTTGAAAATAAAATAAATAAATAAACATTTAATTTAAGCTTATTCAAAACATTTGCAAAAAAAGTTGATAGTTTTGTTTTGTGGTGGATCATGGGGTCGAGGACGTACATATAAAATTTTTGTAACTCTGTTTGTAACCTCGTGGATGCTGAGATAGATAATTAACCTAAAATTGTCACAAATATTTGAAGGTAGAATAGCAATAAAATATGCAACACATTGGTCAGGTCATTATAACTGAGGCGCTCAAAGCCAAAACGGCCTAACCCTCACACAGGCTATAAAGATCTATTTGAAACCTTTTAAAATAAATACTAAAAAACTTCCTATGGTATGCAATTTGATACTATACTCAAATTTCAATTAAAATTCAAAACGTTTAATTCAATTGTTAGCAATTTCTTTTCTAATTCGTTTTTTATAATTATGATTTCATTTGGGATGAGAATTTTTTACTTTCTAATTCGAAATTATTTATTTTAATTTTTAAGTATATTGTTTTGTTTTTTTTTTTTTTTTTTTAATTTGCAATTAGAATTTACTTGTTTAAAATTCGAATAAATATTCCTTTCAGAATTAGAATTATTTATTTGTTATTTACCTTCTGATATTTGTCACTTTAAGAAGATGTTATTTTAAAATTTGAATTCTTATACATATTTATTCGAAAGAAATTGTGTATATTATGCTCGGCCTTACACTAACGAGGATGTATTCATTTTGATACGATGAATATGTGCCTCAATGAAATAATTTAAAGTCGATATACACCTGTCTTTCTGCCTATTTGGCTGGTATGAGCGCACGATAACTCATAATCGGATCGTAATATTTTGTCCAAACTTAGTTTAGGTTCGAAGTTGGTCCATATCGGTCCACTCCTTCCACAAAAGTTTAAGGTTGTTCGCTAAAATCCCAGCAAAATTAAATGGAAGTGATTCCATGTGAAATCATGATTTCACTGGTTCTTTTGCATGAGTGCGAAAGGAGTCGTGAAAGATCCGATCCTTTTCATCGAATTTTCATGAGTGCAATTGAAGTCGTAAAAGATCCGATCTTTTTCATCGAATTTTCATGAGTGAAATTGAAGTGGTGAAAGATGCGATCTTCGTCATAATATTGTCATGAGTTTAAATAAATTGATAAGTACCCGCACAATAAATTATCAAATACTCATGTACCCGAATAATTGTGTACTTGTAGAAGCAATTGTTAAAATGAAAATAAGAGTCAGATGAAAGTGTTCGATAGCGGCAACATTTATATATTTTAATTAAAAATACAATGTAAATTGATATAAAACAAAAGAAAACAAGTAAAAAAGCATTAAGTTCGGCCGGGCCGAACTTTTCATACCCTCCACCATAAAATATTCTGAACTAAAATGGAATAATTACTTTTCATTCCTGTCCCCAACTTTAAGTGGGTACGTTAAAATGTCAGATAACGTACATAAAATGCTTCATTCGGGAGGCCCTTTTTTATGGTGCCTATATCTAACTATGTATGTTGACAATTTTTGGTGGGCTAGAAATTGGGAGGTACTGTTATATAGGGGTTATAATAAAACATGGGCCTATGTTGACAGTTTTTGATGGGAGCCTTTAATGTCAAATAACTCCTAATTCGGTTAAAAAATTTAGCTAGAATCTTCAAAATATCGAAAACCGGTACATAACGTGGGAACTTCAAATGTCATTAACAGCTAGTTCGGAGGTATCTGGGCAATACGAAAATATGAACATAAATGAACCGTTATATGGGGGCTATACCAAAACTTTTACCTATGTCCACAAGTTTTGTCATATAAGTTTATTGACATTTAGGAACTTTAAATGTCAAATTATAGCTAAATCGCTCTGAAAATGTAGCTAAAACTGTCAAAATACCGTAAATCGGGGGGTACCGTTATATGGGAGCTATACCGAAACGTGGACCTATGTCCACAACTTTTGTTATATAAGTTTATTGACACTTAAGAACCCTAAATGTCAAATTATAGCCAAATCGGTCTGAAAATGTAGCTGAAAACTTCAAAATACCGTAAATCGGGGGGTACCGTTATATGGGGGCTATACCAAAACGTGGACCGATATATCCCATCTTCGAACTTGATCTTCCGACGGCTAAAAAAATGGTATTCCCCAATTTACAGCGAAATCGGTCAACAAATGCGACCTGTATGTTGCGAACGGACGGACGGACGGACATGCATAAATCGACTCAGAAAGTGATTCTATGTATATCCCTAGAAGGAACTATGGGTCTATCTCGCTTCCTTTTGTATGTTACATACAAATGCACTAACACATAATACAACTTACCACATAGTGGTGTAGGGTATAAATATATTTTGTGTTTGGAAACCTGTTTGATTTTGTGGATATTAAAAAGAAGTATGAAAAAGACCCGGTCTATAAACCAGCCGACCTACACCGATATAGTAAAACATATCGAGCTGCAATTATTGGGTTGGCTGGGCCATGTCAACAGGATGGATAAAGATGCCACCGGTATATTAATACGAGCCATTTGACGTTATACGAGCCATTTGACGGGAAGAAAACAAAACTCCAATGGAAAGACCAAGTTCAATATATCACAAAACATGGCATCCAAAATTAGAGAAGCAAAGTAGAGGATCGGTAAAATAAGTATAAAAGAGACCATAACATGGTAACTATTACAGGATAAGTTTGTTTTAAATAACATAACAGAATTCATATTTATACTAGATTTCCCAAATGATGAGCATGGTTTATCGAATATTGGAAAAACGGAACCCCAAGTTGAAAGAAATATCTTGCAGCCATCGGAAGATATAAATATAATATTGCAGATTAATATAATATAACATTTTGAAAACTACATACAAAATAAAGAAAAATAACATCTGGCGATACAAAACATATGTGCATTGTATTCTTATTAGTTCAACAAAATACATAATTGTATTGCAAATGTTATTTCTGATTGGCGAAAATCCGGATCCAAAGCATTGGTGCAAGACAATTAACTGGTGCAAGAAGCCATGACAATGAACTGGTGCTAGAAGCCATGACAATGAACTGGTGCAAGATGCTATGACAATGAATTGGTGCAAAATGCTATGACAATGAATTGGTGAAAGTGTGTGTCACTCCCTTGTAAATGTCATTGGTGATTCACCTTAATTTTCCCCTATGACATGTCACTTGCACCCATGATTCAACTCATGATTTGTCACCGAACATTTTGCTGGGATGGTGCGCACGATAACTGTAGAATGAATCAACCGATTTTCTTTTCAAAAAAATTAATAAAAAAATAAAATTTAATAATTATTTCACAAATGCTTTTTTAGGTCATGTCTCGGATGCTATTTGCCATCAGGTTATCGGTGCCCGGACATAACTCCCAAAATGATTTTGGGCGTTATGTCCGCTGCGTTTTGAGGACATAACTCCCAAAATTCGTTGGGAGTTATGTCCGTGAAGCAAAGCGGACATAACACCCAAAAAAAAAAAAAAATCGCGGACATAACTCCCAACGTATTTTTCTTTATTTCACAATTATTTCTTTGCTTAATTTTGAAATTTATAGTTAAAATTTTTTATAAATGTTAGTGTAGAAGTTAGAATAGAATGTAAGCGGTGTTATACATTTCAGAAGGCCTAAGTGCCAACCAATGCCGAAGTATCCACAAAATCCTCCTGATTTCATAAAACTATTTAAAAACGAAATTATGCCCGAAAATACGTATGTAGCTGTTCGGAGATGTGCTACCATACTACGGTATTTCTTAAATTTTGAAAATTTTTATTAAGAAAATCGGGCGATTTTTTCAAAAATACTTAAGCCTGCGTTGCTTTTAGCTTTACAGAAAGTATTTGAATATTTTTACAAAAACATTTTATCTTCTTAAACTGTGAAAATATTTTTGTAAAAAACCGCGCGATTTTTTTTCAAAAATATTTTCGCCTACGGCACTTTTCGGTTTTCAGAAAATATTTAAATATTTTTACAAAAACTTTTTATCTAGTTAAATTTGAAAAGGTGTTTAATTTTAACAAAAACTTTTTAATTTCTTAAATAGTGAAAATAATTTGGTAAAAAATCTTGTGATTTTTTTTTTTTAAATATTTTCGCCTGCGGCACTTTTCTTTTTTCAGAAAGTATTTCAAATTTTAACAAAACCTTTTTATTTTCGTTTTAAATAGGTTTGATGGCACATTTTTGTATTGGCTACCACTTATTTTGTACTTAATTTTCTTAAAATTTTTGAATTAATTGTAAATTACATTATGAAATGAAAAATATATATGAACTTAAAGTTAATTTTTAATTTTCTTATACATTTCAAATAAAAATTGTATTTGAATAAAAATCACTTAAATTTTAAAAACGGACATAACTCCCATTGGGACTTATGTCCGCAAGGTGGGGTCGGACATAGCTCCCAAAAAAATTGGGTGTTATGTCCGCAAACCAAGGCGGACATAAGTCCCAAAATCGTTTGGGAGTTATGTCCGTTGGGAGTTATATCACGGCACCCAGGTTATTTCCGCATCCCCAATTACAAGGGAGCACTTTTTTCGGGTGTAAGTACATACTTCCGGAGATAATTACCCAAACGCTCTAAAAAATCCTGCAAGCACCAACTAAAATGAAAATGAACACGATGACTAAGGGATTGAGTATACGATTTGGCCGAAACTTCGCACAACGTACATATATCAAGTTCCCAGAAGGTCTACATCGGATAACACCTTCAGGTACATCCTTGTGTAATATAGAGAAAACTGATAGGGACAAAGGTGTTGCAAAGTTTGAGTTTGAGCCGCATGAGTTTAACTAAAGGTCTTGACACATAAGAAGCATGGCATTCTTGCTGAAGTCATATCTGATTAAAGACTAAAGACTACGTTCGACCTAATAAAAAGATTCACATTTGAATTAGGTCGAACTTGGTCTTTAGTCATTTACCAGATATGACTTAAGCAAGAATGCCATGCTTCTTATGTGTCAAGACCTTAACCATTTTCCGTTCCCGCACTGTTTGAATAAATTTGTATAGGAAAGGATTTTTTGATATTTCGTTCTTTTGATATTTTATCATAAAAAAAATTCAGGAACACAATGAAAAATTTACATTGTAACAAAGTAATTTAACCTTCATTCTTTGTTTACAAATTTTGATATTAGAATTTTTTTGTTGCAGCAATTTGCCGTCTACCTTGTTTATTGTTTTCGTGCTTTCCAACCAACGAACGAACATTGGTAAATCGACTCCAAATTGTTTTTTTACAAGATTTTGTTTTCATCTGAATGGTCACACGTTGAGTTACATTCGGATTTTTTTTTTTTTGAAAAATAATGCACAGTCTTGTGACAAATGGCCTCCTACGATTGCGGTGCCCACTGTAGTTTGAAAACAAATAAACCGATCAGCATATATTTTGTGGGGTTATTAAGAACCTAATTATCTTGTCCTTAGTATCAGTCGGCTTTGCCGACAGAGATATACCCTGAGCCTATGTGAATTGAAACTTTCATCTTCGGTCAGATCGAATGACGAAGGCCAAATTTTGGACTAAATCGGTTAATCAGTTCGAGAGTTATCGTGTTTTCCAGTCACTACATATCGTCACCTGAAAGACGTAACCCTTTGAGGGTTACGTCTTTGGGCATTTCAGGAACGATATGGTTTTTTACACCTTTCGGGCAGTTTTCTAAACCAGATCCATATCAGGTAGATATATTGGGATGTGTAAAGAATGGAACAAATCGGTCACTCCCTTAAACAGTTATCGTGTGCACAATTTTTCCGAACATTTTTGAACTTCCGATATGGCTTATCTCCGAACTTCAACTATGTTTGGATAAAAATTTCGGTCCAAATCGGTTGATCCGTTCGAGAGTTATCTTACGCTGCAACCACTACACACGGTATCATAGGGGTTTTTTGCACCTTTAAGGCTACTTTCTCAAGAAGTAGCAGGACTTGTCCCCGATGAAACTTGTACTGTTGTATGGGTGGCAGTGAATACAAGTTGTTACAACAAATATCAAAGCGATTTGAGAGCTGAACTTTTCCGAAACTTTGTGTGGGAGGCACTCGAAGGAGTGGACCGATTGAGTCCATACTAGAACCACATCTAAGTCTGGTAAAAATTTCACGATGTAAAAGTATAGACCACAAATTTTCCGAACATTTTAGAACTTTTGTGGGGGAACATAAACTAAGTTTAGACAAAATATTTCAAATTAGAAAAACATGTTTTTTGTTTTTGTTTTCAATAACGCATACGCAATAATTTAGGGTTTGCCTTAATATCGGAAAATATTATTCTTGCAGTTCTGGAACAGATATAATTTCTCAATTATTGTCATTTACTTGTTTTTGTTTTACTTTTATTTTGCTAAATTGATTTTGTTATGTTTTGTTATTGTTGATATAATTATTTGCGATAATTTTCATGGAAAAAAATTCCCCCAAAATATTTTTTTGTTTCAAATTCATAAGCGATTAATCATTTTTGGTTTTTGGTAATTTGCAACTTATCAATGTCGATTTTTTGTTTTTTCTTTCACTCTTCCATTTAAACGAAAAAAATCTATTTTTGTCACCACAAATTCCGCGGAAAACACACATCGTAACATTCCAATTTTATTGCCGGTTAAAGAAAAGCACAACACTTTGATAAAAAAAAGCTACAAAGTGACGCATAATTAAAAGACACTCACTCACTTGATTAACTAGGTGGAGCGTTGAAGGCAGGCACTTGAGATTTTGCCAAAATTAGGTCTTAAGTTGACTACTGATAACACCAAGCACAGCACTCATAAAAAACAACAACAGCAACAAATCGATGGATCAGCAGACGTTGGCTATCAATCGTTTGTGATTTATTCGTAAACTTCAAATGTCGCTGATTGTCCCCAATGGATGGATTTCCTTCTTGGTTGGCGTTTATAAACAAAATGATTCACACTTGGAGTTTTCCTCGCTATGTATAAGGGATAAGGCAACCGAACGAAGGCCGAGAACCAATTCTTATCGTACACGATTCATCAATAAAACAATTCCGAATACCCGATGATATTTTTATAGCATTTATTTCGTACCGAAAGGTTACTTTTTTTTTTTGTTTTTTGATCACTTTGAAGGTTTTGTATTCTACTCTCAATGTTCTAAGGGAGATTCCAAAAATGAGAGTCTAGTTGCGAATCCTCCTCAGAAGCAGCGTGCGTCGAGCTATCGGAGCGCAACCACAATGATTATACAATACCCAGAAACGTAAGTAAATATTTCTCTTTTGATTCTTTTCTTCTTATCTCGTCACTTAGTCACCGCCAGAGCGCGCCACAACTTCGAAGTTATTCAACTTTAATATCGTTTTTTTCGTTTCGTTTCTTTTTTAACGTCAAATGTAAAAATAAAAAAAGATGAAGCAAACGCTACAAGGTATAGTAGAAAAAAACAATAACAAATAGTAATAACGATAACACACAATGACAGTAACAAAAAAAATTATAACAAAAAAATTGACACAGTACTACTCCCGAATCTCCCGCCTCTCAGCGAAATTGAGCACTTTTTCACGAACCGTATACGTTAACGTTTAAAATGCAACTGACAACAAAATTTCATGTACAAAAAACGTTAACCAACCGTACGCCACAACAAAGTCCATATGGTTGGGACAATACGCCAGCAGCGAAGCCAAAGCCAACGTTCACATTAACAACTCCCTTCCATCAAAAAAAAGTCCCAAGATCGTCGCTCTTTTCATTACAAAGCAAGCTTTGATCAGGTGCTGCTTACCTACCGCTTTTAAACTTGGCTGAATTGCCGACCTCCGTAGCCAAGCAGTATTGTCGATAAACGGCGGAATCGTCGTCAACGCGTCCACAGAGCGACTAACCAACCAACTACACATTATTATGGTAAATAACTTTCTTTGCTTATGTTTGCTTTTGCCATAGCCCCCAGCCCCCTTCCTCCTGCTTCTTCTCATCGTTATTGACAGCAGGGAACAAAAAAATACCCAAAATTTGAATAAATTAATTTTCATAAAATTCAAGAAGAGGCCCAAAGGAATACTTAGCTGTTTTTTAAAGTGATGAGCGTGGTGTGTAAATGTGTGCGCGTTTTATTTCTTCGACATTTTACAAGCATTTCATATTTGATTGTTTTGATAAGAATTACCGACTGTGACTGACTGTCTAATACCTGTTTATAATTTAATAGTTTTAAATTTACATAGAAAACTCACTCCACCACGAAAAACATATTTTTGTCTGCTGTTCAATGAATTTAGTTTAACCATTCTTCTATTATGAATGGTGAGCATAAATATTAAAGATCCCTTAGACATGTTTTGAAATAGAATTTGAAATGTTACAATATCACAAAACCCCCCTTGTTCAAATGAATTTATAATAAAATGTATAAATTTTCTATAAAAAGATATATCACTTTATAAAAGGGTTTGAGATTTAATTACTTCCTTATTGTACGTCAATCACCTTTAGAATGTAAACAAACATCCAAATGTTACCAAACTATCTCTTAAAACACTTCTCATCACCTTAGGAAAATGCGTAGTAACAAGTAAAAAAGGCTTTGCCGACTGAGATATACCCTCAGCCTATGTGAATTTAAACTTTCATCTTTAGGGTATTTTCAGAATTTTGTGACCCTTCTTGGACATATAAACTTGACGACAAAAATGTGGATTAGGATTAAAGTTCAAAAATGTGGGAGAGGAGGTACTTAAAGAAATGGATCAACTTGGTTCATTATGGAAGTGGATCTTATTTTCGAGGTCATATATTTTCGATAGAAATCGCGCCCACTAGTCATTTCAGAGGGTCATCATATAACTTTTGGACCAGTATTCCAGAGAGCATGGACTTGTCCACGGGAAACATAATATCGCTGAAAACAGGACCACAACAAACATCCGTATACATTTCCAATGGATCTTCGAACACACCCTAAGCTACACCTAGACAGAAATGTTAAATTTCGCGGGCTTGCCCCTGATAAAAAAGTTAACCGTCGTAATTGAGGCAGCGAATGCAAGTTCTTTCAAAGACAAGGGAAACTTCTCTCATATCAATGAGTGCACCCCGATTCATATTAGCTCAATGATATGGGACCTACAGTTTATCGCCGTGTCCGAATGGCGTGTCTCAGACACCACTTTTGTAGAGAAGTTGTACATGGCTGAAATACGCAGGCAATGTCGCCAACATTACTGAAGGGTATTTTGCCACCGTTGAAAAGTGTTTTTATGTTGCCTGGTCGGGGAATCGAACCCACGACCTTATGTGTGCAAGGCCTCTACACACGGTGTCATAGGGCTTTTTTGCAACTTCAGGCTATTTTCTCAGGAAGTATGGACTTCCTCGCGATGAAACTTGTACCGTCGTATAGGGGACAGTGAATACAAGTTTCTACGACAAAAATCAAAGCGATTCGAGAGCAGGTGCTAAACTGAAGTTTTCCGAAATTTTGTGTGGGAGGTACTCGAAGGTGTGGACCGATTGATTCCATATTGGAATATCATCTAAGCCTGGTAGAAATTCCGCGATGTGCAAAGTATCGACCAAATCGGTTACTCCTTTCAAGAGTTATCGTGCGCATACATTTTCCGAACATTTTCGAACTTTAGTGGGGGAGGTACCGGAAGGCGTGGACCGATATAACACATCTTCGAGCATAAACAAAGCTTGGACAAAATATTACGAAAGCCAAATTTTGGAGCTGTTCTGTTAATCCGTTCGAGTGTTATCGTGCGCACCAGCCAGCCAGACAGACTGACACACAGACGGACGGACATTGCTGAAACTGGGAACATGAAAATGTTTCTAGTCAAAATTTATGGGGATTCCAGAAGATTTCTTATAATAATCTATTACATATTCGTTATTAAGATACTATTTTTGTACCCTCAGCCTTTAGGCTAAAGAGGGTATTTACACTTTGATACGACCAAAAATGTGCCTCATCGAAATAATGGTTTTAGACCCCAAGTATGTTTGTACGATATCCGTTTCAGAAAATTTTGAGTAGATCTAGCAATGTCCGACCGTCTGTCTGGCAGGCTGGTGCGCACGATAACTCTCGAACGGATTAATCGATTCGGTTCAAATTTTGGGCATCGAAATATTTTGTCCAGATTCGATTTAAGTTCGAAGATGGGCCATATAGGTCCACTCCTTCAGGTACCTCCCCCACAAATGTTCAAAAATTGTCGCAAAATTTGGGAGCACGATAACTCTTGTAGGGAATAACCGATTTGGTCCATACTTTGCACATCTTGTAATTTCTACCAAACTTAGATGAGGTTCCAATATGGACTCAATCGGTCCACTCCTTCGGGTACCTCCCACACAAAATTTCGGAAAAGTTCAGTTTAAAACCTGGTCTCGAATCGCTTTGATTTTTATTTACGCAAGTTGTATTCGCTGTCCTCTATACGACGTTGTAAGTTTCATTTGGGGCAAGTCCATACTTCCTGAGAAAATAGCCTGAAAGTTACAAAAAATAGCCTGTGACACCGTGTGTGCCGATTCGGTCCAAAATTTGGCTTTCGTAATATTTTAGTAATATTTTAGTTCAAGTTCAAAGATGGATTATATCGGTCCACTCCTGCCGGTACCTCCCCCACAAAAGTTCAAAAATGTTCGAAAAATTGTGCGCACGATAAATCTTGAAGGGAGTGACCGATTTGGTCCATACATCATCTACCAGATAGAGATCAGTTTTGAATATGGACTATATTTGTCCACTCATCGGGTACCTCCCACACAAAATTTAGGATATGTTCACTTTAAGACCTTTTCTCGAATCATTTTGTTGAAGCAACTTGCATTTGCTGCCTACATTACGAAGGTAAAAGTTTTTCAGGGGCAAGTCCATACTTTTTGAGAAAAAGCCTGAAAGATGAAAAAACCCCTATGGCACCATATGTAGTGGTTGGAGAGCACGATAACTCTCGAACTGATCAACCGATTTGGTCCAACATTTTGCATTCGTCATATTTTGTCCAAACTTAGTATCAGTTCGAAGATGAGGAATACCTGTCCACAACATCCGGTACACACAGAGAACAATCATATTCTAAGAACAATATAGTGTATTTTAAAAATCTGAAAATATATATTGTTGTTTCAACCATATATTTTTTATTAGGGAACATGATGACACAAAATATATTGTTGCGCCAACAATACATATTTTAAGAATTTTAAAATACACTATTTTGCTTTTAGATTATGATTGTTCCAACAATATTTTTTCTCTGTGTGTACTTCCCCCCCCCCCCCCCCCCCATATTAAAAAAAAAAGATCACGATATCTCTTGAACGGGGCAACCAATTTGGTCCAAACTTTGGATCTCTTAATATTTTGTCTCAATTTAGTTCAACTTATAAAATGACCCATATCTGTCCCATCCTTAGGGTACCTTTCCCACAAAAGTTCAAAGTTTCAATTCACATAGGCCGAGGGTATATCTCTGTCGGCAAAGCCGACTGATTCTTTCTTACTTGTTTGGGGAGTATTCGATGATTCGTTAAAGAGAATTATCTGTTATAGAGTCGTTCGTTGTAGACAATATTACTCTCTCACCGACTATGTTCGAATTGAGTGTGGTAACTAAGAAACTCAATATAAAATGCCAAAAATTAACAAATATTTTGTTCTGAAAAAAGATAACATAGGGTTAGCTTTGATGGGAACTATATCCTCAGATAAAAATATCGAAGAAAATATTATATATATTTTCCCCAAAAATCATCTTCGAACTTTTTTGAGTTTTCGGCTTTGAGTGACTTGACCGCGGAAAAATGGAGTGATCCGACGTCTATGTCTTCATTTGCCTCATTAGTCTATGATATTACTATATGATTATAATAATAGAGGTTCTAATCTTTACTTTAATAAAATATTCCAGCAAAAATGTTGGGATCCACATGAGTCGAGTAAGAGGGCTGCGCGATAACTATCTGGCCTAACAATGACATCGCGAATATTTACTACCAATAATAGTTTTATTGGTTTCTTAAGTAGTCTCCAGCATGATTTATACACTTGTTCATGCGCTCAAACCAATTTTGAAGAAGTTTTTCCACTCCGATTGAGACACCTCCAAAATATGGGTTTTGAACGCTTCAACAGCATTTTCTGGCGACGAAAATTGTTGAAAACGCTTTTTCCATTATGGGCTGGAATCAAATGAAGTCTTTGGATTCCCAGTCAGGGCTGTACGGCGGAGAACGAATCAATTCCACGTTTTGTCCGGTCAAACAGACACTGATTTGAATCGATGTGTGAGAGCTCGCATTGTCATGATGCAGAATGGTTCGTCTTCTCCTGTTCATTTTTCGAATTTCTCAGGAGACTTCAGGCAAACAAATTGTAGTTTACCACTCAGAATTAACCGTTCTACATTTCTGAAGCCGTATAGTCGCCACACGATCATGCGACCATTTTCTTCGAAGTGCTTCTTACGTGAACAACTTTCGTTGAATTTGGCTCCCTTTCGAAGACCTAAACGGTTGATTCCTGTTTTTTCGGGCTCCTAAGCATAGATCCAACATTCTTCGTCTGTGACGATCTTATAAACGTCGTTTGAAGCTTCGCGATAGAATTTATTCACAATTTCTTCGCACTAATCCACAAGCGCCTTTTTTTGAGTGATTGTCCAATTTTGCCTCATCTAACGGGAAAATCCATTTTTGCGGCAATGTGTTCATGCAATATCAAATGTTAGCCGGTGGATGCCCAAGGATGCCTCTACCCCAGAATATTTAACATGGCGATGTTGACATAAAAGGTCGAATCGAATGATAGTTTTCGTGCAGCCCTCGTAACACCCGGTGCTCAGCAAGAAATGGCCGACACCCAAAACTAAGAAGACGATGGCAAGTTTGGAGGCCACATCGATCAAATCAAAATACTTCTACATAAGGTAGCAGCCCTACCACCAAACTAGGCAGCACTAGGTCAATCAATCATTGCAGCTGAAGATTATATTAAATCAAACCAAACCCTGAAAAACGAATACATTTGCTACATGGAACATTAACTCGCTATATCAAACCGGAAAACTACCCCAATCCCTGCGGGTTTGGAAACTCGTAGAAGTTTCGACTGCAATCACCCAACTGGAA
The DNA here is from genome assembly GCF_047663935.1 of Musca autumnalis. Taxonomy (NCBI): domain Eukaryota; kingdom Metazoa; phylum Arthropoda; class Insecta; order Diptera; family Muscidae; genus Musca; species Musca autumnalis. The sequence goes on from NW_027411644.1 coordinate 325,128,946, forward strand.
AATGGAAAAGCCGCAGGCATATAAGATTTACCAGCTGCATTTTATAAATCTAATCCTTCCTTGGGTGCCACCGTGGTGCAATGGTATGCACACCCGCCTTGCACACATAAGGTAGTGGGTTCGATTCCCCGGCCAGTAGATATCAGCTGGTCTTATTGGGATGATCTTATATGTAGGCGGACCCTACTGGTGCCTACATGCGAATATGAAATCTTAATAATTTGCTCCTCAATTACATTTTTAAACTTGAAAAGTTTAATTTTCAAATAGTAAGCAAATGTATATGGTGGTGGAAACCATACTATTTTAGTGACCACCAAACATGTTTGGTTTTGGCGACATCATAACGCAACAACATATCAATAAATTTTGAATTGTGGCTATAATATTAAAAGCTCCTCTTGTGGCCACAACCTGTTTAATAGAAGTGATATACGATGACTTAACGAAATAACATTTCTGGAGTACGGAAATGTACTATCTTCAGGGTCGAAGGACCATATCATTGAGCTATAATATAATCAGACTGCACCTCTTGATATTGCGTATATAAAAGTACATTATTACGCTTCATCCATTTATTGTTTTGTTGTTGCGTAAAAAGCTTGTCGAAAAGTATTGAACGATAATTAATTAATTAAACAACATTCCAAAGAAAGAATATAAAAATAAATTATTTTTTACGACAATGATGACTACTTAATATTTATTATATTTTTTAATTATGGTATGTGGGTGCATCATCTTCGAAAAACAGCACTAAAATATAGTGAAGAAAATATTATTGTATTTTTAATGATACACAACAATTTGGGTATCTGCATAAAATTATTAATGTGAAACTATTCCAAGTGTCCGTAGGTAGTTTAGAGTTGTTAAATCTAGTAAACTGATTCAGTACCATAGTTCGTTTGCGAGTGAGAGATAATATAACTCATTCGCAGTTCGTTCATACAAATGACTGGTATCCACTGAACTAGATTAGATAGTGAACTAGGTCGTTCAACTGAACTAGATCTTAACAACTCTACTGTAGTTAAAAAGTTATTATTATTAATTTTAAGAGGCAATTACCTTCGTTTTTATTTTTGCAATAAAATCTTCAATATTTTCTTCTAGAATCTTCGAAATTACTTGGAAATGTTAGCTATAATTTCCCACACAAGTGTGATCTTGCAATCACATAATATTTGAGTTTTTAATATTTCCATTGGTGTGTATTTCGTTCGTTCCCATATTGTATTCAAACAAATCTGATGTAACGTATGAACATGTTATATTTTTTCGCTTTTGTTTTGACTCTCTCACTATCTCTTCTCGCGGTCGATGCTATTCATCGAACAACCCAACAAACTCAATCTTCTGCACCAATCTGTCAGTCAAATTCACCAACCATACAGCCCAGAAGAAAAAAACGGACATTATTAACGGTTTTTATTTATTACAACAAAACTATTGCCATAATTGCAGAGCAGAGCAAGAGGCGCCGCCAATGAAGAGATGACAACTGGAGATGACAATGTTCACGCTCGACGATAACGGAATTAAACATAAAGATTATGCTACCAAACCACTTTCGCTTTTGTTGCTCTCAACATTTTCGCCTTCGGCTTACGTATTCTGCCACCAAGCGTGTTATAAGAAAGAAGCCACCACAACGTTATGGCTGAGCAAATTTTCTGGTGGCTGTGCTGTGCTTTTGCGCGGCTGCCTGACGAAGACTGAAAGACTGACCGGCCGGCCAGTTGATTGTTTGTTGGTCATTTTATCTACCTACCAACCACAATAATGTAGTTTACCCGAACATTCCATGGATTTCTGAATGAACAACCATTTCTCAGATGTGTAAGTCAGTTAGTAAGTCAGGCCAACAGAAAAAGAAAAGAAACAAAACCACAGAAATGTGAGCTTGTCTAAAACAAAGACGGAAGATTTAACATCAATTTTAGCACTCATCTGTTGTGATCACATACTGCTCTGACCAGCATTGAACAAGATCACCGCAGATCGCACAATGGGACAGCAATTACCGTAACCAAACAAATCCCCACTGAGTCATAAAATAATGTAATAATATTTTGATGCTTCAACTGAAGGGCACACACATCAAGAAGGTTTATTGCTTGTATTTATATCATAATGAAGGTTACGTTTGTTTACAATTCGGAATTTCGGCATCCTTCTTGTAGTGAGTAGTACGTGATAACTTGCAAGATTGGGTTTCTCGAATGTCATGACAAAGTTAATTGCCTTTTTTAGGAAGGCGTGATCTCTTCTATCTGCTTGAAGTCATCTACTTCGTCTTGGTTTATTGTGTTAGAAACTGTATGGGACAGTATTCGTTCAACAAATCAAATTTGTATAATTTTTTGTTTGCTTGATGTTGACAAATTAAAAACTATTTAATAGCTTAATAAAAAATGTATTCAATTAATGAGAAAATTGAATAATTGTTATACAATTACAATTTTTGGTGTAATTTAATATTTAAACCTATCAATGTTATTTGATTTACATGTTTAACGACATATTTATAAATTATTATTATTTACTTGAATGACTTATAATTAATTCATTTAGCCCTGTCGATAATAATTAACAATAACGAACTGAACTGAATTTTTATATATGACCTGCTGCATGGCCTTATAAAAGATCAGAAGGGTGTTTTATAGACGACCAGCAGGGGATGGAAGATACCAAAAGGAACGGTCCTGACCGGTTTTAACATGGCAAAGCCCAGAATTTATCTTGGTCCCTCTTTCATCTCAAGTGGACACTGACCTCTCCGTGGTATCACCTGGGGAACTGCCTTTAACACCCGTTAAAGGTAGTGAGCTAACATGTGCTGCGCGTTCACCCATAAGAACGTTAAAAACTTGGGTTTGGGCGTCAGGTTAGTAACCCTCCCCTAGAAAAAAACAGCCTACTATGAAAAAACGAAAGAAAAGAAAAACAAACCCCTCTAAAGTTGACGAACCCCGCAAACGTTTTAAGGACCATGATCTGCGAATCTGCACCTGGAATGTTCGCACTCTTTATAGAGAAGGTGCAGTCTTCGCATTGACAGACGTACTTGAAAAGTACAAGGCCGATATTACTGTCATACAGGAAATACGACGGATTGGGAAAGGCTTCACAACAACACCTAAAGGTGACGCACTGTATTATAGCTGCCATGACGTAAAGCATGAGTTTGGTTGCGGATTCGTAGTTAGTCGGAGGCTAAAACATCTCGTCTCCAGCTTCACCCCAGTGAATGAAAGACTTGCTGCAATTCGAATAAAAGCTAAATTCTTCAACATCAGCTTTATTTGCGCTCATGCTCCCACTGAAGAAAAGGACTAACAGACCAAAGATATATTACATTAAAATTATTCTAGGCGATTTTAATGCCAAAATTGGAAAGGAGAATATCTTTGGCCCAACAGTCGGGAAATTCAGTCTCCACAGGGAAACATCTGACAATGGTATGAGACTGATAGACTTTGCAGCTGCAAAAAACATGGTAGTTAGCAGTACCAGATTTAATCATCTCGATATTCATAAGGGCACCTGGTATGATCAGGAGTGTCGTGCTGCCACCGAAGAGAAAAATGCGGCATATAGGGCTACTTTACAAACCGTAGCAACGCGTAGCGCACGAGAGAGATACGGGGAGAAAAGGAGAGAGGAGAAACGTCTTTTCCGCAGGAAAAAGAGAGAGATGGAAAAGCGGGAGTGTGAAAAAATCGAGATGTACAGGAGCCAGAATGAAGTCCGAAAATTCTACCAAAGAGTCAAGCATCAAACTGATGGCTTTGGTACAGGCACATCCTCCTGTAGAGACCAGCAAGGTAATTTGGTAACTGATACAGATAGTGTACTCAGGATATGGAAAGAACATTTTTCGAAACTGTTGGTATCCAATAGCAGTGAAGACGACGAAGATACCACAGTCCCAATCCCAGAAGATGGTGTTGATTGTATACCGCCCAGCCAAGATGAGATAAAGACAGCAATAAAACGGCTGAAGAATAATAAGGCAGCAGGAGCCGATGGCTTATCAGGCGAGCTGTTCAAAACCGGAGGCGACACGCTGATAAGGTGTATTCATCAGCTAGTTAGCACCATCTGGCAGGAAGAACGCGTACCCGACGATTGGAACCTGAGTATCCTGTGCCCCGTCCACAAGAAAGGAGATAAGACTGTATGCTCTAACTATAGGGGCATAAGTCTACTCCCTATTGCCTACAAGATCGTGTAAGGGATATTGTGCGAACAACTAAAGCCTATGGTCAACGAGATAATTGGACCATACCACCATTGATCAGATATTTACCCTACGGCAAATCCTGGAGAAGACCCAAGAGATGCAGATCGACACCTGCCACCTTTTTGTTTATTATAAAGCAGCCTTCGACAGCCCGCTGCGTTCAAAGGTATTCCAAGCCATGTCTGAATTTGGTATCCCCGCAAAGCTCATCCGACTTTGTAAAATGACTTTAACTGAGATGAGGTCCTCAGATAAAATAGGAAAGAACCTCTCCGAAGAGTTTGGTACCAAAAGAGGTTTCAGGCAAGGAGACAGCCTTTCGTGTGATCTCTTCAACATCCTGCTGGAAAAGGTTGTACGAAAGGCAAACGTCAAAAGAAGTGGCACAATCTACACCAATAGTCACATGTTACTTGCTTATGCTGATGATATAGACATCATGGGCCGATCAGTAAAAGAAGTAACTGATACCTTTATGAAGGTCGAAGGAGAATCTGCTACAGTGGGTCTGGCGGTAAACGGTGAGAAGACCAAGTTGATGGTGTCGACGCGCAATGCGTCCATTGAGTTCGGACCGACTATGGAAATATTGAGGTAGTAAAAGACTTTATCTACCTCGGCACCTCCGTAAACACAACAAACGACATCAGTTGTGAAATAAAAACAAGAATTGTATTGGCCAACAGATGCTACTTTGGTTTAAGTAAGCAGTTTAAAAACAAAGCCACATCTCGTCAAACAAAAATAACGCTCTACAAAACACTGATACTACCCGTGCTGATGTATGGCTTCGAAGCCTGGGTACTTGCGCAAGCAGACATGGCAGTGCTTGGTGTGTTTGAGAGAAAAATTCTTCGAAAGATCTTCGGACCGATCTGCGTTGACGGTGAATATCGACGTCGTATGAACCACGAGCTGTATCTGCTATACAACGACATCAATATAGTTAAACGTATCGAGATGCAGCGATTGCGTTGTCTAGGCCATATCATAAGAATGAGCGATGATGAACCCGCTAAAAAGGCGTATAAATACGGACCACTTTGTGGTGTACGCAGAATTGGCAGGTCAAGGAATAGATGGCGCAAACAAGTGGATGATGAGATGAAAAGGCGCGGTATTCCAGAGTGCGAAGCAACAAATAGAGAGAAATGGAGATCTCTTCTTAGTTCGGCCTATGGAACAAATGTTTTGTAATGGGCCAGCTAAGTAAGTAAGTAGTATAATCCCAGCAAAAATACTCATTACAAAACCTCTTACTGACCCATTATTTTAGGAATTAATAAGTGGTTTGGTAATAAGTATTTTTGATGGGATGTTATAAACATGAACAGAATTGATTTTTACCAAAAGACTGAAAGACTATAAATCTTAGTATGAATTTTTGCCAAAAATTAAAAAAAAAAACGATCTCAGACGATTCTTTAAACTGGAAACGATTCTTTAAACTGGACGATACTTAACTGTCAAGCTAAAGTCACTCGCCTCCTGATTCTTTTATGGACACAACCAGTCCAGTTTACAGGATTTTTGAGCATGGACACACGAGTAATCAGAACCATATAACTGAAGACGATACACGAACAAATATGTTTGCGTTGTTATTATTATTTTACAACAACAAGGAAAATGACATCTTGGTTTCCTAATACACCAGTCTGTCCAGTGCATACCTATCTCGCTTGAGCTTGGCTCTAGTGACTCATACATAGAGTGTATGCGGGTAGCAGTAAAGTGTGCTACTGCCGAGGTAGAGCTGCTTAATGTGTACATACCGCCGATGAATAGCTGTGCCCGGCGTTATATGCCCAATATTAGTTTACTTTTAGTGAGCGATAACCGTCTAGTGCTAGGGGACTTCAATGCTCATCATGAGCTTTGGCACTCCGTCGTAGGTAATGACCAGAGGGGTACAGCGCTGGCAGAGCAAATCGATAGCTCCACTGCCACAGCTCGCCAGATATCACCATTGTGGCACCAGGTCTGATCGTCTCCGTAAACAGACCACCCGACTTCATAACCTCTGAACGCCGTACTTTCCTGAACCATGGGAAAGCTGATGGGCAAGGTTTCAGAGAGTTTACCAATCACCGCTTCAGACAATTGCCCACGCCCTCAGATCCTCGGGTAGCTGAGACAACTTTTCGAGACAATATCACTAAAGCAGCCGCTCGCTACATACCTGCTGGTCGAATAAGACCAAATTTCCCAGCAGAGGCGACGGGACTAGCAAATGAACGTGATGAGCTTCGTCGTACGAACCCCGAAGACCCAAGAGTTAGAGAACTTACTCTTGAAGTCCACAGGCTAGTAGGCGAACATAAACGGAAAAAGTGGCTAGACCATCTAAAGCAATGCAACATTGGTGTAGGGGAAAGTAAATTGTGGGCAACGGTTAAATCACTCTCGAGTCCGGAAAAGAAGGATGACAGAACGGCTATTACTTTCAACGGCGTGACAGTAACTAACCCAAATGGGTGCGATTTTAACCGGCAGTTCATAGAGCACCCCGAGATTGATAGGGCGAAGAGAAGTGTGCTATGCCGTATAAGAAGAGCTCTTCGAATCGAGGAGGTACCACCACAATTTACGATGAGCGATGTTGCAGATGCCATGCGAAACGCTAAATCATCCAAAGCGTTGGGCCCACACCGAATATCGATGGTAATGCTTAAGCAGCTGGATGAACCTGGAGTTGAGTATTTAACAAGTGTTCTCAGCCTATCGTTAGCCATCCATGTTGTACCGGATGCCTGGAAAGTTGGTAGGGTGGTCCCGCTACTGAAGCCTGGCCAGGATGCCAGCCAGAGTACGTAAAAATACTTTAAATAAAATTTCCAATCGTTTCGTTTCGTATTTTCCATAGGAACAATACAAAACGAAACATAACCCTCGTTGGCCGAGCTCGCTGTTTAGTTTCGTTTTGTTTACATTCGTGAGTACGAACAAAACGAAAAACGAAAAGTACTCAACTCTACAAGAGCAGATAGAAAACGGTGGTTGATAAAATTCACTGTGTTCACTGTGGTATGCTGATGCTAACTTATAGGGTTGTTAAGACAATCACATGTGTGTGTGTGTCTGAGTGTGCCATTGACAATACGCACGGCAAACGTTTCCCAAAAATACTTGTCGTTTCGGTGGTGAATGAAACAACTCGGCAAAGCATAGAAGTTACATTACAGCAATCGTACAGTTTCCATCTTTTTACATTGAAAAGTTTGTGTTTTTGTTTTGGTTGTGAGAATGAAACGATACAGAGAAGCTTAAAAGTATGTGGCTTTGTGTGATTGGTACGGGAATCGTTTTGTTTGTTTCCGTTCATTGATGCCAGCAGAGGTGAATCGTACAGGCCAATTTCACTCCTGTCGCTACTCCTCCCCACGATGAGAAGGTGTTTTTCAGTTGCCCAACATCAACATGGATTTCGGAAAATGCATAGTACTACAACAGCATTAGATGCCATATCCACACATATCAGTAGAGGACTGAACCAGAAAAGGCCGTGCGACCGAACAGTGATGGTGGCTCTTGACCTATCGAAGGCCTTCGATACCGTCAACCATGCCAAGCTGTTCAAGGATATAGAGAAAACTAATCTCCAGCCATGTTTGAAACGTTGGGTAATCAACTATATGTGTGGACGCCAGTCGTTTGTAGAATTCGGAAATAAGAAGTCCAAAGCCCGTAGAGTGAAACAGGGAGTTCCCCAAGGAGGGGTGATATCTCCGGAACTGTTTAACCTTTACCTTTCTGAAATTCCACACCCTCCAGACGGCATAGAGATCGTGATGTATGCGGATGATTTTATGATCTTGGCCTCGGGTCCTATCGTCGATGACATATGTGATAGGTTAAATGTCTACATAGCTGACCTAGTGCAGTTCTTCCATCTGAGGAATATGAAAATATCCGCCGCTGTGCACCACATGGATGGCTGAGATGAGGCTCCCACTGAACATATCGGTCGATGGTGCAATGATTCTGACCACTAACTACCCTAAAATACAGGGTGTAACGTTCGATAGCATGTTCAAGTCGTCCGCGCATGCCACAGCTATTTGCAATAAGATCAGAAGTAGGAACAAGGTTCTCAAGTCGCTGGCCGGCAGCACTTGGGATGCTGATAAAGAAACCTTGTTGACCACCTACAATGCAATAGGCCGGTCTGTGGTTAGCTATGCGGCGCCAGCGTGGTCTGCAAAGGTTAGCGCATCGCAGTGGAAGAAGATTAAAACCTGCCAGAATGCCGCACTGAGGACTGCAACAGGGTGCCTCATCATGACACCAGTGGACCATCTACATGAGGAGGCGAAGGTTTTACTGGTGCGTCAGCACAATAAGATGTTGTCGATGCAGTACCTGCTTGGGTGTTACCGCAGTGAGCATCCCTGTCACGATTTAATGGACAGGCTCCCCCCACCACTAACTACCCTAAAATACAGGGTGTAACGTTCGATAGCATGTTCAAGTCGTCCGCGCATGCCACAGCTATTTGCAATAAGATCAGAAGTAGGAACAAGGTTCTCAAGTCGCTGGCCGGCAGCACTTGGGATGCTGATAAAGAAACCTTGTTGACCACCTACAATGCAATAGGCCGGTCTGTGGTTAGCTATGCGGCGCCGGCGTGGTCTGCAAAGGTTAGCGCATCGCAGTGGAAGAAGATTAAAACCTGCCAGAATGCCGCACTGAGGACTGCAACAGGGTGCCTCATCATGACACCAGTGGACCATCTACATGAGGAGGCGAAGGTTTTACTGGTGCGTCAGCACAATAAGATGTTGTCGATGCAGTACCTGCTTGGGTGTTACCGCAGTGAGCATCCCTGTCACGATTTAATGGACAGGCTCCCCCCACCCAGGCATGTCAGGAGAGACCTTCTAGAGAGAGAGGTCCAAAGGTATAAAAGAGAACGAGCCTATCAGGCAGGCTTGAATCGCATTCACACCAACATAGTTGCGCAAGCAGTACGAAGATACAGTGTGAATGCCGTACTTGGAAAGCATCCCCCATCCATCGCAGCAGAAGAACGCCAGCTGCCAAGACAAACAGTTAAGATCCGGACGATGCAGCCGCCTCAATTCGTATTGGGCCAGAATTGACGCCACGATACCCAACATATGCCCAGCATGTGGATTGCGACCACACGATACTCTGCATTTATTCAACTGCCTAGCTAACCCCACTCACCTGTCTCCTCATTCTTTATGGAGGCAACCAGTCCAGGTTGCAGAATTCTTGAGTCTGGATACAGAGGAACTTGATAACTGATAACTGCGTTGCTACAACAACAACAACATCCCGCCAGATAAAATCTATCTGCATAAATCAAGCGGACTTTATCCGGCGACCCAAACGAATTCATCAGTCACACTTATTCTTGAGCTCAAGTCGTCATAAAATTGGGGAAGGGTTCTTTGCTTTAATACAAAGAACTAAGAGAACTGATGAGTCCAAGTGGCTTTGGACGAAACTAGTCTTCTCTGCCATCCCCAAAAGTAATCAATTTTAACTACATCCCACTTTAAACTTGTTTTTATACCCTCAGCATTTATGCTAACGAGGGTATATACACTTTCATACGGGCAAAATGTGCCTCATCGAAATAATGGTTTTAGACCCCAAGTATGTTTGGACGAAATGTGTTTCAGACAATTTGGAGTCGATTTATCCATGTCCGTCCGTCTGTCCGTCTGGCTGGCTGGTGCGCACGATAACTCTCGAACGGATCAACCGATTCGGTCCAAAATTTGGCTTTCGTAATATTTTGTCCAAACTTAGTTTAAGTTCGGAGATGGGTTATATCGGTCCACTCCTTCCGGTACCTCCCCCACAAAAGTTCGAAAATGTTCGGAAAATTTGTACGTACGATAACTCTTGAAGGGAGTAACCAATTTGGTCCCTCCTTTGCACATCGTGAAATTTCTACTAGAGTTAGTTGAGGTTCCCACACAAAATTTTGGAAAAGTTCACTTTAGGACCTGCTCTCGAATCGTTTTGGTTTTTGTTGTAGCATCTTCTATTCACTGTCCTCTATACGACAGTACAACCTTCATCAGGGGCAAGTCCATACTTCCTGAGAAAATAGCCTGAATGGTGCAAAAAACCCCTATGACACCGCATGTAGTGGTTGGAGCGCAAGATAACTCTTGAACGGATCTGCGACTCGGTCCAAATTTTGGCCTTCGTAATATTTTGTCCAAACTTAGTTTAAGTTCGAAGATAAACCGTATCAGTCCACTCCTTCAAGTACCTCCCCCCCAAGAGTTCAAAAATGTTCCGAAAAATTGTGCGCATGATAACTCTTGATGGTAGTGACCGATTTGGTCCATACTTTACATATCCCAATATATCTACTAAATATATATAAGATTCGAATATGGACTATATTTGTCCACTCCTTCGGGTACCTCCCACACAAAATTTTGGATAAGTTCATTTTAAGAACTGATCTGGAATCACTTTGATTTTTGTAGAAGCAAGTTTTATTGGCTGCCTCAATTACGACGGTAAAAGTTTTTTGGGGGGAAGTCCATACTTCTTGAGAAAACAGTCCGAACGGTGTAAAACTCCTAGTGGCTGGAGAGCACGACAACTCTCGAGCCAAATACTGAGTTGGTCCACACTTTTCATATCGTAATATTTCTTCGAATATTAGATGAAATTCGAAGGTGGGGCTTGTAGGTCCACTCCTTCCGGTACCTCCCCCCACAAAAATTCGAAAATATTAGCCAAAATAGTACGCGTGATATCTCAAAAACAGAGCAACCCGGTTAAGGGTATGTGCGAGGATCCCTTGAAAAGTTTTACCTAGTGGTCCTGTTTACAGCGATATCATGTTTTTCGTAGGCAAGTACATGCTTCCTGATATAATGGTCCAAACCCTGTGAATTATATGGTGACCGACTGAAACGACAGGTGATCGCGATATCTTTCGAGGGGAATGACACCCAAAATAAGACCCACTTTCAAAATGGAATATGTCGGTCCATTCCTTTCGATGTCTTCCCCGGAAAACTTTTTGAGATTCTATCCAAATCCATATTTTTGTCGGTTTATACGCCATAATTTTCAAATCCCTTTAAATATATACGTTTTTTGGGGAAAAAAGTGTTTCAATTCACACAGGCTGAGGGTATATCTCTGTCGACAAAGCCGACTGATCCTTTTTTACACACATCTCAACAAAACTGCCAAAGTGAACTAAACTTAAGTCCTGAACTTTCCGAGTGCTATGCTGCAGGCGCCATTTAACATTTTCATTGGAATGTTAATCTTTTTTTTGCATAAACGTACTCAGTACGGTTTGACGTACGACCATGTGTTGCGATGTTTACAGGGACTTCAAAAATGAATTTGCCAAATATTTTCATTCGATCATTTTTTCCAACTTTGGACGTGGCAGTTTGCTATGTAAACTGTCTCTACTAACCCATTGTGCGCATTGGAAAAATATTGTATTTTGTTGTTGCTACTCCCCGTGGTATATCCAATATCCAAATGTGATTAGATGAGAGGGATCAGATAAGAAACGGAGGAAAATAGAAATAAAGAAAAAAAAAATCACATAACATTGCAAACATTTTGAACGTGGGTCCAAAGTCTCGAATCTGAAGTCTTTGCTTTGTGATTGCAAATGCACCACTCATGGATTTTTGTTTTGCTTTATAACAATTCAAATATTGAGAAAATCTTTCAATAAGCTATGAGTTGCGTGTTGCGTTTTAAAATGACCGTTAATTCCCGGGTGTTTTTATGTTGTATTTGTGTTATTCGTTTCCGTTTAGAGTTTAAAGCAACAAATGAAGTTCACTAGACGAGGGTGAGAGGATGAGTTTAGTTTCTTAGCTTCTTTCAGCTGATTAATGAGTTGAGCTGTAGCTTAACAAAAAAAAAACTATAACTAAAATTGGGGAGATGAATTATTTCGTTTGAGTTATAATGGCATTATTTATGGACAATTACCGGATAATTACGGCTAGTGTTATCTGTTGCTTGTCGATTGTTTAGATTTGATGATATAACTAAAATTAAATATAATTGAAATATTTGCAATAATTTCAATTTGAACTTGATTCACCTGATAGAAGGTAAAATTAAGCATTTAACGTTATCTCTTATTAACATTACACGAAATAGCAAAAACATTAATTGTTTTAAGAAGTGTTTAAATTACAGAAATGGGATAATAAATAAATTATTACTGATTCATATATGTATAATGATTATGGATTGTATTAAGTAATTTTATTTTGGATAAAAATAGAGAACGAAAATAAGGATTCTTTATTGTCCCTCTAAATTAAATATTTAAGAATACATATCTTCCTCTCAGAAAAATGGTTCCAAATTATTTTCACACATTTATAATTTATTATAGGATTTATCGCCAAAAAAATGCCCATTTCAAAAGGCAATAAAACTTTGCGGTTTTCATTAGTAATTTCACTTTGCTCACATACATTAAAAATCATTAACTGTGTAAACTCGTGTTGACAAATGCAATTTATAGATACTTAAGGTGTAATATCCTTTTAGTAAAAATATAAATTTACTAACAAAATACTATTACTGGGTATGTATGCTAATGTATATTTATATAAGCTGATGTAATTAATGGCTGACCTGTAGTAAAACCTCTCCAGAAAAATATTTCACACTTAATAAAAGTCGAGAGAGGCTGACACAACATGAATTACGTATATTCTAGGCATTTGTGGTCGGCCGTAGGTTTTTTCCCCACCACAATATTTACTTTAAACAAATAAATACTTTTACAAAATTTCCAATTCAAAGTGTAAATTGTCAATAGATTTGTATTCAAAATAATATTTAATTTGCGTTAAAATTCTTTATTTACATTCCGGCTACAAAATGCATTATTCTTGAGTAAATATTCAGTGAGCAAAATTAGCGTCATTACAAATTATGATGTGATCTTTACGACCTTTGTACAACCGTTGTTTTTTTTCTAGAAATGTTAAAACGAACAACAAAGTAAGGAATGCCATAAATTGAATTATCATTTAGATTTCAATGAAATAAGTCACTGTTGCAGATATGAAGCCTGCAATTAGGCTATAGGTATGGAAGGTATTGGTATATTAGGTATAGAAATCGGAACAGACTTTACCGACTCCCAAACCTTTACCAAAACAGCTATACTATATTTTGTATTTTATATCTTATATTTTTTATTTCATATTATATTATTATATTAAATATCTTGTATTTTATACTTTATATTCAATACTAGCTAAAACCGGTGCGCTTCGCAACCCCGACTAAGACCAAGTATACATTAATTTACAGATTCAATTTACCAAGATCTAAGACTTGTAGGCTATTTCGTCAGATTATAGGTACATGTCCCCTGAGGCTAATCTATCCTATAAAGAAATTCGTGTTAGTGGGAATGACACTATGTTTGAGTGCATCAACCATGAGCATAATTATAAATTATTTTCATCATTTATCCTATAGTAGTAAAGTACCAAAATTGATATTAGGCTTCTTTGTTACTTCCCCTGAGACTACCCGTCTCATTTTTCGCGACTTCATATATTGCTAAAATTGCTAAAAGATTGATCCTTACCGAGGTTCACCTTTCCCAAACATAAAGTGAGTCTGATATATTTAATTTATTATTTAACGCATTATGGGGTACCCATGTCACTACTCTCTTACCTTATCATTAGTGACATAATAAACGATAGCGTGGTGATCACTGTTGAAATTAGTCAATTCTCGACAATAAGGCAGAAATATTAATTTTTGTAGTTTGGTCCTATGATGGGGTTACTTCTTAACTTAGCCATTTGTTAACCGATTTAAAAAATAATATCGAAAGATATTATTCATCCTTTTAAAAGGAAGAAGGATCAATAGAAATCCGTTGTGAAAAAAGAAGATATGTCCGTTTAAATTTGAAAATGTAAGAAGTCCAGATTTTCACTACTTTTACCTTTATAAAAAAAAAGAAGTGACACAAACGAACTAAAGGCATTGTCGTTGTCCATTGATCCCAACACGATATAATTTTGCATCAGAACGCTTGAATATTTTTCTGTTCAACTTTTGTAGCACATTGCCATTTATCGACATTTTTCGAAAAGTTTGCAACTTCTCAAGGCCAAAACTGCCTGAAGAAGCGGTCCAAAGCTTTTGCGATGTATTAGAGAATTCTTAATTACTGTCTTGGCTACAATTTTTGTCCTTGTGTTCTATCGAAAACCTCAATGGTTTGGCTGTTATATGCCAAAATATATAAAAAACGTTAAAGTCAAAATCGGGAGGCTCAATTTCACGGTAGACCTATGCTCTAGTGGACATTTTTACTCAGTTCAATCCCAGGAATCAGAAACGCGAAGGGCCCATTAGGGTTTTTTCCTTCCATACAAATCGCCCCGGCCTACTGTACAATCCCTGACAATTTCAGGAAAATAGGTTCAGTATGTTTTGCAGAAAAAATATAAACCCTAAGTTGGGTTATGACGGCATTTGATTTTTATTCATAAAGATATGGCGTTTTTTAATATGGCAAAGGGAAGTGCCCCGCCCCTTCGAAATTCAAGAAATATGCATCATATTTTCACCGGGTCCATCCCTGTACATTCCCTGAAAATTTTGGGAAAATTGGTTCATTAGTTTTGTAGATGTAATATATTTTAAAGACTGGACGTGGTCAAGCCTTTGGGTCCTAAAAAAGTAGGTAAGGTCGGTTAAACAACCACAATTTCTCGCAAATTAATTTCGAAACCGATCACGGTGCTCTTGAATCAAATTTAAATGGAAGTTGATTACACGTGGGAAGTTTTTGCGGATTCTGAAACTGCAATGTTCATAGATGAGAAAAATCAAAAAACAAAAAAAATCGCCAGAGCGCTTTTTAAATAAATCGCGATTCAAGTTGAAATTTTTAGGGGTTGTTTAGGTTTTCTCGATTTTGCTTAGAAACCGCAAGTCCTATCAAAATGATACTGAAGAAAATGTTGTAGCTATGAAAATTCTCTATAAGATTAACCCTTACGGTATTTTCGTAGGTTTTACCATTTTTGAGATATTGAAATTCAGATTGGGACAATGCACTGACTGTATCGCCCCCTTATAAAACAATGTCATGAAGGGTGCGCCTTAACTAACTTTTAATGAAAACCGCTTACACAGGGGAAGTTTTTGTGAATTCTGAAACACCACTATTCATAGATGAGAAAAATCCAAAAACAAGAAAAAATCGCCGTAGGAATTTTTAAATAAATCGCGGTCAAAATTCACATTTTTAGGTTTTCACGATTTTGCTTGGAAACCGCAAGTCCAATCGAAATGGAGCTAAAGAAAATGTTGTAGCTGTGAAAATTCTCTACAGGATTGAAGTTTATGATTTGTTCTCAGGCTGTACCATTTTTGAGATAAAGAAGCTTAGTTTACATTTTTAGGTTCTTTTGTGAGGGTTTCGCGATTTTGCTTGAATACCGCAAGTCATATCGGCATGAAACCTGAGAAAATCTTATAGCTGTGAAAATTCTTTACAAGACTGGCTTATGTAATTTTTCCTTTTTTAGATATATAAGTTTAAGTTGGGAAATTGCAGTCATGACATTGTTTTATTAGGAGAGAATTTTGTAGAGAATTTTGATAGCTACAACATTTTCTTTATTCTCATTTTGATAGGACCTGCGGTTTCCAAGCAAAATCGCAAAAACCTAAACAACCCCTAAAAATGTCAACTTAAATCGCGATTTATTTAAAAAGCGCTCCGGCGATTTTTTTTTTGTTTTTTGATTTTTCTCATCTATGAACATTGTAGTTTCAGAATCCGCAAAGGTGTTCTGTTCTGAGGTGAAGGCACCTTCCATTTAAATTTGATTCAAGACACCGAGCGATACATTCCTAATTATTGTAAATAAAGCATTTTTAAAGAAATAGGCCCTTCCGAAATTCCACAAAATATGTAGCCTATTTCACCGGGGCCATCACTGTACATTCCCTGACAGTTTCAGGAAAATCAGGTCAGTTTTTGTAGAAAAGATTAATATTGAAAATTGAAAAAGTGGGCGGGGTCAAATTTTATTTGCATAAAAACCTAAGTTGGGTTACACTATGCAACACTGAAAATGCAAACAACTTCTAGTATGTATTTTTTGAAAGTACATATTTAGACTACAAAAACCCTAGTAGGGGTTTGTCCTGTCAGATCCAGTTCGGATTTTATGTCCTCATCTAAACCGGGCTAAATCTACACTTTTTCCATTTATCAGGCCTTTATCTCAGAAACGAATAGGAATTTGGTCTTGCTGTCTTTAGCAATATATTTTAGCCCTAAACTAATAGAACTTATCTTTTGAAAAAACCACATAAGAAAAACTCCATCTAGATAATCAAAATCAAGAAAAATAGAAAATTTTACATAATTGCTGAAATTCTGGTCAGTATCGGCTAAACTATTGGGAGTTGAACCAAGTAACTTTTTGCAAAAATCTTCCAAATAAAGTTAGTTCTCAACAATTCTTTAGAACAATCTGAAACTCTAAAATGCTTACTTCATGACGTTTCAGCGGCATTTTGCATCATATCTTTTACAACACCAACAGTTTATTCTCGCATTTCGGATTCCACTACATTATTGACATTTTTATTAAATCGTCGTTGAAAAATGTACTAAAAACAGCGGCATAGAGGCATTTTACAACAATGACATGTTCTGTAGAGTTGTGTATTACATTCCAGGGAATATTTTTCCAAAAGAAAATATTCAGAAAAAGTTAACGGTTTTGGAGATACGGTGCGAAATGTATAACAATTGTGGAATTATTGCATATATTTTGAAATTTGAGGCAATAAATGTAGTTTTTCGAGTTTATCATTTCTCCAAATATTTTATTCTTGTCCTTATCTACAAATTTGCTTCAGAGATCAGAAGAAGATTCGCATTGGTTTCGGAGATATAGCCCCAAATTTCTTTAAAAACTCAATATATAACCATGTTTAGAAGGGGCCATAAAATCCGAGCTGGATCTGACACAACAAAACCCAACTAGGGCATCTTGACGTTTGGGTCTGTACTTTCAAAAAATCCTCAGTTCGAATTGTTTGCACAAGATCACCTTAAAAATGTTGCACAGTGTTATGACGAACATTTCAAAAAATGAATTATACAATCGGTCCAGCCGTTCTCAACTGATGCCATTACCAACGAACGACATTTGATTTTTATTTACATAGATATTTTTTATTTTAAATTTTATTCAGCCAAACTTGGGTAAAGTTCGAAAAAAGACTATGTTATGTCTCAAATACAAGGAGACTACTCAGCAAGCTGCCAGATTTCGAACAGAGATCGGTCTAGGTGTCATTAGACGAAAGTTATACAAAGTGGTTGCTATGTTCTCTGATCGAAAGTCGGATATTTCTTTATTTTTATCCTATTTACAGGCTGAATGTTTAACTCTGAAATTCAGAAACGCACTCAATGTTTGATAAAATTCTTTAAGGTAGTAGCAACATTTTCCAATGTAATTAACTTTAATTTAGCCCTTTGGGTTCTCAGAGAGTAAAATGTCTCTACTATTTTTGTACTTATTTTTAGCTCTGTATCTTTCGAATTGAATAAAATGCCATAAAGTATTCCACATGAACCCCTGAAGGTCATTTAAACCACTTTCCTTTTGTCCCCAATGTACCTACAATGGGGACTTTACATTATTCGAGAAGACAAATACATTCAAAAAAACCTGTTTATTTACCTCCTCTCCTTACTGACATGACAAGATTTAACCTAAAAATCCAAATATTCCCTCTTTTTAAGGCGCTTACCACAACAAGCCAACCACCAACGTTTAACCATTTAAAGAAAACAAAAAACCCACAATTATGTTGTTTCCAGCTTGTTGTTGTGTTATTGGTCAGACAACAAACAGCAGGTAAGTATTACATATTATTATGAAATCTGCAAAGATGGGACCAAATTGGCATACCAAAGAAGGAAGACACAAGAAGCGCAAAACAAATAAAACGACAGCGACGACAACGTCAGTTTTAACTGTGACGACAACAACACATCAGCATTGGTGACAACAACAAAAACAATAAAATGCCAAAACGAAGAGTTAAGTGAAATGAAAACTTCACAAACGCGTCTGAAAAAAAAAATATTTCATGGTCAACATGTGGTCATCAAAATGGCAAACAAACCGAACGTACGAAACAACAAGACTGGAGGAACGGGAACGACAATGATAACGCGATCCACACCCCGCATAACTTAAAAGGCAATAAGATAAAGAGATATGAATACCATCGGCAGACAAAGATGGAGCAAACAACAACAATCAGATAAATACAACATTTATTACAGCATCAACAGCGATTTCATTGTTGTTGACAAAAAATAACTTGGATGGACATTCAAAAAAAGGCAAAGAGAAAAAAGAAATGAAACGAAAACGAAATCGCATAAAAACGCTAATGATATGGCAGGTTGAAGCAAAAAGTTCATTTTACTGAGGAGGGTGGTATGAAAAGTTAAAAAACACTTCAATTCCAGCTAAGAATTTGTCGGTAGGTAACGTATAACATCTTGTTAGGAAGAAACAGAAGGGTCTCTAAAATAGAGCTGGCAAAAAATCGATGGCACTATCAATAATATCGATTTTTTTTAAATTCAATGTCGACAGATAGTTTTGTCTATCGATATTATCGGATTAAGAATCCCTAACCTATACCCCATTGGCACTTAACCGGATTTAATAAAACCACTGGGTTTCAAATATCAGTTCCGTAACGTAATCGTCAAATAAATCCTCATAAAGAAGGTTAACCGGAGGGAGGCTGTAATCCCTAGAGAACGCGTCGCAGGTGGCGGATAGCGAATGCTTCCCAGATATGGGTGGTAGGAGGGAAATGAAATACCTCCCGCGGACCAAACAGCCCGGAGAGTTTACTTCGAAAAAAAAAAAACACAGCAAAGAAGCGTCTGTACTCCAGAGGAGCGGCTTGTAATATAGAAGGAAAACTTTAAACCCTTCAGAAGGCAACGGAAAACCACTGAAGTATATTTCCTTGAAAACCAAACAATTTATGGATTTAAGAAATAACACATGGCCCTCAATCTCCGGTAATACGAGGGTGCTAAGAATACCCGGAGGTAAAACAAATCAAAGCCTAAACATTGGCACATGGAATGTACGGAGTCTCTATGAATCTGGTAAACTCGCGAATACTATATCTGAAATGGAAAGGTTAAATATTGATATCCTCGGAATAAGTGAGACATGGTGGCCCAATAACGGAGAATTTTCTTCTAGAAACATGAAAATCTACCACTCAGGTAATAGTAATCAAAATCATAGGAATGGAGTGGGAATAATCGTAAAGAATACAGTGGCGCAATGTATAACAGGTTTCATCCCGAAATCTGACCGATCTTTGCTGATAAAACTAAAATGCAAGCCTATTAATATAAATATTATTCAAATATATGCACCCACTGCTGATAAAAGCAATGCCGAAATTGAATTTTTCTACGAAGAAGTAGAGGATCTTTTAAAAATGACAAAGCCACACGAAATAACTATAATTCAAGGCGATTTTAATGCTAAAGTAGGGAGGGAAAGAGTTCCTGGAATTACAGGATTATACGGACTAGGTGAAAGGAACGAAAGAGGCGATAGGCTAGTTCAGTTCTGTCAAGAACACAAAATGAACATAGCTAATACAATGTTCTGTCTCCCCCCAAGAAGGCTGTACACTTGGAAATCACCCCAAGATAGAAGAGATCACATTGTACGTAATCAAATAGATTTTATTTTAATCAACTCGAGGTATGGGTCATCTGTTTTAAAAACCTCGACCTACCCGGGAGCAGACGTTCCATCAGACCACAATCTTCTGATGATGAAGTTGCGAACAAAGATTGCTGTAACGAAGAAAAGAAAATCTCGACGAAAGCTCGACGTGGCAAAACTTAACGATATCTCTCTGAAAACAAGTATGTTTCATAGATTACGAAAAGGCCTTCGACAATGTCCGACACGATAAACTGATAGATATTCTGAAAACTTTAAACATACAGCAGAAAGAAATTCAATGTATAAAGAGCCTTTACTGGCATCAGATTGCTCAAATCGAGGTGAACGGAGAAATGACAGAATGTGTACCTATATCCAAAGGAGTCAGACAGGGATGTATACTGTCTCCCTTGCTTTTCAATATTTACTCTGAACAAATATTTCAAGAATCGGTCAACAGACTTCGATATGGTATAAATATAAGCGGTTCGATTTTAAACAACATTAGATATGCTGATGATACAACCTTAATGGCACATAGCATATCGCAACTTCAGAAACTTGTGGCTACCCTCGCAACTTGTAGTGAAAAGTATGGCCTAAACATTAATATCCAGAAAACCAAGTTTATGGTTATAAGCAAAAAGCAAGGACATAATAACTCAGTATTAAAAATTCATAATTTAAACGTAGAGAGAGTTAAGAGTTTTAAATATCTCGGAGCCACAATTACCGAGCAATGGGACTCGTCGAAGGAAATAAGATGCCGAATAGAATTGGCGAGGGATGCATTTTTGAAGTACAAGAGAGTTTTTACCAGCCATGACGTTAATCTTGACACGAAAACTCGATTTATTAAAGCATATGTCTGGTCAGTCCTACTGTACGCAATGGAAGTATGGACCGTAAAATCTACTGACATTAAAAAGCTAGAAGCTTTTGAAATATGGATATATAGGCGGATACTTAAAATTCCTTGGACTGCCCATGTTTCAAATGCTGAAGTATTGAGAAAAATGCATTGCGAAAGAGAACTAATATCAAACATAAAAAGGAGAAAAACTGCGTATTTGGGTCATATCATGAGGAACCAAAAATATAAATTATTACAAAACATAACCCGCATAAAAATTGAAGGAAACCCGATTAGAGGAAGGAAGGAATTAACATGGCTTGATAACATCAAAGAATGGACTGGTATTCGAGATGAGACAAACTTATTCAGCATGGCGAGACACAGAGAAGGATTTGCGGATTTAATAAATAATTTATGAAATCAAATTATGTACAATTTTGAAATGTAACTAAATTGTATTGGTCGCTAATATTCGGAAAACGAATTTGCAAATAAAGAAGAAGAAGAACCGGATTTAATAATCCCACTGGGTTTCAAATATCAGTTCCATAGCGTAAATGTCAAATAAATCCTCATGAAGTAGGTTAACCCGGCAAAAAGCTCTGGTGCAAACTTCGCTCTAAAATCTATTGAAATGAGCAAAAATAAAGCGGCTTCTCGGTGTTGTGCATGTGAGAAAGGTAAGTCCGTAGTCACACGACCAAATTTTTCGGAAAAGTAAATTGTATTTTTGTGTATTTTTATTAAATAAAAGCAATTGTTTTTTTTTTCTCCTTTATATTTCTGTGAAGTACTTTTGCATTATGTCAGCAGTAGCATAGACATCCCGCCCATTTTTATTTCCAAATGAATGGTGATGACAAATTAATGTTAATATCGATAGCAATCGATTGTTTGAAATGAAATATCGAAAATATCCAATGTTGGGAATATCGATAGTTCGCCAGCTCTACTTTAAAATGTAGGGCAATTAAGTGCTAAATGTAAAGCAAAAGATGAGTGCAAAATACTCGGGATTGAGAGTACGAGATTTTCAAGTTCTTTTCAACACCCTGCTGGAGAAGGTTACCAAAAATGCGGAAGTCTGGACAGACTACATACAAAACAATTGATGCTATAGCATCAAAAAAAAAAAATATAACCATTTGATAAAAAAATTCAAATATTCAATACAAACATTTATCGATTTTCCGGCGATAAAAAAAATTGTCATATTGACAAAATTCGATAAAATTATTTGACCATTTATTTATCGATTTTTTAGTTTTAAACTGATAAAATATTTCACATATTGACAAAAATATTTATCAAAATATTTCACATTTTGCTTATAAAAACAAAATATTTTCTTGATTAAAAAAATTGTTGAATGCGTTTTTTCCAATCGATAAAAATATTCATATTTACAACTATTTTGTTGTTTTTTGTTAAATACAAATAATTAGTATTAATTAGAATAATTAGTTTCCTTTCGTGTATGAAGAAGACTTAATACTAAATTTCAGCAATTTCGGTAAAACAATGTGAGGCACCGTTCTATGGGGGCTATTTCAAAACGTCGATCTATACCGACAAATTTCTGACGGAAAGTTTTTAGGCTAAATACCAAATTTCCTATATTTCGGTAAGAGAATGTGGCTAAAACTTAAAAAATACCGAAAATCAAGAAGTACGCTTCTATGGGGATATAGGAAGACGTGGGCCTATACTGATAATACTCTTCTGGAATATTTTATAACTCTTGGAAGACGAAATAACGAATTTCAGCCATTTCGGTTGGATATTGACGTCGCAATCTTCAGTATTACGAAAACCGGGAGGTACCGTTCTATGGGGGCTATATCGAAACGTGTACCGACGAAATTTAGTCGGAAATGGGGCAATATGAAAGCGTGGACCTGTACAGAGAAATTTCTGGCGAACAGTTTTATATCACATTGAAGACTTAATACCAAATTTCAGCCATTTTGGTGGAATATTGAAGACACAACCTTCAAAATACGACAAATCGGGAGGTACCTTTCCATGGGGGCTATATGAAGGCGTGGACCTATACCGACAAATTTAAAGGGGAAGTTTGAGTACCCCCAACGAAGTCTAAATACAAAATTTCAGCCATTTCCGTGGAATATTGAGGCCAAAACGTTCAAAATACCGAAAATCGGGAGGTACCGTTCAATGGGGCCTATATGAAGGCATGGAACGATAGCGACAAAGTTCTGGGGGAAAGTTTTATGCCACCAACGTAGACTAAGTACCAAATTTCAGCCATTTCGGTGTGATAATGAAGCTAAAACCTTAACAATACCGTAAATCGGGAGGTACCGTTCTATGGGGGCTATATGAAGGTGTGGACCGATACCGACAAAATTCAGGGAGAAAGTTTTATACCCCTAAAGAAGACTACGTACCAAATTTCAGCTATTTTAGTAGGATAATGAAGCTAAAACCTTCAAAATACCGAAAATCGGGAGGTACCGTTCTATGGGGGCTATATGAAGGCGTGGACCGATACCGACAAAATTCTGGGGGAAAGTTTTACACCCCTAAAGAAGACTACGTACCAAATTTCAGCCATTTTGAAATCGTTTATTGATCGCTTTCTAGTAACATTTTCATGTTTGATAAATATTTTCCCATTATATTCGTAATATTTTATCGCCATTCGACAAAAATATGGTGATAAAGCTTTTAATCAAAATATCCGCAGTGGCTTTTTTTCTGTGTATATACCCAAGTCAATCATAAGTTCAGCTTCCTAAAGAAAACCCGTCCAGTTCTGGATGGTACAAAAAATTATCTTTTGTACCAAAGGTGTGATCTACGAAGGCCACACAAACTTCATTTTCAAATACACCTTTATGGGATATTCTACGAACTACACAATAATATTGAAAATTTATTATTCTATATAAATTTGTATGTAAATCTACCAATGTGTATGTCGTTGTACACAATTATATCCCTCGCCCACAGAAAGATGATATTGGCAGATATGTGAGTGAGTGCCTCGGTGCGTGCGTCGTGCGCTATGAATTTTTGTAATGAAACGTGCAAATTTCATGAGAGTACTCAAGAAATTAACACATATGAATTAGGCATGTGAGAAGGTTATCTATCTATCCAACTATCCAGCTGTCATTAAACCCCATCTATCTGTCTATTTTTGTATACATTTCATATCACAAGTGTAATAAAAATCTAAATAAATAAATAATATAAAATGAATGGTTGTGATGGTGAACAACAGCAAAGGCAAATTAGCAAAGGAATAAATAATGAGGGTGGCATTCCAGAGTTTCGAAAAAAAGTTGTGAATAATTTATCTTATGGCATGAGGATATGAAAAAAAGAACAGAGGTCTAACAAAAAAATTTGCTAATCAAATATAGGATCATTCAACCCTAAAACCAAGGCGAAAAATAAAAATTTCAAATTCAAATAAAATCAAAATAGCGCCATCAAAAAAATCCTAAATATAAACTCCATTTATTTTAATATGTATCTCCAATAAAATTCCAATCATTAAATTAATTTTATATCAAGAAAAAAAAACAATATTAAATGTGTCAATAAAACACTTAAAGTTTAAAGACCTAAACGACCTATGGTAGGTAACAAACTGTTACATTTTAATGTAGGCAATTGAAAGAAAATAAATTGTTCATTGCCAAATTAAAAGGGAGTGACAATATTATTTTAAAATATGTTTAACAATGTGCTAACAATTAATTAACCAAAACAAACATCGATTCGGGCCAAGCAATCAACAGGAATATTTAGCAAATCACAACATTTTGCTCATTTGAAATGCGTATGCATTTAGGAAATTGTCAAACAGTTCTCATGATTTGATAAACGATACTGGCATAAGTTCAAGGTTAATAGTGAAATTTAAATAAAATTAAAAAAATACTGAATTATCGAGTGACATTGAAATCGAAATTTGGGGCCAAAGAAAGCATTGCATTGCTTACTTTTCGTTTCAAGGAGAGACGAAACAAATTAAATAGGAATTAAATAAAAAATCGCATTTCGATTACGATAGGTTTAAAATCTAAACAATAAATAACTAATTTTAATAACATGTTTTCCACTTACCTATATGTAGTCAAAATATATCTGAAAGAATAAATAAATAATTCGAGATTAATCATCCTGTATTAACAAATATCTTATAATTATGTAATGCATTACGTGGTAATAACAAAACATTATCCTCAATAATATTGAAACTAATGCGTTATTTTTTAATAATTCAAATAGGGAGGATCCGTTTTAAAGATAATGTAGGTCATTCTACGTACAGTGAGTTTTCTCACTCTCTCCTTTAAGTTGAAACGGCAGAGAGTCATACCAACGAGGAGTTTTCATTCAGAATAATCCTGAATATTAATACAGTGTGAGTGACGTAGACATCATCTCCATTGGACAATGACCTCCCCGAAGTACTACTTTGGGAAGCCCACGGCGCACAGTGGTTCTGAATCATTTTTTTTTTTTCAAAATTCTGTAACTTTTGAACGGATAGAAATATTTTCATATTTTTTGTTTGTGGGTAAAAAACGGTAGTTGGTAGTAGTTCTAGAAGAATTCAAGGTCAAAGTTCAACTTTTGAGTTTGTTTACTATTTTTCATGAAAATATGAGTGTTTTTGTTATATAATTTTTGTTATATATTAAATATGGATAAAACCCTATTAAAATTTATAAAAATACAAAAATGAAAAACAATTTAAAAAAACTTTTTTGTTTTTCAAAAAAAAAAAAACATATAAAAACTCAAATATTGAAAAAATGGTATCAGTCAGCTTTGCTGACAGAGATATACCCTCAGCCTATGTGAATTGAAACTTTCATCTACCGTCAGATCGAATGTATTTATGATCTTTTTATTATTTTGTAGCCTTTGAACCTTTGAACTTGCCGACGAAAATATGGATTAGGATTAAAGTTCAAAAGTGTTGCAAGGGAGGTACTTAAAAGAATGGACTGACCTAGTCCAGTATGGAAGTGGATCTTATTTTGGGAGTCATATCTTTTTGATAGATATCGCGCCCACTTGGCATTTCAGTGGGTCATCGTATAACTTATGAACTAGTATGCCAGGAAACATGGAAGCAGGACAACAACGAACAGCATCCGCATACATTTCCAAAGGATCTTCGAACAGACCTAAATCTGCACTTAAACACAAATGTTGAACTTTTGTGGAGGAGGTACCCTAATGTACCTCCATTTTAGAAGTTAAACTAAATTTGGACAAACTATTAGGAAATCCCAACTTTGGACCCAACTTTATTTGCCAATTCGGTTTTCGTATTATAGGCGACCAAAACAATATTGCAAAAACTAATTATATGCTTAAGATATTATAATTTCATATGTTTTTCAGGATCTCTGCAAAGCATCCCTGTCTTTAGCATCACTTTTTTTTATCGTTCGTTCCCACGCCACTCACACCCGCCCCTGCCGACCGAGGGGGCAACCTCCCCTTACGTAGGGAGCACTTACACACCATGGACCGGTCAATGGCGGGTTAGTTGGGGATAAAACTACCGGCTACAAATTATATCAGCCGATATAAAAATTTAATTACAAACTAGAACAACAACATAATTTAATTAGGGAAATTAATATGTATTTACATTAAAGGATCTTTAGGCTGAATACTACTGGTTCCGCTGAGGGAGATGTAGTTTGCCGTTAAACAGAGCTCAATTTTTTAGAATGAACGAGGGTGATAGATATAAATTAAAAATAGTTTCTGCTCATTAGCTGTGTTCTACTGTTCCGCAGAGGGAGTTGTAGATATACATATGCTGAGCTGAAGGGTTCTTAACAGGCACAAGCAGTTTACAGAGCAATAGATTCTAAATTAAGTTACTAAAAATGTTAATACTACATTAAAGAGCATTGGCAACCTGCTTGTTTATACATTATGAATGCAATATTAATTTTTTTAAAGTATGTAATGATTTAGTTAAAGGTATCGTATTATAGATGTTATTGTATATGTCACACAATGAACGTAGTGGGTTATTATCTTCATAATTAGTTTTCACAGTAGGCAAATTAATTGGCAAGAAATTACGGGTTATACGTGAAGGAACATTAAATCTTATTTCTCCTATCAAGTACGGAGAGTCAATTAAGCCGCGTAACAGTTTAATAAAAAATAGCGCTCTTAGTGTAAATCTTCTTTTTTCAAGAGTAGGAAGATCAATTAACATTAAACGGCTTTCATAAGGTGGGAGTAGCGCGGTCGTGTCCCAGTGCAGACCACGCAAGGCAAACAGTAGGAATTGGATTTGAACCGACTCAATCTTATCAGAGTATGATTTGTAATAAGGGCTCCATAGAATGCAACCATATTCCAGAACTGGGCGGACGAGGCTAACAAACAAACGTTTCGTAACGTATGGGTCATCAAATTCTTTAGACCAACGTTTTATAAAACCCAATAACGATTTAGCTTTATTAACACAAGAATCAATGTGCAAATTGAAGCGGATTAAATTTAAATACCTTTAAATCACTTAGAAGTCTTACAGAATCCCGAATTCCCGTCCATGCTTGGATGTTGTCTATAGTTTCTTTTCTTCCTCTTTCCGGTATGCCAGCAATAGTTGTTCGTATTATATTTTGTAGCAATTTGTATTTGGGGTTTCTCATAATATGTCCTAGGTATACTGTCTTCCTTCTCTTTATCAAATCGATCAACTCCCTCTTGCAGTGCATTTCTCTCAGGATTTAGGCATTTCGTATGAAATCAGCCCATGATATCCTCAGTACACGCCTATATATCCAAATTTCGAATGCCTCTAATCTTTTTATGTCTGCTGATTTTAAAGTCCATGTCTCAACGGCATATAGCTGAACTGACCAAACATATGTTTTTATAAATCGTCGCTTTGTTGTGAGATTAATATCATGACTTGACAATTTTTTTTATTTATAAAAAGCGTCTCTTGCCATTTCTATGCGACTTCTAATTTCTCCTGAGCAATCCCATTTCTCGTTGATATTAAATCCAAGATATTTAAAGCTCTTTACTCTTTCGATGTAGGCGTCTTGTACTTGCAGCGTGATATCATTGTAACTGTTGTTTTTGGAGATTATCATGTATTTAGTTTTTCGCATATTAATTTTTAGCCCGTAAGATTGACTGTACGTGGATAGTTGATGCATTAGATATTTCAGTCCAAGCATACTATCATCCGCATATCTTATATTATTAAGGAACATTCCGTTTAAATATATATATCTTTTTGAACGTTGCTAAAAGCCTCTTGAAATATTTTTTCAGAGTAGATGTTAAAGAGTAAAGGGGAAAGAATACATCCTTGCCTGATACCTTTAGATATAATGATGGTTTCCGTCAGTTCTCCGCTTATTTCTATTTGTGCTGGTTGGTGCCAGTACAAGTTCTTTATACATTGGATCTCTTTTTGGTCTATATCAATGGATGCAAGAATTTCCATCAGTTTATCATGCTGCACTGTATCAAAGGCTTTCTCGTAATCAACAAAGCATAAGAAAACATCCTTTTTTGCGTTTCGGAATTTTTGAACCAGTGTCTGTACAGAGAAAAGTGCTTCCCGTGTTCCCATGCATTGTTTGAAGCCAAATTGCGTTATGCCCATGACGCTTTCACATTTCTTATAAATTCGTGAGTGAATTATTCTGAGGAATATTTTTACATACCATTTAAGTAACATTTTTTTTTAAATATTCGGGGGAACTACCGGAAGTTGTGGAACGGTATTGCATATCTTCGAACTGAAAGTATGACAAAATATCAGGAAGGCCAAATTTTGGACCAAATCGGTTAGTTCGAGAGTTATCGTGCTCTCCAGCCACTACATACGTTGCCATAGGGTTTTTTACAACTTTCGGGCTATTTTCTCAAGAAGTATGGACTTGCCCCTAAAAAACGTTTACCGCCGTAATTGAGGCAGCAAATGCAAGTTGCTCCAAAAAATCAAAGTGATTCGAGAGCAGGTCTTAAATTGGAGTAGGAGTAAACAAACATAGTCCATATTCAAATCTAATCTATACCTGGTAGATATATTAGGATGTGTAAAGTATGGACCAAATCGGTCGTCCCTTCAAGAGTTATCGTGCGAACAATTTTTCCGAACATTTTGAACTTTTGTGGGGGGGGGTACCTGAAGGAGTGGACCGATATGGCTTATGTTCGAACCAATTTTTGGACCAAATCAGTTGATCCGTTCGAGAGTTGTCTTGCGCTCCAACCACTACACACGGTGTCTCAGGGTTTTTTTTTTGCATCTTTCAGGCTATTTTCTCAGGAAGTATAGACTTGCCCCTAATGAGACATGTTCCGTCGTAAGCGGGGCAGTGAATACAAGTTGCTACAACAAAAATCAAAGAGATTCGAGAACAGGTGAACTTTTCGGAAATTTTGTGTGGGAGGTATCCGAAGGAGTGGACCGATTGAGTCCACCTCATCTAAGTCTGGTAGAAATTTCACGATGTACAAAGTATGGACCTAATCGGTTACTCCCTTCAAGAGTTATAGCGCGCACAAATTGTCCGAACATTTTTGAACTTTTGTGGGGGAGGTACCGGAAGGAGTGGACCGATATAACCCATCTTCGAACTTAAAACTAAGTTTGGACGAAATATTGCGAAAGCCAAATTTTGGACCGAATCGGTTTATCCGTTCGAGAGTTATCGTGCGCTCCCGCCATCCTGACAGACGGACGGACATTGCTCAAACGTTCATTGTTTGGCTGTCCAGCTAACCCCACCCTCCTACCTTGTTTTTATGGACGCAGTCAGTCCAGGTTGCCGAATTCTTGAATTTGAAGACGAAGGAACCAGAGAACTGAATATAATATACGAACAAACATTTTTGTCTATTGCAGGAATTGAACGTGCGAACTTCTAATTTGCAGCTAAATACACTAGCTTGATTAAGTAACTTGTTTACATTATTTTGTAATGTGTTATTCGCTAATTTTTTGTCGGGTCATAAGGCTGGTTTTGATAGCCTCATCCGCACAAAGGTGTTCTATGTCACGTCTGCATTTCACACAACTTACCAA
Organism: Musca autumnalis; assembly: GCF_047663935.1. Taxonomy (NCBI): domain Eukaryota; kingdom Metazoa; phylum Arthropoda; class Insecta; order Diptera; family Muscidae; genus Musca; species Musca autumnalis. The sequence goes on from NW_027411644.1 coordinate 325,158,915, forward strand.
GAAGACTTTAAGTAACATGCGGTTCTCAGTTAAAACAGGAAAGAACCTCTCTAAGCCTACCGTGTGATTTTTTATACCCTCAGCATTTATGCTAACGAGGGTTATATACACTTTCATACGGGCAAGATGTGCCTCATCGAAATAATGAGAAAATGGCCCAAAAGTTGTTAAAACCCCTATAACACCGTATGTAGTGAACGAACGGATTCAAAGATGAGACATATCGGTTCCAAACTGTTCGATAAAAAGATACACTCTATATCTGTTGAACGGAAAAACCGATTTGATCTAAACTTTGAATTTCCTAATATTTTTTTCCAAATGTATTTTAACTTCGCAAAATGGTCCATATCGGTCTTTACGGCGTTAGGAAATAAGTCCGCAATGAAATAACTCCCCAAACTGAAAATGAAATAAGTCCCCAAAATTTTATACACAAAACAACAACAACTATAATTTAAATTTTTGGGGATTTATTTCAATTTTCTGGGGATTTATTTCATTTCTAAATTTGGGGATTTATTTCATTATGAAATAACTCCCCAAATTTAGAAATGAAATAAATCCCCAAAAATTAATTTGGGGACTTATCTAATTTTTCTAAAATTGCAAATTATATCCCACTGGACTTACCACGCAGTCGTTGTGCTTTGTCATGTAGTTATTGCTTATCAAGTAGTTTTTTGAAGAGCGTCTACTGATCAGTATGGAAGCGAAATTATTGCCGCTGAGAAAAAAGTTCGAAGGTATTATATATTCCAAAAATGATTTACACACAACACCTGCATTTGCAACATAAAAGGTTGCAAATCAAGAGTGAATGTGGAAGATGGAAAGTTTGTTTAACAAAAATATATGGAGCTTAGTCATTAGAATGAAGAAGGAATATATATAACTAAAAGCATAGGGAAATATTATTGTGAAAGTAAATCGTTTTCGATTAATGGTAGTACGAATAGTTGTTTGTGGGAAAAAGGACGTGTCTTGGTATCAAGTTAAAAATTCGCGCGAATTTTTAACTTGAAACCAAGACACGTCCTTTTTCCCACAAACAACTACTCGTACTACCATTCATCGTATTTGATCGTAAATTGTTTTGTTGTGAAAATAGGTTGATATTTTGGTATGAAACTAAAATTCGCGCGAATTTTTGTTTCATACCAAAATATCAACCTATTTTCACAACAAAACAATTTACATTCAAATTCTTAATATTTCAAAGAAATAGATAAGTCAACAGAGTTATTGGAAAACGTTAAGATAACGGTGCAAATCTTTTTAACTTGGATAATATATGAGAGAAACGTTATGTGTACAAATGTGGTATCAAAAGTAAATATTTCCCAAGAGGAAATTCGAAAAGTTTGTTTTTCAGATGAAAATAAAATCTTTGAAAAATAACTCAATTGCAGAACAAAATAACGCCTTCAAGTGGCCTTTGTTCCTAGAAAATTTGTATCTTAATTGATGTTGTATAACTGTATATGTTATCAATTACTATTTTTGCTGCATACGAACAAAAAAACATAACAATCGATGAAAGTTTTTGGGAAATTATTTCATTTTTAAAATTGGGGACTTGTTTCATAATGAAATAAGTCCCCAAATTTGGGGAGTTATTTCATTTTATTTTGGGGAGTTATTTCATTTCGTTGGGTAGTTATTTCATTTAAATTTTTGGGGACTTATTTCATTATGAAATAACGCCCCAAATTTGGGGATTTATTTCATTTTCAGTTTGGGGACTTATTTCATTGGGGACTTATTTCGTAACGCCGTCTTTACGTACGATACCTCCCCCACAAAAGTTCTACATTTTTGTTTATGTGGAGTTTAGGATCTGTTCGAAGATCCTTTGGGAAATTTATACCGACGCTAATCCTTGTGATCCTGTTTACAGCGATGTTATGTTTTTCGTGGGCAATTCCATGCCTCCGGACATAGTGGTCCAAAACCTCAAAACCCCAAAATAAGATGTACTTCCAAAATGAACTATGTCGATCCATTCCTTCAGGTACCTCCTTCACATACTTGCGAGATTTAATCGGGAAGTTCATACTCCCAAAAGTGGTCACAATATCAGAAAACCCGACTTAGACGGTAATGTTAATAGACGAAAATTTCTGAGGGCATATCTCTGTCAGTTTTTTTCCATTTCCTTCTAGACTTTTTATGAAATAGTTCGTTTAAAGTAAAATCAATATATGTACATATGTATGTATATCGAAATAGCCTCCAGAAACCCGTAATTGTGTTGAGGCTAATCAAATAAAAATATAGTTTCAATACCATTACAACAACCAAGAAGTAGGTTAAAAAATTAATTGCATTTTTTGGCAAAAACTAAAAAGTTTCGCTCGCATTATAAGTATATTAACAAAAAAATATTATGTATGTACATCGTACAACAATTTTGTAATAAACGCACCAAAATATAAATCCCAAATAAAAAAGGGGCGGCAAAGTCAAGTAACCTGCCAGTTAGTTAGTCAGTCGGACAGTCAATCGATGACATATAATTTCAACAAAATTAAAAATGATCAAAAAAGCAATAATAAAGAAGGAAAAGAAGAAGAAGCAGTAGCAGAGCTAGCCGAGCATTGGAATTCCAATAATTTGTTGATTCTTTTCACCCATCTATCCAGTAACGAAGCAAAAGCAATAACTGAAGACGACGACCGACGACCAACCTACTGACAAACGCAATCATCACCACCATGTGATTTTCACCTGTCGCTGCTTTTTGACCGATTTGGTTTTTTTGTTTAATTTTGTCTTTTTTTTTGGTTTGGAAGTTAGCCACTACGAACTAACTGAGACCAACAACACCACAATAGCCCAATACCACCACCACCATGGTCACAATCAACCATCAATAAACGATCGATTTTGATTTGAGCCATTTAGTCAAAGGTAGGTAAGTAGGTAGGTGGTGGTGGTGGTGGTATACACTGTTGCTGAGTAAAGAAACACACACGTGTAGTGGACACCTATGTTAATGTATGTACGGGTGTATGTGTATCTCGGTACCCTGCCAACATTTTTTCAATTTTTGGAAGATTGTTCGCTTAGATTAATCTTCTGTGATTCCCCACGGCGATCATTGGGTGATTGTTTACATTTTTTTCTTACATTTTTCAAATGATCGCCGTTGGGAATCACAGAAGACTCTTCTGGAAGAGCAACAGATGATTGTTACTAAAATTTTTGATTTTGTTGCATATAATTCACATATACACTTTCTTCAGAACTTTGATATAAATGGCACGTATAATATTATGAGTATTGACAAACCACACATGTCCAGGTTTTGCAAAGTTTAACCAAAAGACAACATATTGACTGAGGAAACAGTACTGAGTACACAGTGCCTATAACAATTAACCACAACATAAAGGAATAATTAAAAACCATAACAAAGCAGAAAAGAAAAGCAGAAAACTAAACAACAAATAAAAGAAACAAAAAAACAATTGTTCTATTCTTTTTTTAATTTTTCTTTACATGTTGATCTTCTGAAGATCTTCCAGATGATTAATCTGCGATTCTTCCTCGCGATTCGCTTCCCGGACACAGTTACTTTATGTCGGCGATTCGCAGGTTATCATTAGGCGCGCTCTTCCGCGATTAAATTGATCTTCCCCGCGAATCGCAGATTATCTTTAAGCGATTAAAAATTTGAAAAAATGTTTGCAGGGTATCTTTATGTGCAATATGGTCACACACACATATACATAAAGGGAAAATTATATCGTGGCGTAATGCAGACCATGTTAGTAAGTAACTGTGTTTCTTCTTCTTCCAAACAACAACCTGCTACACTAGCCGACTGACAAGCTAGTTAGTCTATGTTTATTAGCCGAAAACAAAACTTTTACTTTATAAAAGGGCTTATTAACAATACAGTGTAGTGTAAAAATCTAGGTACAGTTGCTGATTTTTGCACTTAAATTATCGCGAGGCACCGAAAATCTGAAGATGCCGTTCTATGGAGCTATATGAATCATATATGACCTACATAAATCGACAATTTCAGGTGGAAAGTTTCATGCCCCCAACGAAGACTAAATAGCAAATTTCAGCCAATTTGGTGAGGCCGCAGCCTTCAAAATACTGAAAATCGGGAGGTTCCGTTCTATGGGGGCTGTATGAAGATGTGGACCTATACCGAAAAATTTCAGGTGGAAAATTGTATGCTCCCAACGAAGACTAAATACCAAATGTCAGCCATTTCGGTGAATATCGGGGTAAAACCTCCAAAATACCGAAAACCGGGAGGTGCCGTTCTGTGGGGGCTATATCAAGCCTTGAAACCATTTTCAATACCAAACATCCTAGGTGTAATAGAAACTTCTGTACCAAATTATAATGCTGTATCTTAAAAATTGCAAGCCGTATCTTGATTTCAACAGCCGGACGAACATTGCTATTTCGACTTATAATTTTATCCTGATCAAGAATATGTACATATACTTTATAGGGCATCCAACGAATATTTCGATGTGTTACAAACGGAATGACAAATTTAATTATACCCTCCATATTATGGTGGAGGGTCCACCAGTACCAATAGTTCTATTGACCTACAAAACATTTGACCAAAATTGTATCAACCTACTTCAATCCGTTCGGACACTATCTCATTTTTTCTTCTTAGAAGAACGTTAAGTTCCGTAAGTCGAACTATGAATAGATTTCTGTACGCTCCGATCTTCTAATTTACCTCTCCAGTTTAGGATGTCATGTTTTGTGATATCAGCTTCAACTTGGTCTTTCCATGGGTGTTTTGAACTTCCCCTGGGATGTAGAACATCATATTCATATGCATTTCTGGAGGGATATCCTTATCCATCCTATTGACATGACCCAACCAACGAAATCGTATAACCCGATACGTTTTACTACACCTTTTTCAGATGTAATTCGAATTATTTTGATTGTAATTCGAGAATTTTATTTGTAATTCCTAACATTTTATTTGTAGTTCGAATTATTCCACTTGTAATTCGAATTATTCCATTTGAAATTCAAATTATTCCATTTGTAAGTCGGTCCGCGTTGCTGGCCCTTGTTTTATGTTACCTTTTATTAAATCATCAATTATATTTTTCTTGCATCGCTAATTAGTGACTATAAATAAAAAATCTTCAGAAATGTTGATGTCGGTATGGAATTTTAACATACCGCCAAAAACTGATTTCATCTGCTGCAATAGCATAACTGGAAGTGTTTGTCGGGTCTTAAGACCACAAATAAGTGCCTCGGGTCGGAGACCAAACCACCATTGTCTATCAAATTCATTTTCAAACCCCGCTCCACCGAAATTCCACAAAATATATAGCTTATTTTCATCAGGGATATATAATCACCCTATTTTCCCCCAGGATTATCCCGGTACATTCTCCGAAATTAATGCAGCCTCAGTAGCCTTACGACACTCCTGATCGTACCACAGATGTTTATGTGGTGCTTTTTGGTACCCAAGTACAGATTTTGCTCCAGTTTAAAGTGAGTGGGGCTATTCTTTGTCACTGCTCTTCCACATTATCGGACAAGGAACATGTGCGTCAGTTCAGAGTTGGTTTGTGCTATCTGTTGTGTTTGTAGCTTCTCGACATCCAGCTTCCGTACTGTGTTAGATCACACTTCTGCCGCAACATTAAACAAGTGCGAACCTTGGCTGTGCAATGGTCCGAATCGATGTTTCCTACCCGAATCGATCGGACACCTAACACACTAGAGTGTCTTCCGTCTATCACAACATTATCGATCTGGTTTCTGTTTTCTCATTTAGGGATATCCACGTGGCCTTGTGTATGTCGTGTTGGAACTGGGTTCTGTTCACTAGCATGTTTTTGCAGCTTCTTCTAGAACAATCTTAATGTCATGGCCAGGCCAGTGGAGGCTCTCTCTTCTCTAGACGCTCGTAGAATATATCCTTGGTCTGTTCATCTTTCTCTTCGGTCGGGGCATGGGTGCAGATGAGACTGACTGAGTGACAGTTCTCTCATCAACCGGAGTGAATCTGGTGACGAGATTTTTATGACTCCGATTTACCATAAATCCAACACCTAGCTCATGTTTCGTCTCATGGCAGCTGTAAGACGATAGTATCACCCAACAAAAATTAGGATCCGTTAGTCATTATTTAACCCGTTGCACAGTAATGTAAAAAATAACTACATATATCACTCCTTACTAAGTTGTGAGTAGTTAGTGTGTACGACTACAAATCTTAGGGTTGGGTGTTCAACGCTCACCGTCGCACATTGCACGATGGGGCCAATGGCAGGTTTTTGAGGCAAAAAGTCATTTTTTCAAGTCAGCGATTGAAATCAAATAATAACGGAATTATATTCTTAACACTTTCAAACCTCCAAAACCAAAAAATTACAATCTGGCAACGACCCACGGCGACATGCAAAGCTGTCAAAGATGTCATAATTATGATTCCGTTTATTTCTGACATTCAGTCGTAATTAAACAATTTAAGTATTTTGGCGCCAAAACTAGATCTGTTGATATTATCTATTTTTTAAAAATGGAAAATACGGGTAATCTTATGTAAATTAAGATTATTATTAAAAGTGTAAATGTAATATTAGATGTGGTCAATAATTTGTTGTGTCAGTAAGTGATGGTTTTTGATGTAGTCTGTGGTATCGTCCATGTGTTCTTTGGAGTAGAACTTTCGGCTTCAGGGTGCTTTCTCGTAAAAATATGTATCTGGTGAAAGGTGACAATGTCGGCTAACAGATTTTGAAAAGAATTTTTGCGTATACTTGCGAATAAAAAAATTATCAACTTCCAGATTTTGTAAAACTTAAAAATTTGGATATTTTTAATTTTTGGTTAGAAAATCAGCGAAAACCTAAACACCTTATAGAATGGATTTCTGCAAAATTTAATCGAGGTGTCAAAGACAACTTCATGACGGAAGTTAAAAAGCAAATTTATAATATTTGGGCACACCTTAACCAAAAATGGATAAAAATTGGAGGTCAAAAAGTCGTGTATTACAATTTGAAAGCTTATGGCTAGCTAGCGACACAGTATTTACGCTAGAACAAGGTAATGATAAAAAGAAGAGAGGGCGCCCTAATGTGGATTATAGTGAAGGAAGAAAACTTGCTTCGGAAGTCTGCTATGAACACGGCAACAATACCAAACCCTTGATTCATGCCGCCTCTGTTTCGTCCAATATGTCAAAAGAAAAATATTTAAACTATGTTCTCAAGGAAGTTCGGTATCAACGAACTAAATTGAGAAAACAATTAACTTCGACAGAGAAAATTTATGAACGATATATCCAAATCTGAACCGATTTCAATATGATGTCTCAATAATGTTTTCTAGACCAAATTCCGTCACACACTTTAAATTTCATTACAATTGGACATATATAAGATTGCTGCACGAAATACCTAAAATCGGGTGAAAATATATATGGGAACTATATCCAAATCTGAACAGATTTCGATATAATTTGTCATACTTTTTTTCTAGACGTAATTTCTTAACACATTTTAAATTTCATCGAAATTGGACAGAATTTGCGTGTTTGTTGCACCAAATAACTAAAATCGGGTGAAAATATATATGAGAGCTATATCCAAATCTGAACCGATTTCAATATAATTTAGCAAACATATTTCTAGACCAAATCCTGTCACACGTTTCAAATTTCTTCGAAATTGGACAGAAATTGCGTGTTTGTTGCACGAAATACCTCAAATCGGGCGAAAATATATAAGGGAGCTATATCCAAATCTGAACCGATTTCAAAATTACTTGGCAAACTTATTTCCAGTCCAAATTCCGCCACATATTCCAAATATCATCATAATTGGACAGAATTTTCGTGTTTGGTCCATCAATTACTCGAAATCGGGCGAACATATATATGAGAGCTATATCTATATATGAACCGATATCAACCAAATTTGGCAGATTAGCTGCTAGGCCGATTATAAACATCTGCACGAAATTTTGAAGGTCTAGCTTGCCCCTGTGATTTTTTGCCTCAAAAACATATCATCGGCCCCATCGTGCATTGGTCGCAAATGTGAATTCAATTTTTTGACATTCTTCTTTTGAGTTTTTTTTTCTTCGCAATATGGAAGTAAACACTCCAAAACAACAAAAACCAAGATTGTTTATTCCAAATTTGCATTTACCGTTAGACGAGAAGGAGTAAAAGTAGAGATTTGTTGTTTGTTTGTATTTTGTGATATTTTGTGGGCTATAAAATCGCAATAAGTAAAATGTAAAGGTAAACTCAACTATGGAGAAGAAAGACGAATGTAAATAGATCTATTTTCCAAAAAGAATAGAAGAAAAATTCGGCCTAAGAACAAAGTTATCAACACATTTCTGGAACCCTCTTAAATTCTTACATTTTTTCAACGGTAAAATTGTTCTGGATCGAAATAATTTTGATCGCTAGTGGTTGATGTTTGAAAAAAATCAAAATTACTTTGATGCGCATACTTTAATAAAAAAATCATTTTAAGGTGCGATTCGTTGCGATAAATGATGCACAATTTTTTCAGGCTACATCAAATTCCGAAACATTTCATATTCTGCTGGTACAAATTTAATTCTAAGAAACACAATTTTGAACCGATTTTCCTACAAACTTAGTATTTTTAGTTTGAGAGTCCAGAGAATATTTCAACCAAAAATTTTCGACATAGGTCCCCGTTGGGGTATAGCCCCCATATAAGGGTACCCCCAATTTAAGATAATTTGAAAATTTTAGCATTATTTTTAAGCCGATTTAGCTGTAATTTCGGATTTAGATTTCTTAGAAGATATGAACCCTTCGCACCAAAAATTATAAACATAGGTCGAAGTTTTAGTTTAGACCCCATACAATGGGATCACCCTGTTTAATATATTTTAAAGGTTTTTTGGAAATTCAGGGTGAAAATAATTCTGATTTAATATTTTGTGACTGTAATTATAAATAAAACTAAATATCAATACAAAAAGGACGAACAAATAGTTTTGGCCCGAAAAAAATGATTTCGGACCATTGTGCGTCGGCACGCGAGTTTTTTGTGGACAAAATAAAGAACAGATGGTGATGCACAGTCCTTAATGTTCGTACGCGTGGCCGAGTGTGTAGTGTGTTTGCCTACAAATCAGAAGTTCACATGATCAAATCCAGCAGAGGGCGAAATAAAACCTGTTCTTAAATTAGAAATTTTTTTAAAGTTATTTTTTTCACTTTCTAGTGACTACAGAATAACCAGTTATTCTAGTGGTCATAGAATAACTAGTAATTCAGGGCATATCGTACCCTGCTAAAATAATGGGCTAGTAGGGGGTTTTGTAAGTACAGTCTGTCGCAAAAATTAGTATACACCGTTGAAACCAAAATGTATTAGGGATAAATATCACTATAACTTATTGAAAACAACAAACAATTAGTTTTATTTGATAGACAAGAAGGTTGTCTTCCGTAATAACAATTAAAAGTGCGCAATATTTGCATACATTAGCAAATGTACGGTTCGAATCCCAAAAAGGCCAAAATTTATGTCGCAAAAGTTAGTATACAACGCAGAATCCTCGTGGAACTATGTAAAAAATTCTTGATATTTTAGAACAAAATGAAACTAAATCTGTACTTAAGATCATAAAGAGTATATTAATTGGTTTTAATGGCAGTTATAGTACTTATAGTGACAAGTCCAACGTACACTGGATCGTAAAATCCACAAAATTGGTCATCTACAAATATAACAACTGTAGCGACAAAATTCCGGGTGTTATGTCCTGTTTATAAATTCTAAAGCCATGAAATGCTCAGAAAAGCTCTAAAGTTTCAATATGGGGTGATCTTGATCGAGTTTCGGCTTGTCCTGTTAGAAAAAACGGGAATTTCTTGAAGGAAACCCATACTTTTGAGGCCGTTGTCCTTTTAATACATGTAATAATCCTTAATCCTTACTCATAAGGACTTTCCTTTTCAGTTAATTTTCTCAAAATTATGTCCCTTTTCACATTCCCACCAAAAATAAATAGTAGGAGAACCTCAAGATCTGGTGTAAGCCCTACAGTGATACTTCACCACCACAGAAGGATATGATAGCTAATTTAAAATTTTAATACAGAGCTTTGACTGCTGTTATAACTCATGGATTGTGCAAAAACGTTCTGAAAAGCTATGTTCGCTTCACTTAGGAAAAGGAAAGTCCTTATGAGTAAGGATTAAGGATTATTACATGTTTTAAAAGGACAACGGCCTCAAAAGTATGGGTTTCCTTCAAGAAATTCCCTTTTTTCTAACAGGACAAGCCGAAACTCGATCAAGATCACCCCATATTGAAACTTTAGAGCTTTTCTGAGCATTTCATGGCTTTAGAATTTATAAACAGGACATAACACCCGGAATTTTGTCGCTACAGTTGTTATGTTTGTAGATGACCAATTTTGTGGATTTTACGATCCAGTGTACGTTGGTCTTGTCACTATAAGTACTATAACTGCCATTAAAACCAATTAATATACTCTTTATGATCTTAAGTACAGATTTAGTTTCATTTTGTTCTAAAATATCAAGAATTTTTTACATAGTTCCACGAGGATTCTTCGTTGTATACTAACTTTTGCGACATAAATTTTGGCCTTTTTGGGATTCGAACCGTACATTTGCTAATGTATGCAAATATTGCGCACTTTTAATTGTTATTACGGAAGACAACCTTCTTGTCTATCAAATAAAACTAATTGCTTGTTGTTTTCAATAAGTTATAGTGATATTTATCCCTAATACATTTTGGTTTCAACGGTGTATACTAATTTTTGCGACAGACTGTAGTTACGACTACCAAAATGTACTATAAACCCCATTAAGAAAGAATTTTTTGCTGGGCTGCTTTGTACTGACCAAATACATCCGCCAGCAACCGGACCTACTCTACAAAGAGTCCGGACATTCTAGGTGCAGATTCGCAAATCATGGTCTTTAAAACCCCTCTATTTAGAGGGGTTTGTGTTTTTTTATTTTTCTTTTTGTTTTATGGTAAGCTGTATTTTCAAGGGGTGTGTCACTAACCCAACGTCCAACCCAAGTTTCTATCGTTCCTATGGGTGAAGGCGCGGCACATGTTGATCACTACCTTTAACGGGTGTTAAAGGCAGCTTCCAGGCGAACACGGGGAGGTCATTGTCCAAAAAAGGTCTGGGACCAAGATTGGGCCTGGGCTTTGCGATGTTAAAACCACTCAGGACCTTTGTTTGGCATATTCCATCCCCTATATTCTGACGCTACAATGTGGATCAAATCGTTTGATCCGTTCGGGAGTTTTTGTGCGTACCGGACAGGGCTAAATCGACTCCGAATTGTCTGAAATCTGTCTCGTGCAAAATATAGGAGGCATTTGTATGATACGAAAAGCGTTTCATTTTCATTTCTATCTATGTTATTTATAGCACACTTATTTTCTTCCTCCTTTTCCCTCTACACACTCGATTAGTACCATCTCCTACCACCCAATAAGAACGTTAAAATGTTTCCATAGGCAGGTTATTTTCGAAGATGGGCTGTATAGGTCCACGTTTGGGCATAGCCCCCATTTAACGGTACCTTCCGATTTTCGGCATTTTGTGGATTTTAGCTACATTTTTCTTACCGAATTATCTGAAATTTGACATTTGAGGTTCCCAATGACTAAAAAACTTCTCCACTACCCTAACGATATCTCCCGATTTAAGGTATTTTGAGGATTTTAGCTACATTTTTCTGACCAAATTAGCTGAAATTTGACACGTGATGTTCCCAATGACCAAAAAAAACTTCTCAACTAAAAATTATCATGATAGGTCCACGTTTTGATATATAACGGTACCTTCCGTTTTAAGGTATTTTCGGGATTTTAGCTAAATGTTTTGACCGAACTAGCTGTAATTTGACACTTGTGATTTTTCAGCGGTCCCGAAACTTCTCCACCAAAAATCGACAACGCTGGTTCATGTTTTGGTATAACCCCCATATAAGGGTACCCCAAATGTCGGTATTTCGAGAATTTTACAACAACACAATTTTTGACCGAACTAGCTGAAATTTGACATTTGAAGTTCTCAGAGGTGCCGAAACTCCTCCACCAAAAATCGTTCACATAGGTCCATGTTTTGGTATATCCCCCATATAAATTTAACAACAGATTGAAGACATTTTTAGATATATTTTTTACATAACTCGGGAATTTGGGGTATCCGTGGTCGAACAATTTTTACTCCTTATAGGAAAATAATTATTCCATTTCAGTTCGGGATATTTTATGGTGGATGTTTTTACTCATTATACAAAAACAATAGCTTTGTTCCCGTACTTTTTAATAGTAAAACTCGTAAAAGAGAGAAAGAGAAATTGTTGTCACACAAAAGTTTTTTTCAAGAAGTTCGGGAACGCAAAAATAGAGAAAACGTCAAAAAAGCTGGAACAAATGTCAAAGTCGGCGTACCAGCCAATCAGACGCCGGCATTCATGTTACTATTTTTCACACGCTCAAATTTGTCGAGTAAAAAGTTTTTAAAGAGAGCGTCATTCAGCGCCATTTTTGTTTAAAGAGAAATTAACATTTTACAACTTGTGTACGGGAACGGGTTTTCGTGTAAAATGAGTAAAAGTCGTAAAAATTCTAAAAACTTTTTAGTTATGGAACACAGCTAATAATTGCAATTTAAATGTATATTAACAATTACATCTATGTTTTTTTTTTAAATTTGATTTCAAGATCAACATTTTAACTTCCTTCCAGCGAATTATATATTCAGGACCAGCCAAGTAGTTGCCAAGCCCCCAAACGTCAAGACACTTATGTATGTGTATGTATATGCCTCCTCCTTCTCTCCACGCATTGATTGATTGATTTATATTTTCTGTGTAAACTTCCTAAAAACAAATACAATCTCAGTTTCAATGGCAAATTGCCTGGAGGAGCTCGGTGTGTTAATTGACACAATTTTTCACATGGAAATTATGTACGACGAATTGAAATAGCTTGTGAAAAACGCAAGCGAGCCATTGTTTGTCTCTCTGTTCGACTATTATATTTCTGTTTACAGTTTTATTACACTTATCGCGTTTAAGACGCGCTTCAGTTGTTGGCACACGCAAGCAATTCATTCAACACTTGTTAGCTGCTTACAAAGAAACAGAAATACGAGCCGGCTACCCCCAACGGCAGCGTGCGCTTTGCTAGCCAACTGACTTACTGACTTGTTGGACTACGCCAATGTTGAATGTGGTGGATGGATGGAACTGAGTGACCAAATGATTTCGTTGCACTTACACTCAAAGTACCATTTGCTCAATGCGGAAGCATAGAAGTTACAGTATTTGTCTAACATACGAAATGAGGCAAAGTTGGGGGGCCAAAACCATCAGACAAACCGTCATTGTGTCTGTGTTCCTCTCTCCTGGTAGATTACAGCCAGTCAACCATAATGCGGCACTCACTTAAGAAACTTGGTGTTTTAAATGAAAATTGTTGTATGAACACAACAACCCAAGATAACACCAGCACCAGCACCAGCAGAAGAAAAAGACGAAACAGAAAACAATCGCTCTTAAAATACTTTAACAATTGCCACGATTGTTTATTCATTCATTTATTCACTCATTGGCTAACTAGAGTCTGGGCAAAAATTCAAGTGTAAACATTTAAAAGAAAATAACAATAAAAACAAAAGAAATATTTCATTAGAGCAAAACTTACATAACATCTACAGTAATATTTGATTTTATGAAATACCAGACAATACGGTCCGCTGCGTATTTGTGGCTAAAGGGATTTATTGACCAGTTATGGTTTAGTATGGATTACAGTGGATCATCAATGAAAAAATTGGGCAAGAGTATATTTTATTATTTCCTTACGATATTTTAATATTTTAATTACCTCCAACCGAGGTAATATTTAATTTAAAGAGTTAAAGCCTATTTGACGTAACAGAACTGAGATTTGTGAAAAATAAGAAAAATAACAAAAATCTACAAAATGCCCTTATCTTAAATTACCAAGTAACGGACTTATACAGTAGGTTTGGGAAGTTGTAACTACTTACAAATTAACCTACTAAACCATGTTTTAAACAAGTTCGTGTCGCACCAAATAAGTAGTTGTTCTATGTAAGTGGCCAAATCGAGAAATATGCTGAAAAAAACGTGTTGTTACGGAATTAGATTCTACTTAATCCCGTGTAGACGTTGTTTTATTTCACGATATGATTTGTACCAAATAAAAAAGGGTTCGTTTTAGATTACAACTCTACAATGCTTGATTTACTTTATTACACTTATTCACAACTGACTTTAATTACACTGTGCAACATTTTCAAGGTAATTGTGAGCAAACGACTTCCAATGCGGATTTTATGAAATTACAGGCCTAGTCTACAAAAATCATATTTGGGTTTTGTGGTTTTAGATCGGGTTTAGATGTTATGGCCTCGTCTAAACATGGCGAAATATTGACTTTTTACAGCAAATCGAGGCAATATCTCTGAAACCAATTCGAATATTGTTTAAACAAATATTGTTTAAGCAAACTTGTAGATAAGAGAATGACGAAAATATTTGAAGGAATAATCAAGTCGAAAAACTAACTTATTGCCTGCCTCAAAATGCATGATAGATCTGAAAATTCAATTATTTTGTATATTTCGCAAAATATCTTCAAAAATGTTACATTATTCGTTGACTTATCTTTGCAAAAATTGGCCGCTGGAATGTTATTCACAAGACTTCAGAACATTCCATTCTTGTAGAATGCCTCCATCAAGCTTTTTCTAGCATATTTTTCAAATACAATTCGACAATGCATTGAAATCTCAAATATGAAAATAAACAGGCAGTGTGAACAATTGCTCTGTTCCAGAACCTGCAAGAATCTACTAATTTTAACTACGATAACAATTTTTCCTTTATGTTATCGAAGAAAATAGTAAAAATTAGTAGATTCTTGCAGTTCTGGAACAGACCAAATGTTTGAAATATATTTTGTAGGAAGTATAATATGTCCATATTTACATTAGGCAACTTTCCTTGCGGCAATTGTCAGTTTGTAGATGAGAGAGGGTGTTGAGAGGCAAAGGGTTACCATATGCCTCACCTCTCTCTCCAACAAACTGACAATTGCCGCAAGGAAAATTGCTTAATATAAATATGGACTATGAAATACCGACTAAACAACATGAAATAAGTATTTTAGAGTTTCAGAATGTTCTGAAGAAATGCTGAGCACATTTTTTGGAAAATTTTGGCGAAAGGTTAGTTGATTCGACTCCCAATAGTTTAGCTGCCACTGACCAGAGTTCCAGAAATAATGTAGACATTCATATATTTTATTGATTTTCCCCCGCTAGATTCCGTTTTTCCTAGTTCATCTGTTCGACACATAAGTTCTACTACTTTAGGGCTATAATATTACTGAAGACCACATAGCAAAATTCTTATTAGTTTTTGAGATGTAGGCTCGAACAATGGAAAAAAAGAGTCGTTTTAGCCCGATTTAGATGAAGCTGTAAAATCCAAACCCGATCTAACAATGCAAAACCCAACTATGGTTTTTGTAGTCTTAATGTGTACTTTCAGAAAATGCCCATTATAAGTTGATTGCATTTTCAGTGTTGCACAGTGTTACTAAGCACCCAACTTGACTCCAGTAAGCACACAATTTTCTCTTTACTTCTTCTTTAACCGACTGTCCAGTTTGCCGTCTCAGTCATAACTGACTGCTTCCTCAAACTCCCTTGTATTTATAGCCAACTAGCTGACCCGCTAGGGTGCCACCGTGGGGGTCTAATGGCTTAAATATTTACCAATTGTCGGAGAAGTGGACACGTTCGTAAGTTTTACATATATAGCGCATTTATGAAATAGGGCACCGACGAAATTCAACAAAATATATAGCCTATTTCCACCAGGGGCCATCCCTGTAAATCATCTGAAAATAACATGGAAATCGGTTCAGAACTTTTGGAGATATAACATATTTAAAAAAAAGTCGGCATGGTCGGGTCTTAAGGCCACAAATAAGTCCCTAGGATTGGAGACGCAACCACCATTGTCTATCGAATTGATTTTCAAACACCGCTCCGCCGAAATTCAATAAAATATATAGCCTATTTCAGCAGGGGATATCCCTGTACATCATCTGAAAATTACATGAAAATCGTTTCAACAGTTTTAGAGAGTTTAGAGTTTTTTTAAAAAAAGGCCCGGCCATGGCCTTTATCTTCGAAATAAAGACCTAGAGTGGGAGACACAACCACCATTGCATACATATTCATTTTCAAACCAATATGTTCGCAAGATTGACAAAAATAGCATTTTTAAGAAATAGGGCATAGGGGAGGTTCCCCGCCCCCTTCGAAATTCACAAAATATATAGCCTATTTTCAAACCTGTACATTCTCTGAAATTTCCAAAAAATCGCTTCAGTAGTTTCAGAGATATAACATATTTAAGAAAGTGGGCTTGGTCGGGACTTTTGGTCCTAAATAAGTACCTAGGGTCGGATATTGAGCCACCTTTGCCTCGGAAATTTATTTCCTGAACGATACAATCCTAATTTTTGTGAAAATAGCTTTTATAAAATAGTGCCTAAAAGAGGTACCCCGCCCCCTCCGAAATTCAACAAAATATGTGGCATATTTTCCCGGTACATTCTCTGAAATTTTCAGGAAAATCGATTCAGCCGATACGGAAAATACAAACATACACATTGTACACACATTGTCTTTTATATAAAAGATTCTTTCTCGTTTCCGACTTTTCCGGAATGAAAATCTGGTAACATCTCGAAACCAACTGTGCGACAAACACACAGACGCACACTCGCACTAGGCAGCCATGCACGCGCCTTTACGAAAACGTTAAACACAACTCTCTTTCCCATACAATTCGTGTGCATCTCTGCACTAGGCGAACAGCAACACCCACATATCGCACCTGTTCAACAAAAGGGTAGTAACTCAAAATTTGGAAATTTTCACTTTTTAATAAAAAACGATAGATAATGATCAATCAACCCCATCCACTGTAAAAATGTCACATTGGTTTGCCTACTCTTTCGTCAAAAAAATACCGTTATTTCACTCTTCGTGTCCTCAGAGTTACTAGTTAAGTATGAACAGGTTTTTGTCTCTACTGAAAAGTAAGAAATTTTGAGTTGCTTCCCTTTTGTTGATCAGGTGCGATATCATCTACGGGCGAGAAGGCGAAAAATACGAGAGAAGCGAACGAACAGCCATGATGTCATTGAACTATCAAAACAATTAAATTAACGGAAATTCAACTAAATAACCTTAAACCTATCAGTTACATTCGTAACAGTATTCGTTCGTTTTTAGAACTGTTGAAGTAAATTTATTTAATTTTGCCCCCTGACAGGACTGAACATGTGAAATTCTTATTAGTAGCTAAACAACCTTTTTCTGTTGTATCTCGGTTAAGTCATATCCTTTTTTTATTTTGATCTCTTTATATGTAGGTTGATATTTGATCTCACTGCCTATAATTCGCATTTGCGATTAGCTGTAATTTAAATGAATTGTTGTTTAAATGAATTGTTTTTATCTCTCGCGATTATTCTTCTTGATCTGGCTCCCCATCTATACTATTGTCAATTTTGATGTCTTCTAACGATAATCTGGGTCCAATAGTGAGTGGTAACTCGTATCTTAAAAGACTTTTACTTCCATATAATAATAATCTGAAAATTGCCCATTTAAATTGTAGAAGCATTAAACCTCCTACTAAACTGGATGAAATAAAATCCATTCTAGAAGGCAATACATTTGATATTTTTGCTGTTTCAGAGACTTGGCTCACTAGTGACATACTTGATTCTGCGGTTTCCATTCCGGGCTTCTGTCTTTGTCGAAATGATCGTCAGATACCTGGTAGAGGTGGTGGTGTCATGATTTACGTTTCTAGAGGAATTCGATACAAATGCATTCATATAACATCGATAGCTCATTGTGAATCCATTTTTTTAGAACTACAATTTGGTGGAAATAAACTGCTTTTTGGATGCGTATATCTGCCTTCGGGAAATATTCATTTGTTTGAAAGTCTTCATCATGAACTTTTTGCTCAATATGAGAACATCATGGTTACCGGTGATTTTAATTGCAATTTATTCAATTCCTCCAAAGCGTACTTGTTCACTCTGTACTAGGTTGAACCTTAACATTGTGCATAATTTTATGCCTACTCATTTTGGTATAGCTAATCATTCTACGTCTCTGATAGATTTCATGTTGATTAGTAAAAACTCTCTTTTGATTCATTCTGATCAGGTTCAGTGTCCCGCAATTTCAGATCATGCACTTATTTTTGCATCTTTATCTCTTAGCCACAGTGTCTCTCCCCATTTTGTTGAATATCGAGATTACAATCAAATTGACTGGAATTCATTATTTTCTTTTCTCAACACTTTTGACCCCAGTTTTGTCTTTGAGAGTGTGGATGTTGATACTAAATGCTGTTATATCTCTTATATTCTTGATTCTCTATTTACTTTTGTTCCTATAGTTAGAAAGGAAATAAAGTACTCTGCTAATTCTTGGATGAATTCTAATGAGGTAAGGTTTGCTGTATCGATAAGAGACTTAGCGTACTTGGAATTCTTAAGGGATAAATCTCAAGAAAAATGGAAATTATACTGCAAATATAGGAATAAAGCTAAGTCGGTTATTCGTAGGAGAAGAAGACGTCATTATATTAGGACCTTCAGTGGAATGGATTCTGCAAGGCTTTGGAAGTTCTTAAAAAATTCTGGTTGCTCGGGGAATGATCAGGAAGTGATTGACATTGATGTCAACTGCATTAATGATTACTTTGTCAATTCTTCTTTCGGAAATAATGCTTCTCGGATTAATGTTGATAACTTCACTGATTTGGATTCATCTTTCTCTTTTCATTGTGTTGATGAAGTAGAACTTTTTGAAGCAATGTGTAAAGTGCATTCTAAATCTGTAGGTGTTGATGGCATACCAATAACCTTTATTAAACTCGTTTTTCCATACATTTCTCCTCTTATAATGGACCTTGTTAATAGCATTTTAACTACGTCGACGTTCCCTGCTATGTGGAAGACTGCTCGAGTGGTGCCTATTCCCAAGTGTCGCTCAGTTCGTGATTCTGATGATCTCAGGCCTATATCTATATTACCGGCTTTATCTAAGATATTAGAATATATAATTAAAGCTCAAATGCTTCAGACTTGTGAGCGCATGATCGATGAGTCGCAATATGCCTTTCGGAAAGGATTTAATACTACACATTTGCTTTTAAAACTTACAGACTCCATTCGTGAAAACATTAATAAGAGTAGATTGAGTGTGCTAATTTCCTTGGATTTGTCTAAAGCTTTCAACAGTATTGATCATTCGTTACTGATTTTAAAGCTGAGGAACGATTTTCACTTCTCAAAATCTGCCTGTAAATTGATTTTTTCCTATTTATGTGACAGAAATCAAATTGTCGAGTTAAATGGTTGTAGGTCTAATTGTCAGAATTTATTGTCTGGGGTACCACAAGGGTCTGTCCTTGGGCCTCTCTTATTCATACTATATTTGAATGATCTTCCGCGTCTCTTAAATTCTACGACTTGCTCCACTTATATATTCGCAGATGACATATTTTTGCTTTTCAATGGCAATCGTCATTTTCCAAACTTACTTGAAATTAACATTAATTCTCATTTAAATACATTTGTTCAATTTGCAACACAAAACTCATTAAAAGTCAATTCGTCGAAAACTAAAGCGTTGAACTTTGGCATTACTAACCGTGTTTTACCTTCATTTGATCTCTTCATAGGTAATGATAGTATAGAATTTGTGCAACAACATAGATGCTTAGGCATAATAATCGATTCTGAACTATCTTTTAAGAGTCATATAGATACTTTAACCGGCAAAGTATGGGGTTCATTACGTAGAATTTATGGTGCCAATTTATATTTACCCTATCGAATCAAGATAGCACTGGCAAATTCTCTTTTGTTTTCACAAATATTGTATGGTCTCGAAGTTTACTCGGGGTCTACTGCCATGAATATTATTAGATTGAAGCGTATCGTAAATACTATCACGCGTTTCATATACAATTTAAGTCGTGATAGTCATGTTTCTTCCTACGTTATAAACTTCCTTGGTTGTTCTTTTGATATGTTCATAAAATTCCGTTGCCTTTTTTCGTTTTACAAAATGATAAAAAGTGAAAAACCTCCAGCATTAAGAAGAACCTTCGTCTTTACACATTCTTCTAGAAGTCCTCAAATATTCATTCCTATGATTTGGAAGAATATTTTTGCAAAATCATTTATCGTCAGAGTAGCACGTTGCTGGAATTTTTTACCGCTAGAACTGCGTATTTTCTCTCACAGCAATAATGCATTCCGCTTAAAAATTTTGAGGCATTTCCATTCCCTATCTCAAAACTAATTTTGTTTTTATTATTATATTACATAAATCGAGTTATAGCTCATTGGACAAAATTTATCTTGTTCTAAGAATTTTTTTTGGCTGGGGAGCCAAGATTACGAGAGTATTTCGTGTAAATTGAAAGAATTGTTTAGACAATTTATTGTTTGATATAAGTTTTGAATTATATAATATATAAACTCTTTGTCATGTATACAAATTATTTGGCCTTTAAGGCTTTATGTTATACAAATATGAATAAATAAATAAATAAAAATAAATAAACAATACACCTAAAAATTTGTATACGATTGCGGGAGAATAGGTTCAGCAATTACAACAAAACATGTTTCATGTTTTTACAAGGCAAAATACATGTTTTGTTGTAATTGCCGAACCTATTCTCCCGCAATCGTATACAAATTATTGTTAATATAAATTCAATACAAATTCATGAGAATATGTGGGGCGTATTCTAAAGCTAAGCTGCTGAATGATAAGAGTCCAAAACTCAAATTGTTTTTTTTTTTTTTTTGCTTTATGGCAATCACATAAATAGGCCAATGTTATATCCTTTCAGTGTGCTTAGATAATTAAATATTTTTTATTCAATATTCTAATTAACAATTCAACAACTTCTGCTTAATAAATAATCAATTTAAACAGTTAAATAAAATTAGCCGTGTGTGTGAATATTGTGTAGCAGTTGAAGTGTACAGCTAATGCTAATGTTTTTAGATGCTGGCTTTTAAACCCTGTTTATAAGAAGTCAACAAAGTTTATTTGTCGCTACTGTAGGACATCTACTATTTCTAATCATGTCGCAAAGTGTCTTGCGCACGCAATATCATGGCTAGTTAGTTGTCGGAATGAAGGCATCATCCATCAATATTCTGACCTTCGGATGTTCTTTTGCTGCGATGAATGGAGGGTCGTTTCGGAGTGCGGCATCAATGTGAATGTAATCCAAGAATAGCTGATAGGCTCATTGGTCTAGAGCAGGGACGAGCTTCTTTGCAAAGACAGTATACTGAGGGCTCCCACTGAGTTGTTTTTGCATTTGTTTCTCACTCTCTCACGTGCAGTGTACGTGTACATAAACATACGTTAAACATCATGAAGTTGTTGTTTTTTCACCCATGCATACACACATGCTTTAGTATTGATGGAAATATGTATTATGGGCGACGCTGGTCTAGAGCACGGCCGACCAAGTAGAGGGCACAAAAAATTCTGAATATTTGTAACTTTTGACAGTATGTTAGAAAAGTTGTATGCACTCATGCTTCAAAGCAAAAACAAATCAAAACATTTGCTCTCTTTTGTGTGCTCTTTCGTTGTGTTCGGGTCGTGTATGTGTGAATTGCCGAAAAACTTCGTAACTTTAACAATACCAGAGAACGGCATTGGTTTAGAGGTTCTCCATTTGTATCTTTGGATCTCTTCCTCTAGATTATGAATGTTTCCCCTGACGTGTTTGGGGGGCAGAAGCCTGTCGACAAAATTGTGAAATCCACTAACGATTGGCGTCCACTCATAGAGATGATTAACCAACTTTTAACGCCTGGGAGGCAGTCCTCTCCATATCCTCGAACATGCTTGACGGTATCGAAGGCCAAGATCTATTATGTGGCACGACCTATTCTGATTTAGTCGTCGAAGTGGATATGGATATGACATGAAAGGCTGTTGTGGTACTGTGAATTTTCCGAAACCCATGCTGATGTTGGACAACTGGCAAATTTCTTTCCATCATGGGAAGCAATAGTGCCTCTAGGATTTGCAACATCGCCACTCTTATTTTTTGGTGGTACCTTCTCGACTCTTGTAACTCTCTTGTACTTCATAAATTGCTGGTTAATATAACAAGCGCAACTCTTCGAATCTGTCACTGTCTAGACCAGGGTCGCCCGTCTGTATACTGCGGGCGCCCACTGAGTTGTTTTGCTTTTGCCATTCTCCCTCATTCACAGAGTACGTGAGAAAAACACGACTGATAAACATCATGTGGTTGTTGTTTTTTACCTATTCATAAACACTTCCTTCAGTTTGATGGTATTCTGTTGGGCGACGCTGGTCTAGAGTATAGACTGTGAAAGTAACAGCCGTTCTATCATCTTCTTTCTCGGATTTGAGAGTCATTTACACAATTTACACACAATCCAATGTTGCATTGCTTCAGGTGATCTACTCACTAGCCTTTGTACGAACAACAGAAAGAAGCTCTGACGAAGGATCGGAGGAAGTGGACACCTATCCGATGTGATGATTGGTAAATTCTCTGAAAGCTCAAAAATCAGCTTTTTCATGGTTAAGAAAAGTAATGTGGTCAGAGGTTATAAAGTCGAGCCAAAGAAATGACGTGTTGCCGGGACACGTCATTTATCAGACCGGATGCCACAGTGGTGCTGTCTGGCGAGCTGTAGCCGGCTTCTTTATCCTCCTAGGAGCGACTTCGTTCAACGTGCAAAATGTGGACTCTTTCCTATCGCGACATGGATTCCTTTCTATTATTATTGAGCTGACGGCCTCAACAGCCTCCTCCAAGTCAATACGGTGCATAGAACCGTCCGCCACACAATGGTACAGAAATCGATTATCCTTGCCAAAACTCCCATTTTCGTCATCTCTAATTGATAATTTCCAAAGAAAAAATATTGAAAAAATTAGGTCACAATATTGGAAGATGTGGGCGTGCTCCTAACTACAAAAATGTTGCTCCATTTTGGAAAATATGTAATTTTTGCACAGCTATTTCTAAGAAACTATAACACATATCGTGTTTTTTCTTTTATTGAGTAAGTTGGATTGTTATCTTTGAGAATCGTTTTAAAAAATTACCGAAGCGTTTACAGGTAGTGTGGTATTTTATTTTTCCTCAAAATTTGAGTGGTTTTGAATTTTTAGCGAACAACATGGAACAACGTTTCGTTTTCGCAAAAATAATTCTTAGAGTTTTCTCTTTAGGCCCATATATACCCATCCGTCATCTTAACACTTTTTTAAATTTATTAAAATTACATGGGTAAACATTTTTGTTTTTACATCCTCAGTATTTATGCTAACACTTTCACAAGGAAAAAAAACGTGCCTCATTGTAATAATGGTTTTACATCCCAAGTATGTTTGGACGGAATCCGTTTCAGACATTTTGGAGTTGATTTATCAATGTTCGTCGTCTGCCAGGCTGGCTTGCGCACGATAGCTCTCGAACTAATTAACCGATTTGGTCCAAAATTTGGCTTTCGTAATATTTTGTCCAAACTTAGTTTAAGTTTAGAGATGGGCCATATCGGTCCACTCCCTCGGATAGCTCCCTCACAAAAGTAGATTTTTTTCGCAAAAATTGTGCGCACGATAACTTTCAAATGGTTTATACTTTCAACATCCTAAAATTTCTACCAGACATAGATCATGTTCGAATATGGACTATATCGGTCCATTCCTTCGGGTACCTCCCACACAACATTTCGGAAAAGTTAAGTTTAAGACCTATTCTCGAATCGTTTTGATTTTTGTAATAACAACTTGTATTTGCTGCTCCCATTACGACGGTACAAGTGTTCTCAGGGGCAAGTCCATAGTTCCTGAGCAAATGGTACGGAAACTGTAAAAACCCGTTATGGCACCATGTGTAGTGGATTCGTGAATTCCAATTGTAATTCGAATTATTCCATTTGTAATTCGTATATTCTATTTGTAATTCGAATTATTCCATTTGAAATTCGAATTAATCCATTTGTAATTCGAATTATTCTATTTGTGATTCGAATTATTTTATTTGTAATTAGAATTCTATTATTTGTAATTCGAATTATTCCATTTGAAATTACAACTAGAATAATTCGAATTACAAATAGAATATTTCGAATTACAAATAAAACAATTCGAATTACAAATAAAATAATTCGAATTACAAATATAATAATTCGAACTACAAATAGAATAATTCGAAATTCAAATGGAACAATTCGAATTAAAAATGGAATTATTCGAATTTCAAATGGAAATTACACATGAAGTAATTCGAATTACAAATAGAATAATTCAAATTACAACTGGAATTCTCGAGTTACAAATAAAATGTTACAAATTACAAATGGAATTCTCGAATTGCAGCTACAATGATTCGAATTACATTTGTAAAAGGTGTAGATTGGAGCATATAGAAAACACAAACACTCATATTTTATGCAAAATCTGAAAAAAATCGAAATTTTATTTTGACCGTGAATTCCTCTGCACCTCTATTCGTTCAAAAGTTACTGAGTTTTGACTAGCAAAAACGATTCTGAACCTCTGTGCGCCGTGGGACTGGTTTATTGTTAAACCCCAATAAACCAATCAAACCATTATATTATTTATGAAAATATTGAAGTCCCGAAATCACATAATTTTAATGTGCGTTTGGAACTTTCTGTAATAGTTAACAGTCAAAGGTCTTTGCAAGTGTTATCGTATTTTTTAAAGGGCACACAAATTATTAAGTGTGCCAAACATTACGGGCAAGTTCAAGATGTTTATGATGTTCGTGACATTGTTTACATTTGTTAAAAATTATTTTATTTTTTCTTTGTTGTTTTTTTTTTCCTTTTAAATGATAATTAATGTCATTATCGTTAAGAGATT
The DNA here is from genome assembly GCF_047663935.1 of Musca autumnalis. Taxonomy (NCBI): domain Eukaryota; kingdom Metazoa; phylum Arthropoda; class Insecta; order Diptera; family Muscidae; genus Musca; species Musca autumnalis. The sequence continues at coordinate 325,183,992 of NW_027411644.1, forward strand.
ACAAAAACATAAACTACTAGACCATTTTAAATGATGTCCAATACAAGATGTTGCATTAGTGACTTCTGGTTACTTCCATAACGAAAAGATAAATAATAATTTGATCATTTAAATTTTAGAGTGTTGAAAACAAATACACATTAATTTCATTACATTTAACTCCAATAGACAACATTAGGGGGGATGGATGCATAAATTAATGTTTAGTTAGAATGTTCTGGTATACACTCAGCTACAGATCCTAACAACACATCAGTTCCTAAATAAATTATGTAGTATGAACTAAAAACGAGGGCAAACGAAAGAAAAGATTTTGTTTTTTATTTATTTGGATTATTATTTCCCAAAAATGAAGACAGAACGAGTTTTCAATATATCCCAACTAACAATAAGACTAATTTGTTTTATTGTTCGATACTAGTTTTACATTTATAACTTGTATCCAAAAACAAAGGGCAAGTTTTGAACTCTGCCACACCGGTCAGTAACCTCATATAAATCACACATCTGTTAAATGTCGATCATTTTAGAATTTCAAATTAATTGTTAACTATATTTTATTAAGGAAATATTTTATGTTAATTGTAACATTTTGTCAGGTAATAATAGGCCATATTAGGAAGGAATTGAATTTGTTCATTATTTTTTATAATAATAATAATAATAATAGTAATAATAAAAAAATTATGTAACGAAATTGTTTATGGGCGTTTATTTTAATTGTAATTCGAGAATTTAATTTGCAATTCGAATTATTCCATTTGTAATTCGAATCATTCCATTTGTAATTCGAATGATTTCATTTGTAATTTCAAATAAAATAATTCGAATTACAAATGGAATAATTCGAATTTCAAATGGAATAATTCGAATTACAAAGCGAATAATTCGAATTACAAATGGAATAATTTGAATTACAAATGGAATGTTACGAATTACAAAAAGAATTCTCGAATTACAAATGAAATGTTACGAATTACAACTAAAATGATTCGAATTACATCTGAAAAAGGTGTATTAAATTAAAAAATAAATAATGGTCAACTCCCAAAAGATGTTGGAAGTTTGTAAGATTGGCAGTGATTTCTCAAAACATTTGTTCATGATTCTGAATCAGAGTGGTGTAACTGCACAACTGTTGCCATTATTTTTATCTATTCCAATATTTATAAATAAAACTTACAGACAGACTCTCCAAAAATCTGTTAGATAAACTTGTTTGAATTTACTATATATCCTTTACTATAAGTATCCTTTGAAACATACATTCAAACTGAAAGACTGTATTAAAAAATGTTCATATTTCATTCTGTCTTTAATTCTTAAAACGACGTGTAAACATTCTTTTCTTTGAAATTCTAATTAAATCTTATCTCTTAGCCGCCAAAGTAAATGATTTGAATAGTTAGTTCTCGAACTATTAAAATATAAATTAGTTTATCGTATTTTTCTTTTCTTGACATTTGATAGTTTATTTGAAGCAAACTCCCGTGATAACAACACACATATTGATGACATGAACGCGACACACTATAACGCAATTTTGCACATAATGCCATCAACAACATAGTTTAGATTATTTTGATTAATCGCTTTCCACACTTTTTTGAGCAATTATTATGTCAAAAACTTCGAATGAAACGTTTGACCTGCTTAAATTCCGATACCGATAAAACACATACACACACAAACGTGTTGCAATTCCTCCATACAAAAATATCGCCAAACTGATCGCATAATAACTAATAATGCATTTAAATTTTTGAATATATTAATGCAAATATTGAAATGTTGTTAAATGGATGAAAAAAGAAAAGAAAGAAAATAATAATCAAAATGTACATGTAAAACATCAGCATAGTTTGTCTACAAAATAGGAAAAATAAAAATAATTTTTTTCATCTCCAAAGAAGGGTATTTAAGTTAGGAAAGATGGCAAAATAATCAGATAAGCTTGTCAGACCTCGGCCTCTGTATTCCGCTGACCACAAATCTTTTTTTATTTGGATTGTGATATTATATCGTCAGAGGTGCTTCTATTCTAATTCATTACCGATTTCTTGGCTCCTTTTGCTGCCTGATCTACAATTTCGTTTATGTTAATATACCTGACCGAAATGGAGGGCATTACAATTCATGGAGTAATCATCGTTGAATTTTTTATACCTCAGCGGGATAATTCCACCGCGTGCTTTGCTGCTTATCGGTTAGATGCAAATTAACTCGAGATGGGTCCAGATATTTGTAAATTCGTAAACTCTGATATTGTTGCTGCCTCCATTGTCTTTCCTGGTGAAATTGTGGATTGGCATCGGGTAATTCATTACAAACACTCCTTCAGATTGCCAAATATGTCGTTGAATGACTCGACTATATATTTAAGATATGGAAAATATTTCTTTTGACTCTACACATTTAAGAGCCACTCCCGTTCCCAATATAACAGCATAACTTGGCGTTTGACTTGGCACTCGTAACATTAGTTTCAAAAATGCCTCGATAGGAATATCAGACCATTATTTTGGGTTTTTTCCGATTAATTTCTATGCTTCACTATTGCAATATTGTTCGATCATATTCTGAAGTATTTGTAAATCGTCTGCTAACGAAACAATATCATCTGCGTATAGTACTAACATTTCGTTCAGAGTCCACACATAATCCCCCTTCAATATAACCAAGTAGATCTTTTATTTATAGCGTAAATTATAATTGCGATAAAAGACATCCTTGGTTTACCCCCTTTGTTGTTTCAAAATATTCCGATATCACCTTCTAGTGCCTTTTATTTAAAATTCATGTGGACTATTGTCCTCCGCTAGACCTTTATTTGTTTTTGGAGTTGTATAGTAAGCGGTCTATATAAAACGGTATCTTCTTCAAGCTCAATATTGAGTAAACCTTCATAGTAACTTCTGACAGTTTCTGGTGCGATGGTTGTTGAGACGAGGCTGTGTTGATTTCGTAGTTCCCTAGTCATTTTCCGTCATTCTTTGGAATTCCAAATACAGTTTACTGGCAACGATATTATAATATACTTCTGTAAGATTGTTACATGTGACTTTGTATTTTTTTTTTCTAGGGCGGCTATGTACCGGTTCTTACTTTTAAAATTATGTGTTTTCATGTAGATTTTCTGCATTTTAAAGCTTTTTTCTGCGTATTGTATTTTGTTGTTTGAGTTAAAGTGGCGCTATCGTTTTGGACAAAAGTTCATTTCCCAAATGTCATTAAGGCAGGCTTAATTTCTATCTGTGATGCTTCTAAGGTATGCTGCCACCACCTGGTTTTATTTATTTACAGCTGCGGGATAAAAATAGCACCGTAGAACATGAGTACATTTCCCTTCGATTTGTTGGTGCTTTTTTGCCAATTGGATCTATTACTGCATATATCAATAAAAGACATTCCATTTTATTAAGACGGGCGGGGCCTATTATATCCAGATCTTAACCGATTTTGATATAATTTGGCACATTTATTTCCAGACCGAATTCAGTCACACATTCCAAATATCATTGAAATCGAACTTATATATCGTGTTTGGAGCAGAAAATACACGAAATCGGCCGAACATATATATGGGTGCTATATCCAAATCTGAATTCAGTCACACATTCCAAATTTCATCGAAATGGGAAATATATAGCGTGTTTGGTACAGAAAATACGTGAAATCGGGTTTGTGGAACAATTATATATATCCAAATCTGCACCGATTTTCACCAAAAGCAATAGCGTTCTTCCTATGGCTAAAAAAGTTGTAGCCCCCCCCAGTCAGCTGAATCGGACAAAAAATGCGACCTGTATGTTGCGAACAAAAATACATGGGCAGACAGACGGACACGCATAAATTGACTCAGAAAGTGATTATATGTATATCCCCAAAAGGAACTGTGGGCCTATTTCGTTTCCTTTTGTATGTTACATACAAATGCACAAAGACATAATACCCCTTACCACTGGGTATAAACAGTTGATTGATCCCTACCCGCCGCTGGCGAAATCATATATTCTAAAAATAAGGGAGAGTGTATACATTTCTAAGAATTCGTTATAAAACAGAGAGCCGACAGAGATATACCCTCAGCCTGTGTATATTGAAACAATTTTTTCCCAAAAAAAAAAAATAAATTAAATGTATTTAGGGGGTTTTAAAAATGTTGGGCGCTTGAACCGACAAAAATGTTGATTAGGATTAAAGATCAAAAGTTTTGCGGATGAGATACTAAAAGGAATGGATCGACATTTACCATTATGGAAGTGCATCTCCAGCCACTACATATGGTGCCTATGGAGTTTTTACACCCTTCGGGCTGTTTGCTCAAGAAGTATGGACTTGCCCCTGAAAAAAACGTTTACCATCGTAATTGGGACAGCGAATGCAAGTTGCTTCAACAAAAATTAAAGCGATTCGATATCAGGTCTTAAAGTGAGCTTATCCGAAATTTTGTGTGGGAGGTACGGGATGGCGTGGACAAATATGGTCCATATTTGAACCTGATCTATATCTGGTAGATATATTAGGATGTGTAAAGTATAGACCAATTCGGCCACTCCCTTCAAGAGTTACCATACGAACAATTTTTCCGAACATTTTTGATCTTTTATGGGGGAGGTACCTGAAGGAGTGGACCGATATGACTTATCTTCAAACATAATCTATGTTTGGACAAAATATTACTAAGGTCAAATTTTGGACCGAATCGGCAGATCCGTTCGACAATTATCTTGCGCTCCAACCACCTCACACGGTGTCATAGGGGCCTTTTGCAGCTTTCAGGCTATTTTCTCAGGAAGTATTTACTTGCCCCTAATGAAACTTGTACCGTCGTATGGGGGGCAGTGAATACAAGTTGCTAAAACAAAAATCAAAGCGATTCGAGAAATGGCCCTTAACTGAACTTTTCCGAAATTTTGTGTGGGTAGTACCCGAAGTAGTGGACCGATTGAGTCCGTATTAAAACCTTATCTAAGTCTGGTACACATTTCAGGATGTGCAAAATATGGACCAAATCGGTTACTCTCTTCAAGAGTTATCGTGCGCACAAATTTTCCGAACATTTTCGAGATTTTGTGTGGGAGGTACCGGAAGGAGTGGACCGATATAGCCCATCTTCGAACTTAAACTAATTTTGGGCAAAATATTACGAAAGCCAAAATTTGAACCAAATCAGTTCACCCTTTCGAGAGTTATCGTGCGCTCCAGCCAGCCAGACAGACGGACTTGGGGTCTAAAACCATTATTTCGATGAGGCACATTTTGCCCGTATGAAAGTGTATATACCCTCGTTAGCATAAATGCTGAGGGTATAATAAAGAAATAAAAACTTAACTTGCGAACATTTTTGCGGTAGTTCAAGAGACGGAAATTTTTAATGGAGTGGAGTGCAGTTGGTGTCCATGTCGAAAGCTGAACTAGTGATGGGAAGGCAACATAAAAAACCTTTAGGATAATGAAGAAAATTCAGATGCGCTTGGATTAATTGGATAACGGAGAAAGTAAACTCAAATGTGATTGAATTTAATGGAAACTTTTTTAATTTGTGTTTATATAATAAAGTTCTTTGTATTATTGTTTTACACAAATAATAAATGAATTTTATTTATTCTGGGATATTTCGAAATAGCTTGCATTTTTATCGCATCGTTAGAACGACTAAAAATGCAATCCGAAGAGTGTCTTTAAATTCAATCCAAAACACTACATCAAAAGCTGTGATTTGGATCGAAAATGGAGTGCATCCTAGTTGTGTGCGGTGGAAGCAAAATGGAGTGCATCCTAGCTGCGCGCTCTCTTGTAAAATTCATAAGTGAATTCATAGAAAAAGATGTACTCCAATGGCTCTTGTACTGTACATTTGTAGTGATTCAACTGTATCCGCGGATGCAAACTTTTTGCTGGGTGGTGACTGTACTACGTCACACAGGCAAGCTTTGGGTTTTTGACAATCAATACATGAACTTAACTGTCCTGTCATTTGTAAACGCAGGGTTATTGTCATTTCCGAGTAGTCGTTATTTATAGGAAGAAAAACGTATATGGGCCAATGGGATTTGGTCTACGACGTAAATTTCTGCCGGCATCATTATTATTATTTAAATTAACACAATTCCACTAGTGGTGCTCACTGTAAAAATAACATTTCGCTATCTCACTCTCCCTCATATCTAATTGGATTCCAAAATTGTTCCCTCTTACGAGTAATAATTAATAATAATAAACAAACTCGCACCCTATAAATGTCTTAATATTTAATTAAGATCAAAGTTTAATCATTAAACCTTCAATCGATACCCCTGTAAAGAAAACATTGCATTTGAAAAATTGTACCAAAACAGTACACTCCCTGTCTTTCTCATATCTAATTGGAGAAGGGCAAGGCATACCAATCTACCTTGTCAAAAATATTTGGCAAAAAAGGCCATTCGAACAGTTAGTCATTAAGGAGGTACTAATAAATGCATTATTACAAAAATTCACCATTTTTCATATATAATTTTGTTTTTACTTTTTTACTGTGTTTAAAATACACCAATTTTTGACATCTGGTTTGATTCGGGTACCGGATGATTGTGCCATGGAGAAAGGAAAACATAAACAAAATATTTTCTCTCATTGGATAATTTGCACGCGCTCTCCATCTCTCACCCATTTCTTCCACTCTTTCTCTATTAACGACAAATGTTCTTGTTGTTTTATGTTTAATGGACGGGGCACATGGGCAGCAGAATCATACAACCACACAATTTTAGCGTGTGTACCCACCAAACCAATCGTACAGACATCTTAACGAAATCGGAACAAAATTCGGACGATACGTCCGATGTCTGATCCGAAATCGTAACGATATCTTAACGAAAGTTGTATGAAGTGGTTGACATAATTTCGGAACGAAATGTCCGAGCGACATCGTATCGATTTCGATCCGATTTCGTAACGAAATCTGAAGAAAATCCTTGAGAAATTCGGAAAGGAAAATCGGTACAAAATCTGAACTATTTCCGCTCCGAAAAATCGTTTAGAAATCGGAACGAAATCTGAACGACGTTGCTTCCGAAATTGTTCAGACGTGTCGGACATCCGACATTTGGTTTGCTGGGTATTCTCAGTATGAATGTAAACGAAATGAAATTAATAAAATAAAAATATAAAGAATTTTTTTTTTAAGTAATTGAGAAAAATAAACGTCATACAGCACCAACAGCAAGTAACACATATTGCTGAATAAGAACAAAAAATGGGCGTACAAAAACGTTCTTCCGTTTCTTCATGCAAAATAATGGGTGCGGCGGGAAAGACATCACTGACATGGACACTAGTTACTTGCCAGTCAATGATGTTTTGATTCTCTTTGGGGGGAAATATAAGTAGAACAAACACAACAACACCTATAGTAAGCTCTAAATTAAGGAATTTATTAAATGCCGAACATCAAAAGAATGTATGTGCATAATAAGAAGGAAAAGAAGAGGAGCAACAATTGATTTCTGAGCGATTTCACATAAAAATAATATATAAATATATAGATATATACGGAATATGCTTATTCTTCTTCGCATTTAGTTAAACATAAACGATGAGTAATTTTTCAAAAAAGAAAAGTAGGCAGCTAAACATTACTATGCCTAGAAAAACATACACTTACCTTCCTTTTCCGTAGTTAATGTAAAGTTAGCAAAAAATTAACAATTAGTATATAATTTTCCTTTAACACGTTTATCACTAATAGTTGTTTTAATAAAGTTTCCAAATGACAGCGTATGGCAAATTTATATTGTGCAAAATATATATGTTTTGTTTAAATTTAGTTTTTTTATAACACAAAGTAAATAGGTCTATATGTGTGTATGTAAGTGTTGTATGCCGCAAACCGCTCCACTTTTAGAAGTTTGTTGTTTGGAAAAGCCGCAAGGTATTTCTGACAGTTGTAAATGGTGACAGAGAATTCTTTTATTTTATTCAAATGCGGGCATATTGTCGCAAAACAAATTAAAATCACAATCAAAAAACTATCAAATAAGTGAGAGAATTAACCGAAAACAATATTCACTTTTATGGACGGCGGCCACACACGCTCACACACCTAACATCTAAAGGGCTGTTTACACCATCTATCAATGTCATATGAGCTGTCATTTCTTTCACCCATTCGACATTCTCTATGTTTGTCAAAATTGACGTCATCCATACAACTTTCAATTTGTGCGTTCATACCTACAAGTGTTATTTTCGTATGACATAACCTATAAATATAAAAACAGCTGTTTTTGTCATTGTTTACATTTATTGTTGAGTTGCAAATTTGCGCAAATTTTAATTTTGGTTAAAGGAAAATGAATATCTAGCATGTTTGTTGTGGTAGAATAGGTTTTTGGGGTTATAGAGGCATTTATGTTTTTGCCACAAAGCAATCATTTCCAAGACTGCTTCTTTCGACCAATCGATCTGAAAATTACATTATAAACACTCTTTGTTTACTTTTCTAAATATTTAAATATACATAACTTTCCATTTTCTTTTTTAAAAGATTTTGTTTTTCTTTTTGAGAATGCCAGAAAACAGCTGATAAATTTATGATTACATACAAGAATGCCGTGTCAAATAGAGCGCTCCCTAAATGAAAAATTTACATATGAGTTGCCAAATCATTTTGATAGATGAAAATTTTCATAGTGGTCACACTATGTGTACAACATTCGCAGGTAGAAAATTTGACATCTCACACGACATTGATAGATGGTGTAAACAACCCTTAACTGTCAATATGGATATAAAGAAGATATAAGATATAAAAATCACTGAAAAATGATGACGCGAGTAACTGCTAATCACTGAAAAAGGATATCAGAGAAAAATATTGGATTACACATATATTCTAATGACGCATTTACATCATTAACTTAAATAACAATCTTTAAGTCGTATTTGGGATAATTTACACCAGCCGTAAACACATCCATCGTTTCAGTAAAGTTATGCTTGGTTTACATTTACGAAATCCACTCGATTTCAACTGTCAATTCCTTTGCGTATACGTCAAATGAAAACTCATCCGAAATCCATTAGATTTCATTTGACGTTTAAGCAATGGAATTGACAGTTGAAACCGAGTGGAATTCGTAAATGTGAACCATGGCACAATTACCCAGGTAATGGCATCGTAAAATTTCGAATGTGTTATGTCAAAACTTTCTTTATGTTGTTGGGGAAATTACAACAAAAATATTTTTTTTATAAGGGGATTTGACTTTTCATATTCGAACAGCTGATACCACTATCTGGGTAATTGTGCCATGATGTAAATCAATCATTAGGCTTCATTTCTTTTATCAGTAGTGGGATTCTGTAAAGCTGGGTACACATTGTCACCTTTGAATGTCGTTATTTCACAATTATCGATAATTGTCAAACCGTCCAGCAACCACAAAACATTTTGTGGTTGCATGATGAATGACAAAATTGAACGGCCACACTAGCAAGCAACAACAAAGCTGTCATTCAAAACTGACTATAGCTCTGTTCCTTTACGTGCAAGAATCTTCAAGTTTTACCACTTTTTACTCGAAAAGCGTTCTTTTGCTTATGACACCATACAATTCATATGGGAGCAGTTTACAACTTTTACTACTTTTGCCGTTTTTACCATTTTCAAAAATAAAGGAACAGAACAAATGTGTACCCAGCTTAACCCCCTGTCTTTGTAACTATTTTTTGTTCGTTCGTCTGTATTCGTAATAATTTGGGCATCCATAGCTCAGCCCCTAGATGACATACAGACCTAATTCTTCGTAGACACGTTCAATATAGAGTTAAGAATCAGCGTTCTACATTTGCGCTAAGGCGTGTAAATCGATGTACAAAATTTGACAATTCGTGTGAGAACAATATTTTTTTTTACAAAAACTCATTTTTGCTGTTATCGAAAAATTAAAATGCTCATAATTTCGATAATTAACGAATTTTTTTGGTGTGAATAAGTAGTCGCCATGGTACAATTAGAAAGGTAGATGCCTCAGCCCAGCTGATCGAATCTAAAACGTCAAAAAACTATGAATTCGCCATGAAAAATCAAAACAAAAAACCATATTATTCGGTAAGTAAGAGATAACATGTCTACACTTTATAGACAAACACAAGCGATAAAAAGAGACAACAGGAGACCATTTGGCGAAAATTTTGACAGTTTACATTACAAAAAAAGTTCCTTTGTTGTAGCAATTCGCCGATGCATCTACCTTTCTTATTGTACCATGGTAATCGCTAGCATGGTACAATAATACAGGTGGCATTATCATGCCAGCTGATGGTAACATAATGTGTCAATTGCATTGAATTGAAGTCAAATTTTGACATCTTATGTTGCCAACAATTGCCGATGCGGCTACCTGTGTATTTGTACCATGGCCACTACCGACACAAACAGTGATGCCAACTTTTCTTTATGTTTTTAGTCATAAATTTGCGATTTAATTTTACCGATTTTTGTCGGTAACAGTAATGCCTAATTTAGACTATGCTGGATTTAGCAAATCCAGTGGATTTAAGTTGTCATTTTCATACAGCACATGTCAAATAAAGCCAGATAATTGCTAAATCCAGCGTAGTCTAAATGAACTTTTAAAATGAGTTACAGAATCCCACTACAGAAATGAAATGCAACTTTATAGTAAGTTTACATTTACGAAGTCGAGTGGATTTCAACTGTCAATTGTTATATGTAAACGGCAAATGAAATCTCATCTGAAATCCATTGGATTTCATTTGACGTTTAATGACATGTTTATGCCAAGTTTACACTTGCGCTCCAAAATCCACTGGATTTCACGAAATCCTGAAATACAACCCGGTGTTTACTGATCGAACATAAATTTCCAAAACAAGCTGTTGTAAATTAAATTAGTCATCAAAAAAATACGACAATACTGTTTTATTTCGAAAATTATCTATATATCGTCATGGTAGAACAAATACAAGGTAAAGTTAATACTACAACAAATACAACTCGAACAACAACCACAAAGGAATTTGTTTTTGTTTGTAACGTTACTGCCAGTTGTATTTGTAAACAAAACAAGGAAATGTCTATAAATTATTGGAATTTAAAAAAATAATAATTTTTCACATTTGGTTCAATATTTTGGAAAACATGAATGAAAATTCGTTACATTTTCAATTTTTATGTTTCCACATCATTCCACTAAATGCATAAATTCTCGCAGAAAGTAGAATTCTTGTAGAAAAGTTTGGGGTCGCTGGAAATTCATAGAAAAAGGAGAAGCTGTTTCAATGTTTTGTTTTAGAAATCAAAGAAGCACACGTTTATTAGGGCTTTATTTTTTTAAATTATAACAAAATACCTCACATATTAACAAACGTTGTATCGCCTCTACAAGCGGTGATTTACTGCGCGGCTTATCGTTCGAACTTGGAGGAGGTTACATATCATTGATATGAAGAAGTCTTTCTGTGAAATGGTTTTTTCCGAATGATATATTTTTTTTTTCTCAAAAAATATATGTCCCTAATGTACATCGAAATAGAAATAAATGTATAAAATGTCATATGAAATTTGACACTAACACTACAACCCAGTTCAGTCAGCTGGGTATTGCTGCTACCTTTTCTTGTTCTACCATGATATATCGTACATGGTACAATAATACAGGTAGCATTATCATGCCAGCTGATGGTAACATAATGTGTCAACTGCATTGAATTGATGTCAAATTTTGACACCTTATGTTACCAACAATTGCCGATGCGGCTACCTGTGTATTTGTACCATGATATCGTATTAATTGTGTATAATACTTATAATACTAACAAATGAAAAAATAAGAAAATGATTTTATCGTTGAGACATAACAGCTCTGTTCCAGTACTAAAAATGTTTAAAATTTTTACCACTTTTACACATTTTGCATTCCCGTACACAAAATTTATATGAAAATCGTTTACGACTTTTACAACTTTTACCACTTTAAAAAGTAGGGGAACAGGCCAAATAATAAATTTTGATAAAAGTTTTGTTCAGAACCTGCAAAATATTAGTACTTGTTAGAGTTGTACAATCTAGTTCATTTGAAAGATCTAGTTCAATAGCTCAGCTCTTTTAACTGAACTAGTTCAGTAATCTAGTTCATAGTTCACTATCCAGGGGCTCAATTCTGTTTCTATGAAAATGTGAAATGAAAACTTTTATAAAGGAGAAAACTGTCAAATGAAAAAAATTATAAAGGAAATATTTTTCATCTCAAATTTTCATACAACAAGAATCCAGCCCCAGTTCAATCATTCGGATCAGAATCGTTCACTGGCTCTTATCATTGCTTGATGAAAACACGCACACATGCGCCAAATAGGAACAAATATTAGAGTAGTATAATTAAACTGCAAGAAAGAACTAGTTGATCAAACAAAGGGATAGTTAATGGAGCAATAGGATTTATAACGAACATAATTTGGCCTCACTACCGCAGAGAACAAATGTACGAAACAGATATACCGTCAGTAAGGGTTGACTTTGATAGAATTGGTACACATGTGATTCAGCCAAAAACAATACAATTTTCTGCTAAGTTCAGTTACGGAACTGCTGAAAGAAGAATGCTTCCACTGATACTATCATGGGCCTCAACTGTTCATAAATTATAAGGGTCAACTGTGGACTACGCAGTGGTGTATCTAGTAGAGCTGGCAAACCATCGATATTCCCAACATTAGATATTTTCGATATAATGTTTTAAAATATCGATTGCTATCGATATTATCGTTAAGTTGTCATCGCCATTAATTTGGAGATGAAAAAGGAGAAATGTCAACGATTTTCTTGAAATTATGCGAAAGTAGTTCACAGAAATGCAAAAAAAAATAAACAACTGCTTTTATTTTATAAAAAATGTAAAATAATACATTTTATTTTACCGAAAAATGCGTACGTGTGACTACGGACTTACTTTCTTACACACACATAACCGAAAAGCAGTTAAATTTCAATCTATTTCTATGGATTTTAGGTTAGGAGTTTTTATTCCGATAATATCGATAGGCAAAACTATCTATCGATATTGAATTTTTAAATAATAATCGATATTATCGATAGTGCCATCGATTTTTTGCCAGCTCTAGTATCTAGCATCCAAGCTTTTCGAAGAAGGACAAGCATATGTGGCATTGAGTCGTGTAAGATCGCTGGATGGATTAAGAATAGAAGAACTGGATTGCTCGAAACTAACAGGAATGAAGCCATGCAATAACAAAGCGTTAACTGAAATCAAAAGGATGAGAAAATACCAACCAAAAAAAATTTTTACTAACATTAGTCCCAATTTACATTAGGCGAGTTTACTTGCGGCAATTGTCAGTTTGTAGGTGAGAGAGGGGCAGAGAGGCAAAGGGTTACCATATGCCTCACCTCTCTCTCCATCAAACTGACAATTGCCGCAAGTAAACTCGCCTAATGTAAATTGGGACTTATATATTTAATTAATAAATGTAAGCCCATCATTAAATATCATTTATAATCAATCTCAAGTATATACAAATAAAATTGAAAATCTTAAAAATGTATTTACAAAAAAATTAAAAATAATTATAAAATTAATAAGTTTCAGTGTTCTATTTTTAAATGCACTAAAAACTAGAAAATAAGTATATAATTAAAAAAATTAAGTAACAGTGTTTTATTTATAAATGCACTTAAAAGTAGAAAATAATTTTTCATGATGGAATCTCTCAAATAAAACGCTTGCATTTGAATTAAAAATTGTGACAATATTGAACGGCAAGCGTTTTATTTGAGAGATTCCATCATGAAAAATTATTTTCTACTTTTAAGTGCATTTATAAATAAAACACTGTTACTTAATTTTTTTAATTATATACTTATTATTAAATCCTTTTATGCTTATTTTGTTGCTAACGTTTGCTTTAGAAAATACAAATGAAAGGAAAAAACTTGCAACCCAACAAACACAGAAAACCATGAACATGGGCTTCACTACTTCATACCACTCGCCTATAAAGTTGACGTCGCTATGTTGAAATCGTGCTAGTCTGACCATCGACTTTGTTCACTTGCACGCACAAGTGTTAAGCCGAAGAGACATCCTCTTGCTTCTGATAAAAGAATAAAGAAGAAAAGGGCAACCTAGTTCGAAATTGGCTCGCCCTTCTTTATTCTTTTATTTTTTATTATGTCAGAAGCATGGCACAATAATACAGGTACAGCGCCAAACAACTGGTTATCACACTAGTTGTCAAAATTCGTTATTGTGAATAAAAACACATACAAAATGTAAACAAGCTATTCACAATAATACATTATTGTGACCAAATTTGACGTTTGGTATGATTTGATGTAACACCTTCTTATTCCACCATGGTCAGAAGTGAAGCAGGAAAGCAAGGCAAACAGGCGAAGCTGCTTATGTACCCAGCCCTTAAAAGAGCAAGGGCAACACAGTTCGATTTTTTCTTTATTCTTTCATCAGAAATGACGCAAAACTTTGGATGTGTTTTCGACTTTAAGACCTCGGTGCAATAAGACAGTTAAGATTCAGGTTACGCGTTAAAAACAACAACCACATGAAAATCTTAAAAGAAAACTTGACAAAAAATACAGAAATGTCGTCCAACTTTACTTGAACGTTTGATGTGTTTAGATCCATGGTATAATTAAAGAGGTAGATTTAAATGAAACAAATCTATAGAACCCTTGTTTTTCTTGAATTCCTAAAACTTCAAAATAAAAGCAACAAGTGGGTTTGTTTACAAGGCATTTTTGAGCATTTTATAAAAGACGCGAAAAATGAATGAAGCGTTAAGTTTTCTCCACATAATCGAGTTGTGAATATGATAAACTGATTGTTTCCATGCAAGTCTCACCAATTTCTTCCATACAAATGGTTTAAAAACAATTTAAAAAATCATTGAATTCGGTTGTTTTTAAAATTGTTTGGCATATTATTCAAACACCACACACACATACACAGTTTGTTTATATTGTTTTGAAGTTTTAGGCATACTCGAATGAAAAAAATTTAATTGACATAAAGCTTTGGCTAACCTTTCTTATTAAACCATGTTTAGGGCTTTTTAAGGTTGATGTAACGCGACACTTAACGGAACCATCGTGTCGAGGCCTTTATTAGTTATCACTGTAATGAACGAGACGGATGTTGAGTATGAACTGATGTTTATTGAGAACAAGTAGTACAAAATATGCTTAGAGTTAGGTAAGGTTTGTACATATAATAAAGAGAGAATATAATATACAGGGTGCTAACCATGGTTTAATAAGAAAGGTTAGCCAAAGCTTTATGTCAATTTAAATTTTTTCATTCGAGTATGCCTAAAACTTCAAAACAATATAAACAAACTGTGTATGTGTGTGTGTTGTGTTTGAATAATATGTCAAACAATTTTAAAAACAATCGAATTCAATGGTTTTTAAAATTGTTTTTAGACCATTTGTACGGAAGAAATTGGTGAGATTTGCATTGAAACAATCAGTTTATCATATTCACAACTCGATTATGTGGAGAAAACTTAACTCTTCATTCATTTTTCGCGTTTTTTTATAAAATGCTCAAAAAATACATGCCACTTGTTGCTTTTATTTTGAAGTTTTAGGAATTCAAGAAAAACAAGGGTTCTATAGATTTTTTTCATTTAAATCTACCTCTTTACTTATACCATGGGTGCTAACTATCTTCATGACATCCCCGGTGTTTAAAAGAAAAGAGATAATAAATTCATATTTTGAAAGTTACTTCATTAGGTTATATATCATTATAATATGTAATAATAGCCATGTTCCTTTACGTTCAAGAATCTTCAAGTTTTACAACTTTTTACTCGAAAAGCGTTCCTTTACTTCAGACACAATACAATTCATATGGGAGCAGTTTTCAACTTTTACTACTTTTGCCGGTTTTACCACTTTCAGAAGTAAAGGAACAGACCAAATATTAATACTATTTTTTAATTCATGTAATATTATGGCTTGTACCAATCGGGCTGTTTGACTGTTCTACCATATCTAGATACTTTTGCAGATGGCTGAGTGATTTCAGATGTTGGTTTGGACTCAATTTCTGGCATCTCTGAATCAGATTTGGATGTATCCGTTGGTAAGTTTGCTACAATACTACGCGGTATTACAATATTAGCTTTTGTCGGCTGTACAGGGATAGAGTTTCTTCTTAATAATCTTTCATTATCCATCCTAACGTAGAGTGAGCGAGGCGCATCATCAACCTTTTCTTCTACTGTCCCAGTTACCCAATTTCGATGACTAGTTTGAATCCTTACACGATCACCTATCTCAGCCATTTTCGTTTTCATTGTATTTTTATCGAAGTTATGTTTATAAATATTCCTGATTTTATTTATATTTGACTGCACATTGTTAACAACGCGTGGCTTCAATAATACATTTGACGTCGGTATTGTACTTCGTGTTAACCTGCTCATTAACCTTTGATTCGGAGATTGCAGTTCTTCAGATCGTGGTGTATTTCTGTAGTTTAATAGAGCAAGATAAATATCGCTGTTGTCTTTAGAGCATTTCTTCAACATAGCTTTAGCTGTCTGTACGTATCTTTCAGCTAGTCCATTGGACCTAGGGTACTTGGGGCTTGATGTTTGATGATTAATATTCCAAGCTTTAACGAAATCAGAAAATTCCTTGGAGATGAATTGGGGTCCATTGTCGGACTCCAAAGTGACGGGAATTCCATGTGTTGCGAACCAAATTTTTAAGTGATGTATTACTTCATTCGATGTTGCCTGTTGCAGAAGAACAAAGTCCATAAATCCAGAGTAACTGTCGACGATGAGCAAATAGTTTTTATTATCGAAATAAAACAAGTCAGTCGCAACTATTTCCCATGGTAACGATGGCACAGATTTTATAACTAATGGCTCTTTTGGCTTTGACGGTTGGTACGATTGACAAATAGGACATTTCTCGATGAAGTCTTTAATAGCGTTATGCATTCCAATCCAGAAAACTACAGATCTTGCTCGGCTTAAAGATCTGTTGATTCCTAGATGACCTGTGTGAATTTTTTAATAATTTCTTTCTGTAGAGTCTTTGGTATTAAAGTTTTTGTGGATTTGTATATGATACCATTGTCATATGTGAGCTCATCTCTAAAATTCCAAAAGGATCTAATTTCGGGAGGTAATTCTGTTATCGACGTCGGCCATCCATTTTGTATAATTTTTGTTAACATTTGTAAGTTTGTATCTAATGCTGTTTCTTCTTTTATTTTTTTAATTGTCACCGTTGTATGATTTGCAACTGCATGTACTTCTATGTGCTCTTCCTCTCCACGTTGTTGTTTGTTTTCGCAGTCTCTGCTAAGAGTATCTGCTAATTTTATTTCGGTGCCTTTTCTGTAAACGACTTGTGGAGAGTATGGCAATACATGAAGGAGTATAGTTTGTAATCTCTGGGGAGCAGAGTGAAGTGGCTTTTTAAAAATTGTCTCCAGAGGTTTATGGTCAGTTTCAATTATCAAATTTTTTCCATATATATACTCGTGGAATTTCTCGCAGGCAAAGCGAATTGCGGTTGCTTCCTTTTCTATTTGGGCGTAGTTTTGTTGACATTTCGTCAGAGCTTTTGAGGCATATGCCACAGGCTGATCATTTTGCAAAAGAGCTGCACCTACACTGGACTTGCTTGCATCGACATGAAGCTTGACATCTAGGTTAGGGTCATAATATTTCAATAGTGGAGTCGAAGAAAATGCCTCTTTTAGTTTCTTAAAAGACAATTCGTGATATGGCAGCCAACATCATTCTACGTCTTTTTTTAGCAGGTCTCGTATAGGCGCTGTTATTTCTGAAAAATTGGTGATAAATTTACAAAGATATGTTGCCATGCCTAGTACTCTCTGTAGTTGGGTACGTGATTGGGGTGTTTTCAGTTTATTAATTGCCGATATTTTTTCTGGATCGGCAGAAATGCCTTTTGATGTCTATATATATGTCCTAAAAATTTCACTTTAGTTACATTAAATACGCATTTTTCTTTATTTAGTTTCAAACCAGCTTTCGATAATATGTTGATGACTTGCATAGTTTGTACCTCAAGTTGTTCTTTTGTTTCTGCATGGATTAATATGTCATCCATTGATACTTCTGTTCGAGGTAAGTCTTCTAAAAGCTGCGACATCAACCTTTGATATACCTCAGGAGTTGATGACAAACCAAATGGTAAACGTTTATAGGAATAACGACCCCATGGTGTGGCCATCGTTAAGTATTTTTGTGTACGCTCACTAACCTCGATCTGCCAGAAACCTTTTTTGCAATCTAATAAAGTAAACCATTTGGAATTTTTAATATTTGCTGTAATTTCATCTATGGTTTTTAGCGGATGATAACGTCTGTGTATATTTTTATTTATATCAGTATGATCGATACATACTCGGATTTTACCTTTTTGTTTAACTACTACCATTGGCGACATTTCTTCAGTTTTTACTAGAACTCCCAATTTTACCATATTGTCGATCTCCTTTTTAACAGATTCTTTTAATGCATGTGGTATTCTTCTGGGAGCATAATGCTCGAATGATGGATTTTCTATCAGATCAATATCGTAAACAAAATTGTTTACTTTTCCTAGGCCTTCAAAAATGTTTTTGTCGAACAAGATTTCATGTACTCTTAAAATCAGTGAGAACCGTTCACAATCATTTTTACCAAGAAGAGGTTCAAGATTCGGATAGTCTTTTACCACAAAGAATGACGAATAATGTTTTTTGTCCCTGACGACGCAAGGCAAAACGATTTCTCCACAAACATCTATTTTGGCACCTCCAAATGCAATCAATTTGTTATTTACTGGACGAATATTTTTTAATCGGTTTTTATTTACCATGCTTAGTGGTATGACATTACACTGAGCAGCAGTGTCTAGCTTGAATTTTATTCTCCTATCATCAGCTATTATTTCTTCATACCAGTTGTTCTCTTCGTCTTTATTTGTATCTGATTTTCTCACTGTTAACACCAACAAATCGCTGTCGCTATCAGTGTCGACGTTTTCGTTCTGCTGCAGAGAGTTTATATGTTTTGTGTTACTTCGTTTACTCCGAAAGCACAGTTTAGCGAAGTGCCCTTTTTGTTGGCAGTTTCTGCATTTGCTGTTGTATGCTGGACAATTGCGACTCTCATGATTTTTTCCACATCTCTTGCAGTCATTGATTATCACCGTTCTCTCATTACCTCTGTTTGTAGTTTTAGGCTTTACATATTTTTTTATGGCATCCACTTTCATGTCATCATTTTTATGTAGTTCTTTTAGTTGTTGTGTAGCCATCTCGCTCGCTCTGCAGATCTTAATAGACTTCTCTAAATTTATATCATCTTCGGACAACAGTTTTTCTCTGACAGCATCATTTGCAATGCCAACAACTATTTTATCACGAAGTAGAGAATCTTCCAATTTGCCGAAATCACATTTTTTCGCTTGATTTTTTATTTTTGTAAACAATTCTTCAAATGTCTCTCCTTCGTTTTGGTATAGGGTGTTAAATGTGTACCTTTCGAACGTAAAAGTTCATTTAGACTACGCTGGATTTAGCAATTATCTGGCTTTATTTGACATATGCTGTATGAAAATGACAACTTAAATCCACTGGATTTGCTAAATCCAGCATAGTCTAAATCAGGCATAACACTTACTTTTGGGGCAAAGTATTCTTCGAATCTCCGTTCTATTACGTCAATTTTAAGTTGATCGTCAGAATTCAATGAAAAAGAATTGAAGATATTTACTGCATCTGCTCCGATCGATGACATAAAAGTAGATAGTTGTATTTCAGGTGATTTTTTGTCCAATTGAGCCGCAGTCGAAAACCATTTATATTGTTGAATCCAATTTCTCCATGATGTAGACACGTTATTACCTGTTATTTGTAGATGTTTTGGGGGCTTTACAAATGCCGTCGCTGAAGATGATTGTTCGCTTGTCATATCTAAACCACTCCTGACACCATGTAATGAACGAGACGGTTGTTGAGTATGAACTGATGTTTATTGAGAACAAGTAGTACAAAATATGCTTAGAGTTAGGTAAGGTTTGTACATATAATAAAGAGAGAATATAATATACAGGGTGCTAACTATCTTCATGACAATCACCATTAATTTGAAAATAAAAAGGGCGGGAATGTCTACGCTTTTGTTGACATTTTGCACAAGTACTTCACAGAAATATAAAGGGGGAAACAATTGTTTTTATTTAATAAAAATAAAAGTTACTTTTCCGAAGAATTTCTACGTGTGACTACGGACACACATTCTCACATTAATGGCCTGTTCCCGTACTTTATAAAGTGGCAAAAGTCGTAAACGATTTTCATATAAATTTTGTGTACGGGAACGCAAAATGTGTAAAAGTGGTAAAAATTGTAAAAACTTTTTAGTTCTGGAACAGAGCTTAAAAAAAAAAAAACAGAAAAGCCGCGTAATTTCTGTTAATAGAATTGCGTGCATGTGAACAAATGGGCGATTTCTAAAAATGTTCATTGACATCACTTGCAATGGTCAAAGATGTAAATCCCTATTCGTAAAACTATCGAGATTAATCGATTATTAGCTATTGTTTGGAATCCCTAAAAAATAAGACATGAGAAGACATCTCAGACAAAATATAAAACAGGTATTTAAATTTTTATTGAAATATCACATAAACAATGTATTAATTTCCTATATTCACTATTCAAGTTAACGACCAGTTATTGTAATGGCTTTTATTCGCCGCGACATGTCGTCGACTGCGCTCTAGACGATGCCGTCAAGTTAAAAGATTTGAATGCATTTATAAAACTGACACCGGAATTGGCTCTACATCAGGCAAAGGAATCGGCTTTGCGGTATCATGAGAAACAGCACAGGAGTCCTTTGGACGGTGTGACAATTGCTGTGAAAGACAACTTTTGCACCAAGGGAATAACCACAACATGTGCATCAAAGTAGGTCTATATTTAAGTAATTAGCATGCAATCCTTTGAAAATATTCATTTGTTTGTAGGATGCTACAAGACTTTGTTCCTCCCTATAATGCTACAGTATATGAACGTCTAGCCAATGCCGGGGCAGTGTTAATTGGAAAAACTAACATGGACCAATTTGCCATGGGTTCCGGTACTGTGGACTCTATATTTGGACCGGCGAAAAATGTTTGGAGCTCAAGCCTAGAGGAGAAAGACTGGCGTATTGCTGGAGGCAGTTCAGGTGGATCA
Organism: Musca autumnalis; assembly: GCF_047663935.1. Taxonomy (NCBI): domain Eukaryota; kingdom Metazoa; phylum Arthropoda; class Insecta; order Diptera; family Muscidae; genus Musca; species Musca autumnalis. Next base: position 325,205,261 of record NW_027411644.1, read on the forward strand.
GCTTTGGCTGTTGCCAGTGGCATTTGTTATGCGTAAGTAAAAAGGGCATATTCATGATTTTAAAATCAGCTGTTCACTACCACTAACATTCACAACACAGCAAAAACAATTCCTGGTACACAACCTCACATTGCCAAATTTACAACGTTCCGAACAAACTTACATACATTTATTGCGCAATTTTCGTTAAACATCAACATAATTCCACTTTTCCAACAATTTATTGCCGTTATATTAACATCATTTCCCTTTCATTGGGCTGTTCGATTTTTCTATTTATTCATTACATAACGTTTTGTTTTCTTTTATCAATTACACTTAATAGTAGTTTTAATTCTTTAAAAAGAAAAAAGCACAGAGAATTGTTTAGATGATGATTTCGGTATCACCCAACTCTTCATCGGAAGGCAGTACAATTGTCGATGGGTCGACGTAGTTGGGACTGACCAAATCCAGGCCGGCCTTTTCACGGCGTCTCAGCTCCAAATAGGCTTCGCGTTGGGCCCAATCGCGCATTTGTGTATCAGGCAAATATGCCCAGAAGAATGTACCCCACACCAAACACAATGTGACGGCAAAGAAGAATGAGGCTTTTGTCGAGTTGCGATCGTTGGTCTCATCTTTGTGGTCGAAACCATAACTTACCCAATTTTTAGGATTGGGATTGGCAAAATCTTCTTTTGTTACGGGGGTAGCGATGGCAGCAGTTTCATCTTTTTTGGGTGACGTTTTGATACCTCGCACAGCCAATGTACGGGTTAAAGCAGCACGATTAACAAAACGCAAAAGAGCTGACATTTTTTGTTTGGTTTCTTGCTAAAAATAAAAGAAAATATTAGGAATTTTATGGAAAAATGAAAAAATGTTAAAAAAACACACACGCAACTGTTAACAGCGCTGCTACAAAATTCGTCCACTGACAGTTAGATGTCAAAATAGTATCATGAAATGATACCACAAAGTGTTGCCAACCATTTCTTTCTATAAAATTGTGTGATTATCGGAATCGTAACGTAGCTTACCAATTATACGTAACGTCCAGGAACTCCTTTAAATGAGCAGGAAAAACAACATAAAGCGGCCTATACACTATCAAATTGGCTTGTCCATCTGATGAACTCCTTCTGTACGTGTGTGCTTGATAAGTGTATAGCTAATTCAATCTGCCTTCGCAAACACAATGTTCTGTTTTTTCAAAATTCCTTTTTGACAATTTTGAAATTGAAGCATATTCATCGGATTGACTGGGTTTCATTTTGAAAATCAAAACTATTTTGATTTTCCATAATCCGTAAAATTCACATGCACATTCCCATATTTTGAAAAAATTACACATACTACTACAAATATTGACATCAAGGGATCGATTATGGGTAGCAAGTCAACTTTAGTTGCGTTGCCAGAAGAGAAAATCATACAATTAAAATTAGTAATAAGACGGAAAATTTTGTCAAATTCAATCAATATCAGTGTTTTAAACCTTCAGCGGTTAATTTAAATGTAAAAAGTTTAAATTTCATTGCAGAAATAGAAAATTCTATTACTAAATTTTCTGTTGTTGTTGTTGTAGCAGCATATAATGCTGGGTTGACAGCCGCTGGCCGAAACACTTTTGGTTTCGGGTCAATCCGGTACGTAAGAACCCGCTGCCGTGGGATTGACTATTTTTTTTTTTTTTTTAATTAAATTTTCTGTGGACAACGCAATTGGAGTGGGGTCGCTATCCATAATCGACCACCAAAATTTGACAGTGTATGGGCCGCTGTAAGCGGCGATAGATAAACTCCCTGCCATTGCTGAACATGAAATCAACATTACATTACACCACCTTGGACAACCACCAGATAAAATAGGATTTCTCCCTTTTGCTTGTTGTGGCGTTATCTGCAAATTTTGTTTCATAAGAATATTGCAATCAAGTAAATTTTACGAACACATGAAACCGTGTGCGCTAGTTTTTTGAAACTATTTACATTTGTGTTTTTCCCACAAAACGGAAAATTTCAGTGAAATTATTCTAGTGTGGACCGGGACATAGTTGAAGTAATATCATGAAATTATCGATCTAAGAACGCAAAATTTCATGAACATTTTTAATGAAACCACGCTAGTGTGGCCTGGGACTTAGCAGTATTCGAACAGATCTGATTTGAAATAATTAGTTGAGCGAATAATCGTATATGTATGTATGTCTATTATCTTGATTGGTTTAAAAAAAGACAAATAAGTGGTATTTCTGGAACTTTAAGGCCGATATCTTGGGAAGTATGGACTTCCGCAGCCCAAAATGTTTTTTAATCAGATAGATAGTATATGTGTCAAAAAGATCCGCGATCAGGCCTTAAACATGACTTGATTCGAATTGTTGCTCCAACATCCATTTTTTATTATTTGATATTTGCAAGTAAGATTATGATAGAATTAATGTAAATGTATGATAGATTAATGCCTAATTACTTGTCGGTCTTTGAAGGTTTTAAATAATCCCTTTGCCATGTAGTGTTATCCATATTCAGTTTCTTTATAAATACATATATATTAATGTCCTTCACTTTTAGTGGCATAGGTTCTGATACCGGAGGCTCTACACGAAATCCTGCCGCATATTGTGGTGTTGTCGGCTTAAAACCTACCTACGGTTTGGTATCCCGTCATGGCCTAATACCATTGGTAAACTCTATGGATGTTCCTGGTATATTTGCCCGTTCGATAAGTGACTGTGTGGATATTTTAAATGTTATTGCCGGACCGGATCCATTTGATTCCACTACAATTCCCAGGCCATTTAGTTCAATCGCATTACCAGAACTAGAACATATTGATTTGACTAAAATTCGTATTGGAATACCAAAGGAATATCATTGTCCAGGACTTTCACCAGAGGTATTAGAAACCTGGGCAAAAATAGCCGATATACTGGAGGATGAAGGTGCAACTGTAAAACAGGTATCATTGCCGAACACAGCAAGTAGTATTTTCGTATATTCGATTTTAAATCAATGTGAAGTTGCCAGTAACATGGCCCGTTATGATGGCATAGAATATGGCCACCGAGCAGATGATGATCGCAGCACTGAGGAATTATATGCCAAGACCAGAGCAGAAGGTTTCAATAGCGTAGTTAAGAATCGTATATTGTCGGGGAATTATTTTCTTTTACGTGAAAACTACCAGAAATACTTTGAAAAGGCACTCAGAGTAAGGCGGCTAATAGCTAATGATTTCAAAAATGTTTTTGAAAATCAAAATACTGATGAAAGAGTTGATATTCTTTTGACACCAACAACTCTAACGGATGCTCCTTTGTATAAAGATTTCACCACCCTCTCCAACAGAGACCAATGTGCCGTACAAGACTATTGTACTCAACCTGCTAATATGGCTGGCATTCCAGCAATTTCACTACCTATTCGGCTATCTAAACAAGGACTTCCTATTGGCCTTCAACTAATGTCAAATGTATTGAATGAGCAAACGCTTTTAACCGTAGCCAAATGGATTGAAGCCCAGGTGGATTTCGATTGCTTTAATAATGAACAATTGTATAAAATAAGAAAATAAATAAATTTATTTCACACAAAATGCTATTATATTGAATTCTTTTTACCCAACATTTTGTTCAGTTCGTCCAGGTATGTGGAAACCGCTTCCTTTCCTTCATTTTGTGGTTAAATGCTGTCTCACAAGACCAGACATTAGTCTAAAGGTTACATTGCACGATAATACCCAAATAGGTACGGAGATGGCATTGGGAATACCGGTGGGAAAACTTAACAAACCCTGCATTGGTTGCAGACTAATGTCTTCACTAAACGTCAAAACAGGATTGTAACGATTTTTAATGGATATGATTGCCAGTGTTATATAAAGGATAGCCTTGAAACCGTAGCCCATCATTAGTTCTACAGAGTAAGTCTTCAATTGGCCCTTGCGTTGTTCCGCTTTGAGTTTACGTTGAACTTCGTTTACTTTATCCTCTGCGCGCATTCTGCGTATTTCCGCAACATATCGATCTTGGCCTGTTGCATTCAAGACCTTGTCCAACTCGGTCTTTGCCTTTTTTAATTCATCCTGCAGTTGTTGTGTGTTTCCAGATTTGCTCGTACTGAAAAGCGCTGAGATTCGCAGCTGTTGTGGAAGAAATTATTGTTAGACTCTTGTCCAAATGTTTTAACAAAGCACTTACCAATTTAATAATATCCGCAGCGACAGTTAGGAGAAAACTAATTATTATTATCGCGAAAAATAACATGTTGCAGGAATAGGATCTTCAATTAGTAAGAAGTTGATGCTTTGCTTCTTCTTCGTAGACGAAAAACCATATGTTAGGTAAATTGGACTGACGACAAGAGTAGTAAAGTGGAAATGAATTGTTCTAAAGTTATGCTACGTTTACATTTACGAAATCCACTCGATTTCAACTGTCAATTCCATAGCTCAAACGTCAAATGAAATCTCATCTGGGTTTCATTTGACGTTTAACCTATGGATTTGACAGTTGAAATCGAGTGGATTTCGTAAATGTAAACCAAGCATTACGTGCGAAAAACTTTACACACCTTATTTATAGGCCGTTTATATATAACAAGGTTAACCCAGTGGGTCTGGGTTTCAAATGTCATTTCCATTGTATATACTTCAAACAAATCCTCATAAAGAAGGTTAACCCTGCAAAAAACTATAATATAAACGCCGTATTATACGCTTTAAAATCAATATTCGAAATTGTTCAATTTGTCTACCTATAATAGCCCTGTTCCTTTACGTTCAAGAATCTTCAAGTTTTACAACTTTTTACTCGAAAAGCGTTCCTTTACTTCAGACACAATACAATTCATATGGGAGCAGTTTTCAACTTTTACTACTTTTGCCGGTTTTACCATTTTCAGAAGTAAAGGAACAGACCAAATGTCTACCTATAATATCTAATTTTGTAACGTCATTTTCTTAACAAAGTGTTTTACTTAGATATATAGTTTGTTCTGGGACTTATAGTGAAATTTTGTGTAGAATATTTCTTCTTTTAACACCTTTCGTCTAGAAATAAATTTCATGTTACTTTCATGCATCAACACGAAAAAGAACAAAACAAATTTATTCAAAAAATATTTGGGTGTTTTGTTGGCAAACTTGATGTATATATTTTCTTGATATATATTGTAAATACATATTTCATTTATTCGGCGACTTATATTGACGTCTTCTGCCTAGAATGAAGTTTTGTAGGACAAAACTAAATAAACTCAGATAAAGTACCACATTAACCCTAAAATGGGATTTTACTTTTGGCAGATTCCTGGCGTTTAGGTACGATTTAGAGTTATGGTGTATTCGGGGACCTATAGTAAAATTTTATGACAAATAATTTTATAGAATATTTTGATCTGATACGATCTCATTTTAAAGGAGTTTTTTAATGTTTTTGAGAAAATGGACCAAAAAGACCCCTTAAGTGAGGGTTAATTTTTTTCATAAAAAGATACCTCGCATTTTTGTGAGTAATATTGCCAAAGACACTTAATACCTAAAATGCAAGGATTCCAAGGAATCTGATGTCGAATATTTCAAAACCTGTAGAAATGCCAAAATGGCCAAAAGTCTTAAAGTTAAAACAAGTATTTGGTTTAAGTTAATATAAGCTGTGTTCCAGAACTAAAAAGTTTTTACAATTTTTACGACTTTTACACATTTTACTCGAAGAAGCGTTCCCGTACACAAAAAAGTTGTAAAATGTTCACTTCTCTTTAAACAAAAATGGCGCTGAATGACGCTCTCTTTAAAAACTTTTTACACGACAAATTTGGGCGAGTAAAAAAATAGTAACATGGTTGCCGGCGTCTGATTGGCTGATACGCCGACTTTGACATTTGTTCCAGTTTTTTTGACGTATTTTCCATTTTTCCGTTCCCGAACTTTTTGAAAAAACTTTTATATGACAACAAAATTTCTTTCTTTCTCTCTTTTACGAGTTTTACTTTTAAAAAGTACGGGAACAAAGCATATTTTTGCCAAAAAATGAGAGCATTAGCTCTGTTCCTTTACCCGCCTGAGGTTACCATTTCTTACCATTTTTAACCTGCAAAGCGTTCCTTTACTTTAACAAGCATACAATTTATATGAGACCAGTTCACCACATTTACCATTTTTTGCCACTGTTACCATTTTTTAAAGTAAAGGAACAGACCAATTGTATGCATTGTATAAATAATTTTGCAGGTTTTTACTAAATTGGAACGCATTTATACAAAATATTACTTGGCAACACTGGCAAAAAAACCACCTGCTTCAACTGTCAGTTCAGCCTTTATTTACATTTTTAATTTGTTGTTCTCTCTCTGAAGGGCTGAACTTCAGAGAAATGAAGACCACATTCAAGTTATCGCGTATCTAATCCTATGAAAAAAAATTTGGAACTAGAATAAAAAACGATTCTGTGACAAAACAATGATTACAAATGAGTTGGATTGCGACAAGTTGAATAAAATTAATATCTTGCATCGCTCGTCGTTGAGAGGACTAAAGAAATGTGGATCTTGCGGATTTATAAGTGGACAACGGGCTTTTATATGTCGTAACACAGAGTGTGATTTGCGCAAACGTATGTTAGCTTCCATTAAGCCGTTTGATCCAATACAATTGGTGACAAATACTGATATACGGCTCTTCTCGGTACGAAGCAAAGAGAAGATTATCAACGTACGAAATTTTGTTTCCATCAGCCAATCCCCCGCAACGGGAATATTTTCTCGGAAAGCAACCTGTTATGTGGATAGCTGTCAGAATGAAGTTTCTTCAGATTTCCATTGTAAACATATCAAGGCCATATACTCGAGCGACAGTGATTTCCAATTGGCCGAGGTATATCAATTAGACAAGAACGTTCTGTGGAATTTAAATATTGCCGAAGATCAAAAACAGAATCTGTGGGATCTGTATTGTCGCGGAGATAATAACGAAAAAATACCTCCAATACAACGTTTAAATGATCAAACATTTGCCGTTACATCTCTTAATTCAAATAACTTTCTTGCTGGGCGCCTACATGTCACTGTTTGTTCCAATGCCATGACCAATAAGAAAGGTTTTTATTTGTGTGCCTGTAAAAAAATAAAAATCGTCGTAGAAGCGGACAATTCCGTTACCATGAAAAAGGAAATCTGTGATCATCTATTGCTATTACTTGCTGCCATTCTCACTCAACCTGACAAATCCATGTATAGTGCCTTCCTGGATTCCCTACAACACCTATGGATGCCAAACACATTGAATCCACCGGTTGATTCTTCCCATCTTATGGATTTCGATATGCCCATGATTGATTGTGAAGATAAAAATGAGGTCAGTCCAATTGGGGTTACCAACAACAACAGCAGCAACAACAATACGGAAGACTTTTTTAGCTTTAATGAAGATCTATTTGCCGAAAATGTAAGTTGATATACTATGCAATCATTGTCATCGTCATTGAAGGGCAATTAAAATGCATCATTTGCTATTCTGATGTTAATCATTTTGTAATTGGGAAGAAAAATTCCCAACGGAAATTCGGTAATTATATTTCGAAATGCTATCTAGGAGAGGAAAAAATGTGAATATGGTTTATATTCATGACGTTAATGTGGTCGTTAGCAAGCACGAAACGCATTGACAGATAACAAACAGAGCGGAGTGTCAACTTCAGAGCGTGCGTTGTGTGGTGGGGTTAGTCAAAACTTTTGATTTATTTTTTTTTTCATTTTGTAGGTATGTAATGTGTGTTAATTACCTTTTCAGTATCTCACTAATTGTTTACCTTGCCAGCACATAAATATATGATATGTATGTATATACCTATGTGTACATATGAATTCATATCTTTCAATGCCTCCGGCTTTCTCCCTGCATACATATGTATATTATGGAGTTTATTTTGATGTTTCATTTAATACCAGATGGGCACGCACAAATTCCCCTTCCCAAAAATTAGTCTTAAGGAGTTTGAGGAGTCAACTATAGTACCGTTATATCAGTAATTTTCAGCAAGGGGTAGCAACTGCTGAAAAAGGAAGGAGTAGTTAAACAGGAAATGCCAATCATAAAATGAAAGGCAACCTTCAAAAATTCAGGAATCTATTCCAAATAAAACAATGATAAGCAGTAAATATGTCTAATCCGGGTTTTTATACCCTCAGCATTTATGCTAACGAGGGTATATACACTTTCAGCATTTATGTTAACGAGGGTATATACACTTTCATACGGGCAAAATGTGTCTCATCGAAATGAGTTTCAGACAATTTGGAGTTGATTTAGCTATGTCCGTCTGTCTGTCTGGCTGGAGCGCACGATAATTCTCGAACGGATCAACCGATTCGGTCCAAAATTTGGCTTTCGTAATATTTTGTCTAAAGTTAGTTTAAGTTCGAAGATGGGTTATATCGGTCCACTCCTTCCGGTACCTCCCCCACGAAAGTTCAGAAACGTTCGGAAAATTTGTGCGCACGATAACTCTTGAAGGAATTAACCGATATGGTCCATACTTTGAACATCGTGAAATTTCTTCCAGGCTTAGATGAAATTCCAATATGGACTCAATCGGTCCACTCCTTCGGGTACCTCCCACACAAAATTTCGAAAAAGTTCAGTTTAGGATCTGTTCACGAATCCCTTTGATTTTTGTTGTAGCAACTTGTATTCACTGCCCCCCATATAACGGTACAAGTTTCATCAGGGACAAGTCCATACTTCCTGAGAAAATAGCCTGAAAGGTATAAAAAAACCCTATGACCCCGTGTGTAGTGGTTGGAGCCCAAGATAACTCTCGAACGGGTCTGCCGATTCGGTCAATTTGGTCTTCGTAATATTTTGTGCAAACTTAGTTTAAGTTCGTAGATAAGCAATATCGGTCCAAAAGTTTTTTTCTGGGGCAAGTCCATACTTCTTGAGAAAACAGCCCAAAAGTTGTAAAAAACCCCCATATGTAGTGGCTGGAGGGCACGAACCGAATACTGCGTTCGTCCACACTTTGAATATTGTAATATTTCTTCGAATATTAGATGAAATTCGAAGGTGGTGCTTATAGGTCCACTCCTTCCGGTACCTCCCCCACAAAAGTTCGAAAATATTCGCTAAATTGGTACGCACGATTTCTCAACGACGTAGCAACCGATTGGGTCCAAATTTTTGATTTCTAAATATTGTCGAAACTTAGTTTATGTTCAACAAATTTGGGCCATATCTGTCCAATCCTTGTGGTACCACCCACACAAAGGTTCAACATTTTTGTGTGGTTCGAGGATCCTTTGGACATTTTTTCCGAAGGTTTTCCTAGTGGCTCTGTTTACAGCGATATTATGTTTTTCGTAGGCTAGTGTGATAAAAAAGCCCTATCTATCGATATCCCCGCAAATTTTTGAGCTTTAATCTTATCCATACTTTTGTCGGTGCATACGCCCAAAATTTTGAAAGCCCCCCTAAATACATAATTTTTTTTTTTGGGAAAAAAGTATTTCATTCCATACAGGCTGAGGGTATATCTCTGATACATTTTTACTTGTTAAATAGAACATTTATGAACATTAAGCCTTGGTTACATACATACATATGTTCTCTCATCTATGAGTGCACCCCGATCCGTATTAGGTCATTGACATGTTTATCGCCGTATCCGAACGGCATGTCTAAGCACATCACTTATGGGGAACTTTTACATGACTGAAATACATACAAATGTCGCCAATATTACGATAAGGTGTATTTTTGCCACCGTTGGAAATTAGATGTTGTGCACCACAGTGGCAACCATAGCTTTGGTTAGCAATGATTAATTGTCTTAGGTTACATTTAGCTACGCCAAAATTAAACAAAATAATTGCCCCTTCTATTTCAGTATAAATAATAACAATCATCATTTTATTTTTCAGACAATCCCTGATTTTTCAGACATCATATCAGACATTGAATCGGAAAGAAAGAAATCTTTACCCAACGTACAACCATTCCTGCCAATAACTTCCACATCCGATCCTCACTTGAATTCCAACAATAGCGTTGAGGATTTCGATTTGAATTTTCCTCACATAAAACAAAACAAAAGTGAAGATACCAAAACAAGTGCATCGACTGTAATACCAAATGTTAATTTCAATGAGAATAATCTAAGTGTTGTGGAACAATTTCAATTGAGTAATGACATCCAACTATCATGTGATAATATAGCTTTAGCTCAGGACATTGAAAGTTTAAACAATTTGGAATCACAAGTCCAAGAAGGATGCTTAGACACAACCAACTTTAATGGACTTGATTTAATAAAACAAGAACAAAGTATACCGGCGATCAATGATATACAAACGAATACAAAGAATTTTGTGACAAATACCTCAAATTCAGTAATCATAAAACCAAAGTGCAGTCCAGTCTTTCTCAATAAATCCGTTATAGTGAAACAAAGTCCAGTAAAAATTATAAAAATCACAAAGCCAGGGGTTATACAAAAACTGCCAACAATTGATAAGAAATTTGTACAAATTTCTAAAATCGATTCTAGCAAAATAATAGTACTTAATTCTAAAAGTTCTCAGAAGCCTATAAATATACAGCCGATAAGTAACCTAAGCGTTACATCAACCGTGCCCTCACCGCCACTAATAGATGCCAGCCAACCCTCAACCATAGAACCATCGTTGTCTTATGAATCCTGGTTGGATAATATAATTGAAATATTAAGTGACAGTATTAATCTACAAGACTCCAATAATATTAAGCATACATTCCATGTTCATGAGGTTAGTCCTTGATTACATATAATGTGAAGAAGTTGTTGTGATTTATCAATTCGTTTTCGTTTCTTTTTCTATTTTAGGATATGTTCTCACACTTTAGTAAAACATTTGGTTTCAATAATAAACCCAGACTGCCCAATTTTACACAAGTAATAACCAGTGGCAAACATAAAGGTCTCATCAAATACGGATGGTATTTCAATCAAGCAGCGGCCGTTAAAAGAATTTTTTCAACAAAAAATGTAAGTGACGGGGAAGATGTTTGTTTTTTAACAATCATATCATACTTTTTACTTCTTCTATTCAATTCGCGTGTTCTTCATTTGAAAAAAGATTTTTATTTGGAAAATTCTGGGAATTGTTCCTTTATCGTTTGCAAATTAGGATGAGGGCAAACAGTTCATATTAACCCAGATCTATGCTGTTTAGTTTCATTGAGCGTCAGGCTTATAAGCCGAACCCAAAAAATCTAATAAGAAACAAACGTGTGTCCATTCTCTAACAATAATATAATGCTGGTGTATTTATTAAAATTGTAAACATTCTTGCCCAGCAAGAGTTGATACGACTGAATAATGTTGTACGAAGAGCACTCAATCCCGTTTAGTTTGGTGGACTTGTTCAACTAATGTTCTAGATCGAAAAGATCCTTCGTGCGTGCCTTCCTATCGCATGTGATGTGGTTCTATTCACAAATCAATACACAGTTTTATGCCAAAGGCTCTCTCCTGTTCCAAATCCCAGACTGATATAAATTTAAAAATGGCTTTCGGGAACTGGATATCTTCATTGCTGTAGTTAAAGACGAGTAATGGCTTTAGGTACTAGTGGCAAAGTGAAATGGGTTTGTACATTTGTTGGCTTTGATCACTGACTTGTAACGTATCATCTTTGTTCTCCCACCGCCTTTTTGGTAGGTAATTCAATTCGGTCTCACTTTTCGTATGGGAACAGCTCTAACTACAGACAAGTGAGCCAAGGCTATAGTCGGGTCGGGGCCGACTATGTGATACCCTACACCACTACCCCTGTTCGAAAGATTTTGACTAATAAAATTCAAAATATTAAAATTGGGATAGCTTAGCGCCTTTGCTCTGAATGTCAACATTAACACAGGTCAATTTTTTTGAAACGTATTTAAGTGCATCGACAGTACAACCCAAATAAAAAATTGAAAAGTGGGATGTATGCCAACCATCAATAGGCTTCTTTCTGTGTTAGACCCCCATCAACCCCCAAAATTTCGTGAGGATCCGATCAAAATTTCGTAGTGTGATTCCACAAAAATGGAAAAAGGGATGCATTACCGACTATTGCGATATCTCTGTTGTTTGACCACTATGACAACCTACTTCACATCGTTGTAAAGGTAATATTTTCTAATTTCCTTGTCCGGTTTTGCTTTCGATATACCTCCTACAGAAGGGAGATATTAACTTTGAAATAAAACGTTGGCCTTTTTTCCAAATATTTTTGTTCGTCACATTCTGACCACTGAATAATATCCGACCATTATCAAAAATCAAAAGGTTTTTTCCTCTGTGGGACCCACAATAACACACAAAATTTCCTGACGATCCAATTAAAATTGCGACCTGTAGGATGATTTCCAAAAAAGTGGGAAAAATGGGATGTATTACCGACTATTGCGATATCCCCTACTTTGCATCACTGTAAAGATGGCATTTTCTACTTTCATAGTCAGACTTTGTTTTTGGAAGATCTCCAACCGAAGCTGTGATATTCGTCATTATTATTAAAATCGCAAAAATAAAAAGTTGGGTTCTATTAGCGGCTATTGCGATATATTCGTTGTTTGATCACCTACGATAACCTTCTTTACATCATTAGAAAGGCGATATTTTCTACTTTCATGGCCAGGTTCTGCTTTTGGTATACCCATATTGAAGCTGAGATATTCGCTTTGGAAAAAAACTTTGTCTTTTTCTCCAAATAAGTTTTTTGCCCATTACGACCCCTAAATATTATCCGACCATCACCAAAATCAATAGGCTTCTTCATCTGTGTGACCCCCATTAACCCTCAAAATTTCGTGACGATCCGATCAAAATTGAGACCTGTAGCGTGATTTCCAAAAAAGTGGAAAAATGGGATGTATTACAGACTATGGCGATATCTCCGTTATTTGGTCACCTACGCCGACCTAGTTTACATCATTGTGAAGATGGGATCTTCTACATTCACAGCCAGGCTTTGCTTTTGGAAAGTCCCCAACTAAAGCTGTGATATTCGTCATTATAATTAAAATTGCAAAAATGAAAATTTGGGTTTTATTTGCGACTATTGTGATATCTTCGTTGTTTGATCACCTACGAGAACCTACTTTACTTCATTAGAAAGCCGATATTTTCTACTTTTATTGTCAGGTTTTGCTTTTGGTATACCCCGTACAGAAGCTGAGATATTCGCTTTGCAAAAAAACGTTGTCTTTTTATCCACATAAGTTTTTTGCCCATTCCGACCCCTAAATATTATCCGACCATCACCAAAATCAATAGGCTTCTTCCCCTCCGGGACCCCCATCAACATCCAAAATTTCGTGACGATCCGATCAAAATTGCGACCTGTAGCGTGATTACAAGGTTTAGATGGACAGACGGACAGACGGACGGACGGACGGACTGACGGACGGACACACATAGCCAGATCGACTCAGCTCGTCGAGACATTCATTTTGGTATATATAAGTATGGGTCTACGACCATTATTTCGATGCGTTACAATCTTTTTGGCCAAAACCAACTTATAATACCCTCCCCACATAGTGGTGTAGGGTATAAAAAACACGTTCGATGATGGGTTTTTATACCCTACACCAATATGTGGGGAGGGCATTATAAGTTGGTTTTGCCCAAAATTTTGTAACGCATCGAAATAATGGTCGTAGATACTTATATATACCAAAATGATTGTCTCGACGAGCTGAGTCGATCTGGCTTTGTGTGTCCGTCCGTCCGTCTGTCCATCTAAACCTTGTAATCACGCTACAGGTCGCAATTTTGATCGCATCGTCACCAAATTTTGGGTGTTGGTGTTGGTCCCGGAGGGGAAGATGCCTATTGATTTTGGTGATGGTCGGATAATATTTAGGGGTCGGAATGGGCAAACAACTTATTTGGAGAAAAAGTTTTAGTCCAAAGCAAATATCCCAGCTTCCATAAGGGGTATACCAGAAGCAAAACCTGCTAATGAAAGTAGAAAATATCACCTTTCTAACGATGTAAAGGAGATTGTCGTAGGTGGTCAAACATAGCCGCAAATTAAACCCAACTTTTAATTTTTGCGATTTTAGTTATAATGACGAATATCACAGCTTTGGTTGGCGACTTTTCAAAAGCAAAGTCTGACTATGAAAGTAGAGAATCCCATCTTTGGTCGGATAATATTCAGGGGTCGGAATGGACAAAAAACATATTTGGTGAAGTTGTTGTTGTTGTAGCAGCATATAATGCTGGGTTGGCAACCGCTGGCCGAAACACTTTTGGTTTCGGGTCAATCCGGTACGTAAGAACCCGCTGCCGTGGGATTGATTTGGTTTGGTGAAGTAGTCTCTTATAGGTGGTCAAACATCAGAGATATCGCAGTAGTCGGTAATGCATCCTTTTTTCCATTTTTGTGTAATCACACTACAGGTCGGAATTTTGATCGGACAGAGAAAGAAGCCTATTGCTGGTTGGCGTACATCCCACTTTTGAACTCTATTAATGAAGACATTCAGATCAAATGCGCTAAGCTTTCCCAATTTTAATATTTTGAATTTTACCAGTCAAAAGCTTATGCACAGGGGTAGTGGTGTAGGGTATCACATAGTCGGCCCCGAACCGACTATAGCCTTGGTTCATTTGTAATTAGTAATTCCGTGAGGTAAGTCCGTCTTATTTGCTAATTTAGATTGAAATGTTAAAGCACAAAGTTACAGACAATTTGGAGTCGTTCTAACATTGTCCGTCTGTCTGGTTGGCAGGTAAACACGATAACTCTGGAACCGATCTGGTCCAAATTTTGTACATCGTAATATTTATTCCAAACTTAGGTTTCAGAGATGAACTACATCGATCCATTCCTTTGGGTACCTCCATCAAAAATGTTGAACAATGTATAATTCAGCGCCTTTTAAGGGCTCATGTTTTGTGGGCAACTTTATACTTTTAGTACCAACACCAACTAAAATGACAGAAGAGCACGATAGTTTGGGTATTCGATTTGAACGAAACTTTAAAAATCATAATATTTCTTCCAAACGTGCACCAAGGTCACCCATAAAAGTTCACAAAATGTCGGATTTCGACATTGTTGATCAGAGTGTCGTTTGCCTTATTTATAAGATTTTTGGTGTTGAGAATTGCTTGGCTGTAGGATTTTTTGAAAATAATCTCATTTTATTATTTTGAAGCTTTATTTTCCAATATTTTGATTGAAAACGCAAAATAAACCAATTTGGAGGCATTAAAAATATAATTTTTACATTGAAAGTTAATGCCAAGAAGCTTCTCCTTGAAATTCAATCACCACTTTTAACTTTAAGTTAAGCGGAACGCTCTAAATCTGTTCGGTAAATCCAAAATATAACAAAAGAAGACTTGTAATAGTGGGGGTAAATCTAACTGAATTTAGACTACGCGATCTGGTAACCTTGTATTCCAATAAAGCTTACCTTCAATCATCAAGGCTACCATTTCTTAGATTTATTTCCATTCGTTTATCTTAATGTTAAAATAAGAAAATGGCTGCAAATGGCTGCAGAATTACATTGCAACTTCACTTGTATTAGAATTTTTAAAGACGAAAAGAAGTCAACCAATAAATTCCGCCACATTGAAATCGCCCTACTGTTATTGATTTAACCATCTCATCCGCTTTTACAACTGAGGGAGTTGCCACCGCTATACCGCAAGATCTAAATAGATAAAGTCCGCTCCGCTACAGGCCAGCAGCCCCCAGTTGTACAGTAGTTCTTGTTGTTCTTAATACGATACAATTTTTTTATTCGTAAGTCCATGCTTTCTGACATATCGAAGTGAGTGACTACTAAACTTAGATCAAGTTCCAAGATTGTCCACTCCTTCAGGTACCTCCCCCAAAAAAGTTAAACACTTTTTCCTTTAGATCCAGTTCAGTGGTTCTTCTCGGATCGTGTTGAAGTGATATATCTTCCCTATTATAATATCTTCCCCATTAAAATTTCAACATTTTTGTTTTAGGATAATTTTAAAATTTTTGCAAAAGGTAGTGCGACTGTTACAGTTAACAATAACATAAAATTTTCCATTTTCCATACATGCTGAGATAATGGACCGAAAGCTCCAGAAATCCTGTAGTGCCCAATTAAAATGTCTGCTGGACACGATAAGGAGTGCCTCTCAAACATAGTTTCTGTTCCAAGAAGAATTCCTCACCATACTGCACATGAATTTAACCGTTTTGCATTGGGAAAATAATATCCTCACTACCCGAATTACTGGAATTGAAAAAAGTATTCAAGAGAAAAATTAGTACATCCATCCTTTCATCTCAAAGTGCACTAAAACAAACTAGTTATAAATAACAAATCGTACAATAAGACTTTGGGTAATGTTATTGCTAATAGGACTAAATTGATTTATTTTTGAAATAACTACAATGTAAAAAAGGGCTGGGGAGCCAACGATATCTAATTATATGTATTATGATTAACATTTCAGGTATTATCAAAATGTAATATATTTTTGGCCATAAAGGCTTTGTATTACAGTATGAAATAAATAAATAAATAAATAAATAAATAAAATAAATAAAATGGCTTCGTGCTCGATTTAGACCTAGGTATTAACGAAAAGGTACTAACGATAGCAGCTAAGACTTTTCTGGCTCTGCAATTTCCAGCACCGTTTGATGGTTAGGATGACTCAGGTGACATTGCGCCAGCAGTAATGCCTAAATGTTTGTGTCTTTGTCTCTTCACGAATGTGATTCACATTTGATATTTACACGCTACCGGTACCAATTCAGAGGGTAAGAGGTGTAGCGCAAAGCGATGCGCCTGCCTGCGACACAATATCAAGCTTTAAGTCGACTTTTAGAGGTCAGAGAGTAGGGATACAGTGGCGGAGGTTACATCCAAACATGCCAAAATTGATAAGACATGATTGAATTCTGAGATTGAAGATTCAATTGTTTTCCAACAAATTTCTAATATTTGTTTTTAATCTGATTTTCAATAAATGAAATCTGGTAGTTGAGTTCCAATGAGCTTCAAACCCTAATTTCAAACCAGTAAGGAAATAATCAAAGTCGGACGGGCCGATTATATGATAGCCTACACCTCTATAAATAAGTCAAATATATATGGGAGCTATATCCAAATCTCGAACGATTTAAATATAATTTGGCAAACTTTTTTCTACACCTAAATCCGTCACACGTTTCAAAATTCATCTAAATTGGACATACGTAACGTGATTGGTGCACCAAATACCTAAAATCGGGCGATAATATATATGAGAGCTATATCTAAATCTAAACCGGGTTTTACCAAAATAAATAGCGTTCGTCCGTTGGGCAAAAAATGATCTCCAATTTTTATTTGAATCAGACAATAAATGCGCCTGTACTTTGAGTACAAAAATACATGCACGGATATGCATGCATCGACTCAGAAAGTGATTTGATGTACATGTAACACTAAAAGGAACTATGGGTCTATCTCGCTTCCCCTTTCCGCAGTGTGGTGTAGGGTATAAAAAGTTTCAACATAAATCTCTGTTTGGTATCTAACTGTATCGACCCAGGCACATTTAATGTCGTTTTTACTTCCTATCTTACATATTATTGTTATTCTTTGCAGTCCAAACTGGAACTACAACGTCCAACGGAACCTCTTAAAGATGGAAATTTTGTGCCATTCTTTTCAAAAATCTCTAGCCAAATAACTGTTACCAAATGTCGACCGAAAGAAACACCCGAACAAAGAGTATTTCTAAAATTTTCCAATGCACCGGAAACTGCTTCGGATACGTATGAGGTAAGTTTCTATTTAATTGTTTTGAAGTAGCTGCTTTAATTTAAACGTATATATTTCCTGAAGAATGATAAATCCGGGTTAAAACTTGAATGGCTACCATCAGCCTTTCCACGAAGTCACTTCGGCCTTATGACAATAGAGTTCTGTGTTTACACTTATACCAAAAATGGTTCTCTAAGCGGTAATCCCTGAAACATGTGCAATAAAGTACTTTTTTGTTTTATTAAAATGATAATGTGTTTTCTTTGCCACGTTCTAAAATTGAAATAAAAATACAAAATACCAATTCTAATCATTCATTTGTTTTATTTTTTAATTTAATTTTTTTTATGTCAATGACTTAATAACCATACGTCTACATCTTAATTCATTAATTAACGGTGACGTATTCTTTGCGATAACATCAATCACCGGGCTGTTGTTTTTTATAGAATTACTCTCTATATAATAGATATTCTTGCGTGCGTGTGTGTGCCAGACACCAATGATAAAAAACACATGCAAAGGGTAAAACAATCAATTTTAAATCTCAATAAGTAATTGGAAAGCTAATGGGCATTTAGTTATAAAAATTTAATATTGGAATTTATTTACCACATCATAATTTTGGGTAAAGGAATTTGATCAAACCTGGTATCAAAGGATATGAAATGAAGTTATGAAAAGTCACCTATGTAGCTCCTACCTGTTCGCTCAAAGTTCAGAAATAAAAATCATTTTTTTTATTTTATTCGTTAAATCGTTTCTTTCGTATATTTATTTTTTATTTGTTCATTTTTTATTTGCTTTTTTTGTTATAATGTATAATACTTGTTTGCTTGTTGGGTTTCTTCCTTATGTCTTGTCCTTAATTGTAGAGTTCGAAAAGAAAAAAATAAAGAAGAAATAAAATGATTTTACATTCAATTCATGTCGTTCATGTTAAACATTCTTCCATTTGTTATCAGAGACTTTCGGTTTTCGATTGGCGTATTTAAAAATTAAAATTGTATTTTGTTTTCGCTTTAAATTAGTACATAAAATTTACAAAAATTATCTTATGTATTTATTTTGTGTTTTTTTGTTCTTGTTTTTCGTTTATTTATAAATATGTAATTTATTCTATATTTATAAAGTGTATTTACATGTGTATTTCTGTTTTTATTCAATCACTTGTGCCTTGGTGCTTAATTGTAAATGTTTTAATTTTTATTTGTTTTTTGTTTTTTTTTTTTAATATGAGTGTATGATTTCTTTTTATTTGTTTTCAATTTTTATCTATGGGGGATTTATGAGCAATATTTGTTTTTCGTTTTTCATTTTTACAACTTTTTTGTTTCTATAAGGAATTGAATTCTTGTTTAATAATTTAATTTAAATGAGGACGGACAATATACCAATAAATTAGGGATTTGAATGGGATCAGAGCTTAAATATGTGTTTAAAAGCGGGCTACTGACAGACTTCGAAATCATGATCCTATTACATCATGATCCTTATTTCAAACAATCATGATCCTTATTTCAAACGCGTGATGATAATAACAAATTGCTTCCAGTCAATGTTAAACAACTGCTTCAGTTGCGAGGGTAATGTTCTAATAAAATGTTAATGACTTGGGTAGAATAATTCAGGAAATTGCTAAAGTTATAGCCGAATTTTGAATCGATACAGATCCAAGAAAATTAACTATGCCATATGAAAGCAGGATAAAGCAAATCTAAATCAAAATAACCCACCAGCAGAAGATGGGATAGACATGGATTCTTTTAAATGAAACGATTTGTTTCAAATTTTGGGTATATTTTGGTAATATTTTCTGCAAACTTTGTTTAAGTTCGAAGATAGGCTTATTTTAAAACGTCAGTTGCTTTCCTTAATCGAGTTACATAGTCGAGTAATTTTATGAAATTGCAGTAGTGTGGAACTCGATCTAAGAACGCCCAATTTCATGAGATTTGTTTAATGGCAACTATGCAACTGACGTTACGGAACTCAGTCGCCATATCGGTCCACACCTTCCGGTACCTCCAGCACAAAAGTTAAAATATTCGTTAAAATGTTGCGCACGATAACTCACGAAGGAAGTAACCGAATTGGTCATAACTTGGAATATGGCAATTTTACTTCCAGGCATAATTCGGGTTCGAATATAAACTATATCGGTCCACTCCTTCAGGTACCTCCCACACAAAGTTCAGAAAAAGAGAAGTTTAAGAGCTCCTCTCGGATTGCTTTGATTTTTTTCATAAAGTTGTCCTTGCGGAAAGTCATTGTACTATTTCTTGTGGACTGGGATTATGTCCGAAAATTGACTACATCGGACCATTTTTTGGGGTAACTCCCACAAAAAGTTTGGAAAGAAAGACTCGACTGGGATGGTTTTTAAGACGGTACATTTTGCCGGGGGCAAGTCCAAACTTCATGAGAAATTGACCCAAGGACACAAAAACCCTCCTATAGACGTCGGAAATATTGTATTGAGGTTGAGGGTACATCTCTGTCGGCACAGCTGGCTGATATTTTCTTACTTTTTTAATTATACCCTCAGCCTTTAGGCTAGAAAGGGTACATACACTTTCATACGGGCAAAATGTGCCTCATCGAAATAATGGTATGTTTGGACGAAATGTGTTTCAGACAATTTGGAGTTGATTTAGAAATGTCCGTCCGTCTGTCTGGCTGGTGCGCACGATAACTCTCGAACGGATGAACCGATTCGGTTTAAATTTTGGCTTTCATAATATTTTGTCCAAACTTAGTTTAAGTTCGAAGATGAGCTATATCGGTCCACTACTTCCGGTACCTCCCCCACAAAAGTTCCAAAATGTTCGGAAAATTTGTGGGCACGATAACTCTTGAAGGGAGTAACCGATAAGGTCCATACTTTGCACATCGTGAAATTTCTACCAGACTTAGATGTGGGTCCAATATGGATTCAATCGGCCACTCCTTCGGGTACCTCCCACACAAAATTTCGGATATGTTCAGTATAGAACCTGCTCTCGAATTGCTTTGATTTTTGTTGCAGCAACTTGTATTCACTTCCCCCCATACGACGGTACAAGTTTCATCAGGGGCAAGTCCATACTTCCTGAGAAAATGGCTGGAAAGGTGCAAAAAGCCCCTATGACACCTTGTGTAGTGGTTGGAGCGCAAGATAACTCTCGAACGGATCTGTCGATTCGGTCCAAAATTTGGCCTTCGTAATATTTTGTGAAAACATAGTTTAAATTCGAAGATGGGCTATATCGGTCAACTCCTTCAGGTACCTCCCCCACAAAACTTCAAAAATTTTCGGCAACATTTTGCGCACGAAAACTCTTGAAGGGAGTGACCGATACGAACAGATATAGATCAGGTTCGAATATGGACTATATTTGTCTACTCCTTCTGGTACCTCTCACACAAAGTTTGGGATAAGTTCACTTTAAGACCTGCTTTCGAATCACTTTGATTTTTGTTGAAGCGATTTGGCTTCGCAACCTCCATTACGACGGTAAAAGATTTTTCAGGGGCAAGTTCATATTTCTTGTGAAAAGAGCCCGAAAGGTGTAAAAAACCCTATGTCACACATATGTGTTCGAACTGTTCAACCGATTTGGTCCAACATTATCGGTCCGATGTGGTCCAACAGTTCCGGTACCCAACTTTCGGTACTTCTCCCCAATATTTAAAAAATGTCTCTAAAATGCTAGGACGATATCACTTGAATGGGGCAACCAATTTGGTCCAAACTTTGGATCTCCTAATATTTTATCAACATTTAGTTTAACTTCTAAAATAGCCCACATCGGTCCTCCCCTACAAAAGTTCAACATTTGGGTCTTAGTGCATTTAATTTCTAATCCACATTTTTGTCGGCATGTTCAAATGTCCAAAAAGGGCCACAAAATTCTGAAGAGACCTTAAATACATTCGATCTGTCCGCAGGTGAAAGTTTCACTTCACATTGGCTGAGGGTATATATCTGTCGGTAACGCCGACTGACACTTTTTTACTTGTTTACACCTAATGTTCAAATTCTGCCCACGTCCAATGTGGACATAAAGCCCACAACATTTGATGTATGAATTATTCTCCATTATAGAAAGCTGCGAAGCTCAATAAATAAAGCCTCTATTTTCATTTTTAAGTATCTGTTATTTGGCCAACAGATCACTCGTAATCAATCATAAAAGAGAGAAAATAGGTCTGTACGATAACCCGAAAATTTGTACAAATTCGTACAAATTTTTACTGAATGCTGTTCGATAACAAAATTATCCAGCAAAAGAGAGCGAGTTTGGAGAGATTTTTGGAGAGTTTTGTGACTGGGATCTTGCCAATTTTTGCTGGGAAAATTTGTCCTGCAAAAATTTGCAAGTCTGATCAGCTGACTTTTATTCAACTGCTCAAAAAATTGTTATCGTAGTAAAAAGTAGTAGCTTCATGCAGGTTCTGGAACAGAGCAATAGAGGAGAAAGAACCATTGATTTTATTTAATACAAATATACAAAAAACATTGCTCTGTTCCAGAACCTGCAAGAATCTGCAACGTAAAAATTAGTAGATTCTTGCAGAATTGGAAAAGACCATATATTTCATTTTTCTGAAAAATGTGTACGTTTAACTACGGACTTACTTTCTGACATCCACCAAACCGAAAAGCCACGAATTTTATATTTATTTAATTGAATTTATTATTATATTAATCCAATAATATCGATAGGCAAAGCTATCTATCGATATTGAATTTAAAAAAGATCGATATTATCGATGGTATCATCGGCTTTTGCCACCTCTAGACCAAGCATGGTCATATTTGGCACGGCGGTGTCGACGATTTTCGGCAATTTACACGCACACGACCCGAATGCACAGAAATAGCGTACAAAAGAGAACAAATGTTTTGATTTGTTATTGTTTTATAGCTTGCGTGAATACAAACTTACTAACACACTGTTATAAGTTGCCAATATTTTGAATACATTCACATTTTCTCCGTTCTCTTTTTGGTCATGCCTGCTCTAGACCCGCCCCATAGCCACTTAAGGCAACTGCTATATGTTAATACGACTG
This sequence comes from Musca autumnalis, assembly GCF_047663935.1. Lineage (NCBI taxonomy): Eukaryota > Metazoa > Arthropoda > Insecta > Diptera > Muscidae > Musca > Musca autumnalis. The sequence continues at coordinate 325,228,085 of NW_027411644.1, forward strand.
TAGGACCTATGGAAGCGATAGAGAGAGGTGCATTCTCATGCAAAGTGTTGATGCTTTTCGGAAGTCAGCCTCATTTGATTGTCACTATAGGACACCGGCGGAGAAGGTGCTCTCTTCCATCTTCCCAGTCTCTTTTCCATCTTCCCATAGCCTGCATTACTCAATGTCGTTGTCCTGCTTTATCATAGGCCGCAACAACAATTCTCATCTCTGATTTGCAAAAGTGAGAAAGGGACGCAGTTTTGGGAAACACGTCTTGCCAATTCGCCAACTGTTTCATTGCAGTGCCCTGGTAACAATCAAAACTTAACGTCCAATTCATAAGTTTTACGATAAATCTACAGCCCTTGAGCGATTAAATTGGATTCCTCAACATCAAATCAAATGACAAACTTTTAAAGTCTTGTGTCATCATGTCTTCTGTGGACAATCTCCATAAGTCCCGGTCCACACTAAAGCGATTTCATTGAAATAATTTAATGAAATTAGGCGTTTTTAGATCGATTTCTCCACTACAGCAATTTCATTAAATTTCTTAAGTATGGAACTCGATCTAACAACGCCTAATTATTTCGTTGAAATGTCTCTAGTGTGGACCGAGACTAAGGAGACAAAGATTCTTCCAGTACAGCATTGTGTTGCTGATTTCGTTGATGGGTACGACCCCCCAACCAGACATGTCAGGAGAGATCTTCATGAAAGATAGGTCCACTCGAAAAAACAGTATGTGTCATATAAAACAAATACGTAGAGTTTATAACCAATTGTTTCGCTAAGCTGAATATTATTTTGAATTTTTTTTTACAGAAACAGGCTGTTATTGTTGCTTCATACATATATCAAATGTAAAATACCCTATATGTATTTTGCCACTGTAATAAATACTCGATTTTAGATGATTTGTTTTTTTTCTTTTGTTATTTTTCGTTTGTTTGATTTGTTGTTTATTTGACAAATACATTTCTTAGCAGAAAGAAATATAAAACACATTACAAGAAACTCGACTTACGCTACTATCATCACCATCGTCTTCGTCGTCGCCTGTCCAGAGCCCATAAATGTGGGAGAGATCAAGAAATGATATATTTTATCTTTTGTTTAAGGTTTTGATTTTATAATAACAAGTGACTAAGGATACAACATTTTGTTGTCTGTATGGTTACAACTTAAAATTACAAAAAAATACACAGGCATGTATAAATGTAATGCTTATTTAGTATGTATGTAGTGAGGGTACTTAGCCAACTCAATTTGAATTATAAACTAAATAAATAATTTAATAAAAAAAAAAACTAATAATATTTATATTTTTTATCAACTATATATGCAAATTTGTTAATATTTATATAAAAGAGCAGAAATGGTACTTAAAAAATAAGTCGTTGATTTTTGTGTTATGAATTTAGAAACGTATATCCTAGGAAAATAGGGAAAGTCGTTATTAAATTTAAAGGTTCCTAATATATAATAATAGTAAACTAAGGATGGTCGTCGTTCGGTTACATGGGAATTGAGGGGGGAAGTTAACGTGATTGGATGTTTCCATCTGGTATATGTATATAGGTAATATATCTATATTTATATATAATTATATCTGTATAAATTTATAATTACGCGAATGAACTATTCATGATGTATGTATGTATGATGGTTTTTTGATGTATTTGTGAATTTGTTTTGTTGTTTGTTTTATAATAATTTTTGTTTTGTTTGGTGCTAATCTACAATTTTTGTTTCACATTTTTTAATCTTCGGTTTAGTTTTTAAGGGTTTTATCCTTGTCCTTTTTTTGCGAATGTATTTTTTGTTTGTTTGTCTAGTTTTGTGAGTGTTTTCAATATGTCCACTGTGTGTGTGCATAAGATCTTTTTGTTGTTGTTGTTTGCTTTACATTACAATTATTTCTTATTTTTTAATTCTATTAACTAATATCTGTGTTTATGGGTATACACTTGGGTCTTCTTATAGACGCATCCTGCAATTGATGTGATTTTTTAAATACATTTTTGTTGTAGTTTCGAAAATTGGGCAAAATTGATTAATTATTAAATTTGTTAGAAAAAATTACATTTCGAATGCTCTTCTATTGGCAGAATTTCGGGATGTTACAAATGATGCGCCACGTTAAAAAGACCTAAGTGTAAAAGGGACATCGTCAAATCGGACAAAAATCTGTGCTCTCTTCTAAGCAATGATCTTTAACGCCTGTTCTAAAAGGCAAGTACTTCAACTAAACTTTTTAGTTTTTAATCCAACAACAAATTATCTTCATCGGCAGATGTTTGAAATCTAACATAACTCAAAAACGTTTAAAATAAACACAAAAGGACTAATAAAAAAAATTAATGAAAACAATAAATTTTCGTAACTAAAAAATAAAAAAACAAAACAGTTTCTAGTCCGATTCAACATGCAATGACCCCACATGCATATTTATATCTATATTTTGTGTGTGTCTGTATATATATATATTCCTCATTTTGTTGTTGTGATTTCTTGTTAAGATTTATAGAGTCTATTGCATAATTTAACCTACGATATCTAAGCTTTGAGCATCAGTAACTGTGGATGTGGAGGTGAGATTATTTTGACAAGCACCATTGTTAGTATTGGGATTATTATAGAATGCCGTTGGTGAGGGAGACGGAGAAGCCGGAGGTATTGGTGAAGAGTTCGTTGATGTATTAAGAGATGAATTGGTTGTGGGATTCAATAGTGGTGTGGTAATTTCATTAGCATTGATGACAGTCGATGTAGACGTTGATGGTGTTACACCCAGGGATGGGGGATAGTCGACATCAATTTTTGGTGGATTATAACCCATGGGATAGTCCACAATTGCATCAATTGGATGATGATCGACAATATGTATGGCGGCATGATGGTGTGGCGAACCCAATACATTTTTATTCGTTGCAGACGATGAGGAGAAGCCAGTATTGAATGCCGCCGGTGGAGGTGGTGGAGTGTATGACGTTATATTATCACAATCAACATCCGTGATGTCATTTTGATTGGAATAGTGTTGAATATATTGTTGTTGATTTAATAGGGCCAGCATTTGTTGTTGTTGTTGATAGGCCGCCGCCGATCCATTGGAATTTTCGCCAACAACCGGAGCAGTACCGGCAAATTGCGGTGGAGGTGGTGGTGTTGTTGTTGATGATGTCAAAGAAGCAGAAGAAGTTAGGTCATCCCCATCACCATGGTTAGTAGTAGTAGGCAATAATGAAGTAGTAATAGTGTTGTTGGTAGTGGGAGTAGTAGAATCGGTGGTATTGGTAGTGGTTATAGTATTAGAAGAATTATTAAAATTAGAATTAGTTTCACTGTTAGAAGTTATATTCATACATAAATTACTATTATTATGGGGAAGTGGTGGTATTGAGGGATTTTGATCATGATGATGATTATGGTGATGATTGTTATAATTATGGCTATGGTGGTTTTGGTGGTTGTGGACATTTTCCAATAATGATGATGATCTCGAGAGATTTGAATTTGGATTTGTTGTAGTAGTTGTTGTTGTTGTATTGGTAGTAGCAGATAAGTTATGATTGTTATGGGATAGCGAATTTTGTGTGGGAGATGATAATGATGATGGCTGATTTGGAATATGTAATGCAGCAGCAGGACCACCAACAACCGTTGTTGTTGGTGCAGTTGTGGTTGCTGCTGATGCATTTGTATTGCTTGTTGTTGTTGTGGTTGCTGTAGATGTGTTATTATGATTGTTGTAATTTTGACATGAATTCGTTGTAGGATTCGGATTTGGATTGGAATTGTTATGATTTAGAATTGATTTTTGATTTGATTGAGAACTGCTATTACGTTTTGTTTCACTATTGTGTTTTTGTTGTAAATCATTATTACCATTACTGCAAATTTTACTATATAGATCCGGCGTTGCTGTTGTCACATCCTCAATTTCAATTTTGATGGCAGTTCGTTTCAGCAACTGCAAATTACGTGGCAGCAAAGCGAGTATATTATATATTAAGCGTATATCTTCACTAGATGTCCAAACACCGGGACGTTTGTTGTGATACAATTTGGCATATTGATAGATATTTGCCATTTGACAGTATTCCATCTCAATCGCCAGCGAAGAAATGGCACAAAATGTACAGGCTTGAGCGCCGCCATATCTACAGAAAGGACAACCAAGAAAGCAATATGAATGTTAGTTTTCAAATGGATATGATGTCACAACTTACCTATCCACAACAACAATTGGTCCATTACGATAATCATTGCCCCGATCATGGACATCGACAATGAAATCATAAATGCTGCTGGGATTTGACATTTCCGGCCAGCTGGGGCAGTGTAACATTTTCACACTTAGCTCATAGTCGTCCTGTATTGATTGTATAACAAAATCGCGACTAACATAATCGGATTTGTTTGTTTTACTCAAAAATTTCACACGATAATAATCACTTTCGATGGGTGATGTGTCATCTGGCCAGAATTGGGCGAAGTTCTGTAACAACACAAAGGGTTAAACATATCAAACAACTGCCAATAGATTTCTTTTTCTAAATATGGACTTACAATTTCATCCAACGATGACAGTAAAACAATTGTCTGGGCATTATGATCCCACACCATTTGCCAAAAATCTTTGACGGTATGCGCCATGGGATGTTGGGTGACAATAAAGTCGCGCAGTCTTCTAAACCCATGCAGCCATGAGGCATTTATATAATCACTGCCCTCCTCACCCGGTTTGGGTGTTAGATGTACCCTACTGCCCTCGATGGGGAATATAGCACCACGATTCTTTATTGAATTAACTTGTTTCATTGCCGATGCAATGTGTACATCTTTGGTCTGGAATTGGATAATGTTGCGATACTGTTGCTCCAAGTAGGGTGTACAATTTTTCAGTTCCTCAATTTGTTGAGCGGTAAGATTTGTTTCACCCGATGCAATGGCCTCAACTAGAGCGTCGTGTATGAAAATATATTGTTCTTCGGTCTGCACTAAGAAATTTCTCTGTATACGAATGTGACGCAGGAAACCGAAACTGTTGACCACACCCTTGTGTTGAATTTGCTTAAGCATGGCATCGAGGACAATATAAGTTCCCGTACGACCCACACCAGCACTACAGTGGACAACAATGGGACCAGCATCAGGTGGATTTGCGGCTGAGGATTTTTTGACGAAATTTAAAACTGGCAAGGGATGATCGGGTGTCCCATGGTCGGGCCAATTGGTATAATGATATTGATAGACAATTTTTTCGGTATTGCACTGTTTCTTTTTCTTAAGCTGTAAGTGGAAAACAAGTGGAAATTAGGAAAATGGTTCAAGACATTGGGAAACTGTAAAGCATACCTTCAAATGTTTTATTTGTAAAGTTCTCACGGTATACATGGCCATAACTTCTTCATCGACTAGCTTCACTTGTATGACACCGTAGGTTTCCACACCCTCTTTGGGCCAATACATATCACATTTACGGCGGCCACGTTCTACTAAATTCGTAATCATTACAATAATGGCAACACGCTGTTCCCAAATCATGCGCCAAAAGCAATCAAATGTGTCGGGCAACGGACCTTGGGTGCCAATAAATGCCCTTGCCTTTTGATAGCCATCAATATAGTTGGCATTAATATAGTCTAAATTCTTTTTCTGGCCAGGAATGGGATGTAAATGAACTCGACTGTGATCATCTGAAAGAGAAAATGCGGGTAAGAATTTATGATATTTGTTTAATTTGCTAGCATACTTACAGGCTGTAATATTTAAATAACGATTTTTCTTTTTATTTTCGGGATGTTGCGAATGTTCACAGGGTAAATCGTCGGAAATGCACTCATTTTGTATGGCTTCATATTCACGACTGAAACCGATATCACCATCGGCATGCAATGAAGCCACATGCTTGGCAAACTCATTGACCGGCACTGCTGCACGAATTTCACCGCCAATCTCAACTGGTACCTCCCAATCGACTTGTGGCACATTTGGATGATGTGGTGGATCATCCAAATAATAGTAGGCGGCATGGAAACACTTCCTGCTGAAAATAAATGAACAAAAAATGATGATGATCAATAACGAGATTTATTGTGTAAAAGGTAAACATGTCTTTATATCATACATATGTATTATATTCGATTGGGATATGCAATTTCAGTTCAATGATAATTATTCTGTGGGATATTATAGAGAATTGCTCCTTTGTTTACATTTAGTTTAAACGGAGATTGTTAAGGATTAGAAAAACTGGGAAACTCCCTGAGAATAAAAGATCGAAAAATGCCTATAGTCATAGAAGTACTCTTAAGGGAGCCTGCATTGTTGTTAATTAGGGAGGGCCTTGTATTAGTTCGGAAAACAAAATGAATCAATATAAGTTGACCTATTGAATATACCGTTTTTAATTAGTTTATTAATCGATCAATTGAAGTAAACAACTCTACTTTCTCATGAAACGCATTGCATTTGTGAGTAAATGGATAAATGCACAAACATGTGTTCAATCACCATACAACTGTTTAGTACTGATTTTCAGTGGATCTAAACATTGGTAATGAGGATTAGAGAGAACCCTTTATGGCCCCATAGATCGTATAAACAACATACCGTATGAACATAAAACATTTGGTTGGATGTATTTAAAATTTACAAATTTAATACAATATAGGTCATATAGTATATGACTAATATAACATTATATATTTGCATACATACACATGTATTTAAATTCCTTTCACTGTTAACTAATTAACAAATTTACACCTTTCGATTCGAATACAAAGCCATTATTGCATCTTATTTTCATTTACGTTGAAATATATTTAAGTAGCATTCTTTGTCAAAACCTCATCCTCTTCTATTTTCACGCTGTTCTGATAGCGTTAATAACTAATTTATTAGCGTAGATTACGTAGGTGATGTAAACTATACTTCTTTCTCATGGAATATGGAATTAAGTAACAACACTTGGTAACACCTCGTCAAACTCGACGACCAAACCTTGCTTTTGTATTCAAAGTGAAGGAAACTCTTTGGATTTTTTTTTTTTTTTTTAATTTGAGAAAAATACAAAATGAAAATGTTGAGATGCAACGACCAAAGAATAAGTGTTGAGGTTTTCCATGCTTTGTCAATAAAAGAAAAGAAAGAGCGAATAAAACGCTTCGTCGATTGCGGAATTTCTTAGAAAATCTTAAGGGTATTGCAAAATTCAAAGAACATTATATCTGTTTTGGCGTCAAGCAGACTAGTTAGCATCGAGCTGTTGCTATCAAAATGTAGACACAGGTTGACGACGATGAGTACTATAATATGCTTATGTGTGAGTTTTGTAGCGGAAGGTTTTTTTTTGTAGAATCCAACTACATGCTAGCTACATACTTGAAACACCTCTGCCACTGCTTGCTCCCACAGCTTAGATAGTACATAAAGATAATGTACTTGTTGTTCAACCTTATGAATAGTTAACTATAAAAATTTAGCGAAGCATTAACAATTTCTTGTTCCATGAAAATGAATAGAAATAAAATTAGGAAAATCTAACGACACTATGGTTTAGTTTCGTATTTCTTTTATCCACTGAACTATTTTCAAATTTTCTATGGGAAATCTAAACTAGAAAAGTTTTAACAAGTTTAGCGAAAGATGATATGAACACATTTTGTTAAATTTTAAGAAAATATTACTCTACTGAAGCCAATTTTTGGATTGTAAACCACTACACATCTGGTTCTCCTTATTATATATATTTTTATTTTTTGTTAACATACAAATCACCAACAATAAGAGAACGCACGTAATAGCATCTCACCTGCATAAAAACGAGGTCCTAATTTTTATTGAAAACATTTTTTGTTCTGTCTATTCATATAAGTAGGTGCATGCCATACTCATATTCAAAACGTTGAGTCAATAATAAAATAAAAAAAAACTCATTTGCATTTAAACAATCAGATTGTTTGCGGTATTCATATTCATAGCTACGTAAAAAACCATTGAAATGGATGCGTCTTAAGAAAAATGAGATATGCACTTATTGCATTACAAAGTAAATATTTATTGTAAATTGTAACTCATTAAAAGTGTTCTCTCAGCATTTTCTCAAAAATTCTAAATATACCACTTCGAATGAGTCCTTATCCAGTATTTTGATTTGTATAAATAGAAGTGTGTTAATTCGTATAATTAATATTTAGATAACAAGTGCATATTTATCTACTTCATATTTTAATTTACGTTAATTAAATTACAAAGGTCATGTAATATTCATTGTGTGTAGTGCTCAAATCAAAAGCAACATTGAATCTCAATTCAAATGTTAAAAGAATTTACTGGTAGTATGATATATGTACGTATTTATTTCGGTATCCAAGTGAAAGTAATCTGCATCTCGAGATGTTATTTTTCTTAATTCTATTTCGACTAGGAATTGACAGAAATTGGAAGGTTAAGCATACCTGCATATTTTATAGTATTTATCAAATGGGTTTTATTTTCTAAAATGTATTTAAGAATTCAAGTAATATTTTATTGGTCTTCAACAGACAGAGGACTTTTGGGAGGGCTATAGGAATTTAAAAATCCTGAACCTACAACAATCTACTAGTAGTATACATTTCTTTATTGTATAAATACAAATAATAGCGATAATCTTCATAGTATAAAAAAACAATTATTTAAAACAATTCATTTAATATAAGGGGATTTCTGAGTGAAATCGAACACTTCTTCAAGATGAGGTTTAAGATTTCCTTTATTTTTTGCTTTGGTGATGCTGCTTTTCAGCAAAACATTTTAGTATATTTTCACCAATTTTTTGACTCACGGTTCCAGAGATATCAGAGATATCGCACCTTGAAAAAGTCAAATTCTGTAAAAACTATGTGCAAAGAAATACTCATAACTTCTTTAATATTGCTCCAAATAGAAAAAAATCTTTTTTTTTGTATTTTTTATCAGCTATCTAATAAAAAATAGACAAAAAATTTGCATATTGGGCTTGAATGCAATATTCGCAATTTAAAATTTAAAATCAATTTTTATCAATGATTGTACTCTTCGATTTTCTTGAAGTTTTTTTCTATTAAACTACGGGGTCGATTATGGACGGCAACCCAATTCTAGTTGCGTTGCCAACGGCAAATTTAATAATAGAAAACTCCATTTCTGCATTGAAATTCATACTTTTTTACAATTAAACTAATAGCCGAATGCTCAAAACACTGATTTTGAATGAATTTGAAGAAAAAATTCTGTCGTTTCACTCATTTTAATTTTGTGATTTTCACTTCTGGCAATGCAACTTTAGTTGAGTTGCCATCCATAATCGACCCCTACGATTAATTACTAACGAGACTAGAGGTAGGAACATGGATCACTGTCGCGTCCATATCTTCCTCCTCCTCAATCAGCGATAATCTTTCCCAAATTTCATCTGGGATGCTTTCCTCCTTGAGTGTCAAGGGGACATTTTCCTCAATACGCAAGCTTTTACTATCCTCTTTCTTTGCAATCGTTCTTCATACATATTCAGCCCAATCACGAATGAAAATTCCGTGCGAAATTTCTCTCTTTTCCTTTCTTTCCTATCATAAACAAAAAATCCACACGGAAAAAATCCGATGGAGAAAAACAAGTATCATGAACGCTCTCAAACGTGTGTTTTCCTTCAAAACAATATATTGCAAAAAAAAATTATGATGCATTTTATACAAAAATCTTTAATTTGTGGTTGGAAATTTATAAAAAAATTGACATATTTTACAAAATAACATTAGTTTGCAATCTATAGAACTAAAGCTAGGGTCACACTAGGCAAATATTCCAGCGACAGGGTATGTGGTTTTACTGAGAGCAAGTGAGAATAAATTTCAATGCATTATTTAAGCTCATTTGCTCTCAGTAAGCGCACACTACCTGTCGCTAGAGCAAATATTTGCCTAATGTGACCCTAGCTTAAGAATGTCGCTATATATAACGTTCATAGACTTCCAAAAAATATTCGACACTTTATCCCACAAGTATGCAAGGGTGTTCCAACAAAAATACGAAAAGCAAGAATGCGAAGCACTCAACAATATATGGAGATCATCGCAAACCACAGGTAGTACAAAAATACGACAATTTAACTCAAATGTAAAGTCAGTCTTATTGTGCGGATGCGAAACATGGAATATGACCTCAAGAACCAAGCATTCGTCAATAGATCCAATCCAATCCCTTATGAAAGATGCAACCAAAACCCAATAGTCAAGGAAATTACACTAAGGAAATGACGATGAATTGGTCATACACTGAGGAAACAAGACGGAAATATTGCCAAATAAGCCCCTGAATGGAATCCGCAAGGTAGCCGCCGTAGGGGTAGACCAGTGCTAACGTGGAGACGGCAAGTTTTAGAAGAACCGAGGAACGCGAATAAATCATGGAATGAAATAAAAACTTTAGCTTTAAAACGAAATAACTGGAAAAATTTTGTTGTGGCCCTATGTTTCACCTAGGAACGTGGATATTATTAATATATCTTCTGAAAGTGTAATTTATTTGATCATGTTTGTTTATTTTTCTAAAAAGATAAACACTCAACATGTTCTCTTTGTTTTCACAACAATTAGGGCACACAAGGCATGAACAAGACCCTCCAATGCTGCAAAATTCAATGCTTATTTGATAATGATCTCGAGAAAAATCTATTCCGTAAGAATGTTCATTAATGGGTCTGATTATCCACAGAAACATCACGGAAATAAGGCACCAGGCAAAGATAAAATCCAACCAGAACTCCTACAATCTAACTAAACAAATGCAGCAGAAATGGATTTACGAACAATTATCCAATTCGTGAAATGAAGGTCTTATAATAAAACTGCCCAAAAAGCTGTCTGGATCAAACACACAAAAAAGCCTTTGACTCTATAGAAAGGGGTAAAATGTGGAACGCACTAAAAGCGTACCAAATGAAATGAGGTACAATAATGTAGCAGCTTTCGTCCTACACAGAGGCAGAAAAAGACAATCATTTTATACCAGCGCAGGGGTCAAAAAATGATGTCCTATCTCACCACTCTTATTTACAACAAGATACTTGGTATTGTATGGGGTCTCAACAATCGCCTAATACTTACCCATACCCATAAGAAACACCATGACACAAAACCTCTAAGTATTCGTGAACAGATTCTTGGGTACAATAAGCAAAATATTGTGGTCCAACTACACTAAAGAAACCACAAAACGGCATTTCCAGGATATGGAATGGAACCCTCAAGGGAGCAGAATCCCCGGTCGCAAAAAAATACATGGCCCTGAAATCAAAATGTTTATTAAATTTTGCTTTCAAAAAGCCATATTTGGTGTAGTGGGCCCCCGTAAGAAATATACAGTATCGGCCAAAACTAAAGCACCCCCTCAATACATTTTTTTAAATGATAATTTTTTTTATGAAAGCTAAATTTTAAATTTATTTTTTATTTTTCTTTTTATTTATTTATATCTTTATAATTGGAAAATACAAAAATAAGAAATTCAGAATTTAATAAACAAAAGTTAAAATTCAAAAAACATTTTAGGTCGCAAATATAAGCGGACAAAACTAAAGCACCCCCCAAATTGAGGTACAACAAAAACTATTGAAATCAATATTTCGTTGCGTATCCTCTATTCTGGATGACACAATCACATCTTTTAGGCATAGAGGATACTAAATTATTAATTATTGCAGGCGAAATAATTAATTTTCGGAACATTTAGCTTAAATCCTCAAAATACTAAAATCGGAAGTTACCGTTATATGGGGGCTATACCCAAACGTGGACCCAGATCCACGATTTTTGGTGGATATGTTTTGTGACCACTAGAAACCCTAAGTACCAAATTACAGCCAATTTAGTAGGAAAATGTGGCTTAAATATCCGAAATACCGAAGATCGGAAGGTACCGCTGTAAGGGGGCTATACCAAAACATTTGCCGATATTGTTCATATTCATCCAAAAATGATGCTACAGCATTCTCTGGTCAAATACAATATCGCTTAGGTTTAAAAATTAGCAAAAGAACGAATTGCAGAAGAACGGTAGACGCCGGTTTATTCAGTCGCCGATACTGTAATCTACGTTGCTGGCGCAAAATAATACTAAATGAGCTGAAGAATGCAATAAAACATTTGATGATATGTAAGAAAATGTTATGTAACGATAGAATATAATGTCAAGTGGAAATAATGGAAAGAAATATACCTTTCCACTTACTGTTTCTTTGAATATTCGTTCAGCATATCAATTAAATAAAAGTGGTGCGAACGCACCGTTATCGTGTGACATCAAACCGTTATAGTGCGGATTTAATGCCAAATCCTTTGGGTACACGTCAAACAAATCCTCATTAACAAGGTTAACCCTGCAAAAGGATATAATATAAACATGGCCGTAGACTTTTTCCTTCGGGGTTATGTAATATTTAAACTTTATGCGATTCGATTCAGGCCTTGGAGCAAAACATCATTCGCCAGTTATCAATCGAAAAACTCCAAAATTACACTCAACGGATGAACCATCTGAAACGTAGTCGCGGCCGACATTTGATAGACATGAACTTATAGCCTAGACAGACGGCAGTCTTAATTTGCATTAACAGCCTTAATTCAAATTAATTTGAACATTATCCCCTTTCTTAATGCACAAAATCAAAGGAAATTTAAACTGAATTAAGCAATTTCAATATGGCAATGCTGTTGAAAATCAATTGTCTTTTGTCAAATTTCCATGTTTAAGAAAATAATAAGTGGGAAAAGCGTTAAGTTCGGTCGGGCCGAACTTTTTATACCCTCCACCACAAATTTCATCCATTTCGGTGGATTAATGTGGCCACAACCTTCAAAATACCGAAAATCGGAAGTTACCGTTCTATGGGGGCTATATGATGGCGCGGACCTATACCTACAAAATTCTGGAGGGTAAGTTTTATATCCCCAACGAAGACTAAATACCAAATTTCAGCCATATCGGTGTGATAATGAGGCAAAAACCTTCAAAATAGCGAAAATCGGGAGATATCGTCCTATGGGGGCTATATCAAAACGTGGACCTATATAAACATTTTATGGTAGAAATGTTTCTTAGCCTATGGAAACATAAAATACAAAGTTGCAACCGATTCTGTTGTCAAATGGGACTAATACATTCAAAATATATTAAAATGACGCGTACTTTATATGGGGCGTTATATGGGGGCTATACCAAAACGTGGACCTATATAAACCAACTTTGGTAGGAATGTTTTTTGGCCTCTGGAGACACAAAATACCAAACTACAACCAATTCGGTGGTAAAATGGTACCAATATCTTAAAAATGCCTTAAAACGACGACGCGTCACGCGTCATTTTGTATGGGGGCTATACGAAAGCGTGGACCTACATAGCCCACTTTCAATACCAAAAGTCCTACGTACAAATAAATAATAGATTTTCCCAAAATTTCATCCACCTACGTCAATCCGTTCGGACGGTAGAGTGATTTCCACAGACGGACAGACGGACGGACATGGCTATATCGATGAAGAATTGCACGCTGATTAAGAATATATATAGTTTGTGGGGTCTACAATTATTATTTCGAGTAGTTACAAACGTAGTGACAAACTTAATATACCCCCATCTTATGGTGGAGGGTATAAAAAGGGAAAGCAAATCAGCAATTTTCGCGTTTCTTCAAAATAAGTAGTGGTCTTTCGCGAGTAGAATAGCAGCTAATCGTTTTTCACGCCTTTTAACAAATCTCTTTTTCAAATTTTTATTTTCACAAAAAATGCCATTACCCACCATACCAATTCTATCGAAAATTATATCTTCCTCAAATGTTTTTTAAAGTTTTGCAATATTTTTATAATATTAAAAAGACTCAAAAATATCGCGAATAAATTAAATTTATTTTTGCTTCATCGTGGTGAAAAGATCAAAGGTAGAAAGTGTATTTGTTTCGCATATTTTGACGAACTTTTGTAAAGCTTTATGAAATGGTCTGCTGGGTACAAAGAAACAACACAAACAGCTGTTTCATAAATGCAGATACTATCGTCTGTCAGGTTGAAAAATTAATTCAAATTAGGACATTTTTAATGCAAATTAACTCTGCCGTCTGTCTAGGGTATTATAATAAATTTAGCAATTTCAATATGGCAACGCTGTTGCAAATCAATTGTCTTTTGTCAAATTTCCATGTTTAAGAAAATAAAAAAGGAAAAAAGTTCAGCAATTTTCGCGTTTCTTTCAAATAAGTAGTGGCCTTTCGCGAATAGAATAGCAGCTAATCGTTTTTCGCGCCTTCTATCAAATCTTTTTTTTAAATTTTTATTTTCACAAGCACTTCATTACCCACCATACCAATTCTATCGAAAATAATATCTTCTTCAAATGTTTCTTTACAGTTTTGCGACATTTTTTAATATTAAAAAGACAAAAATATCGCGAATAAATTAAATTTATTTTTGCGTTATCGTGGTGAAAAAGTCAATGGTAGAAAGTATATTTGTTTCGCATAATTTGGCAAAATTTTGTAAAAATTTATGAAATGGTCAGCTGGGTACAAACAAACAACACAAACAGCTGTTTCATAAATGCAGAAACTATCGTCTGTCAGGGTAAAAAGTTAATTCAAATTAAGGAATTTTTAATGCAAATTAACTCTGTATTAACAACATAAATTCCAACGAAAACTCTTTCAAATGATAATAAACATTTCCCATACCATTTTGAATCTCGAAATGGATCACTTTATTTTGAGTGCATGGCTTATTAGACTAATTAATCGATAGTCATTGCAGAATTTTGGGATTTTTTGGAATGGTTATAAAAGTGGATGTGAGCCATAGTAAACACTAAAACCCCTACGGTCATTAAATTATCGCCGTTGAAGACAACTTCGCGTACCTTGTCGCTCAACTTGTGGTGCACGAGGTTTGCGACATTTGTGTGAAAATCCCAAAAGGTATACACATTACAGATAATTTTCTACTGGATCGGGTTTAGGTGCTCTTATGTATTTTAGGAATTTTAAAGGCCCATATCTCGGGAAATATGGACTTCCCCAGATTAAATATTGTTGTGTACAGTACACAATAATACCTATCTGAGGTAAAAATGTTAAAGGCTGGTCACGCCAAAACCCGACTTAAGGCAACTGGACACATCTGTTTAGCGGAGCCTTTTCAAGTTTCCATAAAAACGATCGGCATCGAGAGGCCAACACCAATATAAAATTGTGAGAGAAGGGTTGTAGCAATTTCCCCATATAAAAATCTTATCTTAATTTCGGCATTAATTTCTTATCAAAAACTAAGGCGCAAATGTCGCAAAAAAGAGCAATGGAAAAGCGGCACACTTCTTCCGCCCAGTTACCTACTAACGGTGGGTGGCTCACGTATTATACACAGCAGCATTCAAACTATTTTCGCTTGCTCTTTGTCACAATAGCTCTGTTCCTTTACGTTCAAGAATCTTCAAGTTTTACCGCTTTTTACTCGAAAAGCGTTCCTTTACTTCAGATACAATACAATTCATATACAGGGTTATCATGAATATTTCCCTCGGAATTTTCCGCGAGGAAAATAATTTTAAAAAGTGAAATTACTTTAAAATCAGTATTTTAAAAATTTGAAAACTACTTGAATCACTTATTATCTTGCTGAATTGACAAAAAATATTCCCTTTTTGGACTTAAATATGGAAATAAAAAATTATGAAATTGGGGAAAGGGAAAAATTCCGCGCGGAATTTTTATTCATGATAACCCTGATAGGAACAGTTTACAAGTTTTACTACTCTTGCCGGTTTTACCATTTTCAGAAGTAAAGGAACAGACCAAATATCAGGGGGCATGGATGGCTTTGAGAATTTGTTGGGGGCATTTTGATTATGAAAAGACTAAAACTGATTTTAATAAGAGACGAAACTTACGTAAACCAATTACCGCGTTTAGTTTTAGCCGGTCTTTCATACGTTGTCGTTGTTGCTGTTATTGTTTTCTCTGTCATTTTAATTCTATTGATTGTGTTATTGTTGTGTGGGGCGGCGTGTTTTTGTTTCTGATTATGAAGTGTATTTGTTTGTGTTTGTTGGCACAATTCTCCTCGTCGTTTTTGTGACTCTTTCATGAATTTTATTGTTTTTTTTCGTTTCCTTTGTTGAAGATTTTAACATTTCATAGTAGAATTGCTTGATGCACTTAAGTGGTGACAACTTTTCCAAATGTCTACATTTTTAGTGTAGATTTGTTGTCACTGGATGATGTTTTCTTTCAACATTGCGTCATAGACGACAGTAGGCATGTTGGAAAACATGGATGCAAGAAGATAAACGGTTTTGTTTTTTTCTTGTTTCGTTTTTACCACTGATTCTATTGAGAAAAATCATAAATCACATGATTGGTGTCACTTTAACAAAAAATGCATTTTCGTTCTCCCTCTCTTAAATGCTCTCTAATTAAATTAATTTTGTTTTTGGCTGTCCATCCATCGATAATTTCAAATAGTAATGGGCGTGAGTGGGTGCGTGTACTAAATGCGTACGTGTAGTAAGTAGCGCAACCTAATGCGGTATAGAGATAGAGCGATCAGAACCGGCGACGGGACGGACAGATGAAACGAACCCGTATCTGCCTCAACGACGAAACAATTGAGTTTAACTAAGATGACAAATGCGTTGCCATTGTCTTATCGCCTGCAGCACAGTATTTCTATGTTCGGCTGATTCGTGTATTTTTGTAATGACAAATTTTGATGTTTTTGTTGGTATCCAAGTGTTTCGCGTTTTATTCTGATCATTCACTATTTTGATCGAATTTGTGCGGATTGTTTTTTCGTTGCATTCACTTCTTCTAAGTGTTGGATGGATGGACAGAAGAAAATGAACCCCGAACACCCGCGTTTAATTTTTTTAATTTCGTTTATGGTACATTTTTCTTTCGGTTTTCAACTTAGCAGCTCTCACGATCAACGCTACGATCGGTTGGCAACTGTTTTCATTAGTTTTAATTCGTCTGTAAAATATCAGCAGCCAGTCAGTCAGCTTTGTTTTCTTTAGTCCATTTGTATTTTGTCTTTATTCTATTCTGTTGCTGCCGCTCTCACCACTCTCTGCCTGGCCACCTTTTGAACAAAATCGTTGTTCGGCTACGATACTCATGGTAGAATTTTATGTATATTTGTAGGAACGTTTGTGTGTCTGTCAGTCAATTCTCGTTTTTTAAGGGTGTGCGAGAGCACGGGTGAGAGATAAGGAACTGGTATTCTGGATGAGTTGCCACATGAAATGTTACAAGTGGGGAAATTTAAGAATGTAACGTAATTTTTTTGTGTTATACATTTGCTAAAACAAAATTTTGCTCCAATTTCTCCATTTCAAGTATTTAAGAGGTGTGAGTCACATTTTCAAACAGATTGCCAGCAATTTGACCTTAGTTACTGAAAGTGAAACTTGGAATGGCTGCAGGGCATGACGGACTAGCTCCTGAAATGCTGAAATATATGGGAGAGATGGGTAAGAACCTCCTTCTCAGCATAATAAAAACCTGCTCGAATAGTGCTTCGATACCAAAGGAATGGGTAATAGCCGTTATAGCAAAGGCGACAACAGACTATGTGAAAACCACAGAGAAATTTCACATTTAAATGTTCCGGGCAAAATGTATTTCCTAACAAATCGACTCCGTGAACTTGTGGAACATATGTATACTAGAAGACGAACAATGCGTGGAACTACAGATGATATACAGTAGTTTTGATTTTGCTGCCAATCGCTTTAGTGCGAATTTGATTTTCCTGCAAATATTTGCATTTTGGTCAAATTTTCAATGCAAGTTACACTTTTAACTGCTAATCATCTAAGTGCGAATTTTATTTAGCTACCAATAATATTTGGAAAAACTAAGGGATTTTCACAGAGAAATTTGCATTTACCAGCCAAAACTAAAATCACGTCATGTGACACTTGCTAACTCATGCACAGGGTCTTTTGTATAGAAGAAAACTGTTTTATGTTGATCATTTGTAGACACCCTATGATATTATGGAAAAAATAGGTAGGCTTTTTAAGTCATGGGAACTCTTTCTACGAACTTATAATAATTATTAATTATTCCACAAACATCCTAGAAGGGACAAGGGAGACTTCTCTTATATCACATCTGCAGTAATACAAAGAAAAAGTTAACATCACTTTCTTTGAAACAGAAATTGAATGACAGATGTGGAAGCAAATATTACGATAGTAATTTTTATTTAATTCAATTTTGGTTCTTTCAGCTGATGGAAAATAAGCTTTTTGATTATTTGTTTCAATTTTTTCACTATTCCTCTCCAAATAGTTTGCGGGTATCAAGAAATCTGAAACTGATATTACATAAAGAGCCAATTCTTTGGCAGATGGGTGAATCGGATAACTGCCACTTTTTGGCAGCTAAAAATATTAAAGATAAGTGCGAAATTCGGTTTGCTGCCACAAAATGCGTGCAAAACTTGTTTTGGTAGCTAAGTCAAAACTACTGTATTCACCGTACAGCAAATAAGGGAAAAATTAATAGAGTACATAAAGTTACACGTGTAAGGGGATGTCGATGAAGAACTTCTAATACAAATATTTTATAAAAACTGCAGGACTTATGTCAGAGTGAGCAATTCATAATGAAGAGAATTCTGGAACAATACCGGTATAAAATAAGGCCACATATTGAGCCCATATCTCTTAATCACACCTATGGGCGACATTCTTAAAGAATACAAAAGTAAATTTAAACCATTGCACTGGAGAACGAACCCAGCCCGGATCTTGTGCTCTTGTCAAGCTCCGAGGAAGATCTTCAGAAAAATCTGAATATAGGTATTTAAAGAATAATTCGACAGAAGAAGCCGGCGTATAAGTAAGTCCAAAACAGAAACTATAGTAATTGCAAGACAACCACGAAACCACCCAACGTTAGATAAAGGACATCTTAAACAAATTAATGAATTCAAATAGGTAATTCGGCATAATATTTTGCGATGATGGAACAGCAGACAAAAATGTCAACCAGAGAATAGCAACCGCGGGAAAACTACACAATGCAAGAAATAAAAACTTCATTAAGAAAAGAGAAGTAACTGCAATAGCCAAACTTGCTGTGTACAAATCCACGTATGAACCTATACTGACCTATTTACATATGCGAGGCTTGGGCACACACCCAAAGAAGACAAAGTCGCATTCAAGCTTCAGAAATGCGGTATCTATGAAGTGTTGCCAAAAAAACAAGAGAGCTATAAGAAGTCTTTTGGATATCAAGACTCTGAATGTGCGAATTGAGGAACAATTAAAAATTAAGATGGTTTGGTCATGTCGTAAGAATGCTAGCAACACAGCAAGGTGCGAAGATCGAAGGCTTAGAGGCAAAAGACTTAGGGCATGAAAGGGATCACTAACTGTTCCATCTAGAAAACGAAACGTTAATCCGGAGAATGCAAAAAAATGAACAGAGACAGAACCGGATGGAAATTCCTTTGCAAAACACCAGACACTGTTTGGATTAAGTGAGTATGTATGTAAGCCTCATTTTTGATTTTTAGTGTCTTTACATTTTTACTTTTAGTGGCGGTTATTCTGAATGAATACTCCCTCCCCATGAGTTTTATCTCTGCTGTTTAAACTTTTCAATAATTGATTGTGAGAAGTCTTCCAAGCCCTTTGGGGATAATTAAGGGCTAATTACATAAAAGATCCCACTGGTCCTTCAGCCTTTGCTCAAGAAGACGATGGTTTCTCATCAGTTACCTCCAACCTCTTACGCAGGACAGAAAGCCAAAGAGAGAAATCCCCGCCCCGTACCGAGAAGACGAGAACCTCCTCAGGAAAAGCGATCTCCAAAGCTCATGGGGAATGACTCAAAAAACCTTATGCCAGACCGGGCCCGATCAATGTCCGTTGACGAACTTCGAGTGGAAATCATTGACAAAGTTAATCCCGAGAGAAAATCAGATACAATCATAGGTTGCTAGTCAAAATCTGTCTAACGAAGATGGAATGTTTGGCAGCGCTTTCCTCCACAAGGGCGTCATGGTCATTAACTGCCACAACAACCCACTCCAATAATGAAAGTTTCACCAGATCCCCCTCCGAAAGAAATTACACAATTAGATGCGATTTTCGTAAGGTGTTGCAAAACATCCCCAAAACCTTTCGAATGATGACATACAAAGTAGTTTCAATTCTTACATTAGTTGCATAAGATGTTCTTTCTTTTATAATACATTTTGTTTTTGTAATACCACTAAATCAAAAATATTTCAATAATGATTTTATTTTGTTATTTTATTTATATTACTTTTATAACAAAGCATTGTATTTCTTTTGGAGTAGTTTAACATCTCTTCCATTCCTGAAGTGTCAAAATCAAAATGTTAGTTTTTATTTACAATTATTATATCCCCCTTTTATACATAGTAATTATTGTTTTGGAGTAGTTTAAACATCCCTTATTGCATTATTATTATAATTATTATAATTTTAAATTTGTTATTTTAATTTTGCACTGTAGTACCTATACAGTCTTAAGACTGGGTATACGAGAAATGAAATAAAAAAGTGCCTGAATCAGGCAAATTACAATGGTGGTAGACAACTACACCTCATCGTAACCGAGCAGTGTTGTGCTCTGCGAGGGACCCCCACTGATAAGTGTCTGGTATCTGTAGGTACCTAAATAGTTATGTCTCCCTCCTAAATATTGATATCTCATGTCCGCATGTCCTGAAAATCCAACAGACTTGATACACTATGGACACATCCAGTCGCTTTCTAGGACTGGATGTGGATGCTTAGATGCCTAAACATTTTCTTCTCTTTCTTTTCTATACATACACCGATACAACTTTACTTGTAGGGGTTACAACAACAACTGTCGCAACAAGAAATCACTGGATTTCCCTGTTCAAGCCGTTAATATCCTTGGGAAACTTTGGGAAGGAGCAACGTTTACTGTTGTCTCCACTTCTGAGATATCATCCAGAAAGGTGATACCAGCATGGGTTCTTCAACACTCATATAAAATGGAAAAGACATGCGATTTTGTCATCAAGAAGTCAACAGATTTGAAAAAATTGTGGATCCTGAAGTCATTGAACCGGTGAATATACTCGTGTATAGAACAGTCTTACAATCGTCTTAACCGACTATGTTGGTTACCAGTAGTGCGATTCTGTAACTAGTCAACGACAAAATTACCGAAAATCGTCGAAAAGTGGAAATTTTTAAATGTCAGTAACTTCTAATATTACCGATTTTTCGGTAAATTTGCGACGAATATAAAACAGTCGGTAGGACTTACCGATACCAACAGTGAAATCAACTTTTATTTAGGGCCTGTTTATGTATGTCGATAAGAAAACGAATGCGGAAGAAAAACTACCAAATTTGAGTGTGTATTTCAAATTTGTTTTTTGTTTTGAAGCAAAAGCAAATGAAATAATATTTCAAAAACTAAAGTTTGGGTGTCTTTCATGCGCACACATTTTCGTTTCGAAATACATAAACTGGGGGTTATACTTTTCATTTATAAATTGTGTTTTAATTTTACCGACTTTTGTCGGTAACCAAAAAATGAGTTACAGAATCGCACTACAGAACATTGCGATATGACTTTGAGTTGGTATTTCGTATTTCTTGGACTATGAGAGAGCAGTTTATGTTGAATATTTGACTGAAATAAATCGATGTTAATGCTTTCAGAAGTAAGTCATTTATAAGTAATCATTATTGACATTATTAATTTGATGACTAGAGCATTCAATTGGATTTCTTTTTTTTTTAATAAACTTACAACTGTTTGACCAACATTAAACGTCCAGCCCGCCCCATCTTCATCCCTGGCTGTTCCCAATGTTTATGGGATGATGACAACGATGAACTGAAATCATCACTTAATTGCATTAAAATAAAAATTAACTCTTCTTTGGACCCTCTGCTGATTGTCTGTCTGTCTACGGGGCCAACAATAATCCAACCCAACTTGAGAATATGCCAAAAAACAGAGAAAAAGGATTAAGTACAAAGCAAACAGGGCACAGAATTTTTACTCGGCATTGTATAAGAGTACTTCTCTCTTTTCATCTCCACTTAAGCAAAACAAAAGCATAAATGGTAATTTACATATTTTCAAATTAAAAGGATACAAACTGTAGTCATTCGGGCTCTTGCCAGAGGGTGGGTGTAGTTTTTCTTTTTTTCATACTCGACACAGATAGCCATGGAGGCGGCGACTCGGTGCTGATGGTTGTGTGACTGAGCTACATACAGTCTGCAAGCAAACAATCCAAGCATCATTATTAACATTGGTTCAAGCAATAAGCAGAGAAAGGCTTCATTCTTTGGATGACCGTTAAAGGTTTTCTTTTTCCAGAGAATGACTGAAAGAAAAAACATCCCATAAGAGCAAAATACCACCCCAGTGTCAACAACTAAGCAGGAAACAAAAAATAGCCAAAAAAAATCATAATAACATTCTGTTTAAACACAGAAAAGTACGGCAAACATAATAATAAAATCTTAATTAAGTTCTCAACAGTAAGAACAATATTAAGTTGTACAAATAATTGGAAATTTAATTTTGTCTATACTCAGTCGTCAATCCTGTTACTGAAAGGTGGCTTATCAGAGAGACAACACGGGTTCAGATCTGGAAAATCCACAATTGGAGCTATACAGGAAGTGGTCGATGTATTTAATGCCGCGCAACAAAGAAATACTTATAGCAGACCGATAGTACCACTTGCCACACTAGACGTAAAAAACGCTTTTAATAGCCTAAGATGGATAGACGTGATAAATGCCATGGAGACAAAATTTGAAGTCCCTGTGCATACCTTCTGAAGATAATCAAAAGTTAACTGAGTGAAAGTATACTTAGATAAAACACAAATGAGGGTAAAAGGAAAAAACAGATTACGTCAGGTGCCGCACAGGGCTCTATCCTAGGTCCTGACCTTTGGAATATAAACTATGATGATATTCTAAAAATAGATATGCCTGATAACACGTTTTTAGTAGGTTATGCTGACGACATAGCCGCAGTAATTCAGGCTAGAAACACTGAGGATGCTCAACGCAAACTAAAGCAAGTGATGATCCGAGCCAAAGCATGGTTAGAGACACATGGCTTAGAATTAGCTTTGCACAAAACTGAGCTGGTGCTACTGACTAGAAAACATATACCAACTGAAGTCGATATGAGGGTAAACGACATTGTTATCCGCACGCAGAAGAATGTCACTTAACTGTCAATTCAAATTGACATTAAAATGTCATTCACGCCGCAGATAAACAGCGCAAGTGAAAAAGCTACCACAATTGGAAGACAACTGAGCAGATTGATGGCAAATATCGGAGGGTCACTCCCCAATAAAAGAAAACTAGTGATGGAAACCTGCAATAGCATCCTACTATACGGATGTGAAGTCTGGGCACCGAGTCTCTCTACTAAAACCAGAGCACAAAAATTTATAGCGGTGCAAAGAACGGCGGCAATGAGAGTTGCATCTGCATACCGCACAGTCTCGGGATCAGCTGTGCAGATCATAGGGGGTATGGTACCCATAGACTTAATGGCAGAAGAGCGGATGAAAATCTACCAAATGAAACGTTCCCAACATGCAGCAGAAGATATTTCTCAAACAAAAGATGAAGCCATAATAAAATGGCAAACAAGCTGGAACAGAGAAACTCGTGGTAGATGGACGGCGAAGCTTATACCCGATATCAAACCCTGGGTGGACAGAAAACACGGAGAGGTAAACTACTACCTGACGCAGATGTTTACCGGACATGGGTATTTCCGAAAGTATTTGTTTAGATAAGGAAAATGCAACTCCACCTTCTGTCTCCACGAAGAAGAAGATACCATTGATGACGCAGACCACACATTTTTTGTATGCAGCCGATGGTCTGATTCCCGGGCCACAACAGAGGCAGAAACAGGCATACTATCAGCCGAAAATATTGTGCAAAAAATGTTTTTTTTGTACGCAGCCGATGGTTTGATTCCCGGGCCACAACAGAGGCAGAAACAGGCATACTATCAGCCGAAAATATTGTGCAATGAAAACTGGATCACCGTTGTAAGATACTGTGAATCACTGCTGAGAGCGAAGAAAACAGACCTAGACAACGCAATTAGAGCAACCTGAAGCGAGGAATAAAGCGGAGCAAGCAAGAATGAGAAGAAGGCTCTTAGGCCTGGGAGCCACCTCGAAGTAATGCGAAAGCGGTGCCGAGGTGGATGCAGCTCCCAGAGCAGAGGAGGTGGGTTTTTAGTCGGTATGAAGATTGGGTCCGACATACCACGTTGAGGGACGGCCCAACGTGAATGCATATTGCATTTTCCCATCTCCGCCACAAAAAAATCCTTTTACAATGTAAAATTTAAATCGAATTTTACTGAAGAAAAATATTCAGAAGCAAATAGGACACAGTTGATTTTTCGTCATTCTATACATTCTAATATCATGTTTACATTAGAGCTTTTTTCCAAATTAACCTAAGTTTGGGATCATTTATTTGACATATACGCAATGAATTATGGATTAAAATTGTAAATTAATCAAATCCAGTAGTACGATTCTCTAAGTCATTTTTTTAATGAACGACGAAAATCGGTAAACTTAAAACAAAATTTTGAAGGAAATGTTCAAATAAAAGTTAACAGCATTCTTGCTATCGGTCGAACTTTAAGACTACTTTTATTCCTCGGAACCTTTAATTTCTTTTGATCTGTAATTTTAAAAAAAGAAGTAATAATAATAATAAATGTAAAAAAATAATTTTATAATGTTGGAATGAATTTTTTAGTATGAATTTTTAAACCTTCTCATCATGTTCGTTATTTAATTTTCTGTTTAAAAACGTTGTTTCTAAAATTTATATGTACTTCAATTTGTTTGATATACGTTTAAATTTCTAAATGTGAATTTGTTATTGAGTTTATTGCCTTTATGTTTTTTATATTGAATATTCTACGTTGCAATCAATCACGACGTCATTGAATTGGAAATTACAGTAACAAAATACACCTGCACTTCACAAATCAACCATTTTGAAGATTTGTACGTGAAATAATTGTAATAAAAATGTATATAATAATCGCGTTTATTATTTTGTTAGTTTGAAGTACAATTCAGTTCTTTTTTCAATTTATTAAATTTATCGTGGAAGAAGATTATGGATATGGATATAATAAAATAAATATTTACAGAAACATTTATTACAATTTTCAAATTTATCAAGGAAAATATAATAAAAAATTCGAAAATAGTAGATTGTTAAAGGCTCTGAATCTGAAACAAGCTATATTTTGTTTTTAGCATAGCTTAATTTATGGATTTTCTAAATTGATGTAAATGCGATATTGGTTCAAAAAAGTACACATTTTGAAAATTGTGATATCGGATGTGTAGCTCTTTTCTGAAACGCATTTTACAAAAACGTATAATTAAAAAATGGCAATGTGGACCTATCTTCGTCAGAAAGTGCATGTCCAATTTATTAATATTGAAATTCATGGTATATTCACCGATCGATTATAAACGAATCACATGTAGACAGTGAATGACTTATTTCCGGACAATACACGATAATCTGAAATTCGGACGATAAATATCATCATTCGTTAACGTGACTTCACAAAACAATTTCTATTTATACATTAGAGATATAAATAATAAACCAACAATACGTTCGAGCACAATCGCCTATTATTTGAAATCGTATACTGACATACGACACAAACCAAGACACAAAAGAGATAAAATCACCTTAAGAGCGCCACAAGGATCTATACTAGGACCGGATCTATGAAACGCAGAAAACAGCCAATGACATCGCAGCAGTGATTAAAGCAAGAAGTACCGAAGAAGCGCAGCGGAAACTGCGAAAAACTATGAGTTGAGAGTTGTCTATACTCTCACGGCCTAAGACTGGCGGTGCAAAAAACCGATCGGTGACTTATTAGTTCGCACCAAGTCTTTCCTGAAATATTTAGGAATTTAGCTGAACTCAAAGCTGACATACTCCAAATAGATTGAGTATGCAACAACAAAGGCGGCAAAAATAACAGCTCAAATGAGTAGGATGATGGCAAACATTGGTTGCCCCCTACCGAGCAGAAGGAAACTACTCAGTGAGGTGATGAACAGCATACTCCTTTATGGATGAAATTTGGGCACCGACGATGGAAACGCAGTCGCAAGCGAAAAAATATTAGTCTTACAAAGAACTGCTGCACTCTGAATGTCATCCGCATACCGTACCGTATCAAAAGAAGCCATTCTGGTAATATCTGGTATGATCGCTATCAATCTGCAGGCAATAAAGCAACGAAAGGCGTTTATCGCAGGAATGGAAAATGTATGTAGCTTAACCAGATGAAACAATGGATATATGGCAACCGCGGTGGATAAACGAAATGAAAGGAAGATGGACACACAAGCTGATTTCTGACCTCCGAATTTGGTTAGCAGAAAGCAAGGCGAGGTAAATTATTACCTAAACCATATGCCCTGGGGGCAGGGGGTTACTCCCGAAAGTACCTGTACCGCATGGGAAATGTAGAACACCATACTGCATCCACGAAGAGGAAGAAGAAATTGACGACGCTGAACATACCCTTTTCAAGTGTCAACAATGGGCTACAAGCCGAGGATCATTGGAGGCAGAGGTGGCAGAGCTGACCTGTGGAAATATTGTTCCAAAAATGCTGCAAAATGAAAGATGCTGGGAAGCAATAAAGGTCTTCGCAGAAAATATAATGCGATAAAGGAAAAAACAGCCATTGGGGGAATACTCCAACTCAAGCAATAAAATGAGATTGAATCTTCAACAATAAACAAAACAAACAAAAAACAGCGGAGGCACGCGAAGGGGACCTTTGTTAAAAACAAAATTCCAACAACAACCTCACAGACAACTGTGTTGATGTTCTTTTCAACTTACAGAATTCGATGAGTTCTTAGTTGATACGTGCTGACATGTTGCAGAATATTTTGATTTTGGTGTTTCTTTGGAAAAGCCGTAAAGTGAGTGTGATTCTCATTCATATGGGAATACTAGACACTTAAAGAGTTCGGGTTTTCGCTAAAAAAAGGCATAATTTCAAAAACTGAGATGCTGGGATGAAATCATGATATTGGTAGCGATCAGTAAAATTTTGCAACACTGTCAGTTCGTTTTGAAAAACATTACTCTCTGTAATAGAGGGTAATAAATGGAGTTGAGCCATTGGGGGAACACTCCAACTAAAGCAATCATACGGAAAAAAAGATCTTGATGCGAACTCTTAAAGAGCTAATGCATTTGGAATTGTTAGCAACTTATACGAATTGGACTATGGACCAGTTGAGATGTGTTTGGAAACCGATGTCAACCCAGAAAAAAAGAAGCGACCAAGAAGAGAATTCCGTCTGAATCTGTTCCCCCAACTCAAGACACTTCCTTGTGACATTTTATTCATTTTCTTGACATATCTTTTAACTTTGAAATGACATTTTTCCCTAAAAGATTTTCTTCATCTTCCAAAGCGTCTTTTTTGTTTAATTACTAAGAAAAGTCATAAATAACAATTCACCATATTTAAGCTTGAAAATAAGTAAGTAGCTTTCATACGCCTTAATGCCTTTCCAGCAGCAGCAAACCCTTTTACTAATCTGATGGAAGTGACGTTTTTCGGTTGGCCAATGGCAAAAAGAAATTATGAAGGCAAAATAAAACGGAACTGACGCTTTATTTTGTTTTTTGTTTTTTTTGGCAAAGTGTTTGAAATGTATGATAAAAAGAAGATTAAATGAGAGAATTAGAGGCAAACGGAAGAATAAATACAAAACATTTACATGTTTTTGCTTTAGAATAAAATTCCCAAAAAAACGGAGGATAATGCATTTTGGTTAGGGTGTTTAATTTCCATAAATAATTAAATAGCATTATAATGTTTAATACGCTTTTTTGGGGAAACATGGAGAAAAAAATCTTGAAGGCTGTTCCATGGTTTTGCTCGAGCGGGTTAAGAAGTGTAACCGTTATTAAATATGGTAAGTTATGGGAAATCGATTACTGAGAAAATACGAATATTACACTTTAATAAAAATATAAAACGGATACAGAATCAGTAATCGAAGAAAATTGATTGACTGGAGGAGTTCAATTTCTGAAATGTGGAGAAAAAGATTATTCAGCTTTAAAACGACATGCCGAATATCTTAACATGATTTTAATACTTCGAAGACATATTATTCTCCTCTGGCGGCCAAAGAGATTCTATTCAGAATTGTACAAAAACTAATTGTCAGAATGTATTAAAATCTACCCAAAATATTCCAAAATGTCACATCATCAGTATAGAGTAATTTAGCTGTCAATTAATATAAAATTTTAAATATTTCCATGTATTTCCTGTAATTTTTTCTGAACTATTTTCAAAAGACCCTAGTATTCAAATATTAGGTTTGTCCTTGTACTTTCTCAGTAAATATTACTCAGTAACTTCTTTTTAGAGAGTTAAGCATTTTATACTCCTTCAAAGGAAAAAAAAATAAAAAAGTAGAAAGACAACATTCAGTACAAATTTTCAATTTGATTAATATTGACGATTATGATATTTGAATATTTTAAACTTTTGACAACTGCTAAAGCTACAAAATGTTACTGAACAAAATTCCTTCGGTAAAAATTACACTGTGCAACATTTTCAAGGTAATTTTGTGCAAACAACTTTTAATGCAGTTTTTATGAAAGTACAGACCCAATAGACAAAAACCCTCTTTGGGTTTTGTTTTGTTAGATCGGGTTCGGATTTTATGGCCCTATCCAAACATCGTTAAATATTGACTTTTTATAGCAAATCGGGGCTATATCTTTAAAACCAACACGAATCTTTCCATGACATCCGCAGCAAACTTGTAGATAAGAACAAGAAGAAGGTATTTGAAAAATAATCAACACGAATAACCTCATTTATTCCCTCATATTGTATAATATATCTAAAAATTCCGTAATTTGAATATATTTCGCAGCGTATACCCAAAACGGTCAACTTTTTCTAATTATTATAATTGGGAAAAATATTCGCTGAAATGTAATACACAACTCTTCAAAACATATCATTCCTCTAAAATGCCTCTATCGCGTTATTTCTAGCATATTTTTCAACGACAATTTGAAAAATATATCAACAATACATAGAAATTTCAAATATGAGAATAAACAGCCTGTGTGAACGTTGTTTGAAATATGTTTTGTAAAAAGTACGATATGAAATCCCGCCTAAACAACATGAAATAAGTGTTTTACAGTTTCCGAATGTTCCGAAGATTTGCTGAGCACATATTTTGGAATTTTTTGCGAAAGGTTGCTTGGTTCAACTCTCAATAGTTTGGCTGTAACTGACCCTAATTCCAGAAATTATGTAAACTTTTATATATTTTATCAATTTTGATGCGCTAGTTGCGGTTTTTCCCAGTTCGTCTATATGAAACTTAAGTTCTACTACTCTAGTACTACAATATTGCTGAAGACCGCAAAGCAAAATTCTTATTAGTTTCTGAGATAAAGCCCGGATCAATGGAAAAAAGGTTGTTTTAGCCCGGTAGAGATGAGGCCATAAAATCAAAACCCGATCTAAAAACATGAAACCCAACTAGGGGTTTTGTAGTCTCAATCTGTACTTTCACAAAATGCCCACTAGAAGTTGTTTGCATTTTCAGTGTTGCACAGTGTTATAAGTTCTCAGTAATAAAAATTTCGAAACAAGCCTCTCAATTCATTCTCATTTACTGAACATTTGTGTAAAAAAACAACATTCAGTAAAAATTGCTAATAATTCTTACAAATTATCGAGTACGCAGACACACTTATTGTCATTGACAATTCAGTTCTCATAAAGCCATGTGGTCATTGTAAAATTGTTATGGGTACTTTACACGATATGTTTTTTACATATGAGTTGTCACCTCTCCCATAAAAAATATATATGCAAAGTGAAAGCTCATATGTAAAAAACATATCGTGTAAAGTACCCATTAGTTGTTGTAATTAATGCAAACACCTTACTTCTTACACCATGGTTTTGAATACATCCGTTTTGAACGAAGTAAATCGTGGTTTATGTTCACATAGCTTTTCGACTTTTTCTATAAAATACAATCTTTATTTGAATAAATACTCTCCTACCTCCTCAATTGTAGCTCATTCATAATGCATTGGCATTTATGAAAGTGATAATTATAACTTTGAATATTTTATGAATTCTATTTTGGAATTGTTGTAGACTTAACGCATATGCAGTATGTATATGTGCGAAACTATTTTTTATTAAAACTACAGACACAGAGTGTTGATATTTCCATTCCAAATCATTTAACAAGAAAAAAAGTATAGAGTCTGCCAAACTATTTTCCAAATAAAACCAACAATAACCGATGAAGTACAAAATCAGAAATCACAAAATTTTGTTTTTGCCAACAAAGTTTTTCGAAACTCAAAACTAAAAAAAGAAGATTGAACAAAAAGCAGGCCACAAAAACTTTTACATGCCATTGTAGGACATACATATTTTCGCATATATTAGGTGTAGTGTGAGTGTGTATTAGAATGGTAACAATAAAAATATATTTTTTCGAAGGCACGCGGAGTGACACATTAGAGTGACCCAAAAAAAAAACATTTTTTTTATCTAACAACCTAATCTTTTCCATTTGATCCAAAAACCTTATATATATACTTTTATGGCGTTCGGTTAACAATAACCCGTACCCCCTGACCGATCTTTATTACCATACTACTTTGTAAGAGGGCCAAAGGCCTATTTTCAGAAAATCACTCTACAGGCCACAATTATTTTCAATCGATGAACCAAATGTGCATCTAAAAAAAGAATCCTACAAAAATCCCCGTGGCGTGACCAAAATCTCAATGAGCCTATGGTCACTTATACCCCAGTCTCCACAAATCTGCCAACTAAGCTGGTAAGATGTCAATGCTGCCCCATTTTCAACCGTCACGTCAATGTCGCTTACCACAAAAGGACCATCGAAGATATACATATCCTAGGGCTCATTCAAAATCGCCATACCCCTCGCTGATGGCCAGATGTGTGGATGGTCATCTTGGAGAACTACAAGGAAAAGGTTGCATTTGCATCTAAGCCCAGGATTAGCGGACAGCTATTCGCAAGGAGTAGTACCGCATCCATATACCCCAGAAAAGGCTCCAACGGCAAGCTAAATCTACAATAGATGCTATCCAACAACACCTTTCCCGGCGCCCCTTCAACGGATAGACAAACCCCCCTCTGGCGATTTGAAAGAACAGTACAGTCCATGTCAGTGTCCACAACAACTATAGCAGAGTCACAACCCCCGTCCGTAAAGACACGCATACCCCCCGGCAACCCTCTCACACAGACATCCCTACAGTAAGGCTCCTGCAACAAGCCAATGGAAGCACCAAAGTTTAATAACGCCTGACCAAGCTCCTGTAACACCTTCATATTAACGCTGGGCTTCTGCCCAGGCAACCAACGCTGCTTAAACAGAACAGTCAAGGGGTGTCATAAGGTGCATAGCTGCACGATACCTATAGGCGCAATTCCTGTAGTTCGCCTAATTTGGGCACGCAGTGGACAAGTGACCAGAGCCGCCACAATGGCTACACATATCCGCTAGAGCTGACAAACTATCGATATCTGCCCCATTCGATTTTTTCGATATTTCCGTTTCAAAATATCGATAAAATCGATTCTATCGTAGATTTGTCACCCATATTTACGAGTATTTAGAAGCCAAAATTGACAACAAACGTGTTTTGTTTACATTTCGTATGCTGTTGAAATACCGTTGTAAAATTTAATTTTAAAGCGTCGGTACGTAAAGGCCTGCGTACATAAGCTGCCTTGCCTGCTTACCTTGCTTACTTCTGATAAAAGAATAAAAAAGAAAAGGGCAACCCAGTTCGAAATTTCCTCGGCCTTCTTTATTCTTTTATTTTTATTATGTCAAAAATGAAGCAGGAAAGCAAGGCAATCAGGCAGAGCAGCTTATGTACGCAGGCCTTTACTTTTTCGTGCTCTCGAGAAGGACTTTGAGGAGATCTGTTCCAGCCCTTAACCCTAAAATATGTTTTTAATTTTGCATATTTCTGGAGTTTATGTAATACCCCATTTACACTTAACCGGATTAACCCAGTGGGTTTGGATTTCAGACGTCAATTCCGTAGCGCAAACGTCAAATAAATCCTATCGAAGTGGGTTAACCCGGCAAAAAACTCTAGTGTATTATAACCTTCTTTATGAGGGTTAATTTGTATACGCAATGGAGTTGACAATTGAAACCAAGTGGGTTTATTAAATTTGGTTATATGTAAACGTACTATTAAACGCATTTTGCACTTTCACTTAGTATCGGTCCACACTAGCGTGAATTTCATTAAAAAATTTCATGAAATTAGACGTTTTTAGGTCGAATTCCCTACTACACCAATTTCATCATTTTACCCTACTATGGAACTCGATCTAGAAACGCCTAATTTCATGATATTTTTTAATGAAATTCCCGCTAGTGTGGACCGGGACTTAAACAGGTGTTTTGAGAGTTTATGCAATTTATTTGACAGATATTGTACGGAATTGACGACTTAAATGATGCATGTTTTATAAACCACTTAAGTGTAAAATGCGTTTCATTTACTGTCATTTGTAATGTTAGGCTCTCAAACACCAGTGAATGACTAAAGCGAAGTAGAAGAGGCATTGTTTATTATTTTTGTCGATCTATAGATCCACACGTATTTTGCCATACTTTTCAATCTATAGATCCCCACGTATTTTGCCATAATCCGTGTTTAAGGGCTGTTTACACCATCTATCAATGTCGTATGAGATGTCAAATTTTCTACCTGCGAATGTTGTACACATAGTGTGACCACTATGAAAATTTTCATCTATCAAAATGATTTGGCAACTCATATGTAAATTTTTCATTTAGGGGGCGCTCTATTTGATACGGCATTCTCGTATGTAAACACAAATTAATCAGCTGTTTTCTGGCGTTCTCAAAAAAAAATTGAAAAACAAAATCTTTTAAAAAGGAAAATGGAGAGTTGTGTATATTTAAATATTTAGAAAAGTAAATAAATGGTGTTTATAATGTTATTTTCAGATCGATTGGTCGAAAGAAGCAGTCTTGGAAATGATTGCTTTGTGCCAAAAACATAAATGCCTCTATAACCCCAAAAGCCTATTATACCACAACAAACATGCTAGATATTCATTTTCCTTTAACCAAAATTAAAATTTGCGCTAATTTGCAACTCAACAATAAATGTAAACAATGACAAAAACAGCTGTTTTTATATTTATAGGTTATGTCATACGAAAAAAACACTTGTAGGTATGAACGCACAAATTGAATGTTGTACGTATGACGTCAATTTTGACAAACATAGAGAATGTCGAATGGGTGAAAGAAATGACAGCTCATATGACATTGATAGATGGTGTAAACAGCCCTTTAGACGCTTTTATATACTTTCAAGAAGGTCTGGCTAAAGGTGTCTAAAGTGGAGTACACATCATCATTCAAAACTGACAGTCAACGTTCTTTTACCACAATTTTCTGGCAAATAAGCTAACGGAGGGTTATGATGTATGAATGAAGGATTTTGGCGTCCTGTCTAGGAATAAGAATACCGATTGGAGCTAATTGAACTATTGGAAGACCAGCTAACAGGAATATATTCAAGGCCATTCACTTTGACGGCGGATCAGAGGCAGATATCAGCGATCGTATTAACAAAGCTAGAAATGCGTTCCGATCACTCAATAAAGTCTGGAGGTGTAGTGCCATATCAATCACAACTAAAATTAGGATATTTAACTGCAGTGTCAAATCTAATCTCCTGTATGGTTGTACGACTTGGAGTTTTACGCAAGCGACCACTAGAAAGCTGCAAGTATTTATCAATCGGTGCCTACGCCAACTTCTCGGAATCTTCTGGCCTAATAAAATATCAAACTCGGAACTACTACTCCGAAGGAGGAAATGGACTTGGTTAGGCCACATCATTCGGCGACCACACTGTGACATCGCCAGAACGGTTCTAGACTGGAATCCGCAAGGACAACGTAAGAGAGGACGCCCAAGAAACAAGAACGTTGTACAAAAGAGAGCTTGAATCAGCCCATATATCCTGGGGCCAGGCAAAACATCTGGTCAATGATAGAAGGAGATGGACAGAGCTTGTCGATGCCCTACGTTCTACCTGAACTTTTTACACCTGTTTTTTATGTAATTAATGCAATTTTTTTATGTAAGATATACCGATGTAAATAAAGGACATATATATATATTCACTTCGACCAGATTTATTTGAATTTTCCTTTATTTTGTCTAACCACCTTAAGGTGCACCATTCGGCTGTTAGCTCTTTACAAATTAGTTGAGACAAAACAACAAATTCATAACCAATATAATGTCATGAGAGTAACGGTACAGTATTCTTGCAAAATAAAGTTGGAATTGAATTTTGCAAAAAAAAAAAAAAAAACTTTAGGTACTGTGGAATGCCAAAAAATTCACATATTAGTTTTTGGAGAATTTTGCGTCCTCAATTCTCACTGCATATTTTTTTTTTGCGGTTTACTTCAAGAAAATTGTAAACATATGAAAAGGGGGAAAAATACTCAACAAAAATGTTCAACAAATCATAAACAGAAACTGTAAAACTTCTTTACAGATAACCAATAAACCATAAACAAGGGAATTCAAAATAGAGATAATGGAAGAAAAAATTCATGTGCGAATGGAAAGGGAGGATTTGGTCTGAGTTTTAAATGAAAAAAAAATGGAGCTGGATAGGAATTTGAGGGAAAGCATGAAGGTTCCCAAAACAGGCAATATACATAAATATACAGGGCAATCATGAATAAAAATTCCGTGCGGAATTTGCTCCCTTTTCCCAATTTCAGAGTTTTTTTTTTATTTTTTTATGTCCAAAAAGAGAATATTTTTGTGGATTAAGCGAAAATATTGCAAGATTAGGTGATTCTAGTAGTTTTCCACATTTTAAATTATCGATTTTTAAAGAATATCACCATTTTAAATTATTTTCCGTGTGGAAAAATTCCGAGGGAAATATTCATAATTGCCCTGATAATCTATATCCTGATTCTTCTCTTAATTCTTAATATAGAATATGTCACAAAACCCTTTTCAAGTTAAACAATTAATCAAAACACCTCTCTCATATTCTCACTGCTGTTTACTTATCAATAATCTTCTAATGAAAGGCCCCGGGAAAGACAAATTACTGTCATTATTATGGGACATGACAAGTTGCTTGGCAAAGTCATTGTTTTGCATTTAAATAAAACTCAGAAAGAAACAGAGAGAGTAGAGTGAAAGTTCTGTGGTGTGGTGTTTGTCATAAAGAATTAACCCAATGAAAACAAGACCGACAAAATTAAAAGCATCTTTGTTGAGGAATACAAAACCCCTACCGACTTGACCCTTGTCATGTAGATAAGAAAAGCATCAAGAAACACACAAAAAACACATTATACAAACCTTTCAAAATAAATGTCCCCCATGGCCTAGTAAATGTTTGCAGCAACAAATATACTGCCTTCATAAATTTATTAAAAGTAAAACTGTAGCAATTTGTCTAATTTTTTTTCGTTCGTCCAAAATAAGAAAATACTGCAATTTTTCCCAAAAACAACTCCTTTCAAATAAATTAGGAAAAGCAACAACAACAACAAGGATGAAAGAAAGAAATTTATAAAAATAATGAAAGCAATCATAAATTTAAAACATTCATAAATTTCAACCACAACCTTTTGTAGTGACGAAGGATGAAGGTGGACTGGCAGGCGGTATATTCTGTCATAAACAGGAAACCCCAACAAAACATGGAAAACAACTCAAAAACAATCAAAGGCGCACACACACAAACACACACACTTGCTCCAAAGGCTCAGGAAGTTGTGTTTTGTTTGTGTATATAAATGGCCTCTGGAAATCATTTAACAGGGAAATGAAAAATTTCCTTCAAGCCATTCCTTGTTTATAACCATTTAATGAATGCTTATAATTAGTAATAATCGGCTATTTGTATTGTTGTTGTTGTTTTTTTTGTTACATTATATTATAGAACACCACTTACCTCCATAGGAAGAACGCCATTACAATCAGCACAATACCAAAACAGCTGAAAATGATGCCAACCAAGACGGCCAAGTTGTAATCGTTGTGCGATTGACGCAACAAAGGTTGAATCTTTTCACAGTTAGGCTGCAGGCCAATCTGAAATTGAAAAAAAGTTAAAACACCATGAAAATATTTAACTTTTGATTATTATTTGTGGTTAATAATATATGGATAAAATGAAAGTATCAGTCAGCTGTGCCGAAAGAGATATACCCTTAGCCTCGAACCAAAAAAAAGAAGCAAACACAATACTTTTGACGTATATACGAGGGTTACTCGAAAACCTTCTGGCCTATGCAACACGCAGTTTCGCCAGGCGTCATTTGATATTTTTTAGAGAGTTTGACAGTTTTTAGTCTAAGCGTACTCAGGACAGTTTGACATACGACCATCTGTTGATGTGCTGGAATCAAATGAAGTCATTGGATCCCCAATCAAGGCTGTACGGCGCATGACCCATCAATTCCACGTTTTGTCTAGTCAAACAAGCGCTGGTTTGAATCGATGTGTGAGAGCTCGCATTGTCACGATGCAGAACGATTCGTCTTCTTTTGTTCGTTTTTTTGAATTTCTCAGGAGACTTCGAGCAAACAATTTGTGGTTTAATACTCAGAATTAACCGTCTAGCTGACCACACGGTCAGTTTTGCCTAAGAAACAGGCGACAATTTGCTTCGAAGGTCTTCTTCCCTGAACAACTTTTGTTAGATTTGGCTTGCTTTCGAAGACTCAAACGGTCGATTCCTGTTTTGTTTTGGGCTCCTATATCCAAGATTCGCCGTCTGTGACGATTTTATAAATGTCGTTTAAAGCATCGCGATTGTTTTTGTTCACAATTTCTTTCAACAAATCCACAAGAGTATTGTTTTGAGCGATTGACCAATTTTTTGTGGATCTAGCGAGAAAAATCCATTTTTGCGGCCAGGTGTGCATGCAAAATCAAATTTTAGTTGGTGGAAGAAATGCCCAGGGATGCCCTTATCTCACGGTATTTATTTTATCTTCACGGTATTTTTGCACAAAAGCCGATTTTGGGCCACCCTTGAACTGTCCTGAGTACGCTTAGTCCATATTTACATTAGACAATTTTCCTTGCGGCAATTGTCAGTTTGTCGGTGAGAGAGGGCGTTGAGAGGCAAAGGGTTACCATATGCCTCACCCCTCTCTCCATAAAACTGACAATTGCCTAATGTAAATATGGACTTAGGCTAAAAACTATCAAACTTTCCAAAAAAGTGTCAAATGACACCTGGCGACACTGTGAGTTGCCTAGGCCAGAAGGTTTTCGAGTGACCCTCGTAGTGGTTTTTTAGGACCAATTCCTTAGCAAGTATGGATTTGACCCCGAAAAAACGTGTGCCGTCGTATCTAGGGCCGTATACATAACAATAAAAACTTGTTGGGAAATTTTTCAAGACGATACGAGTTGATCTGCTTTTTTGTGTGAAGGGCGGGACTGATATAGTACATGACTGATAAAATAATACGATGTGCAAAATTTGGACCAATAAAAAAAACGTTTTGCAAATTCATAAAATATTTTATTTTTTCGTAAAGATATACTTGGGGTGCCATCGTGGTGCAATGGTATGCACAACCGCCTCACACTCTGAAGGTCGTGGGTTCGATTCCCCGGTCAAGCAACATCAAACCATTTTCAACGGTGGCAAATTACCCCACAGTAATGTTGGCGACATTTCAGGAGTATTTCAGCCACGTAAAACTTCTCTACAAGTGGTGTCTTAAGACACGCCGTTCGGACTCGGCGATAAACTGTAGGTCCCATATCATTGAGCTAATATGAATCGGGGTGCACTCATTGATATGAGAGAAGTCTCCCTTGTCCCATCTGGGATGTTTGTGGAACAATTATTATATTATATACTCGTACTTGACAAACTGTATTCTACTTCTTTCTCCTTCTACACTGCCACCTTATTAACATTCTGTAGCAGTGACGTGTTGTAGTAAATTGCATTCCTTCTCTTAATGCTGCTAAAAGCCCAACAATGAAACTTTGAAATGTCTACTTTAAATGACCATAAACATTAAAGCTAAGCCACAAATGTCCTATTGTGTGACAGAGTGCAAATTAGTTTTCTCCGAGAAGAAAAGGATACAATAAGACAATGTCCTTGTGGTGGCAGTAAATACCATGTAGCATGTGTAAGGGGACTAAAAATAACAACACGATAATGAATTTGCTGTACAGTCGAACCAAATGTAAGTACCTGGACAGTCATAAGGGCACCTAGTAGTCACAAGATGCAACATAGGTTGGACAGCGGAATGTACTCATCGTTCCGATAAAATATCAGCACAGTGACAAAGTATTGTGCACATTATTTTCTGACGAAGAAAATCGTTGACCACACACCTTTTTGATGTGCGGGAAGCCATTGGATGCCAAGGCCGTAAGGCCAACACCTTTCGTACCGGATTGACCCGAAACCATTGTGTTTCGGCCAGCGGCTGCCAACCCAGCAAAAAACCTATGCTTATACGTAGGTTTCTAGCTGCTACAACAACAACAAGGCCGCAAGGCGGATGACCTATCAATTCCACGTTTTGGTCGGTCAAAAAGGCGCGGGTGTTAGCCGATGTGTGGTGCACGCATTGTCATGGTGCACAATTATCCGTCTTCTCCTGTTCGTTCAGGCAAAAATTGTCGGGAAGCCTTTACTTCCTGAGATATTAACTCAATATTTAGGGTCACTGCTTTATATACATACATATGCATGTACCTCTGCACAGTGGATCCACCCATTGGCCAAAAATAAAAAAATGAATGTCAAAATTTTGGTACACCACCTGGCAATTCTGACAGCTATGACATGGACCTTTTTAAAAATATATTAGTTTTTGTTTCATTCGAACGCGATCTTCTTAAGAATAGCTTTAAAATAATAGCTTAATTTTCATTAAAAAATTGTGTTTTAGCGTGATGTGGAATTCTAGTTAGCTGCATATTTTCTTAGTGTATTTTATAATGCCAATCCGATCATATATTTAAATTTGACCTAAGGTTTTAGTCATGATGCCCACCAGTACCCACCACGGGAATAATTTTCCAAAATAGTTCATGGGTTTAAGGTTATTCAGTATTAAAATCAGCTGCCATCTAGTGCCAGACTATAAATGGTGGGCCGCTGACTAAAGTTGCTCTAGAATAGGGTTTCTATGGATATATTAGTTTCTATGGATTTATAATTGTCATCAGTGGCAAGATGAAGAAATCTTCTTCCAAATTTGTCTTACGTTGGCGGTATGTGCCTTCCAGGAAGAACGCTATAAGATCTATATTAAAAATTTTACCAATTTTCTGACAAAAATTATGATTTTGTTAATCCGCAAAATTTGTTGGATTTTATGTTGTTTTATGTTTGTTTCCCCAAGCCTATTTTTGCATCAGAAGATAATCGGGACCTTTGTTCATGTCATTTTGTATTAACAGCATAAAACAATTCTTACCGTATACCCCCTCCAGAGGGGAGAGGGCGGAGAATGTTACGCTCGTGGTTTTTAAAAACATTCTTCGCAGCAGCAGCTGTAACCGGCGTATTGGCTTGATTTTTACACTCTAAATATTTTTGGCCACTTTCTCCATACAAGTGGATCCACTGTGTTCTGAGGGTTTTGTAGTCTTTGTGTTTACTTACAACTCTAAAATTGTCTATGCTTTTTATACTTCTCCCGATGGTCTAAATGTTTCACAAGTGACATTCTTGCAATATAAGAAGGATCATGTTGTCGTTGTTGTTGTAAAGTTTTATGGGTAGTAAAGGAAATAGAAGAACATTTGGAACTAGTAAGTAGGCATCTAAGCATCCATATCCAGCCCCAGGAAGCGGGTGGCTAAGATTGGATGTGTCCTTGTGCGTTGAATGGCCACATTTTGGGCATGTGTCTGTTATCTCAGGCTTCAGAAGGAAGAGATAACTATTGAGGTACCTAAAGATACGAGACCGAAGTTGGGATAGTATCATTCTGGTCTCCCTAAGTCTCTCATCCTCACTTATGGCTGGGGGTGTCTCGCCGGGCACAACACTGCTTGCGCAGTTTGTATAAGCCTGCCTCAGGGCAATTTCAATGTCATCAGGCTATGGGTAATTGATAGCTTTGGGGAATGTTTGGGAGCTCCTTAAGAAAAAAAGCGTGTCTGATCGGCACATCCTTTCAGAGGGATGTCTGGTGTAGCATTCTTTTTTTGGGTGGGCCTGGTTGGTACATTTAGTTGCCTGTTGTCTTTTTAATAGAGTGCAATGGGGTTGTCCCAGGAGAAGCTTTTCCTTCCTGGTGTAAATGGTCTTTGGGGGCCTCCTTGTTTTTCGCCCAGATACTACCAGCAAGTGCTTTGAGTATTTTTTTCCTTTTACCTACGTTCCCAGGCAATATCTTAGCATATTTGCAAAAGAGAAAGAAGTTGTCGAAGGTTACGCCCAGTGCTTTGGGGTTCTTGGTCGTCAGGATGACCGGTTAGCGGATATGTATGTTTAACTGAGCGTTGACCTCTTTTGTCCACAATCTCAAAATAGTAGCTGAGGACTTAGGGGCGGATAGCTGCAGATTTCGATCTTCGAAGAAGTATTTAAGGGAGGGGAGATAACTGTTTATGTTTGACTGTATGTCTTGAATGTTTCTGCCGTTAGACATTACTGTACAGTCGCCAGCGTAATATATTAAGTGCACATTATCAGGTGGGTTGAAGGCCTTTCATACATAGAAGTTGAATAGCAGTGGGGATAGTACGCCCCCTGAGGTACTCCCTGTTCTTCCTGGCGGGGGATCTGTGTTCTCGGAATTCCACATAGGATTGTCTTCCAGCCATATAGTTCACCAATCATCTCTTGGTGTAGTTTAACATGTTGAACGCCTTTCATACATAGAAGTTGAAGAGCAGTGGGGATAGTACGCCCCCTTGAGGTACTCCCTGCTTGTTCTTCCTGGCGGGGGATCAGTGTTCTCGGAATTCCACATAGGATTGCCTTCCTGCCATATAGTTCACCAACCATCTCTTGGGGTAGTTAGGGAGAGAGGTTTCCATAACGTCTCTCAGGGGAATGGTGTAGTTTACCGTGTCGAAGGCTTTTGACAAGTCCAACCTATTATCGTTATTTTATGTGTCCTCTTGCTATTTAGTCATTCTGTGATCCTTGTCGTGACTTCACTGAGGGCTGTGGTCGTGCTTCTTTCAGTTCTGAAGCCATGTTGCTGATCGGCCTGGCGGAAATGCTCATTGAAGTAAGGTGGGAGGATGGACTCGAGGACTTTCACGATTGGCGATAGAAGAGTAATTGGGCGCTAGGAGCTGCCTATGTGGGCAGGTTTGCCAGGTTTTGGAACTGGGACTATTTTGTCGACCTTCTACATGTCGTGGAACAGGAAGGTGCTGAGATATACTTGTAAGCACATTATCCGTTGTGATGGTGGTGGATATGGTTGTATATGGTCTTAGGGCACGGGAAGCTCGGCATAGTCTTTTTCTATGTCGGTTTGGCGTTGGCGGGTGTTCGACGAATTGCCTGCAAAAGGCAGCTGCTGTCCTCGATGGGGTTTTTGGTGTGTTGTGGCCAAAAGTTATTTTTATATTGTCGGCGCGTCTCCGGGCCACCAGTCCCGGTTCCGTTTGGGGACCAACTGGTAGTAGTCTTATGGTTACGAGGTCGTACCAGAGACTTAATTCTAGGACCACGGGTACCAGTTGCCCATAGGTCTAATGGCCTAGTCTGGTAGTTGGTGTCGGCCCCTTGTGGGAGTATCGTGGTGGCTGTGGTTGCACCCAAATCGCAGGGAGTGTCTTCGGCTTGAATGTGGAGTTGCATTAACAACCGGCTGTCTGAGCCATAGAAAGACAGGAGCTTTGGATGGTGCTCCGCACTAAACCAAGGTGGTGAGAGGGCCAAACACTTGAACACAATTGGTACCTCACTATGGTGCAAGGGGCGTTGGTTGGTGGCCTGTAATCAACCCGGTGCTGAGAACACCGTGGGATTGAGCCGTCAAGGCAGGTACCCACTCTAATCATCACCACACCTGTCGGTGAGAGGTTTTGGACCGTGTTCTAGAGGAGTTTTGTGCCTGGATCCGATTCCCCTGGGTGTTTCCGCCATATTTCTTTTTTGTGGTTGGAAACCAATTTATTTATTCCCTCTTTGAGGTCTTGGATTCTGGCGTCTGACGGATTGCTTTTCCTGATGGCGACTCTCAAATCAGCAAGCTTCGAGCCTTCAGTCGGGAAATTTGGTTTCATGTTTTTGATCCGTCCAGTTGGTATGCATCTTTTGCATGCTTGTCAGAGTGCGTGTCCGAAGAACTTTTCACCAGCAGGTAGTTGGAGGGGCTTGTGAGAACTCGGCTTCTGTCTGTGTGGTAAATATCACCCAGTCGGACTTGTTAAAGTTGACGAAAGTTCTGTCCTCAGATGTGGTTGTTGCTTCAGCTGTACATAATTTTATCTCCCCATAATTTTATTGTGATGGGGAGATAAAATTATGTACGACTGAAGCAACAACCACATCTGAGGACAGAACTTTCGTCAACTTTAACAAGTCCGACTGGAAGATATTTACCAGACAGACGTCGTATGCTTGCGAAGCCGTCCCACATCCGATATGCCTGAGGAGCCTTCTTTATATAAATACAGTAACCTAGCCCATAGGGCCATGAGCGGTTCCAAAAACAGCTATACAATAATTTGCTGGTTCATTTATGAATTTTCTTTGCTTCAGTGCTCAGACCTAGCAGAAGTGTTTTTAATACTAAATGGATGAGTGTAATTTTTTCGCACTTCATTGCATATAGTTAGTTTGGAGCACATATATATCTATTGAACAGAATTACATTCTTACTAATAAACTTGAAGTTTGGACTCTTATTGCACTATGTCAGGTTTTGTTATATTGACTGCATTATCTACCATTTCGCCAACGTTTCGATATTTGTTCAACACCGGAAAAATTTAACCCCGTTTTTCTCGTTTTCTTTTTATCAATTTTTTAATGAAAAATGTATGCTGAGTCTATTACGAAGTTGATTTATTTCCGCTTTACATATTCTTATCATTTGGAAGACAGTAAAAATGACGAATAACAAAAAAAAATGTCCATCAAAATGGTAAATAAAGGAGTAGATGATACTTTTTAAGTTATGGCAATGAAAGCGATGAGGAAATTTGTTCTTGTAGAAAAAAAATGGAAAAACGTAGTTGAAGGAAATGACTTAAGGGGTTTTACAGACATTTGCCATGACAATGCAGGAAATGTCAGTAATGGTGAAGTAACATTTGCCAAATTGTTGTTGTATGATCCTTTCAACAAATATAAAACAAAAAAAGTAAATTTACTAATATGCGGATATATATGTCTTCCGAATGCAAAGGATAAAATGCCATTGCTATTATTAGTTTTGAAACTTGTGCAATGATGAGTTTTTGAAGCCAATTTACTGTGAAT
The DNA here is from genome assembly GCF_047663935.1 of Musca autumnalis. NCBI lineage: Eukaryota > Metazoa > Arthropoda > Insecta > Diptera > Muscidae > Musca > Musca autumnalis. Next base: position 325,271,793 of record NW_027411644.1, read on the forward strand.
TTTTTAATCCTTGTGATATGGTTTTGTTGTATTTTCTTTGAAGGTATTATGTGCCAGCAGACATACATATAACTTGTAGTTATGGAAGGTAGTTGCATTTTGAATTTTGGCTTTATTCCAAAGAATACTCAGAATATTCATGGATGGATGGGTGTATTAATTGCCACTAATATTCAATTCTTGCATTTATTGTTTTTAAGACCAATAGCAAAGCTATGAAAATAACTTTATTTGCAGACATTTTTGTTACATTTTTTATTTGTAGTCATATCCTTTAACATCTTATATGCATATTTGTACATATATACTAAAAATGTATTTCTTTATTTAAAAATAAATTTAAAGTTTGGTAAACTGTAATCTCGATGGTGAAGTATACATATAAAGCTTCTAAACTGTTTGTAAGTATATGAAATTAGAACATCAATTTTCATTAGACTTTTAAATTGTTATTTCTATGTGTATGTATGTATTCATGTAAATAATATTATTGTCATTCCACTTACCTTTCTTCCCTCTGAAAATTTTCCCAAAATAATTTTCTTGGGCACAATGACACTGTAGGTGGCGGCAGCAACTTTCACTTCATACAATTTGTACATGGTAAGATTTTGTATAATCATCTGTAAGGATACAACAAGAAAAGAAAAATCAAAACTCAAAAAATAAAACTATTATTTAGAATAAATAAATCGGAAACATATCATGAATATTACATAAATTTCCGGTTACTTTGCTTGTATTTGTTTTTAGCAAACGAAACAAAAAAAAAAAACAAAACATTTAAATATTTGCAACGGCATACAAAAAAATCTTTTCAATGAAAATCTCAAAAATATACATGAAAGCTTTTTATTTTTCTGTATGTGAATATGAGTGTGTGTTATTTTATTTCAATACCAACAAATATTGTATCAAATTTTATTTGAATATGTGCTAACGATCGAAAACAAACTTTGATTATGATTTTGATGCTGCTGATGTTCGTGTTGTTTTTTTTATTGCTGTTGCCTTAACAATCATCAGTTATATTTTTCCATTCCGGAAAGGATAAACTTTATCTCGCAGGCTTTTAAATGTTTTCACAGTCGAACGGAAAAAATGTTTATGTGTGCACATTGACGTTTGTAAACGTCAACAATATATCAAATATGTATGGGATTTATATTTTTATAGATTTTGTTTTGCAAACCTAAACACTTACATGTATACATATGTATGTATGTGTGTGAATTAATTTGTATATCTTCAATGCACATACATATATTTTTTAAAATGCATGCATATTCATGTGCCCAAAAACAAAAATACTCTGATTAATTTGAGAGCATTGCGATTCGTGGTGCATATTCGTTTTTATTATTTTAAATAAATTTGGATGAGATTTGAATTTTTCAGAAGGATATACATGTATATGCATGTAGGTATGATGTATGAAGTATTGTGGTAATCAATGGTTATTTGCTACAACAGTATATTGAAATCAATTGAGTAAGTAAGAACCGCGTTAAGTTCGACCGGGCCGAACTTTTTATACCTTCACCACCAATTTACAACAATCTCGGTTCGTAAACGCGAGAAAAATGTGACTAAATTTCTCAAAAAAGCTTAATTCTGGTGGAAAATTTTTAGCAATTTCGGTGCGATATTGAGGCCACAACCTTCAAATGACCGAAAATTGGGTGGTACTATTCTATGGGGTTATATGAATACGTCAACCTATAATAACTATTCTCTTCTGGAATATTGTATAACCCCTTGAAGACTACATAGAAAATATCAGCCTTTTCCACGACCTTCAAATACCCAAAATCGGAAAGTACCGTTCTATGGGGGCTATATGAAGACGTGGACCTATACCGACAAATTTCTGGATGAATGTTCCTCACCCCCAATGAAGACGTGGATCCATACCGACAAATTTCTGGTTGAATGTTGTTTACCCCCAACGAAGAATGATTACCAAATTTCAGCTATTTCGGTTGAATAAGGAGGCCACAACCTTCAGGATACCGAAAATCGGGAGATACCATTCTATGGAAGCTATATGAAGACGTGGCCCTATACCGACAATTTTCTTGTTGAATGTTCCTTACCCTTAACGATGAATGAATACCAAGTTTTAGCGGTTTCGGTGGAATACTGAGGGCACAATTTCCAAAATACCGAAAATCGGCAAGTACCGTTCCATGGAAGCTATAGGAAGACGTGGACCTATACCGACAAAGATGTGGGCTTATACCGACAAATTTCAGGTGGACATAGAACGTGTCCCCAACGAAGACTAAATACCAAATTGCTGCAAATTTTGGTGCTTTATTGAGGCCAAAACCTTCAAAATACCCAAAATCAGAAGGTACCGTTCTATGGGAGCTATATGAAGACGTGTACCTGTACACGTTGAAAGTTCTTTACCCGCAACGAAGACTGAATACTAAATTTCAGTCATTTTGGTTCAATAATGAGACCACAACGTTCAAAATGCCGAAATCGGAAGGTATCATTCTATGGGGGGCTATATGAAGACGTGGACTTATACCGCCGGGGATAACAATCTTGGCGCGATGCGGAGGCTAGACGTCACAATCCTCTCATTTAACTTCTTGTAGTGTTGAACTGGGAGGCTGTGATCGACCAAAGGATATCCACTCTCTGTCACGCACCAACACAGTGCACTAGAAACTCATAGTGCATCTCTGGACTGAGTGACACATATTTGGTAGCGATCTCCTACCAAAGTAATAGTGAGATCCCCTAACACCGGGGTGTTATGTGAGCTCGTGCTCATCGGTGTTCCCAAGGTTTGCAGTTAGGGTACCAACTGTATTAGAACGGAGCCTCGCTTGATACCTGGGCACCTCAGCGAGTATTTCAGCCCTAGTCATGGTAGTGGAGGGCTATGCCACGATTGTCCTCCCCCATTAACTCCTTTTTTCTCATGGATACAAATTTTAAAAACTTTAAACCCCCCAATTCAAATTCACCCTCGGTATCGACCAATGCATTGAACCCGAACAATGATGCAACTCGTGCTAGTACGACCCAATCCCTGGGCGGGGACGACAACAAGACGCTCGACGTAGTAAGTGACGCCATCAACCAGCAGAGCAGGGAGTTGCTCGATCTCCTAAAGGATAGTGAGACCCGCCGACTCAGCCAGGAGAGCCCCCCTCCATGGGACTGGGAGAGCTGGGAGGACGATGATATGGATATCACAATTATCCCGTCTCAATCGTCCAAAGAAGTTCTCTCATATGCCTTGGAGAGTTCAAACCCCAACCGATCCTGCTCCCTCAGGGGATGAAGGGTCGGTCGGTTCCGACAAACCTTCCTTATGTAGGCAAGATGCTTTGGTGGAAGAGTTATGGAGGACGGCCTCCCCCTTGTCCCCCTCAACCAAGTCAAAAAGGGCCAGGCTAAGGAAGAACAAGTATAACTACCGGAGAGCCGTGTTTTACTGCACGAAATTTATCGGCAGAAACCCAACTGAGGTAACTCAGGCGGAATTCAGGGAGATTGGATTGAAGATTCAATTTGTGAGGCGTTTCGAACGGAAATATCCTCACATTGAGAAACTCTTACTCCCAATCGACCGAATTCCGACCCCTGCGAAGGATGCTGTTTCCAGCTCAGCGGCTGTGAAAAGAACATCTTTCACAGGGAAATCAACAAAACAGATGGTGTCGGCTTGCTCGAGTCCTTTGCGGTCATCTTTGATGACTGCGGTAGGACCAGGCAGCTCGACCTCATCGGCCCCTAACACTTCGAACCGCTCGGGAATCACTGGTGTGAATCTTGGCGTTTCGAAGCTGGCGCAGGGAAAGACGCAGCCTCAAGCTAAGCAGCCGCTAAAGGTACCGCCTATATTGACTCCTTCGTCGGTGGCTGCTGCTGGACCTGTAGGGGATAAGAAGGGTGGAGAGCGATCAGGGGCGACGATTGTACAAAGGACTTGTCAACAGACCATTGCAACATCGTCTGCAACTGATGGATCTCATTCTTCTGGAGGCAGGAAGGATGGAGCGTGGTACAGGGCTGGCACGGCGAAGAACCATGTGGCGGGTTCGAGGGATGACCAATCGACCTCAAAACAGGGTGGATCTTCGAGGACATCTGCGAGGAATGCGTTAAGACGGTTAGGTCCTCCCAAGATCCGCATCCTGTTGCTAAGAGGGTGGTGGGACACCGGTCGAACAACCAGGTGGAGACCTTCGCACAGGTGGCCGGTAAAAAGAAGGTAGAGAAGGCTCAACCGGGGAAAGCCGACCTAGGGCTGAATCCTTCTCAACCTTCTGTTGAACGATCATCGGCGTCAGCGGGCTCCGAGGTGATGGTCGCTCCGGATGATCTCCGGGTGGCGATCATCGATAGAGCTGATCTGGATGGGAAGATCAGCGATACGCACTGGCTTGCGGTGGAACGTCTTCTCTGGAAGACCATCACGTCTGACGAGGTAGACGCCAGGAAGACCGGCTTTGGCAGGGCAGTCGTCCACAGGGGCATCAAAGTCCTCTTTTGTCAGGATGAGGAATCGAAGGACTTCCTCATCCAGACGATTGAGGGCGCTGGTGAGCTCTGGAAGGGCTGTAGGCCGGCCGCGGTTCCTGTGGAAGATATACCTCGAAGGATCGTAGCCACAACATGGGTGCCCCCTCCAGACTCTGAGGTAGAGGAGGTCTTGAAGATGATCAGAAAGCAGAATAGAGGTCACTTCATTGATGACTGGAGGTTGCTGAACTTCTTCAGAGAAGGAGAAGGCATGGTGATGAGATTCACCATAGATAGCGAGAGCGCTAACTATATTAGAAACTGTGGGAGAGTGCTGTACTTCGGTTCTGCTGGACTTCGGTTCCGGATCCAGAAGTCGCAGTAAGGTTGTTCGGCAGCATGGCCTGCGAGTGGTGCAGATTAATTTGCATCATTGCAAGGCTGCGGCTGCCAAACTCCTCCTCTCCCTCACAGAATCTGAAATAGATATCGCTTTGGTCCAGGACCCTATTTATATAAAAATAGGGTTTCTGGACTAAACGATAAACGCCTCTCACTATTCTTCGCTAATAGTGGTGAGAAGGTAAGAACCTGTATTGTAGCCAAGAAAAGTCTAAATCTTATTCAACTCTACAATTACAGCGATGGTGATACGACTGTAGTGAGGCTGGACGAATATACCGGTAGGGCTTTGGTACTAGCCTCGGTCTGCATGCCGTATGAAGCACCCGACCCACCAAACGGATTGGTGTGCAAACTGGTGGAGGAGACTACGGGCATTTGCAGGTTAGTGATGGGCTGTGATGCGAATGCTCATCACTTCCACTGGGGAAGCAATGACACCAATGCGAGAGGTGAGTCCATATTCGATTTTATTTTAGCTAATAATCTTCGAGTATGTAATAGGGTTAATACTGCCACCTTCCGTAATAGGGTAAGAAGAACCGGAAGAACGACCGGTTTGGGGATTCGTTGCTGTAGTAGTAAATGATTTGATGGTGATCGGGAACTCGGCGATTCGTTGTTGCGTATGATCGTGGATGCTATGCGTAGTTGTTCGGTTGAACGGATACACAATGCTCGTGTCGTGGGTGTTCGGCCTCTCGCTGATTCGGTGTCCGGTGTTCGGCAACTCGGTGTTTATACGGTTGCTAGGGCCTTCGGCTCTCGTGTTGTAGGGCTTCGGTCTATCGGTGATTCATCACTCGGTTCGGTTGTTCGGGGCGCGGTTAGTTAGTGTTAGTTAACCTCTGCAGTACACTACGAATACTGACTAGTGGAACAACACTCGAAGGTGGAGTAAATGTATTAACCTCCGCGCAAAGGGGTAGAACTCAAAAATACTTCCCAACCTCTCTACACTCCCTTGCCGGTTGGCGAACTACGAACACACAACTGTACTCAAGCCCTTATGGCTGGCTCCCTGCAGTAGCAAGACCTTTCACAAACTGAAATACTTAAGAGAACGGTTGCACAAAGCGATTGAGAATTACTCCGCTGTTGTCATGCTGGTGATTTATTACATTGCATTATAACGCACTGTTTCCATAGTAGCGTTACTCAACAATGTGTACTGCTGTATCGTTAGGGGTTTTATCGGTGTTGATGGCATTCAGTTGTTGTATTATGTTCGTTATCATTTTGTCACGTTGGATGAGGTGCCGTTCTATATAGAGTCTATATCAAAACTTGGACCGATATAGCCGATTTTCAATACCAAACATCGTAGAAACTTCTATGCCAAATTGCAAATTACTATCTTAAAAATTTGCGAGCTGTATCTCGATTTCAAACGACAGGTCGGGTATGGTTACATCGACTCAAAAAACTTTTTTTTGTTAACTTATAACAATCTCCTAGAAAATAAGCTGTAACTCGTTGAGTTTTAGAGATATCAAGATGAAGGTTTGAAATCGCAGAAAAAATAGAAATTGGTAACTCAAAAAACGCATTATTTGAGTTATTGTACTCGATATATATACTGCTATAGTTTCAAATAAGTACACCTCCTCCAAAACTCACCACTATTTCAATAACTATTGACATGTTCAGCACGAGCTTAGTGTCTTTCTTACTTATACAAATATTTAAAAACTTCACACATAGTAACTCCTCTCAACATGTCACATTTCTGTGTATTTGTTTTTTTTTTTTTGTGAAGAGATGCGATTTTTGTTCATTGCTATGCCACCACGCACTCTCAACAAAGTTCTCATGGCAGCGTTATTTTATGTTTCATTTTCTAATATTTCAGCAAAAACTATTTTCTATATTAGATTTTTGTAACTAAAAACTTTTGCTGGGCCAGAAAGAAAAAACGAGAGGGGAGAAGAGAAAAACTCCCCAAAAATTGGCAAAAATATGAAAATATTTTTGAAACTATATTCCAATATAGAAATATAAACAAAGTTTTTCGGCATTTTTTGTTTTGGCTATGATGCATTTTGATACATTATGGCATATCACTCAATGTACTTGTGTGTGTATTTTTATTGGGATTTGGAAAGAGATTTTCAAATAGAAATAACTAAAAGTTTACACCTTTTCTCTGGTAAGGGAAAATGCATTACGACAAAAACCCCCACGCTTAAGGATCAATATCACATGGCAGCAATTTTTATGCTTTTCCACTAAAACATTGCAAAGCTTTTGAAAGAGCGGTTTATTTGAATGTTACATTCGTTGGTTTTCCACGCAACAGAGTGAATATCTGATGGTATTTTCTAGGAATTAGTTGAAAATACTTTTATTACTTGTTATATCCATTTGGAGCATAAATGATAAACGCAGCAACAGTTTTTAAATGTAAAAACAAATCCTAATAAAACTTTTAGTGCCGGTATTTAGAACATTCAATTTTCATTAAATACTCTTTACTAAACGCCGTTATCATGGTTGACAAATTCCAACGCTCAGCAGTTACCTGTGATTTTTTTTTGTGAAAATTGTCAACCACTTGGGGAACGTTGAAAAAAAATTGTTCGATTTTTAGTTGGAAATAGTAATTTTGATGAAGCATCAATTTATTAAATTAAGTGTTCGAATTTTTATATATTGCAATTGTTGCGTATATTTGAAATGGCTTCCCTTCTCTACTTGCAATAAATCAAAAATGTTGGCAATAAAAAATAAGCTTTAATTTGAAAAAAAAGTATATAATTTTACGCTTTGTTGCCTTCAAATTCTTTAATTCTCACTGTATTCATTTCGAATAAATATCATTGATCAAACATTACATACCGCTGTTTCCAATTCCTTGGCCGAGGCATTTATCCTTATATCACGATGCTGTTCCTGACCCATAACTTTTGTTTTTATTATATAAAAATCAATGTTGTTGTAAAATTCCAAAGGTCTTTTCCAGCGTATCATTATCGAGTCCTGTAGATGACATGTCAAATTGACAATAATCGGCGCACTGGGTACCCCAACATCTGTGCGTTGTACAATAATATCGGAGGATTCACCTTCGTTTTTGGTAGTGAAAGCATTTACTCGAATGCGATACTCGGTAAAGGGTTCTAGAAAGAGAGTAAAATGAGAAAATTAAATAAGCAATGAGAAAAATAATAAGACAACGAGGATTGATAATATAAAATAAATGGATTAAAAACTTATTACGGGGCCACCCGATATCAAGCGTCGTAAGCCCCTTCATTTTCAAAAAATGTAAATACTAATCAGAAACCAGATAGCACCGTAGGAACAGTCAGCTTGTAGAACAGATAAATATTTTCAGCTTATGACTGATCGTTAATTTAAATATGTATAGAATTTTCGTAGGTTACAAAATATGTTATGGATGTTTCCAGTGGACCTTATTATTCTACTGACATACCCATTCAACACGAAAAACATCAATAAAGTAAACTGATCAGTAGTGGGATTCTCTAACGCATTTTTTGGTTATCGACAAAAATCGTTAAAATTAAAACGCAAAATTATGATTTAAAAGTTCAAATAAAAGTTGACATCACTGTTGCTATCGGTAGAACTTTGCGACTACTTTTTATTCGTCGCTTACTTACCGAGAAACATTGTTAATTACCGAATTTATAAGCATTTTAATTTTAACGATATTATTCGATAAATAAACAAGTAAGAAAGTATCAGTCGGCTTTGCCGACAGAGATATACCCTCAGCCTGTGTGGATAGAAATAGTTTTTTAACCAAAAAAACTTATGTATTTTGGGGGGTTTTTAAAATTTTGGGGGTAGGCACCGACAAAAGTATGGATAGGATTAAAGCTTAAAAATTTGCGGGTGTATCGATAGATAGTGCTTTTTTATCACACTAACCTGCGAAAAACATAATACGTACCGCTGTAAACAGGGCCAGTAGGAAAACCTTCGGTAAAAATGTCCAAAGGATCATCGAACCACACAAAAATGTTGAACAATTGTGTGTTTGGTACCACAAGTATTGGACAGATATGGCCCAAATTTGAACATAAACTAAGTTTCGACAATATTTATAGATACAAAGTTTGGACCAAATCGGTTGCTACGTCTATGAGAAATCGGGCGTACCATTTTAGCGAATATTTTCGAACTTTTGTGGGGGAGGTACCGGAAGGCCCTATAAGCACCACCTTCGAATTTCATCTAATATTCGAAGAATATTACAATATCCAATATGTTGACGAGCGCAGTATGGACTATATATGGTGCCATAGTGGTTTTTTACAACTTTCGGGCTGTTTTCTCAAGAAGTACGGACTTGCCACTGAAAAAACTTTTACTGCCGCAATTGGTGCAGCTAACGCAAGTTGCTTCAACAAAAATCAAAGTGATTCGAGAGCAGGTCTTAAAGTGAATTTATCCAAAATTTTGTGTGGGAGGTACCCGAAGGAGTGGACAAATATAGTCCACATTCGAACCTGATCTTTATCTAGTAGATATTTCAGGATGTGTAAAGTATGGACTAAATCGGTCAGTTCCATCAAGAGTTATCGTGCGCACAATTTTTCTGAACATTTTTGAAATTTTGTGGGGGAGGTACCGGAAGAAGTGGACCAATATGGCTTATCTTCGAACTTATACTAAGTTTACACAAAATATTACGAATACCAATTGTGGACCGAATCGGGAGTTATCTCGCACTCCTACCACTACATACGGTGTCATAGGGTTTTTTGTACCTTTCAGGCTATTTTATCAGGAAGTATGGACTTACCCCTGATTAAACTTATACTGTTATATGGGGGGCAGTGAATACAAGTTGCTACAACAACAAGTAAAAAGTATCAGTCGGCTTTGCCGACAGAGATATACCCTCAGCCTGTGTATATTGAAACAATTTTTCCCAAAATACGTATGTATTTAGGGGGTTTTAAAAATTTTGGGCGTTTGAACCGACAAAAATGCTGATTAGGATTAAAGATCAAAAGTTTTGCGGAGGAGATACTAAGAGGAATGGATCGACATTGACCATTATGGATGTGGATCTCCAGCCACAACATATGGTGGCATAGGGGGTTTTTACACTCTTCCGGCTATTTGCTCAAGAAGTATGGACTTGCCCCTAAAAAAACTTTTACCATCGTAATTGGGACAGTGAATGCAAGTTGCTTCAACAAAAATCAAAGTGATTCGTTATCAGGCCTTAAAGTGAACTTATCCGAAATTTTGTGTGGGAGTTACCGGATCGAGTGGACAAATATAGTCCATATTTGAACCTGATCTATGTCTGGTATATATATTAGGATGTGTAAAGTTTAGACCAATTCGGCCACTCCCTTCAAGAGTTACCGTACGAACATTTTTTTCGAACATTTTTGAACTTTTGTGGGGAGGTACCTCAAGGAGTGGGCCGATATGGCTTATCTTCAAACTTAAACTATGTTTGGACAAAATATTACTAAGGCCAAATTTTGGACCGAATCGGCAGATCCGTTCGAGAGTTATCTTGCGCTCCAACCACCTCGCACGGTGTCATAGGTGTTTTTGCATCTTTCAGGCTATTTTCTCAGGAAGTGTGGACTTGCCCCTGATGAAACTTGTACTTTCGTGTGGAGGGCAGTGAATACAATTTGCTAAAATAAAAATCAAAGCGATTCGAGAGATGGTCCTAAACTGAACTTTTCCGAAATTTTGTGTGGGAGGTACCAGAAGGAGTAGGCCGATTGAGTCCATATTGAAACCTTATCTAAGTCTGGAACACATTTCACGATGGGCAAAGTATGGACCAAATTGGTTGCTCCCTTCAAGAGTTATCGTGCGCACAAATTTTCCGAACATTTTCGAACTTTTGTGGGGGAGGTACCGGAAGGAATGGACCGATATAGTCCATCTTCGAACATAAACTAAGTTTGGGTAAAATATTGCGAAAGTCAAAATTTGAACCGAATCGGTTTTATACGTTCGAGAGTTATCGTGCGCTCCAGACAGCCAGAGAGACAGACAGACGGACGGACATTGCTCAATCGACTCCAAATTGTCTGAAACACATTTCGTCCAAACATACTTGGGGTCTAAAACCATTATTTCGATGAGGCACATTTTGCCCGTACGAAAGTGTATATACCCTTGTTAGCATAAATGCTGAGGGTATAAAAAATCGCCGGAGGGATTCTTAATAAATCGCGGTGGTGTTATAGCCTTTGTTAAATCCGGTTATATATAAACGTACTATAAGTCCCATTTCAATATGACTTGCAATTTCCAGGCAAAATCGTGAAAATTTAAAAACGCCTAAAAATGTGAACTTTAATCGCGGTGATTTATTTAAAACCCCTCTGATGATCGAAAATTTTTTGCAAGTGAAAAAAGAAAGCCATGGACTCGAACCCACACAGTCACCAAATTACGTGACCTGGTTTCGCTGTTAGTTGAGCAGCACTTCAGACGTATCGACTGTGGGATGGCTTCTCTGTCCTAGAACTTTTTCTTTGATTTTTTTCATCTATTAACATTGCAGTTTCAGAATCTGCAAAAATTTCCCAGGTGTAAGCGCTTTTCAATTAAAGTTGGTTAAGGCGCACTGAAATATTTGTTGTTATTTTTTGAAACAAAAATGTATTTTGACAGCAAAAGAATACCTCAGCTGGGCTTACAGGTTCACCTTGTTATAGCATCATGGTCACTGTAAACAACACAACACATGGGCGTATGTCAAACTGTCTATAGTACGTTTAGGCTAAAAACTGTCAAACATAAAAAATATAAATATAAATATTGGAGTTGTGTTCCGAAAAGCTTTACTTGCAAAGGTTACTAGCCGGTAAAAATACTTATTACATAACCCCTTACAAACATGTTATTTTAACAAGGGCATGTCGCTCAGCAACAAGTGGTTTCCATAACTTCAGTTTAGTATATTAACTTCGTCGGAACACTGGATATGGAATGCAAGTCTGGCAATTTTTTCTCATTTATTTTAGTGTTTTTGGTTTTTTCACAAGACATTATGCCACCACCACCAACCAACCAATGCTCATTAAATATTCTTCATTTGGCTTTGCTATTCTAAAGTTTCGTTGACTATATAATCAGCTTTTGGTTTTCATTGTTTTGTTCATTTTACAGTTTTTGTTTGAGCATTACACAATTTCTCATTATGTAAAATGTTTGCATATTACTTAGCTGCCAAATATGTGTGTCCAGTAACTCCAGCAATGGAGATTGGTGGCAAATTTTTACATTAGCACTGGTGCTGGTGGTGGATGTGATGGTCATGTTAGCCTTTTGTAATTTCCACTCTGTTGACTTAATTTTCCATATGCATTTTTATGTTAATCAGCTAAGAGTATTAATTAACATTAAATTTTCATATTTAATAATTATTTCATTGGAAACGAAGCAGAAGCAGCGATTGTACATGACCATCATCCTTGGTTGGTAGTTGCCCAGTGGCTTAACATGACAGAGGCATTGACCATAACCAGGAGACCAACAACAAGATTCTAGGCAATGTTGTCCTTGTTCGCGTTGTTGTAGTTGGTGTTATTTTAACACTTGCAGGGTTGCATTTTACTTCGTTGCTGGGTTCGGTTTAATAATTGCACAAAAATTGTATGACTGTGAGCGGCAATTTTGCCTCCAAACAGAAAAAAAAAACAGTGGCCAGGCACAATGTCACATGGGGTTGGTAGAATGGATGACTTTCTGGTTGTCTGCCTAGATGGTCTGCCGGGCTTTTTCTATGGAAATTATGTGACTCAATAGGATATTCAGCCAATAACAGTTGGTATGGTGTCGTCGGTAGTGGCTGGCATCCGTGTCATTGTCATCAGTGGATAGAAATATTTCTCCTCCAACCAATGCCCGCCAATATATCGAATAAAGCCATTGTTGTCCATTTTTAAGTATTTGTTGTTATAACAGCAGCAACAAGAAAATTTATACGGAGTGAGAGTGAAAAGATTTCACGTTGTATTGTGTGCATGTTTGTTGTTGTTGTTATTGAGAACAATTGGCCACAATGACCAGTGACAGTAAAAATACTTTGGTCCGAATTAATAACGTTTAATGTGATTGTAATGAAATGTGAAAAGATAATACACCAAAGAGACCACAACAGTGGACATTTTATTGGCGGATTGTATAGAAAATGGTGGAAAAACGAAAAATTGAGGTGGCCATGTTGGTGAATGTAATTTAATGTTTTATTCATATTTACAGAAGTTCAGACAGTTATCAAGTAATATAGGCCTCAAATATTACTTGATAGCTACCAAAGTTTGGATGCTAACCTTGCCGATAAAAGGTCATTAGTTCAACGTTAAAATCTTCCAGTAATGTTAGTTCCATTTCCAGAGTAGTTTAGCAATGTAATACTTTTCGTTCGATGGATGTTTTGAAGAACTTTTACCCCCAGTTTTTGTAAAAATTTTTATTCTTCTCACACGAATTGTCAAATTTTGTAGATCGATTTGCTCGCTTTAGCGCAAATATAGAGCGCTGATTTTTAAATGAGGAATCCTTAACGATATATGGAACGGGTATACTAAAAATTAGATGTGTATGTCATCTGGTGGCTGAGCTATGAATGCCTAAATTATTACGAATATAGACGAACGAACAAAAATATGTTACAAAAACTGGGGGTTAAAGTCGGATCTAAGAAGGATGTGCCATGTTTCTATTGAGTCACTCTTTGTCCCTTGCAAGCACCTAAGGTCATGTTCGATATTTATATATACATACATACTATTTATACCCTTAGCATCTATGCTAACGGTGTGCCTCATCAAAATAATGGCTCTAGACCCCCAAGTATTTTTGGACGAAATCCGTTTCAGATTTTGCCATGTCCTTCCGTCCGTCTGTCTGGCTAGCTGGTGCGTACGATACGATGTAAGAAACAAATTGCATTTGAAAGAAGAAAAGTTAGATGATAGCGAAGCCGCTCCATGACCGATATGTCTGAAGAGTCTCTACCAAAGGCGAAACATGTAACATAGTGGTGGTTGTATGGGTTCGAATCTTCGGCTTTTCCTTTTCACTTGCAAAAATCATTGGTCATTAAGCTCGACTGTAACGAGCAATTAATTAAAACAAAATAGTTTCTCTGAAGACGTGAAGAGTGACATAACGGTATTTTTCGACAAAGAGAGATTAAGAATAGTAAACAAATTGAGGAAATTTTTGCAATGATTGGAGTTGATCAGTATGTATCGTTTTTTTAAATTTTCAAAAATAAAAAAGGGTTTTATATCCTTTTGTTGAACAGATGCGACATGTTAAATTTGGCCACCTTATCATTTGACCACAACAAAAATGACTAAAATCCCCACGAAATGTCTTGTCATAAAATAATTAAACAAATGAGATTATTATGACAGCGGAGTGAACTTTTTAAGTCTTTCTGTGGGAATGACTGTTTGTTTTTGTTGTTCTTTGTTTTAAATATAAATCTGTAGTCTTTAATTCATACAATGAGACAATAGGGACTCTTACTATGTTAATGAAAGTCCATTATGAATGAACCCTATGCAAATGGATATTCAATAATTATATTGTATTTGTAATAAAAGCAAAAATTTGGCAAAAGAATTTCCGTATTATTGTCGTATGGCTATCAAAGAGAAGAATGCGTCCTAGGGAGCACTTTGAAGTCTGTAGCACTACATGTTGCTACACGCCAAGTAGTGAAAATTGGGAAATGGAAAGTGGGGGATACATTGAGTTGAAGAGCATTCAAGAATAAGTTCGAAAAGTGCAGTATTAACATTAAAGAGTTTTCTATGATTTAACGAAAGGAAATATGGTAACATTTAGCTCGGTTTTTAGGTGCTGAATTTATATTCTATAATATTTTTATTTAGTTGTAATGACGAATATCACAGCTTCGGTTGGCGACTTTCCAAAAGCAAAGTCTGACTACGAAAGTAGAAAATCCCATCTTTACAATGATGCAAAGTAGTTTGGCGTAGGTGGCCAAATAACGGAGATATCGCAATACTCGGTAATACATCCCATTTTTTCATTTTTTTGTAATCACGCTACAGGTCGCAATTTTTATCGGATCGTCACGAAATTGTGGGGGGTTATTAGGGTCCTACAGAGGAAGAAGCCTATTGATTTTGGGGATGGTCGGGTAGTATTCAGGGGTCGGAATGGGCAAAAAACTTATAGGAGAAAAAAATCAACGTTTTATTTCAAAACGAATATCTCCGCTTCTATAAGGGGTATATCAAAAGCAAACCCTGCTAATGAAAGTAGAAAATATCAAATGTGCAACGATGTAACGTAGGTTGTCGTAGGTGGTCAAACAACGAAGATATCGCAATAGCCGCTAATAGAACACAAATTTTAATTTTTGCGATTTTAATAATAATGACGAATATCACCGCTTTGGTTGGGGACCCTCCAAAAGCAAAGTCTGACTGGCCATCTTTACAATGATGTAAAGCAGGTTGGCGTAGGTGGCCAAATAGCGAAGATATCGCAATAGTCGGTAATACATCCCATTTTTTAATGTTTTTGTAATCACGCTTCACGTCGCAATTTTGATTGGATCGTCACGAAATTTTGGGTGTGGGACCTTCACAGAGAAAAAACCTATTGATTTTGGTAATGGTTGGATATTATTCAGGCGTCGGAATTTGAAAAAAACTTATTTGGAGAAAAGGCCAACGTTTTATTTCAAAGCGAATATCTCTTTTCTGTAAGAGGTATATCGAAAGCAAAGCCTGGCGATGAAAGTTTTTCTACTTTTACCTTTACAACGATGAGAAGTAGGTTGTCACAGGTAGTCGGCCCCGACCCGACTATAGCCTTGGCTCACTTGTTTGTTATATGTATGTTCTACGAGTAAATAATGTTTTTGTGTTGTTATTAGCGATTTCTATTATCTTGGTAACTTGGCCGCACTAAAAACTAGTGTTAGAAAAAGTTTTGGGGATATTCTCTTTAATAAATATTTTGTTGGGACACCCTAATGTTGGACCACGCCAAAACGTGGAGATTTTCCCGCACTGAGAACCAAAAATACATAATTATAGACAATTCTGCAGAAACGGGTGATTAAATCTTACAAAGTACCAATAAATCTATGTAACCCTATATGGAGGCTGTGGTCAAAAGTGGATATCACATTTCTTTATAATTAGGATGATTCGTTACATGGAAATCACGCGAAAACTTAGACCTAGGACTGCAATATTTTTCATATTTTTCAGCTTTCTACCACAACAACGCTCTCTGAGCGTCCGTATTACGCAAATACGTTGAGTACAAAATCACATTTAAAACACCAAATCCGCGACCAAAACTTATTTAAATGTTTTCATTCGTAAAATAAATAATTTTCCTTTGCAATTAATTGGATTTCAGGTTTTGTTGGGCTTTTGTACAAAACACACACATACATGCATACAAAACGTTCTGTCATAGTTGAATTTGTTCAACTTACAAAAAGTATACGCTCGACGTATTTCGGTAGTTCTAAGAAGAATGCATGTGTTCTAATTTTTTCACCACACACGCCCTGGGTATACGGACGTATATAGGTATGGGCCTTAGAAGTATTTTTGTCTATCCTTTTAGAAAACTTAAATTGTCAATTAGAGCTATTTTGGTCGAAAAAAGTAGCTACAGTCCACAAAGTAGCTATAATCGTCAGGTACCGTGATATGTGGGTAGTACCAACATGTGGAAATTTTTGACCCTGTGGAACATTGATTGCAGAATTTCTGCTTTTTTTGTATGAGAAATAAATATTGAGGCCACAATCCTCAAATTCCGGAAATCGGATGGGACGGTTTGTACTATGGGGGCTATATGAAGACGTGAAAATACACCAACAAATTGCCAAATTAGAAGACTAAATTCCCAATTAGGGCCATTTCTGTGTGATAAGGAGACTTAAACCTTTAAGAAATCGAACATCGGGAGGTACCGCCGACCGATATAGCTCATTTCCAAGCATCCTCTCTTAGGGTCTCCGACGAATATTTCGACTTGATACAAAAGGACTGACAAAGTTATCCAAATTATGGTGGTTGACTCTTTCGCGTTTTTTTCAGAATGATGTCGTCATATTAATGTGGTTCTACCGACACATCAACCTAGAAATTCATAATTGATATCAGTAGTTGGATTTTCTAAGGCATTTTTTGGTTACCGACAAAAATCGATAGAAAATGTTCGGACAATTGTGCGCACGATAACTCTTGATTTGGTCCAAACTTAGCATATCGTGAAATTTCTATCAGACTTAAATGAGGTAACCAATATGGACTCAATCGTTCCACTCCTTTGGGTACCTCCACACAAAATTTCGGAAAAGTTAAGTTTAGGACCTGCTCTCGAATCGCTTTGATTTTTACGTAGTTTAAGTTCGAAAATATCGGTCCACTCCTTCAAGTACCTCCCCCACAAAAGTTCAGAAATCTTCGAAATAATTGTGCGCACGATAACTTTTGAAGGGAGTGACCTAATATATCTAATAGATATAGATCAGGTTCGAATATGGACTATATTTGCCACTCCTTCGGGTACCTCCCACATAAAATTTCGGATAATTGTTTAAGTCTGGAGTTTCAAAACAAACAATTTCGGATAAGTTAACTTTCACTTTAATTTTTTGTTCAAGCGACTTACATTCGCTGGCTCAATTACGACGGTAAAAGTTTTTTTGGGGCAAGTTCATTCTTCTCGAGAAAACTACCCGAAAGGTGTAAAAAACCCCTATGGCACCATATTTAGTGACAGGAGAGCACGGCACAGTGGTCCCACTTGTATGGAAAGGAGTGCAAAAAATAGTTATAGTCGAGCTACCGCCTCGAAATTTTAAACTTAGTTTTATAACGGGCCCAAATGAGAGAAAAACAATTTTAATGAATGTAGGTCCACATTTGGGGTGTATCCCCCATATAAAGGTACCGCCCGATTTTATTTAAATTTTGACGATTTTAGTCAAATTTTCCAATCGATTTGGCTGTAATTTTGCATTTTGTGTTCTGAGGGAACAACATACCTCCTTGCAACAAATGTTCATTATAAGTCCAAGTTTAGATATAGGTCCCATATAAACGTCCATCCCGATATTTGGTATTTTGACGATTTTAGCCAAATTTTCTAACCGAGTTGGCTGTAATTTTGTATTTCGACTTCGGAGGGAACACCATACCTCCGTGCAAAAAATGTTCAATATAGGTCTACGTTTAGGTATAGCTCCCATATAAACGTACCTCACGATTTTGGGAATTTTGGCGATTTCACAGGCGTGGTATAAGGGGAATAACTCACAGGGTGGCAGCTGGGGGCAGCTGGATCTTGTTTTATCGTAAACCAAAAACTTTCTCCTGTATTTAAAAAAAAAATTATGGATTTGCCATTTCGGCCAACATTAGTAAAGCTCAACATTAATTGATAGTAATGATATTAAAAATATCACAATAATTCATTTACAAAGAATTTATTTTTAAGGAAGTTAGAAAATGTATTTTCAACATTTTTATTTTGGTAAAAACATAATGGAAGGTGCTTACACCTGGGAAGTTTTTGCGGATTCTGAAACTACAATGTTCATAGATGAGAAAAATCAAAAAACAAAAAAATCGCCGGAGCGCTTTTTAAATAAATCGCGATTCAAGTTGACATTTTTAGGGGTTGTTTAGGTTTTTGCGATTTTGCTTGGAAACCGCAAGTCCTATCAAAATAGGAATAAAGAAAATGTTGTAGCTGTGAAAATTCTCTAAATTGACGTTTATGATTTGTTCTCAGGCTGTACCATTTTTGAGATAAAGAAGCTCAGTTTACATTTTTAGGTTTTTTTGTTAAGGTTTCGCGATTTTGCTTGAATACTGCAAGTCTTATCGGTATGGGACCTGAGAAAATCTTATAGCTGTGAAAATTCTCTACAAGACTGGCTTATGCAATTTTTCCTAGGTTGTACCACTTTTTTAGATATATAAGTTTAAGTTGGGAAATTGCAGTCATGACATTAGCTCCATTTCGATTGGATTGCTGTTTCCAAGAAAAATCGCGAAAACCTAAAAAACACCTAAAAATTTGAATTTTGACCGCGATTTATTTAAAAATCCCTACAGCGATTTTTTCTTGTTTTTGGATTTTTCTCATCTATGAACATTGCTGTTTCAGAATTCACAAAAGCATCCCCTGTGTAAGCGGTTTTCATTAAAAGTTAGTTAAGGCGCACCCTTCATGACATTGTTTTATAAAGGGGCGATACAGTCAGTGCATTGTCCCAATTTGAACTTCAATATCTCAAAAATGGTAAAACTTACGAAAATACCGTAAAGGTCAATTTTGTAGAGAATTTTTATAGCTACAACATTTTCATCAGTCTCATTTTGATAGGGCTTGCAGTTTCTAAGCAAAACCGTGAAAACCTATACAACCCCTAAAAATTTCAACTTGAATCGCGATTTATTTAAAAGGCGCTCCGGTGATTTTTTTTGTTTTTTGATTTTTCTCATCTATGAACATTGTAGATTCAAGAGCACCGTGCATAGTCAATACCATCAACCATAAGTTTTCATTTTGGAAATTGTACATTTATCTCTTAATTTTTTTTAATTTCACTCATAAGCTACGAATGCTTTGCGGATCTATTTTTCGTTTTTAAGGCACCGCATACAAATCTCAACTTCTTCGACTTGACATATTACCGCTGTAAATTGGCAAAAATAATATTGGATATTAAAAATATAATGTGTTTAGAGGATATTTCTTTCAATCGCAATAAAATTTGTCGACATACATTTTTCGATTTTTGTCCACGGGCGGATTGATCGAACTGATCAATCGATTTGGTCGAAAATTTGGACTTCGTCATGTTTTGTCCAAACTTTTTTTTCTGTTCGAAGATGGACAATACCGGTCCTCAACTTCCGGTACGTTCCCCCAATATTTAAACAAATTTCTCTAATAGGGTATTACGGAGCAACTAATTTGGTCCAAATTGAGTTTAACTTGTTAAATGGCCCATATCGGTCTTTTCCATAGGATTCAACATTTGTATGTAAGTGCAGTTTAGAATCTGTTCGAAGATGCTTTGGAAATGTATACCGATGCTATTCGTTATGGTCCTGTTTACAGCGATATTATGTTTTCCATGGACAAGACAATGCTGTCCTGGGGTATACTGGTCCAAAAGTTATACGATGACCCTCAAAATGATATGACTCCTAAAATAAGACCCACTTAGATAATGGACTATGTCGGTACATTCCTTCAAGTTCCTCCTTCACAAAACTTTAGAATTTTTATCTTTACCCAAATTTTTGTCGGCATGTTCAAATATCCAAAAAGGGCCACAAAATTCTGAAAAGACCCTAAATACATTCGATCTGTCCGTAGATGAAACTTTTAATTCACATGGGCTTGAGAGTACATCTCTGTCGGCAAAGCCGACTTAAACCTTTTTTCTTGTCTTAATCAAATTTATTCAAAAGGTATCTGGTACTTATTCTTAAATTCGAGACATTATGTCAATGTTGTCTTTTCCGCAATTTGAGAGTTGAAAAAAAAAATATCAGGAAACAGGTTACATACCTGTCTAAATCCTCCTTTGATACTGAATGGTTTCGAGAGGTTCCTTCCTATTTTAAATTATATCTTCAACAATTTCTCAGAACACATTTGAGTGTCTGAAGTAAAAATATTTAAATTTACAACATTCAAATCGATATACCCCCATTATTATAAGTCTTCTTTTGTTATAGTTTGGATTTACCGAACATATTTATAGCTTTCCGGTTAACTTAAAGTTAAAAGTGATGATTGAATTTCAAGGAGGAGCTTCTTGGCAATGACTTTCAATGTAAAAATTATATTTTTATTGCCTCTAAATTGGTTTATTTTGCGTTTTCAAATCCATCAGATAGTAAAAGAACACATATAATAATGGCCCATAGTCTGTATACGAGTGTTAGAGTTGGTTGAAACCCCTCAAATCTTTACACTTAAATGGTGCGCACCATAGTAAATATAAGACTAATATACAAGATACAGCATTAGCGACTATCAACTGGTATTTAAATAATTTGTTATTCGGGCTTTTGAGATCTCTGTTAACAGGAGAGTAGACATTATAATATAATTGTTCCACAAACATCCCAGACGGGACAGGGGAGACTTCTCTCATATCAATGAGTGCACCCCGATTCATATTAGCTCAATGATATGGGACCTACTGTTTATCGCCGAGTCTGAACGGCGTGTCTTACGACACCACTTTATAGAGAAGTTTTACATGGCTTAAATACTCAGGAAAAGTCGCCAACATTACTGGAGAGTGGCCATTGGGACGACGAAAAAAAATTGGAACTTTGAAATGAATTTTTTCCATTTGATCCGAAAACTTTTTGTGGCGTTAAGCCATGCCAACTGAGCGATCATTTGCGATAGTCATTTGTGTGGGGCCAAATGTGAATTTTCACGAAAACTTTTTAAAGGCCGCAATTATGGTCGAATCGATGAAAAAACTTTACCAGTACATTGTTGTGGCTAAAAATCGAATCCTACAAAAATAGTAAAAATCGAATCGGATTTTTATATTGATCTTATATGCATATTTAGGCAATTTTGGGTATTTTCCGGGTCGCCCTAGTGGATATTCCATTATCATGCGGGTTTTGCCAAAAAAGGCTCGCTATGGCAGTCGGATATTTACCCTGAGACTTTCTCTACATCCGCTTAATTGTCAGAGAATGTTCGGCAATTTACTACTGAACAATCCACAGTTTGCGGATAAATTGTATGTTGGATATACAAACATTTTCTGTCCATTCATAAAAATACAGATGATATATAAAACGTCCTTTGTATTGCCACCTCCCCCTTTTACACCTATTTCAGAAGAAGAAATGTTCCACTAGAGAACGCTTACAGCCTCCTCAGCAAAAACAAATTTTTCAATATTTTAACACTTAAAGTACCTAAAACTAAACAAAAAAAATTCATATTTCAATTCAAATGTTTTTTATACTCACTTAATTTTGGCAGTTCAAAGCGTATGGCTGCATCGGCAGCACTACGTTTAACAATTTCTACACCCGTTTGATTCTCATGTATGTGATAGACATGATAGCCGGCAATTGCACCATTTTGATTTTTAGGCGGATGCCAAGACATGGTTATGCTGGTCGCCGTTACATCGAGGACGGTGAGATTTTGTGGTTTACTTGGCACTGTAAATAGAGAAAATAACAACAAGAATAATATTAGAAAAAAGCAAAACATGGAAAAGGAAAAATATATATACAAATATAACAAGAATTTATGGTTTAACAAGAACAACAGTAACTTTCACAACATCACGTTTACATTTAGGGTTTTTTTTGAAAGAATTACTTTTTATGGAGAACAAACAAAAAAACGATTCCAACCAACTGGAATTCTAACAAAAATCTGCAACAACCGCATTTCAAAGGATTCCTTATTTTTTCCACAGAAATCCTTTACAAACGGAAAGCCAAGAAAATATTGAACATGAAATGGGGGGAAATGAAAGCCAGACAAGTCAAAGGATATGACCGTTCAGTGGCACACAAAAAGTCAAAGTGGCATTATATGATGACGACTATGGTTGCGCAAAATTTTTGCTAGTTTTGCAGCATATGTCGCTCACAATGTCAATATGTTGTAATGGAACATTCAAAAGAAAAACCAACAGGATACCACACCACCTATGAAAGTGGTATGCAAAAAAATGGTTGCAAGAAAATATGTTATTATTGTTTCCTTGGTGCTAAAGTAAAGCTAAACTCCTTAGAAGACTAAGAAGGATTTCTCTAGGAAAGTAAAAAAAACTTCAAACCCAATATCCTTTGGTTTCAAAGTCAAAAGAAGCTCTATAACTGACATTAGCCAAGTAAGGTTAGTGCAACATCCAAAAAACGCCCTTTTTATGCTTTCAAAGCCAAGTATTGTTTTTCAATACTAAATACGAGGTCTGTTGTTGTTGCTGCTGCATTCTTTCTTTCACTTATCCTTGGCGTCTTAACACTTGCCATGGTTATTGTGGTCGTTTATTCATCTATTTTTCGTTGACTGCTGTCATTGTCTATTTATTTCTATTTTTTTGTATTTACGAATATTTAAAACAAAAGGAATCCTTTAGCATTTTTTTGGAGGAGGTGGGGGGCTGCTAAGCGTTGACCTAACCTTCAAAGCCATTTGCAATTCAATGCGTAGAAGATTTCCTTTTCAGCTCAAGAGGTTTGAATGTTTTCTTTGTTTTATAACACCACTTGAAGGGGGTAGCGGGTGAAGTGTATAGTAATGTATATGCCATCGTGTAGGGATGGAGAATGTTCGCATAGAGGTATATTTTAGATATTTTGTTTGTTATTATTGACAGTGGTTTTTGGTAAATAAATAAATGTACGTTTATTTATAAATTTTATTATAAATCCAAAGACAAATAAACAAAACTATTTTCTCCCAAAACATACTGACATCTTAAAGACAGGACTTTTTTTTTGAAAAGCCCGTCCCCTAATTTTTTTTCAATTGATCCAAATATGTTATATATGAAATGTTATGGCGATAAGTTAACGTTAACCCATGCCCCCTGACCGATCAATATTTCCCTAGTACTTTTGACGGGGGCCAAAGGCGAATTTTGAGGAAATCGCTCTACAGGCCACAATTCTTTTCCAATTGATGTAAATTTTTTACCAATTTATTGTTGTGGCTAAAAAAAATAATCCTAATATTAGCTATTATAGGATCCAAATTATATATAATTGACCATATATAATTTTTGGAGCCATATCAAAATCTGGCCCGAACTTCACAAAATTTTGTAGAATTCGTTTTTTAGTCACAAAAATGAACTGAAAAAGTATTTTTTATCGGTTGGACCATAAATGCGGCCTTTATAGCATTTTGGTCAAAGTTCACCTGTGGCCCCATTGAATTTACTATGGAAACAAAGATCGTCATAAAATTCCATATATGAGGTTTTTGGATCAACTGGAACAACAAATTAGAAAAATTAAAAAAGAAAGTTCGGACATTATATACGATAAAATATTCTGAACTAAAATGGAATAACACTGTGCAACATTTTTGAGCTAATCGCGTGCAAACAACTTCTGTCCAGATTTTTTTGAAAGTAGAGGACCAGTAGGCTAAAACCATATTTGGGTTTTGGTTTCTTAGATCGGGTTCGGTTTTTATGGCCTCATCTAAACATGGTTAAAGATCGAATTTTTAAAACAAATCGGGGCGGTATCTCTGAAACCAATACGAATCTTGTTTTGACATCGGCAGCAAACTTGTAGATAAGAGCAAGAAGAAAATATTTGGAGGAATAGTGAACTCGAAAAACTGCATTTATTGCCTCAAATTTTATAATATATTTAAAAGTTCTATAATTTTTGTATATTTCGCAGCGTATCTCCCAAAATGTTAAATTCTTCTTAATGTTATCTTTTGGGAAAATATTCTCTGGAATGTAATACACAACTCTTCAGAACATTATGTTGTTGTAAAATGCCTCTATCGCCTTGTTTATAGCAAATTTTTCAACAACAATTTGGTAAATATTTCAATAATTCATTGAAATCCCCAACATGAGAATAAACAGCCTGTGTGAACATTGTTTGAAATAAGTTTTGTAAAAGGTATGTTTTGAAATACCCCTTAAACAACGTGAAATAACCATTTTAGAGTTTCGGAATGTTCTGAAGAATTGATGGTCACATTATTTGGAACATTTTTAGAATGGTTACTTGTTTCAACTCCCAACAGTTTAGTTGTTACTGACCAGAATTTCAAAAAATTATGTAAACTTTTCTATATTTTAACGAGTTTGATGCGCTAGATGCAGCTTTTCCTAGTTCATTTGTTTGAAACATAATTTCTACTACTTTAGGGCTACAATATTGCTGAAGACTGCAAATCAAAATTCTTATTAATTTCGGAGATAAATGTCCGATCACTGAAAAAAGGGCTCATTTTAGGTCGGTTTAGAAGAGGCCATAAAATCTGAACCCGATCTAAGAACACAAAACCCAATTAAGGTTTTTATATTCTCAATATGTACTTTCAGAAAATGTCCATTAGAAGTTGTTTGCATTTCCAGTGTTGCACAGTGTAATTAGATGTGTATTATTTTTATACCATCAGCCTTTAGGCTAATGAGGGTATATGGTAATATTCAAAAAAGTTTTGCAATCGTTGAAGTTGAGGTTTACCATTTAATAAGTCGCGAACTGTTAATATATTTTATAAAATATGAATATATTTATATTAATTGAAGTGTTTTAGCCACGATCTCATAATATGGACCATAACAAATCATTTTCGTGGAAGCTGTGTTGGTGGTAATATTAAAAAATAGGCAAAAATGTGTTGAAGTTTACAAGTTTTTTTGTGTTCTTTCTTGATTTCTGGTCAAACCACGGAAAATTCAGACATACGCTCAAAGAAAGAATTGAAGAATACCCCTTGGGCAACATGGTTCTAATGTATGACTTCTCGATATATACACTGCATCCCCCTAAAATCGATGCTGACATTTTGAAGTTTTGAAAACTGGGTTTTTCGAATTTTTCTTATAAATAGATGGTGCAACTAGATAATAATCCAAACTAGTTTATAGGATTATAGAACTCGCGATTCCACGTCGTTCGATGTATATCTCATGAGTGTGCTCCGTACAGCTTCCTAGTAATAGGAGTCAAAAGGCGAAAATTTGGTGCGTAAATTTTCTGAAAAAACATATTTTTTGGCTTTAAAATTTACAACTGTCGTACAGGTACCCCTGAACCCCGCGTGATTTTAGTTTTTTTGCGTGCCGGATCTAATGAGCTCTTCCGCGGTCGAATCCATCCACTAAAACGCCGGATATAAATACGTTGAAAGTAGGAAAATCTGCAAAAATATATTTTGACAATTCCGCGAATTGAACCGCGATTTTCTTTGATTATTTTTGCATTAATGTAATCCTTTATACGCGATTATAATATTTGCCAA
This sequence comes from Musca autumnalis, assembly GCF_047663935.1. Classification (NCBI taxonomy): domain Eukaryota; kingdom Metazoa; phylum Arthropoda; class Insecta; order Diptera; family Muscidae; genus Musca; species Musca autumnalis. Next base: position 325,297,680 of record NW_027411644.1, read on the forward strand.
AAAGGTGTGTCACAAATTACAAAGATTCAGGAGTAATATCCCTATTTATCCCAAAATAGAATGCGGTGGCACATCCGCAGTTCTTGACGAATCTGTCTAAAATAATTTATATTGACGTATTTTTAATAGGGGACCATTGAAATCGGATGCACCTTATCATCATATGCATATCGCGTAATTTTTGCCCACTTGAAGGTTTTTTGAATAGTAAGATGCAACTGATGGCACACTTTGGCCGCTGAATGAAACATGGGAAAATCCATGCATATTGATAGACATGAACTCCCTGTATCCGAAAAGCACATGCACCTCAACCGATTTAAACCAATTCGCGAATTATTCGGTTTTTAACTTCTATGTTTTTTCTTTGATTGTAATTTCAATATTACTCTCTACTTCTTATTTCTATTGCTTATCACAGAAAGCAAATATACTTTCACGATGACTAATTACTTTTCTCGTAGAAGTTTAAGCAAAATACTTCAGGATTTGAATCGAAATTTAGCGAAATAATAGAATAACTCCCAACATTTATTTTTCAAATTTTTCGTATTTTACCAAAAATATATTTTTGAAATAATTTCCAACAATAAGTTTTCGTTCTTTGTTGTTGCTGTAATATGCAAGTTATAAATGCGATCTTTATAATTTTGGTCTCACATTTTTCTACGCGTTGGCTAGATTCTGTACGTATTTTTAAATTATTTTTTTAGAGATTTTTTGGACTCTGATTTAGAATAAATAAAATTTATTCCAAGATTTCTTCAATATTTTTTGATTTTCCGCGAAAATAAAAATAAATATAGCAACTATTTTAGCATCTACGGATAGATATCAAATGCTGCTAACGATTCATATATACATGTTCTTATTACAACACAATAGGAATTTTTAAATATTTTTTCTTTACAAGAGAGTAAAACCGCATATAACTTTTGAGTGCAGCATCCAATTTTGTGAACGCGAACAGATTTGAAACCACGATTTTTTTCGTAACCCATGTACCAAAAATGGCGGATGTGCTCGCCAAAAAAGTTTTTAATTTTTTTTCTATGTAATTGCAAAGGAAATTTGAAATTTACCATATACACTTTGATACGACCAAAAATGTGTCTTATCGAAATAATGGTTTTAGACTCCAAGTATGTTTGTACGATATCCGGTTCAGACAACTTTGAGTAGATCTAGCAATGTCCGTCTGTCTGTCTGGCTGGTGCGCACGATAACTCTCGAACGGATCAATCGATTCGGTTCAAATTTTGGGTATCGAAATATTTTGTCCAGATTTGATTTAAGTTCGAAGATGGGTCATATAGGTCCACTCCTTCAGGTACCTCCCCCACAGGGGGCGCAAATTTGTGCGCACGATAACTCTCGAAGGAGTAACCAAATTGAACCAAACTTTGCATATGGTAATACTACCTCTAGGCATATATCAGGTTGGAATATGGATTATATCGGTCTTCAGGTACCTCCCACACAAAATTTGAAATAAGTGCAGTTTAGTGACACCTCACGAATCGTTATGAATTTTTTGGTAACAGGATGTTCGTGCGGCCCCCGTTACGTCATTGTAATTTTTTTCGAGGGCAAGTCCATAGTTCCCGAGATAATGTCACATAACCTCAAAAAAACGCTGCACTATGTCGCGAGTTCAAATAAACGGGGGTCAAATATAAAAGGAGTTGGCGTTGTCAGACGAATTTTGGTATAAATACTTATAGTTCACTGACAATGTCGAGAGCAAAAAATTGGGAAGGTCGGTCCACGTTTTGGGAGAGTCCCCATGCAACGGTACTTCCCAATGTTTCGGTATTTTGAATATTTTAGTTAAACTTATCAACCAAATTGGTTGAATTTTGAGATGCGGGGTTTTCACTTTACAAAACACTTTTCCGATAAAAATTATGGACATAGGTCCACGTTTTGATATAGACCCATATAACGGTACCTCCCGATTTTCGGAATTTTGAAGATTTTACATATGTTTCACCCCCAAATACGCCGAAATTTTGCATAGAGGGTTCCCAATGGACCAAAAAAGTTTTCTGATAAAAATTATGTACATTGGTCCACGTTTTGATATAGCTCCAATAGAACGATATCGCCCGATTTTCGGTATTTTCAATGTAGCTGATATTTGGTATTTAGTCTTCGCCAGGTCTTGCGAAATATTTTTACAGAGAATTGTTGGTATTGGTTCACGTTTTGATATAACCCCCGTAGAACAGTACCGTCCATCACATCACGTACATCGTACCACTCCTTAGGGTATCTCCCACAAAAAATTTGGAACATGTAAAGTTTAAGGTTTTTTATACCCTCAGCATTTATGCTAACGAGGGTATATACACTTTCATACGGGCAAAATGTGCCTCATCGAAATAATGGTTTCAGACCCCAAGTATGTTTGGACGAAATGTGTTTCAGACAATTTGGAGTCGATTGAGCAATGTCCGTCAGTCTGTCTGGCTGGCTTGAGCGCACGATAACTCTCGAACGGATCAACCGATTCGGTCCAAAATTTGGCTATCGCAATATTTTGTCCAAACTTAGTTTAAGTTCGAAGATGGTTATATGGTCCACTCTTCCGGTACCTTCCCCACAAAAGTTCGAAAATGTTCGGAAAATTTGTTCGAACGATAACTCTTGAAGGGAATAACCGACTTGATCCATAATTTGCACATCATGATATCTCTACCAAGCTTAGATGAGGTCCCAATATGGACTCAATCGGTCCACGCCTTCGGGTACCTCCCACACAAAATTTCGGACAAGTTCAGTTTAGGACCTGCTTTCGAATCGCTTTGGTTTTTGTTGCAACAACTTGTATTCACTGCCTCCCGTACGACGGTAAAAGTTTCATCAGGGGCAAGTCCATAATTCCCGAGACAATAGCCCAAAAGTTGCAAAGAGCACCTATGACACCGTTTGTAGTGGTTGGAGCGCAAGATAACTCTCGAACGGATCTGTAGATTCGGTCCAAAATTTGGCCTTCGTAATATTTGGGACGAGTCCATATTTCTTGGGGAAACGGAAAGGTGTAAAAAACCTCCTATGTCACCATATGTGGCGGTCGGTGAAAACGATAACTCTCTAACTGTTCAACCGATTTGGTCCAACATTTGGTCTTCGTCATATTATATCCATACTTAGTTTCATGGGGCGATAACGGTCCACAACAACCGGTACTTCTCCCCAATATTTAAAACTTTTCACTGAAATGCTGGGACGGTATCACTTGAATGGGGCAACCAATTCGATCTGTCCGTAGGTGAAAGTTTCACTTCACATTGGCTGAGGGTATATATCTGTCGGCAAAGCCGACTGACACTTTTTTACTTGTTTATGAAGAGTTTGGGGACCTCTGATAAATTCAAATGTCAAATTACAGCTAGTTCGTATAAAAATTTTAGATAAAATCGTCAAAATACCTTAGAATTACGTGGTATCATTCTATAGGGACTATACCCGAAAAAATTGACCTTTGTGGACGGTTTGTAGCTAATATCTTCAAAATATCGAAAGAAATTTCAGGTGGAAAGTTTAATACCCCCAATGGAGACTAATTACAAAATTTCAGACGTTTCAGTGGGATATTGAGGCCACAAACTTCAAAATGCCGATAATCGAGAGGTACATTTCTATGGAGGCTATATGAAGATGTGGACCAATACCGACAAATTTCAGGTGGAAAGGTTTATTCCCGCAACGAAGACTAAATACAAAGTTTCAGCCGGTGGAATTTTGTGGCTAAAATGAAAAACCACCTATTCATATAATAACAGCTCCCTAAAGTATGCAAGAGAAAATATGATTTTCATATACATATTCCTCAAGTAGCCCATCACCAAGTTTGGGATTCTTTCTCATATATCCCTGCTTTACATTTGTTTTTATCACTGGTCTTTTTATTGAATGTTAATGATTTTTCCAAAAAAAAAATCCTTTTATCTCACACGCAATAATATTCACACGCCCATAACCTTAATCCAGACTTTGTGACAGCTGTTAATTTTAGACCGAGCCGTAAGAGATTTACGCCAGTGAAAAAATAAAAATGCCAACTATCACATTGTCAAGTCAGTGATATATCCGGAGCATAGATTCATGGAAACTACAGTGTGTCAGCCATTTATTGTTCTTGTTGTTGCTGTTGACTTGGATGATGTTTTTTGTACGCCTCAACATTTGAAATGTGAGTACAAAAAAAATGGAAACACCCAATACATTGACACAACACAACAACAAAAAAGGGATTAAAAGCTCAAAAGAGCAACGAAACAAATGACAAAAGGTTTTAGCCTCAGGCCTAATAACAATAGTAGTGATGAGGAAAAAAAAACAAAAAAGAAACAACCTGACATATTTTTGCTTCATTGCCTTTGCAAATATACATTCTACATAACATAACAAAAACAAACAATTGCAGAAAAATAAAGCAAATCCATTGTAAACGCTTGGATTCACTATTGGAATTATCATCGTCATCATCATCCCCATCGATAGATATGCTATAGATGCATATCTATAGACGAGAACATGTATTCGGAGAAGGAAATCATCCATATCAAGAGTAAACTGAGGTTCGTAAGGAAATTGGGAAGAATTTATTCACATGCACATCGTCGCGAACTTCAGGTGGAAAGGATCTTCTTCCGAAAAAAGTAGTTGCTCATTCCCATGACTCTAAGGAGTCTCCGGTGACCAGCAAAAAAGTAGAGTCGGCGAAAACCACTGTCTCAGATAAAGAGGTGAAGTCGAAATGTGTTCCAAAGCCGAACCCGAGCCATAAGGAACTAAAAATAGCATTTGAGTGAACCCCAAATCATCCCTAAGGGATTTCAATTGGTAAAGGAATATGCCTCAAAGCGCGATTTTAATCCAAAAATCCAAGGAGAAGGGGCCCTCCACAGTGTGTCGGGAAGGAAAGATGGTTAGGCCGACTGAGAAACCATCGTCTTTTGGAAAGACGAACAATGCTACACAACAAAAATCTGTGAAGCGCGTTTGTTTTTCCGAAGGCCCACAGACTTTACCAAAGAAGACGATGACTACACAGTCGGTCAAACCATGTATTTCGTGTGGAAATGCTGTTGAGTATAAAGCCAAGGAGAAGAGACCAAGTACAGAGAAGGCATCTACCTCTTCTGGAAAGGCTACCTCCAAGACACATGGTCAAGAGCGCAAAAAGCCATACACCAGACCGACTCGCCTCAGTGGCAACCGATTACAACCATCAGGTGGCAATCATCGACAGAACTGACCCTGACGGGAGAATCAACCAAGGTCAAGGATTCTTATTTGAAACTGGTCTTCGGATTGTCATTATTTCTGCAACGGTAAATGGTCAGTTTGGCAGCGCCTTCCTACAAAGGGGCATCAAAGTCATTAAGTGTCTGAAGAAGAAATCGCGAGATTTCCTTGTATAGACGGAAAATGACTTCGGTGCACCCATGGAAGGAGCTAATTTTGCTGCGGTCTACTTAGCTGAGTTACCGTCCAGAAGTGCATTTCCAGCTTGGGTTCACCAACCTCCTGTGGAAAAGAAACTCCAGCAAAATGCTGGAGCTTCAAAATCAGTCTAACTTCCTGTAATGAGGATGGAGATATGGTTGTTGGAGTAGCTGTGGACTCCCTTGTGGAGGGTCTTCTTCGAGAGTGTGAGGGAAGACTGAATTTCGGTTCAGAATGGATTTGGTTCCGTGTGAATCCACACTGCGGAAAACAGTAAGAGGGGGAAGTGGCAAATCTGTATTTTTTTCAAAAAGAGGCTGCGCATACCAAAAAACTCCTTCTAAAATGCCAGTTGTAGGTTAACGAAACTTTTAGATTTCCTTAAGGGTGATCGAATGATATTCCCCATTCCTTTGCTAGACAATTAAATTGATGACCTAAAACCAAAGTCAAAGACAAAAAACATTTACATAGAATTTTGTCAAAGGAATTGAATTGAATCAAAAAACGGATTTATATGAACTGGGAAAGAGGTCAGCCATTCAATTGAATCACTTAACAATGACAAAAACAAAAACAACAGTTCAGATAAATAGTAATATCAGGATTTGGCAACAGGCAAAAGCAAATAGAAATGGGAAATAGAAAAAATGCCCCTTAAACGTCAAATGCTGAGCCTTTTGATTTAAAAAAAATACTTCCAACTTCCTTTGCCCTGGCCTACATATAAATCAGTCATGACGATAGCTGGAAATGAAAAGAAATACTAAAGATCCCTGAAGATTTTCTTCAGGACTCTTCTTACTTTTTTTTGGATTCTTCCTCTACTCCACCATTCCTAGCTGTTGCAATAAACATTTTCAAAAGAAAATTAAATGTCTATTGTCGAGGGGAATATAAACGTTTTAACAACTTTGACGGCCTTTTAGATAAGATGTGATGAGCCTCTCTCTCTCGGTCTGTCTGTTTGTTTGTATCATTGTGTCTAACTGTCCGCCTAGCTTTCTTGTTCCGGAAAATGTAATCTCCATTGCTTTTGAAGAAAGTTTTCCTTGTTGTGTTGCTTGCTTGTCTTCTTTAGAGAATTAAGTGAAATAAACGTTTATTTGCGCTGTTTGAAATGTTGAGATTCATTTCTTTGTGTCTCCTCCCTCCATCCTTCCGAACACTCTGCGTAAAAGGCAATCGTTTAGAATTGCGTAGAAAATGAATTTCGAGAATTAAATTAAGTGCGCAAATAAAAATAAATCCCCATGAAAGAGAAGAAAACGAAAATAAAGATTAGTTTTTTTTCTGTTGTCTTTTTTAAATGTTGGATTTTTTGTCGTTTGGCAAAGTTGTTAATTGTCCACGGTCTTAAATATTTCGCATTAAATTGAGTTTAACAATCAAAAGTTATTGAAAACTTTGTTGTAATGTGAAATTGTTGATGAAATTTGATTTTATCTTTGATTTCAAAAATCATCGCGTCCAAATCGTTAGGGTAAATTGAAAATTTTGGGATTTTGTGAAAATATTTCATTTGATGAACCATTTGCGAAGAAGTGAAATTAGTTCGGTTATTTCCTTCCAAATTATGTAGCGTTGACAACAATTTCAATGACTTTAATGAAGAAATGCTGTTTGGAGGCGAGAAGTTTTTTGCGAAATTGTTTATAGAATATTATTGCAACGTCCCAGAACCTGCAAGAATCTATAATTTTCCTTTTTATACATTTAAAATATAAATATAAATTGCTATATAATAAAAAATATTCTTTTGTTTTCATAATACAATTCCAAGAAATATATTCCATCTCTGTACATGTGTCTCCTTCACATTCGCAATACTTTAAAAAGCTGCCAAGCTGAAGTAATTTTGTGGTAAGATGAGGATTTTTTAGGTTATTTTCTAAGGTTAGGTGTTTTTTTTATAAAAAAACGGGGTTTAAACAAACTGCAAAAAGGACATTATAGCTGCTATAATTGTTGTGATGTGAAAGGGCTTAGAAAAACTAAAAAAAACCTGGCTGTCATAAAGCATGAACCTGTCGCTTATGATGACTTCTTTTGTTTTGGGTTTATTTTGGTGTGACAAAACAAAAACATAAGTATGGACATACAAATACGAGAGACTTGTCCTTGCCTCGATTTTATGCATTCTTCCCCATGTTATGTAGTCAAAAAAAGAAAAGAGGAAAATATTATTTTCTGAAGTAATGGATATGACATGACAGGTTGTTATAGTATTATGGTACCGACTATGGAAGTGAATTCACTCGTCTCCATCTTTTAAGTGAAAATGTTGGGGAGCTCTTTAGTGATTGTTTTGTTGTTGTTGTATATTACTAAGGATTTCGTGTATAAAACGCACAGTGGTCATAGACCAAAAATTTAGACACCGGAATGTTCTCATCGGAATGTTCATATTTTTGACAATTTAAAATGTCAAAAATATATCTCAACAAATATTTTGTTATGACAAAAGACTACATGGAATTAGTTTTAGATGGGAATTATATCCTCAGATAAAGATATCCTAGAAATTATAGCCATTTTTATACCCTGCACCATAGTATGGAGGGTATATTAAGTTTGTCATTCCGTTTGTAACACATCGAACTAATCATTTGCGACCCTATAAAGTATATACATATATTCTTGATCAGGATAAAATTCAAAGACGATTTAGCCATGACCGTCTGTCCGTCCGTCCGTCTGTCCGTCTGTTTTAATAACTCTAGCGTCCGCAATAATTGAGATAGAGTGCTGAAATTTTGCAACTGAGTCTTTTTTCCATAGGCAGGTCAAGTTCGAAGATGGGCTATATGGGTCTACTCTACGGTACCTCCGGATTTGAGGTATTTTGACGTTCTTCGCCACATTCGCATACCGAATTAGCTATAATTTGGCACTTAGAGTTCCTAGTGATCAACAAACTTATATCCCAAAGGATATGGGCATAGGTCCATGTTTTGGTATAGTCCCCATATAACGGTACCTTCCGATTTCGGTATTTTGAGAATTTTAGCCACAATTCTTAACCGAACTATCTGCAATTTGACATTTGAGGTTCTCAGTGGTCATGAAACATCTCCACGAAACATCGTCAACATAGGTCCATGTTTTGCTAAAGTCCCCATATATCGGTACCTCCAGATTTTCGGTATTTTGAGAATTTTAGCTACAATTTTTAACCGAACTAGCTGTAATTTGCCATTTGAGGTTCTCAGTGGTCATGAAATATCTCCACCAAACATCGTCAACATAGGTCCATGTTTTGGTATAGCCCCCATATAACGGTACCTCCCGATTTCGGTATTTTGAGAATTTTAGCCACAATTTTTAACCGAACTATCTGCAATTTGACATTTGAGGTTCTCAATGGTCATGAAACATCTCCACCAAACATCGTCAACATAGGTCCATGTTTTGGTATGGCCCCCTTATAACCGTACCTCCCGATTTTCGGTATTTTGAGAATTTTAGCTACAATTTTTAACCGATCTAGCTGTAATTTTCCATTTGAGGTTCTCAATGGTCATAAAACATCTCCAACGAAACATCGTCAACATAGGTCCATGTTTTGGTATAACCCCCATATAACGGTATATATTTTGAGAATTTTAGCTGCAATTTTTAACCGAACTAGCTGTAATGATCGGTATTTTGATAATTTTAGCTACAATTTTGTCTATTCAAAAATAATCGTCAATATAGGTCCATGTTTTGGTATATCCCCCTTATAACTGTACCTCCCGATTTTCGGGAATTCTCAGTGGTCACGCAATTTCTTTACTTAAATTGGTCAACATGGTTCCCTTTTTGAGGGTCTACATTGCTTTGATGAAACTACCCTCAATTTGATATAGCCCCGTAGGTGGTACCTTTCACCTAGCTGAACACATTTTTTAGATTAGATTAGATAACACTGTGCAACAAAATGGAGGAGAAAGTCTGGGGCACGGAAAATTCCTCTAGGGGAAGAAAGGCCTTGGTGAGTATATTATGAACCCCGAAGGACAGATCCGCCGAGAGTCGAACTTTCGCGTTATGGCGTGATGAAATTTTTGTTAGCGACCCTGTGGGCCATCAGGAATTAGCGTTACAGTTCGCAGTTTCTTTCGAAGCCTTCAGAATTTTCCTGCTGAAAATTCCTGGTCCAGATTATTAGTTATATTATTTTTTGCGCATTTATTCTCTCAGAATATGTCTCTTTCTATGGATGTTCATGGGGAAAATGGGATTCATCTAGCCACGTACGTCAGTCTGGTTTGTAAACATGGCAACTCTCGAAGAGAGTTGGTCCGAACTGTGTACATCGTAATTTTTTTCTTCCAAACATACATCACGTTTGAAGATGGACTATATGGGTCCAATACTTCGGGTACGTGCAGTTCGGCAAATGTAGTTAAATGGATGTTCTATAATCGCTTCGGAATTTTACCGAAGCTAGTCGTACTTACAATTACGTACATACATACATATACATAAATTTTTTCGTTGGCAAATCCATACTTCCTGAGATAAGGTATCAAAAGTTCCAAAAAAAACCCTGCCTGCACCAACTGAAATGGCTGATGAGCTTGGTAAAACACGTAACACGATCATAGTACCACAACAACATCATACACCATATCTACAAATATCAGTTGAAGACCGATCTAGACCAGGCTGTGGAACCAAAGAGTTTTGACCTATCAAAGGCCATGCTAAACTCTTCGAAACATTCAGAAGACTTCTTTCCAGCCGTGTTTGAACTGTTGCGTAATCGACTATATGTGTGGAAGCCAGTTGGTTGTGAATTTCAGAAATACAAATTCCAGGACTCATTTAGTAATAGAGACTGTTCCCCAAGGCAGAGATATCTCCGGAACATTCTAATCTCTTTCCTTCAAACGTTGTAAAGATGTTTCACATGTTTCCTGATTTCTTATAGAAGAAGGCCATAGAAGTCCATTTAGCAGAACTTTTAATCGTGACGCAGAGATACCCAAACCGGATAATTGAAATAGATATATGAACGAACAACTTTGCGTTGCTACAACAACAACAACAACTGATGATCACGATAACTTACGTATTGAGTATGCGATTTGACCGAACCTAGCAAATGGTTACATTTCAAGTTCCACGAAAGTCTATATCGAACATATCCTTCGAATATCTACCCACATAAAACGTTGGGTCCTGATGGAATCTCCATGATAATGCTGAAACAGCTGATTCTACTGGTAGTGGAGTATCTCACTAAAGTTCTTAACTTGTCGCTAGCCACCCTCTTTGTTCCCGAATTCTGGAAAATGGGCAGGGTGGTCCGACTACTGAAGCCATGAAATGATGCCAGCAAAAGTAAATCGTACAGGCCGATTTCGTTTTTGTCGCCTGTAGCAAAGACCTTTGAGGCCTTAGTCCTCCGCAGGATCAGAAGTAGATATCCAGTTGCCGATCATCAGCATGGATTCCGTAAAAAGCATAGTCCGACAAGAGCGCTGCACGCCATCTCCACACGTATTTGTAGAGGACTCAACCAGTGACCGCCGTGGGGTAGAACAGTAATGGTGGCGCTTGACTTATGAAAAGTCTTTGATACTGTGAGACACTCCACGCTCTTTAAGGACGTAAGTCGTACGTAGAATTCATGAACAAGAAGTTCAAACCCCGTAGAGTGAAACAGAAGTTCCCCTAGGTGGGGTGATATCTCCGGAACTGTTTAACCCTCTACCTCTTCTGCATTCTGTCCCCAACAGACGACATCGAGATTGTAACGTATGCGGATGATTGTACGGTTCTGGCGTCAGGTACCTACCCTGTTGACATCTATAAGAGACTGAACTCCTATCTAACCGATCTAAATTCTCCTATCCTATTCTTTAAGCGATCTAAATCCCCCTACTCCTATCTAACCGATCAACAAAATTTTCGGCCACTCTCTTCACCACATGGACGGCGCAGTATAGAAGAGAGTTGAATGTCTATGGCAGTAGAATTCCGACCACAAACTGCCCCAAAATTCTAGGGGTCACATTCGACACTACGTTCACATCGTCGGCGAATGCCGCAGCTATCTGCCACAAACTGAAAAGTTGGAACAAAGTCCTCAAGTCCCTATCTGGTAGCACTATGGGTGCAGATAAAGAGATTTTGTTGACTACATATAACGCGATAGGTCGGTCTGTGGTAGTCTATGCGGGGAATGATTCAAACTTGTCAGAATACCGCCTTGAGAACAGCAACAGGGTGCCTCCTCAAGTCTTCAGTGGACCATCTACATGAGGTCGCAAAGATTCGTCCAGTACAGCAACACAATGAGATGCTTTCGTTGCAGTATTTGCTCGTGTGTTGCCGAGAGAACCATCCCAATCACCATCTGGAGAGAATCAGGAGAGAAGCCCTAGATCAACAGACATATCAAGCAGGTTTAAATAACTTTCGCACGGATGCAGTTGCTAAGGCCATAAGCAAATATAGTGTGAATGAAGTCCTCGGAGTACATCCCCCATCTACCGCCGTCAGCTGTCACGACAAACCAGAGTAGTTTTGGCTCAACTACGCTCAGGATATTGCAGTCGCCTACATTCTTATTGGACAAAGATCGATTGCACCATGCAAAATATCTGCCCAGGACACAACATAGTCCCGCACGACACACTGCACCTTTTCCACTGTCCTGCCAAACCTAATCATCTAACTCCAGTGTACCCCTGTGGTTACATCCCATCGAAACATCCACTTTTCTGGAACTGGAGATAGACCAGTAGATCCAGATTGAGCATAAGAACGTACACAAAAACATACAGTAATAAATAATGTTACTACAACAACGATAACTATCGAAAGGAGTAATTGACATTGGCAAAACTATCAAAAATATGGTTTGGAGTCGATTTAGCCATGACCGTCTATCAAGCTGGCTGGAACGAGTTTGCTCCTTTTCTTGGGATTGCTACTTTTCACATGCTGAGGGTATAACTCAGTCGGGAAAGCCGGTTGGATACAGTTTTACTTGTTATCGAAGGTTTTGTCAAATATGAATCAGATAATTTCCACAAATTTGGTAGTAATTCGAACGAGTGAAACAGGCCATTACCCTGGAAATTCCCAATACTTATTTTTTCACCTACAAAAACGCTATTAAAAATTAGGTATCTGCTCATAGGTCATCCTGGTCCACCACTCCGATATTTTCAACATTTTTCTCATATGGTAAAGTAGATCTAAATCTATGTTTTCCCGAGAAAGTATCATAAATTGACTTATGTCAATTTTATAATTTTGAGAGCTTTCTATATCAACAAATCCGTTTACATTGTTATTTTAACGCTTCTATTATACAAATATCTCCCACTGTTGCATTGCTTTGCCTTAATACCGTACTGCACACACAATAAAGAACCATTTTGTTCTTAACTTTGTCATTTTTAATTAATTTTATTTTTACACAGGTTTTTTGTGGGGTTTGGCATTCATTTGTCTTGGCTCCTTTTGTCAGTAGTGACAGCTCTTTACAGTAAAAAGTGTGCGCTTTTGAAATAATGGAAAATATAATTTTTTGCAAATAGGTTTTTTATGTCTGTACTCCATACATGGTGATGACATGGCAACTCTGGCCAAACAATAGCTCTCATTATAAGAATTTTGGATGCAACCTCAAAAAAAAAAGTCATCCAAAAAAAATTGATGTGTTGACAACCAACCAAGTCTTTTTTTTTGAAAGAATATTCCAAAAAAATGCCTTTATGAAAAACCATATGGAAATGCAGTAAAATGTTGGGAGGTTTTGTGTGTGTTTGCATAGTGAGGTGGTGTGCAATGCGTGCCTGTGAAAAGTTCCTTTACTCAATTTCATTTCTATTCGTTATCATTGGATTGGTGTGCGTGCATGCGTGCATATCCGTTTCCTTAAATCGTTTATCTAAGATCAGTGTTACGTGCTTGTTACGCGTTAATGTCAGTGTGAAAGCAGGTGCTATTTATTGGAAGAGTGTGGTTGTGTGTGCGATTACGTGTGTGAGCAAAAGTGCTTTTGTGTTGAATGAGTAAAACTTTTTTTATTACATTTTTGTTGTTGTTTTCTAGCTTTTTTTTTCTTGTGCATGTTAACAAGTGATGAAATGCCATTTTGAAGTCAGCATGAATTGACGAAGAAGACGTTGAAGGAAAAAAAGCGCAAGTTCTTTTGTCTTTGTTAAAATATATCACGCTTGATAAAATCATTAAAGATAAAAATATAATGCAAAAAAAAAAAAAAGAAAACAAAAAACAATGCAAGAAAGAAAGGAAAAATATCATAAAGTACAGTACATATGGAGGTACATACAAATGTGAGAAATACATATGTAACTATGCAAAAAGTTTGAGTAAGGTAGTTGTGTGTATAATATTGTAATGAAAGGGGTGACAGATCATTTTGAAATATTTATAAGGTAGTATTTAGACATATAATCCATGTTTAGCATAGGACATGTTTTGAAATCACGTCCTAGGTTTGAAGGTAGTTAGGCTACCGAAAAGGGACAAAATTAAGCCATGAACATGTGGTGTATTGAAACAAGTAAGAACGGCGTTAAGTTTGACCAGGCCACGAACTGTATTGAAGTGAATAAAAACAATTAGATTCCTTTCGCTTATGAAAGTACTAAGCTCTTTCTCTTATTGCAGGAGTAGTATATCTTATCTGATAATGCTGCCTTCACAAAATCTCGTATGGGTTGTCATCGAGAGTTCTTTCCAAACATGGATCAATATTTACAATTTTCCGAATTGAGCTTTTGATCGGAGGTGCCGTTCTATGGGGGTGTATTAAGACGTGGGACTATAATAATTGTTCCACAAACATCCCATACGGGACAAGGGAGACTTCTCTCATATCAATGAGTGCACCACGATTCATATTAGCTCAATGATATGGGACCTACAGTTTATCGCCGAGTCCGAACGGCGTGTCTGAAGACACCACTTTTGTAGAGAAGTTTTACATGGCTGAAATACTCAGGAAATGTCCCCAACATTACTGAGGGGTATTTTGCCACCGTTGAAAAGGGTTTTGATGTTGCCTGGCCGGGGAATCGAACCCACGACCTTATGTGTGCAGGGCGGGTGTGCATACCATTGCACCACGTGGGACTATACCAACAAAATTCTGGTGGAAAGTTGTATGCCCCCAACGAATATCAAATACCAAATTTTGGCCGTTTCTGTGGGATATAGAGGTCACAATCTTCAGAATACATACCGAAAATCGGGAGGTACCGTTCTATGGGTGCTATATGCAGATGGGACAAATTTCAAGTGGACAATTTTACACCCCCATCGAAAACTAAATACCAAATTTCAGCTAAATAACAAATTTCGGTGTGTGTGAGGCTAAAACCTTCAAAATACCGAAAATCGGGATGCACCATTCTGTGGGGGCTATATGAAGGCCTGGTCCCATACCCACAACTTTCAGGTGGAAAGGTTTGTAACCTCAACTAAGACTAAATGCCAAATTTCAGTCATTTCGATGGGATATTGAGGTCACAGCCTGCAAAATAAAGAAAATCGGGAGGTACTGCTTTATGAGGGCTACATAAAGGCGTGGTCCCAAACCGACAACTTTCAGGTGGAAAGTTTTGTAACCTCAACGAAGACTAAATACCAAATTTCAGCCATTTCGGTGGGATATTGAGGCCACAACCTGCAAAAAAAAAAAAAAATCGGGAGGTACTGCTCTACGTGTGGGATATGAAGGCGTGGACCTATACCGATAAATTTCAGATGTAAAGTTGTGTACCCCCAACGAAGACTAAATACCAAATTGCAGCTATTTCGGTGTGTTAATGAGACTTAAACCTTCAAAATATCGAAAATCGGGATGCACCTTTCTAAGGGGGCTAAATGAATATAAGGACCTATGTATTTCGAGAAATTTCAGGTGAAAAATTTTACACCCGGGACGACCACCAAATACCAAATTTCAGCTATTTCGGTCTGTTAATGAGGCTTAAACCTTCAAAATATCGAAAATCGGGATGCACCTTTCTATGGGGCTATATGAAGGCGTGGACCCATACCGACAACTTTCAGGTGGAAAGTTTTACTCTACTAACGAAGTTTAAATACAAAATTTCAGCTATTCCGGTGGGATATTAAGGCCACAACTTTCAAAATACCGAAAATCGGGAGGTACCGTTATCGACAAATTCCAGGTGGAAAGTTTTATGTCCCCAAAAAAGGCTAATACCAAATTTTAGGCTTTTCGCTGGGATATTGAGGCCGTAACCCTAAAAATACCGAAAAAACGAGAGGTACTGTTCTATGGGGGCTATGTGAAGGTCTCGACCTATACCCATCAATTTCAGGTTGAAATTTGTGTACCACCAAAGAAGACTAACCACCAAATTTTAGTCATTGTGGTGGGATATTGATTACACAACCTTCAAAATGCGAAAATCGGGAGTTACCGTTCTATGGGGGCCATACAAAAGTCTCGACCTATACCGACAAATTTCAGGTGGAAATTTGTGTACCACCAAAGAAGACTAACTACCAAATTTTAGTCATTGCGGTGGGATATTGAGGACACAACCTTCAAAATACCGAAAATCAGGAGGTACTGTTCTATGGGGGCTATATAAAGATAAGAACCTGTACCGACAAATTCCAGGTGGAATGTTGTATATCCCCAACGAAGGCTAAATACCAAATTTTAGGCTTTTCGCTGGGATATTGAGGCCGTAACCTTAAAAAATACCGAAAATAGAGAGGTACTGTTCTATGGGGGCTATGAAGGTCTCGACCTATACCGATCAATTTCGGAAATTTGTGTACCACCAAAGAAGACTAACTACCAAATTTTAGTCATTGCGGTGGGATATTGAGGACACAACATTCGAAATACCGAAAATCGGGAGGTACCGTTATATGGGGGCTATATCAAAACGTGGACCAATATAGCCTAGTTTCTACAACAAACACCTTAGGGGTAATATACACTTATACACCAAATTACAAACCTCTATTTTTAAAATTGCGAGCTTAATCTTGATTTCAACAGACAGACGGACAGATGTTCTTTGAGGCCTATATAAAGGCGTGTATCCATACCGACAAATTTCAGGTGGAAAGTTTTGCACCCTCAACGAAGACTGAATACCAAATATCAGCCATTTTGGTGGTATAATGAGGCTGAAACCTTCAAAATGCCGAGAATCTGTAGGTACCTTTCTATGTGAGCTATATCAAAACGTGGACCGACCATTTGCAATAGCAAACGTCTACGAAGCTCTATCTTAAAAATTGCGAGGTGTCTTCTGATTTCAACAGACGGACGGACAAATGGACATAGTCAGATCGACCCAGATTTTTATGCTGATCAAGAATATATATATTTTATAGGTTCTCCGACAAATATTTCGATGTATAACAAATAGAATGACAAATTTAATTATACCCTACCTATTATGGTTGCGGGTATAATAAACATATCTATGATGTCCTTATCCTTTACGAAATAGAGCAAAAGTTTCCTTTTTAAGACGTTCCCTGAAATATTCTTTCATCTACAGAATAGATTTCAACCTTGCAATAAGTCAAATACTCAATATCCTGTCCGGATGGATTACACTCAACCATAATGGATAACAAAAGGAACAACATACATACATACTCCTACATACAAAATACTGTTTTTCAGCGACAAGCATCTACTCGAAGTAATTGCGGCAATGTGAATGGTGTCAACATCACCTCCTACCAGCAACAGCAAGCAGTGGCTAAAAACTTTAATTTAAGTTGAAAACATGTCACCAGCTTCATCTACTTTGCCATGGAAACCTTTTAAGTCTTAAGAAGTCTGTCTGATGATGCAGATGAGTCGGGTGGTGGTAGGTAAGTGCTTTGCTTTGCCAAAGTAACTGTATCCATATCTCCTGCTGTATTGCTATTGTTCTTGTCCTTTGGGCAATAGTCGTCTGTGCCGCTTCTGCGTTCATTCGCTTCTTAGTTCGTGCTCATTATTGTCATGCAGATAGTTAGTACTTTAAGCTGCCATTCACTCATGCAAACTCATGGTTAAGACTGGCACTTTTGGGCGCGCGTAGTAGCATACTTGCAACACCAATGGCAAGGATATTTTGATGGTGACGATGATGGATGCACACCGTTCGTTCACTTATTTTGCACATTCATCATCACTCACTCCATCATGATGGCATGCATGGCCCCATCATTGTATTAATAAAATTGTTTCAATGTCACGTTCCCGGAAGTGCACTTTATCATCATTGTCACATGTAGATACAACACATGCAAGTGGTGCCTTATTCACACATACGAACGTTTGTGTGTATATGGCAGATGCGTAAAAGCTGGTCCGTTTCTCGAGTCCTGTATCTCGAGACGATATTAATACCAGTACTACAAGGTGTCGTTGGCA
This sequence comes from Musca autumnalis, assembly GCF_047663935.1. Classification (NCBI taxonomy): domain Eukaryota; kingdom Metazoa; phylum Arthropoda; class Insecta; order Diptera; family Muscidae; genus Musca; species Musca autumnalis. The sequence goes on from NW_027411644.1 coordinate 325,315,534, forward strand.
TTAGATTCTCAAAACAAAAATAGAAAAAAACTCAAGTCTCGTCTGTATTCAAATGCATTTACTTCGAGTATAATTCTTTTAATTCTTATGCTTTTATTCTTCGCTGCAACAACCATTTATGCATGAAATACAAAAAACAACAACAACACTGGTCTATTCACAATTTCCAGTCCCTACCATTTTTTTGGTGTTTGAATTTTTAAACTATAAAAATTAATTTACATGTCGCAGAACATTAACAAAAGATGGCTCCGCCTTCACCTTTTCGTGCTGGAACTCTTTTGTGCTTTTTTTGTGACACAGTCTTTACCTCTGTAAAGGTGTTAAGGTGGGAAAAGGAAAAAACTTTTGTTTTAATTATCTGAGCGTAAGACCATTCTATTTATTGGCGCATGTCGTGTGTTTTATAGTTATTACTTTTTATTACTAGATTTTGTCATACGTCAACACCTAACGTATGATGACGACGACGTGTGTACAGTAAGTTGTTAAATATAATGCCAGCGTGAAACTCATTAAGTAAATTGCAGTAATGAAGAAATTCCCGTTTTATTTTAATTTTAACTTAAATTGAAGTTACGTCTATAATCAAATAATGTAGCCACAATTTAATTATTTATCTAAGAATACCAGGAAAGGGCCAAAAATAATCGGATTAAAATTTCAAACGCATTGGCAAAGTACATGCCCGTTATAACTTGCATACAGGATCTTCGATGGATTGGCAAAGGCGTTGCAACAAAACATAAAGGTGACACACGCTATTATAATTGTCATGATATCAACCTCGAGTTTGATTGTGGATTTGTAGTTAGTCGGAGGTTAAAACATCCTGTGTCCTGTTTCAGCCCGGTGGATGACTTTACGACATAAGACGAGTTTAGGGCCCGGTCGCGGATCTTTATGATATACATACCACAGATAACCCTTGGGATAATCCTTGGCTTGACAAGTCCATACTTCCCGAGATATGGGCCTTTAAAGTTCTGTAAAAACCAATGTGAAGACCAATGCAATATGGGTATCATTGTAAAGCTCTGTAGATTTTGATTGCAACTAGCGGGTGTTGGAACAGCTTTCCATTTTTAAAGGGAACATTTAACCCGCGTGGCCGGTGTTGGACCCTGTCAATAGGTGAAAGTCTTAAATTCTCGGCCGAAGACTGCGTGGAAATTTAACTGCGGGCTTTACATGGGTATGATAAATGTCTTTGGTGATTGTTGATCTTTGAAGGTCCATATCTCGGTAAGTGTAGACTTGTGCAAGACAACATTTATATCGTTATACTCAGGACCCTAAGGGCTATCTGTGGTATATATATCATCAAGATCCGGGACCGGGACCTAAACCCGAATTGTTCCCAAGGACGAGCAGCACGAACATATATTAAAAAAAAAACAAGTAAAAAAGTATCAGACTTATCCCACCCCCAAATAAACTTGCCCCCACAACCACCAAAAATTACAACTCCACCCAAATTTTCACTCGCGAGTGAATCGGAGCTCTGCTGTGTATATTGAAACAATTTTTTCACAAAAAAGGCAAGTATTTAGGGGGTTTTAAAAATTTTGGGCGTTTGAACCGACAAAAATTTTGGGATTTAGGATCAAAAGTTTTGCGGAGGAGATACTAAAATAAGTCACTACATATGGTACCATAGGGGCATTTTACACCCTTCGGGCTGTTTGCTCAAGAAGTATGGACTTGTCCCCGAAAAAACTTTTACCGTCGAATTGAGGCAGCGAATGTAAGTTGCTTCAACAAAAATCAAAGTGATTCCATGTCAGGTCATAAAGTGAACTTATCCGAAATTTTGTGTGGGAGGTACCGGATGGAGTGGACAAATATAGTCCATATTTGAACCTGATCTATATCTGGCAGATATATTAGGATGTGTAAAGTATGGACCAATTCGACCACTCCCTACAAGAGTTACCGTACGAACAATCTACCGAACATTTGTGAACTTTTATGGGGAAGGCACCTGAAGGATTGGGCCGATATGGCTTATCTTCCAACTTAAACTATGTTTGGACAAAATATTACTAAGGCCAAATTTTGGACCGAATAGGCATACCCGTTCGAGAGTTATCTTGCGCTCCAACCACCTCACACGGTGTCATAGGGGTTTTGTGCAACTTTAAGGCTATTTTCTCAGGAAGTATTGACATGTCCCTGATGAAACTTGTACCGTCGTATGGGGGGCAGTGAATACAAGTTGCTACAACAAAAATCAAAGCGATTCGAGAGCAGGTCCTAAACTGAACTTTTCCAAAATTTTGTGTGGGAGGTACCCGAAGGAATTTACCGATTGAGTCTATATTGGAACCTCATCTAAGTCAGGTAGAAATTTCACGATGTACAAAGTATGGACCAAATCGGTTACTTCCTTCAAGAGTTATCGTGCGCACAAATTTTCTAAACATTTATGGGGGAGGTACGGGAAGGAGTGGACCGATATGGCCCATCTGCGAACTTTAACTAAGTTTGGACAAAATATTGCTAAAGCCAAATTTTGGACCAAATCGGTTCATCCGTTGGAGAGTTATAGTGCGCACCAGCCAGACAGACAGACGGACAGACAGACAGACGAACGGACATGGCTAAATCAACTCCAATTTGTCTGAAACACATTTCGTCCAAACATATTATTTCGATGAGGCACATTTTGCCCGTATGAAAGTCTATATACCCTCGTTACCATAAATGCTGAGGGTATAAAAAACATTAACTGTTCCGAAATTTTGTGTGGGAGATACCCGAAGAAGTGGACCGATAGGGTCCATATTGGAGCTTTACCTATGTCTTGTAGAATTTTCACAATGTGCAAAGTATGGACCAAATCGGTTACTGCAATCGAGAGTTATCGTGGCCACCATTTTAGCGAAAAGTTCTGAACTTTTGTGGAGGAGATACCGGAGGGAGTGGATTGATATCACCCATCGTCGAACTTAAACTACATTTGGAAAAAAATTTTACGGAGGTCAGACGGATAGAAGTCAGAATAAAGTTCGAAAATTATAAGAAAAAGTGAAAAATCAAACTGACTGTTCCGATTGAATAATAAAAAGGCGGCAGGAAAAAACGAAGAGGACGAAGATACCACAGATCCAATCCCAGAAGATGGTCGTGAGTGTATTCCGCCGGCCAGCTATATTATGTGGCGGGAGGAGCCGATGGCTTCACAATGGAGCTGTTTAAGACTGGAGGCGAGGCTGGTTAGCAACATCTGTCAGAGCAACGTGTACCCTGTGATTGGTCCCGTTTTTTAAGATAAGAGTCCGAAAATTTGTGTGTATAATTAAACATTGTGGCCAATGAACTAATTTGGCCGTATCAGTGCGGCTTTAGATATCGGAGCGAAATTTGTCTACAGAACTTCGATCAACTGGTACCTAACCGACAAAGAATACAATGTTAACACTATCCGTGGTAAAGTATTGATATATTTATACACCACATTCCTGAAGTTTTTCGGCAAATTACACGCACACGACCCGGATGCAAAGAAAGAGCTACAAAAGAGAGCAAATGTTTTGATTTGTTATTGTTTTGAAGCTTGCGAGCATACAAAATTACTAACACACTGTCATAAGTTGGTCTGTTCTCTTTTTGGTCACCCATGATCTACATGCCAACCTGCGTTGACAGTGAATATCGGCGTCGATGATGAACCCACGTATACATACGGCTGCCTTGTGGTACACGCAGAACCGAAACAAGTTAAAGACTAGATTGGGAAAGAAAAGTAACAAATATATAGGAGTTGCAGTTTATTCTTAGTTCAGCTAATAGGACAACATTTCTGTAGTTCATTGGCAGCTCAAGTGAAGGGCAATATCATACGACTTGGTACCTCAATATAGTAACCCTTTAAAGTCTATTCGTTCTGTTGTAGTTGCCACCTATGTGAGCTAGTAGGATTACATTTCATTTCCTTTTACCATCTACCATACACACGTTTCTATTACGTATGTCTGACTCCTTCATAGGATTATTGGTGGTTATGTTTCCACAAATCCACAAATTTCCAGAAACCTGACCCATGATTTTAATCAACATCTAATTAAAAACTAATGATTGGATCATACATGTGACATGTTTGACAATTTCTTTTTGCTTAGTTAACTGCTTCTGTAAAGGTAAATGAAATTAAATATCCTTGTGCTTGGCATGTTCCTTTTTCTCTGGTACTTCTTCTGCACTCTTAGAATTTCGAAAACATTGAAAACATTTGACCAAAGGATTTTTTTGATGTAATGAAAGCAAAAACCACAAAAAACCATTGCACAAAATTAAAATCATAACTTACGAAGAAAATGAGGAATGAAGAAGTAGTAAACACGAAGAATAGAGAGCAAGAAACCCCATAAATGCGACTGCATAACATTAGATAATTGTGGTTCTGTTGTGGTACAACCAACCAACCAACCAACCAAAAGAAAGCAACCTTATCATGAGTCATGAGCATATTTCTGCTATAAGATATCCCAAAAACTTCATTAATATTCCAATCAAATTGAAAGGTTGGCCGCATAACTTTGTTACTTCGGTGTCGTGTCATCCTTTAGCTTATGCTGGGGGTACCCGGAATGTTATCCATTACATTTATTCTTGCATCCAATCAACCATGTATCCATCTCCAAGCCATCAATTCATCCATCTATCATAGCTGTAGCAATGACATCAAGGTGTTTGGTTTGTTTTTGGCTTCAAAAGATTCCATTAATGTTTCCATGGAAATCATTGATCCAAATGATGTTTGGAAGGATACATTTGTAAACGAAATACAGGAGGAGAAAAGAAACAAAGCAATGAAGCAGAGAAGTAAAACACTGATTAGTTTATATTACCCCCTTCAACTTGGAATCATTGCCATAACTATTAACCCTTGTACTTTATCGTTTTTAACCTAATGGAACAAACCCTTGATCCATGAGCACCCAAGTTTTGTTGTTGATGTTTGTCTTTTTTCTTGCCAGTAAAATCCATTGACATAGCATTAAAAAGAATGATTCCTTTGGTTCACAATGTTTGATTCATTTCCCCTTCCTCCCCAGGAATTGTGTGTTGGATTTTAATGGAGTTTTTACATATTTTAAAAATATTCAACTACACGGTTGAAAGGACAAATGTTTCAACACAGACAGTTAGACAAACAGAAGGACAGACTGACACACACTCAGACCTATTGCTACAAAATCAACAGACAGATGCCACTGTAAACAACAAAGTTCATTAAATACACTTTCGTATAAAAGCCTTGGTAATGAATAAAAAACGGAATGATGTGTTGGAACAGCACAAATGTCTGCTTGGGATGCCTGTCTGATGAACTGCTTGATATAGATAGATAACTTGGTAGTTAGCTAGCTGTCGTATCGTCACAAAGTGATACCTTGTTCGACATTAAATATTATTGAAATAATGTTTGCCCTTTTCTACTGTATTCTTGCTTTAGTTATTTTTATTATCCTTCGAGGACATTTTTTGCATTGTTTTCATTGGTGGTAACAATGTTTGTTATTTAATTGATTTCCTTTTTTTTTAGATATTTCATTTCTTTTTGTTCCTTTTTGCAAATATTGCTATGAGAAAATAATTGGTTCAAATGTTGTACCCTACTTGTAGGTAGGTGGTAATGGTAATAGTTCGGGGAATGTGAAACAGAGATGTCTCACATTGGCTATGGTATGGTAGGGACTAGGAATTGTCCGATTAGTCCCTTAAGGTTATAGAAACTTCAATTTTTACGATAATGAATGAAAAAATTATAAGGCAAATCTGTAGTGGAATTCTCTAACTATTTTGCTCTTGCCGATACAAATCGGTAAAATTAGATTGCAAAATTATGAACAAAATTGAAATATAAAAGATGACAACACTTATGGTGTCGGTAAGGCATAACAACAACTTTTTTTGGTTGCTAACTTGTGACAAATTTCTTTAATAATCGAAATTAATTACTCTCTTGTGATAGGGAAGACAGAAATCATCTGCCCAATATATGCAAGTCTTGTAGTTATCGTGAGAGACTCCATGTTATACCTCTCCTCTGAGATCAGACATTACACAGCAAAGGTTGGCTTCAGGGATGCCAAGTTGGTGGTTTTCCCCCTACTTGTGGTGATTTTTCACGTACAAAAACCACTTTTTAGGAGCTGTAGCGATTTTTTATTTTAAACAGTAGCGATTTTGGCTGTTAGAGGTAGCGATTGTAGCGATTTTTACGCAACATTGTTTACTGTCACCACTTTTAAAACAAATGAAAAATAGTATATTGTGCAGCGAATGAAATATTCATGTAGAGGCCAGATAGTGTTCAAAAAATACAGAAAAGCATGGGAATTGAGATATTTTATCGACATGGTGCAATGGTATGCAGACCCGCCTTGCACACATAAGGTCGTGGGTTCGATTCGCCGGCCAGGCAACATCAAAACACTTTTGGCGACATTTTCTGAGTATTTCAGTCATGTAAAACTTCGCTACAAAAGTGGTGTCTTAGACACGCCGTTCGGACTCGGCGATAAAGTGTAGGTCCCATATTCTTGGTTGTTGTTATTGTAACAGTATATTTATTATATGTATGTCTGTAAGTTCGTTTTTATACGACCAAAAATGTGCCTAATCGAAATAATGAAACGGACGAAATCGGTTTCAGATAATTTGGAGTGTAAAATTTAACTTTAAGCATGTTGTCCTTGCGGTACAACGCACAGTGGTCGCTGCCATTGGCCAAAATTAAAGAAATGAAAGTCTAATTTTTGGTACAAAATGTGTTCATATATACTACTAACATGTTACATTTATCTAAAATAAATTTGTTATGGTTACTTCTTACTGTACTCTTTGAGAATAGAAGCAAAAAAGAAAAAAATTTAACAGGTTGGATTCGAGGTGAATTCAATGCAAAAGTTAGGTGAAAGTAAAATATTAATATCAAACTAAATGAACTCTATATTGACCAAATTTAATTCGAATATTGAAAAACAAGCGTGTTGGCTGAAGGCCTTTTGTAATGTCATTTCTACAGTATAATTAAATTTCATGTAAAGTTTTAGTCTAACTATCAGCTACGCCTTTCTGCGACTTTGGAAATGGTACCCAAAATTTCATGGTGTTTTTGTCATTTTTTCAAATGTGCATGTGATACATTTCAGCTTTTAAAATATATAGAAGAGAGATTGTGCGGTTTAGTTATATGAAGGATGCGTTAAAATGTGGTCCGCAATGTAAAATTTTGAAAATTCAGCCATTTTGATTGATTATTTAGGCTAGAATCCTAAAAATACCGAATATTGGCTGGTACCGATTTATGGGGACAACATCAAAGGGGGGACCTACATTAATCGACAATTTTCTGGAGTAACCTACCTCCAGGAAAGATTAAGTGGCATTTCGGCCATTTCGAATTAATAACTTAAATAAAACCTTCAAAATTCCGAAAATCGGGCGGTACCATTATATGGGGACCCTATCAAAACGTGGACCCAATTCAAAAAATTTTTGCAAGAAGGTTTTGTAACACTATGGAATACCGATAGCCAAAATGTAGCCAATTTCATTGAAAGATGTGGTCAAGATCCCCAAAATGCCAGTAATCAGGGGGTACCGTTCTATGGGGGCCATACCTAAAGTTGGACCTATGTTGAATTTTCTTGCTTCTTTTTATTTGTGTTGCTAAAATAGCCTTTACTGAAATTTTCGTATTGATATCTGCTCAGGAAGTATTTTTGGCCGCACTTCCCATACAAGTTCGACCACAGTGCACCGGTACATTTTTTTCGGGGGCAAGTCCTAAATCTTGACGGCATTAACTATTATTTCATCTAGTCAATTATCAGGTAGGAATATGAAGTCCCAACAAAAATCCGTTAGTGATCATGTAACCCATTACAAAGTAATGTAAAGGAAAATAACCACTTTTATAATCCTTACTAGATTATGAGTACAGTGGCACAGAGCGTGTGTGTCCGACTAGAAATCCTATGGTTGTGTGTTCCACGCTTACCGTTGGCACGCGAGATTTTTGTTGACAAAATAAAGAATAGATGTTAGCGTTTAAACAATTAACATAGATTAACAATTGACATAGCTCGTTTGGATGGATTCGGTCCAAACGTTGTATATCGTATTATTTCTTACAGCCTCGATTTATGTCCGAATAAATACAAAGTTTGGAAAAAGTGCTGCTAATGGACTCGTCTGCGATCGATTTAAAAATTGTTGGCAACATGTTGTGTATGCGGCCCTAGTTAAGACGGAACAATTTTTGGGTTGGCAAATCCAACTTTCTGGGAAATTGGCCAGAAAACTCAAAAAAAAAACCCTATAGAAACGTCAGAAGTATTGTGTTTGCTAATTTTCTTAAGGTTCGAGGCTGAGGGTATATCTCTGTCGGCACAGCAGAATGATTCTTTCATACTTTTTTACTGCTTAATATGGCTCTGGGTCTATATCTAGTTCTAGAAATGTTTTCCACGGTGTCTGCGATTCTTGGTCTATAGGAATTAAGGCGGCTGCACAATCGAGCGTAGTTGAACCATAACTTTTCCGGTTTGTTGTGCCAGCCAACGCTCCTCAGCTGTGGAGCTGTGTTCTCCGAGAATCGAATGCACTGTTTAGTTGTTTATGACATCTGCGACTGCTTCAGTGTGAATGCTATTTAAACCGGCTTGATAGGCTTGTTGATCTAGGGTTTCTCTCTAGTAAAGTTGGACCTCTAGATCATGAAGATCCCAGGCATGTGTGAGGTAGTCACGGAGGAAGAAGCTTATTGCTTTTGGTGATGATCGGGTAATATTTAGGAGTCGGAATGAGCAAAAAATTTATTTGGAGAAAAAGTCTACATATTATTCCAAAGCAAATATCTCAGCGTCTATAAGGGGTGTACAAAAGGCAAAAACCTGGCAATGAAAGTAGGAAATATTACCTTTACAAAGATGTAACGTAGGTTGTCGTAGGTGGTCAAACAACGAAGATATCGCAATAGTGGCTAATAGAACCCAACTTTTAATTTTTGCGATTTTAATAATAATGACGGATATCACACCTTTGGTTGGGGGACCTTCTAAAAGCAAAGCCTGACTAAGAAAGTAGAAAATCCCATCTTTAAAATTATGCAAAGTAGGTTAGCGTAGGTGGTCAAATAATAAAGATATCGCAATTGTCGTTAATGCATCCCTTTCTTCCACTTTTTCTGCAATCACACTACAGGTCGGAATTTTGATCCGATCAGTAGTCAAATATAAAATTAAATATTAATTATTTTGGTTCAGTTCGCCTTAAGTCATTTGGTATAAAAACCAGATAGGTGAAAACTTTCGTATCTCCATAAAAGAAATGATTTCGAGTAAAAAATTATGCACAGAGGTAGTGGTGTAGGGTATCACATAGTCGGCCCCGTACCGACTATAGCCTTTTCTCACTTGTTCTTTAGTTGTTGTTGTAGTAGTATAGACGTAGAAGCATAGGTTTGATGCTGGGTTAGCAGCCGCTGGCCGAAACACTGTGGTTTCGGGTCAATCCGGTACGAAAGAACCCGCGGCCGTGGGATTGAATGTTCGTTAGAAGTCTACAATTACGGTCTTTGACTGCTTGGTTCCTGGTACCCTCTTTAATTTGTGAAACTTTATTGCCCGGTGTAGCTTTATCATGTTGTTCTGGTTAGCTGATTCCTCGTCTGCTTTTGCCAGACTTTCTTGGAACTTTCTTTGATCTTTCCTTGCAACTTTTTTTTAACTTGTTTTGCTCGTTTTGTATTACTCTTCTGATGTTTTTGTTGTTCTTCAACTTTGGTAAATTATGCTCCAAGTACCGTCTGATGACCAAATTTGTCTATGATTTTGGACAACACATATTGTTTCCTTCGCACCTTGGTACAATGTTACTTTCATGTCCTTTCATATGTGGCTTTTGCCATGACTATGGTCATTTTCGCCTTGTTTGTCGGGAGTTGTTTCTTTGGCATTGAAATTTGGCCTTGTTCCGGATGAATTCAATTTAGAGGGGATATAATTCTCATTTTTTATAAATATTCCAAAACATTTTACTAGAATTTTTCTCCTCCATCTATCGTGGCCTAAAAACCACGCCATCTTGTCTTTGTACAGTGGTTGAGGTCTTTGCTAATGTAGTGTAACTTTACCTCTGGGCGGCGATTCATATTTATGTTATTTTCTAGTGGTGATGTTGATGGCGAAGTTTATTTTAGAAAGTCAGAAGGCAGTGAATATTTTTAATCCGTAGGATTATGTAGGCCTTTTCTTATAAATATTTGAAAATCACTTTAAAATAATATATCTCCCCCGTCTTGATTTAAGCTTGGGACGCCTGGGTTTTTAGTCTAACACACTATTCATTGCACTACAGCACCCTCCTAAAGGAGGTTAACTCGTCAAAAAACTCTAATGTAAACTTGCTATAACAATATAAACTTGCTGGGCGATGAATTAGCTGCTCAGTTTACTGTTGTTAAAATTAGAAAAAGGGTAGAAAAATACCAAATTATTAAATTATATTACTCTTTAGTATTTCATACTCATTACATTTTTGATATATAAGATATTTTATTCAAAAAACGACTTATTTTTGTAGCACTCAACATGAAGTCGCATCTAGCCGACACTAGAGAAAAAGTCAAACACTTTTTTCTCGTAACGATGAGTTCTTCCGTTTTAATTTATTCCATCACTTTTACAAAATATATGGATGTCCTTTTTCCGTACGAACACATCTTTTCACACACACGTACTAACATATTTTCCCCCGTCGAACGAATGTGGCAAGACAATAAACGTTATTGTAGAATGAATACAATAACTACAACAATAGCGATATATTATTCTTTGATAGCTAAAGTACATTGTCGTTGGTCTTGTTCTTTGCTCTCGTGATGTTCGTCAACGGTATTTACAGACACACACATACACCCACTACACTGCTAAGCGAGTCTTGTGCAATGAGCATAATTCTTACTGTGATCTCGTTTCCTATTGCTGATGCTATAAATTTGCGTTTCCGTTACATTTGTGTAGGTTGGTTGACTTGGCTTGGATGGTTTTAACAAATGTTAATGTGTGTGTTTATGTGAAGGTGTATTTTCTTGTTATATTCTTCACATGCCTCTAACGAGCATAGTAACGAATGTAACATACGAACGGCTTCTTCCGTTTTACATTTTACAGATAATATACATATTTTTTCTCCTCGACTACGTTTTGTTAGATAAGCATGTGTTGGTACGTGTTAGACAATTGATTTAATAGAAAAACATATGTACGTTATCTAAAGAATCGGGAAAAGGGAATATACTGGAAATAATCTAAGGTATTCTAGTGGCTCTTAAGAAAGAGCTTTACTTAGCTTAGAGTCAAATTGGGCGCCAGTCATTGACATGAGAGAAACTCTCGTCTAATTTTACGGCGATCAAGGAAAATATAAATGGGTATACATTTTTCTTTCAGTGTATCATACATATGTAGACTGTGTGTACATGTGTGTGTAGGCATAAATAAAATCTCCATTGTTATCTCTATAACAACAAAACAATAACAGTGAAAATCCAATGACTTCAACATTTTGCCATATCAACAGTCAAGGATCTAAGAAACATGTATGTGGTCTGAGTATAACTTCACAGGACTACCTACATGACTGAGATGGGTGTTTTCATGACCTATCTTTACCAACCTGAATGCGCTATTGAAAGTCAATTGAAGTGGAATATCCATGGCATTGTTTCTAAAGAAATCATAATTAATTCAAACTAAAAAAAGTCTGCCTTTTTGTTCAAATAAATAAACGTTCATTCTATTGTTACGAGTATTATCTCCAAACACACCCACATAAATATACACAGACACATATTCGAACATTCGACAAGGTGCCATTTGACTTTTGCCACTTCATGTCTGTGATCTATAATTGTTAAGGTGCTGTGTGCTTTTTGGTCTCAACTCAATTGGAAATTGATGTACGATGTGTTTCCTGGTCCGGTTGGCTGGCAATAGCAATTATTCTACTGCCAGGACATTTTATTTTAATGAATGCAAGCAAATATTTCAATGAGTTCTCCAGGTGCCATGTTGCTTGGTGGCTTCGTTGGTTGCCTGGCTGGAGTAATTGAATTTATTTTAATTGTGTTGATTGTCTCTCTCCCTTTCGCTGTCCCTTTTTACTTTGGCCGCAATCACTTAATCTTTTAATTTATTTTTAACTGCAACCTAATTTCCCCATAAGATGCGAAAAATGCGTTTAGTGATGGCGTGGAGGCGGCGTTGAGCTACAAAAGTATGGTGATGGCTGACCAATAAATCATCAGCAATCAACACAACTCAACGCCAGGCAGGCTGGTTTTCATTCCAGTGGCCAGGCAACCAACCACAAGTGCAAAACCACTAAACTCTTTCTCAAGTCTTTTATAAAATCAGTTGATGATGGCCCTCCCTATTGTTGATGATATGGTATGCTATAGATATTCCTGTAGGCATGTTGATGTACCTGTGGTTGGAGGTGATGATGGCGATTGTACAGTCAGTATTCTAAACAACACCAACTGCAATAATATGCGGGTGTTACGGGTAGTGGAGATTTGTAAAAATAAGAAACCTCCACCCCAACAAAACCACAGGACTAAATTCTTTGGTTGGCCACAACTGTAAAAGACACACGTTGTCCAATTGAGCATGGCAGGAAGGGTCAAAGCAAACTTGCGAGTGATTCAAGGATATTTCTGAAAAATCTCCTAGGCACATTGAAAATGCAAAGCAAAAAAACTGATATCCTTGTTTAGATTCCACACCTCTCTGAATAAATATTTTCAAGTGTCAAAGACATCATCGCTGGCCATAACAGATTTTGGCATACAAGTAAACATGTCTACGCCTCCTTACAAACAACACTTTCGAAAAAGAAGCAACAAAAAAACCAAAGAAAATTTATGGGGTGAAAATAATATGGTGCCATTGTTTCCACATGGTCACATCCTATATTGTAAACATTACCAAGAAATATCCTTTTGATTTTCTATTTCTTCCACTTTCTTGGGCAAAAGTTTACTTTGGCTAAAACTTTTTATCGGTAAAGAAACCGGAAATATTTTTTGTTGTTGCTGCATTTCATGCTGAGCCCAGATAAATAACTTGGCTCAAGTACAGATGAATGACAGGCGTTAGTCTTTTCTTGTGTTCTCTCTGTTGGAACCTCTAGGGCCAACGTAAGAAAGATGAAGAACAGGAGCAAAAAGAAAGGGTTTTGCTTGTCTAAGCATCAGACAGACAAACTGTCTGTCACTGACAGTTGCAAAACAACTTTAACACGTTTTGCATGTGCTGGCAAGCGGGCGGGCGGTAAGGCAGGCATGCAGTAGATTCAACTTCAAGGAACTCAAAAAAAAAAACGATAGGAGTATGAAATGTGTTTCTTTCCTTTAATTTATTCATTTTTGCCATACGTTGCCATCATCTTCAGCCATGATTTATGATTAGTTCCGAGACATTTTAATTAAATTGATACGAATGTCCTGCAAAGTATCATCATAAAATGTCATTTGGTGTGAAGAGATTTTCTATGGAGTAACGGGATTGAAAAATAAGTGAAGAAATTAACACGTTTCATAGCTTGTTTGTTTAAGAAATGATAAGGGGAATATTGAATTGATATAGAATGGATATAACGGGAAATAATGTTTAATAAACTCTACCGAGATCGAACTTGTACTACTAAGGAACACCTAAAATTAAGAAAGCACTTAGCTGTCATAAAAAATTTAGATATTAGCGAAACGTGGAACCTTATTTCTCAAATAGGCGAGACATTTTGGGAAATAATAACAATATCGCAAGAGATCAGAGTGAGCAACTCGCAAAACAAGTGAAAAAAGCTGCATGAAAACAGAAAATGTCATGGAACGTCTCACAAAAACAGGCGCGGAAATAGCTATTCACACTAGCTACACCAGACAATAGATACACGCAGAACATTATATGTTAGAAATATGTTTGGATCCAAACAAATATTTGTTTGGGACTGGTTGCAAACAAATATATGTTTGGATCCAAAAATAATTTGTTTGTGTCCAAACAAATATATGTTTGCAACATTTTGTAACATATCACAATTTTATTTTTTTGGGTACCAACACATTTTTTATGTTAGAACATATTTTTTATGGGTGGAGAGAGAGGATTTTTGTCAAAGAGAGTAACAACATGGCTCTCGCGGCTGCGGAATGTTTTTTATAATAAAGAGCTGAAGCTTTGGTGGCGTTTATGTGGCAAACACGTGTGTGTTGATTTTTTATAAAATATTTCATTCAGTTTTTCTTTTTTTAAGTCTGTAATGTATTTCTTTGGATTTTTTATGTACCTATTAATGCCTTTCAATAAACAACCACCATTTATAAATGTATGTATATGTGAGAGATAGCCAGTGAGCGCTTACTGAGAGCAAGTGAGCATACATTTCAATGTGTTTTGTATTGAATTTACGCTCCCATGGTCTCAGTAAGCGCCCACTGGTGAATGTGTCTTTTTTTTTTTGGCTTTTGGGTTTGTATTTGTTGGCACCCAAAAATATAATTTGTCTGCATCCAAACATATAATTTGTTTGCAGGACACAAACATATGTTATGTTTAGGACAGTCTGCAAACAAAAATATATGTTTGGGACATATGTTAGAGAGGCCTTTTTTTCCTGCGTGTAGTCTCACAAATCGAAGGTGTCCCAGGAAATAAGCAGTCTAAGATCATACTTCACTTACAAAAGTTCGAAAATTTTCGGAAATTTTGTTCGCATGATAACTCTTGGAGGGAGTAACCGATTTGGTCCCTACTTTGCACATCGTGAAAATTCTACCAGACTTAGATAAGGTTCCAATACGAACTCAAATGACCCTCTCTTTCGGGTACCTCTCACACAACATTTTGGAAAAGTTCAGGTTAGGACCTGCTCTTGAATCGCTTTGATTTTTGTTGTAACAATTTGTATTGACTGTCCCCTATACGACGGTACTAGTTTCATTAGGGGCAAGCCCATACTTCCTGAGAAAATAGCCTGAAATTTGCAAAAAAAAACCCTATGACACCGTGTGTAGTGGTGTGATAACCCTCGAACGGATCTGCCGATTCGGTTCTTCGTAATATTTTGTTCGACCTTAGTTTAAGTTCGAAGATAAACATTGTCGGTCCACTGCTTCAGGTACATCCCCCACAAAAGTTCAAAAATGTTCAGAAAAATTATACGCACGATAACTCTTGGGATGGGAGTGACCGATTTGGTCCATATTTTACACAGATATAAATCAGGTTCGAATATGTACTATATTTGTCCACTCCTTAGGGTACCTTCCACACAAAATTTCGGACAAGTTCACTTTAACACCTGTTGATCACTTTGATTTTTGTTGAAGCAACTTGCATTCGCCGCCTCAATTACGGCGGTAAAATTGTTTTCAGGGGCAAGTCCATACCTCTTGAAAGTACGTTAACTTTCGAATTGATCAACCGATTTCGTCCAAAATTAGACCTTCGTCATATTTTGACCAAACTTACTTTCAGTTTGAAGATAGGGAACAACGGTCCACAACTTCCGGTACTTTCTCAACATATTTAAAAAATTGTCACTAAAATGGTATGCACGATATCTCTTTAACGGGGCAACCAATGTGGTCCAAACTTTGGATCTCCTAATATTTTGTCCAAATTTAGTTTAACTTAAAAAATGGTTCATATCGGTTCTCTTCTTGGGGTACCTCCCCTACAAAAGTTCCAGATTTGTGTTTAAGTGCAGTTTAGGGTCTCTTCGAAGATCCTTCCGAAATGTATACCAATGCTGTTCGTTGTGGTCCTGTTTAAAGGTCCTATTTATTATGTTTTCTGTGACAATTCCATGCTTCTTGGCATACTCGTCGTTGGGGACAAAAATGTGGATTACGATTAAAGTTCAAAAGTGCTGCAGGGGACGTATTTATGGAAGTGGATATTATTTTTGGAGTCACATATTTTCGACAGATATCGCGCCCACTAGTTTTTTTTGTTGAAATAATTAATCCTAAACAACATTTTTGACGGCAAGCTCAAATGTCCACAATGGACCACAAAATTCTGAAAATACCCTAAATACCTTCGATCTGTCCGTAGATCAGGCATGACCAAAAAGAGAATGGAGAAAATGTGAACGTATTCAAAATATTGGCAACTTATAACAGTGTGTTAGTAAGTTTGTATTCACGCAAGCTATAAAATAATAACAAATCAAAACATTTTTCCTCTTTTGTACACTCTTTCTGTCCATTCGGGTCGTGTGCGTGTAAATTGCAGATAATCATCGGCACTGCCGTGCCAAATGTGACCATGCTTGGCGTAGATGAATGGTGAAATTCACATAGACTGAGGGTATATCTCGATCGACAAAGCCGACTGATAATTTTTTAATTATTATTAAATCAAATTTACAACAACAATTACTGTATAGAATTCCAATCACTACTTTTGTATGTTTGTTTTGCTATTGTTTTTGCTCTTTCAGTTATCTATTTCTTTCATTTGGATTATTAGTTTATGATTTCCATTGTGACGTCATTCACATTCCCTTCTACTCTTCCGTATTTACTACCTCTGTCCCATTGATTGTTTACATTCATCCGTATGTTTGTATGTGCATATATGTTTTTGCAAATCCACTTGCATATCGAGTGATTATTGCGGAACATTCTACGTAAGGGAAGCTAGAACAGTCTACAACACACCAGCGAGTGCATTTTATATTGAAATTTAAGCTCAATGGCTCTCAGTAAGCGCCCGCCGCCTATCGCTGATTTAGACAGCGACTTAAAAACGCAAGCGTAAGCTAAGAAGTAAAGAGTAACCTGAATATAGTAAAACTGTGTGCTTATTAGAGATAAGATATGTGCTTAGTAGACAAATAAAGTGCTTAGTAGAGAAAATCGTAATCTAAAACGAACTTGCGTTTTATGTTGCCTAAAAGTATGCATTGTAAATTTGCCTAAAAGTATGCATCACTCTATATAAGTAAAGTCATTATGAATTCTTTTCATTAGCTGATATATTTCATAATCTTAATAGTTTACTTTTTTATTGACTTTAAAAAAGCCGATTTATAAAATTTCAATTTACTTACAAAATATTTACATCCTACTTTCCGTTTCCAAGAATATCAGCTGTTTTTTTATCATTTAATATTACCAATAATCGCCAATGAAATATCAGATAATAAGGAAACTTTATTCTGCTATATCGACTAATTGCTACACAATTCAAATATTTGTCGGCATGGATATTATATGTATGTATGTATCTCTCTTTTATAGCTTTGATATATAAAGGTATATAAATGTGTATGTTTGTTGTCTGTGATTTTGTCAAAAGTCATCTACGTCAGTTTTCCTGTATTCGAATGACAATCTATTAATTCACCTGTTGAGAACCGAACACATGTTTTGTTTCTTGTCTCTTGTTATCAGGACAATATTATTTTTATTAGAAATTTTCATGTTTAACAAGGGTTCGGGCATTGTACCCTACCACCTGTAGATGATAAGAAGAAACAACAACAAAACAAATATTGTGTGGTGAATTGGAAGCTCGTATCGCATGACACAGTTGGTGGATGTTTGGTAATAAATGTTCTGATTTTTTATTTCATTTATTGGGAAATAGTTAGGAAAATTGTTTTTATTTTTTTATGATGAGACTGTTCTTCTGAGAAAACCCCCCAAAAATTTTAGCACGGAAACCACTGACCTTTTTTTATAATTTTGTTTCTGACTGTCTGCAATTTCTTTAAAAAAAAATTGTTAAAATTCTTAGTTAATTAAATTCATTCAAATATTTTGTTTCAACAGTGGTAACCGAAACTGCATTAGTTCAATCACTGCTTGGTGGAAATTTATTTAATATTTTTGTATTAAAAACTATAAAAGTACCTCAAGTTATACTCGTTTAGATAAAAAACAGATCTATTAAAAAAATTCCATAGTTTTCTGTACAAATCTTTAAATGCCATTTTAAGCTCTACAGTTTAGGGTACTCCCTTATTTTTTCACATTATCCTAATTGATTTCAATTATAACTTATTCTTACCATATTTAGAATCAACCGCTGCATAGGGTGGTGTTGCATCGTTTATCGTTATGGAAGAACCGCCACCATCTGCACTCGAATCACCCAAAATACCTGCGGCGGCAACATTGCTAAATGTTATTGTTGTGGGCGGTATGGCGGGCCCGTCTTGTTGTTCCATGGAAGTGGGAGTTGTGTGTTCTGTTTTCAAATCAGTCTCAATATAATCACCTTCATCATAATTTGCATTCAGCGTATCTTCGTGTTTCAAATCCTTCGAGTTGGTATCCACAATCTGGGGCTGAGGTGTACTATTCACAGCATTATTAGAACCGTCATTGGATGGTTGGATGGGAGGAGTGCCTTCAACGATTTTTTCATTATTTTCGCTAGCTGGTATTGAGATCTCTGGTTTGCGTGTGGCAAATGGCACTGGGGAAGAGATTTCCACCTCAAAAGTTGGCAGCTTGGCAGTTGTTGTGGACGCTGTTGTAGTGGGTCCACCCAAATTTTCTTGGATAATACCCACAAAAAGAAAGAGTTTAAGGAATAGACGTAATGTGTTTTGACATTTGGTACGTGCCATTGTGCGTGGTTTTTGTGCGTGATGTAAATAACAGCAGACGGTTTTTTCTACGAATATCCTTGTCAAGGTATACTCTTCAATTCGTTGTGCGTTTTGTTGTAGTTGTTGCTAGAGGACAGATGACTGTTTGGTGCATAGACAAAGCCACTTGGTGCTGGGTGTGTTTTTAGTGGCTGTTTGGTTGATTTGTGCGTTAAATATTGTGTTGCCCACTGTGCCTGATTTGTAAATCAAGCTTTAGGGGCCCGGGGCTCGCAAAACTCTATATGAAACCAAACATTGTTGTTTTTTTCGTGGTTTCTTTATCTCAATATGAATGAAAATCCGTTTATATTTTCTTCAGTTCAAGTCGGCAAATTTTGTACGTAAATGTTCCAAACACGCACTATATTTTTATTTGAAAGTCTTTAAATTAACTATGTTTTTGGTAAAAAATAAAATTAATTAATTTGTAAATAAACAAAAATTGCAAAATGAAATTAATCTTTATGGAGGAAACCCCAAAGAGGTTAAAAATAATTTTGTAATTGTTGCGAAATTGTTGTTAAATTCTTGTTTCCTTTTTGTTTGGTTGAAGCTGTAAGAATATGTATTTCCAAAGTGGCTAATACGATTTTTGTTTGTTATTATTGTTGTTGTTGTTACTGCTCTGCTGCTTTTGTGGTTATTGCCGTCGTTTTGCCATTGATTTGTTTTCACGTTTTATTTTTTCACATTTCTTTTTGCACTCTTTGTGTTTTGTTTGTTTTGATAACACCATTCATAATCGTGTCAAATACAAGCTGTTTCCGTACCCCCGTCCAACGTACGCAGAAGAAACCATTACTTTTGTGTGTTATTGACCCAATCTAATTTTGTTAAAATTTTTTGCTTGAGTTTTTTTTTGTCATTTGCTTTTTATTTTTGCCGAAATGAGAGTTTTATTTGTTTTCAAGGTATATTGAAAAAATTCATCTGCTTGTCTTTATGAGGAATTAAAAGAAACAAATGTGCCATGACAGAGGTAATTTTTACCATGGAAACGGTTTTAAAGAAAGGAATATTTGAAATTACTTGTAATATTTCTCACCAATATAAATATAAGGTTGGAAGTGAAGCGGAAACAATATGGTATACGAGCCAACAACAGATCATTGGAATCAAATGCCCAGGGCATATAAATGGAGTCCAATTCTCATCTCATAAGAATTACTATGGATCGAAATAATATTGCTATAACAATACCTCCATAGCGAGCACATCAATTATAATAGGGTAGACCCTCCCTAAATCGAAATTTTTATGGTTATGCAGAGACAGATATAAAGAGTCGATAGCCACCGCTAATATACCAGTACTCTGGATGATGGTCACGATAGTCCACCTCCTGATACAAATGGCGCCAAAGTTGAATCGTGAATTTTGTCGCCAACAGCAAAGAAATTTATAGCATTACTCCCACCTAGCATCGGAGAACCTATCATCAACTTAGGTCAGAGGACTTAACTGGAACAAGCCCTACCACAGAACAGTGTTGGTTGAGTTTGACTTAACAAAAAACACTGACACTTTAAATCACGCAACACTATTTGAAGTCTTCTGTTGGAGTTTAAAACGTTGGGCGCCAGTTTTATGTGAAATTAAACACAATGACGGTAGGAAAATTTTCTAGGAGAGTCATATCTCAGAAATTTTTTAAGTTGTTGTTTTATTGTATTACATTCTTTCTATGTGGCATAAAATAGTTGTGTATTAGAGTGGTTCACAATATTATTAGTGAAAAAAAGCCGCTATGACGATTCGAACTCATTTCTGTTTTCAATCAAACAAAAAATTCTACAGTAATTCGAGTTTGATAGTAATTCGAACGAATATGAATTCGAAGCGTCTCAGAGACACAGATCATTATAGTTCGAGCTAGCAATTTTTCGGAATTATATACATATCGATATTGTTGCCCAAAAGCAACTGAACCAACTGATTGTCGAAACAATAATTTCGAGTACCGTAAGGTTTTCGTTCATACTGAAAATATTTACGAACGAGTAAGAACTCCGTTAGGTTTAGCCCGGCCGAACTTTTTATACCCTTCATCACGAACTGTATTGTAAATATAGTAAATATGTATGAACAATAAGTTTCCTTTAATTTAGGTAAGTTTTAAGCTATAACAAAACGGGGAGCTATGCTGTCGGATTTTTTGCAAGGTGTGTTTTGTACCCATAATACCAAATTTCATCCATTTCGGTTTGATAATGTCACTGAAAACTTCAAAATATCGAAAATCGGGAGGGACCATTCTATGGGGCTATATAAAGACGTGGACCTATACCGACAAATTCCAGGTAGAATGTTGTATATTCCCAGGGAAGACTAAATATCAAATTTCAGCCGTTTTGGTGGGACATTGAGGCAACAACCTTCAGAAGGGCGAAAATCGGGAGGTACCGTTCTATGGGTGCTATACGTTGACCTATACCGACAACTTTTATGTGAAAAGTTTTATACTCCCAACGAATACTAAATACCGAAAATTTTCAGGTGGAAAGTTGTATACTCTCAGGGAAGATTAAATACTAAATTTTTGCCATTTCGGTTGGATATTGAGGCCAATACCTTAAAAATACCGAAAATCGTTCTATGGTATTCAAGTGGAAAGTTTAATACCAAGTTAAAGCTATTTCTGTTAGATATCGAGGCCACAACCTTCAGTATAACGAACATCGGTAGGTACCGTTTTATTGGGGCTATATGTTGATGTGGACCTATACCGACAAATTTCAAGTAGAAAGTTGTATGTCAGCTGGAAAGTTTTATACCCCCAACGAAGACTAAATACCAAGTTAAAGCTATTTCTGTGAGATATCTAGGCCACAACCTTCAAATTAGCGAAAATCGGTGGGTACCCTTTATGGGGGCTATATCAAAACGTGGACCGATATATAACCCATTTTCAATACCAAACATTCTAGGAGTAATAGAAACGTATGTACCAAATTATGAAGCTCTGTACTAAATATTGCGAGCAGTATCTTGATTTCATTTTGGCGTGCCACCGTGGTGCAGTGGTATGCACACCCGCCCTGCAATCTGAAAGTGCGCGGTTCGATTCCCAAGCCAGGCAACATCAAATTTTCAACGGTGGCAAAATACCCCTCTGTAATGTTGGCGACATTTAATGAGTATTTCAGCCATGTAAAATTCCTCTTCAAGTGGTGTCGTAAGACACGCCGTTCGGACTCGGCGATAAACAGTATGTTCCATATCATTGAGCTAATATGAACCGGAGTGCACACATCGTTATTTCGACTTAGAATTTTATACTGATCAAGACCTTCATACTTCCATGTGTTACAAATGGAATGACCAATATAATTATAACCTACATATTATGGTGTAGGGTATAAAAAAAAAGAAATGGGAAGAATGTCATCAAGCCCATAGTCCTAGTCGCCAATTATGAGGAAAGCTGAAGAAACCTTGCAAACGACATATATGTTGAGCATTTGTAAGCTATGCAGAATACAAGAGTAATGCAATGTGATACTATAAAAATCATTAAGAATCCCACCCTGATGACTGCAGGTCCAATTTACAAAAGGAGGCAAACATTGTTTATTTTGAATTTTCTGGATTGAGTTATTTGTCCCCACAAAATTTGGGTGTACCAATGACTATATTTGATTAGTCTATGCGTTTATCTGGGAAGGAAAGATAAACTCTCGTGCCTCGGACTCGGTTTCGCCGAAATAATGGTTTCAGACCCGATGTATGTTTGGACGAAATCCGTTTCAGACAATTTGGAGTTGATTTAGCCGTGTCCGTCCGTTTGCCTGTCTGGCTAGCTGGAGTGCACGATAACTCTCGAACAGGTCAATGTGGTCCAAGATTTGGCTTTTGTAATATTTTGCCCAAACTTAGCTTAAGTTCGAAAATGGATTATATCGGTCCAATATTTTCGGTACCTCCTCTACAAAAGTTCCCAAATGTTCCGATAATTTGTGTACACGATAACTTTTGAAAGGAATAAGGGATTTGGTCCATACTTTGCACAGATGAGGTTCCAATATGCACTCAATCGGTCCACTTTTTCGGGTACCTCACACACAAAATTTCGGAGAAGTTCAGTTTAGGACCTGCTATCGAATCGCTTTGATTTGTAACAACTTGTACTAACTGCAGCCCATACGACGGTAAAAGTTTCATCAGGGGCAAGTCCATAATTCCTGAGAAACTAACCTGAAAGTGGAAAACACCCCTATGACACCGTGTGTAGTGGTTGGAGCGTACAATAACTCTCAAACGGATCAGTCGATTCGATCCAGAATGTGGCCTTCGTAATATTTTGTGCAACCTTAGTTTAAGTTCGAAGATAAGCCATATCGGTCCACTCCTTCAGGTACCTGCCCCACAAAAGTTCAATAATATTCGAAAAAATTGTGCACACGGTAACTCTTGAAGGGAGTGACCGATTTGGTCCAGGTTCGAGTATGGGCTATATATCCAAAATGTTCGGAAAATTTCTGTACAAGATAACTCTTGAAAGGAGTAAGGGATTTGGTTAATACTTTGCACATCGTGAAATTTCTACGAGACTTAGATGAGGTTCCAATATGGACTTAACCGATCCACACTTTCGGGTACCTCCCACACAAAATTTGGGAAAAGTTCACTTTAAGACCTGCTTTCGAATTACATTTTTGGTTAAAGCAATTTGCATTCGCTGTCTCCATTACAACGGTAAAAGCTTTTTCAGGGGCAAGTCCATACTTGTTGAGAAAACAGCCCGAAAGGTGTTAAAAACCCCTATGGCACCATATGTAGTGGCTAGAGAGCACAATAACATCTCGAACTGATCAACCGAATTGGTCCAAAATTTGGCCTTCTTATTCCAAACTTACTTTCAGTTCGAAGATGAGCAGTACCGGTCCACAACTTCCGGTACTTCCCCACAATATTTAAAAAATGCCACTAAAATGGTATGCACGATATCTCTTGAACGGGGCAACCAATTTGGTCCAAATTTTGGATCTCCTAATATTTTGTCCACATTTAGTTTAACTTCTAAAATGGCCCATATCGGTCCTCTCCTTAGGGTACCTCCCCCACAAAAGTTCAACATTTGTGTCTAAGTGCACTTAGGGTCTGTTCGAAGATCATTTGGAAATTTGTACTGGTGATGTTCGTTGTGGTCCTGTTTACAGCGATATTATGTTTTCCGGGGACAAGTTCCTTGCCTATGACAGGAAGCTGGACTAAAAGTTATACGATGCCCCACTGAAATGACTAGTGGGCGCGATATCTATCGAAAAGACATGACTCTCACAATAATATCAAGTTCCATAATGGACAATGTCGGTGAATTCTAAAGAGGGGTGCATGTAATGTCGTAAGGATTGAGAGACGTGGCAACTGAAAAAAAACGTTTTTAGAATCAGGCGTGCCGAAGAAATGTTTGGGCTGAGGGTACTCAGTTTTTTTTTTTAATTACAACATACACGAAGCTTGTGTGTCACGATGCTCCAAACACTTAAATTCTGGCTGGCTTTCAAAACCTGCAGTAATAGTACAAAATATTGATATCTTGATGTTTCTAGAGCACAATTATTGTTTAGAACTCTATGTATTACGTTGGACTCGTTTTGTTGCATACTAATAATGTTCTGTACTTCTTTGAGTACAGGCTAGTGCAACTTACTGCAGTTGTATCGCAAAAGCATGGGAACAAATATGAAGCCCACACAATATCAATTTAATTTATTTCATTTTAATTAAATACATTGACAATACAAGTACATTCACATAGTCGTATACATACATTTGTACATAATTAACTTATATGTATGTACTTTCATTTAAAAATGGGTTAAATCATATCATGCCATTAAAATGGGTATTTTTTGCAGCATAATACTATTATGCTTTTTTATTGTGTCTCAAATCGTATATGACACAATTACTTTTCTTTTAATTGAGAAACAAAGTAATTTATTATCAAGGACGAAAAAACTTGCTCTACATGCATGGGGCTTGACATACATCATCATCGAAAATCTCTCAACTTTCATTACATTAAAACCCCATCTAAGTCTATTAACTGGCATTGAAATATTCTCATTTTATTGGATTTATTGTGTGCAAAACTGAATATTTCCAAGAATTAAGAACACACATACATACCTACATATAAATACATATTAACAAAAATATTCTAATGAATTCATTATTTATCACAACAAAAGGGATAGGCCAAATTCGAATCGCACTGATTGTAACGATAATGAAATATTTAATATTCGACAGGTAGTTTAACTTGAAGTGATTTGTGGACTATTTTGAAATTATCGCTTGTTAAAACATTGTATAACAGGTAGATAAATGCACTAATGTAATATGGCAATGACAATATTAATTAAATATACGAGGGTTGTTCAAAGAGTTGATCAATACGGTAATTTGTAAAAATAACAGCAAAAAACCCTGCCTTATAAGGAAACATGATAAAGATAGAATATCATAAATCTTGTGAATATATGTAAATGGAAGTAACAATTGAATTTAAGTATTTCCACAAAAATCTTATAAGGACGGATTTTGTCTTATTAATAAATACAAATACTCAATAAGGTAATAAAATTATTAAGCTGCCTCTGTATTTAATGGTCTGAAAAGTTAATAAATTAAAATTAATCAAGTTTTAAATTTTAAAAATTATAAAAAGGAAGCAACTGCTAATTGCGTTACAATACGTCATTAAACAAACACCTGTTGTTATTTTTAACTGATTTTATTCCGCTAAACTATATAAAAATGTTTAATTTTATATATGGGTTATTGGTGATTTACCAATTCTAAAAATGATTGAGAGGCCAATCGATGGGCCACACATTTACCCATAAATGAAATTACATATTTACATATGTATGTATATGACAACAGCGAATATTTCCTTACATGTACATATAATTGACAAACATAACCAGTAGTTACACATGACCTTATACCAATTTTGAGAGTGGTACCTTGTACTCATATTATGACCCCTCGTCATTAACAATTACATTTGTGGGTAGGCAATTTTAGACATAGTCTTTTTTGTGGTTATGACCATTTGCGCATTTGAATTTTTAATGACAATGTCGTTAAAATTTTGTATTTTTTTCTTGGTTAGTTTATTAATATTGGATGAGCTAGTGAGTAATGCAATATATGTACACATGAATAGCCAGGCATTCAGTTTAGTTCATAAAATATTCTAAGAAATTAAAAAAAAAATGCAAAATTATATTGGTTTCTTCAAATAATTTAGATCCATTTGGTTGGACTTTAAAATGTTTGGATCAAACTAAATTATGGTAATCATTTATCTATGATTCTTTGATGTATTCCCATGTTCAATACGTTTCTATTTCGAAGATACATTAGGGAAGGAAACAATATTTGCGAATATAAGTGCTAAACAATTAATATTGAAATGATTTTTCGTTATTATTTGAGTGATATCATTTCAATATCATTTTGTTTTGTATTTCATCAATTTGAACGTTTGTTACGGTCAAGCATTATTTAAATTAACCTTTAGGCAGTTTTTAAAGCAACAAAATGTTCTTTGAAGCAAAAAAAAAAAAAAAAAAAAAATACAATTAACGACAATTATTCACATGTGGATATTTGTAATGATTGGCATAATTGCTACATATCGGCAAGTAAGACGACGAAAATAAAGTGTTCATTAGGTCGTATCAATAGTAAAATTTTTTCTAACTTACATTCAGAATTTATATTCAAAGATTTGCTATATAAACAATAAGGGACAGAATAAATATAAATATAATTCAATAGGACAACTCAAAATGAAACAAGTAAAAAATCGTTATGCTCTGCCGAGTCGAACTTTTTATACCCTCCACCATAAAATGTTCTTTATTAAATGAAATACATAGTTTCCTTTCCTGTCCCCAACACTATATGTGCAAACATTTTTCGACCACGGTAGCCCCTAATGCCGAAATTATCTAATCTATGAAAAGTGTTCAACCAGGTGAAAGGTACCACCTATGGGGCAATATGGGGGATATACCAAAAAAAGGACTAAACCAAGTTTCGTGACTACTGAGATCCTCACATGTTAGTTCGGTTGAAAATCTTCGCGCTAAAAATTTAAAAATATCGAAAATCGGTAGGCACGGTTATATGAGAGCTATATCAAAACATGGAATTATGTTGACGATTTTTAGTTAAGAAGTTTCGTGACCACTGAGAACTTCAAATGCCAAATTACAGCTCGTTCGGTTTAAAATTTTTGACGATTTTTAGTTAAGAAGTTTCGTGACCACTGAGAACTTCAAATGCCAAATTACAGCTCGTTCGGTTTAAAATTTTAGCAAAAATCTTCAAAATAACGAAAATCGGGAGGTACCGTTATATGGGAGCTATACCAAAACATTGACCTATGTTGGCGATTTTTGGTGGAGAACTTTCGTGACCACTAAAACCCTTAAATGTCAAGCTACAGCTAGTTCGGTTAAAAATTGTAGTTAAAATCCTCAAAATACCGAAAATCGGGACGTACCGTTATATGGGTCTATTCCAAAACATAGACTACTGTCTATGTCATTTTTGGTCTGAAAATGTAGCTAAAAACGTCTAAATACCGGAAATCGGGGAGTACCGTTATATAGGGGCTATACCAAAACATGGACCGATCATCGAACTTGACCTGCCTGCAAACAAAGGAAGCATCTTCCCAATATTTCAGCGTCCTATCTCCATTTTTGTGTATGCTAGAGTGATTACCACATACGGACGGACGGACATGCGTAGATCGACTTAGAATTTTACCCTGATCAAGAATATATACTTTATAGGGCCGCAAAAGATTACTTCGATGAGTTCATACCAGGGTTTCGGAGTCGGAGTCGGAGTCGGAGTCTACGAGTCGGAGTCGAGCAATTTTGCTGGAGTCGGAGTCGGAGTCTGAGTCGAAAAAAATAACTCGACTCCGACTCCGGGCAAAATTTTTTCCACGTTATAGAAGTATAACATAAAATTTGGAACAAGAACATTTTTTTAAATAATTTTTTATTTTAAAAGAAATGTATAAGAAAACATATATGCAAACGGTATATTATACTAAGTTAAGGGACGATCCACAGGATATTTATTATCCTCTGAAGTGTAGTCTATTCATCCTTATTTTGTTGATCCAATTGATTCTTTACATTTTTGCAAACAAAAGTAATGCTGTATGACAATCTAATTAAGATTGGACCTGTAACATCTTTCGTCAGAAGTCTTAAGGGGTGAGTACATAAGCTGCCTTGCCTGCTTACCTTGCTTGCTTCTGATAAAAGAATAAAAAAGAAAAGGGCAACCCAGTTCGAAATTTACTCGGCCTTCTTTATTCTTTTATTTTTATTATGTCAGAAATGAAGCAGGAAAGCAAGGCAATCAGGCAAGGCAGCTTATGTACGCAGGCCTTTACTGCTCTTCTCACAAAGGTCTATCGGTATTCTCTTCCAGTGTTTTATGAGAAGTCATCCTTGTCTTCTATTAAAGACAGTGTGGTCTCTGTGGGAAATCTTACTGAATACCTTTGGCACAAAATGGAATTCAAGATCTAGGGTTGAAAAAATTCCTTTTCGGAATGAAAGCCCCAATTGAGAACCCCCAAACCCCTGAAATTTCTGACTTATGACTTTTTCATTGACCCCCATCCATCATTAAGAAAATAGCTTTTTACCTCAGTTTGGAGACATTGTTTCATAATTTTTAGATGACATGTCATCATTCTATATACTCGATGAGGGCTTTAGATGTAGACATTCAAATAAGCGGATCTGTCCGCCAGGAACAGATATAGTTCATGTGTATCCGAGTTTTCTACACAATCACATACGAAATTCAATGAAATATATAATCATAGTTTTCATGAGAAAGGATCGGGTAAAAGTGATAAAGAAGTGAACACATGGCAATATCGATTTCATGTCCTAGTGGACCGACCCTACATACAATTTTCCTAGCAACATTTTTGTAGAATATCTTCATGCACGAAATCTCATCGTGTGCTAATTTTTCAGTTCCCGAAAACTTCCATCTGCCTACGTGCTGGGTAGAATACACACTATATCTCAAATATTTCCACACCAATGTTCAAAATGTGTATAAATTTCAGAAAGAAGTAGTAAGTCAAATTTTGAAGTCGATCGGAACAATATTGCCTTAGTGTGAGCGTTGGATTGGAACAATTTATTTTATTTTGTTTGCAGCATAAACTGTGTTTTTCTCGAAATCGGCCACAAAAATGTATGACAATTGCTTTATTAGTTTTCGAGCTAAAGTTGGCACCCCACAATGGTTTAATAAAAAGAGGTTTCGTAGACGGCCTCAAAACTTCGTAATACTTTTGTCTTTCAGATGTAGAAAACAAAACTGCCGAAAAGTTACGTAGTTTTCTCGGAAAAAAATCAAGAAAAAATACTGTTATTGAGCTTTACAACTGGGGGTCTCCTTTTGAAGCTAAGCACACTAAAATGTTGGCTTACATCCAGTTTGAAACTTGGTCATGAATTGCCTATAATTGTTTTGCATGTCCTTATGATTTGTATTGCTCCTTCATTTTCACTTATTTTGAAAGCTTAACTATATTCTGACGGCGAAGAATTCCGTCCAGAATATACTCGTGCAAAAAAGGAAAACCGGCAAAAACGTTCTAACTTTGCTATTTTTCAATGTAAGATTCGGCAGAAACAATATTGATATGTTCGAATGTATTCGAACGAATGTCTTTTATAATGAATTGTAAGGAAAAACTAACACATTAGCCTATATAGGCCAAAATATAGGAAAAAGTTAAAAATGTGTGCACATTTTATTCATTTTTAGTGGTATAAGATTTTACTCTCGGAGTCGAGCCGGAGTCGGAGTCGGAGTCGGAGTCGTGAAAAAAAACTCGTCTGGAGTCGGAGTCGGAGTCGAGCCAAAAATACCTCGACTCCGAAACCCTAGTTCATACTATGGTGGAGAGTATAAAAAGAGTAATATGGAATATTTTTCAATATTTTGAAAAAGAATAATTAGAATTTCTAAAAAAGGAAAAAATATGGAAGTCGTCGTTCATCGTCATTTTGTTTATTGTTGTAATAAGCAATGCCAATGAAAGAGATACCGTAGGTCAAGGTTTGTCATCAAAATAAAATACGGGGAAACGAAGTTGTATAAATACAAGAATGAAAGTATCAGTCAGCCTCGGACTTAAAAATAAATGAAGTAAACGCAATACTTCTGAGTTGTTGGGTCAATTTCTACGGAAGTATGGAATTGCCCCCGAAAAATTTGTACCTAGGGCCGCATACGCAACATGTTGCCAAAAATGTGAAAACTATTCCAGACTAGTCCATAAACTGCATTATTTCCAAAATTTCCAAACAATTGAAAATTGTTGAAGAAGATATTAAAAATTATCGTCGGCGTACAAATTATCGTATCCAAACTTATAGTCGGCTCTGGTAACATGCAACGTCAACGCTCTATATAAATATGTTGAACATTTTTGGACACACTGGAACTTGAACTTAAAATCTATAGACGGGCATGATAAAGTATAGGAATTCCGAGAGAAAGTACCAGTCAGCTGTTCCGACAGACCTCGGACCTAAAGAAAAGAAGAAAACGCAATACTTAGACGTCAGAAAACTATAAGGGTTTTTGAGGTTTTTGGGCCAATTTCTAAGGGAGTATGGATTTACCTCCATACGAGTCCTTAAACTGCACTCTTTCCAAACTTTGTGTTGGAGGTACCCGAAAGAGTGGCCGATGTATTCAATATTCGACCAAATCGGTTTCTCCCTTCAAGCGAGTTGGTGCCGGCAGGCTTTTTGGAGATTTTTGATCATTATCCCAGGAAGTTTGGACTTGCGCCCGATAAAAAAAATGCGCCCTAGTAACAGGGAGCCCAAGAAGAACTTTTTGGACAAAAATTCAAACCGATCCGAGACGAGCTGTTAAACCGCACTTTTTCATATGTTGTGTGGGAGGTACCCGAACGACGTGCGCGCTATAGTCCATATTCCACCTGATACATGCTTGGATGAAATAATACCATGTGCAAAGTTTGTATCAATTAGAAACTCTCTGCGAGAGTTATCTTGAGGATTTGTAATTTTAGTTGGTTCCGTATTTTGTTCTTGGAGTCTGTATCAATCAGACCATATTCGATTCCGATCTGTATCTGGAAGGAATTATACTATATGCACAATTTGGATCAAAGCGATTGCTTCCTTCGAGAGCTACCTTTCGCAACATTTTACGGAAAAATATTGAAAGAGCTGATACGGAGTCCGACAAGTCCAGACGGTAAATGACTATAATAGTCCAGTAGAAATTGACATTGAAATAGCAAAAATTCCCACAAAGCTGAATTTTGGTGGAGAGCTAGGGTTTGCTATTAGAAGTAATGTCATAAAAGTCCCAATAAATCCCATGTGTGCAAAAACAGTTATTCGGGGTCAAAGTCAACATTTAGGGATTTTTTTAGTTTTTCGGAATTTTTCTTCAAAATGGACAGAAAAAATCTCTACAAGTTTGGTCTTTATAATTTTTTTCCTAGAGGGAATCATTCTCGATATATAGCGGTTCTAAAAAATACATCATTTATATGCACTTATAAGAGAAAAACGCACATATTCAGGTGAAACTAGCCGGAGTAACCGGTTATTTTCGCTCCACCCAAAAAAGTAAAAAAAAAATCCAACAAAATCGGAGCCCGTTTAGTAGAGTTATTCCACTTTAGAATAATTGTGTTCAAAAATAGACCATTTAACCCACATATGTAATCGAAAGTCCAGCGGAAACGACCCCAACGAAGACTATCTCAAAAGGGAGGATTTGTTGCGCTGATTAAGGAAATAAATAGTTCTCTTGGGCGCTGGATCCGGTTCGCCCGATAGGCCAGATTTAAAACCGGGTTAGATCCGGTTCTAATGAACCGAAGTGCAAAGTGGGTATCGTTTGACAGCTTATGGGAATACCTAGCACATGGGGTTTTTATTTTAACCGGTTCGCCACATTATGTAATTTGATATCTAAAGAATTGTGGCTCCTATTGTAAAGCCGTAAAGATCATTGTTGTAGACAATTTGTACAACTTATACTTTAACAATTTCTGATAGCACTGTGTGTAATTTTTTGTGTCATGGAAAATTAACCATATTCTGACACCGCAGCGTGATAGAAGACGAAAAATAAGAAGACCCGTGTCTCGGCGTTTTTCCCTGTTACTTCGAATTTCGCGGTTATGGGTCCCCAAAGACCTGAGGCCTTGATGTCAAAAAGGACCATTTTGTCAGGCTCATATCTTCTAAACCGCTAAGATTTTTGATTTACTCGTGGAGGTAAAGTTGTAGCCCTCATCTTAAAAAATAATAATTGTGAAGACATAAAATCCATTCAACCTTATCTTCAAGGTCAAAATCGTTAAAGTCAAGTTTCCGTTATAATTTTTTCTCAGATTTTGGCCTACAGATATCAAACCGATCAAAATTGAATCAAACAACCAACTACAAAAATGTACCTGAGATCTCAATAAACAACTTTCTAGAACATACGAACCCTGTAGAAATGGTTCTTAAAGGCCAAATAGCAAAACAAGTGCAATTTTTATTTTCTTTTATCGGTTTCTGCTCCATAGAAATTAAACCATTCAAAATTCAAGAAAACATTCAACCACAATAATGTAGCAAATATTTCAGTATACAACTTTTTGGAACATCAGAGTCCACTTCGAACTGTTCTTAAAGGTCAAAATAGCAAAAATATTCGATTTTTATACTTTTTTCTCCGATTCTGGTCCATAGATACCGAACCGTTCAAAATTCAAGAATACAAGCAACTACAAAAATGTACCTAAGATCTCAGTTAACAACTTTCAAGAAGATATGAACATTCTAGGAACGGTCCTTCTTGTTCAAAATTCACTAACAATTATATTATGGTTAATGCTCAGGTCTGGAAATAACAAACTGTTCAACACTCTAGAAAATTTGAAAGGTTTGTTATTTACCGACCTGACCAGGAAAGAATGAGTAAAACTAATCGAATTTTGAGCTTAAAGGGCCTCTCCTAGAATGTTCATATGTTCTAGAAAGTTGTTAACTGAGATCTAAGGTAGTTGCTTGTATTCTTGAATTTTGAACGGTTCGGTATCTATGGACCAGAATCGGAGAAAAAAGTATAAAAATCGAATATTTTCTAAAGTTTTTTGCTATTTTGACCTTTAAGAACAGTTCGTAGTGGACTCTGATGTTCCACAAAGTTGTATACTGATATATTCGCTACATTATTGTGGTTGAATGTTTTCTTGAATTTTGAATGGTTTAATTTCTATGGAGCAGAAACCGATAAAAGAAAATTAAAATTGCACTTGTTTTGCTATTTTGACCTTTAAGAACCATTTCTACAGGGTTCGTATGTTCTAGAAAGTTGTTTATTGAGATCTCAGGTACATTTTTGTAGTTGGTTGTTTGATTCAATTTTGATCGGTTTGATATCCGTAGGCCAAAATCTGAGATAAAATTATAACGGAAACTTGACCTTAACGATTTTGACCTTGAAGATAAGGTTGAATGGATTTTATGTCTTCACAATTATTATTCTTTAAGATGACGGCTACAACTTTGCCTCCACGAGTAAACCAAAATTCTTAGCGGTTTAGAAGATATGAGCCTGACAAAATGGTCCTTTTTGACATCAAGGCCTCAGGTCTTTGGGGACCCATAACCGCGAAATTCGAAGTAACAGGGAAAAACGCCGAGACACGTGTCTTCTTATTTTTCGTCTTCTATCACGCTGCGGCGTCAGAATGTGGTTAACTTTTTTCGTGTCGCACAGTGTAGTTCTTACCATTTTTGAGAAAAAAAGAATAAGACCTCCAAAAAATGACCTTTGACCCAGAATAACTTCGTTGTCACTCGTGGTTCGATAGGGACTTTTAGGACGTTACTTTTTCCACCAAAATTCAGCTTCATACTTCCTGAGATAATTACGCCAAAGCCTACAACTAAAATGGCTAGTACAAAGTAACTCGCGAAGAGAGGTTTTGAGACCTTTTTGCGGATAAATTGTTGATGTCTTTTTTCAGACAGTTTTTACAGTTCTTATTACAACAGTAGAACTTTTTTCTTGGGCCGTACCATTAATTGTTGACATAGATGTCGGTATGAACCTCCACCTCCCCGTATGACCGTTCCTGTCGAATTTGATGAAAATCTGCCCCAAATATTCGTATAAGACACTATTTTATAACCCTACATAGGGGGTTACTTATTAAAAGATTGTAGGCACATTTTTTCTAACGAGTTACTTGAAATTTGGCAAATTTATATAAATATCCCTATCAAATATATTGGCAAAGATCCACATGTATTAGAGACTTCGAAAAACGCAATAGGTCATAACATTCGGAAAATCCCCCTATATAAATAATATGAAGAAAATGGAATTCGGCTGAGTAGCCAGTATTCGAGCAGCCCATATGAACGTCTCAAGTTATAGTCGAAAATCCCCTCGCCATGAATTCGGACTATATACAAATCATGGACTTTGTCTTTCTTACCGCGAAAAATTGTTAAATTATATTGAAAGCAGTTCAGATTTGTATATAGCTCCGGCCGATTTCAAGTATATGATGCACCGAACACGTTATGTATGCCCAATTTCAATGAAATTTGTAATGTGTGAAAAAATTTGTCTATAAAGTATTTTGAAAACGGTTCAAATTTGTATATAGCTCTTATATATATATATATATATATATTTTCGGCCGATTTAAGGTTTTTGCTGCCCCAAACACGCTTTTGATGAAATTGGGAATGTGTGACTAAATTAGTTGTAGAAATAAATGTGCCAAATGTTGTCCAAATCGGTTCAGATTTGAATATAGCTCCCACATATATTTTCGGCCGATTTCACGTATTTGCTGCATCAAACACGCTATATAAGTCCGATTTAGATGAAATTTGGAATGTATGTCTGAATTCGGTATTGAAAAAATTTCGGCCAATTGTATTGAAATCGTAGTGGTGTAGGGTATCATATAGTCGGCCACGCCCGACTTTGATCCTTTCCTTACTGGTTTTCAAATAATTTTGCAATTGTGTTAACGTAATCGTGAGATATATTTTACAATAGTAATATAACACACCGTTGCCACCGTTGTGCAATGGCATGCACACCCGCGTTGCACGCATTAGGCCGTGGGTTTGATTCCCCGGTCAGGCAACACCAAAACACTTTTCAACGGTGGCAAAATACCCTCAGTAATGCTGGCGACATTTCCTGAGTATTTCAGCCATGTACAACTTCTCTACAAAAGTGGTGTCTTAGACACGCCGTTCGGACTCGGCGATAAACTGTAGGTCCCATATCATTGAGCTAATATGAATCGGGGTGCACTCATTGATATGAGAGAAGTCTCCCTTGTCTCTTATGGGATGTTTGTGGAACAATTATAATATAACACACCGTTATTTAAATTTTTAATTAAAACATTTCCTGTAAGTGATCAATGGTTTTGAATTTCTGATATTCTATTTTCTATCCTATTGAAGATCTCAATAGGCCTCGAATGGCGCATCGAATGGGTATAAAAAAGTGTATACAAATTCATTCCCCCAAATTTGAATGAAAATAAAGCAACGGGGCTTGATGGCACGCGACTTGGTTCTGGAAGGATATTACCAAAATGTCAATATTTAACACCACCCGACTTATTTTAATCTTTTATTCTCTTTTTTAAACGTCGTGAACTTATTTCAATAACTAATTTTGAAAATATTTCAATACTCAAAATGTACTTGCAAGGATAAGGAAAATAAAATGATGGGATATATTAAAAACATATACAGAATATGTAACCTAAAAGGAGATGGATAAAAATAACAACAACAACAAAAGACATGTGTATAAAGCAGCAAATTTGGGTGGCAAAAGCAAACATCAAAACACAAAAGGAGAACAAAACACAAGTGAGCTATTATGGAACCGGTTGTGGAGAAAAGGGCGGGGGACTTTTGTAATTTTTCACTTGGAAACTGTGTGAATTGCACTTTCAACTTGTACTCGTATTGCTGTTATGCTGCTGCCAGCTTGATTGGCTAACAAGCTGATGGATGGATGCATGGGGGTCAATTGTCGTATATGAATCATCATCAGCATTGGACCGGGGTAATTAAATTACAATTCAACAAAAGCAAATGAAAAAAAAACGATATTGAATGGAACAAAGATCAAATTTCACAGAACACAAACATTATTTCCATGGGATACATTTTACAAATTATTAACTCTCTATACCTAAAACCTTTACTTGTTGTTGTTAATATCTTCAAGCTGTAAACAGTTTTATTTTTTTGGATAAAACTAGGCTTCCAAATTTAAACAATTTCATAAACATTTGTATCTTTTTACAGTATTTTTTTTGGGAAAACCAGATGTAAACACTTGAAGCAACAACAACGACAACAGTTAAACAGCAAACTATGCTGCCGCTTTTATTAGGGGTTTGTTTCAATAGAGTGGCAGAAAGAGATGGCTATAGGGAAACACTGAAAAGGCAATGACACATTAAACAACCACTTTTTGCGCGTTAGAGCAGTGAGACTAAACCAATTTATCCCAAACAAAAAGGACCAAAACCGGCCAACCTGGTTAATCCTGGATATTTTACACAAAATTTTAAACAATATTTGCTACGGCATCTTTATGGCATTTTAGTTGATGACAGCAGTTTTGTGCTAGTTTTGGTTTTATTGATTTGTTGCAAGTTCTGCAGATACAGCAACAACAACAACATACAGCATAAACAGCAGCAGCCAACAGTATATGGTGTTCCGTAACGATGATAAACGAAAGACCGAAGGAAAAACAAGGAGCTACACAAAAACGAATTCACGAACAGATACTTAAAAATGCGGCACTGCCTCAATTTTTTTCTTTTGGTCACAATTAAATCATTTAATTTCGATTTGCAACATAATTTTTCCACTTTTTTTGTGTTTTCCTCCACAAAGATTAACACTTTTCACTGTACGATTTTCTTTTTCCGTACACTTTTCTTTTCACTTTGAGCATACATTTTCTGTTTTTAGGTATCCCTTCTCATCATTTTATTTCATCTTTTGGTTTCCTTTAATTGAAAATGCACAGCATAAATTTTTCACAAAATTTTTCCACTTTACAATCGGAGGTTTTCTTGATGTAATTTTCACTGGTCCCGTTTAGAAAAGTATTGACAGAATCGTTGCGTTTCACTCCACTTAATTTTTATTTGAATAAATTTCAGAATTTTTCGTTTATTTCTGTCATAAATTGCCACTACTTCTGACTTATTTCGAATCGATTCGATACTTTTTTTGTCTTTCGTCCATTGCTTTGTGTCAGATATTTTATTTTTACTCTTTTCTCGGGGTTTTTCACTCGCTCTCTCTGTTTTACACTCCCTGCCGTATATGTTTTTAACGGTGTGTGTTGCTTTGTGGACTATTGCAGCGAATTTATTTTTGAAGTTGATTCTCATCTGCTTGTGCTGCTTCTTCTTCCTCTTTGTTGTACGAGTTTGTATTGTTGTTGTTTGTCAGATTTTCGGGCTAGCTGGGCTGCTGCGGTGCGGTGTGTTGGTACACAGTGTTGTATTTTTACATATAGCCAGCAGCCAGCCATTAGAACACAAGGCAAGTGTGTTCTGTCTGTCCGTTTACCTACCTACCTACCTTGTGTTGCTCTTTATCTTCAGACTTTGCCTTTCCACAACTGAACCTTTAAATGACAACTAAAACCTGTCACGGCGAATTGCTGAGTATCTGTGTGCCTTGTACACAGAGAGTTGAGTTACATTAGTATTGAAATAAATTTTATTTTTTTGTTTTGTTACTTTGCTTCTCTTCTTATCGGGATTTGTTTTTCGCTCATTTGCTTTCTTTGGCTGTTCTTCACAATGTCTCATCTACTGTGGAACTGTATAAATGACAACAAAGAATTTCACTGTAAAAAGTAACGAACGATAACACGTGAAGATGTGTTCAGTAAACATAAACACGCGCTGTAAATTGTATCCAAAAGATACAAATTTCAAATTGTGGATTTTTTTGAGATATTCATTTAAATTTTAGGGAACTTTAAAATTTAGAGTATAAATTATTGTAGCATTTGATCGAACAACGGACTACAACTAACTTTTTTTAATTTATTAAATCAATTTGGTTAAACTTTGATTAATATTAAATTATACAATACAAACTATGATGACGACGTATATTTTATGTCAAAATTTTGGGACGGAAGATATTAAACAGTTAAAAAAGACTATAATTTGGTCTGTTCCTTTACTTTTGAAAATGGTAAAACCGGCAAAAGTAGTCAAAGTTGTAGACTGTTCCCCTATGAATTAAATGGTGTCAGAAATAAAGGAACCCTTTTCCAGTAAAATGTGGTAAAACTTGAAGATTCTTGCACGTAAAGGAGCATCGCTATTATAAAAAACGAGCTATTTCAAATTGAGAAGATAATTGTATTTAATTTTATTATATTAAGTAATAAAGTAAATATAAATAATAATATTATTTTATTAATTATTACATTTTTCTCAACAGTGCACATTGGTGCCCCAACGACAAAAATCAAAAAATTCATGACATCATTTTAAAGATGCGAATCTCTTCCAAAAATTCTAAATTTTTCGAATCTTAACTTTGTTTTCCATTTTTCGCGGCTCTTTAGGAGAAAAATCCTTATAAACATGACCAATTTTATAAAAAAAAACGGCATGAGAAAAAATAGTTATATAGAGTTATTTTTATAACAATTCCTCTAAATTGCAAGGGTTGCCAAATATTTTGGTTAAAATATTGGGTAAAACGGCAATATTTAATATAGATGTATGGATTTCCTTAAATTGAAGCCAAGTGTCTGTAGATTTCAAAACAGTTTAGACTTTTTGCGGAAATTTGCGGTTTTGGTAGTTAGGACCAAAAGTTTAACTAGGTTTTTAAGTGCTGAATTTATATTTTTTTGAATATTTTTAAGTAATTTTATTTCCTTTTCGTATGTGTATGTTCAATAAAATGTTTTTTTGTGCTATTAGTGATTTCTTTTATCAGGGCAACTTGGAGCCGAACTGAAAACTCGTGAAAAAAATAAAATCATTTGCAATCGTACGGTTTCCATCTTTTTATATTGAAAAGTTTGTGTTTTTGTTTTGGTTGTGAGAATGAAAAGATTCAGACAAGCTGAAAAGTTTGTGACTTTGTTTGATTGGTATAGGAATCGTTTTGTTTGTTTCCGTTCATTGGGCAACCCTATATGGAGGCTGTGGCCAAAAGTGGACCGATATCACATTTCTTTATAAGATGATGGTCTAAACTCTGAGTTCACTATTAAAGTCTATTCTGTTTGAAAATTTGGTTAATATATGTAATATACATTAAATAGAGATAGAAATCCTGTAAGGAGTATAGCATATCATGGACCAATATTGACAATTTTTCTCGAGGAGTTTTACTATGCTATAAGAACACCTAGTGTGTCCGTAACAGTAAAGTATAACAATTCAGCATGATTCGTTATATGGGAACCACGCAAAAACCGGGACCTGGGACCCCAATATTTTTGTTAGAGTGTATTAAGGCCACGAGGACCCATTGATTAAAATTTCAGTTCGATATATTATCTAGAAGTATTTTTGTCACACCTTCCCATGTAAGTGCCACCACTGTGCAGTGTTATGACTGAAAAGATATTGTATAATTGCGATGTTCCAGAATCTGCAGGAGTCTACTATAGTTGAATTGTTGACATATTTTTTCTTTATATAATATATATATATATAATTGTTCCACAAACATCCCAGATGGGACAAGGGAGACTTCTCTCATATCAATGAGTGCACCCCGATTCATATTAGCTCAATGATATGGGACCTACTGTTTATTGCCGAGTCCGAACGGCGTGTCCTAAGACATCACTTGTAGAGAAGTTTTACAAGGCTGAAATACTCAGGAAATGTCGCCAACATCACTGAGGGGTATTTTGCCACCGTTGAAAATTTGATGTTGTTTGGCCTGGTAATCGAACCCACGACCTTTAGCGTGCAAGGCGGGTGTGCATACCATTGTACCACGGTGCAATTTGTTAATGATTTCGTTTCACGAAATACTACACAACTTTTACATCTAATTCTAAGAATTTCAGTTATAATTCGAAACATTTCACTTGTAGTTGTAGGATTCCAATTGAATTTCGAATTTTTTATTAGAGTTATTAGAGAATTTTAATTGAAATTCTTATAATTTCATTTATAATTTGAGTTATTTCATTTTTAGTTCGAATTATTACATTTGAAATTCGAATTATTCTATTTGTAATTTTATTTTATTTGTAATTCAAAAACCAATTTGCATTGGTTGGAAATGGAATAATTCAAATTACAAATGTAATAATTCGAATTTAAAATGTAATAATTCCATTTTCAAATTAAAAAATTCAAATTTCAAATGGAAAATTTCGAATTAGAAATGAAAAAAAAAAAACAAATTATAAATTAAAAAAATCAAATTTTAATTGCAAATGAAATAGTTCGAAATTCAACTGTACTTCTCAAATTATAAGTGAAATGTTTCAAATGAAATAATCAAATTACAACTGAAATTCTTCGAAAACCAAAACATAATTTTTGCATTTTTCTTCAATCATTTACTTTCATTTTGTTTTTTTTTGAGAATATTTATTTTTCTCGATTACATCTAAAACAGTTGCATAGTGCGGGACTTTATGATCGAAAAACTGGGTTGCATAAAATAGTAAAGTGTTTTCGTAAGATGTTTAGAAAAAATGACGCTTTTGTATGGTTAATTATTTTCGTATGGTAAATTGCGGAAATTAGATCCCATTTGTAGGAAGATCTAACTCCGCCACATGCACAAACTTGACTATTTATACCCTACACCACAATGTGGAAAGGGTATTATAAGTTTGTTTTGGTTAAAATTCATGTAACACCGCGAAATATCGGTCGTAGGCTCCAATTCATATCCCGACGAGATAAAGCGATTTTGAGATGTGTGTCCATTCGTCCTTCCGTCCGTCCGTCCTTCCGTCCGTCTGTCCATTATAAATTGTAATCAAACTCCAGGCCGCAATTATGGACCGATCGTCATGGAGGTCGGGTTCAGACCAGAATAGACACCTATTGTTATTGGTGATGATGGTGAAATATTTAGCGAGTGAAATGGACCAAATACATAATTTTTATCCGATTTTGTAGCTGCTCTGTAGGTCGCAAAAATGGTCCGATCGCCTCGAAATTTTAACTAAGGTAAGAGTATATGACAAAGAAGAAGCTTGCAATTTGGGATAGTGATCAGATAATATTAGCGGGTTAAATTGATCACAACTTGTCTGTGAAAATTGTGAAAAATTTTTAATATACAGCTTATATATGTATTCCTGGAAGATATACTCCGCCAACGTAAACAAAATTAGGAAGGCAATTTCTTGACCTTTCCATTGATGCCAATTATGTTGATTTACGTGCTCAAGTAACAGAGTTACAGCCTAAGGGGTAGTTTACACTATATGTAAATGTCATATGACATGAAATTTTCCATCGTTAAATATTCACTAATATGTGGAATATTGGAAATTTTCCTTACGCCATTTATTCTGTGCGTCCACCCCAACAAAAATATAATAAAATTACGTCTCCACATTGCCTCCGTGGGTAGATATGGGATGTTTTTATTTCGTGTCATATGACATTGATAGATAGTGTAAACTACCTCTAATATATCCAGTTATTTGTTTGTAGCGTAATCAGAAGCACGCTAAAGCTCGCAGTTATAGATCAATAGTCACGAGATTTTGCACGATATAAGAGTTTAGGTCGAATAACATACCTACAATTTTGGATGATGATCTCATATTATCTAGTGGGTTAAATGAACCATTACTTTTGCAAGAAAAATATACAAATTTAAAATTTGGTCCATATTTTACTTCCATGTACCAGCAAAGTAGACTACATATGGAAAATGAACTACTGACCTTTCCCCTGATGCAAATTACAATAATGTGTCTCCTGGGTTACTAACGGGCCTACTGCATAATATATAATAGGTTTCGTGTAGAATACAACATTTTCTTCCCATGCTACAATTTGTCTCTGCCATGATAGATAAATTCCCAGCATTATTGCAAATTACGTGGAACCCTAGCCATAAATTTGTTTGCATGCAAATTGTTTGAATTTCTACTCATTATTAGTTGTTTTTTACCGGTTAAAATATATTTTTGATATCAAAATATATATCCACAATGAACTATTTTCGAAATACACCAAATCACGTGCATTTCCAAACAATATGTATGGTACAAGTGCACTTTTTTTGGACGATAGATCTTCAATAAACTCACAATGTTCCCTTCCCTTCCCAAGCTTAATGTGATAAGTTGGCAGAACCCAAAAAAAGTATTTCTTACAATAAGCTTATTTGTTCCATAAAGGAATTTTGATTTGCTGAAAGCTAATTCCCAGGGACAGTGGTGTAGGGTATCACATGGTCGGTCCCGTCCGACTATAACCTTTGCTTACTTGTTTTACAAATAAGTATTGTTTTTTTCCAGAAAACTAGATTTAGATTTTTTTATATTTGTTGTATACGAGTATATTGAGAATCCATGAAAATCCTGTACTGATTTTTTTTTGTTGAAGAAGGGGTTTAACCTGTAGGAACCTCAAATGTCACATTAAACATTGTATCTAAAATCCTCAAAATACGGAAAATCGGGAGGTACCGTTATATGGGGGCTATATCAAAGTGTGGACCGTTGTTGCCAATTTTTGGTGGAGAAGTTTTGTGACTACAGGGAATCTCAAATGCCAATTTCCGGGTATTTCAGACAAAAAATTTTGCTAAAGCTCACAAAATATCGAGAATCGGGATGTATCGTTATATGGTGCCTATACAAGAACATGGACGTATGTCTATTGAAAAATTTTGGTCGAGTATGGTTGTGCCACTTAGAACCTCAAATGTAAAATTACAGGTAGTTTGGGTAAAAAAATGATGCTTAAATCCTCAAAATACCGAACATCGCGAGGTACCGTTATATGGAGCCTATACGAAAACATGGACCTGCATTGACAATTTTAGTGAAGAAATTTTGTGACCGCAGCGAATCTCAAATGTGAAATTACAGGTAGTTGGGTTAATTTTTTTAGCTAAAAACCATGAAATACTGATACATGGGGTATATATAAAAGTGTGGTCTTATGTAGACAATTTTTGGAGGAGAAGTTTAGTGACCACTAGACACCTTAAATTTTAAATTAGAAGTAGTTCGGTCAAAATATCGACATTCGGGAAGTACCATTATATGGGGAATATACCATAACATGGACCTATGTATGTTGACAATTTTTGGGGTAGAAGTTTTATTATCACTGGAAACGTCAAATGTAAAATTACAGGCAGTTCTGTCTACAAATGTAGATAAACTACTCAAAAAATCTACAATATAGAGGTACCGTTATATGAGGGCTATACGAAAACTTGGGCCTATGTATGTTGGCAATCTTTGGTGAAGAAGTTCTCAAAATACAGAAATCGTCGGAGAGCGTTGAACACAAAACACACACACGATCTGTGCCATCGTACTCATTACTTAGTAAGTAGTGATGTAAGTAGTTTTAACTTGTTACTTGTAAATTCCGCGAATACTGAATAACATTTTACAAATATTTTGCAATCTACTCGTTGAAGTCACTTCCTCATAACTTTTTAGTGACAATTGTGCTCTT
Organism: Musca autumnalis; assembly: GCF_047663935.1. Taxonomy (NCBI): domain Eukaryota; kingdom Metazoa; phylum Arthropoda; class Insecta; order Diptera; family Muscidae; genus Musca; species Musca autumnalis. The sequence continues at coordinate 325,359,032 of NW_027411644.1, forward strand.
TAAAATAATTAGCGTTTCTAAAATATTTTGCTTAAAATAAGATTCGTACTACGGAATTGTTTCTAGCGCGAAAAGAAAAAAAGATATATATTTTAATTAATTTAATTAATCGAGCTTTTTTTATGACCTAAGGAGATTACATTGAAAAATTGATATCTAGCGAAGTCCTACACACACACACATCAACCACTATGCGACGATCGTTTCGTTAGCTGGTTAGGCTAACATCATCAGGCATATTAATGTGTTGTTGTTGCTAGACAATTTTCGCCATTTGGAGCTCCTATTTATACATCCAAGATTGCAAATTTTGCATTTGTGAAGTTCAAATTGCAGCTTTTTATTTCCAAAGACGACTCATTTGTCCCCCTTCTATTCCAGAAATCAATTTTTTCAATGTTACATTCATATTACAGTCGATAGCTTTTTTCCATCGTAGACTGTATATATGTCTTTCAAATCGAAAGATTTTTTAAGTGGATTGTGGTTTAGAACGCTAAGACGTCAGCAACATTGTCTGTTAGTTGGCGACGACCCAGGTTCGAATCCCAGCCGGGCTCAGCTGAATGTTTTATTTTAAAGTTTTTGCCTTTTTAGGGGCGAAGGCCATTATTTGTGAGATTTAATTAATTTAATTAATCGAGCTTTTTTTATGACCTAAGGAGATTACATTGAAAAATTGATATCTAGCGAAGTCCTACACACACACACATCAACCACTATGCGACGATCGTTTCGTTAGCTGGTTAGGCTAACATCATCAGGCATATTAATGTGTTGTTGTTGCTAGACAATTTTCGCCATTGAAAAAATTGATTTCTGGAATAGAAGGGGGACAAATGAGTCGTCTTTGGAAATAAAAAGCTGCAATTTGAACTTCACAAATGCAAAATTTGCAATCTTGGATGTATAAATAGGAGCTCCAAATGGCGAAAATTGTCTAGCAACAACAACACATTAATATGCCTGATGATGTTAGCCTAACCAGCTAACGAAACGATCGTCGCATAGTGGTTGATGTGTGTGTGTGTAGGACTTCGCTAGATATCAATTTTTCAATGTAATCTCCTTAGGTCATAAAAAAAGCTCGATTAATTAAATTAATTAAATCTCACAAATAATGGCCTTCGCCCCTAAAAAGGCAAAAACTTTAAAATAAAACATTCAGCTGAGCCCGGCTGGGATTCGAACCTGGGTCGTCGCCAACTAACAGACAATGTTGCTGACGTCTTAGCGTTCTAAACCACAATCCACTTAAAAAATCTTTCGATTTGAAAGACATATATACAGTCTACGATGGAAAAAAGCTATCGACTGTAATATGAATGTAACATTGAAAAAATTGATTTCTGGAATAGAAGGGGGACAAATGAGTCGTCTTTGGAAATAAAAAGCTGCAATTTGAACTTCACAAATGCAAAATTTGCAATCTTGGATGTATAAATAGGAGCTCCAAATGGCGAAAATTGTCTAGCAACAACAACACATTAATATGCCTGATGATGTTAGCCTAACCAGCTAACGAAACGATCGTCGCATAGTGGTTGATGTGTGTGTGTGTAGGACTTCGCTAGATATCAATTTTTCAATGTAATCTCCTTAGGTCATAAAAAAAGCTCGATTAATTAAATTAATTAAATCTCACAAATAATGGCCTTCGCCCCTAAAAAGGCAAAAACTTTAAAATATGATATATATTTTTGTAAATGGAATATGAAAAAATTGCCAACATTTCCCATAAACCCTCGTTAGCCTAAGGTCTGGGGGTATAAAAACCGCAAATCTATGGGTTCATTTATATGGGAGCTATACGGTAATTTTGGGTTTTTCCTGAGTAATTTCAATAAAATAGAAACAAGTGTTAAACAAAAATTTGATTTTCAAATGCATATTTTGGTTGATACAGTCTAAGCTATCTTCCACGCCTTTCAATGACTTTAAATATAAAAAGAAAACTAGCTTTCCTTTAGAACATAGCAGGACGAAAACATGTCTTACATTTAAACTCTCAACAAAAAGAAAAATTGCATTACAACTTTGTAAAATCCATATTGTGTTTTTAAAACTTACTTCTGTGAAACATAATATGATTAAGCCCATTTACTCCCCAAGGACATTGCGCCATAAACAAAACAAATAAAATAAAACACGAGAAGAAAACCTCAATTTTCCAAAGACATAAGTTTGTTTCGACTTAAATTAGTTTTCCATGACAATATGTTACGCTTAATGTGCCCCCAAACACGCTTACCCTCCCCCATAGTAAAAAACCAACGACCTCTAACGTACCCATACATACATACGTACATACATCCATGTGTGATTTCGCAATAATAATAACAACAACCATCCTTTGGCTTTGGTAAAATACTCGGTTTTATGTTTTCGATGTTTTATTTAGTTTTATTTTTTTTGCTTTTTTCAAATATGAATTCAATGGCAGCTGAGGGATTTCATTCAATAAAACCAAAACGATTCTCAAGAAATACAACAGCAGTTTCAACTGAAGTAATGGCGCTTTGTCTCAAAAAGCATATTGGTCAAATGTGGCATTTCATGGGGCATTGCTGTTGTCGCCGTTACTGTGGGTGTTTTAGATTCGTTTATGTACTTCTCATATGGCTTAGAATTCCTCACAAAAAACATCGACGTTTTATTGTTAGTGAAGGAATTTAATGCTCGACCCAGAAATGCTATCCGCTTATAAATCACTTTTAGAACATCACAAGGGTCATTGGGGAGCAAACGATCCCTTTGATTGTGTACGGCAATTCAATGGACTTTCAGAGAAGTTTGGTAAGAAAACAACGAAAGTTGGCGATTTAATTTGTCGACTGTTTCGAATGTCATACATGGGAGAAGTGACGATTGGGTTAGTTTGTGTGAGTGGGTGTGTTAGGAAAAGAATTCATATTACAGTGGGAACTTTGTATTTTTATCTGGTGTTTTTATGGTGTTTCTTTTGTCTTCTCATTAAAATGCATTATACTTTTTATACCCTCCACCATAGGATGGGGGTATATTAAGTTTGTCACTACGTTTGTAACTACTCGAAATAATCATTGTAGACCCCACAAAGTATATATATTCTTGATCAGCGTGCAATTCTACATCGATATAGCCATGTCCGTCCGTCTGTCCGTCTGTCCGTCTGTGGAAATCACTCTAGCGTCCGAACGGATTGACGTAGGTTGATGAAATTTTGGGAAAATATGTTATATTTACGTAGGACTTTTGGTATTGAAAGTGGGCTATGTAGGTCCACGCTTTCGTATAGCCCCCATACAAAATGACGCGTGACGCGTCGTCGTTTTAAGGAATTTTTAAGATATTTGGCCCATTTTACCACCGAATTGGTTGTAATTTGGTAGTTTGTGTCTCCAGAGGCCAAAAAATATTCCTACCAAAGTTGGGTTATATAGGTCCACGTTTTGGTATAGCCCCCATATAAGGCCCCATATAAAGTACGCGTCATTTTAATATATTTTGAATGTATTAGACCCATTTGACCACAGAATTGGTTGTAATTTGGTATTTTGTGTCTTCAGAGGCCAGAAAACATTCCTACCAAAGTTGGGTTATATAGGTCCACGCTTTGGTATAGCCCCCACATAAGGCCCCTTATAAAGTACGCGTCATTTTAATATATTTTGAATGTATTAGACCCACTTAACCAAAGAATCGGTTGTAACTTTGTATTTTGTGTTTCTAGAGGCTAAGAAACATTTCTACCATAAAATGTTTATATAGGTCCACGTGTTGATATAGCCCCCATAATACAATATCTTCCGATTTTCGATATTTTGAACGTTTTAGCCTCATTATCACACCGAGATGGCTGAAATTTGGTATTTAATCTTCTTTAGGCGTATAAAACTTTCCCCCAGAAATTTGTAAGTATAGGTCCACGCCATCATATAGCCCCCATAGAACGGTACCTTCCGAATTTCGGTATTTTGAAGGTTGTGGCCACATTAATCCACCGAAATGGCTGAAATTTGTGGTGGAGGGTATAAAAAGTTCGGCCCGACCGAACTTAACGCTTTTCTTACTTGTTTTTGTTAAAATCGTTTTTGATGATGAAATGAAGATAAATATTGCCCAACAGATGTCACTTTGTAAAGTAATACGACCTCTAATTTGATGTATATTCGACAGATCCAGTTTTTTTGGAACTCTTGGAATCTTATATATGATATTTGGCGATCGGTTAACGTTAACCCGTCCCAATCGTGCGATTTTTGTTTGCATAGTAATTTGTATGGGGCCAAAGGTGCATTTTTACGAAATTTCTTTAAAGGCCGCAAAATATTGTGAAAATCGGATCAGATTTTGATATATCTCCGATAAGCCGATTTTAGGTATATTCGTGCCTATATAGCTATATCGAAATCTTATCCGACTTTCAACATATTTTTTGTAGGATTCGGATTTTCATCCATTCGGCCATAAATTCGGCTTTTAGAAAATTTTCTTGAAAATGCATCTTTGGCCCCATACAGATTACTATGGAAACAAAGATCACCCGGGTGGCAGGGGTTAACCGATTGCCATAAAATGAAAAAAAAAAAGTAAAAAAGTATCAGTCGGGTTTGCCGACAGAGATATACCCTCAGCCTGTATATATTGAAACATTTTTTCCCAAAAAGCGTATGTATTTAGGGGTTTTTAGAGATCAAAAGTTTTGCGGAGGAGATACTAAAAGGAATGGATCTACATTGACCATTATGGAAGTGGATCTCCAGCCACTACATATGGTGCCATAGGGGGTTTTTACACCCTACGGGATGTTTTCTCAAGAAGTATGGAGGCAGCGAATGCAAGTTGCTTCAACAAAAATGAAAGTGATTCGATTGTAGGTCTTAAAGTGAACTTATCCGAAATTTTGTGTGGGAGGTACCGGATGGAGTGGACAAATATAGTCCATATTTAAACCTGATCTATATCTGGTAGATATATTAGGATGTGTAAATTATAGACCAATTCGGCTACTCCCTTCAAGAGTTACCGTACGAACAATTTTTCTGAACATTTTTGAACTTTTGTGGGGGAGGTACCTGAAGGAGTGGACCGATATGGCTTATCTTCAAACGTAAACTATGTTTGGACAAAATATTACTAAGGCCAAATTTTGGACCGAATCGGCAGATCCGTTCTAGAGTTATCTTGCGCTCCAACCACCTCACACGGTGTCATAGGGGTGTTGTGCCACTTTCAGGCTATTTTCTCAGGAAGTATGGACTTGCCCCTAATGAAACTTGTACCGTCGTATGGAGGGCAGTGAATACAAGTTGCTAAAACAAAAATCAGAGCGATTCGAGAGATGGCCCTAAACTGAACTTTTCCGAAATTTTGTGTGGGAGGTACCCGAAGGATTGGGCCGATTGAGTCTATATTGAAACATTATTTAAGTCTGGTACACATTTTACGATGGGCAAAGTATGGACCAAATCGGTTACTCCCTTCAAGAGTTATCGTGCGCACAAATTTTCCGAACATTTTCGAACTTTTGTGGGGGAGGTACCGGAAGGAGTGGACCGATATAACCCATCTTCGAACTTAAACTAAGTTTGGGCAAAATATTACGAAAGTCAAAATTTGCACCGAATAGGTTCATCCATTAAAAATTTTCAAGATAGGTCCATGTTTTGGTATAGACCCCATATAACGGTACCTTCCGATTTAAGGTATTTTGAGGCTTTTAACCACATTGTCTGACCGAATTAGGTGAAGTTTGACAATTTATGTTCCAATGACCAGAAAACTTCTTCACTAAAAATTACCAAGATAGGTCCTCGGTTTGGTATAGTCGCCATGTAACAGTACCCCCCGATTTAAGGTATTTTGGGATTTTTAGGTAAATTTGTTCGACCGAACTAGCTGTAATTTGACACTTGATGTTCTCAGTGGCCCCGAAACTTCTCCACCAAAATTCTTCAAGGTAGGTCCATGTTTTGGAATAGCCCACATATAACGGTACCCCCCGATTTTCGGTATTTGGAGGATTTTAGCTACAATTTTTGACCGAATTAGATGTAATTAGACACTTGAGATTTTCAGCGGCCACGAGACGTCTCCGTCAAAAATCGTCAACATAGGTCCATGTTTTGTTATATAGCCCCCAATAGGGGTATCCCCCGATTTTTGGAATTTTTAGTATTTTAGCTATCATTTTTGACCGAACTAAAATTTGATATTTGAGGTTTTCAGTGCTTCCGAAATTTCTCTACCAAAAATCGCCCACAGAGGTCCATATTTTGGTATTGGATTTTCGGAATTTTGAGGATTTTAGCTACAATTGTTGACCGAACTAGCTGAAATTTGACATTTGAAGTTTGGGAATTTCACCTAAATTTTTCTGACCGAAATTACAGCTAGAATTTGACATTTGATGTTCTCAGTGGTCCCAAAACTTCTCCACCAAAAATCGTCAATATAGGTCCATGTTTTTGAATAGCCCCCATATACCGGAAGCCTTTGATTTTCTGTATTTGAGGATTTTAGCTACAATTTTGACTGAACTAACTGAAATTTGACATTTGATGTTCTCAGTGGTCTCGAAAATTCTCCACCAAAAATCGTCAATATAGGTCCATGTTTTGGAGTAGCCCTCATATAACGGTACCCCTCCGATTTCGGCATTTTGATGATTTTGGCTAGAGTTTTTAACCGAAATAGCTGTAATTTGACACTTGAGGTTTTCAGTGGTCACGAAACTTCTCCACCAAAAATCGTCAACATAGGTCCATGTTTTTGTATAGCCCCCATATAAGGGTACCCCACGATTTTTAGCTACAATTTTTAAACGAACTAGCTGAAATTTGACATTTGAAGTTATCAGTGGTCCCGAAATTTTTCCACCAAAAATCGTCCAAGTAGTTAAATTTTTTGGTATAGAGTACCCCCGATTTTGGAAATTTTGAAGATTTTAGTTAAATTTTGTGACCGAACTAGCTGAAATTTGACATTTGAGGTTCTCAGTGGTCGCGAAACTTCTCCACCAAAAATCGTCAACATAGGTCCATGTTTTGGTATAGCCCCCATATAACGGTAAACCCCCCCCCCCTTTCTGTATTATGAGGATTTTAGCTACAAATTTTAAAAGAACTAGCTGCAATTTCATTGGTCCCGAAATTTTTCCACCAAAAATCGTCCATATAGGTCCATATAAAGGTACCAACAGATTAAACAAATTTTTAGTTTCATTTTTCGACCTTTTCTAGGCATTTTGGGAATCCGTGGTCGAACAATTTTTGCACCTAACTGGAAACTGGTGGAGGGCATGAAAATTTCGGCCCGGCCGAATTTAATGTTTTTTACTTGTTTTATTAAAATATTAATTAAATACTATTCCCCACCTTATCCGAGTGTCACAATGTCTCTGGATAAATAAATTTTATTCATAAGCATATTTCACAAGTTCAACGTGTTATCGCAACATATCCTTTATCCTTATCCAACAATATTCACATTTCATCTTCATAGCGCTATGGCACACACACAAACACAAATATTCACAAGTATTATCATTTCCATTGCCCCACAAGAACGGGAATGAATGAACATTTTGCCATATCTACTTTTTACCTGTTTTTCAATAAACTTCCAGGCTGTTATCGGTGTCATCACATCACATATTTCAGACCTATAATCGCAATAATCATAATGGCATTGAAATGGTGAAGAGGGGACATTTTCCAAAAAAAAAACGAAGCTTCTTCCCCCGTCGCCATGTTATTTAGTGCCGGCAATGTTTTCAAGAAAACTCGTAAAACGTTTATAAAATTTGACAATGTAGAGATAGCTAGCTAGCAATTGCACAACAAGGCTCACCCAAACATCACCACAATATTCCATAAAGTGGGTAAGACAATATCCTTGAACCAATAGCAACAACAATGGCATAAGCAAGGAGGTTGTAGCAAACCCCCAAGTAACGATCAAAACATTCAATGTTAATAACAACAGCAATAATGGCAAGCCACTGGGAATGGCTAAAAATAAAGCGAATGGATGGATTGATGGGTGGAAGGTATACACTTTGCCCTATTGCTGTTTAAATTCATTGCCATTTAGAGCAGAGCGGAGAAGAAGGACGAGGAAGCACAACGAACGTAAGGTGTTTCGGAAATATGTTGTGGAGTGTTAATTATCCTTGTTTTACACCTGATGTTATTTTTCATGACCGAAGAAAATAACGAAAACGGAAAGAAGAGTTCATTAGACTGCGATAATGGAAACATTTACGCCGAAGACATGCAGTTAATGTTAATATCATCAGTCCCATGTGAATTCCTGGCCATTGCAATTAATGTTGTTAATGGTGGGAACTCTCTATTAATGTCTTGGTTCATTTATGAATCGATTTATTAAGAAGAAGAAGAGGATGAAATATTTGAAATTTTTCTTTGGAACGCAAAATATTGGCAATGACAAAACCTAGAAATGAGTGTAGGTTTTATGGTAAAATAAGTAGATTAAAAAGCAATAGGAGATGTTGTCTGTGTAATTATTAGATTTTTATTGGAAATATATTATACATAGATTATAATAACATACGTAAAGTATTTTAAAAGGTATTCGTTATGACTTTGATGATATCAGACTTCTGTTATGTGGAGCGTTTGTGTAACATACTCTATAAATGTATTAATACTGAGTTTTTGGAAATTTTAGGTAAATATTTGAAGAAGGGAATATTAGAATGGCCTTGTGCGACACGGAAAATGTTATAAAATTTTCTGAATGCCCGAGTTCGATTCCCAGGCAAGACATCATTACATTTTCAACTGTGGCAAAAATGTACCATTCGGCATAATGTATACGATGTTTTTTGAGTATTTCAGTCATGTAAACGAATCTACGTTAATATGACTCGGGGTGCACTCATTGATGTTTGGGGATGTTTGTGGGAAAATTATAAGAACTTCCCTACGAAAAAAATATGCTTGTTGTAGGTATTTAAAACTAAACTATTTTGTAGCAACATTGTTGAGCCTTCAAACAAGGAGTCGAACACAGTATGACAGATGTTTTTCAAACCCTAAACACTGTTTACCGTTTACAAAGAGGGTTGATAATGTTCTCTTCTTGCTTTGAATGAAACCACTGATTCAGTCAATTTTGTCAGAGCAGAAGTAGCTGCCACCATTATACTATTTAGGACCATGCCAAAATCATGGATTTTAGGACTCGTATGTTAGATATATTCGCTGGACAACAGCCGTAGACTATCCCCGCATTTTCACATACAATATCTGGAACCTATGACTTATCCTGATGACGTTATTTTATTTTATATTACTAAAATATGAAATTTTTCAAAGTCTGATCTGGGTTATCAATATTTTCCCTCTCTTTTGACACAATACCCAAAAAATGAAATATTTTAGGAGATTTTGACTCAGTATGGAATAAATTTTAATTAAGAGTCTAAAAGTTTAAAAAATAATTTCTACCTATAATATCTAATTTTGTAACGTAATTTTCTGAACAAAGTATTTCACTTAGATACCTGGTTTGTTCAGGGACTTACAGTGAAATTTTGTGTAGAGCATTCCTTCTTTTAACACCTTTCGTCTAAAACTAAATTTCATGTTACTTTCTTGCATCAACTCGAAAAAAGAACAAAACAAATTTATTCAAAAAATATTTGGGTGTTTTGTTGGCAAAATTGATGTATATATTTTCTTAATATATGTTGTAAATACATATTTCATTTATTCGGCGACTTACATTGAAATTTGATGGATAATGTTTTTGTCTTTGAAGTCTTCTACCTAGAATGTAGTTTTGTGAGACAAAACTTAATAAACTCAGATAAAGTACATTAACCCTAAAACGTGATTTTACTTTTGGCAGATTCCTGGCGTTTAGGTACGATTTACAGTTTTGGTGTATTCGGGGACATATAGTAAAATTTTATGGCAAATAATTTTGTAGAATATTTTGATCTCATACGATCACATTTTAAAGGAGTTTTTAAACGTTTTTGAAAAAAGGGACCACAAAACCCCTTTAGTGACTCGCATGAGGGTTAATTTTTTATTAAAAAGATACCCCGTATTGTTGTCAGTAATATTGCCAAAGACACTTTATACCTAAAATGCAAGGATTCCAATGAATCTTATGTCGAATATTTCAAAACCTGTAGAAATGGGCGGAACTTGCCACACTTATTTACGTTACTTCCCGACGTAAACTTTCAAAACGCCGATACAGGGTTAGTGTTATACCGATTATATATACACAGCAAAGGTGAGAACACATTCAGCTCTTAGCTTAATTTTTCCTGCTTAGCTTATTTCTTCACTAGGCCGCTTATTTCTTGGTATCACTCATCGAGGCGTAAAATTCATGGGCGCTTTAAACAGGCGAAGAATTCAAAAGTTCAACAATTTTCAACTTTGTGGCCTGAAGCCTCGCTTCGTTGTGGTCTGTCCTATTGAAAACAGTACAATTTCACTTTTGCGCTTTGAAGCGAGGCGGAAAAAATAAGCAACAAAAATTCATTGTGTTCTCGCCTTTAGGATCTCCTAATGTAAAATTTCTGAATCACCACGCCTTTTACTCATTTAACCCCAAAAATCGGTTCGAAACGGATATAGTCGAAGTTATTTCGATGAACCGGACTGTGGTCTATGTACATTTGCATGTAATATGCTTAAGGAAACGAGATGGGCCCATTTAGGGATAGCCTTTTAAGGATGTCCTTAGAATCACATTTTGAGTCGATTTTGGCAGTTGTGTCCATTAGACTGACCAAACAACAAACTTTTTTTATTGGAACTCCTACCTCCTAAATTTTTTCCATTTGACCCAAAAACCTTCCAATCAACAACATTTTAATTTTTTTGTCAGTCTAGTGTGGCTGGCTGGAGCGCACGATAACTCTCGAACGGATCGGCCGATTTGGTCCAAAATTTGGCCTTAGTAATATTTTGTCCAAACTTAGTTTAAGTTCGAAGATGGGCCATATCGGTTCACTCCTATTTTCACCATGAGACAACTTTGAACATTGTCTGCAAATTTCAGAAACTTCGTTCCGTAGTTTTGTAGATACAACATATTTAGAAAAGTGGGCGTTGTCGGGTCTTTAGACCCAAATTAATACGTTAGGTGGAAGACACAACTACCACCGTTATATTCGTAAATTTTGCAAATATTATTTAATAATTTTCACTCCAGTAGCGTTTTTAAAAAATATGGCATAGGAGAGGTACCGCGCCGCCACCGGAATTCAACAAATATATGCTACATTTTCACTGCAGCAACCCTGTACATTCCATGAAAATTTCGGGTAAATCAGTTCAGCAGTTTTGTAAATGTAAAATATTAAGGAGAGGACCGATATGGGCTATTTTAGAAGTTAAACTAAGTTTGGACAAAATATGACGAAGGCCAAATTTTGAATCAAATCGTTTTATCAGTTCGAGAGTTATTGTGCTCTCCTGCTACTACATATGGTGCCATATGGGGTTTCTTACAACTTTCGGACTGTTTTCCCAAGAATTACTGTCGTAATTGAGACAGCGATTGCAAATTGCTTCAACAGAAATCAAAGTTAGTCAAGAGCAGGTCTTAAAGTGAACTTATCCGAAATTTAGTGTGGGAGGTACCCGAAGGAATGGACAAATATAGTCCATATTCAAATTTGATCTATATCTGGTAAATGCGTAAAGTATAGACCAAATCGGTCCTTCCCCTCAAGAGTTATCGTGCGCACAATTTTTCCAAACATTTTTTAACTTTTGTGGGGAGGTACCTGAAGGAGTAAACCGATATGGCTTATCTTCGAACTTAAACTAAGTTTGGACAAAATATTATGAAGGCCAAATTTTGGATCGAATCGGCAGATCGGTTCGAGAGTTATCTTGTCATAGGGGTTTTTTGAACCTTTCAGGCTATTTTCTCAGGAAGTATGGTTTTGCCCCTGATGAAACTTGTACCGCCGTATGGGGGGGGGGGGAGGGGGGGGGGCGTGACTACAAGTTATTACAATAAAAATCAAAACGATTTCGAGAGCAGGTCCTAAACTGAACTTTTCCCAAATTTTGTGTGCGAGGTACCCGAAGGCGTGAAACGATTGAGTACATATTGGAACCTCATCTAAGTTTGGTAGAAATTTCACGATGTACAAAGAATTGACCAATTGAAGGTCAGTAACCGCTTCAAGAGTTATCGTGCGCAAAAATTTTCCGTACATTTTCGAACTTTTGTGGGAGAGGTACCGGAAGGAGTGGACCGATATAACTTATCTTCGAACTTAAACTAAGTTTGGACAAAATATTGGAAAAGCCAAATTTTGGACCAAATCGGCTTATCCGTTTGAGAGTTATCGTGCGCACCAGCCAGACAGACGGACGGACATTGCTGAATCGACTCCAAATTGTCTGAAACACATTTCGTCCAAACATACTTGGGGTCTAAAACCATTATTTCGATGAGGCACATTTTGCCCATATGAAAGTGTATATACCCCCGTTAGCATAAATGGTCAAGGTATAAACGTCAAAACAAATGTTTGGAAATGAAACTCTTTATTTTTTTTTTAAATAACAAATGTTTCACACTGGTATAAAGGAAAAAATGTATAGACAAATTTTAAAAATTTTAGAAAAAATAGTATTCATTCGACTCCCACTACCAAATAGGACTTACAATTTTTGTAATTAGTCGTAGTTATATACAAAAAAAATTCAAGAAAATCGAAGAGTGCAATCATTGATAAAAATTTATTTTCAATGTTAAATCGCGAAAATTGCATCCAAGCCCACTGTGCAAATGTTTTTTTATTAAGTAGCTGATAAAGCATCCAAACATAATTTTTTTTTTTTTAATTGGACCAATATTAAAGATGTTATGAGTATTTCTTTGCATATAGTTTTTACAGAATTCGACTTTTTCAAGGCGCGATGTCCCTGGAGCCATTGGTCGAAAAAACTTTGTACATCAAAAATAAAGAACATCAAAAACCTCAGTTTGAAAATGTGCACGATTTGACTCAGAAATCCTCAAATATACACTTTTTTTGAATTTTGCCGGTCTTTGAATGAAATGAATAAATATATTTTGTATTTTTAATAAGATGAAATTAAACATTTTTCAAAAAATTATATCATTTTAATTAAGTTTTTAAATAACAGTTTTTTAAACGCTTTAATACATACAATAAAACATAAATTTCAAGACTCCTTAGGAACAATTAAATAAATAAAATATAATTTCAATATAATTTCCCTTTTGCGGGAGTCTAAAATTTGGAGTCGATCTAGCCATGTCCGTCTGTAGTAATTACTCTAGCGTCCGCAATAATTGAGCTTGAACATATAGTGTGCACTAGAGTGTATTTTTTCCATAGGCAGGTCAGGTTAGAGTTTGGGCTATATTGATCCTCTGCCCTCGGATTTTAGGTATTTTGAAGAATTTATCTGCATTTGTCAACCGAACTATCTGTTAGTTGATCCTTGAGGTTTCCAGTGGTCATAAAACTTCTTCACAAAAAATTGTCAACGTAGGTCCATGTTGTGGTATAGCCACAAACCTTTTATAACAATTGATTTTTCAACATACTAGTTTTGGTATAGCACTCTCGATTTTAGATATTTTGAAGATTTTGGCGACATTTTCTGACACTACTATCTGAAATTTAACAGCGTTTGCAAATGTTATACCCCAAAAATTATCATTTGTTGGTAGTTGTAGGGTTTTTGCTACATTTTTTGGACTATCTGTCCATTTATAATGTAATTTTGCATTTATACATAGTTCCTGGTGGTGTAAAAACATTCCCCCCAAAAGTTGTTGACATAGGTCCATATTTTTAAATAGCCTCCTTATAACAGTGGGCTTGCGTTTGCTACTTCTTTCATTTTTGAAAAAAAAAAAAAAATCAAAATAATACCATGTAAACTTGTGGGTAAGGCCAAACATTCCCCATACTCTCTTCTTGAAATTTTACCGCAAACAATTTGCCGTTAAAATTTTTTTTTATTTTTTTAGAATCTAATTCCATTTTTTATTTGAGTGGTGTTCCATAAATATTCATGTTTATTCCCGAAACTTGATACCATTCACCTTTATGAAATCCTCCTTTCGTTTATATAGTCTTGTCTATTTTCCCCTCTTTGGCAATTATTTGTCACTTGCATGTGGGTGTGTGAGTGGGTGGGCGAGTGTGCGTGGGTGGATATAATTCATTTTACACAGTGGTTGCATGAAAATTCATATCCTTAATCCTAGGTGTCATTTATTGTTTTCGTTTTGCTTGGTTTGGAGTAGTAAATGTTATTAAAATGAAGTGGTGGAAAGAGAGCGAGAAATGGAGGGCTATGAAACCGAATTGAAAGACATTCAAATTGGCTGACTGACTGGATGGTTGGTTGGCTGACACGTTTACTGTTAGTTCCAACCAGTTTGACTTAGATTAAGTTCCACTTTTCACTTTATGTGCAAATTTCCCAAAGTAAATCATGACAATGTTGTTGGGTTGTGTTTTTTGTTTTGTTCTTGGCTTAGATGGTGGTGGTGGTGTTGGCGTTTTCTGGGTTGAAAGCGTTTATGTAATTTATAGGATCGTAAAAAGGAATACCACTAAATGATTGGGGAATATTTAAGCAATGTTTAACTAGAAGAATACTGCGAAAAAAGGGAACAGCAACAGCAAATTTATGTTTTATAGAAAAGGAAACCCATTGAGAGCAAAGAGAAAAAGAAGCATAAAAATGTTTGAAATGCCTGCAGACATAATAAAAAAGGAAGCATGGAAATCACTCATATTCGTTGGGAGGGAGATTGTTGCCATTTCATGGCCTAGCTTCGGGCGCATGTTGGGAGTTGATTTGCACAGAAAACAAGCTCTATATATTCCTCTTTTTCTTCGTTGCGTATTGTTTTGTTGATGTCTAAATTTATGCTGCTCCACAGTGACTTCATGGTAAATCATGGATGTTGTTTCTAGCAAATTTGCTACATGCATTCTCGCTCCATAGCATTTCCAAGCGGTTTTTATGATAACATTTGCCAAACGACGTTCTGCCATTGCGTTCACCCTCTCCCCCTTTCTATTCAATAATAAAAATGTAAGCTAAGCATTAATGCCAGTGGTGCCTTTTTTACTGCCAATGATTTGCTACCATAAATGTGGGTTATACTTTCATTAATTCATTGCTGCTGCTGCCGTTGCAGACATCCATAAAAAATGCTTTTAAATATTTAAAGAAAATTATGTGGGAGTTCAAACACTTTGTTGCTGTTTCTTTATGTAATTCGTGTGATTTTCTGTTTTTATTTTGCCTTGAAGGGTTTTAGTGTTATTGATGCGGATTCATTGAATTATACAAAAATCAATAACTTTAGAAGGGAGAATTTATTGGCATATTTCGTGGTGTTGTTTTTATTGTATTGATAAATGTTAAAGGAATTGCTTTTTTTTAATTTTGCAATAATTAAGAATAAAAGTTAGCTTCGAATGGTTTTTAGATAAGAAAATATGTGCGATAAAAAATTTATTTAAATTTGTACAAATTGAAGACATCCACTCAAATGGTGCCTTAAATAAATTAGACATGCCTAGGATTTTGTGACTACATCAATGAACGCCCTTTACGGAAACAAGGGTGATCTGACCAAAGAAGAAACTTTCGAGCGCACTCCAAAATAGTATAGGAGAATAGTTTTGGCGCAATTGTCCGTAAATGTTGCTTAAAGCAGAGCTGGCAAACTGTGAACTATCGTTTTGATCACTGTCGAAAGGATTTGTTTATGTCGATTCAGAAGCAATTGTTTTTTAAATAGTTCGCGACAGGTAACCCATATACATAACGTTTTTTGGTGGCCGACGTAATCTTCATTTTACGGCAACAATCAGAACTATAGTTGGCTTATCGATAGTTTGCCTGCTCTAGCTTAAAGCGTGAAGCTTCCCATTACGGAATGATGCTAATAGAATTTTACGGCTTGTAATAGATGTAAGTTAGCAGCTCCAGATTCCGATAAAGTGTGTACTTTTCCATCGAAAACCTGGTAAACCTATCCGAAACACATAGGATTTAGACAAAAGTATAACTTTTAAAGATTTTGTTGTTTCAGACAAAAATTTAACGCTGTTGGGAAAAGTGGAGTTTATGTAAAGTCCCCCTTAAGGTCTCGAAGATGATGCAAAATAATGATAACGTGGACACGAGCATCAGTACGCACGGTCTCCAAGATTGAATTTTTTACCTGCACCAGTGACAGAAATGAAAAGACTCTGATGACATATTATAGAGAAGTTACTTTGAGATATACATAGGTACTACTCATTATATGCTAGTCAACTCGATGAAAGGATTATTCTCTCTAAAACGGTAGAAAGAAATTGTAGAAAGATTATTTTTCAAAGACGCGGATCTTTTAAAATTATTTTTCGAAGATGTGGATTTATTAAAAATATTTTTCGAAGACGTGGGATTTCTTAAAAATATTTTTCAAAGAGGTGAATTTTTTAAAAATATTTTTCGAAGATGCGGATCTTTTAACAATATTTTTCGAATACGTGGATGTTTTAAAAACATTTTTCGAAGACGTGGATTTTTTAAAGTATTTTTCAAAGTCTTGGTTTTTTTTTTCGAAGATGTGGATTTATTAAAAATATTTTTCGAAGACGTGGGGATTTCTTAAAAATATTTTTCAAAGAGGTGAATTTTTTAAAAATATTTTTCGAAGATGCGGATCTTTTAACAATATTTTTCGAATACGTGGATGTTTTAAAAACATTTTTCGAAGACGTGGATTTTTTAAAGTATTTTTCAAAGTCTTGGTTTTTTAATCAAATTTTTCGAAGAAGTGGATTTTTTAAACATATCTTTGAAAGACGTGGATTTTTTAAAATATTTTTGGAAGACGTGGATTTTTAAAAAATGCTTCTTAAAAACGTGGAGTTTTTTAAAAATATTTTTCGAAGACGTGGGTTTTTGAAAAATATTTTTCGAAGACGTGGGTTTTTGAAAAATATTTTTCGAAGACGTGGATTTTTAAAAAATATTTTTTGAGGACTTGGATTTTTTAAAAATATTTTTCGAAGACGTGGATTTATTAAAACGTGGATTTTTCAAAAATGTTTTTCGAAGACGCGTTTTTTTTAGACTTGGATTTTTTAAAAATATTTTTTGAGGACTTGGATTTTTTAAAAATATTTTTCGAAGAAGTGAATTTATTAAAACGTGGATTTTTCAAAAATATTTTACTTAAAACGTGGATTTTCAAAAATATTTTACTTAAAACGTGGATTTCTCAAAAATATTTTATTTAAAACGTGGATTTTTCAAAAATATTTTACTTAAAACGTGGATTTTTCAAAAATATTTTACTTAAAACGTGGATTTTTCAAAAATATTTTACGAAAACTGGGATTTCTTAAAACGTTGATTTTTCAAAAGTATTTTTTGGAATACGTAGATTTAGTAAAACGTAAATTTATCAAAAATATTTTTTGAATACGTAGATTTATTAAAAACATTTTTCGGACATGTGGATTTTTAAAAAACATTTTTCGAACATGTGGATTTTTTTTTTAAATATTTTCGAAAACTTACGTAAAAACGTATTTTTTAAAAATATTTTTCGAAGATGTGGATTTTTTAAAAATATTTTTCGAAGACGTGGATTTTTTAAAAATATTTTTCGAAGACGTGGATTTCATAAAAAACCTTTTTCGAAGGCATGGATTTTTTAAAGTATTTTTCAAAGACTTGGATTTTTAATCATATTTTTCCAAGACGTAGATTTTTTAAAAATATCTTTCGAAGACGTGGATTTTTTAAAAATATTTTTCGAAGACGTAAATTTTTTAAAAATATTTTTCGAAGACGTGGATTTTTTAAAAATATTTTTCGAAGACGTGTATTAAAAGAAAATATTTTTCGAACATGTGGATTTTTTAAAAAAGATTGTTCGAAGACGTGGACTTTTAAAAATATTTTTCGAAGACGTGGATTTTTTAAACATGTTTTTCAAAGACGTGGATCTATTAAAAATATTATTCGAACATGTGGATTTTTTAAAAATATTTTTCGAAGACGTGGTTTTTTATACCCTACACCACTATGTGGGGAGGGTATTATAAGTTGGTTTTGGCCAAAAAGTTTGTAACGCATCGAAATAATGGTCGTAGACCCATACTTATATATACCAAAATGAATGTCTCGACGAGCTGAGTCTATGTGTGTCCGTCCGTCAGTCCGTCCGTCCGTCCGTCTGTCCGTCTGTCCATCTAAACCTTGTAATCACGATACAGGTCGCAATTTTGATCGGATCGTCACGAAATTTTATATATTGATGGGGGTCCCGGAGGGGAAGAAGCCTATTGATTTTGGTGATGGTCGGATAATATTTAGGGGTCGGAAAGGGCAAAAAACTTAGGTGGATAAAAAGACAACGTTTTTTCCAAAGCGAATATCTCAGCTTCTATATAGGGTATACCAAAAGCAAAACCTGACAATGAAAGTAGAAAATATAAACTTTCTAATGATGTAAAGTTGGTGCTCGTGCTCGTAGGTAATCAAACAACGAAGATATCACAATACTAGCAAATAAAACCCCAATTTTCATTTTTGCGATTTTAATTATATTGACGAATATTACAGCTTTGGTTGGAAACTTTCCAAAAACAAAGCCTGACTATGAAAGTAGAATATCCCGTCTTTACAACGATGTAAACTAGGTCGGCGTAGGTGACCAAATAACGGAGATATCGCAATAGTCGGTAATACATCCCATTTATCCATTTTTTTGGAAATCACGCTACAGGTCCCAATTTTGATCGAATCGTCACGAAATTTTGAAGGTTAATGGGGGTCTCACAGAGGAAGAAGCCTATTGATTTTGGTGATGGTCGGATAATACTTAGGTGTCGGAATTGGCAAAAAACTTGTTTGGAGAAAAGTCAACATTTTATTTCAAAGCCAATATCTCTGTTTCTTTAAGAGGTGTATCAAGAGCAGAACCTCGCGAGGAAAGTAGAAAATATCAGCTTTACAACGATGTAAAGTAGGTTGTCGTAGGTGGCCAAATAGCAGAGATATGGCAATAGTCGATAATGCATCCCATTTTCCGATTTTTTTGTAATCTCGCTACAGGTCGCAATTTTGATCGGATCGTCACGAAATTTTGGGGGTTAATGGGGGTCCCATAGAGGAAGATGCCTATTGATTTTAATGATGGTCGGATAATATTCAGGGGTCGGAATGGGCAAAAACTTATTTGGAGAATGGTCAACGTTTTATTTCAAAGCCAATATCTCCGTTTCTTTAAGAGGTGTATCAAAAGCAGAACGTCGCGAGGAAAGTAGAAAATATCACCTTTACAATGATGTAAAGTAGGTTGTCGAAGCTGCTCAAACAACAGAGATATCGCAATAGTCGGTAATGCATCCCATTTTCAGATTTTTTTGTAATCACGCTACAGGTCGCAATTTTGATCGGATCGTCACGAAGTTTTTGGAATTTTATGCGGGTCCCACAGAGGAAGAAGCCTATTTATTTTGGTGATGGTCGGATAATATTCAGGAGTCGGAATAAGCGAAAAGCTTATGTGGAGAAAAGTCAACGTTTTTTTCTTATGCGAATATTTCCGCTTCTAGTAGGAGTATTCCAAAAGGAAAGCCCGCCAATGGAAGAAGAAAATATGTCCTTTATATTGACGCAAAGTATGTTGGCGTAAGTGGGCAAACAACCGAGATATCGCAAAATATATTATAAAATATAATATATCCAATTTTTCCATTTTTTGTAATCACGCTACAGGTTAGAATTTTGATCGGAGAGTCACGAATTTTTGGGGGTTGATGGCGGCCCAACAAAGGAAGATGCCTATTGATTTTGGTGATAGTCGGATAATATTTAGGGATCGGAGTGGGGAAAAACTCATGTGGAGACAAATTCAAAATGTTATTCTTTGTGAATATATCGATTTCTAGTAGGGTTATTTCAACGGCAAAGTCTGTCAATGGAAGAAGAAAATATTACCTGTACATTAGGGTTAGTCATTTTTCATTTTTTTTTCGAATATCAAAAATCTGTGGAAGTGGCATGTAGGGCAGGCAAAAATAATAAGAATTGCGTTTTTACTTTTTCGAAATTGTAAAAAAACCTTCCGCACAAAATGCAATTACTTTAGCTAAAAACAAACTTTTTTAGTTTACTTTTTTTTTTAAATTTTTAAATTTGAGAAATTTTTTTCTGCAATAATTGTTCTTGGAAATAATTTTTATACCCTCAGCCTTTAGGCTAAAGAGGGTATTTACACTTTGATACGACCAAAAATGTGCCTCATCGAAATAATGGTTTTAGACCCCAAGTATGTTTGTACGATATCCGTTTCAGACAATTTTGAGTAGATCTAGCAATGTCCGTCCGTCTGTCTGTCTGTCCGTCTGTCTGTCTGTCTGTCTGTCTGGCTGGCTGGTGCGCACGATAACTCTCGAACGGATCAATCGATTCGGTTCAAATTTTGGGTATCGAAATATTTTGTCCAGATTCGATTTAAGTTCGAAGATGGGCCATATAGGTCCACTCCTTCAGGTACCTCCCCCACGAATGATCAAAAATTGTCGTAAAACTTGTGCGCGCGATAACTCTTGTAGGGAATAACCGATTTGGTCCATACTTTGCATATCGTGTAATTTCTACCAAACTTAGATGAGGTTCCAATACGGACTCAATCGGTCCACTCCTTCGGGTACCTCCCACACAAAAGTTCGGAAATGTTCAGTTGAGGACCTGGTCTCGAATCGCTTTGATTTTTGTTTACGCAAGTTGTATTCGCTGTCCTCTATACGACGCTGTAAGTTTCAGTAGGGGCAAGTCCATACTTCCTGAGAAAATAGCCTGAAAGTTACAAAAACCCCTATGACACCGTGTGTAGTGGTTGGAGCGCAAGATAACTTTCGAACGGATCTGCCGATTCGTTCCAAAATTTGGCTTTCGTAATATTTTGTCCAAACTTAGTTCAAGTTCAAAGATGGATTATATCGGTCCACTCCTTCCGGTACCTCCCCCACAAAAGTTCGAAAATGTTCGGAAAATTTGTGCGTACGATAACTCTTGAAGGGAGTAACCGATTTGGTCCATCCTTTGCACATTATTAAATTTCTACCAGACTTATATGAGGTTCCAATATGGACTCAATCGGTAAACTCCTTCGAGTACCTCCCACACAAAATTTCGTAAAAGTTCAGTTTAGGACCTGCTCTCGAATCGCCTTGGTTTTTGTTGTAACATCTTGTGTTCACTATTCCCTATACGAAGGTACAAGTTTCATCGGGGGCAAGTCCATACTTTCCGAGAAAATTGCCGGAAAGTTGCAAAAAGCCCCTATGACACCTTGTGTAGTGGTAGGAGCGCAAGATAACTCTCGAACGGATCTGTCGATTCGGTCCAAAATTTGGCCTTCGTAATATTTTACCAAAATATAGTTTAAATTCGAAGATGGGCTATATCGGTCCACTCCTTCAGGTACCTCCCCCACAGAACGTCAGAAATGTTTGGAAAAATTTTGCGCACGATAACTCTTGAAGGGAGTGACCGATGTAATCCATACTTTGCACATCCTAATATATCTACCAGATATAGATCAGGTTCGAATATGGACTAAATTTGTCTACTCCTTCTGGTACCTCTCACACAAAATTTCGGATAAGTTCACTTTAAGACCTGCTATCGAATCACTTGGATTTTTGTTGAAGCTATTTGCATACGCTACCACCATTACGACGGTAAATGTTTTTTCAGGGGTAAGTCCATATTTCTTTCGAGAACAGCCCGAAAGGTGTAAGAAACCCCTATGTCACCATATGTGGCGGTCGAAGAACACGATAACTCTCGAACTGTTCAACCGATTTGGTCCAACATTTGGTCTTCGTCATATTATATCCAAACTTAGTCACATGGGCAATACCGGTCCACAACTTTCGGTACTTCTCCCCAATATTTAAAATATATCACTTTGGATCTCCTAATATTTTATCAAAATTTAGTTAAACTTCTAAAATGGCCAATAGGACCCCTAAGAGTACCTGCCCTACAAAAGTTTAACATTTGTGTCTTAGCGCAGTTAATTTCTATTCCACATTATTGTCGGCAAGTTCAAATGTCCAAAAAGGGCCAAATTCTGAAGAGACCTGAAACACATTCGACCTGTCCGGAGGTAAAAGTTTCGCTTCACTTTGGCTGAGGGTATATATCTGTCGGCAAAGCCGACTGACACTTTTTTACTTGTTTTAGTTGGTTTTAGTGCATCGATTTCAAATATGCAATTTGATCAAAAATCTGTCATTTAGTTTTTAAGCTACATCGATTTTAAAATTTGCAACTCGGTTTCATTTCCCAGTTTTAAAAATTTTAAACGAGTTGCTCTAATAAAAGTTTGACAATACAGAAGTAATGTCATAATACATAATTTATATCGTTTTGAGCTTTAAATTAATTTTTCATAGTTTGTGTTCACATCGCCATGTCGTTTAAAAAAAGTTGCAAAAATGTCCAAAAAAAAACAGTGATAACTGGGTCAAAAATTTTAAAGCAAAAAGACCGAATGAAATAAAAAAGCTGTTTTGTCGCTATACCATTTATACGAATTTCCGAAAGAAATCAATATAATTGAAAGATCTAGAGGATTAGTGCTTGAGAAATCTAAAAAAAATTAAAAAAAATGTTATCAAATTTTAAATATCACAAAAAAATTCAAATAAAAAAGTTGGTTTTGAGCTAAAGTAATTGCATTTTGTGCGGAACGTTTTTTTACAATTTCGAAAAAGTAAAAACGCAATTCTGCTTGTTTTTGCCTGCCCTATATGCTACTTCCACAGATTTTGAATCTAAAAAAATGATTAACCCTACTGTACATTGGTGTAAAGTAGGTTAGCGAAGGTGGTCAAACAAGGGATATACCACAATAGTCGGCAATGCATCCAATTCTTCCATTCTACAGGTCGAAATTTTGATCGAATGGTCACAAAATTTTGGTTGCTTATGGGGGTCCCAGAGAGAAAGAGGCATATTTTTTTTAATAAAAACCAAAATATGTTTGGTGGTAGTCGGATTATGTTCCCTAAATTAAATTTTTACCAGTGAAAAGCTTATGCACAGGGGTAGTGGTGTAGGGTATCACATGGTCGGCCCCGTCCCGACTATAGCCTTTGTTCACTTGTTTTAAAATATTTTTCGAAGACGTGGTTTTTTAAAAATATTTTTCGAAGACGTGGTTTTTTAAAAATATTTTTCAAAGGCGTGGATTTCATAAAAACGTTTCTCGAAGACGTGAATTTTTTTACAATATTTTTAAAGACGTGGATTTCATAAAAACCTTTTTCGAAGACGTGAATTTTTTAACAATATTTTTGGACTTTTAAAAATATTTTTCGAACTTGTGGATTTTTTAAAAAGATTGTTCGAAGACTTGGACTTTTCGAACATGTGGATTTTGTAAAACATTTTTCGAAAATGTGGATTTTGTAAAACATTTTTCGAACATGTGGATGTTCTAAAAATATTTTTGGAACATTAGGATTTTTAAAAATATTTTTGAAAACGTATATTTTTTAAAAATATTTTTCGAAGACGTGGATTTTTTAAAGATATTTTTCGAAGACGTGAATTTTTTAAAAATGTTTTTCCAAGACGTAGATTTATGAAAAATATTTTTCGAACATGTAGATTTATTAAAGATATTTTTCGAACATGTGGATTTTTTAATAATAATTTTCGAACATGTGCATTTTTTAAAAATATGTTCGAAAAATATTTTCCGAACAAGTGGATTTTTTAAAAATATTTTTCGAAGATCTGGATTTTTTAAAAAATATTTTTTATTGTGTTGATTTTTTAAAAATATTTTTAATGATGTGGATTTAAAAAAACTTAAGAAAGTGGATCTTTCAAAAAAAAAAAAAAAAAAAAAATTAAGGACGTGGATTTTAAAAAAAAAAAATATGTTCAAGGACCTGGATTTAAAAAAAAAATATTTTTAAGGACGTATATATAAAAAAAAATATTTTTAAGGACGTATATTAAAAAAAATATTTTTAAGGACGTATATTTAAAAAAATATTTTTAAGGACGTATATTTAAAAAAAAATATTTT
Organism: Musca autumnalis; assembly: GCF_047663935.1. Taxonomy (NCBI): domain Eukaryota; kingdom Metazoa; phylum Arthropoda; class Insecta; order Diptera; family Muscidae; genus Musca; species Musca autumnalis. Next base: position 325,383,149 of record NW_027411644.1, read on the forward strand.
TTAATGATGTGTAGTTTTTTTAAAATATTTTTTAAGGACATGGATTTTGATAAATACTTTTAAAGACGTGGATTTAAAAAAAAATATTTTTAAGGACGTGGATTTAAAAAAAATGTATTTTTTAATGTTGTGTAGTTTTTATAAAATATTTTTTTAATTTTATAAATATTTTTAAGATGTGAATTTTTTAAAAATATTTTTTTAAGGTGTGAATTTTTTATAAATATCTTTTTAGGCCGTTGACTTTAAAACAAATTTTAGAATGTGGAGTTTTTTTAAAAATATTTTTTGGACGTGGATTTAAAAAAAATTGAAGGACGTGGATTTAAAAAAAAAAATGTTGGTGCGTTGATTTAAAAAAATGATAAGACGTGGATTAAAAAAATGTTAGGACATGGATTAAAAAAATACTTTGTATGAACGTGGATTTTACATTTGTTGAACTGTAATTTGACATTTGAGAATCCCAGTGCTCACAACTCTTCTTCACAAAAAATTATCAACATAGGTCCATATATTGGTATAGCCCCACATATAACGATACCTCTTGATTTTAGGTGTTTTGAAGACTTTAGTTACATTTGTTAACCGAAGTACCTGGAATTTGACATATGAGGTTCACAAAACTTCTCCACCAAAAAATTTCAACATAGGTACACACTTGCAGCACGATTGAAGACATATTTAGATACATTTTCTCACCTAATTTAGACATTTAGAATATCTCCACCAAAAATTATGGACAGAAAAGGAAACTAATTATTGAATTTTAGTTCAGAGTATTGTATGGTGGAGGGTATAAAAAGTTTGTCCCGGTCGAACATTACGATTTTTACCTTTTTCGTCAACTAGAGACGATCTCTTTTGAATATCACAACCTTTTAAAGGTTTACGACGTTTACTACTTTTTATAGGTTTTATACTTTTAAAAGGATTTGGACATTTGTAACATTTTGACTGTCGAAAGCCTATTAAAAATGTAGTACGAACTCTCCCAGGACAACATACACATGAGGACGCGTGTTTGTCACCAGGTCGAGTTATGAAGTTTCGACTCCATTTAAGGGAAAGGTTTAAGAGTAGTATGACTGGGCGTGTGGCATCCAAAGAAACGGTAACTGGAAGGGGTGGACCTTAATGTAAGGGGTATACATGCCAGGATGTATTGGCTTACCCCAGCAAATTAATTATAATGTTATAGTAATGATTACAGCTACTATCCGTAATTTTAACACTATTCGAGCTATTTTAACATCATTAAAGTGGAAAAGTGTTGCTCACGATTGGATATTTTAGAACTTTTTGCTGATATTTCAGCCAATTTTGTTCCGATCCTCTTGGCAGTTTTACCGCATTTTCTTCAAAACAAGTCAATAAGTTGTTTTTCTATTTTTCGAAAGTGACAAGCGGGGAACCCTTTAACGATTATATAATATCTTATATATAAGGCGATTTAATAAAAAATCATTTCAAATTGGTTTCTGCTAAAAGTTTTTCAATATTTAAAGGGAATAAAAGTTATTTTAGTTGTTAATGGGCAAACAAGTCAAAAGCCATCACCCTAGTGTATATTACTTGGCTGGTTGGTTGGTTACTGCTGTTGCTTTTGATTGCTCTTGGCAAATGCAACAGAAAGTGCTGATGACGTTTGTAAGTCCTAGAAAACAAGTAAACCAGCAAACCAAAAAACCCATTCAACAAAACACCAACAACCAACCATTAACGAATTGAAGCAAAATCTGGGAAAACAAATTCAAAATATACGAGGAAAAACTAATTATACGAGGGTGTGGTAAGGAAGTTGAAAACTATGACATTTTATATAATTGGTATAATTGGTATAGTAAGCTGAATGAGGACAAGGGACAGAAGAATTGTCCTCCTTACAAAGAAGGCCATTCCGGGAAATACACCAGTAAAACATTTCTTTTGAATGTCAAAACATCAAACAGGTTTTGGAATTACCATCAACTTTCACTGATTATCGATTATTTTCTGTTATGCACTTTCCTCCTTCTTCCTCCATTACTGTTACTCTTTTTTGATTGCAAATTCATAGGATATCCGTTTGTGTACCTACCCCCTCCCCATTCAGTAATCTTCCGTGTGTATAAAGTTTGTATAAAAAAGGTTCACACTCCTCACACATATAGCGTATATATTTTGTGGGTATATGTGTGTGTGTTCAGATCAGTGTCAATGTAGTGAAATAGCTTTGCTTACAATGTTAATGCTAATGATGATGATGATGCTGTTGATGGCAATCGGGTTTTAGTCACATTACATTTACCATTGATTCTACGAAACTCAAATCGAAATGGCAAAGCATTAATGTCAAGCAAGCCACAATGTTAGCTATATCTAATGAAGTTTTTTTTTTTGGTTTGTTTGTATGTGTCTGCCTGTGTATGATATGGATTTGCAACCAGCCAATTACAAATAGTGTTTACAATGGATGGACATTGTACGTTCTAATGTTTTTTTGGGAAAATTTAATTTTACTTTTCAAATTTGATAGGTAGCACTGTGTGTAATTTTTTGAGTCATGTTTTATTAACCATATTCTGACACCGTAGCGTGATAGAAGACCAAAAAATAGAAGACACGTGTCTCGCCGTTTTCCCCTATCTCATCAACTTTCGCGGTTGTAGGCCTCCAAAGGTTTGAGGCTTTGATGTAAAAAGGGACCATTTTTCAAGACTATATCTTCCAAACCGTTGGGAGTTTTGAATTTATCTCAGAGGCAAAGTTGTAGATCTTGCCTTAAGGAACAAAAATTGTGAACACATATAATCCATCAAACTTCGTCTGCAAGGTCAAAATCTCCAAGCTTAAATTTCTTTTAAAAATTTTTCTCGGGTTTTGGTCTGCAGCTATCAAACCGATTAAATTTGAAGCAAACAACCAACTACAAAAATGTATTTCAGATCCTAATAAACATCTTTCTAGAACATATGAACTATGCATAGGCGGTTCTTAAAGGTCAAAATAACAAAGCAAATGGGATCTTTATCCTGATGTCTCTGGTTCAGGTCCACAGATACTAAACCGTTCATTCATATTCAAGAAAACGGCCAACTACAATAATGTAGCAAAGACATCAATAAACAACTTTGTGGAACATGCGAAATGTCTATGAACGGTTCTTAAAGGTGAAAATACCAAAAAACTTTTGAAAATATTAAATTTTTACACTTCTCTCTCCAATTCTGGTCTAAAGATACCCAATCGCCCAAAACTTAAGGATACCGTCAACTACAAAAATGTACCTAAGATTTCAATAAACAACTTTCTTGAACATATGAAGATTCTAGGAACGATTCTTCAAGCTCAAAATTCGATTATTTTAGATCATTATTTCCTATTCAGGTCCGTAAATACCAAACCTTTCAAATTTACTTGAGTTTTTAACAGTTTGTTACTTCCAAACCTGAGCAGGGGAAATGTTAAAATTTATTTAATTGTTATTGAATTTCAGCCGTAAGAATCATTCCTAGAATCTCATATGTTCTAGAAAGTTGTTTACTGAAATCTTAGGTACATTTTTGTAGTTGACGGTATCCCTAATTTTTGGACGGTGTAAAAATTGAATATTTTCAAATGTTTTTGCTATTTTCACCTTTTGGAACCGTTCATAGACATTTTGCATGTTCCAGATTGCTCATTGATGTCTTTGCTACATTATTGCAGTTGGTTGTTTTCTTGAATATTGAACCGTTTAGTATCTGTGGATCAGAACCAGAGAAAACATGATAAAAATCCCATTGGCTTTGTTACTTTGACCTTTAAGAACTGTCTACACAGAGTTCATATGTTCTAGAAAGATGTTTATAGGGACCTGACGCACATTTTGTAGTTGGTTGTTTGCTTCAAATTTGATCGGTTTAATAGTTGCAGACCAAAACCCGAGAAAAATTCTTAAAAGAAATTTGACCTTGGCGATTTTGACCTTGTATATGAAGTTTGATAGATTATATGTGTTCACAATTTTTGTTGCTTAAGACAAGGTCTACAACTTTGCCTCTGAGATAAACTCAAAATTCCCAACGGTTTGGAAGATATAGTCATGAAAAATGGTCCCTTTTTACATCAAAGCCTCAAACCTTTGGAGGCCTACAACCGCGAAAGTTGATGAGATAGGGAAAAGCGGCGAGACACGTGTCTTCTATTTTATGGTCTTCTATCACGCTGCAGTGTCAGAATATGGTTAATAAGTTTCGTGTTGCACAGTGTAGTCGAAAACAAGTAAAAAGTCGTTAAGTTCGGCCGGGCCGAACTTTTTATACCCTCCACCATAAAATAGTCTTAATTAAAATGGAATAATTAGGGTCCTTTTACAATTTTAGGTGGAACAACTTTTCGACAATGGTTAGACTCCTACTGCCTCCCACTATTGCTTAAATTGCACTGTGAACACAAATGTTGGGACAGAGATAATTCCTTTTGGAGATAAAAGCCCTTGGTGTGTGTATATTAAAAACCCCGAAGGACAGATGCGCCGTGATTCGAACTTCCGCATTATGGCGTGATGAAGTTTCTGCAAGAGACCCTGTAAGCCATCATGAATTAGCATTATATCTTTGTTTGTTGTTTTTGTAGAGCACTTAAGCAGCAGTGAACAAAGATATAACGCTAATTCCTGATGACCCACAGGGTCTCTAACAAAAATTTCATCACGCCATAACGCGGAATTTCGACTCACGGCGGATCTGTCCTTCGGGGTTCATAATATACTCACCAAGGCCTTTCTTCCCCAAGAGGAATTTTCCGTGCCCCAGACTTTCACCTCCATTTTGTTGCACAGTGTTATCTGATCTAATCTAAAAAAATGTGTTCAGCTAGGTGAAAGGTACCACCTACGGGGCTATATCAAAGAGTCAACCTATTTTTAAATTTTTTGGCGGAAAAGTTTTATAGCTGCGGGGAACTTCAAGAGTCAAATTGAGGGTAGTTTCATCAAAACAATGTAGACCCTCAAAAATGGACCCATGTTGACGAATTTTAGTGAAGAAATTTCGTGACCACTGAAAATTCCCGAAAATCGGGAGGTACAGTTATATGGGGGGATATACCAAAACATGGACCTATATTGACGATTAATTTTGAATAGACCAAATTGTAGCTAAAATTCTCAAAATACCGATCATTACAGCTAGTTCGGTTAAAAATTGCAGCTAAAATTCTCAAAATACCGAAAATCGGGAGGTACCGTTATATGGGGGCTATACCAAAACATGGACCTATGTTGACGATGCTTGGTGGAGATATTTCGTGACCACTGAGAACCTCAAATGGCAAATTACAGCTAGTTCGGTTAAAAATTGTAGCTAAAATTCTCAAAATACCGAAAATCGGGAGGTACCGTTATATGGGGGCTATACCAAAACATGGACCTATGTTGACGATATTTCGTGGAGATGTTTCATGACCACTGAGAACCTCAAATGTCAAATTGCAGATAGTTCGGTTAAAAATTGTGGCTAAAATTCTCAAAATACCGAAAATCGGGAGGTACCGTTATATGGGGACTATACCAAAACATGGACCTATGTCCATATCCTTCGGGATATAAGTTTGTTGATCACTGGGAACCCTAAGTGCCAAATTATAGCTAATTCGATCTGCAAATGTGGCGAAGAACGTCAAAATACCTCAAATCCGGAGGTACCGTTATATGGGGGCTATACCAAAAAGTGGACCGATATAGCCCATCTTCGAACTTGACCTGCCTATGGTAAAAAGACCCTCGGGTGCAAAATTTCAGCACTCTATCTCAATTATTGCGGACGCTAGAGTGATTACAACAGACGGACAGACGGACAGACAGACGGACAGACGGACATGGCTAGATCGTCTTAGAATTTTATCCTGATCAAGAATATATATACTTTATAGGGTCGCAAATGATTAGTTCGATGTGTTACAAACAGAATGACAAACTTAATATACCCTCCATACTATGGTGGAGGGTATAAAAACACACACATACACACTAAATGTTGCGACTATCGTAGAAGTTCAGAGTGTTAAGAGACGTGTTCACAAGTTGCGAATTTAATAAACAGGCATATTCGATTCATGAGGATCTGGGTAGAGAGTCTGGGAGTATATGTGCCTCAGATCTAGATTGACGCTGTGAGTCTTTGGAATGGATTGAACATCCAATGTCACGTTTACCTATGGCAACGTGCTACTCCAAAATATTGTCAATGTCATTAGCTTTAATTGGGTTGGAAAACATTATGTGGGAACCATACCAAAGTTCGGAATAATGTGGAATACCCGAAGTAAGACGAAATTAACCAGCAGACGCAGCGGGATTAGCAAATGAGCGAAATCATATTCAACGAGAAAATGGTTAGAGAATCTGGAATGTTGCAAGATTGAAACCGATATAAGTGACTTGTGTTAAATCACTATCGAAGGAAGTCCAGCAAAAATAATCCTCCCAACATAATGGGTTTTATAAGGGATTTTTGGCTGCCGTAACTACTTACAAATCCCCCTACTAACCTATTATTTTAACAATTCAGTGCGAAATTATTAGTTATTCTATGAGCACTAGAATAACTAGTTATTCCATGGACACTGGAAGTTGAAAAAGTAAAAAAGTATCAGTCGGCTTTGCCGACAGAGGTATACCCTCAGCCTGTGAATATTGAAACAACTTTTTCCCCAAAAAATGTTGGGCGTATGAACCGGCAAAAATGTTGATTAGGATTAAATATCAAAAGTTTTGAGGAGGAGATACTTAAAGGAATGGATTGACCATTAAGAAAGTGTGCCTCCAGCTACTACATATGGTGCCATTGGGGGTTTTTACACCCTTCGGGCTGTTTGCTCAAGAAGTATGGACTTGTCCCTGAAAAAAACTTTTACCATCGGTGAATACAAGTTGCTAAAACAAAAATCAAAGCGATTCGAGAGCAGGTCCTAAACTGAACTTATCCGAAATTTTGTGTGGGAGGTACCAGAAGGAGTGGACCGATTGAGTCAATTTTGGAACCACATCTAAGTCTGGTAGACATTTCACGATTTGCAAAGTATAGACCAAATCGGTTACTCCCTTCAAGAGTTATCGTACGTACAAAATTTCCGAACACTTTCGAACTTTTGTGGGGGAGGTACCGGAAGGAGTGGACCGATATAACCCATATTCGAACTTAAACTAAGCTAGGACAACATATTGGGAAAGCTAAATTTTGGACCGAATCGGTTGACCCGTTCGAGAGTTATCGTGCGCTCCAGCCAGCCAGACAGACGGACGGACATTGCTCAATCGACTCCAAATTGTCTGAAACACATTTCGTCCAAACATAATTGGGGTCTAAAGCCATTAGTTCGATGAGGCACATTTTGCCCGTATGAAAGTGTATATACCCTCGTTAGCATAAATGCTGAGGGTATAAAAATAAGCTATAAGTATTTTATGTTTTTATTTCGCCCCCTGCTGGATTTGATCTTGCGAACTTCTGATTTGTAGCCGAATACACAACACACTAGGCCACGCACACGAACATTAAGGGTAACTTAAGCGCTTGCATGTGCAACACCAACTGTTCTTTGTTTTTTGAACAAAAGTACTCGGCCGGCGGTGAGCGTTGAGCACACAACCCTCTGATTTGTAGTCAGACACACAGGCTCTGTGCCACCGTACTCATAACTTAGTAAGGGGTAATATTACGCTGACTAATCCGAAGAAATGTGCGCTCAATTTATTTTAATCGACAGTTTGTCGAGCACCTTGAGTGTGACTAGGCGAAAACAAGAGTACTACGTCGCATTAAATATCTTCTTTCCGAGGAGGAACCAACACAATTTATTGTTGTCACGAATGCCAATAGGAATGCTAAATCATACAAAGCCAGGAATGGATGCCAGCAAAGGTAAATCGTACAGACCGAATTCGCCCTTGTCGCCCATAGCAAAGACTCTTGAAGTTTTTCTCCTCCCCAGGGTCAGAAATAGCTCTCCAGTTGCCAGTCATCGACATTAGTTCCGTAAGCAGCACAGCAACCAGAAACAGCAAACCGTGCGATAGAATAGTGTTGGTGGCTCCCGACTTATTAAAGCCTTTGATACTGTCAAGCATTCCACGCTGTTTGGGGACATTAAGCTGACTACCCTCTGTCCAAGCTTGAAACGTTGATTAATTATTTATATGAGTGGACTGTCGTACGTGGAAGTCCGAACCTAGTGGAGTGCAACAGGGAGTTCCTTAAGGTGGGGTGATATCTCCGGAACTGTTTAACATCTACCTCTTCTGTATTCCGCCCCCTCCAGACTGCCTTCTCTGATGTAATTTGTACGCGAGGAATATCAAATATCCGCCACTAAATCTACGACCACTCTGTTTACCACATGGACGGCAGATTGAGAACAGAGTTGAATGTCATGGTCGCTGGTAGCAGAATTCCAACCACAAACTACCCCAAAATTCTATGCGACAAACTGAGACGTGGGAACAAGGTCCTCAAGTCCATAGCTGGTAGCACTTGGGGTGCAGATAAAGAAACCTTGTTGAGCACATATAAGCTATGCGGGGCCAGTATGGCGCGCGAATATAAGTGCAACATTATTGCAAAATATTGAAACCTGTCAGAATATCGGCCTGAGTATGACAACAGGGTGCCCCCTCATGTCTGCAGTGGACCATCTACATGGGGAGACAAGTGGCAAACAATGGCATGATATCATTGCAGTACTTGCAGGGTGTTACGCTCTCACTGTAACAACCTAATCACCATATGGTAGATAGGGCCCGCCACACAGGCATGCCAGGAGGCATCTTCATGTTCTAGAAAGTAAGGTCGATCGTCAAAAGATAGAACCTCTAGATCAGCAATCCTATAAAGCAGGTTTAAATAACATTCACCTGAACAATGATTTTTCTCAACAATGCTGTGGATCGATGACACAGTGCAAAACATCTGCCCAGCTGCGGCACAGTGAACTTTATCAACTGCCAATCCAAATCAACTTACTGGAGTTAGTGGTTATGTTTGTGGCTACAGCCTATCGAAACAGCCTTATATGTACATAGAACTGGAGATAGACCCGGAGCCAGATTAAGTAGAACAGGTGAAAAAGTATCAGTCGGCTTTGCCGACAGGGATATACCCTCAAACTGTGTGAACTAAAACTTTCATCTATTGACAATATCGAATCGAATACCGGCTACGGAACCGAAATAATTTTTCGCAAATATTTATTTATTAGGGTGCTTTCAGATTTTGTGGCCCAGAAGTGTTGCGGAGGAGGTACCTGAAGGAATGGTCTGCATAGTCCATTTTCAAAATCGATCTTATTTCGGTAGTCATTTTTTCGATTGATGGCGCGACTTCCTGTAATTTCAGTTGGTCACAGTATAACTTAGAGGTTTTGGACCACTATGACATGGACTTCCCCACGAAAAACATAATACCGTTGTAAACAGGACAACTAGGAGTAACATCGGTTAAATCTCCAAAGGATCTTCGAACATACTCTATACTACACCTAAACAAAAACGTTGAACTTTTGTGATTGAGGTACCCTAAGAAGAGGACCTACAAAGTTCATATTCGAACTTGATCTATGTCTCGTAGAAATATTGCTATGTGCAAAGTATGGACCAAATCGGTTACTACCTTGGATAGTTATCGTGCGCATAATTTTAAAAGTTTTGAACTTTCGTGGGGGAGGTACCGGAAGGTGTAGACCGATATTGCCCATCTTCGAACTTAACCTATGTTTGCATAAAATATTACAAAGGCCAACTTTTGGGCCGGATCGGCAGATCCGTTCAAGAGTTATCGTGTGCTCCAGCCATTACATATGGTGACTTAGGGTTTTTTAACCTTTCCGGTCATTTCATCAGGATGTATGGACTGGCCCCTAAAATAACTTGTACTGACGTTATGAGGGCAGGGAATACAAGTTATTATAACATAAATCAAAGCCATTCGAGAGCAGCTCTTAAACTAGATTTTGTCCAAACATACTTGGGGTCTAAAACCATTACTTCGATGAGGTACTTTTTGCCGGATCTAAGTGTATATACTCTCGTTAGTCTAAAGACTGACAACAAGTGATAAGCACCATAACTTACTTGAGTATCCAATTTGGAAGAAACTGAGCACAATAGGTTTTCTAAACGTGCATCACAAAAATTCAACATTTTTGTTTGAGTGCCGATCTAATGGCTGTTCAAGGATCGTTTGGAAATTTTTGCCGTAGGCACTACTCATGGTATAGTTGTAATATAATAATTTTCGTGGGCCACAAGCTCTAAAAAATTCTCCTACGGTGATCATCTAAATTCCTGGTGGTCATTGGTGCATTGTACATAATACTATTTGTCCGAATCATAAATCAAGGCCGAAAATGGACTAAATCGGTTGACCCATTAGGGTATTTCCAACACAAAAGGACATGACTCAGATTGTAGTCCTTGAACATTATATTATGAAAGTAAAATTTATTTTTGGGGGTAAGTTCATAATTCCTGAGATAATTACGCTGTAGCTGAAGAAACTTACGGTCACCAACCAAAATGGCTAGTGGACAAGGTAGCTCTTAAAGGGAGTTCCCGATTTGGTCCAAACTTGTTTATTTTCGTTCGTATTGCATAGAGATTCAAATTCATAAAAGTATAAGGGAATTTCAGAGTAAAATCGGACACTTTTTGTTGTGTCTGTTCCTTAGCAAAATATTTCAGTATATTTTCAGATTTTTTGACTAAAGGTTCCAGAGACATCGCGCCTTGGAAAAGTCGAATCCTGTAAAAACTATATGCAAAGAAATACTCATAACTTCTTTGATAGTAGTCCAAATAAAAAAATCTTCTTATATTTTGTTTGCTTATCAGTTATGTATTAAATAATAGAAAAAATTGTCCAGTGGACTTGGGTGCAATATTCACGATCTAATATTAAAAATTGGTTTTTTATCAATGAGTGTACTCTTCGATTTTCTTGATTTTTTTTGTATTAAACTACGATTAAAAAAGTTAAGACATATTTGGTAGTGGGATTCGAATAATTGTTAGTTTTTTTTTTAATTTTTAATACAATTTACCTTTATAACAGTGTGAAAAATTTGTTATTTTACAAAAAAAAAAGATAATAAAATAAAATTAAATAAAATAAAATAAAGTGCCCGTTTTCACTCAGAAATGCTCATAAACATTTTGGTTTTAGTACATTCTGAGACCTGTTCGCTTATAAATTCTAAAGTTTAGTTCGGATAGTTTTCGTAGCTCCTATTTCCACACTTCCCTAGATAATGGCCCGCTGCAACTACATGTCACAATGCTGTTTCTCTATGCATACTCTCAGCCTTTAGGAGAACGAGACTGTCAAGGGGGATTATGAATGAGAGTTCATTCATTCAAACAATAAATCTGGAGTCAGGGTTCGAGTAACTTTCGTGCTTTAATAATAAAGGCAAAATGTCCAAGAATTTCTATCCCTTCAAAGAATTGCCATTTGGTAAATAATCGCATTTGTTTTTAGAATTTTGTGATTTTAAACTAATGAAACGCAGGAAAACAGTAACTTCGCCAACTATTAATTACCTAAACACACACTCACACAATCATACATTTAAAAACACACACACCACACCAAGTATATGTCTCTTTCCGGTTGCAAACAAACAAACGAAAAAACAAACTTCATCAGAAATTCCTTAAATTTTGTGGTTCGTATCTACTTTATCCACTTTATCCAGTGTGTAGTTTGTGAGTTTTTGATTTCAATATTTCCGGTTTTGTGTGATGTGAAAATATGCATTTGTGTGGATGCGCATGTATGTGTGCGAGTGTTGGTGAGTGCGTTTGAGAACTTTTGGCAAAACTTTATTACCATGTCTTTATCAAGTTTAATTAAACTGGATCGTCACCAAGTTAAATCATCTTGTATTACGTTTTGGCTTGGTTAGAAACTTCATTTGGTTTGCACTGCATTTCATGGTTTTTGCAAAATCTAGTTAAAGCTGTGCAGTCGAAATAGTCGAATGGCTGGTTGGGCTGGCTGAATATAGATTCTGAATCAGTGAAGGAAGCAAGTGCAAAGCAAAGAGTATGAAATGGTGCTACAATTTTTATCTATGCATTGGTTATCAACGCCTTGTGACATAAACAAACACTCACTAACACTTGCTCACAGACAAATGCCAACAAACATTGTTGCCTGCCTGGCTGGGAAATTGTAGAGAGCGAGGGTGTTGATGACTACGATGATGATGTGGATACATTCACATCCAATGTGGAAGCTGTGACTTTCTGAAAACTATTCGCATTCGCAAATATATCTCAAACTGACAGCTGGTTTTAAGCTACGCATTAAGTACGTTCCGAAAAGCAAACGACGACAAATAAAACAGCAGCAGATATCCTTGAATGCCAGCCTTAGTGTCACTAAGCCATTTTAACGAAGTTTAGAATTCTGCTACAGTCTCTAAAAGAGCCAGACAGAAGATGATGAAGACGACGAAAAAATTATGTTCGCCTCCATGCAATTATTGGCATTGTTGCCGTTGTTGTTGCTTGTGTTGTGTGGCTCTATCAAAATTTCGACTTTTTAAACGCCAGCTTAAGTGTGGCCATTGGACGGGGGCTTTTCTTTTTTTGCCGACAATCAATGCCTTTGACTGTGGAAAAGAAACAACAGCTGGCCGAATGTGTTCACTTGATCCATACCATCATTGATGGTTCGGGGCTACTGCACAAAACGTTTCCATTAGGTTAGTGTTTGAAGCTAATCAAATTCACATGCCTTAACAGGAGGGGGATAGGGGGGTTTAGCATTGGCCAATGCTAAAAGTTGAAATCCTGAGTGGTCTAAATGAATTTTTAACTTCATTTCTTAGCCTTACTGTGAGCATTACTTGCGGCTGTGTTAAAGGAGGAAATTATAACCAAAATTCGGAAATTACTTTAGTCAAGTAAAAGTTGTAACAATTTTTTTTGGATAACTTGGAATATTCAGAAAATACAAGGAACAGCTAGGGAAATTAGCACAGTTATTGGTCTGGTGTTACTCCTGTTGGTAGCAGTTTTACAAATTAACTGTTAACTGTTGATTGGTTCTTTAATTATATGGGCATGAGGCAAAGTAAGATTTTTAAAATATACAAAATTTTAAAAATATGCCGCCCGAAGCCTAAATGTCGAAGGCTTTAACCCTTTGAAAACCCAAAGTGTCAAATTAAATGTTGGTGAGTGTATGTCCGCCCTGCACGCTGAATCATTGGTGTGATTCCCAAAAATACATTTGTCTAATATTAACTTGCATTTTCTGAATATTTGTCATTGAGCTAAATACAAATTCGGTCTGCATTCATCGATTTTAGAACCGATTTATTTGAACAATCGGGATAAACCTTCGAATGGTTGCGTTATATTGTGGTTGTATCAAAACTTGGATACAATGGATGATATATGGATATGAAATGGTAAAAAAGACATAACACTTGTGTGCATACCATTTTACAACGGTGGCATTGTTCATGTGATAAATTTTAAGAGCAATGGTTCCAAAATGGGATTTAAAATCTCAAAACACCTCAAATGGAGTATACTTCCTATATTTTTACAACAAATCATTTTTATGATTTTTTTTAGGATTGTATAAATTCTTACGTTTAACGTGATTCAATAAAAAAAAACTCAGGCACAAATAATTTTGAATCTTTTAGTGAATTTTCACAGCTACAACATCTTCTCTAGTCCCATTTCGATAAGACTTGCCGTTTTCAAGAGGAATCCACAAAAACTTGCCAGGTGTAAGCGACCTTAATTTAAAGTTAGCAGGTGCACCGTGGAAAATTTAAATTATTCGGCTATGTGATGAAAACCAAATCCACTCGATTTGCAGAATCGAAATGGTATATAATCGGAGTGCCGTATATTATATATGGGGAATTCCAAGTGAAATCGGACAGTTCGGAGAAAAGTAATTTTTGATTTCAATTGTTTTTGGTTCAATTAATGCTCCTAGCTAACAGAACATTTTAGTATATTTTAAAATTTTTTTTTGACCAACGGTACAGAGATATCGCCTATTGAAATTATCACATTTTTAAAGAACTATGTCCAAATAAATACTCATAACTTCTTTAATATTGGTCCAAATGGGACCATCTTTTTTTTTGAATTGTTTGTTTTTTCATCAGCTATCGAAAGAAATACTTAAAAGAGAAATGCACAGTGGGCTTCAATGCAATTTTCGGGATTTAATATTTAAAATCAATTTTTAAATATGATTGTACCCTTCGATTTTTTCAAAAAAATTATATGTTAAACTACGTTCAATTACAAAAATTTTAAGCTCTAAATCGTAATGGGATGCGAATAAATACTATTTTTTCTGAATTTTTTAAAATTTGTCAATTTAATTTTTCCTTTATACCTCCCCCAAAAAAGTTGAAACATTTTCGGAAAAATTGTGCGCACGATAACTCTGGATGGGAGTGAGCGATTTGGTCCATACTTTACACATCCTAATATATTTACCAGATATAGGTCAGGTTCGAATATGGACTATATTTGTTTTGTTCAGTCCTTCGGGTACCTCCCACACAAAATTTTGGATAAATTCACTTTAAGGCCTGTTCTCGAATCACTTTGATTTTTGTTTATGCATCTTGCATTCTCTGTCTCAATTGCGACAGTAAACGTTTTTTCAAGGGTAAGTCCATACATCTTGAGAAAACAGCCCGAAGGTTGTAAAAAAACCCCTATGGTGGCTGTAGAGCTCGAACCGAATACTGCGTTCGTCCACACTTTGGATATCGTAATATTTCTTCGAATATTAGATGAAATTCGATTGTAGTGCTTATAGGTCCACTGCTTCCGGTACCTCTCCCACAAATGTTTGAAAATATTTGCTAAAATGATAAGCGTAATATCTCACAAGCGTAGCACCCGGTTTGGTCCAAATCTTCGATCACGAAATTTTTTGTCCAAGCTTAGTTTATGTTCAAATTTGGGTCCTATGCGTCCAATACTTGGTGTAACACTCATACAAATGTTCAACACATTTTTGTAGTTGAGGGTCTGTTCGAGGATCCTTTGGACATTTTTACTGAAGGTTTCCCTAGTGGTCCGATATTATGCTTTTCGTAGGCGAGTATGGTACAAAAGCCCTATCTATCGATATCCCCCGCAAATTTACACCCATACATTTCTTTTTTTTTTTTGGAAAAAATGTATTTCAATCCACACAGGCTGAGGGCAGGGACGTAGCCAGGATTTCATTTCGGGGGGGGGAGGGGGCACCTGACCAAAATTTTGAAAGTTCTTGTTAGCGAAAATTTCTTATTTAGTTATGATGTAAACCTTATTTTATACTTATATTACTGATGAAATAATTGTCATTACTATTTTTTAATTAAAATGACGTAAGACTTCTTGGCCAATTTCCCCTTTTTAAGAACTTTTTGGCAATATATCAGAGTTAATATATGTTCAAACTATAGATATATTAATAATCGCATATACTTTTGGGTGTATCATTTATCAAATAACTCACAACTACAGTGATATCACTTCGGTAAGACCAAAAGAAAGAGTATACAATCGGAAAACCTTAGAAATATCTTAACCTTTCCTTTGTTTCCTACTTCACAAAAGTTCAAAATCATGGCTTCAATTTTCCACTCGAATTTTATTGATTAATTTATGGAAAAAATGGAAAAGAAAATGGGATTAGTAGAGAATAGATTTATGCAGAGGGCATGTTCGGATATCATGGCGTTATCCACTAGTAATTTTTATATTTGCAGGTAGATTTAGGAGTTATATAAATAAAGAAAAAAATTCCGAGACAAGTGTTTTTTTGTCTTTTATCACGCTGCGGTGTCAGAATATGGTCAGTTTTTCAATTTCGGAAAGTCAGGTGTCCAATCGTTGTTACTGTTACTGTCATTGAAGTTATTCCCTAAAGATATTTTGGTGCCCAATCGTAGATCTTATCACAAAGAAATTCTGAAGGCCGATAGCGGTTTTCTTGATAGAGAACTAATGCTGAGTAATAGTGAGTCTATACATGATGAAATTCTAGCACCCAATCGTGGGTATGTAATGACAAATTCTGTCGCCCAATCGTGCATCTGTCAATAGACTATTTTGGCGTCCAATCGTCGGACTTCTCTTATAGAAATTCTTGTTTCCTATCGTGGATTTTCTCATAAATATATCAGAAAACAACAAAACTCTTGTCTTGTCAGTCTTGAATAATTTTAAAATGAAATTCTGGCGCCCAGATTTTTAGCAAAAATCCATGAACACAAATTTTCCCAATCTACATTTTTTATACTCTCAGCCTTTAGTCAAAATGTGCATCATCGAAATAATGGTTTTAGGGCCAAAGCGTGTTTGGAAGAAATCTGTTTCAGAAAATTTGGAGTAGACTTAGCTATGTTCGTCCGTCGGGGTGGCTGCCTGGAGAGCACGATAATTCTCGAACAGATCAACCGATTTTCAGAGAAGTACAGTTTAAGACCTCTCTAGATAATTAGTAAATATGCCTGTGTAAGCTTAAGACCTCAGTATTCATGGCTTCACTTCCTTTATGCTAATAATTTATAAACATCCCAGATGGGACAAGGGAGACTTCTCTCATATCAATGAGTGCACCCCTATTCATATTAGCTCAATGTCGCCAATATCACTGAGGGGTATTTTGCCACCGTTGAAAATTTGATATTGTCTGGCCTGGGAATCGAACCCACGACCTTTAGCTTGCAAGGCGGGTGTGCATACCATTGCACCACGGTGGCACCCATGCTAATAATTTAGTTATAACTAAAAATATGAAAAAAACAAGTTATTATATAAATAAATTATAAAGACCTCTCTGGAAACGGTTTGCTTTTTTGCAACAATTGTTCTCGGGGCGCCTATTACTAAAAGTTTATAGCAATATTTATGCGAGCCTTATATAAAGTTCGTAGATGTTGATTTTCGGTCTACTCCCTCTCGTATTTCCTCCAAAATTCAAGAATTGTAGCTACAGTGGTATGTGCGATTTTTCTTGAACGGAGCAAAGTTTGGTTTTAGTAATATTTTGTCTAAACTTAGTTTTAGCTCGAAAATGGGTACATCCAGCAAACCTTCAAAATAGTTGTTTAATGCAGTTTAAGGTCGATATTCTTTGTGTGTGTATATTTTTTCTTGAAAAAACTGAAAATTATACTGCGACGCACTGAAATGAGTTGTGGGCGCAATATATTTTAAAAGTAATGACTCCCAAAATAAGATATACTTCCAAAATGAACTATGTCGGTCCGGTTCATTTCTTCAGTTACCTCCTCCGTAACATTTGTGATCAATGATAAAATACATATTTTGTTGGTGAGTTCATACGTCCGAAAATGGCTACACAATTCTGAAAATCTCCTAATACATAGCTTTGGGTTAAAGGATTTTGGTTGTGTAGCCGCTATTCGATCTGTCCATAGATTAAAGTTTCAGTTCACACAGGCTCAGGGTATATTCCTATCCGCAAAGCCGACTGATACTTGTTGAGATTTCGACGAATCTGAATCTGTTTCCGACCATTTTTTATTTGATTTCGATTGTCGTTATAAAGTCCTTTGCCGAAGAAGGAAAAAGGAACAATTCTAGAAATGTGCATCCATTGAAAGTAATTCCCAAAACACAATTCAAAGAGTAATCGACAGAAAAATCCATGAAGCTGAAATTCAATGTAATTTTGAAATTTTTGAAATAATATGCAATAAATAAAATATAAACATTGACATCAATATCAATAATCTTGATTTTGTTAACATTCGAAATATCGAACAAAACATAAAAATACGACAGAAAAACCCTTTTTTGTACAATAGACATTTACTAATTTGTAGGAAGAGAGGAGTTGCAAATAATCTTAACGGACGACACTGCGGTGGAATAGAAATTATATCATAAAAAAGTGGTTGATATAGTTTTATTTGTTGCAAATTTTAAACATAATAAAGAATTTGTAATTGTTATGATGATCAAAATAGCTTATTACAGAAAGGTGTTAGAGACTATATACTTATTGCTCTTATCAAAAGTTTCGACAACAAAAGAATGTTTTTTCTAGATGTTGTTTATAAGAAAAAGTATTGGACGTAATATGCTACACGCGTTCAATAAGTACAAAAAACGTATTGTTCTGAACTCAGTAACACTTACAGTCAGCCTAAAATTACGATTAAACGCTTAAACAACACCTTAAAACTTAACAACAACTCTGCAGAAAATTGACCAAAAGTCTAAAGTGTTCATTATTTTTATACTTTCAAATATGTTGGACAATAAGTATACCAAATGTAGTTAAATGATTCTCTGTAATACTTCCTCCAAATACATTACATATTTCTTGAAAAATTTAAAATAGTTTAAAATTTTACTCAAAAATTAAAAAAATTTGTAACATAAGCTAATATCCTATGGGAACGAAAATCATTTCGGGCCCCCCCCCCCCCTGGCTACGTCGGTGGCTGAGGATATATCTCTGTCGGCAAAGCCGACCGATACGTTTTTACTTGTTTTTTATTTCATTTTATTTATTTTTTTTGTTAAAATAACAAATGTTTCACATTGGTAAAAAGGAAAAACTGCGTTGAAAATTAAAAAAATAAGAAAAAAATAGTAATTATTCGAATCCCACTACCAAATAGGACTTAAAATTTTTATAATTGTAGTAGTTTAATACAAAAAAAAAAAATAAAATAAAAAAAGAACAAGTGAGCCAAGACTATAGTCGGGCCGGGGCCGACAATGTGATACCCTACACCAC
Organism: Musca autumnalis; assembly: GCF_047663935.1. Classification (NCBI taxonomy): domain Eukaryota; kingdom Metazoa; phylum Arthropoda; class Insecta; order Diptera; family Muscidae; genus Musca; species Musca autumnalis. Next base: position 325,401,925 of record NW_027411644.1, read on the forward strand.
TACCCCTGTGCATAATCTTTTGACTGGTAAAATTCAAAATATTAAAATTCGCATAGCTTAGCGTCTGTGCTCTGAATATCTTCATTAATACAGGTCAATTTTGTTGAAACGCATTTAAGAGCATCGTCAGTACAACTCCAATAAAAAAATTGAAAAGTGGAATGTACGCCAACCATCAATAGGCTTCTTTCTCTGTGAGACCCCCATCAAATCCCAAAATTTTGTGAGGATCCGATCAAAATTTCGCCCTGTAGAGTGATTGTACAAAAAATTTAAAAAGGGATGCATTACCGACTATTGCGATATCTCTGTTGTTTGACCACCTATGACAACCTACTTCACAAGTATCCGAGCATTACCAAAATCAATAGATGTTTTCCTCTGTGGGACCCCAAAATTTCGTGACGATCCAATCAAAATTGCGACGTGTAGCGTGATTACAAAAAAATGGAAAAATGGGATGTATTACTGACTATTGCGATATCTCCGTTATTTGGCCACCTTCGCCAAACTTTTTTACATCATTGTAAAGATGGGATTTTCTACTTTCATATTCAGACTTTGCTTTTGGAAGTCCTCAAACAAATGAAAAGTTGGGTTCTATTAGCGGCTATTACGATATCTTCGTTGTTTGACCACCTACGACAAGCAAAGATGATATTTTCTACTTTCATTAGCAGGTTTTGCTTTTGATATACCCCGTATAGAAGCGGAGATATTCGCTTTGATATAAAATGTTGACTTTTTCTCCAAATATTTTTTTTGCCCAATCCGACCCCTGAATATTATCCGACCATCACCGGTATTCAATTCGATATTTTCAATAGATGAATGTTTCAATTAACACAGGCTGAGGGTATATCTCTGTCAGTAAAGTCGACTGATACTTTTTTACCCTCAGCATTTATGCTAATTTGCCTTATCAAAATAATGGAATAATGGTTTTAGACCCCAAGTATGTTTGAACGAAATCCGTTTCAGACAATTTGGAGTTCTTTAGCCATGTCCGTCCGTCCGTTCGTCTGTCTGGTTGGAGCGCACGATAACTCTCGAAAGGATCAAACGATTCCGTTCAAGTTACAAGTTGGGTTATATCCCCCACAAAAGTTAGAAAATGTTCGGAAAATTTTGTGCGCACGATAACTCTTGAAGGGAGTAACCGATTTGGTCCATACTCTGCACATCGTAACATTTTTTTCATAGGTGACGTTCCCCCACAAAAGTTAGAAAATTTTCGGAAAATTTTGTGCGCACGATAACTCTTGAAGGGAGTAACCGATTTGGTCCATACTCTGCACATCGTAACATTTTTTTCATAGGTGACGTTCCAACATGGACTAAATCATTTCCTCCATTCCCTCGGGTACCTCCCACACACAATTTCGAAAAAGTTCAGTTTAGGACCTGCTCTCGACCTGCTCTCGACCTGCTCTCTAAGTTGGCCGATATCGGTCATCTGCTTAGGGTACATCCCCCACAAAAGTTCAATATGTGTGTCTAAGTGCAGTTCAGGGTCTGTTTGAAAATTCTTTTGAAATGTGTACCGATGCTGTTCGATGTGGTCCTGTTTACAATGATATTATGTTTTCCGTGGACAAGCCCATGCTCCTGGCAAACTAGCCTAAAAATTATACGATGACATACTTAAATTACCAGTTTGCGCGATATCTATAGAAAAGATATGACTCCCAAAATAAGATCCGTTTCCATAATGGACTATGTCAGTCCATTCCTTCAGGTACTTCCTTCGCAACACTTTTAAACTTTAATCCTAATCCACATTTTCGGGCAAGTTCAAATGTCCAAAAAGGGCCGCAAATTTCTGTCCGCAGATGAAAGTTTCAATTCACATAGCCTGAGGGTATATCTCTGTCGGCAAAGCCGACTGATACTTTTTTACTTGTATTATAGCCTCTTGGCCGATGAAGCTCGAAAAATGGAAGTTGGTTTTTATCATTGTTTATTCGGCCCGAAGCGACCAAATATTTAGTCCGCACTATAGGGACTTGGGGGGAACAAGTGCAGCAAGACTCCCCAATGGAGCCAGTACGCCCAATGCGTACGATTGGCCGTCAATATAAAAAGAAATATAAATAAAATAAAAACACAATAGTTTTAGTAAAGGGTTTGGCTCGATTGCCGTGTGTTTATTATTGGTAAACAATATTACCTTTCGAATAATTATGTACAACGATATGTACATGCAAGAGCTTACAATAAAGCGCGGGTGTTGCTTGCAAGTCAAGCTGATCGATCGATTCCTTTGTTTGATTTATTATGTTGTTTTGTGTTGACATCTGCATAGATGCTTCAAAAGGGCGGTTGTCAAGTGAATATTCGTTGAAATCTCTCATACTATTACAGGGGTGTAATAAATGGGAATGAGGAGATTTCAACGAATATGTCTATGCAATTCATAGGACCAATTTAAATGTAATAATCAATTCTAACTTAAACATTTGCCGCCTCCCTTGAAACATCCAAATGTTTTAACAGATTCCATTATAACGATATATGTATACAAAAGTATTAAGCTGTAGTATAGTGCAGGCGTGAGCATAACCTTTTACATTTTTTCAAACAATTTTTCTTTTTCTTTTTTTAGCATATCATTTTTTCAAAAACATTCTTACATGCTAAACGATGGGCCATGAGGGACCCCGGGCCATTAGGGACCCCGCGGTAAATATGGCCATTAGGGACCATGTGATATTCTTACAAACTAAACGATTGGGCCATTAGGGACCCCGGGCCATTAGGGACCCCGCGGTAAATATGGTCATGAGGGACCATTCAAGCGACTGGGCCATTAGGGACCCAGCTGTTGTGCAGATCACTATAGACCTGGCTAACGAAAGGGCCATTAGGGACCCTGCGAACGATAGTGCAACGTGAGCTAACGTTCGCCTTGTTTGGTTGGGCCGCTTTACAACGATTTTCCGTACCATTTACGAAAACGACAATTTATGTGACAGGGCCTGTAATGATCCACCCAAACGATGTATTTTGAGCGAGCAGCGAACCAGACGAAAGTCGAAGAGAATGATTTTTAATTATTTTCGGGTACAAGTCTGCTCCTATCAAAATATCTACTGAGCGCGATTCGCCGAATTGAGGATCTGCCTAAACTATATTCGACAAATCCGACTTAAGGTCCGAAGTGACCGAAAAGGTTGGAAGATTTCCCGATATGGAACCTACTACCAACGCCGAAGTCTCAAAAGTAGACGACCTGTCACTACGACTGCAAAGTTTCAATGAGCAGCTTTTACGACATGTAGCTGCGACAGTACTATTAACTCCAATGATTGTCGATTTCGTGGATTGAACCTGGAGTTTCAGATCCTTCTGAAGTCTTTCCGAAATGAGAGACGACTCAGAAGCGGGATCGATCAGCGCCCTAGCAGGAAAAGAAGCTCCCTGATGAACGATATTCACCAGCGCTGTTCCCAATATAACTTTTCTTTCCTGCGTAACGTGGAATGATTTTCGAACTAAATTATCGACCGATGTCGACGGAGCGCTAGATGTAGACGAACTTGTGCTACAATTTAAGGTTCTAGGCGGAAAGGTGGAAGCTGAAGCTGACAACTTCGAACTTCTGGGAGTCACAATTTGACTTGGACTGCTCACCATAGAGCGATCTCTGTGCAATAGAGTGTTATGCCTCTGATTGCACTTGCGACAAGAACGACTATTACAATTTTTGACCTCGTGTCCCTTCTGAAGGCAATTCACACACAAACGATGCCTTTTGACCAATTTGTATCTCTCCAACGGTGTACAATTTACAAACCGCTGACAACCATTTAATTTGTGTTGTTGCTCTGAACAAAGAACGCAACAAGAATTAGGAAACGAACGAAGAGGTGCCGAAAAGTGTTTGGGACTGGGAGAAGAGTGAGGAGAAGTACAAGATTTAGGAGACACTTTATAAGTCGAATTATACAAAGTGCCAACACTTCTCATTTCATGCAAACACAGAAGAGTTCGAATTCTCTCTGTCAAGAATGCATCTAATTCTTTCCAAGTTGAAAGACGAGACTTATTTGTCACACTTTGCTCCCATAAAGCGTGTGTGGTCTTAGGCAATTTTTGTAAACAAATGAAAACCACGATCGGATCCCAATTATCCGTAGGTATTTCATAAATTGCCATTGCCGAAAGGCAACTATTGATCCCACGTTGTATTGACTTAAGTCCCAAACTAGTTTCCTGATCCAACACAGGAAGCGAAAACAACGATTTCAATTGGCTGTGGACAAGCAACCGTGGATTATCAAATGTGGAATTCAATGCATTCCACGCAAGGTCGAAACTCCTATGAGTCAGAGGAAACTTCGAGACGATTTCTCGAGCCTCACCACTAGTTTTACTCACCAGATGACACAAGCGTTCAATATCTGTCAACTGGGAGTTATTTACGTAAACCGCACTAAACAAATCTCTAAAAGTGGGCCAATTTAGAATGTTTCCATCGAAAACTTCAATATCGCAAGGAGGTAACGCAATATTACGAATGCTATCAATATTTGGGAGATCAGCAACGAAGTTTGTGCCTACTCTAGGATTCCCAATACTCAATATTGCAGAGCTAGACGCCTGTGTACCCACATCACAAGAAATGTGGGTCGACAAACTCAGGTCTTTAACATTAGCATCACACGACAGGCTTTTCGAAGAAATATCACCGGGATGCTCCGTTAAGGAATCTACCGAACTATTTTCCAATGTGTTCGGAGACAATTTAGCAGAACTACGAAATTTTGATAACAATCTATTTATTATTGACGAACAATTTACATATTTTTGATGCGACTCCTCATAAATGGAATGAAGTTTCTCAGGATTTTCTATACGAGAGAGGCATTTTTGAAAAGTTCCCTGAAAGTTCTTCCACAATTTCTCAATTTCTTCGCAATAAACTTCGAGACCATAAAAGTCAAGTTCATCTTCCTTTAATGTACCGAAGTGCTCAGCGAATGTCACGATAGACTTGGAAGCACGAATTAATAAATGTGGGGGGTTGAAAGCCATATTAGTAAAAAACTACAATCTAAACCAACAAAATGGTGAATGAAATTTAACAGCAAAAATGAAGGTCTATTAAATATATAATATAAACTACCAATGGTAGCGTGCTGATTTAAAATCGGAAATCTGAAACAATATTCAAAATCCAAAAAATTCACTATATTTTGCAAACGAAAATCAAACAAAAACCTTGTCGACAACTAAAGAATCTACAGCAACCTATTTGCTGAGAATTTGCAATGGGAAATTTAAAACAATATTTAAATTCCAAAATGTAGGTAAAAATTGTAAACTACCATTTAATTTACAAAATTATTACCTAAAACGGCACTGGGCGGTATTATTTGAGAATAAATCGACCATAAATGTGTAATGTCAACCAAAAGTTCGCCAATAACTACCAATTGTAGTGTATATTTGTCCAAAAAATGCAACAGAAAATTCGAACAATATCAAAATTCCCCCAAAAAAATTGCAAAATTCACAAAAAGTATGAGTAATATACGCTCTACACAAGAAAAAGTCCAATTGACAGATTGTAGGGTGCATGCAATATCAAATATTTACAAATAACCACCGATTGTAGTGTATTTGTGTTCAAAAAACCAACACGAAATTCAAACAATATCAAAATTCCAAAAAATCACAAAATTCGAGTAAAAAACTCCCTACAAAAGAGCAAATCCAATTGAGCAACTGTAGGATGCGTGCAATATCAAATGCATACAAATAACTACCGAATGTAGCGTATTTGTGTCCTATAATGCAACAAAAATTTCAAACTATATTGAAATTCCAAAAATATACAAATCGCAATAAATATGTTTAAATAACTCCCTACGCAAGAAAAGGTCCAATCGATCGATTGTAGGGTTCACGCAATTCCAAAAAAATGATTAAAAAGTTCCCTGACACCGATTTATTATATTTACTACAAAATATAATAATATGTGTCACAATACTAATTTACTGACCGGGTACTGTGTAATAATACACCGGCGGGAGACTGTGCAATAAAAACGGACACGACAGAAAGAGGAATGTCCAAAAATGCAATATTTATGCGTACATGCGTGTGTGTATATATTTGCATGCAAGCCACTTACTGACCGACTAGACGGTACGACAGAGCGACGATGCTGGAGTATGTAGCTATACAAGCGTGTGTGTATCAACACAGAAGGGACCACGAATAGGCCGTGCAGTGTAAATATGTAACCGATGTATTTATGAAAATATGTTTGTATATTTACACTGCTAAAGCGAAACGAAATCAATGCAAATTAGAAATATTTTAGGGAATATTTTCTACACCTTTTCCAACAACAATAAGAAGCAGGTAAACGACAATTTAGAGGAAAATAAACAAAAATTAAAGCGAAATATTTAGAAGCAAATATGTATTATTTTTGTTTTGATATTTCTATTCCCGTATGTCTGTCCACGATTTGGAGTTTGACCGATTAACAAAAAAGAGGGAATCTATGACGTTGTAAAACGACCGCACATCAAACGAACACTTGTTTTTTCTTTTTATTTATTGCTCACTTTGCACTATACGTACCGATAAAATAGTGAGATCCAAGGCGGTAGTGGACTGTATTTCAATATGATGATTGCTTCCAATTCCAATCTGGCTCGAATTGACCAAATGTTTATTCGGCCCGAAGCGACCAAATATTTAGTCCGCACTATAGGGACTTGGGGGGAACAAGTGCAGCAAGACTCCCCAATGGAGCCAGTACGCCCAATGCGTACGATTGGCCGTCAATATAAAAAGAAATATAAATAAAATAAAAACACAATAGTTTTAGTAAAGGGTTTGGCTCGATTGCCGTGTGTTTATTATTGGTAAACAATATTACCTTTCGAATAATTATGTACAACGATATGTACATGCAAGAGCTTACAATAAAGCGCGGGTGTTGCTTGCAAGTCAAGCTGATCGATCGATTCCTTTGTTTGATTTATTATGTTGTTTTGTGTTGACATCTGCATAGATGCTTCAAAAGGGCGGTTGTCAAGTGAATATTCGTTGAAATCTCTCATACTATTACAGGGGTGTAATAAATGGGAATGAGGAGATTTCAACGAATATGTCTATGCAATTCATAGGACCAATTTAAATGTAATAATCAATTCTAACTTAAACAATCATCGTTAGGGTAACGATCATATAAATATGCTCCGTTCGAGTTGTTACTCAAATGCTTCGTTAGTAAAAAAATTGTAAAAATTTTAGTGAAGTGGAATATTATATGCCTCCTTATTGATCCGAATGTTGTATCTTCTTTCTTTAATGTGTACCATTCACATGTGTTTGAATACCTATGGACATGCCAATAAACCTGAGAATTCGTTGTTCATATTCATTGTTGTTCCAAATACTTAACACATTTTTCTACTTCTCTTTAAAATATAAAATATCAACCTATGCAGTATAGGATAAAGTGTGGTGTTATATATTTGCATCATTGTTTCTCATTGTTTTCGTATTGTTGTTGCAGCTGGTTTAAATGTTGAAAATATGACAGAGAGAGAGAGATCTGCTACATTTTCAAATGGACCAAATGTGAATGGTTTGTCAAATGGGGACATCAACAATTGATAAATGATATTTAGAATTTGTCATGTTGCCGAGAAATGATTGACCTGAAGGAAGTGAAGGATATAGAGATGCATATCTTCTGGATGAAAAATATAATATGTGTATATAAATATGTATATAGGACATTGCATAATGATAAGGTCACATTAGGCAAATAATTGCAAATGAGCGTTAATAATGCATTGAAATTTATGCTCTCTTGCTCGCAGTACACTGTCGCTGGAGCAAACATTTTCCTAATGTGAACTTACCTTAAGTTACATTGACATTTTTTTAATTCCTACATCTGTAATATTTTAATGGACCTATTTCAATTGAAATAAATTTCTCTTTATATTGTTGATTATGTAATAGCCCATATTTTGCATTTTCTATTTCTCCTCTACTCTGTTATTAACTGTTGTTTGTGTTGATTTTTCTGATTCTGTTTGATTTTAGTTTGAAAAAGGAAATTACACAGACACGGACACATGCAAATGCAACACAACCATACACTTCTATACAAATGGTTTATAACTCTTTAATGATGGACCATGTATTCATACTGTGAGGAAGTTCTGTTTTTAGGCCTGCAGGACATTTCCTAGTCCTGTTTGGATGCAATTGCAAATTTTCATTTGTGTTGTTTGTATGTATGAACTGTTTTTATGTGTGTACAATGTGAAGTCAGTAAGTCGGCATGAGAACCTAAACAAACTTTACTATAATTGATATTGTCAATATTTTCCATCTTTATTAAAATCTGTCATCTGGACTGACTAAATGTTGGGATCTGAAGTAGTAAGCACCAGAGCGTAGAATAAGAAATCAACACAAATGAATTATGCAAAATTGTTGTCATTTAGTTTTGTGACCTTTGGCTATGTTCTGCATATGTTGCACTTTAATGTATAGATTTGAGGTTGTGTAGGTTAGGATGTATGTTGATGTATTATCAAAAACTAAAATATTTCTTTGAAATTCTCTGTCAACTATTAAATTAGTGAGTGTGTGTGCATTTTAATTTTTATAAGTCTTTTTGAAAAAAAAGTCGTACTGAACCATCCATTTGATACCTTACAACATAATATTACATTTAGTCATATATGCTGCGGCTTGTGAGTAACTTTAGGAAGCTATGAGTTTGTTTTTAAAAGTTATTACCAAGGTATATTTACGAATGGTAGATAGAAGAATGAATTACAACAACTAATCATTTTACAAAAACATTGTTATTATAGAAAATAAAATTTGGAAAAAAATTTAATAATAGGGTCGTCCAGGATATGTTCTCGGGAAAAACAAACACACATTTTGAAAATCCATTTGAAAATTTTCAGAAAATATTGAATAGGGTCGACCAGGAACTCCTTTAAAATAGAACTAATTTGAATCAAAATATTAAAATAAAGCATTCAGAGCTACCGTAGGTCATTTCGTTACTTGTTTAGAATGAAACTAAGCATTTAATGGATACAAATTTCTGAAAAACTAATTAACAACAAGTCGGTAATACATCCCATTTTTCCACTTTTTTGGAAATCACGCTACAGGTCGCAATTTTAATCGGATCGTCACGAAATTTTGAGGGTTAATGGTGGTCACACAGGTGAAGAAGACTACTGATTTTGGTGATGGTTGGATAATATTTAGGGGTCGTAATGGACAAGAAACTTATTTGGAGAAAAAGAAAACGTTTTTTTCCTAAGCGAATATCTCAGCTTCAATATGGGGTATACCAAAAGCAGAACCTGGCCATGAAAGTAGAAAATATCACCTTTGCAACGATGTTACCTAGGTTGTCGTAGGTGGTCAAACAACGAAGATATCGCAAAAGCCGCTAATAGAACCCAACTTTTTATTTTTGCGATTTTAATAATAATGACGAATATCACAGCTTCGGTTGGGGATCTTCCAAAAACAAAGTCTGACTATGAAAGTAGAAAATCCCATCTTTACAGTGATGCAAAGAAGGTTGGCGTAGGTGGCCACATAACGGAGATATCACAATAGTCGGCAATACATCCCATTTTTTGATTTTTTTGTAATCACGCTACAGGTCACAATTTTGATCGGATCGTCACGAAATTTTGGGGGCTAATGGGGATCCTACAGAGAAAGAAGCCTATTGATTTTGGTGATGGTCGGATAATATTCAGGGGTCGGAATGGGCAAAAAACTTATTTGGAGAAAAAGTCAACGTTTTATTTCAAAGCGAATATCTCCGCTTCTAAACGGGGATATCGCAAAAGCCGCTAATAGAACACAACTTTTCATTTTTGCGATTTTAATAATAATGACGAATATCACAGCTTTGGTTCAGGACCTTCCAAAAGCAAAGTCTGACAATGAAAGTAAAAAATCCCATCATTACAATGATGTAAAGCAGGTTGGCGTTGGTATCCAAATAACGGAGATATCGCAATAGTCGGTAATACATCCCATTTTTCCACTTTTTGGAAATCACGCTACAGGTCGCAGTTTTAATTTGATCGTCACGAAATTTTGGGTGTTATTGGGGGTACCACAGAGGAAAAAACCTTTTGATTTTTGATAATGGTCGGATATTATTCAGGGGTCGGAACGTGAAAAAAAATATTTGGAACAAAGACCAACGTTTTATTTCAAAGTTAATATCTCCCTTCTGTAGGAGGTATGTATATCGAAAGCAAAACCCGGCAAGGAAAGTAGAAAATATCAACAACAGAGATATCGCAATAGTCGGTAATGCATCCCTTTTTTCATTTTTGTGCAATCACACTACGAAATTTTGATCGGATCCTCACGAAATTTTGGGGGTTGATGGGGGTCTAACAGAGAAAGAAGCCTATTGATGGTTGGCATACATCCCACTTTTCCATTTTGTATTTGAGTTGCACTGTCGATGCACTTAAATGCGTTTCAAAAAAATTGACCTGTGTTAATGAAGACATTTAGAGCAAAGGCGCTAAGCTATCCCAATTTTAATATTTTGAATTTTATTAGTCAAGAGCTTATGAACAGGGGTAGTGGTGTAGGGTATCACATAGTCGGCCCCGACCCGACTATAGTCTTGGTTCACTTGTTTCATCTTGTCTTTTGTGAAAAATCATCCTTGACTTCTTTTAAAGGACAAGAACATTGTGGTCTCTTCGGATATCCTACTGAAATTTGGTATTAAGTCTTCGTTGGGGGTATGAAACTTTACACCTGAAAATTTTCCGCATACGTACCTCCCGATTTGCGATATTTTGAAGGTTGTGGCCTCAACATCCCTCCGACATGGCTGAAATTTGGTATTTGGACTTCATTGGTGGTATAAAAGTTTTCACCTGAAATTTGTCGGTATAGACGAGCGGAAGGTAGTCTTTATAGACGAGCGGAAGGGAGTCTTTATAGACGAGCGGAAGGGAGTCTTTATAGACGAGCGGAAGGGAGTCTTTATAGACGAGCGGAAGGGAGTCTTTATAGACGAGCGGAAGGGAGTCTTTATAGACGAGCGGAAGGGAGTCTTTATAGACGAGCGGAAGGGAGTCTTTATAGACGAGCGGAAGGGAGTCTTTATAGACGAGCGGAAGGGAGTCTTTATAGACGAGCGGAAGGGAGTCTTTATAGACGAGCGGAAGGGAGTCTTTATAGACGAGCGGAAGGGAGTCTTTATAGACGAGCGGAAGGGAGTCTTTATAGACGAGCGGAAGGGAGTCTTTATAGACGAGCGGAAGGGAGTCTTTATAGACGAGCGGAAGGAAGTTTTTATAGACGAGCCGAAGAGAGACTTTATAGACGAGCGGAAGGGAGTCTTTATAGACGAGCGGAAGGAAGTCTTTATAGACGAGCGGAAGGGAGTCTTTATAGACGAGCGGAAGGGAGTCTTTATAGACGACCGGATGGGAGTCTTTATAGACGAGCGGATGGGAGTCTTTATATACGAGCGGAAGGGAGTCTTTATATACGAGCGGAAGGGAGTCTTTATAGACGAGTGGAAGGGAGTCTTTATAGACGGGTGGAAGGGAGTCTTTGTAGGCGATCGGAAGGGATTCTCTGTAGACGAACTGAAGGGAGTCTTTATAGGCGAGACTAGTTCTATAGAAGCACTCTATCTTACAGACATGGTCTACAGAAGCGCCCTTTTCAAAATGGGTCTCTGGAAGCACCATTACTTTCAGAATGGGTCTCTGAAACCATCTTTTACTTCAGAATGGGTCTCTGGAAGCCTTTTTTCTATAAGAAAGGGTCTCTGGAAGCACACTTTCTTTCAGAAATGGTCTATAAAAGTGCCCTTTCTTTTAGAATGGGTCTCTGGAAGCACCCTTACTTTCAGAATGGGTCTCTGTAGGGACCTTTTCTTTTAGAATAGTTATCTGGAGGCACCTTTTTCCAGAATGGTTATCTGCAGGCACTTTTTTTTCAGAATGGGTCTCTTGAAGTACCCTTACTTTCAGAATGGGTCTCTGGAAGCCTCATTTATTTAAGAAAGGGTCTCTCGAAGTACCCTTTCAGTCAGAAACGATCTCTAGAAGCACATTTTATTTCAGAAACGGTCTATGGAAGCACCCTTTCTTTCAGGAAGGATCTGTAGAAGCGCCCTTTCTTTCAGGAAGGATCTGTAGAAGCACCCTTTCTTTCAGGAAGGATCTGTAGAAGCACCCTTTCTTTCAGGAAGGATCTGTAGAAGCACCCTTTCTTTCAGAAAGGATCTGTAGAAGCACCCTTTCTTTCAGGAAAGATCTGTAGAAGCACCCTTTCTTTCAGGAATGGTCTACAGAATCACCCTTTCTTTCAGGGATGGTCTACAGAAGCACCCTTTCTTTCAGGAATGGTCTACAGAAGCACCCTTTCTTTCAGGAAAGGTCTATGAAAGCTCCCTTTCTTTCAGGAAGGGTCTATAGAAGCAAGAATAAAATATTTGGAGAAATAATGAACTCGAAAAACTACATTTATTGCCTTAAATTTCAAAATATATGGAAAAATTCCACAATTTTTATACATTTCGCACCGTATCTCCAAAACCGTTAATTTTTTCTAAATATTTTTTTTAGAAAAAATATTCCCTGGAATGTAATACACAACTCTTCAGAACATGTCATTGTTGTAAAATGCCTCAATGCTGTTGTTTTCAGTACATTTTTCAACGACGATTTAATAAAAATGTCAATAATGTAGTGAAATCCGAAATTCGAGAATAATCTGTTGATGTGAACTGCGTTTGAAATACGTGTTGTAAAAGATATGATGCAAAATACCGCTGAAACAAGATGAAGTAAGCATTGTAGAATCTCAGAATGTTCTAAAGAATTGTTGAAAACTTTATTTGGAAGATTTTTGCAAAGGGTTACTTTGTTCAACTCCCAAGAGTTTAGCTGATACTGACCAGAATTACAGCAATTATGTAACATTTTCTATATTTTTATAGATTTTGATGCACTAGATGGAGTTTTTCTTATGTGGTTCTTTCAAAAGATAATTTCTACTAGTTTAGGGCTACAATATTGCTAAAGACAGCAAGGCCAAATTCCTATTCGTTTCTGAGATAATGGCCCGATAAATGCAAAAAAGTGTAGATTTAGCCCGGTTTAGATGAGGCCATAAAATCGGAACTGGATCTGACAGGACAAACCCCTACTATGGTTTTTGTAGTCTAAATATGTACTTTCAAAAAATGCATACTAGAAGTTGTTTGCATTTTCAGTGTTGCATAGTGTATAAGGGTTTCCATTAAATTCCGCTGTCTAGTTATTACCTATGTATGAAATACGGATGGTTATTATGATTATGATTTTTTACAACCTGATATTCATATATTATATTTTGAAGAGCTTTGCATAAGATTAGATAAAATCTTTATTCCATAAAAATCTAGTAAGGACATCAAAATCTAGAAACTCGTCGATCGAGTTTAATTTTTAAATTTTTGCCCGCTTTATGATCAAAAAAGTCAGTTTTTTAAACCAAAAATTTAAATTTTGAATTTTTCTGTCCACCGTTTCAGTATAATCTAAAACTTGTTACAACATGGGTCGATATGGGACTAGATTTGTATGTCCTTGATAATCCCACAAAATGTATTCCGTCAAAAAAACCAAAACCTAACAATTTCGAAAATCGGGAGGTACGCTTAGATGGGGCCTATACCAAAAAATGGAACTATATTGAAATGTTTTGTGACCACTTGGAAACTCAAATGTCAAATTGCTGATAGTTCTTTCAAACAATCCAGCTAAACCCTCAAAATGCGAAAATCGGGAGTTACTGTTATATGGGGGCTATAGCAAAACATGGACCTATGTTGACGATTTTTAGTGTAGAAGTTTCGTAACCACTTGGAACCTCAAATATCAAATTACAGCTAGTTCGTTTGATTAACAATTTTAACTAAAATCACTAAATACCAAAAATCGGGAGGGGCTATACCAAAAAACTTTTTTTTTGCCTCTAAATGTCAAATTATAGCTAATTCAGTCTGTAAATGTGACTAAAAACGTCAAAATATCTGAAATAGAGCGGTACCGCTGTGTTTATGTCTATACCAAAGACGCATTTTCCCAAAATTTTAGCGTCCTATTTTCATTTTTGTGGATGCTAGAGAGATTACAACAGACGGAGGGAACGACGGACATGCATAGGTTGACTCACAATGTTACGCTGATCATCCTCCATACTATGGTGGAGAGTATAAAAAAGTAAAAACGTAGCCGGGTGCAGAGCTCCGAATACTCGCTCCTATTCGCTCGAGTTTCACTCGCGAGTGAAACTCTTCTCGAAATCGAGCAAGTTGAGGGGCGTAACTCTCCCCCTCCCCACCACCAAACAAAAACTTGCATCACCTCCCATTATACTTGTTCCCCCAACACCAAAAAAATTGCATCCAAAAAAGATACCACCTCCCTCCAAATTTTCACTCGCGAGTAAATCGGAGCTCTGGCCGGTTGTCACTTGTACCCTCTTTTATATCCCCTGATTATTACTTTCCACCGCTTAAAAGTACCGACAAAAAATAAATTACAATACAAAATTACAATAACAGTAACATTAAACCTTAGCGACTATTTTTTTCGATCAGTCAGACATTAAATGCTTCTTTGAAAATAAATATCATGTACTTTATATGTTGTGTGCTCACTTGCGGTTAACGTCATGCCTTACATAACATTTTATATCACCTTTCGCAGCACCAATTAAAGGATTCATTAGGAAAATCCTCTTATGTTAACAGAAAAAAGATTGCTAATTTATTGGGAAATTGAATTTGCCACCTCAGCGTTATTAATGGGATTTCGCCACTTTCGGTTTTATACAACGTCACTCAGGTGCAGTCAACTTGGTTACCAAATGAAGAGGTTAAGCCGTTTATTTCAGTTGGCTGAGGAATTACCACAAAAAAGGATACAATTTGTTTATTGAAGAAGATACATAGAATGGTGGGTGGGTAGGATGGAACCTTATTAAAAACATTGTTTTGAAGTAGGTGTTTGTTGGTATTCACAACGCCTAAGAGTGCTAGAAGTGATTTCATGGATGCTTCTTTGTATTGTGATGAAGAAGTTCCTGCGTCATTCATTGAGAAATGATTAGCAACTTAACAGGGAAAGGAAATTAATTTATTTTTTGTTTTTGTTTGAATTCTTTGAATTCCTTGGAAACTATAAAGCGAAAGGTAGTCGTAGGAGAGAAACTAAAATAAAAGATTGTAGCTACAATGTTTTCAAACTGCTCTTCAAATCAATTCAATTGAATTCATTGCCTTTCTTCAGTACCTTTGCAATTGGTACTGTTTCATTCCTTCATTAATGCTTTAAAATATTTTATGTCATCCACAAATAAAAGCGTAAAATACACTCATTCATCGGTTTCTTGGTAAAGTTTTTTTCATTGGCATTGCGAAACAAGTTGTAAAACATGTTGTGAAGTAAACAATGGGAATTGAAATTAAGATTTCGTTTTGTTCTGTTCTGTTCTGATATTTTACACCTTTTGTTAGTCAATCGATGAAATTGCAACAAAAAACAAAAATTAAATAAATTAAAAAAGGAGGAAGTTTTGTAGAAATTGAGTTTTCTTTGAAGAATTTAAATTTTATTTATTAATACGTTGCTATCAGAAGCGGTAATGCTCGCTCGAAATCGAGCAGATTTTACTCTTGCATGTGTCGATATTTTCTCAATCCACAGCTGGAAACAAAACACTAGCAAATACGTTGAAGATTACTGTGTCCAATGTGCACCAACAATGTTTACATATATATCGTCACCATAAATGCCCGAAGACGTAACTGACATGAAAATCGAAATTAGTTTTTGGACGTAATCTGATACATAAAGCTAAAATACATGCCCTGGCAAAATTTCAAGCTTCTACGTTCAAAAACAACGATCCTATTCAAGAAATGGCATTTCGGAAAATAGGATAACATTGCAGATTTTGTTGTAATGGAGAATCACAAAACTAAGCAATTCAGCGTTTTGGTTTCACTACTTATTACCCTTCGTATATGATCGATAATATCCCAAGATTAATATTCCGTAAAACAGTTTTTAATTTTATAAAGTTTTTTGCTTCTCCTGTAAAGTTTTGTTTTTGTGGTTTAAGTCTTCGGGCATTTATGGTGACGATATGTAGTGTGTTTCGCTACTACATATATGTACATGAGCACAGAAATCGGTAAAAAATTAATTTATTTTCCTACAAGATTTCACTCTTAGGGTAAACTCTTACTATATTTCTAACATGTTGACACCGACTCTTATTTCTCAACAAGGAGTACTCGCGAACGCTGCCACATCAAGCAAAAGAGTAGAGAGTAAGTAAACTTCTTGTGAAACCCGTACTCTTCGAGTACTCTCACTCACTAGTAAAATCGAGCATAAAATTCCGTTTTATATTGTTGACCAACTAAAGTAGTCAGGAAACTGAATTACCCGCCAAAACTGACGAAAGGGACGGACAAGTAAACAGTACCAACTTTTGGTAAACGTATGGAGCTTGGCAATAAGCAATGAATAATATACAACTAATTTTAGAATATAGTTCACCGCCTTGTTGTAATAATTGTTCCACAAACATCCCAGAAGGGACAAGGGTGACATCTTTCATATAAAGCCCGATTCACATTAGCTCAATGATATCGGACCTACTGTTTATTGCCGAGTCCGAACGGCGTATCTTAATACACCACTTGTAGAGAAGTTTTACATGGAATGTAGTGGGGTACGTTACCCTATTTTCCCCCTCGCACCACATTCTTCCTACATTCTTAGTGGTGTCCGTAACTCTTAGGTTGTCCTTAACCCTAGGGAGATCATAGGACCGTCTCGTTTAAACCAAAGTGTGACTGAAAATCTTAGGTTTCCCTTTATTAACCATGAGGTCACCACAGGACCGAATCGTCTAACCCTAAGTAGTGTCCGTAACATTCTTGTTGCCCTTGTTTAACCCTCAGGAGACCAGAGGATCTTCTTTTTAAACAACAAATAGTGTCTGCAACCCTGGCGTTGGCATTGTTTAACTTTCGAGAGACTATAGGGCTATCTGGTTTGACCGCTAATAGAATCCGTAACTTTTATTTTTCTTTAATTTGTACGATCGCAGGATCTTTGTTTTTTATACCCTCAGCCTTTAGGCTAGAAAGGGTATATATATTTTGATACGACCAAAAATGCGCCTCATCGAAATAACGGTTTTAGACCCCATATATGTTTGGTCGAAATTCGTTTCAGACAATTTGGAGTCGAGTTAGCCATGTCCGTCCGTCTGTCTGGCTGGCTGGTGCGCACACTCGAACGGATCAACCGATTCGAACCACATTTCGTGGGTATCGTAATATTTTGTCCAAACTTAGTTTAAGTAAGAAGATGGGCCATATCGGTCCAATCCTTCGGGTACCTCCCCCACAAAAGTTCAAAATTTTTCTGTAAAATGGTGTGAACGATAACTCTCGAAGGGAGCAATCGATTTGGTCCAAACTTTGCACATCGTATTATTCCTTCCAGATATAGATCGGGTTCAAATATGGACTATATTGGTCCACTCCTTCAAATACCTTCCATACAAAATTCGGATGAAGTGAAGTTTCAGAGCTCCTCTCGTATCGTTTTGAAATTTGTTTCAGTAAGTTGTCCTTGCGACTCCCTTTACGACGGTACAATCTTTTTCTTGCGCAAGTCCATACTTCCTGAGATATTGGTCTAAAAGTACCAAGAAACCCTGACGACACTAACCAAAGTGGCAAATCCGCAAGATAATTCTTGCAGAGAGTTTCTGATAGGTGCAGACTTTGCACATCATATTATTTCATCCAGTCATGTATCAGGTTGTAATATGGGCTATATCGGTCTACTCCTTACCCACACCTCCCACACAAAATTCGAATAAAGTGAAGTTTAAGAGCTCTTCTCTGATCGTCCTGAATTTGTTTCAGCAGTTTTTTCTTGCGGCTCCCTTTACAACGACACAATTTTTTTCTTGCGCAATTCCATACTTCCTGAGATGTTTGCCTAAATGTTCCGAGAAACCCACCAACCAAAATTGTAAATCCGCAAGATAATTTTAGCAGGGAGTTTCTGATTGGTGCAGACTTTACACATCATATTATTTCGTCCAGTCATCTATCAGGTCGGAATATGGGCTATATCGGTCCACGCCTTCGGGTACCTCCCAAAAAAACTGAAGTTTAAGAGCTCCTTTCGCATCGTTTAGATTCTTTTTTCAGGATGTTGTTTTACCGGCCTCATTCACAGCGGTACAATATTTTTCCGGAGTAAGTGATTACTTCCTGATCTAAACCTTGTAATCACGTTACAGGCCGCAATTTTGATCGGATCGTCACCAAATTTTGGGTTTGATATCTCCGCTTCTATATGGGGTATATCAAAGTAGAAAATATCACCTTTACAACGATGTATAGTAGGTTGTGGAAGGTGGTCAAACAACGAAGATATCGCAATAGTCGCTAATACAACCCAACTTTTCATTTTTGCGATTTTCATAATAATGACGAATATCACAGCTTTGGATGGGGAACTTCCAAAAGCAAAGTCTGACTATGAAAGTAGAATATCCCACCTTTACAATAATGCAAAGTAGGTTGTCGTAGGTGGAAAAACGACAGAGATATCGCAATAGTCGGCAATGCATCCCATTTTCCGATTTTTTTTGTAATCACAACAATTTTTTGGGAGTTGGTGCTGGTCCCTCAGACGAAGAAGCCTATTAAGTTTGGTGATAGTTGGATAATATTCAGGAGTTGGTATAAGCAAAAAGCTTATGTGGAATAAAGCCTACGTTTTTTTCTTATGCGAATATCTCCGCTTCTGGTAGGAGTATTCCAAACGGAATGCCAGTCAATGGAAGAGGAAAAGAACTCCTTTATATTGATGCAGAGTATGTTGGCGTAAGTGGATGAACAACCGAGATATCGCAAAAGTCAGTAATATATCCAATGTTTCCATTTTTTGTAATCAAGCTACAGGTTGAAATTTTGATCGGATAGTCACGAAATTTTGGGGGTAGATGGGGGCCCCACAGAGGAAGAAGCCTATTGATTTTGGTGATTGTCGGATAATATTTAGGGGTCGGAATGGGGAAAAACTAATGTGGAGACAAACTCAAAGGTTTATTCTTTGTGAATAAATCGGCTTCTAGTAGGGGTATTCCAACGGCAAAGCCTGTCAATGGAAGAAGAAAATATTACCTTTACATTGGTGTAAAGTAGGTTGGCGAAGGTGGTCAAACAATGGAGATACCACAATAGTCGGTAATGCATCCAATTCTTCCATTTTTTGCAATCACGCTACAGGTCGTAATTTTGATCGGATGGTCACGAAATGTTGGTTGATTATGGGGGTCCCAGTGAAAAAGAGGCATATTATGTTTGGTGGTAGTCGTATTATATTCCCTAAAAGAAATGTTTACCAGTGAAAATTTTATGCACAGGGGTAGTGGTGTAGGGTATCACATGGTCGGCCACGTCCCGACTATAGCCTTTGCTCACTTGTTTTTTATTTCATTAACTTTTGGTGACCATAATTCTTAGGTTGACCTTGTTTAACCCTCGGGAGACCACAGGGCTGTATATTTTGAACGTAAAAAGTGTCCGTAACTCTTATTTGTTATTTCGTTAGCACCCGGGTGACCAAAGGACCGACTCGTCTAACCCTAAGTAGTGTCCGTAATTCTTAAGATGACCTTGTTTAACCCTCGGAAGATCATACGGCTGTCTGGTTCGACCGTAGATAGTGTCCGTAAATCTTATATAAAATCTCGGTTGACAACATGATTTTTTAAACCTAAGTAGTGTGCGCAACTGTCAGGTGGACTTTGTTTATCCCTCGAAATACCATATGTCTGTTTATGGAATAACATTTATTTTGCCTTTTATTAACTCTCATGTGACCACATGACCTTCTTTTTAAACCCTAAGTGGTGTCCGTACCTCTTGTTTAGCCCTCTGGTCGATTTCTTATTTCATTAATCCTCGGGTGACTGCAGGAACTTATTTGTTAACCCTTAATAGTGTCAGTAATCCTTAAGTTGATCTTGACCATATGGCTGTCAAGTTTAACCGTAAGTGGTGGTCATAACTATTATCTGTGTTTTCATTTAGCTCGGGTGACCACATGACCTTCTTTTGAACTCTAAGTAATGTCCGAAACTTTTAGATTGCGTTCGTTCAACCCTAGTGTGACCACAGTAGTTTAACGTTATCTAAATAGTGTCCATAATTCTTAGGTACGCTTTGTTTAACCCTCGAGTGACCTCAAGCCCTTCGCGCTTGTGACCCAATTTCAACGTTTACTAGGCCATTACCTTGTGAAAACATCGTCAGCTTAATCGACGAGACAAGGAGGGAGTACCTAGCCAGGTCTGTAGTAAAGTAAAAAAGTATCAGTCGGCTTTGCCGACAGAGATATACCCTCAGCCTATATGAATTAAAACGTTCATCTAAGGACAGGTCGAATGTATTTAGGGTCTTTTCAGAATTTTGTGAAAATTTTTGGACATTTGAACTTGCCTTTGAACTTAAACTATATTTGGACAAAATATTATGACATACAAAGTTTGGACCAAATTGGTTGCTCCGTTCAAGTGATATAGTGCATACCATTTAAGTGACATTTTTTCAAACCTGATCTATGTCTGGTAGATATGGTAGGATGTGTAAAGTATGGACTAAATCGGCCACACCCTTCAATAATTATTGGGCGCACAATTTTTCCGAAAATTTTTGAACTTTTGTGTGGGAGGTACCTGAAGGAGTGGACCGATATGGCTTTTTTCAAACTTAAAGTTTGGGCTTAATATTACGAAGGCCAAATTTTGGACCGAATCGGCAGATCCGTTCGTTCCGTGTAAAACCATTATGACCATCGATGAGCCACATTTGTCCGTTAGCATAAATGCTGAGGGTATAATTATAACAGTAGGAATAGGACAGGCAATTGAACTTCTCAAGACCGGTGGTGTGATTCTGATAATGAATATGCCATAACAAGGAAGAAAACAAGACTCGGTGTCATAAGACCATTAACTGCAACATTAACTAAGTCCGTAATTGGTCCGGTACTATAAGTTTATGATCTAAAATCGGTCCAAATTCTGAACGAAATTTATATTGAAATTTTAATATGATTTCGAACAAAAGCTCAGGAGAGAAATAGTATGTCTGTCTAGACTCTCTTTCGAATTTGGAACAAATTCTGATCGAAAATCTTGGACAATTCGGAACGGGAATTATTACATTGAGATAAACAAAAAAATAAAATAAATAAGCAGATGTAAATAAGCTAAGCCAAACGGAATTCCGAAGAAAACTGTTTGAAGATTTTTTTTCGAAATTGTGCAGATACATTCGGACATTCAATTTTTGTTTGTTTTCTTGGTAACTACAACAGTTGTGCAGGTTAGTTTTGAATAATAGGATCTAATGAGTTACTAGCTTGACTTTCTAAGACCGGAGGCGTCAAGCTTAGAAGAGCTATGTGTTAGGTGGTTAGCACTATCTGGCCAAAGGAAAGTAGGTGCTAACAAAAAGTTCTTTGAATAAGAACTAATTTTTAGTTTAGGTTCAAGCGGAAGGCCGAAACTTTAATGGAAACTGAAGGAGAACACTACGAAAGTTAATGTGATTAGTGCTGAACACCGAAGCGACTTAAAGTGTTTATTAGGTTTTTTCTGAAGCTTAAATATGAAATCTGTTTCGTTAAAGCCCCTAGTTTCCTAATTTTATATATTTTTTTATTGGACTATAAACTTATATTTTCAAAATTAAATCAGGATCGAACCCATACACAAGTTTTCATTATTCTAAGCTACTTTACTCTACTGTAAGCTATTTTACTTTATTCTAAATGCATTTTTGTTTATGCTGTATAAGATGCCAAAAAAGGTTATTTTTATTAAATTTGCAATAAAGTGGTCAATTATGTTTTCGTTTCGTCAAATGACAACAATATGAAATCTGATTTTATAGTGCAACTCTATGCTCCCTTCTCTCTTCTTGCTAAATGAGGTATGTATATCCTCAAAGTGTTTCCATTAAGTAGAGCATTGATCTTAAAACAAAAAATGTCCTTGTTTTATAGCACCGTAACATGAAACTATTTTGCCAACAGCATCTTCATCATTATCGTCATCAGCTTCTCCATCATCATCATCGTCATTCATGAAAGCAATGCCAACAAATGGTGTGCCATAATAAAAATCTTTGCAACAAATCACTCAAAAAATGTTGTTGTATTGCATTTTACCTTTCTTGCTGGAGAGGAGTACATAAAAACGAACGACTGGCAGCAAGGAGCTTATAGGATGCAACAACAACAATGGATGCAAGAATGAAAGAATATTCGTTGAGCTACATAAAAGTATGTCTGGCACTTGTTTGAAAAGTCATGGTCATACATACGCACACAAACATTCAAACATACGAACAAAAACAAAGGCGTTGTTCTCAATTCAAAATAGCTACAAAAGGGGTTAAGAATCTAGAACAGCCATTGGAACCATCATCACCTGTATCACCCTGAATGCTAGGTAGGTGGTGGCTATTTAGAAATTCTCCCTTGTTAGATATTCGGTTTGAACATTTTCCATAGTAGCTTTAAGGAGCTTGTTCTTCTTGTTGTTGTTATATTTGTTGCATTTCTTCTTTGTGTGTTTTGTGTTAATGAATAAAACATTATTGTTATCGCCGTAAAGAGTCTAAGAATAATGCTTTCTTTTTTACTTTGACTCTGCTTATGTGTCAAACTTTGAGTGGAGATCGATGAGCTGCTTTAAAAGGCTTCGAAATAAAATATGGGTGGTTGAATTTGTTTCTATGTATGTCAAAAATGGTAGGTGCTGATAACACTGGTCAACAGGACTTTTGTTTCAACCGAAGTTGCAGTTGTTTCTATATGAAATCGGCGAGTTATTTTCAAATCCGGTCCCGGTTTTTCTCCATCAGCTCTTGTTTTTGAGATATAGCTCAAAATCGGTTTTTACGAGTTTAACCCAGACTTTCGTTATTTTCGGATACAAACAAATATTTTTTGTGGGTTTTTCGACATTAATATATTAAGGGGATGTTGTACGCTCGATACAAATCGTTTTTGAAATAGTTATGGTGAGTATATATCAAAAAAATATAGAAAATATACGACGGACCTTGTAAAAATTGCATATTTTGAGTACTTTAAGCTGTAATTACGTCTTCGGGAGAAGTCATAGGATCTTCATATGGTACTCCGGATATGCTTAGGGTGTCTACTATATAATCCAGTATTCAAATGTATAATATAAAGTTCATAGCCCCCATGATTCGGCCATAACCTAAAAATCACTATGAAGACTGCTAAAGGGAAATAATTTACCAGTGATATCATTACCACATAAGCCATTTACTTTTCAATGACAGTCTTCATGATGATTTTTAGGTTATGGTCGAATCATGGGCGGTATGAACTTTATATTATATATTTGAATACTGGACTATATAGTAGACACCCTAAGCATATCCGCATTGCCATATGAAGATCCTATGACTTCCCCCGATGAAGTAATTATAGCTTAAAGTACTCAAAATAAGCAATTTTTACTAGGTCCGTCGTATATTTTCTATATTTTGTAGATATATACTCACCATAACTATTTCAAAAACGATTTGTATCTAGCGTACAACATCTCCTTAATATATTAATGTCGAAAAACCCACAAAAAATATTTGTTTGTATCCGAAAATAACGAAAGTCTGGGTTAAACTCGTAAAAACCGATTTTGAGCTATATCTCAAAAACAAGAGCTGATGGAGAAAAACCGGCACCGGATTTGAAAAAAAACTCGCCGATTTCATCTAGAAACAACTGCAACTTCGTCTGAAACATTCAACTTTTTCAATTTTGTTGAGCAGTGTAATAGAAGAACTTAGAGTAGAACATTCATATGTACAAATAGTGGTGACTATACCATACCGCAGAATAATCAGGTGTGTATGTACAACTCCAGACAACAGCCGGACTACCAAGCAATCCAATAACAATGCTAAAACCCTTTAAAATATCTGCACCAACAACATCCATATATGATATTACAGGGCTGATTATTGTGAAACATTTTTAAATGAGTTATTGCATTTTTGTGTTTTTAAAAAACTTTTTATGAAATATTAAGAATAATCTCATTTACTTGGTTCTGATGTATGTTTGAATGGAACTTGCTATTGCAGGGAGCTGGTGGTTTGTAACTTATTTCTAAATAAGAAGAAGTCCCAGCAAAAATTTTATTACATTATTTTAACAAGGGTATGTTTCGCAAAATAATTAGTTATTTTTTGGTCTCTAAATGTCGTGACTACTTATTTAACAATATATTTCAGTAGATTGGGAAATACGTCACAACAACACCTTAAGGTGTACCACGAGCACGAGTTTGGTTGGAAATTTGTAGTTAGTCGGATGTTGAAATATGTAGTTTCCATTCCACCTTCAGCATCGTCATTCCACCACTGAATACTGGGACGAGCAGGCCAGACATTCAAGGTAAAAAAAGCCGGACCGAACTTGTTTACCCTTTCTTTTACGAAGGTGTCATTAAACACAATTTCAGATGCATACGTTTTTTGACAAAAAGTCTTAAAGCACAACCTAATTTGAGCTAACTCGGTCAGCTAAAACATGAAAATATGTACCTGAAATCGGGCGGTACTGTTATATGGGGGCTATATCAAAATATGCAACTATGTATGTTGACACTTTTTGTGGCAGAAGTTCTGTAACCAAATGTCGATTTACACAAATTTAGGAAAATTCCCAAAATGGGTAAAATCGCTTTATGGGTGCTATACCAAAACATAGATTTATATTGAGTTTTGTGACCACATGGTAGGTTGATAAAAAAAAAAAAAAACAAAGAAAAGGTAACCAAAGTCCTCAAAATTCCGAAATATTTTGGTATAGCCCCTATATTCCAATACATTTACCTATTACTAAAACATGGAACGATATTAACAATTGTCGGCGGAGAATTTTTGTCACCACTGGGAACCTAAATAAAATTGCAGGTAGTTTGATCGAAAATTTAGCTAATATATTAAAAATATCTAAAATCGGAGGGTACCACCAAAGCGATATCGGGAGGAAAAAATAGAAGTGGTATAGTTGCAATATGAGAAAAATTAAGTCCAAAATTTTACCAGATAATGAGACATCAATAAGGGTTTTGCTGTAAGGTAAACCGTTGATAGTTATTGAAAGTGCACTCTTGATATAGAAAGATCACTGTTTTATCCAATAGCAACACAAACGACAAAAATATCACAGATCTAATCTCAGAATGTATGCCGCCCCGCCAGAATGATGTATAAACGTAAATAAACCGACTGAAGAATGTTAAGATCGCAGGAGCCGACGGTTTATCAGCCAAGCTGTTCTGGACTAACGGCAACACGCTGATAAGTTGTATAAATAAGCTAGTTCCCTAATTATTGCAGGAGGAACGCATAACCGTATGATTGGAACTTTAGGGTGCTCACATCCCACAGTGGATGCGCCCAACGACAAAAATCAAGAAATTCATGTCATTATACCCTCAGCACTTATGCTAACGAGGGTATATACACTTTCATACGGGCAAAATGTGTCTCATCGAAATAATGGTTTTAGACCCCAAGTATGTTTGGACGAAATGTGTTTCAGACAATTTGGAGTCGATCGAGCAATGTCCGTCCGTCTGTCTGCACGATAACTATCGAACGGATCAACCGATTCGGTCCAAAATTTGGCTTTCGTAATATTTTGTTCGAACTTAGTTAAGACTTAAAGATGGGTTATATCGGTCCACTCCTTCCGGTACCTCCCCCACATAAGTTCGAAAATGTTCGAAAAATGTGTGCGCACAATAACTCTTGAAGGAAATAACCGATTTGTTCCATACTTTGCATATCGTGAAATTTTTGCCAGACATAGATCGGGTTCCAATACGGACTCAATCGATCCACTCCTTCGGGTACCTCCCACACACGGAAAGGTTCAGTTTAGGGACTGCTCCCGAATCGCTTTGATTTTTGTTGTAGCAACTTGTATTCACTGCCCCCATACGACGGTATAAGTTTTATCTGGGGCAAATCCATACTTCCTGAGAAAATACTCGTAGCCTGAAAGTTACAAAAAGCCCCTACTACACCGTGTGTAGTGGTTGGAACACAAGATAACTCTCGAACGGATTTGTCGATTCGGTCCAAAATGTGGCCTTCATAATATTTTGTGCAAACTTAGTTTAAGTTTGAAGATAAGTCATATCGGTCCACTCCTTCAGGTACCTCCTCCACAAAAGTTCAAAAATGTTCGGAAAATTTGTGCTCACGGCAACTCTTGATGGGAGTGGGAGTACTTTACACATTGTTATATGTATGCCTACCAGATATAGATCAGGTTCGAATATGGATTATATTTGGGAACTTTTTCGGGTACATCCCACACAAAATTTTAAATAAATTCACTTTAAGACCTGCTCTCGAATCGCTTTGATTTTTGTTGAAGCAACTTGCATTCGCTGCCTCAATTAAGGCAGTAACATTTTTTTAGGGGAAAGTTCATACTTCTTGAGAAAACAGACCGAAAGTTGTAAAAAACCCCTTATAGCACCATGGCTGGAGAACTCGAACCGAATACTGCGTTCGTCCACACTTTGGATATTGTAATATTTCTTCTTCTTCCGGTATCTCACAAAAGTTCGAAAATATTCTCTAAAATGTTACGCGCGATTTCTCATTGACGTAGCAACCGATTTGGTCTAAACTTTGGATCTCTAAATATTGTCGAAACTTAGTTTATGTTCAAATTTGGGCTCTATCTGTCCAATCCTTGTGGTACCACCCACACAAATGTTCAACACAACACAAATGTAGTTCGAGGATTCTTTGGACATTTTTACAGAAGGTTTTCTTAGTGGCCCTGTTTACAGCGATATTATGTTCTTCGTAGGCTAGTGTGATAAAAAAGCCCTATCTATCGATACACCCGCAAATTTTGTGAGCTTTAATCATATTCATACTTTTGTCGGTTCCGCCCAAAATTTTGAAAACCCCCTGCTAAATACTTAAGTTTTCAATTCACACAGGCTGAGGGTATATCTCTATCGGCAAAGCCGACTGATACTTTTTTACTTGTTATTTTAAAAATTTAGAGATGCAAATAGCTTTTAAACATTTAAATTTTTTCGAAACTCAACGTACTTTTGTCATTTTTCGCGTTTATTAAGGAGAAAATGACTTACAAACGACTAATTTTGGAGAAAGAAATATTATTTTAAAATCGGAAAAATGATTATGTTATAGCCGAGTTTCTGAAACAAAGGACTATTGTTCATGCATTAATTTAGGTTGAATGGTTTAGTATATTTTCTAAGCTTCGCTTTCCTACTTATAACAATTCCTCTAGACCCCAAGTATGTTTGGACGAAATTGGTTTCAGACAATTTGGAGTCGATTTAGTCATGTCCGTCCGTCGGTCTGGCTGGCTGGCTGGTGCGCACGATAACTATCGAACGGATCAACCGATTCAAACCAAATTTTGGGTATCGTAATATTTTGTCCAAACTTAGTTTAAGTTCGAAGATGGTCCAGTCCTTCGGGTACCTCCCCCACAAAAGTTCAAAATTTGTCTGTAAAATTGTGTGACCGATAACTTTCAAAGGGAGGAATCGATTTGGTCCAAACTTTGCACATCGTATTATTCCCTCCAGATATAGATCGTTCGAATATGGACTATATGGGTTCACTCCTTTGGATACCTCCCACACAAAATTCGGATAAAGTGAAGTTTAAGAGATCCTCTCGGATCGTTTTGAGATTTGTTTCAGTAAGTTGTCCTTGCGGCTCCCTTTACGACTGTAATTTTTTTTCTTGCGCAAGTCCGTACTGCTAGGTATATTGGTTTAAAAGTTCCAAGAATCCCTGACGACACCAACCAAAATGTCAAATCCGCAAGTAATTCTCGCAGGCGATTTCTGATTGTTGCAGACTTTGCACATCATATTATTTCATCCAGTCATGTATCAGGTTGGGATATAGACTATACCGGTCCACTCCTTCGGTTACGTCCCACACAAAATTCGGATAAAGTGAAGTTTAAGAGCTTCTCTCGAATTGTTTAGATTTTTTGCAGTAAATTGTCCTTGCGGCTTCCTTTACGACTGTACAATTTTTTTTCTTGCGCAAGTCCATACTTCCAGATATATTGGTTTAAAAGTTCCAAGAATCCCTGACGACACCAACCAAAATGGAAAATCCGGAAGATAATTCTCGCAGATATTTTCTGATTGTTGCAAACTTTGCACGTCGTATTATTTCATCCAGTCATGGACTTACCTCACAAAAGTTTAAAATTTTTTGGTTAAGTGTAGGCATGTTCAAGAATCCTTTTAGCCCAGTCAAAACAGACATGCACATAAGGGGGAATAGTAAAAGGGCTTACCTTTAGAAGCAACGTCCTAAAAGTCCGCATCGATCCCATGTGTGCAAAAAAAGTTATTCGGGATCGAAGGTAATTGTAGGAGGTATTATTCAGTTTTTTGATTTTTCTCAAAAACGGTAAGACGTAGCAAAAGCCGGCTTAAGCAAAAGATATAGATTAAACAATTGTCTACAAGAATGCTCTCTACATTAGTACATTATGAGGTTAGGTATTTCCATAAGCTTTCAAACGATATCCACTTTGCAGTAATCAGAAGAACCGGGTCTAACCCGGTTCTTAAATCTGACCGTTCGGGTTGAATAACCGGCGAACCGCATCGCAACAAACCCTACCTAGGGACAAAACTAAAAAAAATTGGAGAGTTTTCGTTGGGGTCGTTCCCGTTGGGCTTTCGATTACATTTGGGGGTTAAAGGGCTATTGCTGCATAAAATGACTCTTACATTTTTTTAAAAGATAGGTATAATTTCGCTCTTGAAGGAATCATATATTTTTTAGCGGAACAGTCCCGGTTACTTCGGTTATTTTAGCCGGTTCGTCTGAATATGTGCATATTTCCCTTATATGTGCATAAAAATCATGAGTTTTTTAGAACAGCTATATCTTAAGAATGGTCCCTTCTAGGAAATAATTATAAATAGCAAACTTGTAGATAATTTTTCTGTCTACTTATTTGTATATTTACTTTTGATTCTATTAACCGTTTTCAAAAAATAAACCCGAAACCCTTAAAAAACTCTTAAAATTTGACCTTTGAGCCCGAATAATTTTTTTTTGGACATATGGGATCGATGGGGTCTTTTAGGACGTTGTTTCTAATGACAAACCCTAGCTCTCCACCAAAATTCTGTTTTGTGGGAATTTTTGCTATTTCGATGTCTATTTTGACTGTGGGGATATTTTGTGTTCGTGGGCAAGCCAATGCTTCCAACAGCTCTGAAGCTTGACACACTGAAATGAGTGGTGGGTGCGACATCTATCAAAAGGAATGACAAGATTCACTTCCAAAATGGACTATGTCGGTCCATTGCTTCAGTACCTCCTCCGCAACACTTTTGAGCTTTAAATTCACATCCATATTTTTGACGGCAAGTTCATACATCCAAAAAAGGCCACAAAATTCTGCCACTAAATACATAAATATTTATTCGATCCGTCCATAGAAGAAATTTTCAATTCACACAGACTGAGGGTATTCTCTGTCGGCAAAGCTGACCTGGTTCTTTCTTACTTGTTTCTTCTAAGAAATAAACAAATTTCAATCAATAATTTATGAAAATTGATGTTCTCTTCCACATTCTGGGTATTAGAAGCTGTTTAAATTTCAAATAAATGTCGAATACCATTAAAAACTTTGCCCATAAAAATGATGGTGACAGCATGGAACTTCATCATTTGTGACAAGAATTTTTACACAGAGTCACAAAGAAATTCACAATTGCTATAATGTCTTGCATTAAGAATTTGAGGCCATGATGCCTGTGTAAAGCTGTAAGCATTTAAGTGTGTAATTTTCCCCATTGTCTGGCGTAAAGTTTACAAACACGTGGTAGTTGTATTATTATTTTTAAAACAAAGTTTAAGTGAATAATAGAAAACATCTCAAAATTTGGTGGCGGTTTGAACAGAACACAAGAGCTAAGCGTGAGGATATTAGCGAGAAAAAAATGAGAGGTTTGGTAGAATCAAATGGTTGATACGTGCATATGTATGGCTACCTTATGTGTTCAGTTTATCAAATATTTTATAATAGCTGGCGTATTAATTATATTAATAATATTTCTATTCTCCTTTGTATAATCATGAACACTTCATTCATGAGTTCAGAAATTATGTTTAGTTATGTCGAGGACATGCTAATTAAAGTAGCCCTATAAAATAGAGATTCCTTAATATACCCAAGCTGCACTCATTCATATGAATTCATCTTCTCCTTTTACTTCAAGGATGTACGTGAAAATAGTATTTTTTTTTTGATAATAGAAATTTTTTAATATTTTTTATAAAAACATGATAAGGCATTTTTGTTAACATAACATAGTACCATTGCCTATCCTTGAATTGGTAACCACAAACTACAACAATGAATGAGACAGGACACAAATCTCGGAAGCTGTGAAAGTGAACAGGATCGTGTATTGTTACCTTTGTAGTGCTATAAAAATACACAATGATTTCCTTTTATTTTAATCCACATTGTTCTGAAGGATATTTTGTTTCCTAATGTGTTTATGTGTGCCGGTGTGTGCGTGTGTGTCTGAAATTGAGCATCATTCTTGTTGAGGAAATATTTGAAATTGGTTACATTGTTGTATTTATAAGGCATTTGCCATCAAACATATATATACTACTCTCGTTCATTCAGTAAATTCTCAGCCATACCGCCAAGCATTTGGTAGCTGTTATTTGCCATCAGTCATCTTGCTTTAAATTGTACACACAATAACAAACAGAACAACACTTCAAACTTTCAACGAATTTTTCGCCGGACATAACAATGGTCAGCAAGTAATTTTCATTCAATGGTTTTGGTGAAAAAGAATGAATGAACCAAAAAGAAGAAAAAAAGAAAGAACGAAAACGTTTCATTGTATGGATTTATTTCTGGGAAATGGCAATAAATCTTAAGATGTTTATTTCTTTTTCAAAGTTCTTTTAGAGTTTCTCAATAAGGGAATTTAGATATTCTATGAAGAGCTTAGGAGTTCTTTTTTATTTTTTTACAAACACATTTCATTCAATTTACCATTGTTTGATTTTTAAATGATGCTGAATATGTATTTTTGTGAGCATTATGAACAATTAGTTTGGTGCACCGTGGCGTGTATGTATTGAGTGTGACATGAATGTTGCTTATACGCCAACGTTTACACATTTCTGCGTATCATTAAATAAGAGAACATAGTGGACAGCGTTGCCAGTATTTTTTAGCCTCTTTTCCCCAACTTGTCCAAAACTTTTCCCCAAAATTCCCCAAATTTTATTGAATTTCCTCAAAAAAATCCCCAAACATTTTTTAACAAATAATTACAAAAAAATCTGAACTAGTTTTACTTTACTATTGAAATTCATATCATTAAACTTGGAAAGTATTCTATACACTTATATATTAATTAAATTAACGATATTGAAAACTTCACTTTCAAGTGATTCTGAATCATTAGTCTCATTGGATTTATATAAATTTTTATAATGAATGAGTTGTAACATTTTTTTAGGTGGGTCAAAATTTCTACAACAAATGGAGTTGTTAGAAAATTGATTATTTATTATAGTAACTCGTACTACATTTTATTTCTGAATATGGTTCAATATAGAAGATTCTTTCTACTTAAGAATTACTTGTTGGAACAGAAAGCATATTTAATACCATCTACAATTTACGAATGATAACTTTCTCCATTGCGATTCGTAAACATCCGTGGAGATTTTTGTGTTGACAACTGGTTCAAAAAAGGTCCGTATAGAGCTAAAATTGTGTTGACCCAGTGAATTGCTGCAAATATTGGGATAAATTTGCTTGTAAGTTTGAAAAATTGCATATTTGTAGGCATCGGTTTCAGCATTTGTATTAACAGCGTTTAAGATATTCAGCACTGGTCTTTTTAACTTTAGTAATTGTTTACTCAAAAAAGTACAAGTCAAAATTAAAGCCTAGGTCCATGGCTCCTCATGGGATATTTGCCGAGTCGTTTTCGATCGATTCCACTATACATATTAGCAATGTGCATCGGTTTGAAAACTTAGATTAAGGCCCGTTCTTACATCTTTTCTTTAAAATCCCATTTTGTTATACCTTACTCTAAGAAAAATAAGGAATAAAGTTCGCATTACCAGGTATTTGTTATTAGATCTTCCATTCCATTCCAAGCAAGACAGTCTGTATACATCAAATTTAATCAACTCGGATTGGTTGATTTGAATTTGCACTCAAATGTTTCTTGTTTTTGGCACACTTTAAATTTTAAAAGGAACACAAAGTTCCTTTTAATTTGTCTGACACTTATTATTAAAGCAAACTTGTAGGAATAAAAAACGGGTAATCTGTCCGATATCGACCAATATTTAACTACAAAAAGGATATAATAACGGGCCTAAGCATATTTATCTCTTTTATAATTGGAGCCATGAATGTTAAATAAAGTTTAATTTCCTCATTGCACATCAATCCAGAAATCATTTCTGCAGTTAAGTCCCCTTCAGCAGTATAAATGATGGAAAATGTTATTTCAATTCAACCCACTGTTCTAGTACACTGTCAGTCGTCGAACCGCATGATAACACTTCAAATCTGTCGTAAATTATTGCTGCTGCGACCAGTAAGTATATGATGCATGTTATTTGTGCGTCACGCGTGCTCTACTACTATTGACGTACTGAAATTAAAAAAAAAAAAAATCAGATAATCTGAAGTAATTAGTCAAAAAAGAAATTCCCCAAAAATCCCCAAATATTTTTCAGATTTCCCTAACATTTTCCCAATTCCCCAAGTCGACATTTTTTCCCCCATTTCAAATAAAAATTCCCCAATTTGGGGAAAAATCCCCAATACTGACAACGCTGATAGTGGATTACATATTTATTAAACAGTGTGTCAATGACATAACTACTTTGACGAAATGCTATTTTGACAGCTTTTAAGTATGTAAATGGTATAACACCTTGTAAACCTTTGCTGAATAGTTTGGCACACCGTGAGGTGTATATAACAATAACCTAAGGTTAATCTGCACCTCGAAGGTGCAAATCTTTGTTTTATAACCTGATCATGAAACTTAAAATTAGGATGCAACCGTAGTTCGCCTCCTCGTGGTGCATCCTGGGTAACGCTAAATGAACTACAGCAAATCGGAGGCCAAAGAATTTATATTGACTTCAACAAAAACTGAAACTAACCTCCTGGCCAATACAAAAAAAAAAAAAAAACAAAAAAAAATACAGAGAACGACAGTGAAACTGAAATAAAGCCCCTCCTAATCTACAAACTAACATAAAAGAAATCGCAAAT
This sequence comes from Musca autumnalis, assembly GCF_047663935.1. Taxonomy (NCBI): domain Eukaryota; kingdom Metazoa; phylum Arthropoda; class Insecta; order Diptera; family Muscidae; genus Musca; species Musca autumnalis. The sequence continues at coordinate 325,435,474 of NW_027411644.1, forward strand.
TATCATACCAACACAAAAAAAATATATATACACTCGTCTCCGATTCCCAGGAGAAAATATTGAAAAACTGAAAACGAGATTCAAGGAATATACAGGAAAGCAACCTAAGCATAATCCTGACAAAGCCACAAATAATTTAAAATGGCAAAATCAACAAAAGAAATAGGACCACACATTCGGGTATGCCAACTCAATATCGAGGGAATAAGCAAATCGAAGTCTGAATATCTGTCCAGATTATTGACGAATGAAAAAGTTGACGTCGTCCTCATCCAGGAAACTCATACAGGTTCACACCAAATATTACACAACAGAGGCAATATATCTGGCTATAAATTTCTAGCAGTTATTAATCACAGCAAATACGGCATCGCTACGTATGTACACAATGATATATCTTCTGCTGAGGTGATCTTACGTTCAGATACAGGAGACGTATCAATAATCACAACTCTGATACAAGGCCTGCACATCGTAAACATCTTTAAACCTGCAACAGTCTCCTGGTAGGAAAACGTACTGCCCGTCTATCACCACCCGGCGACTTCAACAGTCACCACAGCCTCTGGAGATATGCCAACGAAGATGACAACGGCGAGCGGCTCTACCAATGGTCGGAAAATCATGGTTTCCACCTACTACTGCCAGATGGCACCGTGATTACAATCCCGATCTATGCTTTGTTTCTGGTTCCAACGACAGCCTCAAGACGCATACTGCCTCACTTTCCTCAAAGCCAACACCGTCTGGCAATTGTAAACATTGGCATAACCGTTCCGATTATAAGATCTACCCCTAAACCAAGGTGGAACTTTCGCAAAGCTGACTGGCCCAAATTCACCGCTAAACTCGACGGGGACGTTAGATTTATACCCCCTAAGTCCAACAACTTCGAAAGGTTCTCTGGACTTGTTATTGCCCCAGCCAAAAAGTGCATCCCATGAGGTTTCCGTAAAGACTATATCCCATGCTGGAATGAGGACAGTGAAAGACTTCTCGAAGAATTTCGTACAAACCAAAGCCCAGAGGTAGCAGATGAACTCATAAAAAGTCTGGACGATGGGAGAAAATCTGAGTGGGAAAAATCCATGTCCAACATGAGCTTCAAACACTCCAGTCGTAAAGCGTGGCAACTTCTTCGCATGCTTGGAGCTGCAAGTCCTAATGGATTCAAACATCATTGCTGCCCATATAGTCAATTTATCCAAGGCCGAGGCTGACAAACCGTTCACGCGAAATATTAACTCGGAATTAAAGGCCCTACGTAGTCACACCACCCCAAATGACTCATTCTCCCACCCTTTTTCCGTATCGGAATTGACCAAGCACTGTCAAAGATGAAAAATGGAACAGCAGCAGGGGTGGGTTGTATCTACCCAGAGTTCATAAAACATAGTAGTCCCCGTACTAGGAAATGGCTTGCCGAAGTCAAAAGTCATTGCTCTTTTCAAACCAGGCAAAAATCCAGCTGAAGCTTCGAGCTACCGTCCGATTGCCCTCCTCTCAGTGTGTCTAAAGTTATTTGAAAGGCTTTTATTGAGCCGTATTGATGAAGAAATAGAAAAGTTTATGCCACCTGAACAAGCTGAATTTAGAAAAGGTAGGAACGGAACCGACCAAGTACTAGCACTCACGAATTTCATAGAAAATGTTTTCGACCAAATGCAAACAACTGCGGTCTCATTCGTCGATCTGTCGGCTGTCTATGACACAATATGCAAAAAGAACTCCTACTGAAACTAAATAAGATCATACCGTGCAGTAGAATTTGTAATATTATATCAGCTTCCCTCAGCGACCGCCACTTCACTGTTTATCTAAACAACAATCATAGCAGAACTAGAAAACTCAACAACGGCTTGCCACAGAGCTCAGTTCTAGCTCCTCCTACTCTTACTCTTCAATCTGTACACCCACGACCTTCCTGAGACTGTTTCCCGCAAGTTAATCTACGCGGACGATATGGCGTTCGCAGTACTAAACTCTAAGTTTCATATTTTGGAAAAGAATTTAGGGGATGATCTATCAATAATCTCATCATATTGCCGAAGATGGAGACTAAAGCCCAGTCTATCGAAAACCGAAGTATGTTGCTTCCACCTGACGCATATTGATGCAGGAAAAAACTTACAGTTCGCCTCAATGGGTCTGTTCTCTCCCACAACTTCAATCCAAAATACCTGGGAATAAACCTTGACGGAACCCTTTCGTTTAAACAACACCTTAATAAAACAGCCCAAAAAATCAAATCTAGAAACAACATCATCCAGAAACTCGCAGGAACGAATTGGGATGCCTTGGCCAACTGTCTTCGAACATCTGCCTTGTCTTTGGTATACTCAACAGCCGAATACGGAGCACCTGTGTGGCTCAACAGACACCAGGTAAAACGAGTTGACGCCCAACTAAACTCCACCATGAGATTGATTACAGGGACACTAAAATCAACACCGATATAATGGCTCCCAATGCTATCGAACATTCAACCTCCAAACTTAAGAAGAAAACACGCTCTTCTCCAGGAGTATAATAAAATCACCGAAAATACCAGCATCCCCCTCAATCGAGATTTATCAATAGAATATGAATCCAGGCTGAAATCCAGAAAACCGTCATTAATACTAGCCAAACAGCTACACAGTGAAGATTTTAATACACATACTGCTTGGCTATCGCAGTGGAACTCTATGGGTCGCAGCAGTCCTCTTTTCAATCCACAAAACAGAACAACTGAATTCGATCTTCCACGCAAACCTTGGTGTAATTTAAATCGACTCCGTTCTTCCACAGGCAGAACAATGGAAAACCTACATAGATGGGGTCTCGCCGAAGACCCTAGCTGCGTGTGCGGAGCCCAAACCCAGTCGATCGACCACATAATTTACAATTGTCCAATGCTATCTTTTCCAGGAAATATGGAGGAAGTACAGTCCCTTTCACAGACGTAATATACTGGCTAAACACATTGAATCTGTAGATACATAAAATCAAAACTAACTGTGTATTTTTTATAATTTTTTTATAAAATAAAAAATAAAAATGTAAAATAAGAAATAAAAATAAATAAAATAAAAAATAAGCAAATTTCTGAAATTTGTTTGGTAGGTACGCAAATATGTTGTCCGATGTAGACCTTATTGGAACTTGATGTACGTTTAAGAGAAATATTGCCATGAACAAAAGTTGGACCAATGTCGAGCACTTGCTTTTCGATCATCGTTGCCACCGACCATTGGTGTAGGTGCATGGGATATTAAAACTATCATTGAATAGCCATTAAACTGCACTTTTCGATAAAAATGTTAAAACGATCCTCGAACAGCCATTAAACAACACTTAAGCAAGCATGTTGATCTAGTGAGTGGGAGGTACCCGAAGGTACCATTAACATAGGCTGATATTCGTTTTACTTGATTAAGGACATGACTGGTGGTTAAGTAGTCTAACAAGCATAAAAGATTTTTTTTTTCGAGACAAAATTTTAAATTAAATAACTTTTTTCATTTGTATGTATTTTAGTACATATGTGGGTATGTATATTAATGCCACCCTTAAACACGGCTAATTGAAATTCCATAACATATTATTATAAATTTCTTGCATTACCATGTCAAAACAATTATCAGAGGGCAAATAAAATAACGATGGACCACCGTCATTAAAAATATGTTAAATACGATTATAATACCGTAATACCCATTAACTCTTCCATACTGGCGAATGAACACGACACACAGGCCCACACACACCCATATGTATATTTTTGAATAAGAATGTGTTGGTAATTTGTTTATGTTTTCTTTAATTCTATAAGGTTTATAAAGTAATTATAATTTATAATCGTTATTACTGTGGGATAACATATGGCCTCGTAAACAAACACACTCACACACACACACACTCATTCAATTGTACACACAACAGCTCCATAATATTGTCATATGACAGATATTAAATAAATGATTTAATGTCATCCATCGAATTGTTTGTTGTAACAGTGGTTTTATGCGGGCCTTGTTTTTTGTTGTTGTTGTTGTTGCTTTTAATCATAAATCTTTGATAATTAACATCTATGTAGAGAAGGGAGAATATGTCGGCATAAAAAAACAAAAACAACAAAACCAAAGGATATAATAAAACAAATGCAAATGAATAATGTTTTGGAAATTCATATTTACGTTTGATGTGTGTGAGTTCATCAATGCGAAGTGTGGGATGGGAGTCGGGAAGAGAATTATTATTACCTTGTGTTGGTATATGTTTTGTGTTGGAGTGCTGAGATGCTGTTGCCTGCTTGTTTATTTGTTTTTTTAAGTATTTGTAATAACCCCTGGAGATTTATGATTATTCCATTACGGCTTATATTGCCATATCGTCGGTGTCATGCTTAAGTGTTCCATACGCCATTTGCCCGTTTTGAGATAATCGCATTTTAATGTTTTGCGTCACAACTGTGTAGAGCTGCCTAAAGCAAATATTTATATTTTTGACTTGAAATATTAATAATAGTATATAAAACATATTTGCAAATATTTAGAGGAATATGTATTGGAATATAAAAGTTATAGAGATTTTTTTAAAAAAAGAATTTTTGTCGAATTGTTCCATATCCGCACTTATGACACAAATGTGAAATATTGTAAATCACATGGAACAAAGTGACAAAAAAAATTTCCATATTTGCCTCAATAAATTAAATACTTCTAAATCGAAAATTAAAATTCTGATTTTTGAAATGTGTCTTTAAACTTCTAAGTTTTTAAAATATTAATTTCATAACTGAAAAAAGTTAATGCTTTTCCATCGAGGCGTGGATATCTCGGAAACTAGAGCAGATAGGAGAAAGACGACTAGAAATTCAGAAAGAGCGTACCGGAAAACCCTAGAAACCATCTGTATCTCAAAAAGTCAAAAATGGCGTATGGAACACTTAAGCATGACACCGACGATATGTCTGTGTCGGCGTGATTGTGTGTGCGAGTGTGAATATATAAGCATATATGTACGAAGGTTGGGGGCCACCGTGGTGCAATGGTTAGCACGTCCGCCTTGCACTCAGAAGGTCTGCGGTTCGAATCCCAGGCCAAGCAACATCAAATTTTCAAACGGTGGCAAAATTCCCCCTCAGTAATGTTGGCGACATTTCCTGAGTATTTAAGCCATGATAAACTTCTCTACAAGTGGTGTCGTAAGACACGCCGTTCGGACTCGGCAATAAAAAGTAGGTCCCATATCATTGAGCCAATATGAATCGGCGTGCACTCATTGATATGAGAGAAGTCTCCCTTGTCCCATCTGGGATGTTTGTGGAACAATTATTATTATATGTACGAAGGTGGGATTTGTAATGAGTTTAAAATGAAATATTTATTTTTTTATTGTTGCTGTTTGTTGTTGTTGTTTTTTTTTTGCTGTATTCGGCATAATGAAATATTTTCAATGCTTATTGATTGCTTTTTCTTTTTCTACCTTCCTTTGATGTTATTGATTTTTTAATGAGAACATATTTTTTGTAAATGAATTATTGTGGAACAAGTACAAAAACAACAACATATGATGAATAACTTTTCGTATTAGAATTGTGAAAATATATTGATGGTAGGATATGTGAATAATTCAAGTTATATTCAATTGAAAATGTAAACAACGTAAACTTATGAATTATAATACTTTTTTTGGTGACAGCTTTAATTCTCAATTAAACATGAAGAATTTTGTTGTCAATATTTGTAGTAGTATGTGTAAATTTTTCAAAATATGAGAATGTGTGTGTAAATTTTGAGGATTGAGGAAAATCAAAATAGTTTTGATTTTCAAAATGAAACCCAGTCAATCCGATGAATATGATTTATTTTCAAAATTGTTTCCGCTTTACTGCTTGTTTCAAATTTGGGAACAAATTAACAACTTTCACAATTGTGGTTGTACGATTTTTCAAAGATATCAAACATATTTCCCAGCTAATACTTTTTGTACTTGAAACTTAGATGTACAACATGAGTTTAAAAATTCCAAAGAAATACCATATGCATATATTAACAAGTAAAAAAGTATCAGTCTGCTTTGCCGACAGAGATATACCCTCAGCCTGTACAAATTGAAACACTTTTTTCACAAAAAACTTATGTATTTAGGGGGTTTCAAAAATTTTGTCTCCTGTGGACCGAAAAACATTTTGTAGGATTAAAGTTCAAAAATTTTGCGGAAAAGGTATTTAAAGGAATGGACCGACATAGACCATGTGGGTGCCATAGGGGGTTTTTACACCCTTCGGGCTGTTTTCTCAAGAAGTATGGACTTGCCCTTGAAATAACTTTTACCATCGTAATTGAGGCAGCGAATGTAAGTTGCTTCAACAAAAATCAAAGTGATTCAATAGCAGGTCTTAAAGTGAACTTATCCAAAATTTTGTGGATGGAGTGGACAAATATAGTCCATATTCGAACCTGATCTATATCTGGTAGATATTATGAGAATGTGTAAAGTATGAACCAAATCGGTCACTCCCATCAAGAGTTATCGTGCCCACAATTTTTCCGAATAATTTCGAACTTTTGTGGGGTAGGTACCTGAAGGAGTGGACCGATATGGCTTATCTACGAACTTAAACTAAGTTTGGAAACAATATTACGAAGGCCAAGTTTTGGCCGGAACCGGCATTTCCATAAACATGGTGTCATAGGGTTTGTTTTTCAACTTTCAGGCTATTTTTTTCAGGAAGTATGGACTTGCCCCTGAGGAAACTTGTACCTTCGTATAGGGGACAGTGAATACAAGATGGTACAACAAAAATCAAGGCGATTCGAGAGCAGGTCCTAAACTGAACTTTTCCGAAATTTTTTGTGTGGGAAGTACTCTAAGGAGTTTACCGATTGAGTCCATATTGGAACCTCATCTAAGTCTGGTAGAAATTTCATAATGTGCAAAGTATGGACCAAATCGGTTACTCCCTTCAAGAGTTATCGTGCGCATAAAATTTTCCGAACATTTTCGAACTTTTGTGGGGGAGGTGCCGGAAGGAGTGGACCGATATAATCCATATTTGAACTTGAACTAAGTTTAGACAAAATATTACGAAAGCCAAATTTTGGACCGAATCGGCAGATCCGTTCGAGAGTTATCTTGCGCTCCAACCACTACACACGGTGTCATAGGGTTTTTTGTAACTTTCAGGCTATTTTCTCAGGAAGTATGGATTTGCCCCTAATGAAACTTACAGCGTCGTATAGAGGACAGCGAATACAACTTGCATAAACAAAAATCAAAGCGATTCGAGACCAGGTCCTAAACTGAACTTTTCCGAAATTTTGTGTGGAAGGTGTGGACCCGAAGGAGTGGACCGATTGAGTCCATATTGGAACCTAATCTAAGTTTGGTAGAAATTACACGATGTGCAAAGTATGGACCAAATCGGTTATTACCTACAAGAGTTATCGTGCGCACAAGTTTTGCGACAATTTTTGAACATTTGTGGGGGAGGTACTTGAAGGAGTGGACCTATATGGCCCATCTTCGAGCTTGAATCGAATCTGGACAAAATATTTCGATACCAAAAATTTGAACCGAATCGATTGATCCGTTCGAGAGTTATCGTGCGCACCAGCCAGCCAGACGGACAGACGGACGGACATTGCTAGATCTACTCAAAATTGTCTGAAACGGATATCGTACAAACATACTTGGGGTCTAAAACCATTATTTCGATGAGGCACATTTTTGGTCGTATCAAAGTGTAAATACCCTCTTTAGCCTAAAGGCTGAGGGTATAAAAACGGAAAGAAAACAAGTAAAAAAGTGTCAGTCGGCGTTGTCGACAGATATATACCCTCAGCCAAAGTGAAGCGAAACTTTTACCTCCGGACAGATCGAATGTATTTCAGGTCTCTTCAGAATGTGGCCCTTTTTGGACATTTGAACTTGCCGACAATAATGTGGAATAGGAATTAACTGCGCTAAGACACAAATATTGAACTTTTGTAGGGCAGGTAAACTTAGGGAGGACCTATATTGGTCATTTTAGAAGTTTAACTAAATGTTGATAAAATATTAGGAGATCCAAAGAGATATATTTTAAATATTCGGGAGAAGTACCGAAAGTTGTGGACCGGTATTGCCCATGTGACTAAGTTTGGATATAATATGACGAAGACCAAATGTTGGACCAAATCGGTTGAACAGTTCGAGAGTTATCGTGTTCTTCGACGGCCACATATGGTGACATAGGGGTTTTTACACCTTTCGGGCTGTTTTCGCAAGAAATATGGACTTACCCCTGAAAAAACTTTTACCGTCGTAATGGTGGTAGCGTATGCAAATAGCTTCAACAATAATCCAAGTGAATCGATAGCAGGTCTTAAAGTGAACTTATCCGAAATTTTGTGTGAGAGGTACCAGAAGGAGTAGACAAATTTAGTCCATATTCGAACCTGATCTATATCTGGTGTATATATTAGGATGTGCATAGTATGGATTACATCTGTCACTCCCTTCAAGAGTCATCGTGCGCAACATTTTTCCGAACATTTCTGACGTTCTGTGGAGGAGGTACCTGAAGGAGTGGACCTATATGGCCCATTTTCGAACTTAAATCGAATCTGGACAAAATATTTCGATACCCAAAATTTGAACCGAATCGATTGATCCGTTCGAGAGTTGTCGTGCGCACCAGCCAGCCTGACAGGCGGACGGACAGACAGACAGACGGACAGACAGACGGACGGACATTGCTAGATCTACTCAAAATTGTCTGAAACGGATATCGTACATTATTTCGATGAGGCACATTTTTGGTCGTATCAAAGTGTAAATACCCTCTTTAGCCTAAAGGCTGAGGGTATAATTAACCTCCTAACGCACAGTGGTCCGTCCTTCTTGCATGGGAAGGTGCGACAAAAATATTTTTAATTGTCGTATAGATCGAATTTTTTCAGTACAATAACTAAAAAATACTTTAGCCAAAAAATCATCAATATGGGTAAATTTTTACCAATATTCCTATTTTTCCCAAATATAACGGTACCACCCGATTTCAGGTATTTTGAAGCCTTTGTCTATATTTTCGGACCCGGTTGCCTGTTATTTGGTATTTAGGAAATAAAGGAAATAAGTGTCAAATGAAAAGTATTATACAGAAAATATTTTTTATTTAAAATTTTTATAGAACAAGAATCCAGCCCCGGTTTTGGTATAGCCCCCATATAACGGTACCTCGCGACTTCAGGTATTTTGAAGCTTCTATCTATATTTTCGGCCCGAAAATGCTCCCATTCAGTAGTTGGAGTTCTCATTGATCGGGAAACTTTCCTAACAAAAAATGTAGGCATAGATCCAGGTTTTGGTATAGGTCCCATATAACGGTACCGTCAGCTTTCAAGTTCTTTGAAGGTTTTATCTATGTACATTTTCAGCCTAAATTGACTGTAATATTGTTATGGGGTTCTCAGTGGCCAGGAAACGTCTCCGTCTGATATTGTTGATAGGATAATTAACTAATTATTTCATTTTAGTTAATTCTCTTTCGAGTTGAGCTTATTAGACCTATTATATACATTGAAAAATTAGGAGTCTACCGAAGCCCCACACATTCAACCGTTACGCTACGTTTGACGGGTGGTTAAGGCGATCTTCAGGCGTATTGAATGTTGTTTTTTGTGGCAAACGAAGGCAAAGCTTGGGAACTAGTATATACATCGCACTTCATTAGATAAATGCATATGCGAAATTATGTCAGTTAATTGAAACTCCAAACTATTCCTATAGTCCTGCTTGGTAATCCCATTTTTCAATCTTCACAAACACTATGGTAAGTTTTATTCCTACGTCATTAGTATTCCATTTTAGGTCAGGTATTTTATCTTTTAAATTCCTAATTATTTGCCCTGTAAGTCACAATGACGTTTTTAAAGTCTAAAAGAGATCATACGTAAATGTCAACTTCTTTTGTTTAGCTTCCTTACGTACCGTTATAAATTACAAAAACACTGTTGGAATATTAAAATATATGTTTAGAGTTAATTTGCTGAATTGTAATTGAAATTTGTTGATATCGATTTTTCGATTTTTCTCGCGGATTGGGACCACAGTGTAACGGCATTTGTAAAGTACTTGCCAACACCATGAAATTGAGACACTTGGTTGCCGACTGCATCGTAGTTGCCTGAATCAGAAAAATAGTCTTCGAATAATCATTGAGGAGTCAATAAAAATCGAAAAGTAGAAAACAAAATAATAGAAGAAAAACCAATAAAATAACATACAACATACATTACTGCTTGTGTCAAACGCTTCATGTCGGACATAATAGAATTCCGACGTTTAATACCATGCTCGATTGAAACAAGTGACGTTACTTTGTATAGGCATACTTAACAAATTTTTTTTCAATTCGGAGAAGAAAGAAAACATCTGCATGACCTTAATTAAGTACACATCATATTAAGAGCAAATTGAGTGATAGTAGCAAAAAAGTGGGACTGTGCTGACGGAGTCAGTCGGAGACAGACAGAGATATAACCTCAGCCTTGAACCTAAAGAAATGAAGCAAACTCAATACTTCTGACATCTATAGGGGGATTTTGTGTGTTTGGGTAAATTTTTCAGGAAGTATGGAGTTACCTTAAAGAGTTGTCCGATGTAATCGATATTCGGACATAATTCGAGGCAGTGATATATAATACGATGTGAAACTTTTGGACGTCGTTTAGTTGGCGCCGGCAGGGATTTTGGGGCCTTGACTTGCCCCTTGGGGCCCCTTGGGACTTGGGGCCCCCAAGAAGAACTTTTTTGAAAAAATTCAAAATGAGGAAATAACCGCAGGAGGACTCCCGAATGTGTTTCATGAGTTCAACCTTTGGGGATCAATTGTGATGATTGTTGCCGATACAACAAGCGTGAATACCGCCAAAATGACAGGCGTTGTAGTTCAACTGCAGTAAATGTTCAAAGAGCCTTCTCGCGTTATCATGTAAAATGAGATACATGGGTCGAATTAATCATCAAATATCGAGAAATTCATTGTGCAGGATTGCGTCAGCAATTATGTTCAATTGAAAGCATCATTTAGCAATCGTAAAACTGAATTTATGGGAACGGACGGATGCAGAGACTACATGAAGTTGCTCTACCGTCACTTCACTATGAGAAGTGTGATTCGTTTTGTAAAGGTTAAGGAGATCACAACTGCAATCTACAATGTACGCTGGAACTCTCATGCCATTCTAGCTTTTATTCTGATGCATGGAACCTAAAAAGGTTGGGTAAAATCTCTTCATTTATTTCTTACTCATAGTCCGATCATTGGTTGTTCTGCGCTGAAGTTTTTGCAGAACTATCTGCAGCTCTGAAACCACCAATCCAAAACCACCGGAAAAATTATGAATCTTCAATCAGCTCTAAAAACCCTATGGTAATCGACTACACCATTTTCACATGTAATTCGAAGAATTTCAGTTGTAATTTGATTATTTCATTTGAAATTCGAAACATTTCACTTGTAATTTGAGAATTCCAATTGAATTTCGAATTATTTCATTTGTAATTTGAGAATTCCAATTGAAATTCGAATTATTTCATTTGTAATTTGAGAATTCCAATTGAAATTCGAATTATTTCATTTGTAATTCGAATTTTTCCATTTGTAATTCGAATTATTCCATTTGTAATTTAAATTTTTTCATTTCAAATTCGTATTATTACATTTGAAATTCGAATTATTACATTTGTAATTTGAATTTTTCCATTTGAAAATCGAATTATTTTATTTGTAATAAAAACAAAAATACTCTCATTTCTTCTTTATACTAAGGTGAAGATAATCCAACCATAACGCTTAAATCAATAAAGGATCGTATTCATCTTAACTTAAAATTTTTTATGAAAATTATATTTTTGAGACTTTTTAAGCATATTGTAATAATTAACTTTTTTCTCTAAAACGTATAGTTTTCCTGCAATCGGGTCTTCTTTTAAAAGTTCCAAAAACTTTGGAGGGTAATATAGGTGTATCCTTACATGCCAATCCCTTGGTTTTTGATTGGGAAAATACTCTTACTATATTCCTAACAAATTATTAAATTTTTATCGCATATTTAAATTATTATTATTTATAATACTTTTCCACATCATTGTGTCGACGTTTTAAGTGTACGCTTCCAACACCCTCTCAACCATCTGGGATGATCCACAACCTTAAAAAAAACTTAAAAATGGATCATCGTTGCCACCACCCTTAATTTAAAAATATTTCAGATGCTTTGATTTTCAAATGTAATAATTCGAATTTCAAATGAAAAACTTCAAATTACAAATGTAATAATTCGAATTTCAAATGTAATAATTCGAATTACAAATGGAAAATTTCGAATTACAAATGAAATAATTCGAATTACAAATGAAATAATTCGAATTTCAATTGGAATTCTCAAATTACAAATGAAATAATTCGAATTTCAATTGGAATTCTCAAATTACAAGTGAAATGTTTCGAATTTCAAATGAAATAATCAAATTACAACTGAAATTCTTCGAATTACAACTGAAATTATTCGAATTACATGTGAAAATGGTGTAGTGTTGATACGAACTTTCGAAAGGAGAACTCTCATCGTCTAAAAATGGCGCAAATACGAGGATGGACTCCACACAAAAGTTCAACACTTTGGCGGTTAAACGAAGTTAAAGGCCACTTAACGGATCATGCTGCAATTTTCCGCAGGAAGTCTTCATGATCTTGATTACAGTGGTATTTTTAAGTCCATACTTGCTGATATGAAAACCGTTAGCCGAATATGGTTTTCTGGAAAAATAGGAAATTATACATAGGGAACTAGAAAAATTTCTGGTCTAGGCAATGCGCCATTTGACATTTTTTGGAAAGTTTGACTTACGGCCATGTGTTGCGCAGTTTATAGTGACTTGAAAAATCAATTTGCGAAAAATTGAATTTATTTGTAAGCATTTTCGTCCGATCTTACGACTGGGATAAGAATGGCAAGAGTGCATCGATCAATTAAATCTTTGTATGTCGATAAAGGACCATCCTATAGCACTATGAGAAACTGGTTTAATGAATTCAATCGTGGCCGACACTCGCCAAAAACGAAGGTCGTGAGGGCTGTTGTGCCAGAAAAAGATTAAGCCGTGTCTGAACCGATAATGCAAGATTGTCATGGTGTATACCGTGAGATAGATGCATCCTTCGATATTTCTATTATCAACTAACATTTGCCATTGCATGAATACCTGGTCGCAAGTATGGGGGTTTCTCGTCAGATCCAGCACAACAATTTGGCAATCGCTCAAAAAAGGCTCTTGTCGATTTATGCAAAAAAATTGTGAATAAATACCACCGCAGTGCTTCAAACGATGTTTATATGATCATCACAGGCGACGAATCTTTGATCTATGCGTATGAGCCAGAGAGGGTCTTCGAAAGGGAACCAAATTCAACGGGCATTGATCATGGAAGCAATCATTGGAAGCAAATGGTCACCTGTTTCTGCGAATAAACTGACCCTGTGGCTACTATACGGCTTGAGGAACAGAGGACAGTTAGTTCTGAGTGGTACACCACAATTTGATTGCCGAACAGCAGAAGACGAATCATTGCGCACCGTGACAATGCGAGCTCTCACACATCGATTTAAAGCAGCGCATTTTTTGACCGGACAAAGCATGCAATTGATGGATGCTTTAGACAATTTGGAGTCGATTGAGCAATGTTCGTCCATCTGTCTGTCTGGCTGGCTGGAGCGCACGATAACTCTCGAACGGATCAACCGATTCGATCCAAAATTTCGCTTTCGTAATATTTTGTCCAAACTTAGTTTAAGTTCGAAGATGGGTTATATCGGTCCACTCCTTCCGGTACCTCCCCCACAAAAGTTCGGAAATGTTCAGAAAATTTGTACGTACGATAACTCTTAAAGGATATAACCGATTCGGTCCATACTTTGCAAATCGTAAAATGTCTACCAGACTTAGATGAGGTTCCAATATGGACTCAATCGGTTCACTCCTGTGGGTACTTCCTACACAAAATTTAGGATAAGTTCAGTTTAGGACCAGCCCTCGAATCGCTGTTTTAGCAACTGGTATTCACTGCTTCCCATACGACGTTACAAGTTTCATCAGGGGCAAGTCCATACTTCCTGAGAAAATAGCCTGAGAGTTGCAAAAAACCCCCACGACACCGTGTGAGGTGGTTGGAGCGCAAGATAACTCTCGAATTAATATTCAGATTCGGCCCAAAATTTGGCTTTCGTAAAATTTTGTCCAAACATAGTTTAATTTCGAAGATACGCCATATCGGTCTACTCCTTCAGGTACCTCCCCCACAAAAGTTCAAAAATGTTCGGAAAAATTGTGCCACTATACCTCTTGAAGGGAGAGACCAATGTAATCCATACTTTGCACATCCTAATATATGTACCAGATATAGATCAGGTTCGAATATGAACTATATTTGTTTACTCCTTCTGGTACCTCTCACACATAATATCGGATAAGTTCACTTTAATACCTGCTTTTTAATCACTTTGATTTTTGTTGAAGCGATTTGCATTCGCTACCTCCATAACGACGGTGAAAGTCTTGGGAAAACAGCCCGAAAGGTGTAAAAAACCCCTATGTCACCATATTTGGCGGTCGGAGAGCACGATAACTCACGAACTTTTCAACCGATTTGGTCAAACATTTGGTCTCCGTCATATTATATCCAATATTAGTTTCTGAGGCAATACCGGTCCACAACTTCCGGTACTTCTCCCCAATATTTAAAAATAAAACTAAAATGCTAGGACGATATCACTTGAATGGGGCAACCAATTTGGTCCAAACTTTGGATCTCCTAATATTTTGTCAATATTTAGTTAAACTTCTAAAATGACTCATATCGGTCCAGGGTAAGGGTACCTCCCCCACATAAGTTCAACATTTGTGTCCTACTGCAGTTAATTCCTAATCCACATTTTGTCGGCAAAAAGGGCCAAATAATTCTGAAGAGACTTCAAATACATTCGATCTGTCCGTAGTTGAAAGTTTCACTTCACATTGGCTGAGGGTATATATCTGTCGGCAAAGCCGACTGACACTTTTTTACTTGTTCATTTTTAGTCGTCTAAGAAAAAAACTTACCCCTTAAAATATTTTACATAAATATAACTCGAAAAAGTCTCTCCTTATTTAAAAGATGATTGTTTTTAGTTAAACGCTTCAATGCCCTATCAAATGAAGAAAAGATAAAGAAACAGAAATACCAATCAAGTGTTTTTTTTTTTTTTGATCAAGTCACCTTTGGGAAAAAGTCAAATGAAATTCAGCACAGAAGCCACAAATAGATGCGAACCCAAACACTCCTCCCCGGTGCTATTTTCAAATGAAATTGTACACACGCCTGACTACGTTAGTGGGGGTGGGGAGGATAAACTAGATGAAAATTGCAAGCATAGCAACAACAAAAAACAACCACCAAAAACAAGCGAAGAAACGAAAATTTAATAGAAATTGGAATCATGGCTAGAGAAATGCTTTTTAGATAATTGGATTTGGCAAACATTTTAAATATTTAAATTTTAAATTAATATCTAAACACCAGAAATAGAAAAAACAAAAATTACATTATTATCAATATTTATGCTTTGTGGTCGCTGGTGGCGGTCGGTGGTGATGGGTAATCAAGAACATAACCCAAGGCATAAAGAAATTGTTTTCGCAATTTTCTTGTTTTTCAATTTTCCATAATTGAAGAGTGAAGATGCAAATGAAAATGATTTTTTGTTGTAATTTTTTCAAGGAAAATAACACATAAGATACATACATATATTTGTAAATTTTAAATGAAATGTCACTCAATTCAGCAACTAGTCTGGCGTCTTTTGTAAACAGAATTAAAGTAACGCCATTGTTGTTCATTGTGGCCTCAAATTGCATTCATTCTTCATCCATTCAAGTCCTGTCGAGTTGTCCTTTCATTACGGACAATGTTTTGATAAAATGTTCATAAAAACTAATTCTTGGTTTTAATGTAATTTTTTAAATATGCAGAATGTTTTAATTGATGCAAAACATTATTCTGACCAAACCACAAAGATTATCGTCATCATGATGATGTTGCTAATGCTAATGCTGCTGATGATGGATGATGATAATGCCAAAGAACAAAACAGTTTTTTCGGAATAACAAACCACAATTATTTTATGCAACAACTTTTAAATAATAAATCAGCAACAAATACACACACAGAGCACCAAGATCAACAAATCCTTTAAGAATTACAAAAATAAATATTTTGTTTTGTTAATTAAGAATGTAAAATAGCTTTCAATGTAAAACGTGTGTATGTAAAACGTATGTACGTAGTATTACAATAAATAACAACAATAGCTGTAAAATGGAAAAAATCTGCTAAAGAAGATATGGTAAATTTCAAATTTCTTTTGCAATTCCATTGGAAGAAATGTTAAAAATTTTTTTGCGATTTGCGAATTGGATGCTGCGCTCCAAAGTTATGGAGTGTTTTATTCCCTTATAAAGAAAAAATATTTAAAAATTCCATTTTTGCTGTAATAAGAAAATGTATATATAAAGCGTTAACAGCATTTAATATCTATCCGTAGATGCCTAAATATTTACTAAATGTATTTCTATTTTCGCGGAAAACAAGAAATACTGAAAAAATCTTGGAGTAAATTTAATTTGTTCTAATTTAGAGTCCAAATAAAACTCGAAAAAATAGATTAAAAATACGTACAGATTCTAGACAACGCGTAGAAAAATATGAGACCAAAATTTTAAAGATAGGATTTATAACTGCCATATTACAGCAACAACAAAAGACGAAAACTTATTGTTGGAATATTATTTCAAAAATATATATTTTTGTTTAATACGAAAAATAGAAAAACATTTTTGGGAGTTATTCTAGTACTTCGCTAAATTTCGATGCAAGGACTGACGGACTTTGCTGAAATTTCTTCAGGGAAAATGCGATGGCAAACCCGAAAGTGTATTTACTTACTTTGATAAGCAATAGGATTATGAAATAGAAAGTAATATTGAAATTACAGCCAAAGAAAAAAAAGTTAAAAAACGTATAATTCGCGAATTCGTTAAAATCAGTTAAGGCGCATGCGCTTTTCAGATACAGCGAGTGCATCTCTATCAATATGTAGCGATTTTTCCAATTTTCATTCAGCGGCCAAAGTGTGCCGTCAGCTGCATCTTACTGTTCAAAAAACCTTTATGTGGGTAAAAATTGCGCGATGCACATACGATTATAAGGCGCATCCGATTTCAGTGACGGCCTATAAAAAATACGTCATTATAAAAATTTTTAAACAAATTCGTCAAGAACCGCGGATGTGCTACCAAATTCTATTTTATACGAAATGGGAATATTACCCCAGAATCTCGGTAATTTATGCCACACGGTTTTGGAAAATAATATAATCGCGTATAAAGGATTTCATTTATGTAAAAATAACCAAAGAAAATCGCGGTTCAATGCGCGAAATCATCAAAGCATAATTTTGCAGAATTTCCTACTTTCAAGGTATCTATATACGCCGTTTTAGTAGATGGATTTGAAAGCGGAAGGGTTCATTAGATCCGGCGCGTAAAAAAACTAAAATCACGCGGGGTTCAAGGGTACCTGAGTCACAGTTGTAAATTTTGAAGCCAAAAAATAGGTTTTTAAAGAAAATTTACGCACCAAAATTTCGACTTTGGACTCCTATTACTAGGGAGCTGTATGAAGCACACTCATGAGATATACAGCAAACGACGTGGAATCACGAGTTCTACAATCCAATAAATAGTGTGGGTAATTATCTGGTTGCGCCCTCCAATTATAAGAAAAATTCAAAAAACCCAGATATCAAAACTTCAAAATGTCAGCATCGATTTTAGGGGGATGCAGTGTATATATCGAAAAGTCATACATTAGAACCATGTTGCCCAAGGGGTATTCTTCAATTCTTTCTTTGAGCTCAGGTCTGAATTTTCCGTGGTTTGAGCAGAAATCAAGAAAGAACACAAAAAAACTTGTAAACTTCAACACATTTTTACCCATTTTTTAATATTACCACCAACACAGCTTCCACATAAATTATTTGTTATGTTTCATTTTATGCGACCCCGGCTAAAACATTTCAATTAATGTAAATATATTCATATTGAATAAAATATATTGACAGTTCGCGACTTATTAAATGGTGAACCTCAACTCCAACGATTGTAAAACATGTTTGAATATTACCATATGTATTCTTTAATCATTTTTCCAAAAGGCTAACCTCTTTGACGTAATCCAATTATTATTGATTTAATCCAATGTTATTGTACTTGAATAATACCTTAAATATATCGAAATACAGTATAGTCTCGATAATCCGTACACTCGTTAATCCGGACAACGCGGTAATCCGGACACTAAAAATATTTAGAGAAAAATATGTATTGTAAATATAGTGTTGGGTGATGTAGGGGATGAATGATACCAAGCAACGGTCTTGACCGGCTTTAACATGGCAAAGCCCAGGATTTATCTTGGTCCCTCTTTCATCTCAAGTGGACACTGACCTCCTCGTGGTGTCACCTGGGGAACTGCCTTTAACACCCGTTAAAGGTAGTGAGCTAACATGTGCCGCGCGTTCACCCATAAGAACGTTAAAAACTTGGGTTTGGGCGTCGGGTTAGTAACCCTCCCCTAGAAAAAACAGCCTACTATGAAAAAACGAAAGAAAAGAAAAACAAACCCCTCTAAAGTTGACGAACCCCGCAAACGTTTTAAGGACCATGATCTGCGAATCTGCACCTGGAATGTTCGCACTCTTTATAGAGAAGGTGCAGTCTTCGCATTGGCAGACGTACTTGAAAAGTACAAGGCCGATATTACTGCCATACAGGAAATACGATGGATTGGGAAAGGCGTCACAACAACACCTAAAGGTGACGCACTGTATTATAGCTGCCATGACGTAAAGCATGAGTTTGGTTGAGGATTCGTAGTTAGTCGGAGACTAAAACATCTGGTATCCAGCTTCACCCCAGTGAATGAAAGACTTGCTGCAATTCCAATAAAAGCTAAATTCTTCAACATCAGCTTTATTTGTGCTCATGCTCCCACTGAAGAAAAGGACGAACAGACCAAAGATATATTTTACGAGCGCTTAGAAGAAACATATCAAGCTTTTTGTAGAAAATTAACTTATGTTGAAACTGAGGTATGGGGTATTCTAACTCGCGATCAGTTTTACTATACCATAACTTTTGACCGCATTTCGGTAAAATAAACTGTTTTAGCCCGATTCACCGAGGGGTTTCTTAAAATAATAATTTGAGCGGAAGCTGTGGTCGTACTAATGTAAAAAAATCGGAAAAAATCGTTGAAATAAACGAGTTTCATTATGTTATTTTCCAATTAGTGGTTTTACAACACAATGTAGAGCTTAATGCTCAAAGGAGAAGTTACAGAGTACACTTCAGAGTTGAAGTTTCTAATGTATGATTTTGTAATATATCCACTGTATCTACCTCAAACGGATGCTGACATTTTGAAACCTGAAAAATTAGGTTTTTTGAATTTTTGCTCTAATCGGGACGCGCATCTGGATTTTCCTAAAAGCTTATTATTTGATTGTAGTACTCGCGATTTCGCATTTTTTAATGTATAACATGAGGGTGTTGCCCTCACAGGATCACAGTAATCTGCGCCCAAACACGAAATTTTTGTGCGTAAATTTTTCTCAAAAACCTATTTTTTGGTTTAAAATTTACAAACGTCATTCGATTTCCGTGGAAACCCGCGTAAATTTAGTTTTTTTACGTTCTGAATCTAACAAGCCACGAAGCGTAAAAATCCACCCACTAGATCGGCGGATATGATACCCCTCAAATTTCGAAAATTTGCAAAATTTTATTTTAAAAATATCGCATATTAAAACGCGTTTTGGATGTGTCAGTTCTACTTAAATAAATAGATCGATACGCGTGTTTAAACTGCGCGAAAACAGATATTTAAAAACTCTCGTAAATCCAGAGATATAATAGATTTTGTCTAAAAATTGAGTGCGATGCTACATCCACGGTTCTTGATGGATCGCATTGAAACGGCATAGAATGATGTATTTTTTAATGGTGATTATTGAAATCGGATGCGCATAAAATGTAAATGAACTTCGCGGAAATTATGACCATTTCACTGTATTTTGCACCCTAATATGCAGCAGATGCTACATCGTGGCCGCCAAATAGAATTTAGCAAACTGTACATCAAATAGGAGGGATTGATTCGCTGTGTTGGAAAATCGGATGCGCATCATGTCATTTTCATAATTATGCGGTTTATATGCGTCTCAAATGTTTTAATATTCAATATAACATTATTTTAACGTTATGCCACAATTGGAATTCCTTGTGATTTAATATAAGGTTCTAATAATATTATCCAATAGGAAAACTATAAACGAAAAATTTGTTACAACGGAATATCATCATTATTGCGTGAAATTTTGACGAAAATGCCGAAGAACTCAAACATTTTTTCTCCAACTTTTCCTATAAAACCATAAAAAATAAAATTAGAATAATATGTATGATTTTAATTTTTTCGTAATATTTTCTTCGTATTTTTGCAAATAACATGAATACTATAGCTCCAACCTTTACAACTTATGTTTTATTTTATTCCTCAAAATGTCTGGATGCTGTTATAATTTTTTTTATATATTTTTCGTAAGTATGAGCGCTATTGATTCAAAAATATGTTTGTAAATACGTGAAATTATTTAACAAATTTGATTTTTCGCGAAACGATTGAGACTTTGCGATTATTTTTCGCATCATTACAAAGGATACGAATTCAGTTAACGATAATAGGATATAACAGCTAACTATATTAAGCCGCGATTTTCTTAGAATTTTTTCTAATTATCATAACTAAAACGGTGATATCTTTTGCGCGCAACGATCAAAGTTAGTAACGAAAACAGATTTGGAATGCTTATTTTTTTCTTAATCTATGTACCAAAAATCATTGATGTAGTATCACAGATTTTTTTTTGATATTTTTCAAATGGAAAAGACAAATTTAGACATTTTTCCTGATATGACCGTTGCCCTGCCCATGACATTAAAATCATTCTAGGCGATTTTAATGCCAAAATTGGAAAGGAGAATATCTTTGGCCCAACAGTCGGGAAATTCAGTCTCCACAGTGAAACATCTGACAATGGTATGAGGCTGATAGACTTTGCAGCTGCAAAAAACATGGTAGTTAGCAGTACCAGATTTAATCATCTCGTTATTCATAAGGGCACCTGGCTGTCTCCAGATCAAAGAACAAGTAATCAAATTGATCATGTTGTAATAGATGGAAGACATTCATCCAGCGTGTTGGATGTACGATCGTTCCGAGGCGCAAACATTGATTCGGACCACTACCTTGTTGCAGCAAAGTTACGTACTCGTCTAAACGTTGCAAATAAAGCACGAACAGACTCAACGCGGAAGTTGGACATCGATAGGCTGCAAACACAACAGATAGCCACAGAATATTCCACTCAACTAGCCCAATTGCTTAACGTGAGCACTCCTTGTCCCGATAACATAACAACACAATGGCAACATATTGCCCACTCCATGCAAACAGCCGCAAAATCCATACTTGGATTCCAGAGACCTCCACAAAGGAATTCATGGTATGACCAGGAGTGTCGTGCGCTACCGAAGAGAAAAATGCGGCATATAGAGCTACTTTGCATTCAGTAGCAACGCGTAGCGCGCGATATAGATATCGGGAGAAAAGGAGAGAAGAGAAACGTCTTTTCCGCAAGAAAAAGAGAGAAATGGAAAAGCGGGAGTGTGAAAAAATCGAGATGTACAGGAGCCAGAATGAGGTCCGAAAATTCTACCAAAGAGTGAAACATCAAACAGATGGCTTTGGTACAGGCACATCCTCCTGAAGAGACCAGCAAGGTAATCTGGTAAAAGATACAGATAGTGTGCTCAGGATATGGAAGGAACATTTCTCCAATCTGCTGGTATCCAATAGTAGCGAAGACGATGATCCCACAGATCCAATCCCAGAAGATGGTATAGAATGTATACCGCCTGGCCAAGATGAGGTAAAAACAGCAATCAACCGGTTGAAGAATAATAAAGCAGCAGGAGCCGATGGCTTACCAGCCGAGCTGTTTAAAACCGGAGGCGACGCGCTGATAAGGTGTATGCATCAGCTAGTTAGCACCATCTGGCAGGAAGAACGCGTACCCGACGATTGGAACCTGAGCATCCTATGTCCCGTCCACAAGAAAGGAGATAAGACTGTATGCTCAAACTATAGGGGCATAAGTCTTCTCCCTGTTGCCTATAAGATAGTGTCAGGGATATTGTGCGAACGACTAAAGCCAATGGTCAACGAAATAATTGGACCATACCAATGTGGTTTTAGACCTGGCAAGTCCACCATTGACCAGATATTTACCCTGCGGCAAATCCTAGAGAAGACCCAAGAGATGCAGATCGACATATTTCACCTTTTTGTCGATTATAAAGCAGCATTCGACAGTCCCCTCCGATCAAAGGTATTCCACGCAATGTCTGAATTTGGTATCCCCGCAAAGCTCATCCGGCTTTGTAAGATGACTTTAACTGATACTAGGTCCTCAGATAAAAAATTGGAAAGAACCTCTCCGAAGAATTTTATACCAAAAGAGGTTTCAGACAAGGAGACAGCCTTTCGTGTGACCTATTCAACATTTTGCTGGAAAAGGTAATACGAGATGCAAATGTCAAAAGAAATGGCACAATTTACACCAATAGCCACATGTTACTTGCCTATGCTGATGACATAGACATCATGGGACGATCAGTAAAGGAAGTAACTGATACCTTTAGGAAGGTCGAAGCAGAATCTGCGAAAGTGGGTCTGGCGGTAAACGGCGAAAAGACCAAATTGATGGTGTCGACGCGCAAAGCGTCCTTAGAGCTCGGACCAACTGTGGAAGTTGGTACCTACAATTTTGAGGTAGTTTAAGACTTCGTCTACCTCGGCACTGCCATAAACACAACAAACAACATCAGTTGTGAAATAAGAAGAAGAATTGTATTGGCCAACAGATGCTACTATGGTCTAAGTAAGCAATTTAAAAACAAAGCCACATCTCGTCAAACAAAAATAACACTATACAAAACGCTGATACTACCCGTGCTAATGTATGGCTCCGAAGCATGGGTACTTGCGCATGCAGATAAGGCAGTGCTTGGTGTGTTTGAGAGGAAAATTCTTCGAAAGATCTACGGGCCGATTTGCGTTGACGGTGAATATCGACGTCGTATGAACCACGAGCTATACAAAGACATGAATATAGTTAAACGTATCGAGATGCAACGATTGCGTTGGCTAGGCCATATTATGAGAATGAGCGATGATGAACCCGCTAAAAAGGCGTATGAATACATGCCACATGGCGGTGCACGCAGAATCGGCAGGCCTAAGCTTCGATGGAGCAAACAAGTGGATGAAGAAATGGAAAGGCGCGGTATTCCAAAAAGTCAAGCGAAAAACAGAGAGGAATAGAGATCTTTTCTTAGTTCGGTCTATGGAACAAATGTTCTGTAATGGGCCAACTAAGTAAGTAAGTAAGTAAGATAGTGTTCGATTCCGCACGTAGTATTGTGAGTCCAATAATCGTTTTTGTTAATTACAACAACTGTTTTTGACATATTCAACAATAGTTGTTGTCATATCCAACAATAGTTTTTGTCTGCTGGACAATATTATTCTCTTTTCTTCGACAATTTTATTCTCTTCTCTCGGTATTTGATGCCGTGGTGAAAAAGACAATTTTGGTCAGTTTTGTTTGTATGAGCTGTGCCCCCCATTATCTTTGGTTTTTTATTTTATCTTTTTAAATTTTTTTGTGTATGTACACCATGAGAAGAATTTGTTTTTATTTTTTTTTGTTCTCTC
The DNA here is from genome assembly GCF_047663935.1 of Musca autumnalis. Lineage (NCBI taxonomy): Eukaryota > Metazoa > Arthropoda > Insecta > Diptera > Muscidae > Musca > Musca autumnalis. The sequence continues at coordinate 325,459,443 of NW_027411644.1, forward strand.
TCATTCTTCTTTGTGTTTTGATAATTGAGTTACACCACAATCTGAGAAGTGTGTTTTTGGTCGTAATTTGTGTTTTCTTTTCATAGTTGTTGTGGTTTTATGGGTATTCCTTATGTTGGGGCAGGTGCTTGGAGGATGAGCGCAATGGAGTAGTTGTTTTTACGTTTCTTCCTTCAATTTGTTGTCTTTTTAGTTAGGCCTGGTAAAACCTGGCCATGCGTAGTGTTTGTCAGTGTTTATAATATTATACGTGACATTTATACCAAAGTTATGTGGAAAGTGTATATGAGAATTATATACGATCAGGTTTTCTGGTCTGACAATGTAGCAAAACCCTTTAAAAGAGCAATCGTCTTCGAGAAACCGGCCATTAAAATTTTCCGAATTTAGCTTTTGTAGCTTCAGACATGACGCAATACCAATTATGGCAATCTCGGTTCGTAAATTGACAAAAAATCCTCCGAATATATAAAATTATGCAATACCGCTTCATGGGGCCTAGAATCAAACCGATATATGTACATATGGAAAGTGTTTTGCGAGTAAGTCCATCTTCTGGGAACCCAAAATTCCAATTGACAACCAATTCGGTACAAATATGGGCCTGTACCAAGAAATGCCTAGAGCAAATTATTGTAACTCCAACGAAGACCTGCTGATAAATTTTCACAACTTTCGACATGGATTATTACTGCAAAAGTGCATTGATCAGATTAAATCTATGTATATCTATAAACGATAATCCTGCAGCACTATGAAAAACTGGTTTAATGAATTCAGTCGTGGCCAACAATCGCTAAAAACGAAAGTCCAAAAAACGGCCGTTGTACCACAACAAATTAAACCGTGCGTGAACGGATAAAGCCAGATCGCCATGTTACATGCCGTGATATAGAGGCATCTTGGGCATTTCTTCCACCAACTAACATTTGATTTTGTACGAACAAAATTGGATATTTCTCGTTAGATCCAGCTCTTGTCTGTTTGTGCAAAGAAATTGTTAATAAATATGACCGCGTTGCTTCAAACGACCTCTGTAAAATCGCCACAGTCGATGGATCTTGAATCTATGCGTATGAGCCCGAAACACAACAGCAATCCATTGTGGTGGTCTTCGAGACGAGCCAAATTCAACGAAAGTTGTTAACGCAAAAAACACTCCGAAGCAAATGGCCGCCTGTTTCTTCGGATAAACAGACCATGTGACTACTTAACGGCTTGAGGAACGTAGGACGGTTAATTCTGAGTGATACGCTACAATTTGTTTGCCTGAAGTCTCCTGAGAAATTTGGAAAAAGGAACAAGAAGACGTGTCATTGTGCAGCATGACAACGTGAGCCCTCTCACACATCGATTGAAACTAGTGCATTTTTGATCGAACAAAACTTATAATTGATGGGTCATCCTCCGTACAGCCCCGACTTAGAACCTAATGACTTCATTTGACTCCTGTACGTTAAGATAAAAGGCGTGGTCAACGATTTTCGTCACCAGAAGATGCTGTTGAAGCCTTCAAAAAACATGTTTTGGAGGTGTCTCAATCGGATTGGAAAAAGTGCTTCAATAATTGGGTTGGGCGCATGAAAAAGTGTATAAATTATGCTTGAGAATTGCTGGATATGATAAATATTCGCGATATCGTTGTTAGGCCAAAGCGTTATCGAGCAGCCCTCGTAACAGGTTAACATATCGCTCATTTACTCAAAGAGTGGCATAACTCAAAAAATGCGATTTCTGAGTTAGTAATTTCTAATTTTTCTACAACTTCTACACTATCTTGTGTCAAATTTTCATGCTGATATCTCTAAAACTCAACGAGTTACAGCTCATTTACTACGAGCTTCGCATAATTCAACACAACAGTTTTTTGAGTTTTTGAAGCACTAAAACAATTAAAATCATGCTTGATCTTGCACAAAAATTTAGCACTGATATCTGGCTAGCTGTTTGCAAAATATGGTCCAAGTTGTTATTTTAGTTTTTGTATAATAACCTTTTTAAGTTGGGAAGTCAAATTCCAATCGCGAACTTAAAACGCGTTTTTCTCAAGACTGGATTTTTTGAAATGTGTCACTCTTTGAGTAAATGAGCGATATGTATATAAAAATGTATTAAATTAAATGTTAAATTACATCTAGTTTGGTCAACAGATTAGGCTCACCTTCCGAAAATACTTTTGTGAATAAGTTTTGTTCCCACTGTGAGTTTCAAACGTCAAATTTTAGGTAGTCCGGTCTAAAAATGCAGCTAAAACCCTTAAAATACCTAAAGCGGGAGGTTTCGTTATGTTAGGGCTATACCAAACCATGAACCCATGGTGAACATATTTTTGTGAAGAAGTTTTGTTACCACCGGAAACTTTAAATATGAAATTACAGCTGCTTCGGTGCAAACATGTAGCTAAAATCCTCAAAATGTCTAAAATCAGTAGGAGGGGCTCCCCTTTGGAATTGTCCAGAGAACTTGTTGAGAGTGGTAGCTCTCCACAGAGCTTCCATGTCTATTACGCAAGCACCAATTCGTAGATCTACAATTATGACCTTTGCTTTCCTCTTGACGAGGGGTTGAGGACTATCTTACATACCAGCTGCTTTGTGGGTCACGGAACCCGGTTCAGAACACAATCACCACCTTGCCACCAAAAGGTGCCTCTTAGCAGTCAGCCCAGCTCAACAGATCTAGGCTCTCCTGACTCCTGTGGTAGTAGAAAGACTCCGGTCTACCAGTTCCTGTACCACGTAACACGCTACTGGTCACTTAAAATAAGAAAGATTAGGCACGATCAGGTAATAGGCAGAGTGCAACATAAGAGTTACAATGATATAGCTGTGCCCCTCGCAATATATAAAAGATCTATGAATTGAGATTCCTCAATCCTCCATACCACCTGAGGTAACAGAAAGTGGCTTCTGGTAAGATCGTGATCAGGGGATCTCCAGGTGGTCAGATCTCGTAATCGTATTATTTCCTGTGGCGGTTCCACTCGACCAATAACCTCAAACCTATATATCGTCAACAAAACAATACAATGCAATACACTGCGGCTCTGCGACGCGAACGCCCTATTTGCAAAATCACCGAGACTAGAACGAGTATAACTGCTGTAGAGTGCATGAGATACAGATTCTTGAAGACTTCATAATGGGGACACTTAACAGAAATTCCAGATAAAGGTCGAAACCAAATTCGGCGGTCGTTATGACAAAAGTATCATCCGGAATAAACGAGCTCGAAATGGGCAGTTGCCATTCAGACCTGCCCATTATGCACTTATTCCATTTAGACTACCATGTTAAGAATCAGAGCTCGCGCATCCGAGCCTTGTGATCTAAGGCACCCACAGATTTTTTTCCACCTTCTATTGCCCAATCAGTGAGGACAATAGGTAAACATATCTTGGCTAAAAATTGCAGTTCTAGGTCAAGGGGAGTCACACCATAGAACACCTGCTTGGCCTCAGTAGACATTGTGGGACATGCAGTTGGAAAGTTCAGCAAGTGATGTTGCGATACCCCTACCCTGTGGCGGTAGTTTGTCATATGCGGGAACCGTATGTTGTACAGACAAAAGACCCCAACAAGAAGATCCCAATCAGAACGGCAGATACGACGATACAATTGAGTGATGAAATTCATCCTCTCACCCATCGTGGTGACTAAACTTCTGTCGAGGACTCAACCAGTAGCGGCCGTGTGATAGAACAGTGATGGTGGCGCTTGACTTATCAAAAACCTTTGATACTGTTAAGCACTCCACGCTATTCGAGGACATCGAGGAGACAACCCTCCGGCCAAGTCTGAAACGTTGGATAATCAACTATATGTGTGGTCGCCAGTCGTATGTAGAATTCAGGAACAAAAAATCCAAACCCCGCAGTGTGGAACAGGGAGTTCCACTAGGAGGGGTGATATCTCCGGAACAGTATTTCGCCCCCTCCAGACGGCATTGAGATCGTAACGTATGCGGATGATTGTACGATCCTGGCGTCAGGTACCTACCCAGATGACATCAGTGAGAGACTGAACTCCTATTTAACCAATCGTACCACCTTTTTCCACGCGAGGAATAAGCAGATATCCGCCACTAAATCGACGGCCACTCTGTTCACCACATAGACGGCGGAGTATAGAAGAGAGTTGAATGGTAGCAGAATTCCGATGGTATCAGAATTCCGACCACAAACTGCCCCAAAATTCTAGGGGTCACATTCGACACCATTTTCACGTCGTCCTCGCATGCCACAGCTATCTGCGATAAGCTGAAATGTAGGAACAAGGTCCTCAAGTCCCTAGCCGGCAGCACTTGGGGTGCAGATAAAGAAACCTTGTTGACCACGTATAAAGCGTTAGATAGGTCTGTGGTAAGCTATGCGGCGCCAGTTTAGTCCCCGAATTTATGTGACACGCAGTGGAATAGGATTCAAATTTGTCAAAACGCTGACCTGAGGACAGCAACAGGGTGCCTCCTCAAATCTACAGTGGACCATCTACATTAGGAGGCAAAGATTCTTCCAGTATGGCAACATAATGAGATGCTATCGTTGCAGTACTTGCTCGGGTGTTACAGTGAGAGCCATCCCAATCTTCATCTGCTGGCCACCGATACACCCAGACATATCAGGAAGGATATTTATGCTCTAGAGACGGAGGTCCAGCAATATAGGAGAGAACCTCTAGATCAACAGACATATCAGGCAGGTTTGAACAGCATTCACACGGACACAGTTGGCAAGGCCATAAACAATTGTTGTGTGAATGCAGTCATCGGAGTACATCCCTCATCTATCGCAACTGAAGAGCGTCAGCTGCCACAACAAACCAGAGTAGTTTTGGTACCATTACCCTGGGATATTGCAGTCGCCTAAATTCCTATTGGGCGGGAATTGATCGCACCGTGCAAGACATCTGCCCAGTATGCGGCATGGGCTCGCACTATACTAAGCACTTATTCAACTGCCCCGCCAAACCTACTCATCTAACTTCAGTGGATCTGTGGTTACATCCCATCGAATTAGCCACTTTCCTGGAACTGGAGATAGACCCAGAGCCAGATTGAACAGGAGAACGAACATACAAACATAATAATAAAACACTGTTACAACAACTAAACTTCTGTTTTACACGGATGACACTTACAGATAACACTTGGATGTTACATTCTTCTGCCTTGCAATTTTGCCACCAATTCTGGTACCCCAAATACAGACATCATTCTGAAACCCTAATTTTCCAACAGTATTCTGTGTCAATGAGAATGAACAAGTCTTCTGCAAAAGCCCATACATTGCAAAGTAAGCCAAGTCATTGCAGTAGTCGAACCATGATTAGATTTCAAATAAATGGACCGCAAATGAACCCCTTTGGTCAATGTTTAAATGCATAATTCCCCTCGCCATTACTTTGTCGAGTACTGAAAGAAGACTGGTTGATGCCTTATCTGCCGACTTTAGAAAGACAGGAACAACTGCTTCTGCAGATGCATTTACACATCTTTTCGGTCAGCCGTCTAATCTAGTTGATTTCATACATCAGGGCATAAATAAACACAATCACTCCATGTATCAAAGACCAGAGACTCCAAGGACCATTTTTGGTCTACAAAGCCGATACAGCTGAACCCAGGAGTCATCACGGTTGTGGCATTAGGAGCAAGTCTTAAACTGCATCTATGCATATTGTTCAACATTTGTTATGTAGGTAAAAGAAGATAGGCTATATGCATTTATAACAGAATTCTCGGGCGTAGCTACTAACAGCTGAGGCTGTAGGAGTTTTAAGGGCTATAATGACATTAACTCAGGAAGTACAAACGCACACGAACACTCTTATATTGTTTTTATTAGGACCGAAAGAACTGTCAGCGGTAAAAATCAGACGAACTGTAATTAAGTGATCAATTTCGAACTTTAGCGTATTTTCGAACTTGATCTATGTTTGAAAAAAAGTATTGGCATGGTGAACACATCAGTTACTCTGTTGAGACATATTTTGGGAACCTTTCAGACAGTTGCTTTTGACTATAACTTATGTATCCATAAGGTTGAGGATACAGACATAACTTTTCCAATAAAACAAAAAAAAAAAAAAAAACATTGTTCCACAACATCCCATACGGGACAAGGGAGACTTCACTCATATCAATGAGTGCACCCCGATTCATATTTAGCTCAATGATATGGGACCTACTGTTTATCGCCGAGTCCGAACGGCATGTCTTAAGACACCACTTGTAGAGAAGTTGTACAAGGCTGAAATACTCAGGAAATGTCGCCAACATTATTGAGGGGTATTTTGCCACCGTTGAAAAATGTTTGATGTTGCCTGGCCGGGGAATCGAACCCACGACCTTCTGCGTGCAAGGCGGGCGTGCATACCATTGCACCACGGTGGCACCCAATACCTTTGTAAAATTGTAGCCTACTATTTCAATTCCTTACGCTATCAGTGAGCTTACAACGGATTTGTTTCCAACAAAATGAATGGGAGTTTAAACACACAGTTCTTTAAATTGATGTTATCCTTTTCAAATATGTGTCTTAATAAAGCTGAACTTTTTTATTGCACCAATTCAAGTCGTTTTTTTCAAATGTTACAGTTCTAAAACATAAATCTCTGGCAAATGTTGTTATCAAGCCATGCATTCTTGGAAATCCTAAAAGTGATATATGTGAGTTCTTACATACATATAAATAGTATTTCTAAGTAGATAAACATACATATGCATGTGATTTCATATATGTATGTAAGTTACTATGTGTGTGCATTACTTAAAACTAAATTGCCCTATTTTTATGTGCTGTATTCTAGAAAAAAAAAACGTTTTTTATTTTAATTTTACAAAGCTTCTCCATCTCCCGAACATAAAAGACAAAAGGAAAATGCATAAATATGTATATCCTTTCCAACTGTAGATCTCTTGTTGTTTTTTGTTTAAGCAAAGGCAAGGATGTGTAAAATGTATCCTTTAATAAAAATATTAGTCAAGCAAAAACATTTAAGACTTAATTGATGCTTGCCACATTGACCTCCCTGTAACATGTTTTCTTTATTTGCTGTTGTTGTTGCTGTTGCCTTTCTTGTGTGTTGAATAATGGCCAAAACAAAGGAAACTGCTTTGCCATTTTAAGGACTTGTTGTAAGGAGATTTGCATATGTGTATTCAAAGGAAGGGAACGAAAAAACGAAAATTATGTAAAATTGTTGAGCTGGTCAAAGGACACACAATAGAGTGCAGTTTATTTTTATGTCTGTGGCATTCATGCAAAATTTATATTCAGTCTTAAGAGATAAAATACTGGTTAGGATATTGGTTTTGGCCTTTTTCTTTTTGTGTCTTGTTGTGTTGTCGTCTACAAACGAAGCTTATTGTGATCGACCCAGACGTTGTTAATAATGGAATTTTAAATGGCAATTTTGCGCAATGTTTTTTTTAAAGATTTTAAGACTAATTTGAAGGCATTTTTAATTTTAATTTTGTGTATTTTTAATTATAAGCTCAGCATGTGCATTTGTGTTTTTTGTGCAATTGGAAAAACATTTGAAGCATGGAATTTCAAAGTTGCTTTATATATATTCCGGGGTATTATTTTATTTGCACACTCAATCCGTATCTTCTTCTGTAAATACCTATACCTAAGATACGTAAATTAACATCCCAGAAAATAAATCATTACCAAATAATCGGTTTTATAGTACTTTTTGGTAATCGTAACTACTTACAAAACACCCTACTAACCCATTATTTTAACAAGGGCATGTCGCTGTGAATTACTAGTTATTCTATAACCACTAGAATAACAAGTTATTTTATGGCCACTAGTAGTGGACAGATAAGCTAGAAAACATACAGTTGTGTGAAAAATAATAAGGACACTTCATAACCAGGATTACATTAAAAACTGACTGTAGTTCAGAAAATTTATTGAAGAAGAAATTAATGCTAGTTTTTACTAAATAATGGTAGATAAAGTTTTTCAGTTTCATTAGTACTTTGTATACGATCCTTTGCGTTCTAAACGGCAGCACATCGTCTGAGCATTGTGACAACTACATTTTGGCGCTCCTATACCCGTATCGTGTCGCACGCAACATGTATAAGTAGCCAAAACTCGTCATAATTTGATGGAAACTTTCCCCTGGTCGATCTTTCAACTTCATTCCACAAATTTTCACTCGCGGCCATGAGTACGACAGTACAAGTCCATACTTCCTAAGACATGGCACAAACACTTGGAGAAATCAAAAACACTTAGGGCAAACATGTATAGTGGCTGGTTCGCACGACAACTTCTGCAAAAATTGTTTTAGATGACATATGGATGAAATCCGTTTCAGACAATTTGTAGTCTATTTTGAGATTTTCGTCAGTCTGTCTCGCTACCTGGAGCGTACTAGGAGATGGAAGATACAAAGGAACGGTCCTGAACGGTTTTAACATGGCAAAGCTCAGGATTTATCTTGGTAGTGAGCTAACAAGTGCCGCGCGTTCACCCATAAGAAAAAAACTTGGGTTTGGGCGTCGGGTTAGTAACACTCCCCTAGAAAAACTGCCTACTATGAAAAAACGAAAGAAAAAAAAAACAACCCCCTCTAAATTGACGAATCCCGCAAACGTTTTAAGGACCATGATCTGCGAATCTGCACCTGGAATGTTCGCATTCTTTATAGAGAAGGTGCAGTCTTCGCATTGGCAGAGGTACTTGAAAAGTAATATTCCGATATTACTGCCATACAGGAAATACGATGGATTGGGAAAGGCGTCACAACAACACCTAACGGTGACGCACTGTATTATAGCTGCCATGACGTAAAGCATGAGTTTGGTTGCAGATTCGTAGTTAGTCGGAGGCTAAAACATCTGGTCTCCAGTTTCACCCCAGTGAATGAAAGACTTGCTGCAATTCGAATAAAAGCTAAATTCTTCAACAACAGCTTTATTTGCGCTCATGCTCCCACTGAAGAAAAGGACGAACAGACCAAAGATATATTTTACGAGCGCTTAGAAGAAACATATGACCGTTGCCCTGCCCATGACATTAAAATCATTCTAGGCGATTTTAATGCCAAAATTGGAAAGGAGAATATCTTTGGCCCAACAGTCGGGAAATTCAGTCTCCACAGTGAAACATCTGACAATGGTATGAGACTGATAGACTTTGCAGCTGCAAAGAACATGGTAGTTAGCAGTACCAGATTTAATCATCCCGATATTCATAAGCGCACCTGGCTGTCTCCAGATCAGAAAACAAGAAATCAAATTGATCATGTTGTGATAGATGGAAGACATTCAACGAGCGTGTTGGATGTACGATCGTTCCGAGGCGCAAACATTGATTCGGACCACTACCTTGTTGCAGCAAAGGTACGCACCCGCTTAAACGTAGCAAACAAAGTACGAACAGACACAACACGAAAGTTAGTCATCGGTAAGCTGCAATCACAACAGATAGCCACAGCATATTCCACTCAACTAGCCCAATTGCTTAATCAAAGCACTCCTCATCCCGATAACGTATCAGCGCAATGGCAAAGCATTGCCCACTCCATGCAAACAGCCGCAAAATCCATACTTGGATACCAGAGATCTCCACCAAGGAATCCATTGTATGATCAGGAGTGTCGTGCTGCCACCGAAGAGAAAAATGCGGCATAAAGGTCTACTTTACAATCCGTAGCGCACGAGAGAGGTACAGGGAGAAAAGGAGAGAGGAGAAACGTCTTTTCCGCAAGAAAAAGAGAGAAATGGAAAAGCGGGAGTGTGAAAAAATCGAGATGTACAGGAGCCAGAATGAAGTTCGAAAATTCTACCAAAGAGTCAAGCATCAAACTGATGGCTTTGGTACAGGCACATCCTCCTGTAGAGACCAGCAAGGTAATTTGGTAACTGATACAGATAGTGTACTCATGATATGGAAAGAACATTTTTCAAAACTGTTGGTATCCAATAGCAGCGAAGACGACGAAGATACCACAGTCCCAATTCCAGAAGATGGTGTTGAATGTATACCACCCAGCCAGGATGAGGTAAAAACAGCAATAAATCGGCTGAAGAATAATAAAGCAGCAGGAGCCGATAGCTTACCAGCCGAGCTGTTCAAAACCGGAGGCGACACGCTGATAAGGTGCATTCATCAGCTAGTTAGCACCATCTGGCAGGAAGAACGAGTACCCGACGATCGGAACCTGAGTATCCTGTGCCCCGTCCACAAGAAGGGATATAAGACTGTATGCTCTAACTATAGGGGCATTAGTCTACTCCCTGTTGCCTACAAGATCGTGTCAGGAATATTGTGCGAACGACTAAAGCCTATTGTCAACGAGATAATTGAACCATACCAATGCGGCTTTAGACTTGGCAAGTCCACCATTGACCAGATATGTGCCCTGCGGCAAGTCCTGGAGAAGACCGAAGAGATGCAGATCGACACCTACCACCTTTTTGTCGATTATAAAGCAGCCTTCGACAGCCCGTTGCGTTCAAAGGTATTCCAAGCCATGTCTGAATTTGGTATCTCCGCAAAGCTCATCCGGCTTTGTAAAATTACTTTAACTGACACGAGGTCCTCAGTTAAAATAGGAAACAACCTCTCCGAAGAGTTTGGTACCAAAAGAGGTTTCAGACAAGTAGACAGCCTTTCGTGTGATCTCTTCAACATCCTGCTGGAAAAGGTTATACGAGAGGCAAACGTCAAAAGAAGTGGCACAATCTACACCAAGAGTCACATGTTACTTACTATCATGGGCCGATCAGTAAAAGAAGTAACTGATACCTTTATGAAGGTCGAAGGAGAATCTGCTAAAGTGGCGGTAAACGGCGAGAAGACCAATCTGATGGTGTCGACGCGCAATGCGTCCCTTGAGATCGGACCAACTGTTGAAGTTGGTTCCTATAATATTGAGGTAGTGAAAGACTTCGTCTACCTCGGCACCTCCGTAAACACAACAAACGACATCAGTTGTGAAATAAAAAGAAGAATTGTATTGGCCAACAGATGCTACTTTGGTTTAAGTAAGCAGTTTAAAAACAAAGCCACATCTCGTCAAACAAAAATAACACTCTACAAAACACTGACACTAACCGTGTTGATGTATGGCTCCGAAGCCTGGGTACTTGCGCAAGCAGACATGGCAGTGCTTGGTTTGTTTGAGAGAGAAATTCTTCGAAAGATCTACGGACCAATCTGCGTTGACGGTGAATATCGACGTCGCATGAACCACGAGCTGTATTGCGTTGGCTAGGCCATATCATAAGAATGAGCGATGACGAACCCGCTTAAAAGGCGTATAAATACGGACCGCTTGGCACGCAGAATTGGCAGGCCAAGGAATAGATGGCGCAAACAAGTGGATGATGAGATGAAAAGGAGCGGTATTCCAGAGTGCGAAGCAACAAATAGAGAGAAATGGAGATCTTTTCTTAGTTCGGTCTATGGAACAAATGTTCTGTAATGGGCCAGCTAAGTAAGTAAGTAAATAATATTTCGTCCAAACTTAGATCAAGTTCGAATATGGCCATTTTGGTCCACCCCTTTCTGTGCCACATGCTGGGCAAATGCTTTACACGATGTCATCGATCTTTGCCCTGTAGGAATTTAGACGTCTACAGCATCCCGAGCGTAGTTGAGACAAAACCTACTCTGGCTTGTCGTAGCAGCTGACGCTCCTCAACTGCGGTAGAAGGGGGATGTTCTCCAAGGAACACATTCACACGATAGTATTTTATGTCATCTGCGACGGCATCTGTGTGAATGCTATTTAAATCTCCTTAATAGGCTTGTTGGTCTAGGAATTCTCTCTTTTAACATTGGACCTCCCTTTTTAGATCATATAAGGAGGCATCTTGTTGTTGAATATTTTTGTTTTGTTGAAAATATTTGTTTGAATATTTTTCCATCTCGCTAAACTTATATTTGTGGACCACACTGGCGGTACATTGCTTATCACAGACCAACCTATTGTGTTGTCGGTGATCAACACGGTTTCTTTATCTGCTCTGTAAATGTAATGGAGATTAATTTTCATTTTATTTATAGATTTCGTAAACAATATGAAAATATTACTCTAATTGTTCTAATTTAAATCCCAGCAACTAACAATAAAATTCTTTGAAATCCATCCTAACTATAGATTAGAGAAAACAATAAAACAAAATTGAAAACAATAAACTTTATGAACAAAACCGACGATTGAATACTTTCATCCATTGGCAATACCTTTTGTTTTGCCAAATCTAAGGTACAGTTTGAACATTCCAATAGAATAAACAAATTGAGTCGAGTTTAGGAAAAAACATTGCCAACATGTGGGTTGTTGCTAACAATTAAAACTATTTAATTAATCCTAATCAAATGCTACCATCAACAATATGGCCATGTTGAAAGACGGCCTGGGTAATGCAAGTAACCCATCAATCCATTCATATAATTTCCTTTATTTGCAGGAATTGGATGAATGGTTGTTTTCATTTTCATTTTGGACTTCGATAGGATGCAGGGCATTTTTCTCTTAGATTATTGGAGAGAGAGAGGGAGAGAGAGTGAGAAGAAGAATACCAACATTGAAAATGCATTATTATTTTAGTTTAGCCAAAGCACACAAATTTCCAGTATTTTTTCACATGTTTTTGTGTGTGTGTACAAAGGACCTTTTGTAAAAACCCAACAACAGAACTGCAGCAGAACTGGTAGTCTTTCCACAAAATTGGTCCCCAGGGTATAAATGGCAACAACAGGCCTGGTTGGCATAACAGAAGAGAAATTGAAGCAAAAACTGCAAAATCTATTTGAACATTAGTTTATTGTGCTATACGAGCCAGCCAGTCATCAGCCAGCATTGCAAATACATTGCAGACCTCCATACATGCCCACTCACACTCACACACATACAGTATCTCACATGGACAGACGAAGGCTAAGCAAACAACATGCCATTGTGAATAAAAAATGCCACCACAGTGCAGGCAATTGTGCATGGTCATGGACACACATTTATACACAAGAGGGAAATAAGAAAGTGTTCGTGTGTGTGTGTTTCTGTGTAAGTTGTTGTGTAAGAGATCGCCCAACTGTAAGGAAACTTGGAACAAAGGACAAGGAAATGTTCATTTGTAGAAAATATGCATATTTACGATTTCCAAGAAATATGAGTTAAACAGGCTGCTCCGAGCATAACAGAATTTCTTCTAAAAATGTGTAGAGATGAATAGAAACAATATTTTAAAATGTTTAGATGTATGTAATGTTGTTATATATGTGTAAATATGTTTTGTACAAATATTAATGTAGGTTTAATTAATGAAAGGCCTTTAAAGCGTGGATTTCTTAAAGAATTCTAAGGTCAACTAAAAGGCCTTTAAAGCGTGGATTTCTTAAAGAATTCTAAGGTCATCTAAAAGGCCTTTAAAGCGTGGATTTCTTAAAGAATTCTGAGGTCAACTAAAAGGCCTTTAAAGCGTGGATTTTTTAAAAAATTCTGAGGTCAACTAAAAGGCCTTTAAAGCGTGGATTTCTTAAAGAGTTCTGAGGTCAACTAAAAGATCTTTAAAGCGTGGATTTCTTAAAGAATTCTGAGGTCAAATAAAAGGCCTTTAAAGCGTGGATTTCTTAAAGAATTCTGAGGTCAAATAAAAGGCCTTTAAAGCGTGGATTTCTTAAAGAATTCTGAGGTCAAATAAAATGCCTTTAAAGCGTGGATTTCTTAAAGAATTCTGAGGTCAAATAAAAGGCCTTTAAAGCGTGGATTTCTTAAAGAATTCTGAGGTCAACTAAAAGGCCTTTAAAGCGTGGATTTCTTAAAGAATTCTGAGGTCAACTAAAAGGCCTTTAAAGCGTGGATTTCTTAAAGAATTCTGAGGTCAACTAAAAGGCCTTTAAAGCGTGGATTTCTTAAAGAATTCTGAGGTCAAATAAAAGGCCTTTAATACGTGGATTTCTTAAAGAATTCTGAGGTCAAATAAAGGCCTTTAAAGAGTGGATTTCTTAAAGGATTCTGAGTTCAAATAAAAGGCCTTTAAAGCGTGGATTTCTTAAAGAATTCTGAGGTCATATAAAAGGCTTTTAAAGCGTGGATTTCTTAAAGAATTCTGAGGTCAACTAAAAGGCCTTTAAAGCGTGGATTTCTTAAAGAATTCTGAGGTCAACTAAAAGGCCTTTAAAGCGTGGATTCCTTAAAGAATTCTAAGGTCAACTAAAAGGCCTTTAAAGCGTGGATTCCTTAAAGAATTCTGAGTTCAACTAAAAGGCCTTTAAAGCGTGGATTTCTTAAAGAATTCTGAGGTCAACTAAAAGGCCTTTAAAGCGTGGATTTCTTAAAGAATTCTGAGGTCAACTAAAAGGCCTTTAAAGCGTGGATTTCTTAAAGAATTCTAAGGTCCACTAAAAGGCCTTTAAAGGGTGGATTTCTTAAAGAATTCTAAGGTCAACTAAAAGGCCTTTAAAGCGTGGATTCCTTAAAGAATTCTAAGGTCAACTAAAAGGCCTTTAAAGCGTGGATTCCTTAAAGAATTCTGAGTTCAACTAAAAGGCCATTAAAGCGTGGATTTCTTAAAGAATTCTGAGGTCAACTAAAAGGCCATTAAAGCGTGGATTTCTTAAAGAATTCTGAGGTCAACTAAAAGGCCATTAAAGCGTGGATTTCTTAAAGAATTCTGAGGTCAACTAAAAGGTCATTAAAGCGTGGATTTCTTAAAGAATTCTGAGGTCAACTAAAAGGCCATTAAAGCGTGGATTTCTTAAAGAATTCTGAGGTCAACTAAAAGGCCATTAAAGCGTGGATTTCTTAAAGAATTCTGAGGCCAACTAAAAGGCCATTAAAGCGTGGATTTCTTAAAGAATTCTGAGGTCAACTAAAAGGCCATTAAAGCGTGGATTTCTTAAAGAATTCTGAGGTCAACTAAAAGGCCATTAAAGCGTGGATTTCTTAAAGAATTCTAAGGTCAACTAAAAGGCCTTTAAAGCGTGGATTTCTTAAAGAATTCTGAGGTCAAATAAAAGGCCTTTAATACGTGGATTTCTTAAAGAATTCTGAGGTCAAATAAAAGGCCTTTAAAGCGTGGATTTCTTAAAGAATTCTGAGGTCAACTAAAAGGCCTTTAAAGCGTGGATTTCTTAAAGAATTATGAGGTCAACTAAAAGGCCTTTAAAGCGTGGATTTCTTAAAGAATTCTGAGGTCAACTAAAAGGCCTTTAAAGCGTGGATTTCTTAAAGAATTCTGAGGTCAACTAAAAACCCTTTAAAGCGTGGATTTCTTAAAGAATTCTAAGGTCAACTAAAAACCCTTTAAAGCGTGGATTTCTTAAAGAATTCTAAGGTCAACTAAAAACCCTTTAAAGCGTGGATTTCTTAAAGAATTCTAAGGTCAACTAAAAACCCTTTAAAGCGTGGATTTCTTAAAGAATTCTAAGGTCAACTAAAAACCCTTTAAAGCGTGGATTTCTTAAAGAATTCTAAGGTCAACTAAAAACCCTTTAAAGCGTGGATTTCTTAAAGAATTCTAAGGTCAACTAAAAACCCTTTAAAGCGTGGATTTCTTAAAGAATTCTAAGGTCAACTAAAAACCCTTTAAAGCGTGGATTTCTTAAAGAATTTTGATGATTCGGCAATAAACAGTAGATTTCATATCATTGAGCCCTTGATACTACCTATGGTAATATTACTTCCAGGCATAGATCGGGATTATGGATTGTATTGGAGATTATGGATTGTATTGGTCCACTCCTTCGGGTACCTCCACACAAAATTGGGAAAAGTGAAGTTTAAGAGCTCCTGTCGGATAGTTTTGAATTTTTTGTCAGCAGGTTTTCCTTGCGGCCACCTTTACGACGGTAAATTTGTTCAGGAGTAAATCCATACTTCCTGTGATAAAGGCCTAAAAGCTCCATGAAACCTTGGCGACCCCAACTAAAATGGCAAATACGCAAAATAACTGTCGCCTGATTGGTCCTAACTATGCACATCGTATTATTGCATCTAGTCATGTATCAGGTTGGAATATGGACTATATTGGTCCAATCTTTCGGGTACCTCCCACACAATATTTGGGAAAAGTGCAGTTTAGCAGCTCATTTCGGATAGTTTTGAAATTTTTTCCTAGAAGTTCTTCTTGCTGGCCCTGTTACGACGGCGCAATTTTTTTCCGGAAGCAAGTTCATACTTCCTGAGATAATGACCCAAAATTTCCAAAAATCCAGCCGGCACCAACTAAGCGTAAAATAACCCTCGAAGGGAGAAACCGATTTTGTCCAAACGTTGTATATGGTATTATATCATGCGGCCTCCAATTATGTCCGAATACCGACTACAGCGGACCACTTTTTCGGGTACCTCCCACACAAAGTTTAGGAAGAGTGCAGTTTAGAGACTCGTCTGGGATCGTTTTTTAAATTCTGGCAGAATGTTTTGAGTGCGGCCCTAGTTAAAACGGTAAATTGGTCCAGAGAGAAATTGTCAAAAACTCAAAAAACTCCTATAGACGTCAGAAGTATTGTGTTTGCTTATTTTCTTTAGGTCCGAGGCTGAAGGTATATCTCTGTCGGCACAGCTGACTGATACTGTCTTACTGGTTTAATAAATGAAAGAATAATATAGTCCAACAGATTGTATGTTGGGGGTGATCTGAAGTTAAGCCACCTTAATTTAAACACTCAACTAATTTTTATTGAATTATTTCACTAACTGTCGTTTTGTTTTAATTTTCAAATTGTATTATTAAAGCGTTCGACATGCCTGCACGTCACCATCTATTATATATTTTCTCGTTTATGTTAATACCAACATAAATTTTAACATACATGTGTACATACATACCTATATTTTTATTTACACAACATACGCATGTTACATAAACACAAAGTCAAATTAAGATCCATGACCGGTAAGGATGTTACTTGGTTGGTTGGTTGGTTATACTCGGGCTAGTGTTACAGCTCGATTGACGATGGTGCCAGACCAATGGCAGGAAGGCCACATTGGATAATACAGCCCTGGGAGCAGCAACAACAACAGTAACTTCTAATGTTGCTGCAGATGTTGGCGCAGTAACAGTAACAACAACATTGCCAGTATCAGCATCCGTACCAGCTACATGTTGCTTTAAGTAGTAGTTGAAATTTGTGATATGAGACGATACTTTGGAGTTTACCGAAAAAAATAGCACAACATGAAAAACTAATAGGAAACCCAAACATACACATTTGAAAATGTACAAAGAAAAAAAGAAAATCCCAGGAGTCTTCAAATAATAATATTCGTTGTGCTGATGTATGTAGTATGCATAGCTATGTAGATGATATGCACTTCCCACTTGAATGCATGGGGGAAATGCTTAAACATATCAACACACACCATACTAATATATGCATGCATTTTAATATACAAGAAACCACTAACGTCCTTGTCGTATGCAAGCAAACATGCAGCATCCCCGGCGGCATCTGTGGCAAGTTGTTTACGCGCGTGTGTGAAAGCTTTAATGTATTTTGGATGATAGATTTCCTCCAGTTTTTCACAACATTGTCAGGGTTTTATTTTGCATTAAAAACAAAGCTATATTGTTGGTCTACGAAACTAATAATGTTGTGAGCAGGAACAGTGGCTTTGGTAGATTTTGTGAAATTTCGGTTAAATTTTATGTTAGGTGAATTACCTGGTATTTGTTGTCATTACTATGCATGCTATTTGTAATTATGTAACACTTGACTACCTATAAGTCTGGAAAAAAAGTGAACTAAGTTGTTCCTAGAGTGCAACCAGGTTGGGCTGTTTGGTTGGCCTCCTTGCACAACGAAGGTCGTGAAGGTCGCACATCATTACAAAAATAGAAAGGCAGACTGGTATTAATGGGTAGCGTTAGGTCAGGAACTGTCCTGACTGGTTTTAATATGACAAAGCCAAATACCTCTTTCATCTGAATTGGGCACTCAAATACTCGATTTTTTTATTTCTTCTACTCGCAGGAGTATTCAGAACTCTGCCCATAATAGCGGTAAAAACTTGCCACAATAACGGTAAAACAAAGGAAAGCAAACCTATCAAAAGTTGACACCTCCCGTATATATTTTAAGATACATTACATGCGAATCTGCACATGACATGTTCGGACTCTTTATATAGAATGTGCTGTTTACGCATTGGCAGGTGTAGTTGCAATGTACAAGGCCGTTATTATTTCCATACAAGAAATACGATGGATTGAGAAAAACGCCACAACAGTCCTTTAGGCGCATTCGATTACAGCTGTCATGATATAAGACACGAGATTGGTTGCGGATTTGTAGTTAGTTGGTCATTAGAATATCTGGTCTTCATATTCACTCCGAATACCTTTGCTTTCGAATACCACAATGAAACATCTGATAACAGAATGAGATTGGTATACCTCGAAGCGACAAAGAAACATAATAGTTAGAAGCTCGATCGATCCGAGGAGCAAACATTCACTCGCAAACAATGCAGTCCAAAAAATCTACCAAAGACAGAAACATCAACTGATGCCCAATTTGCTCGATTTTATTCGTCAGAGAAAAATACCTACAAGTGGGAGTACTCGAAGAGTAAAAGTTTTACAAGAAATTTAATCCGCACACTTCTCGATGGAGGATCGGTTTGCGCACTTAACGATTATGGGATTTTTTAATATTTGTGTGTATGAAACTGTCGTTTCTTGGGTGCTTTATGCTGTTTGGTTGTAACCTGTCGTCCTGATTATTTAACTCTCCAAGTATAAATAATATTAATTAATGTTAATAATAAATTATACTTAATAATTTGAATAAAAGAAAAAATACGCTTAAATGATCCACACCTGTCCCAGTACACAGTAAGTTTCCTAAAAATCCCGTAATCGTGAGTCGCAAAGAAAAACAGAGAATAAGTGTGCTCAGGTTATGGGAAGAGCATTTTTTTAACTGTTGCTATCCGAAACTAATTAGGGCGACGAAGATACCACATATCCATTCCCAGAAAAAGCATTGGGTGTAAGATGGGGTCAATACAGCAATACGAGGAGCAGTAAAAACCTTCAGGCCTAGGCAACAAGCAATGTCGCAAGGCGTCATTTGACATTTTTTTGGAAATTTTGAAAGTTTTTAGCTTAAGCGTACTCAGGACGGTTTGACATACGACCATGTGTTGGTCGTGATCAAATTAAATCGTTGTATGTCGATAAAGGGACATCCTCTATCACCATGAAAAACTATTTTCATGAATTCAATCGTGACCGTCACCTGCAAAAACTGAAGGTCTGGGGCCGCCCAAAATCGGCTGTTGTGCCGTTCGTGAACGGATAATACAGGATCGCCATGTTATATTCCGTGAGATAGAGGCATCCTTGGCTATTTCTTCCACCAACTAATATTTGATATTGCATGAACACTTGGCCGTAAAATTGGATTTTTCTCGCTAGATCCAGCAAATTTGGCCAACCGCTCAAAAAAGGCTCTTGTGGATTGGTGAAAAGAAATTATGAATAAAAACAATCGCGGTGCTTCAAACGACATTTATAAGATAGTCACAGACGCCGAATCTTGGATTTATGCTTAGGAACTAGAAACAAGGCAGGAATCGACCGTTTGGGTATTCGAAAGCGAGCCAAATCCCACGAAAGCTGTTCATAGAAGAAGGCCTTCGAAACTGTGGCCTATTTCTTCGGCAAAACTGACCGTGTGGCGACTATATTGCTTGGGAAATGTATGACGGTTACTTCTGAGTGGTACACTACCATTTGTTTTCCTGAAGTCTCCTGAGGAATTCGAAAAACGAACATGAGAAGCCGAATCGTTCTGCATCATGACAATGCGAGCTCTCACACTTCGATTAAAACCAGCGCCTTTTTGACCGGACAAAACGTGGAATTGATGGGTCATGCGCCGTACAGCCCTCACTGGGGATCCAATGACTTCATCTGATTCCAGCACATTAAGAAAAAAAGGCGTGGTCAACGATCAAAAACCATGTTTTGGATGTGTCTCAATCAAGCCACAGTAAACAAACCAACACATGGTCGTATGTCTAACTGTCCTGAGTACGCTTAGGTTAAAAACTGTTAAACATTCCAAAATAAATTTCAAATGACGCCTGGAGCCACTGCGTGTTGCCTAGGCCAGAAGGTCTTTTAGTGCCCCTCGTAAACCGGCTGAAGAATAATAAGGCCACAGGAGCCGATGGATTACCAGCTAGTTAACACATAATGGTTAGAGGAACGCCTACCAGATGAGGCTAATGTGTGTGAAAACAATGTTGCAAAAACCTTCCAATACTGAAAATCGGAAGGTAGTGTTCTATGGGAACTTGTACCGACCATTCTTTGCTGAAATGTTTTAATCCCCCAACGAAGATTTTATACCAAATTTGAGTATTTTGGTTGGATAAACCGGGAGTTACCGTTCTAAAAGGTCTATAAACGTTGACCTGCACCGAAAAATTTCTGGGTAATAGTTTTTTTTGTCTAAGTGAAGACTAAATAGCAAATTTCAGCTTTTTCGATGGGCTAGTGAGGATAGAACCTTAAAAATATCGAAAATCGGGAGGTGGAAATGTGGATTTATGTTTACAGCTTTTAGTGGAGAAATTTGTTGACTACTTGGAACAATAAATGTCATATTTCAGTCAATTTAGACCGAAAATGTAGATAGCAAGTAAGAAAGTATCAGTCAGCGGTGCCGACAGAGATATACCCTCAGCCTCGGACCCAAAGAAAATAAGTAAACACAAGACTTCTGACTTCTATAGGGGTTTTTGAGTTTTTGGACTTGCGGCGTTAGTTACCGTCGTAACAAAGGCCACATACTCAAATATTTAAAAACGATCTCAGACGAGTCCTTCATTTTCACTCTTTCCAAACTTTGTGTGTGAGGAATCTGAAAGAGTGGTCTGATGTAGTCAATATTCGGACATAATCTGAATCTATAAGGAATAATACGATATACAATGTTTGGACCAAATCGCAGTCTCCCAATTTAGTTGGTATCGGTAGGCTTTTTTGGAGATTTTGGGCCATTATATCAGAAAGAAAAACTTATTGGAAAACATTTCAAAACGATCTGAGATGAGCTATTAAGCTGCACTTTTCTCAAATTTTGTTTGGGAGGTACGCGAAGGACGGGATATAGTTCATATTCCAACCTGATACATGACGAGATAAAATTATACGATATGCAAAGTTTGTACCAACCTGAAACTTTCTGCAAGAGTTATCATGCGGATTTGGCATTTTAGTTGGTACTGTCAAGGTTTTTTGGAGCTCTAAGGACTGGAAGGTTATAGTCCATATTCGAACCCGATCTATATCTGGAAGGAATAATACGATGTGCAAAGTTTAGACCAAATCGATTGCTTCCTTCGAGAGAGAATCGGTTGATCCGTCCGAGAGTTATCGCGCGCACTAGCCAAACAGACGGACGGACACGACTAAATCGACTCCAAATTGTCTGAAACTATTTTCGTTCAAACGTACTTGGGGTCTAAAACCGTTATTTCGATGGGGCACATTTTTGGTCGTACCAAAGTATATATACTAGGCCGGGGCGATTTGTGTGGAAGGAAAAAAACCTTAATAGGCCCTTCGCGTTTCTTATTCCTGGGATTGAACTGAGCAAACAAGTCTACTAAACCATAGGTCTATCGTGAAAATCGAGCCTCCCGATTTTGACTTTAAGTTTTTTAACCACGTTTTTTAGACATTTTGGCATACAACAGCCAAACCATTGAGATTTTCGACCGAACACAAGGAAAACAATTGTAGCCAAGACAGTAATTAAGAACTCTCTAATACATCACAAAAGCATTGAAACGCTCCTTCAGGCAGTTTTGGCCTTGAGAAGGTGCAAACTTTTCGAAAAATGTCGATAAATGGCACGGTGCTACAAAAGATGACCAGAAAAATATTTAATATTTCTGATGCAAAATTATATCGTGTTGGGATCTATGGACAACTACAATGCCTTTAGTTCGTTTGGGTCACTTCGTTTTATTTTGTTATAACGGTAAAAGCAGTGAAAATCTGGGTTTCTTACATTTTCAAATTTAAACGGACATATCTTCTTTTTTTCAAAAAGGATTTCTTCTTGCTTTTAAAGGGGTGAATAATATCTTTCGAACAAGTTATTATTTTTTTTAATCGGTTAACAAATGGCTAAGTGGTAGTGATTTAAGTCTGAAAACCACCACAAAAAAACTATAACTGAATTTCTCATAATTTTCAAAAATATAATGTTTTTTGTTTTGTTCAATATTTATTTTGAAAATTGTGAGAAATTCAGTTATAGTTTTTTTATTGGGTTTTCAGACCTAAACCACTATAACTAAGCCATTTGTTTACCGATTTAAAAAATTACAACTTGTTCGAAAGTTATTATTCACACCTTTAAAGGGAAGAAGGATTAACAACTTTTGTAGCACAGTGCCATTTATCGACATTTTTCGAAAAGTTTGCACCTTCTCAAGGCCAAACTGCCTGAAGGAGCGTTTCAATGCTTTTGCGATGTACTAGAGAGTTCTTAATTACTATCTTGGCTACAATTGTTGTCCGTGTGTTCGATCGAAAATCTCAATGGTTTGGCTGTTATATGCCAAAATGTCAAAAATACGTGGATAAAAAATTTAAAGTCAAAATCGGGAGGCTCGATTTTCACCATAGACCTATGCTCTAGTGGATTTTTTTGCTCAGTTTAATCCCTGGAATCAGAAACGAAGGGCCCATTAAGGTTTTTATACCCTACACCACTATGTGGGGAGGGTATTGTAAGTTGGTTTTGCCCAAAAAGTTTGTAACGCATCGAAATAATGGTCGTAGACCCAAACTTATATATACCAAAATAATTGTCTCGACGAGCTGAGTCGATTGGGTTATGTGTGTCCGTCCGTCAGTCCGTCCGTCTGTCCGTCTGTCCATCTAAACCTTGTAATCACGCTACAGGCCGCAATTTTGATCGGATCGTCACCAAATTTTGGGTGTTGATGAGGGTCCCGGAGGGGAAGAAGCCTATTGATTTTGGTGATGGTCGGATAATATTCAGGGGTCGGACTCGGCAAAAAACTTATGTGGATAAAAAGACAACGTTTTTTTCCAAAGCGAATATCTCAGCTGCTATATGGGGTATACCAAAAGCAAGACCTGACTGTAAAAGTAGAAAATATCACCTTTGCAACGATGTAACGTAGATTGTCGTAGGTAGTCAAACAACGAAGATATCGCAATAGCCGCTAATAGAAAACAACTTTTCATTTCTGCGATTTAAGATATAATGACGAATATCACAGCATAGGTTGGCGACTTTCCAAAAGCAAAGTCTGACAATGAAAATCCCACCTTTACAATGATGCAAAGTAGGCTGGCGTAGGTGGCCAAATAACGGAGATATCGCAATAGTCGGTAATACATCCCATTTTTTTGTATCATTTTGTTTGTAATCACGCTACAGGTCGCAATTTTAGTCCTATCGTCACCAAATTTTGGGTGTTGGTGAAGGTCCCGGGGGGAAGAAGCCTATTGATTTTGGTGATAGTCGGATAATATTCAGGGGTCGAAATAGGCAAAAAACTTATTTGGAGCAAAAATTAACGTTTTATTTCAAAGCTAATATCTCCGCTTTTGTACGGGGTATATCAAAAGCAAAACCTGCTGTGGTCAAACCACAGAGATATCGCAATAGTCGGTAATGCATCCCATTTGCCGATTTTTTTGTAATCACCCTACAGGTCGCAATTTTGATCGGATCGTCACGTTTTTTGGGAGTTGATGCGGGCCCCTCAGAGGACGAAGCATATTACGTTTGGTGGTAGTCGGATAATATTCAGGAGTCGGAATAAGCAAAAAGCTTATGTGGAGAAACGTCAACTTTTTTTTCGTATGCGAATATCTCTGCTTCTGGTAGGAGTACATATTCCAAAAGGAAAGCCCGCCAGTGAAAGAAGAAAAGATCTCCTTTATATTGATGCAAAGTGTGTTGGCGTAAGTGGGCAAACAACGGCAAAGCCTGTCGAAGAAAATATTACCTTTATCTTGGTGTAAAGTAAGTTGGTGAAGGTGGTCAAACAAGGGAGATACCACAACAGTCAGTAATGCATCCAATTCTTCCTTTTTTTGCAATCACGTTACAGGTCGTAATTTTGATCGGATGGTCACGAAATTTTGGTTGCTATGGGGGTCCCAGAGAGAAAGAGGCATATGATGTTTGGTGGTAGTCGGATTATATTCCCTAAAAGAAATGTTTATCAGTGAAAAGCTTATGCACAGGGGTAGTGGTGTAGGGTATAACATGGTCGGCCCCGTCCCGACTATAGCCTTTGCTCACTTGTTTCTTTCATACAAATCGCCCCGGCCTAGTATATACCCTTTCTAGCCTTAATGCTGAGGGTATAATTAAAAATGAAATCGATCGATGAGGGACTAGATTTTGATGTTTATGGTAACCCCACAAAATGGTATGACAATCGATTCATTACTTTTCGAGGTAGAGTTGGCACTGATTTCAAATTGTCATTCCGCAAAAAACACGTTTTTAGTTTCTATGTTGAATACAAAACACAATACATTTTTCCCTTCTAAAGCTCATGTTTTTTCCCTTCCAAAGCTCTCGACATTCATACAAACATTCATCAGGCATTCCGGATGCACAATCGATCCGAGGATCAAACATTTACAATGTACAAATGTACGTTCCCGATTAAAGTTGAACATCAGAAAGCTGCAATCACAATAGATAGCTCTCAACTTGCCCAATTGCTTCATGAATGAGATTCCCAGTGGTCATAAAACTTCTTCACCAACATAGGTCCATGCTTTGGTATAGCTCCCGTAAAACGTTACCTCCCGATTTTACGATTTTAGCTACTTTGCGATCGAACTACATGTTATTCGCCACTTGGAACCTCAAAAAGTCTCTATCAAAAATTTAACAAATGTAATGTTTCCCCTTTCTCCTAACTATCGTCTTAAAACACTGTTTCCCCCCATTACTCACTTGTCTTACCATATAATATGATATGTTGGTACTAATATTGCACTATATAACTAGCTGCTTTTACTACTCCGTGGTCCAGGATATAACACTTGTTGTTGTTATTGTTCAATATCAACATTTTAGGTTTTGCTTCTGTTTTGCTTGTTAAATAAAGCAACGTTTTGTTAAATTGTTTTTCCACTTTGTAAATGGGTAAATGTGGTTGCATGTGTCAGAGTTTGTGTGTGTGAGTGTGTGTATTCAAACATAACATGTCCTTTCATGTATATGAATACAACATACACACACGTCGGCGACTGGCAGAGAACTAAGTAAAGTGAACTTTATATGCCTGTGTTCACTTTCACCATAAGGCAAAGAAGGCAAGGCAAAGTGCACACCAGCTCGGGGAGTTTTGGGAGCACATTGAGTGCACTGAGGGATATTATGTTTCTTTACGGTTGCGGTTGTTAAAGTCGTTCTGGTTTTTGCTGCTGTTGCCGTTGTTGTTAATATGGGTGCTTTGTATATATTTTCCCTTGATGCAGCCGTCTAAACATGTATCCAACAAGTCATCTATCCAACCATCATCCATTCGCTTCTATCGCCTAACATTGGGGAATATTTTTGTGTTTACTCGATTTTTTGTTTTTGTTGAGAAATGCATGCACATACTTATGTATGTATGTGTTTTTTTGTGAGCCGTTTGTGTGTTGTATATTTGTTGGTATTAGTTGGCATTATATTCTTATGTTTTCAATGTTTATATTTTTGGTTGATGTAGCAGTTGCAGCAGCAAGTGAATATTGGTTAGCATCGATGCACATCCCAGGCACATCATAATCAGAGCATTCCATCATCATGCATTTTATATCTCTTTCATCTCAAATGCCCACAAATCTGTTGCTCCTCGTTTTACTGAAAATTATTTTTTTTCCTCGATTGCCAGCTTAACTGGGGCATGATGGCTTTAAAACTTTAAATCTGCTATTTCTTAGGAGAATGTAATTTAGTGAGGAAAATAATTTAGTTTTGAGATAGTCTTTAAGAGTTATCATATTAAGAAGCGATGAAGCTAATGAAGAGTTATAATTAGACAAAATTATTTATTAGGGAAGGATAAATGATGAATCTGGATCGTATAACAAATATAATCTTGGAATATTACCGCCGAACGATTATGATAGTTCTTTAATTACACTGGTCACCACGACTTTTGTTTCATCCGAATTTGTTTTTATACTTCTAACTCTAATTGGCGAGTTATTTTCAAATCCGGAAGCAGTTTTTAGCCATTAGCTCTTGTTTTTGAGATATAGCTCAGGGCCCCATTTTACGATTTTTACCCAGAATTTCGTTATTCTTGGTCAGCACATTTATTTTTTTAAACGCTTTTTAAACATGAATCGGTTAGGAAGATATCGAAATAAACAAATTCATTCAAAATCATTTCAATAAATAAATCATAGTGCTTTAGATATTAGCTTTAAAAAACTGCTTCCCACCCATCCACCATAATGTCAATGACCCTTTTTAAGCAAATTATAACAATTCATTACTTCGGTATACTCCTTTAGTCATATCGGACTTTAGGTAGTACTTAAATATTCACCTTATCCCAGACGCCTCATAAATCATAATAACGGGGTTAATACTTTCTGCAAACTGACACGAATTTTTACGATTATTATTCGCAAATGTTGTTTTTGTTAATTACGAAATTATAAAATAACCCCATGGTTGTGTGTGTGTGGGTGTGGACAAAAGCTCGATGTAGAGGATGGAGAAGGCAGGTGATAATGTGACTGACTCTGTGTTATATTACACCACAAAATACCTGTCATACATTGTTTTGAGACCACAATACCTGTCAGATACCCACTCTCCCCTTCTTGGCAATGACCACAAACACCAACGCCAACATTGTTGGACTCATTATATTTTCATCGTTACTCCTCTTTACAACGTTGTAAAAGTGAGTTATGCAAAAGCAAACTAGCTAACTAGCAAGCATGTAAAAGTTGAAACCACCTCTATGGTACCACCAAAGAAACACACACACCCAAACAACTTCTAATCTGATTTATGATGGTCGTTGTAACGGACATTGTCACTCACACAAACACACGCACACAAGCAGACTCACAAAACCAGGACAAACTTTTTATCTCAGAATTTAATTTGAGTATCTAAGAACAGTTTTTTTGTTCAACCATGGAGACTGTCGACCATATTTTCCTTCTCCATCCATGTTTTTTCAAGCTGCTGCTGCCTTTACACTTTATTAAATGTCAAAGAGTTAAAATAGTATTAAAACATCTGGTGCTGCACTCCTCTTCTTCTTGGCCAGTAAATGAGTTAGAGAAAAATCATGCAGAACTTACAACAGCTACGAATTCAGTTTGTCGGAATATCTTTCATCAGCATGCTCATCATTTAATTTCGAACTAGTGTTGCTGCTGCTGTTGTCCAGCAATTATTGTTGTTGGTGTTGCTTTAGATGATGATTCGAGCAGATAATAATGATGATGTTGTTGTTATTTTTGCTGTATATATGTATAATGATGATGTTGTTTTTGTTTTGCTGTATATTTCATTTTTTTATTTGAGTTTTCTGCTTTACATTGAATTTGTCAACCAAATCTGGGTGAGAAACACAGAAATAGTGTGAAAAATAGACCAAAATAGCATCCAGCCAGATTTATTTCATTGGAAATGAAGCCAGTTAAATACCAATAAGGAAAGGATCAAATTCGAGCAGGGCCTACTGTATGGTGGCTTACAGCATCATGTTTTTGGTGGGTAAAGTAATCAAATCGGTTGAAAATATATGTGGGAGCTATATCCAAATCTGGACCGACTTTTATATAATTTGGTGAACTTATTTCTAGACAAAATTCTGTCACGTTTTTAAAAGCTTTATTTCCAATTGCTAGTAAAATTATCTTCCCTAATCAAACGCTGTAGGGATCATGATCTTCCAATCTAGACTTCAAATATCCAGAGTATTCATTAAGAAGTAAAAGGCCGATATTACCGCCTAACAGGAAGTAGAATGAACACACCTCTATGTGATGCCAGATTTATAGCTACCATGAAACAAGACATGACTGAAGGTTGAAGCTGTCGTGTACGTCCAAGTGTTTAATGTAAGTACCTGCCTTAACGTGGATCTCAAAATGCTCTTAACACCCGGTGAATACAATGAGTCTACCAATGCCCCGCACAGAAGTATGCTCACACCTATTTGGACGTGATCGTCTCCTTGGTTAGAAACGAGGCTACATCCACATCGGTGCTTCCACAAGGGGACCAACACTAACGGCCAAACTAGATCCGAAGATATAGGGATACTGGCACACGCGGTATCAGAATAAAGTCCCCTTCAGGCATCGCAAGCAAAGACTACTACCAGTTGGACTGCAAACAGCGAGGGACTTGTGTTTCCTAACAATTAACCTGGAGTTCTGACGGACTGCACAAAGGTCTCACAGAGACCGCTGCAACAGACAGCCAAACGCAAACAAATAACGAGGCCATCCTCGCGGGTGACTGGTAGGATATCCACAAAACCAACACAACGCCGCACCAACACTCCTCCACACCAACACCACCAACATTAGAGATGACTATGTGAGAGCGCTACCTCCACTTAGTCTCGTCCTGTTCCACAAAACACTTCATGTTCTAAACTACCTTAACTACTAAGGGTCCTACTGTCTCCAAGTATCCTACTGAAATACCACCCCGCCCTTTTATACCTTATACCCATATTGGCTGAATCTCTACTGTCATAATAGTAAGGACATTCCATCAGTACGTGCTTCGCGTCCTCCGTCGTCCCACACTCACCTAAATCTATCCCGTACTGGCCTCTTACATGCAAGCAAATTTTCTGAGAGTCATGCCTCGCCTTTAAGAATCCATGCGTAATGCTAAATCAGAAGTCTGGGCGGTCCAGTAAGAACCTAGTGTCGTACGCCACCTTCGCTTTGCCATTGTTCGCCGAAGAATTGCATTGCGTTGCCTAATATCCCCATCCACCAGATCAGAAGGCCCGAGACAATCATACTCAGCCAGTAGCCAGCCACGCTTCAACTTGCACCTAATAGCCCTACTTCGGGCTTCCAGTTAAAAAAAACAGGGCCCCAAGTAACATCTGCAGTGCATCCATAGACACAGACTGACACACAAGCGGACCCAAAAGATACTCAGTAGCTGCATACCATACAGGTCCACCATATGTAGCACAGGAAACATATAGTCCACCATATATGGTACGTACAAAGCGCCATACCAGTAACATTTACCAAGTTATCCTTCAAGCGCTCAAATGTGGCAATAAATTCAGCCTGTGAGCCATAGTTATTCTCAGGTATTTGACAAGACGTACCGCATGACATGTTCAGAAAAGCCCTTCTTCTCGCTTCCAGATGAAAGAACAGGACTCCAAGTAACATCTGAACTGCATCCATGGACACAGTCCGACACACATGCGGACCCAAAACAGACACAGTTGTGGTAGACCATATAGGTCCACTATATGTAGCACAGGAAACAAAAAGCCCACGTACAAAGCACCTGCGCAAGTCCCAGTTAATGCGCAACGCCCTTTGACCATACCAGCAACAGCTACCAACTTATCCTTATTTCATTGGAAATGAAGCCACTTAAATACCAATAAGGAAAGGATCAAATTCGAGCAGGGCCTACTGTATGGTGGCTTACAGCATCATGTTTTTGGTGGGTAAAGTAATCAAATCGGTTGAAAATATATGTGGGAGCTATATCCAAATCTGGACCGACTTTTATATAATTTGGTGAACTTATTTCTAGACAAAATTCTGTCACGTTTTTAAAAGCTTTATTTCCAATTGCTAGTAAAATTATCTTCCCTAATCAAACGCTGTAGGGATCATGATCTTCCAATCTAGACTTCAAATATCCAGAGTATTCATTAAGAAGTAAAAGGCCGATATTACCGCCTAACAGGAAGTAGAATGAACACACCTCTATGTGATGCCAGATTTATAGCTACCATGAAACAAGACATGACTGAAGGTTGAAGCTGTCGTGTACGTCCAAGTGTTTAATGTAAGTACCTGCCTTAACGTGGATCTCAAAATGCTCTTAACACCCGGTGAATACAATGAGTCTACCAATGCCCCGCACAGAAGTATGCTCACACCTATTTGGACGTGATCGTCTCCTTGGTTAGAAACGAGGCTACATCCACATCGGTGCTTCCACAAGGGGACCAACACTAACGGCCAAACTAGATCCGAAGATATAGGGATACTGGCACACGCGGTATCAGAATAAAGTCCCCTTCAGGCATCGCAAGCAAAGACTACTACCAGTTGGACTGCAAACAGCGAGGGACTTGTGTTTCCTAACAATTAACCTGGAGTTCTGACGGACTGCACAAAGGTCTCACAGAGACCGCTGCAACAGACAGCCAAACGCAAACAAATAACGAGGCCATCCTCGCGGGTGACTGGTAGGATATCCACAAAACCAACACAACGCCGCACCAACACTCCTCCACACCAACACCACCAACATTAGAGATGACTATGTGAGAGCGCTACCTCCACTTAGTCTCGTCCTGTTCCACAAAACACTTCATGTTCTAAACTACCTTAACTACTAAGGGTCCTACTGTCTCCAAGTATCCTACTGAAATACCACCCCGCCCTTTTATACCTTATACCCATATTGGCTGAATCTCTACTGTCATAATAGTAAGGACATTCCATCAGTACGTGCTTCGCGTCCTCCGTCGTCCCACACTCACCTAAATCTATCCCGTACTGGCCTCTTACATGCAAGCAAATTTTCTGAGAGTCATGCCTCGCCTTTAAGAATCCATGCGTAATGCTAAATCAGAAGTCTGGGCGGTCCAGTAAGAACCTAGTGTCGTACGCCACCTTCGCTTTGCCATTGTTCGCCGAAGAATTGCATTGCGTTGCCTAATATCCCCATCCACCAGATCAGAAGGCCCGAGACAATCATACTCAGCCAGTAGCCAGCCACGCTTCAACTTGCACCTAATAGCCCTACTTCGGGCTTCCAGTTAAAAAAAACAGGGCCCCAAGTAACATCTGCAGTGCATCCATAGACACAGACTGACACACAAGCGGACCCAAAAGATACTCAGTAGCTGCATACCATACAGGTCCACCATATGTAGCACAGGAAACATATAGTCCACCATATATGGTACGTACAAAGCGCCATACCAGTAACATTTACCAAGTTATCCTTCAAGCGCTCAAATGTGGCAATAAATTCAGCCTGTGAGCCATAGTTATTCTCAGGTATTTGACAAGACGTACCGCATGACATGTTCAGAAAAGCCCTTCTTCTCGCTTCCAGATGAAAGAACAGGACTCCAAGTAACATCTGAACTGCATCCATGGACACAGTCCGACACACATGCGGACCCAAAACAGACACAGTTGTGGTAGACCATATAGGTCCACTATATGTAGCACAGGAAACAAAAAGCCCACGTACAAAGCACCTGCGCAAGTCCCAGTTAATGCGCAACGCCCTTTGACCATACCAGCAACAGCTACCAACTTATCCTTATTTCATTGGAAATGAAGCCAGTTAAATACCAATAAGGAAAGGATCAAATTCGAGCAGGGCCTACTGTATGGTGGCTTACAGCATCATGTTTTTGGTGGGTAAAGTAATCAAATCGGTTGAAAATATATGTGGGAGCTATATCCAAATCTGGACCGACTTTTATATAATTTGGTGAACTTATTTCTAGACAAAATTCTGTCACGTTTTTAAAAGCTTTATTTCCAATTGCTAGTAAAATTATCTTCCCTAATCAAACGCTGTAGGGATCATGATCTTCCAATCTAGACTTCAAATATCCAGAGTATTCATTAAGAAGTAAAAGGCCGATATTACCGCCTAACAGGAAGTAGAATGAACACACCTCTATGTGATGCCAGATTTATAGCTACCATGAAACAAGACATGACTGAAGGTTGAAGCTGTCGTGTACGTCCAAGTGTTTAATGTAAGTACCTGCCTTAACGTGGATCTCAAAATGCTCTTAACACCCGGTGAATACAATGAGTCTACCAATGCCCCGCACAGAAGTATGCTCACACCTATTTGGACGTGATCGTCTCCTTGGTTAGAAACGAGGCTACATCCACATCGGTGCTTCCACAAGGGGACCAACACTAACGGCCAAACTAGATCCGAAGATATAGGGATACTGGCACACGCGGTATCAGAATAAAGTCCCCTTCAGGCATCGCAAGCAAAGACTACTACCAGTTGGACTGCAAACAGCGAGGGACTTGTGTTTCCTAACAATTAACCTGGAGTTCTGACGGACTGCACAAAGGTCTCACAGAGACCGCTGCAACAGACAGCCAAACGCAAACAAATAACGAGGCCATCCTCGCGGGTGACTGGTAGGATATCCACAAAACCAACACAACGCCGCACCAACACTCCTCCACACCAACACCACCAACATTAGAGATGACTATGTGAGAGCGCTACCTCCACTTAGTCTCGTCCTGTTCCACAAAACACTTCATGTTCTAAACTACCTTAACTACTAAGGGTCCTACTGTCTCCAAGTATCCTACTGAAATACCACCCCGCCCTTTTATACCTTATACCCATATTGGCTGAATCTCTACTGTCATAATAGTAAGGACATTCCATCAGTACGTGCTTCGCGTCCTCCGTCGTCCCACACTCACCTAAATCTATCCCGTACTGGCCTCTTACATGCAAGCAAATTTTCTGAGAGTCATGCCTCGCCTTTAAGAATCCATGCGTAATGCTAAATCAGAAGTCTGGGCGGTCCAGTAAGAACCTAGTGTCGTACGCCACCTTCGCTTTGCCATTGTTCGCCGAAGAATTGCATTGCGTTGCCTAATATCCCCATCCACCAGATCAGAAGGCCCGAGACAATCATACTCAGCCAGTAGCCAGCCACGCTTCAACTTGCACCTAATAGCCCTACTTCGGGCTTCCAGTTAAAAAAAACAGGGCCCCAAGTAACATCTGCAGTGCATCCATAGACACAGACTGACACACAAGCGGACCCAAAAGATACTCAGTAGCTGCATACCATACAGGTCCACCATATGTAGCACAGGAAACATATAGTCCACCATATATGGTACGTACAAAGCGCCATACCAGTAACATTTACCAAGTTATCCTTCAAGCGCTCAAATGTGGCAATAAATTCAGCCTGTGAGCCATAGTTATTCTCAGGTATTTGACAAGACGTACCGCATGACATGTTCAGAAAAGCCCTTCTTCTCGCTTCCAGATGAAAGAACAGGACTCCAAGTAACATCTGAACTGCATCCATGGACACAGTCCGACACACATGCGGACCCAAAACAGACACAGTTGTGGTAGACCATATAGGTCCACTATATGTAGCACAGGAAACAAAAAGCCCACGTACAAAGCACCTGCGCAAGTCCCAGTTAATGCGCAACGCCCTTTGACCATACCAGCAACAGCTACCAACTTATCCTTCAGGCCATCAAAATGTGGCAGGAAATTTATCTCCTTAGCCATAGTTATTCCCAAGTACCTGGGTATGTTCACAAATTTGAATGTGGGGAGAAGGACTATGGGCTAACCTGCCTTTCAGCAGCACTTCAAAACCTCCTCTCCTACTCCAGACAACGTTCCTGATCGATACGAGTCTCAGCTTCAATCATGATAAGCAGATCATCAGCATACGCACAGATCTTAAAAGTGGTCGCTAACCCCCCTTCCATCATGGGGTTTTAAATAAATTAACCACATCTCTCTGAGGGTATCCTCGCTCCACATCGTCCCAGACCGTCTCACAAGTCCATCTTCCAATACCACTTAATCTCAGACAACTTAACGAGCACGCTATACAAAAAAGGAAATCAAATGCACACTTAACTTCCACAAATATGCCCACGACAGCGGGTTCTACGTACCGGATTGACCAGAATCATAGGGTTTCGGCCAGCGGCCGCCAACCCAGCATCAAACGTACGCCAATACGTAGCTTTCATCCAGCTACAACATCAAAAAAAATGCCAAAGACACTTTTGACGCTTGACCCTCTCAGACAATTCTGCACATGCATCCACGCGGAAACAATCCTTCGCTGTTGCACTATTTAAGCTTTGCCACCATAATCCTCTCCAGCTCTTTTCCAAGCACTTTCAGAAGGCGTATGCCCTGATACGAACGATGAGTGCACCTCACCAGATCAGGGGACTCAATCAGCACTACACCTCGAGCTTGTCTCCAATCACACTGGATGCACCCATGATGAATATACTTACGCTACACTTGAATTAAAATACTAAGAAGGGATTCATGACATATCAACCTGACGCATCCACGCGGAGACAAACCCTCGCTGTAGCACACTTTAAGCCTTGCCACCATAATCCTCTATAACACTTTCCAAAAGCACAGACGGAAGCCTTATGTCGCGATACAAACGCTAATTACTTATCACCCGCTCAGGTGACTTAAGTAGCTCTACAACTGGATCCTGTTTCTAATTCCACTGGAAGTACCCACTTAGAATGGACTCAGTATACAAAGGGCATGGCTTTCCAGATGGCTGGAAAATGCATCCAGTCATTCCCATACCATATCCCGACAGGCACTGTCCCCAACTTCAGAGAGTTCCGCGTCCGGAGACTCACCCAAATCCCACATAAGCGGAGGAATTGATTGATTCTTGGAATAATACACGACAAAATTCCAATTTGAGCCCTAACCGAACAGTCGTTGTGGAGCTAATACGTGTCGAGCGTATATATCAACCTGACGCTTAGACGGATCATGTCGGCCTTAGCTTTAATAAGTAATAAAGTCGCATGCTTCTTGTCTTGACCCAACTCGACATAAAGGCCTGGCTACCTTTGCTAGTTTTCCAGGTGGCCCCTATTACAATGATAATTTTTCGCCCATACATAATGGCTGTTGTATGGGTTCTGTAGACTGTCAAAAACGCCTAAAAATACGTCCTGTAGAGCAATTTGAAGTTCGTGGAAGTTCATCCTTGGCCCCATACACTATCTTTAATCGATATCCGATATCCGTTCGTATTCAAGTTTTTTGGATCAAATAGAAAAAATTAATTAATTTCTCGTCGGAATCGAGCTTAGTGATCAATGATGCAAGTGAAAAAAGAAAGCCGATGATTCGAACCCACACACCCACCACTATTTGACATGCATATTTCGAATTCGGTAAATGCTTTTCAGAAATATCGGATGTGGAGCGGATTCGCTGTCCTCCAACTTTTCTTCTTTCAAATGCAAATTTGTTTTGTTTTTACAACAACAATGGGGATTTCCCATTTAGTTCTGCTTTCATGACAAACGCTTAACGCTGCCTTTGAAAGTAATGAGTTTGGCTCTGAACGCTAACACGCCATGACAACACTTTTTTCCTGTGTTTTTCAAGGACGTGGGTTCGAACCCCAGCCTTTTTAGGCTAAGATCATTTTTAGTATTAATTTTTAATTAATTTCTCGCTGGAATCGAGCTTAATGATCAATAATGCAAGTGAAAAAGGAAAGCCGACGATTCGAACCTACACACCCACTATACTAAAAAGGATCTTCGCCTAGAAAGGCAACATTTTCAAATAAAAAGAAAAAAATTGTAGGGCATGTATTTCATGGACGAGGATACGTGATAAATAAAGCCAATCATCGTACTCGTTCCTCCGGCTATATGGCGCCAACAAGCTGATGCTTACAATTGCATTTCTGAACAGATCGGCTGGTAAAACATCGGCTCCTGTAGCCTTATTATCCTTCTGTCTGCCTTTACTTCATTTTGGCTATCTTGGTTGGGCGGTATACACGGCGGTATTGGATCTGTGGTGGTATCTTTGTCTTTTCGTTAGTAATGGATACCAACAGTTAGAAAAATACTCCTAATGTGGCAACCAGCTATAATTTCCCACTTGAAATGCTCTAGGACAGAGCCCAGCCCAAGCCAAACAAAACTTAAAAAATATAATTGTTAAGGACAAGGATGTCCGTGGAAACTAATCGGAATTCTCTACTAGGTTTGTCGCAAAGTCGTTCAAATAATAGAGCAGGGTGTAGATTATAAAAATACGACCACTGTGTTTGTTAGGAAATTGCTAGATGGTAACACTACCCTTAATGCTATTCACAGAAATTGTGAGCTCACTGCAGCAACAAAAAGAGAAAGAGTGTTTTATGGCATCTTTCAAGTCAAATTAAAAAGTTTTTGTGCCAAACTAATATTCAAGTCCGAATGAACCTAAAATAGAGAGAAGTAGTGTTTTCCCCCCTACAAATGGGGTTGTTTCGTTTCTTTCGTTTTTTGGTGCGTTTGAGTTTTTGGTATTTTGGTTTGTTAGTTGTTTCCTGTTCTCTTTTTGTTTGGCTCTTCTGTTGTTGCCTAAAAACAAACTATCCAAACAAATACTTGGCAAAAACAAGAGACGAACATTTAAAACCACAATTTAAAGTTTACAAAAAAAGGAAGAAAAGAACAAGAACAAGAAAAAAATGACTAATAATATTTGGGAGAAATGATGACCAAGAAGAAATCTGAAACAAAAAAACACAAAAACTAAAGAACAAAAGTTGGCAAGTCATTGCGTATGAAAGTGCATATGAAAGTTTTCACTCTCTGTTTTGTGTTGTGAAAGTTTCGAAAGAAGAGTTAATAGTTCATTTTTGTTGTTTTTATTTTTTTATTTTAATTTTTAGCTTTTAATCTGGCAACAGTCAGCTGGCCATTGGTCATTGGCGAAGGCATTGATTTGTTTATTTGAAACTAAAAGGTTTTCTTTGTTCCTTTGGAATCAAAGTTCGGGCATTGAAAAAGTGTTAATTACACTGTAATACGAAATGAAGTAGATTCAAGGCAAAGTGGCCAAGGGTGTATTATTGCTTACCTACAATTTTCCATTTCATTCACAGAAGCTTCCAGCAAGAATATATTTTTCTTTAATTTTACAAATTTATATAGTGGATCGATGGTACCTGTGGTCGGTGGTACCTGTTCAAACATGAAAGTTTCAATTCACATAGACCAATAAACCGGTGGCTTTCGTTAGTGTCGGTTACAAACAGTGCTTCTACTAACAAAGGTTAAAATGTAAATTTACCGACATACCATCAGCCTATGTGAATTGAAACTTTCATGTTTGAACAGGTACCACCGACCACACCAAAATCCTTATCTCCAAAAAAAATTGTGGGCTTATTTTGGACCTATGAACGTTTGTGCACGTTCCGAATAAATGGTAAGGTTTTGCTAATACCTTGATTTGAACCAAATCGCAAAAGTTTGCGGAGGAGATCCTGAAGGAATGGACCGACATAGACCACTTTGGAAGTGATCTTATTTTTGTAATCATTCTTTCCGTTGCCCCGAAAGATTTAGAGTTTTTGGACCATTATATCAGGATGCAGGGACTTGCCCACGAAAAACATAATATCGCTGTTAACAGGACCACGGCTCCAAAGGATCCTCAAACAGACTTTTAAGTGCACTTAAGCAAAAATGTTAAACATTTGTGAGAGAGATACCCGACATGGACCTTAAAATAATTTAGGTCGATTATTTAAGAAGTTGGATTTTGGAATGGAACTTGTACCCAAAAAAAAAGAAAAAAATAATAATAATAGGAGCCGTGAGGACAACATAAAACAACATTGTTCCACAACATCCCATACGGGACAAGGGAGACTTCTCTCATATCAATGGGTGCACCCCGATTCATATTAGCTCAATGGTATGGGACCTACAGTTTATCGCCGAGTCCGAACGGCGTGTCCTACGACACCACTTGTAGATAAGTTTTACATGGCTGAAATACTCAGGAAATGTCGCCAACATTACTGAGGGGTATTTTGCCACCGTTGAAAATTTGATGTTGCCTAGTCGGGGAATCGAACCCACGACCTTCTGCGTGCAAGGCGGGTGTGCATACCATTGCATCCGTGGGGACAACATACCGCAAAAAAAAATCAAAAATATCCGAGACATGTTTTGAAACTGGAATTTTGCGAAAAATTTTGAGGTTTTTTGGTGGATGTACCTGGAGGAGTGGACCGATGTAGTCCATATTCGAATCGTATATATGTATGTCTAGCAGAAATATTGGATGTGCAAAGTTTTGACCAAGTCGGTAACTTCCTTCGATTGTTATTATGCGAACCTTTTTAGCAATTTTTTTGGATTTTTGTGGGGGATGTACCTGAAGTAGTGGTCTGATGTCGGCTATCTTTAAACATAAATTAAAATTCGACAAAATATTACTAGATCCAAAGTTGGTACCAAATTTTCTCAGGAAATATGACATGCAAATAAAAAATATGTACTTTCGTAAAAGGTCCACTAGGACAATCTGTTGGAAAAACCAACCGCACATTCACGCAGAGAAGTGATATTGTAGGAGCAATCATATTTTAAGTACAAAAAAGTGTATTTTAAAAATCTGAAAATATATATTGTTGTTTCAAACATATGTTTTGTGTCAGGAACCATATACTTTGTTGGGCCAACAATATACATTTTAAAAATTTTGTTCTTAGAAGGTGATTGCTCATACAATATCTCTTCTCTTCGTGTGTGCCAATATTTTTGAAATTGTATATGAGAGGTACCGAAGGAAAGGATCTGGTTAGTTGCTGCCTACAGAGTTTTTTGGAAGTTTTGATCGATTATCTAAGGAAATGTGACTTGTTCCAAAAAACAAAGGTCGTTAGGACAACATATAGCAAAAATTTTCAAAACTATCTGAGACAAGCTTGAAACTTGATTTTGGAAAAATTTTGAACTTTTTTACCTGAAGAAGTGATCCGATATAGTGCATATTTGGGTCTGATTAGTAAAGTTTGAACCAAATCAGTTAATCCCTTGGAGATTTAAGGTGCGCACCACTTTAGCGAAAATGGATGTACCCGAAGGAGGGCACCGATATTTACTTATGTATCTTCGAACTTACTAAATTTGGACAAAATATTACGAGATTCAAAGTTGGCACCAAATTTCTTCTGGAAGTTTGGACATGCCCCTAAAAATTTGCACTTTCGTAATAGGGGCCGAGAGGACAAACTGTTGCAAAAACGAGTGGACACATGGTCTTAATTGCACCTGTCCCAAAACTTTTGAAATTCTGTATGAGAAGCACCCAAAGGAGAGGGCCGATATAATCCATATTCGAATGTGACATATGTCTGTGAGAAAAATGGCGATCTGCAGAGTATGGAACACATTTTTTGTACGTTATTGTACGTACCATTTACCTCCTCCACAAAAGAGGTACCCGAAGGAGTTGAGCGTTATGGCCCATCTTCGAACTTAAACTAAGTTTGGACAACATATTATGAGGCCAAGATTTTAGACCCAATGGCTAAATCGACTCCAAATTGTCTGAAACTGATTTCATCCAAACATACTTGGGATCCAAAACATGTGCGTTCACGCTTGACATGGCGGTGTCGAAGTTTTTTACACACATACGGCACGATTGCCAAGAAAGAGCTTATTGTTGTTCAACAGCTTGTGTGACTTACCCATTTACTAATACATATGTAAATATTTGCGTTTTCTACAATACATTCTCATTTAAGTGGTTCTCTTCTTGGTCACCTATGAAATAAACCCATTATTTCGATGAGACACCATTTTGGTTGTATTAAAGTGTGTATAACCTCGGGAGCCCAAAGTCTGTGGTATAAACATTAGTTTTATTTTTCACTCTTTGGTGGAATTTTCGAATTTAATTTTGACTCCTGTACATCGATTTTTTCACACTTCCGTTTTTCCATTTTTGCAGAAAATATCACCTTCCTATTTCTATTTTATACCCTCCACCATAGTATGGTATATTACACAAAATTTTTATACCCTCAGCCTTTAGGCTAAGGAGGGTATATACACTTTGATACGATGAAAATGTGCCTCATCGAAATAATGGTTTTAGACCCCAAGTATGTTTGGACGAAATGTGTTTCAGACAATTTGGAGTCGATCTAGCCATGTCCGTCCGTCTGTCTGTCTGTCCTGCTGGCTGGAGCGCGGTCTATACTTTACACATCCTAATATATCTACCAGATATAGATCAGGTTCAAATATGGACTATATTTGTCCACTCCATCCGGTACCTCCCACACAAAATTTCGGATAAGTTCACTTTAAGACCTGATATCGAATCACTTTGATTTTTGTTGAAGCAACTTTCATTCGCTGCCTCAATTACGATGGTAAAAGTTTTTTCAGGGGCAAGTCCATACTTCTTGAGCAAACAGCCCGAAGAGTGAAAAAACCCCCTATGGCACCATGTGTTGTGGCTGGAGATCCACTTTCATAACGGTCAATGTCGATCCATTCTTTTTAGTATCTCCATCGCAAAACTTTAGCGGACAACAACATTTTTTGTCGGTTCAAACGACCAACATTTTTAAAACCCCCTAAATACATACGTATTTTGGGAACAAATTATTTCAATATACACAGGCTGAGGGTATATCTCTGTCGGCAAAGCCGACTGATATTTTTTTCTTGTTCCACCAAAAAATTTCAACATATGTCCACACTTTTATATAGCCCTCCTGATTGAACAAATTTTTTAGATTAGATAATATAAGCATTAGGGGTATCTGTGGTCGAAATATGTTAGCAGTTAAAATTGTGGGCATGAAAGGAAACAAATTATACCACTTTATTTAAGAATATTTAATAGTGCAGAGTATAAAGAGTTTGCCCGGCCGAACTTAACGTCTTTTTACTTATTTCATTTGGTGACAGCCGGCTGCCCTTATGAATGTCGAAATATTTAAATTTGGTGCTCCTACTTATTATGAAATTGCTGCTGCTAGTTCCATTAGCCCAATTCCGTTGTCTAATGTTTTTAAGCATCTCGACATTCATAAGGGCACCTGACTGTCTCCGGATCAGCAAGTAAGGAATCAAATTGATCAGGTTGTGATAGATGGGAGACATTCGTCGATCGTGTTGGATGTACGTTCGGATTACTACCTTGTTGCAGCAAAGGTACGTACCCGGTTAAACGTAGCGAATAGATTCCGAACAGATACAACACGAAAGTTAGACATCGGTAAGCTGCAATCACAACAGATAACCACAGCATATTGCACTCAACGGGCCCAATTGCTAAATCAAAGCATTCCTCGTCCCGATAACATATCAGCACAATGGCAAAGTATTACCCATGCAAAGAGCAGCAAAATCCATACTTGTATACCAGAGACCTCCACCGAGGAATCCATGGTATGATCAGGAGGGTCGTGCTGCTACCGAAACGGAAAAATGCGGCATATAGGGCTACTCTACAATCAGTAGCAAAGCGTAGCGCACGAGAGAGGTATCGGGAGAAAAGGAGAGAGGAGAAACGTCTTTTCCGCAGGAAAAATAGAGAAATTTAAAAGCGAGAGTGTGATAAAATCGAGGATGTGCCTGTACCAAAGCCATCAGTTTGATGTTTTACTCTTTGGTAGAACTTTCGCTCTTCATTCTGGCTCCTGTACATAGCCAGAATGAAGAGCGAAAGTTCTACCAAAGAGTAAAACATCAAACTGATGGCTTTGGTACAGGCACATCCTCCTGTAGACACCAGCAACTGATAGAGATACATGTGCTAATGTATGGTTCCGAAGCCTAGGTACTTGCGCAAGCAGATAAGGCAGTGCTTGAGAAAAAAATTCTTCAACTGGCAGGCCAAGGCTTCAATTGAACGAGCAAGTGGAAAAAGAAATGTAAAGACGCGGTATTCCACAAAAGGGAAGCAACAAACAGAGAGAATAGGAGATCTTTCCTTAGTTCGGCTTATGGAACACATGTTCTGTAATGGGCCAGTAAGTAAGTAACATGTTTTTGTTGATACCAAATTTCCCGACGGTTGCACCAAAGATATCCTCCTTTACAAATTTTCTACTAAATTCTCGACCCTGTCTTCGGTCAGGGCATGGGCACAAATAAGTCTAAGATTGAAGAATTTAGTTTTTATCGGAATTGTAAGAAGTCTCTCACCCACTAGGGTGAAAGTGGAAAGAAGATATTTTATAGTTGGCCTAATATAGAGCACTTTTAGGTGTAATTGTGATGTCGTTCCCATTCCAACGTATATCGGCCTTGTAAGTACATCTGCATTGCACAAACTGCATCTTCTCTATAAAGAGCTCGAGCTTTCTAGGATCAGATTTGCAGATTTTGGCCCTTAAACATTTGCGGGGGTCGTCGTCTTTTTTGTTATTTTATAGGGCTGGGTTACTAGCCCAAGAACGTTTTTTCGATTGAATGACACAGTTTACCTTTGTATCGTTTACGGGTGTTGAAGGCAGTTCCCCAGGTGACACCACTGGAGGTCAGTGTCTACTTGAAATTAAAGAGGTAACAAAAAAGTCTAGCGTTGCCACGATAAAGCCAGTCAGTTCGACTCGTTGCTAATCACTTTCTAATCAAAAACATTGCTCAATTCAAATTTTAAATCCTTTATTAGAATATTGGAATATGTATCCTTTATTGGAATATGTATCCTTTGACTTCTTTTCCTATTTACAAATATTGACCACCCAACCATCTATCATGTTTTTATTTTCCCACTAACGGAAAATTGTATGCAAAAACTTGGAAACTTTTTATCCAACACTAACGCTACTGCATAATTTTATGCCGTGACGTCTTATTTCCTATGATTTGCTTGCCATTGTTGAGACTTCAAACTAAAACAAAAGGATCATGGAAAGCGTTATGCCGGAACTTGGCATAAATAGTGAAGCATTGAATTAGGCGATGAAGATATTGGTGACGGTGCATGGAGTGTGGTCAACACAAAGTCAATGAGAAAAGCAGCAGTTGCTCTTGCCGGAGGAGGCGGACCGACAGAAGAAGGAAGTGTGGACAAAGTTTATGCTATTTTGTCTTAAGGATTAGTTTTTTATAGTTTCCTCTTTTTGCTGCTGTCCTTCATGCTTAAAGGCATTGATGTCGCTCTTTCATTTCTGGCTAAAAATGCATAATGATGTGATGCTTTGGACCAAGCAAGCAAAGCCACAACTGCACCAACAGATGGTGGTTTGGCATGACTAGAAGATGATGACGAAGAACGAAGACGAAGTTGAAAGGATGATCGTTTTATATCCATTTTGGTTCTGTAACTTTGCTTATGGTTTCTTGGTTTCTTTTCACAGATTCAGATTTTGGGACATTTTTCTCATATTTGCATAGTTAAGCAGTTTTGTAAAGCATAATAATGAAATAATTGAATAAAACATTATAGGGCCATCATAATTGCTATCCATCCCTGTGATGATGGTTTTTGTTCGACTTGGTCTTCTTCTGGTGGTTGGTCGGTCGGTCAGATGGACGAGGGGGAGCTTTTGTGTAGTTTCCATTTCTATAGGATTGTAATTTGAACCTGGCTTGTGGGCAAAATTCTATGAAATGAAAAGAAAGTAGGAGAAGTGAAAAAACAACTAATTTTTGGTTTTACAGAGATAGTTGGAGCTGGAAAAATGAGTGATAGGTGTGGGCGTCCTTGCCCAATTTGCATACCATGCACTGCCTTTGAATTGAATTAATCTGCCAAGTTTGTTGGGTTAACAACCAGTCAATGGGAAAAGAAGATTGCAGGCAGGCAGACCGTTCAAATTATTTAATTTTACAAACAAATTATGCAGTTGACTCAAACTTGCATCCTGCCTTTAGATTTTGCTTTTCATTTTTTTTAAATAAAAGACTTTTAACTTGGTCTGTGTTTTTGTTTTCATTCCTTTTTTTCTTCTTCTTCTAATCTTGACAGCGATTCATAATTAATTAGTCTGTTTTTGTTTCAATCGAGGGAGAGATTTGTAATGGAAGTCATGGAATTAAAAGCTCAATAAGCTGACGTTGCATAAGAATGATAACAAGACAAATTTTAAACAGATATAATTCAACACTTTTGGCAGAATTTTCAATTAAAACAAGCAAAGAGGATGTCAAGAAGCAGGAGAAACAAAGGATTTATTGACAAAAAGCTCGAAAATCTAATTTGGAATATGTTGACCAGAGGAATATATTGACCAGAATGCAGAACTTTATTCCCAAAAACATGACGATAAACCTAAGTTTACAGTTTTCATTTGAACTTAATTAATCACAATGAACACATAATTAAGATATCCTTTACTAAGGATTCATAACCCAT
Organism: Musca autumnalis; assembly: GCF_047663935.1. Taxonomy (NCBI): domain Eukaryota; kingdom Metazoa; phylum Arthropoda; class Insecta; order Diptera; family Muscidae; genus Musca; species Musca autumnalis. The sequence goes on from NW_027411644.1 coordinate 325,503,586, forward strand.
GTAATCAAATTCGAAGGGCTTGGTTTAGCTTTTCATGTGACTTTAAATTCTCCAAAAATACACAACCCTTTTGTGTTGGTGTTGTAATCTGTAAATGTTTAATACGCTGTCGTTAAACTTTCTTACACGAATTTACATTTGTAAATGCGGCATTAACAAAACCTTTTAACATGGAATCAAAAACAATGTCAGTAACACATACACAAAGATGTACGAAGGTGAAAAGCAAGATCAAGCAAGGAGAAATGAAGAAAAACTGCAAATCCCATTTTTCCTTGAGATAACGCGAAATACACGTTCAAGAAAATCAGATACACTCACACACTCTCATGAAATGCATTCATGAATATTTCAATGGTTTTGATCCTGAGGTATAACATACGACGAGGAGCACAGTGTCAACACGAACACTACGCAATGACAATAGCAACAGAGAAGAAAATACAATTTCAACACATATCCTTTGTGGCTTTGCTAGAAAGCGTGTTGCAATGCCATAGCATAAAGGATTGTTTTTTTTGTTGAGGTATCACATTGTTTTGTTAGTAATACTGGTTGCTACGAAGTAGAAATAGTTGATACGTGAACTTGATTAAATGGCACAGAATGTGTGTTTGAATTTTCCTCTATTATCGCTGGATGAATCTGTTGTGATATTTGATGTCATGAAAAAAGTTATTTTTAATCATTTGTAATGTCAAAATGTAAGATATGTCAGTTTTCAATAGATATGTTGGGTTGAATGCCGTTTTCAAATCATTGAAGTGCGCCCCGATGACCTTCTTCAAGTCTTCAAAACTATACTGAATTATTAAATTTTCAAAGAATGTTGAATGCCTTTAGGTTTTGTCAGTTAAAGATAATGGAGTTAGTAGCATGCGCTGTGTCATGTGGTCCCTGCCTGCACAAAGATAAATTAACCTCGACGTCTTGTTAAGCAATATGGAGCAGATTTATGCCCACCACCTTCAGGTTTGACTCTTTATCCGTTATCTTTCCTAGTATGGACGCGTGGGCTGAAGGCACTTCTCCACTGCACGGTCTGGTAATATATACAGACGGTTCCAATATAAAACCAGTAAGGAAAGGATCAAAGTCGGGCGGGGCCGACTATATGATACCCTACACCACTGTGAATATGTAAAATATAAATCGGAGCTATATCCAGATCTTAACCGATTTTCATATAATTTGGCACATTTATTTCCAGACCGAATTCAGTCACACATTCCAAATATCATTGAACTCGGACTTATATATCGTGTTTGGAGCAGAAAATACACGAAATCTGCCAAAAATTATATGGGTGCTATATCCAAATCTTAACCGATTTCTATATAATTTGACACATTCATTTCTAAACTGAATTCGGTCACACATTCCAAATTTCATCGAAATCGGAAATAAATAGCGTGTTTGGTACAGAAAATACGTGAAATCGGCCGAAAATATATATGGGAGCTACATCCAAATGGGAACCGATTTTGGGCGAACATATATATGGGAGCTATATCCAAATCTGAGCCGATTTCGATATAATTTGGCTCATTTATTTCTAGACTGAATTCAGTCACACATTCCAAATTTCATCGAAATCGGACATATATAGCGTGTGTGGTACAGGAAATACGTGAAATCGGCCGAAAATATATATGGGAGCTATATCCAAATCCGGACCGATTTTCACCAAAAGCAATAGCGTTCTTCCTATGGCTAAAAAAGTTGTAGTCCCCAATTTTTAGCTGAATCGTACAAAAAATGCGACCTGTATGTTGCGAACAAAAATACATGGACAGACAGACAGACGGATAAATCGACTCAGAAAGTGATTATATGTATATCCCCAAAAGGAACTATGGGTCTATTTCGTTTCCTTTTGTATGTTACATACAAATGCACAAAGACATAATACCCCTTACCACTGTGTGGTGTAGGGTATAAAAAGGCACTGGCGTCTGCTGCGATTCTTGCTATCAGGAAAGCTTACAGGACCGGTGACTATATAAGACGATAGTCATGCGCTCCTTAAAGCTCACAAGTAATGGACCATCACATCTTGAGCTATCCATGACTGCAGGAAGGTTCTGCATGGAATTCGCAATATCGTTAAACTATGTTGGGTTCCGGTTCAAAGTAATAACGTGTGATCCAAGTAGAGGTATTTTTTCAATAGCCACGTGTGAGTCGTGGCAAACGGTTATTTTATTTTTGTTTAGTATTATTTGACATTTCATCGTGGAAAGACTTAAGACTGACTGACTGAACAACGTTTGCAAATCGTTCAACTTTATAACGAAAATCTACGTTCTATGAGGAATGTGTTTAGAGCCGAATTTTGTTCAGCGATTAGGCCCATTTCTGGCTTAATGGGTATGTAAACAAGGAAAGTAGCAGCATTGGGTTAAGGCCAACCTATAGAGATTCAAGAGGTGTCACTTCCCCTACATGGCATCTATCAATGAATTTATTAAGAGAAGACTTCGATGAGCAGACAATTTCACGTTTTTGGACCAATATCGTGTGATATCACACCGTTAGACTTTTTCCTTTGGGGATATGTACAGTATAAAATGTATGTGGACAACCCCGCTTCGATTCAGACCTTGGGGCAAAACATCATATGTTTCATTCGTCAATTACTGGTCGAAATGTTCGAACGGGGCATCGAACATTGGAAATGATGTTTTTTTTTGCAAAACTTTTTGAAATTGTTGAAACAGATTGCTAATTCATCTACTTTTAGTGGTGTTTACACTAGCCATTAATGTCATATGACACGAAATAAAAACATTCCATATCTACCCACACAGACCAAGTGCAGACGTAATTTCACTGCATTTTTGCTGCTGTGTACGTAAAATGTAAATGGCCTAAGGAAAATATTGCACACATTAGCGACTGCATAACGCTGGAAAATTTCATGTCATATGACATTGATAGATAGTTTAAACAACCTCTTGGTAAATGTACAGTTGGTGGCGCGAATAGGTTTTTATAATTCGATTTTGTCACTCACGACCAAATACTCGATCGAATCGAATGCCGTAATTAGGCCCCAGTATATTTAAACGTATAAAGATATGTACAGTGATTGAGTTGGCTAGGCCAGATCATAAGAACTGGAAGGCCAAGGCGTCGATGGAATAAAAAAGTGCAAGACGAGATCGAAACACACAATTTTCGAAACTGGACAAGAAAAGCAACAACTAGGGAGGGACGGAAATCTTTTTTTTAGTTCGACTTATAGCCCAAACTAATAAGAAGAAGACCATCCAGATTTTAATTGCGCGGGTGTTGAACTTGTGATCTTGACAAGGACTATTATAGGATATTATACCCATCTATTATACCCATCTACAGCTTGCTGGACTGCTCACTTATGAAGTGTCTTCAGCGATGATACGTCGAAGATGGATTGAAGAACTCTGTGGATATGGGGGCTGTATTAGATATGTACTTCCAGATGTGTCGAAGGGGGGTGGATTAAGTACAACTATGTATGTTGTGGTTGCGATGCGTTGACTGATGTCTTGCCAGTAGGAACTGTTGAGTTAGCACTGCTAATGAATGATGTTCAAACCGGGCTGCGTAATTTATAAAAGATCCGTTAATGGTTTTATAGGTTGCCAACAACACAGTGTGCTAAAAACATCTCAGGCACAACGTGGGTCATGGATAAAGTCCCACGTTGTGCCTGCGATGTTTTTTTGCACACTGTGTTGTTGACAACTTATAAAACCATCAACCGATCACATCTGAAAGGTAGTGTTTAAATAAAAGTGGCGTGGTACAGGAAATTTCATGCCTCTAAAATATAAGTGCGCCTGCCTAACGTTTATGTAATTAACCCAGAACTCGGAAATGCGATTTTCACTCTTTACTCGAATTCGAGACGCAGTACTACAGCTAGTCGAACAAAATAAATCGTGATACTCCATTTCCCTACTAGAGTTGTATAGTTCACGAACGAACTAGTTCAATTGAACGATTCATTGAAAAGAGCGTACGAACTAGATCAGCCGATATAGTTCATTATAGTTCACTGAGCACCGACCGAAAAATAAATACGACCAAATAAGGAACGATCGTCGTTCACATATCATAAGTGACGCCGTCGTCAGAGTTAACTGATGACTTTGTAAAGGTAATAGTTTTGTTTACATTTTGTATTTTACACATATATGAACACACAACTTCATTCATCGTAATTTTAATATTTTTCATTTATTTTTAAACTTAAATAATTACAAATTGAATGTTTTAAAAATTCCAAATTTGTTGTTTAATCAGACCAAATCTATTTTCGTTGCTGAGTTCTTTTAAATATTCTTCCGATGTTTCTTCCTTTTCAACAAACATATGTATGTACATACATATGTATGTATGTATACACGTTTTTGTATACAAATGAACGAACTTGCAAGCGAACGAGTCAGAGCCGGTGAACGATAGAACGAAAAGACAGCTGACTGACAGAGATTTTCGACGAACGATTGAACTACTGAACTAAAAGAGCGACCTAGTTCGTTGAAAAGGGCTGAACTAAAAAGAGCGATCAGCTAAAAGAGCTAAAAAGTACAACTCTATTCCCTACGCCTCTCGAATAAGAGCAGATATGATTTGCTTGTTTTCGAGTGGGAGTAAAATGCGCTCAAAATCCAGTAAATTCTACTCTTACCGAGTACTCTTTTAGTTGTTCCATGCCATTGCTTTATTTGTATGTGTGGGTATTCTCCCAACCCAGCAAACCAAATGTCGGATGTCCGACACGTCTGTACAATTTCGGAAGCAACGTCGTTCAGATTTCGTTCCGATTTCTAAACGATTTTCCGGAGCGGAAATAGTTCAGATTTTGTACCGATTTCGGAACAAATGTTGGAAAGGAATTTCCTTTCCGAATTTCCCAAAAATGTTCTTCAGATTTTGTTATGAAATCGGATTGAAATCAATACGATGTCGCTCCGACATTTCGTTCCGAAATTATGCCAACCACTTCATACAACTTTCGTTAAGATATCGTTAGATTACGGATCAGACATCGGACGTATCGTCCGAATTTTGTTCCGATTTCGTTAAGATGTCGGTACGATTGGTTTGCTGGGAATCTACAGCTGCATACGAAACAAAAACAAGTAAGAAAGTATAAATCTGCTGTGCCGACAGAGATGTACCCTCAGTCAATATTCGGACATAATTCGAGGCTGTAAAAAGTAATACGATATGCAACGTTTGGGCCAAATCGGTTTCTCCCTTCGAGGGTTATCTTACGTACTAACCAATACGGTTGGTAAAGGCAGGTTTTTTGTGTGCAAATTTTGGTCTATTATCTCAGGAAGTGTGGAGTTGCCCCCGAAAAAAAATTGCGCCGTCGCAACAGTGCCCGCAGGAGAACATTTTGTAAAAAATTTAAAACGATCCGAGATGAGCTGCTAAATTGCACTTTTCCCGAATTTTGTATGGGAGGTACCCGAAGGACGGGACCGACATAGTCCATGACTATATGAAATCATACGATGTTCAAAATGTTCGACCAATCAGAAATTCCCTGCGAGAGTTATTTTGCGGATTTGCCATTTTAGTTGGTGCCGTCTAGGTTTCTTGGAGCTTTTAGGTCAATGTCTCAAGACTTGTGTCCGAAAAAATTGTACTGTCATAAAGAACCCTTAAAAACAATCAGCTGAAATAATTCAAACGATCTGAGGTGAGCTCTGAAACTTCAATTTACCTAAATTTTGTGTGGGAGGCAGCTGAAGGAGAGGACCGATGTTATTCATATTCGAACCCGATCTATGTCTGAAAGTAATGTTTCCATTATGACCAATTGGATTACTAACTTCGAGAGTTAACGTGTGCACTATTTTATCGAACATTTTCAACTTTAGTGGAGGAAGTACAGGAAGGAGTGAATCGATATGGCCCATCTTCGAAGTTAAACTACATTTGTACAAAATACGAAATGCCAAATTGTGGACCCTACTTACTTACTTACTTAGCTGGCCCATTACAGAACATTTGTTCTATAGGCCGAACTAAGAAAAGATCTACATTTCTCTCTGTATATTGCTTCTCCTTCTGGAATACCGCGCCTTGTCATCTCTTCATCCACTTGTTTGCGCCATCTATTCTTTGGTCTGCCAATTCTGCGTGCACGGCCAAGCGGCACATATTTATACGCCTTTTTAGGGGGTTCATCATCGCTCATTCTTATGATATGCCCTAGCCAACGCAATTGTTGCATCTCAATACGTTTAACTATATTGATGTCGTTGTATAGCAGATACAGCTCGTGGTTCATGCGACGTCGATATTTCGAAGAATTTTTCTCTCAAACACACCAAGCACTGCCTTATCTGCTTGCGCAAGTACCCAATATTCGGAACCACACATCAGCACGGGTAGTATCAGTTTTTTAAAGAGTTATTTTTGTTTGACGAGATGTGGCTTTGTTTTTAAACTGCTTACTTAAGCCAATGTAGCATCTGATAGCGAAGGCTGCTTTATAATCGACAAAAAGGTGGTAGGTGTCGATCTGCATCTCTTGGGTCTTCTCCAGGATTTGCCGCAGGGTGAATACCTGGTCAATGGTGGACTTGACAGGTCTAAAGCCGCATTGGTATGACCCAATTATCTCGTTGACCATAGGCTTTAGTCGTTCGCACACTATCCCTGACACGATCTTGTAGGCAATCGGGAGTAGAATTATGACCCTATAGTTAGAGCATACAGTCTTTTCTCCCTTCTTGTGGACGGGGCACAGGATACTCAGGTTCCAATCGTCGGGTACTCGTTCTTCCTGCCAGATGGTGCTAACTAGCTAATGAATACACCTTATCAGCGTATCGCCTCCGGTTTTGAACAGCTTGGCTGGTAAGCCATCGGCTCCTGCTGCCTTATTATTCTTCAGCCGGTTTATTGCTGTCTTTACCTCATCTCGGCTGGGCGGTATACATTCAATACCATCTTCTGGGATTGGATCTGTGGTATCGTCGTCGTTTTCGCTGGATACCAACAGGTTTGAAAAATGCTCTTTCCATATCCTGAGCACACTATCTGTAACAGTTACCAAATTACCTTGCTGGTCTCTACAGGAGGAGGTGCCTGTACCAAAGCCATCAGTTTGATGCTTCATTCTTTGGTAGAATTTTCGGACTTCATTCTGGCTCCTGTACATCTCGATTTTTTCACACTGCCGCTTTTCCACCTCTCTCTTTTGCCTGCGGAAAAGGCGCTTCTCCTCTCTCCTTTTCTCCCGATATCTCTCTCGTGCGCTACGCGTTGCTACGGATTGTAAATTAGCCCTATGTCTAACTTTCGTGTTGTGTCAGTTCGTACTTTGTTTGCTACGTTTAACCGGGTGCGTACCTTTGCTGCAACTAGGTAGTGGTCCGAGTCTATGTTTGCTCCTCGGAACGAGCGCACATCCAACACGCTTGATGCATGTCTTCCATCTATCACAACGTGATTAATTTGATTTCTTGTTTTCTGATCTGGAGACAGCCAGGTGCCCTTATGGATGTCGAGGTGTTTAAATCTGGTGCTGCTGACTACCATGTTTTTTGCCGCTGCGAAGTCTATCAGCCTCATGCCATTGTCAGATGTTTAATTGTGGAGACTGAATTTTCCGACTATTGGGCCAAAGATATTTTCCTTTCCAATTTTGGTATTAAAATCGTCTAGAATAATTTTAATGTCATGGGCAGGACAACGGTCATATGTTTCTTCTAAGCGCTCATAAAATATATCTTTGGTCTGTTCGTCCTTGTCTTCAGTGGGAGCATGAGCGCAAATAATGCTGATGATGAAGAATTTTGCTTTTATTCGAATTGCAGCAAGTCTTTCATTCACCAGGTGTTTTAACCTCCGACCAACTACAAATCCGCACCAAACTCATGCTTTATGACATGGCAGCTACGATACAGTGCGTTACCTTTAGGTGTTGTTGTGACGCCTTTCCCGTTCCATCGTATTTCCTGTATGGCAGTAATGTCGGCCTTGTACTTTTCAAGTACATCTACCAATGCGTAAACTGCACCTTCTCTATAAAGAGAGCGAACATTCCAGGTTCAGATTCGCAGATCATGGTCCTCAAAACGTTTGCGGGGGTAGTCAACTTTAGAGGGATTTGTTATTCTTTTCTTTTTTCATAGTAGGCTGCTTTTTCTAGGGGAGGGTTACTAACCCGGCGCCCAAACCCAAGTTTTTAACGTTCTTATGGGTGAACGCGCGGCACATGTTACCTGACTATCTTTAACGGGTGCTAAAGGCAGCTCCCCAGGTGACACCACGGGGAGGTCAGTGTCCACTTGAGATGAGATAGGGACCAAGATAAATCCTGGACTTTGCCATGTTAACGCCGGTCAGGACTGTTCCTTGGCATCTCTCATCGCCTACGTCAGTGTTGTGTGCTACTACACACAAATCGGCAAAAGATAGATGTATTCTACTAAACCGATTTCACTCCTTTAGAAAACTCTTGCTCTGTTTCGACAGTTTACTCACAATCTTATTTTTTACGTTATGATCAATGACGATCTATCTAGCGTCGGAACATGTTACACCACTTTGGCAACCATTTCATCGCACTTGGGTTAGGTTGGTATGTTCGACATACAGAACAGATCGTGACTCGTTAGATTTGGGGCCATCCGTATTCATTCAAAATTCAGGCAATTAATAGACAACATAAATAATATATTGTCGTGGCGTATTAACATTCAGAACCGCGTTTACTTTTTTTAATTTAAATGTCAATGCATGCAGTCTGATATCTTCGTACCATCCTAAAGTATTTACACTGCATTGATAGAATAGTTTTTCACAAGCTGTTAAATACCCTGCTGGGTATTTTTCCAATCCCCGTAACTATATTTAGATAGCACAGATTACTTACCACTGCATCAAATACAGTACTTGTTCCTATCTATACATATATCGTACTGCTTGTATAGCCATGTCGACGACAGTACATGGCTGACTTTTTATTATAAAGAACTCCATGTGAGACCTCTTAGAGAATTTATGAAGATTTACATAAAGCATAAATATGAAGGATGTATGTGTACATGTATGTGTTTTGCAATCCTTACAATTTAATAGAGAAGGGATTTTTGTTACAGTGAATGTTGTTCTTCTTTTCATTTAACAAAGAGTTTCTAGTCGTTTAGAAATATACAAGCAAAACAAACATCTTCAAATGTATTGAGAATTATGTTGTGGTTATGATGATAATGTTGTTGGTTACTTAACTGTAGCATGCCTTGGGTCAATATTAAACAGTGGTGCTTGAAATAATTGGGGCTAGGTCGATTTAAAATTTGTATAAGGTGTAATATAAGCATTAATTCGTTAGTAGTATAAATACCATGGGCTGCACATTTTGCAATGTATACAAAATCTCATTTGTTTTCTTTACTTATTCAAATTATTCGAATTAGAAACACTGTGTTCCGTATTTATTTCAGTTGCAGTGTTGCTTTTGTTTATTTTATTAAATCATGTCCTCAAAGACATACACCACCTGAACACACAGTCAGTTTGACACACCGAACAACATTCACAACACCTCTTTATATTCATTTATCTGTCAGAATTTTGAGAGGACTTTTGTTTTATTGGTGTTGTTGTTGTTCTTTGCGGTTGATGTGTTTGTATATTAGCCTCAAGTTTAAACATGATGTACATACAGATCCTTGGTGTTCATAAAATCTGGTTACTTTTCTTTTTTTACTTTCCCGTTGTGATATTCTCTCTCTATTTCCGTATGTCTAATGAAATGTAGCAGGTGATACACTTTTACGGTTACTTTAATGTTTCAAGAGTGAGATCGGATTGTAAATTTTATTTTTTTTTTTTTGAAAAATTATTATCCTGTGGTTTAACTAGAGTTTTCTTAAGTATCCTATTTGTGCAAGTAGAGAAAAAAGTTGTTTTTGGTTTTATATTTATAGGCCTATTTGGGCGAGAGTGTGGTATAAACTTTATTGCCGTTATTATGGAATTACATTTTGTAGCTGGCTGCTGAATTAGTTTTTAAAAAAAAGGCTAATTTTATTTTATTATTTGAGGAGTTTAGTGAACATTTTCATTAAAAATAATATAGGATTTTATTAATATTTTATGCATGTTTGTGTTGAAACGAAGGTGTTTGTTTGTACGTAAAAGTTTTAAAACATTTATTGTAGTCCATAATTACTAATTTTTGGATGTTGTTTTTACGGAATTGTTTTTTTTTAATAAATAAATGTGACTGGGTATCACTTCCCAAATTATTTACTAAAAAAGGAGAAATACTAAAGTTCATCCTTCAGCAGGTCTTAACAAATTAAATAACAAATAAATAAAAAGGCTTTATGTTTCTCCTCCACCATGAAATACTCAAAAGACGTATTCAGCTAAAAAAATTAAAATACCTAAAATTAGGCTTAACCGTTATTGGGGATGAAAGATACCAAGCAACGGTCTTGGCCGGCTTTAACATGGCAAGTCCCAGGACTTTTCTTGGTCCCTCTCTCATCGCAAGTGGTCATTGAACTCGCCGTGGTGTCACCTACCTCTAACACCCGTTAAAAGTAGGGAGCTAACATTTGCAGCGCGCTCAACCATAACAATGATAAACATTTGGGTTTGGGCGTCGGGTTAATAACCCATCCTTAGAAAAAAGTGTCCTACTATGAAAAAACGAAGGAAAAGAAAAAAAGAACAAGTAAAAAAGTATCAGTCGGTATTGCCGACAAAGATATACCCTCAGCCATGTGAATTGAAACTTTCATCTACGGACAGATCCAATGTATGTAGGGCCTTTTCAGAATTTTGTGGAGCTTTTTGGATATTTGGACTTGCCGACATAAAAGAAGATTATAATTAAAGTTCAACCGTATTGCGGAGGGGGTTCTTAAGAGAATGGACCGCCATAGTCCATTATGGAAGTGGATCTTATTTTGGGAGTCATATATTTTTAGTAGGACAACAACGAACAGCATGGGAATACTTTTCCAAAGGATCTTCGAACATACCCTAAACTGCACTTAGACACAAATATTGAACTTTTGTTGTACCCTAAGGAGAAAATCGATATTTTAGAAGTTAAAAAAATGTGGACAAAATATTAGGAGATCCAAAATTTGGACCAAATTGCTAGCCCTTACTTCACTTACATTTTTCAAATATTGGGGGGGGGGGGGAGGGTGAAGTACCGGAAGTTGTGTACCGGTAATGCCCATCTTCGAACTGAAACTAAGTTTGGCGACTACATATGGTGCAATGGGGGTTTTTACACCTTTGGGACTGTTTTCTCAAAAAGTATGGATTTGCCCCTGAAAAAACATACCGTCGTAATTGAGGGAGCGTATGCAAGTTGTTTCAACAGAAATCAATGTGATTCGAGAGCAGGTCTTAAAGTGAATGTATTCGAAATTTTGTGTGGGAGGTATCCGAGGGAGTGGACAAATATAGTCCATATTTAAACTTGATCTATATCTGGTAGACGTATTAGGATGTGTAAAGTATGGACCAAATCGGTCACTCCATTCAAGAGTTATCGTGCGCACAATTTTCTGAACATTTTTGAGCTTTTGTGGGGGAGGTACCTGAAAAAGTGGACCGATATGACTTATAATCAAACTCAAACTAAGTTTGGACATAATATTGCGAAGGCCAAATTTTGGACCGAATAGGCAGATCCGTTCACGCCAACCACTACACACGGTGTCATGGGGTTTTTTGCACCTTTCAGGCTATTTTCTCAGGAAGTATGGACTTGCCCCAGATGAAACCGACGTATGTGGGACGGCGAATACAAGTTACTACAACAAAAATCAAAGTGATTCGAGAGCGGGTTCTAAACTGGACTTGTCCGAAATGTTGTGTCGAAGGTACCCGAATGAGTGGACCGATTGAATGCATAGTGAAACCTCATCTAAGTCTGGTAGAAATTTCACGATATGCTAAGTATGAACCAAATCGGTTACTTCCTTCACGAGTTATCGTGCGCACAAATGTTCCCAACATTTTCGAACTTGAACTAAGTTTGGACAAAATATTACGAAAGCCAATTTTTTGACCGAATCGATTGATCCGTTCGAGAGTTATCGTTTGCTCCAGCAAGCCAGACAGAGGAACGGACATGGCTACATCAAGTCAAAATTGTCTGAAACTGATTTCGTCCAAACATACTTGGGGTCTAAAACCATTATTTCGATGAACCACATTTTGTCCGTATGAAATTGTATATACCCTCGTTAGCATATATGCTGAGGGTATAATAATTGAAAACCCCCGCAAATGTTTTAGTGGCCCTGCATCTGGAATGTTCGTACACTGGAATGTTCGTACAGTTTACGCACTGGCCGATGTACTTGAAAAGTACAAGGCTGATACAATTGCACTACAGGAAATACGATAGATTGGGAAGGGTGTCATAACAACACCTGAAGGTGACGCACTGTCGTATAGCCACCATGACAAAAAACACAGTTTGATTGCGGATTTGTAGTTGGTCGGAGGCTGAAACATTTGGTCTCCAGTTTCACCCCAATTCGGACAAAAGCTAAATTTTTCAGCATCAGATTTAGTTGCGCTCATGCTCCCCCTGAAGACAAGGAGGGACAGACCAAAGATATATCCTAAGAACGCTTAGAAGAAACTATATGACCGTTGCCCTGCCCACAACATTAAAATTGTCATGCCAAAATTGCTAAAGTGAATATCTTTAGTCCCACAGTCGCGAAATTCAGTCTCCACAGTGAAACATCTGACAATGGAATGGGACTGACAGACTTCGCAGCGTCAAAAAACATGGTAGTTAGCAGTATCAAATTTAAGCATTTCGATGTTCATAAGGGCACCTGGAAATCCTAGAAATCAAATTGATCACGTTGTGATAGATGGCCGACATTCATCGAGCGTGTTGAATGTACGATCGTTTCGAGGAGCAAACACAGACTCGGACAGCAACCTTGTAGCAGCAAATGTACGCACCCGTCTAAACGTTGCAAATAAAGCACGAACAGACACAACACGGAATTTGGACATCGGTGAGTTGCAATCACAACAGATAGCCACAGCATATTCCACTAGACTAATTGCTTAATAAAAGCACTCCTTGTCCCATATCAGCACAATGGCAAAATATTGCCCACTCCATGCAAACAGCCGCACAATCCATATTTGGGTACCAGAAAAATGCGGCATATAAGGCTACTCTAGGAGAAAGGTATTTTCTGCTGGTAAAAGAGAGGTAGTGTGACAAAAACGACATGTACAGGAGCCAGAATGAAGACCGAAAATTCTACCAAAGAGCGAAGCATCAAATTGATGGTTTTGGTACAGGCACATCTTTCTGTAGAGACCATGAAGGTAATTTGGTAACTGATACAGATTTTGTGCTCGGGAAATGGAAAGAGCATTTTTCCAAACTGCTGGTATCCAGTAGTAGCGAAGACGACGAAGATGCCATAGATGAAATCCAAGAAAATGGTATTCATTGCACACTGCCCGTCCAAGATGAGGTAAAGACTGCAGTAAATCGGCTGAAAAAGATTAAGGCAGAAGACCCGATGGCTTACCAGTCGAGCTGTTCAAAACCGGAGGCGACATGCTGAAAAAGGTGTATGCATCAGCTAGTGAGCACCACCTGGCAGGAAGAACACGTACCCGATTTGGAAACCTGAACATCCTGTGTCCCGCCCACAAGAAGGGAGATAAGACTGTGTGATCTAACAGCAGGGGCATAAGTATATAACAATATGGAGCATTTGTTTATGAGATAGTGTCAGGGATATTGGGCGAACGACTAAAGTCTATGGCCAACGAAATAATTGGGTCATACGGCTTTAAAACTTATAAATCGACCATTGACTAGATATCGACACCTACCACCTTTTTGTCCATCCAAGAAGGTACTGCAACGAAAGCATCTAATTTTGTTGCTTTACTCGAAGAATCTTTGCCTCCTCATGTAGATGGTCCACTGAAAATTTGAGGAGGCACACTGTTACTGTTCTCAGGGTGGCATTCTGGCAAGTTTGAATCTTTTTCCAATTCGTATCACATAATCTCGGGGACCAGACTGGCGCCGCGTAGCTTACCACAGACCGACCTATCGCGTTATATGTGGTCAACAAGGTTTGTTTTTCGTGTGAGCCATCCCAATCATTATCTTGTGGGTAGGCCCGACACATTCTGGCAGATCAGGAAGGATATCCATGCTCTAGAGGGAGAGGTCCAACGATACAGGAGAGAACCCCTAGATCAACAAGCACATCAAGTAGGTTTGAATAGCATTCACACGGCTATCGCAGCTGAGGAGCGTCAGCTGCCACGACAAACCAGAGTAGTATTGGCTCAACTACGCTCGGGATATTGCAGTCACCTAAATTCTTATTGGGCGGAAATCGAACGAGCCGTGGAAGACATCTGCCCAGTATGCGGCATGGCCCTCACGACACAAAACACCTTTTCAACTGCCCAGCCAAACCTACTCATCTAAATCCAGTGGATCTGTGGTTACATCGCTTCGAAGCAGCCACTTTCCTGGAGCTGGAGATAGACCCAGAGCCAGATTGAACAGAAGAACGAACATACAAACATAATAACAAACACTGTTACAACAACCACCTTTTTGTCGATTATAAAGCAGCCTTTAACAGCCCCTACGTTCGGAAGTATTCCAAGCCGTGTCTGAATTTGGTGTCCCCGGAAAGCTCTTTAGACTTCGTAAAATGCCACCAACTGATACTCGGTCCTCAGTTAAAATAGAAAACAACCCCGAAAGCGGGGAGACCTTTCGTGTGACTTCAACATTTTGCTGTTAAAGGTTATACGAGATGCTGATGTTATAAGGAATGAAACAATTTACTAAAATAGCCACGAGTTAAATGCGTATGATGACGATATATATATATCAGTAAAAGTAGTAACTGATACCCCTAAGAAGGTTGAAGGAGAATATGCTATAGTAGGTCATGCTCCCACTGGAGATAAGGCGCTAACAGCGAGAAGTCCAAGTTGATGGTGTCGACGCGCAATGTGTCCATAGAGCTCGGACCAACAGTGGAAGGTAGTACAAGACTTTGTTTACCTCGGCACCTCCATAAACACAACAAACAACATCAGTTGTGAAATAAGAAGAAGAATTGAATAGTCAACCGATGCTACTTTGGCTTAAGTAAGCAGTTTAAAAACGAAGTCACCTCTCGTCAAACAAAAAACAACGTCTTACTAAACACTGACACTACCCGTGCTAATGTATGGTTCCGAAGCCTGGGTACTTGCGCAAACTGATACGGCTGTGCTTGGTGTATTTGAAAGAAAAAATCCTTGAAAGATTTACGGTCCAATCTGAGTTGACGGTGAATATCGATGTCGTATGAACCACGAGCTGTATACTATGATTGGGTTGGCTAGACCATGTCACAAGTATGGACGATGATGAACCCGCTAGAAAGGCGCATAAATACGGGCAACATGGCGGTTCACGCAGACTTGGCAGGCCTAGGCTTCGATAGAGCAAACAAGTGGAAGAAGAGATGGAAGGACACGGTATTCCAAAATGCAATGCAACAAACAGAGAGGAATGGAAACTTTTTCTCAGTTCGGCTTATAGGACAAATGTTATGTAATAGGCCAACTAAGTAAGTAATAAACGCTTACTATTACTCGGACTAACTGTGCATCAAAGTGAGAACCTTTTCTTACATCAATAACCATAACCTTTACCCAACATATAATCTAACCTTTAAATACCCATATATTATCCATTACAACTCCATCCATTTGCCTTGGAATAGTTAAATTTCATTATTTTCATCAACTACAATTTCCATTTACTTTGAAGTGTCCTCCATTTGCTTTCACAAAACAAAATACTTTGTCATTTTTATTGCCAGCGTAGCCATAGGAACGAGGAGATATTGCAGCTAACTGCATTTAAGTTAAAATTTCATTTCATTAGTGGGCAAAGAAAGTAAACACATTCAAATAAAAGGAAAAAACACTAAAACAGGCAGCGGATAAAAAGTTTCCGACGTCCACAAAGTGCTTCAGCAGCTGCTTGAATGCTTTTTTCGTTGCTTTGTTTTGTGTTGCGGTTACCTTAGAAGCTTTTACGTTTGCAGTAATTTAAAGTTAAAATAATTGCACAAAGTGAAAAGTGTAGTCAATGTGGCGGTCGGTGGGAAAGTCGGAATGGAAGTGGAACCTGTTTGTTGTGGTAATGTTAAAGTAAATGTTTTAACATATTCTTTGGCTGTGTGTTGCTTCCTTCCTGCTTTTCTTCCTGTCTTATAACAAAGGTACGCACACTGACTGACAAACACACACATAAAGAAGCAAATAAAACCAAAAGTAGAAATAACGGTAGTATCATCTCCAACAATGAAATAATGCCGCCTGGCTCACTTTGCCTCTGGCTTAACCGCATCTTCATCCATTTAGAAGACAACCACAAACCTTAGAAATAAGTTTTAACTTTATTGGAAACCTACCAACAACCAGAATGGCAACATTGGAAGTTAAAAGCAGAAACAGTGGCAGTGGCAGCCGAAGCAACAAAAAAAGAAACACTGGCAGCATCAACACCAACATCCATCCAACAAATGTTGTTCATCATTCATATTCTACATGTAATGTTGGGTGTGTGTGTGAGCGTTCATGTCAGTTTGAAAAGGAGGCTGGCTACTGTTCACCACTGCTGATGGGTGTTGGTGTTCCACAAATATGTTGCGTTTCTTCTTGTTTTTTTTTGCGTTTGGTTTGTTTTAACTCTGGCAACGTCATTGTTGCTGCCATCGCCAATTCTCTACAAGTTTTATAGTTTCACCATTCATCCAAGATGAGCTGTTTGTTGTTGCTGAGCGATGCGATGCGATGAGTTGAAATGTTATGCTAGACTCCAGTAAATGAGTATGGCTCCTACAGCCATTATCCAGCCACTACAACTTTTTGAGTAGCCAAAGGTAATTAATTTTCTTGTAAGATATTTGTTACGAATAGTTTTTGTATTTCCTGTTCTTTGGTTTGGTGTATTGCAGGAATACGAGTTTATATTTCAGCGTAGGTATGTATTGTGTGTGTGATTGTATTAGTCAAATAAAAGAGGGTAGTTGAGAAATTAGGGAATAGTAATTAAAATGTATTTATACTCTAAAACAATATGCAGAAAATGTTCAGAATTTTGTAGGATTGGAATTTGGAATACAAATTAATATTTATTTTGACAGATAACGCGTGACTCGTATCTCGTGTTATTTTTGTTTAGTACTGTTTGACATTTAATCATGGGAAAGCTTACGCCTCTACAACGTTTACAAATCGTTGTGTGTTTCGAGCCTAATTATGTTCAGGTGTGAGGCACATTTCTGGCTTTATAGGTATGTATAGAAGCAAAATTACCACATTTGGGAAGAAGAGCAACTTAAAGAGATTCAAGAGCTGCCACTTCATCCAGAAAAATAACGGTTTGTGGGTCGGTGGAATCTTCCGACCCTATATCTTCAAATTGATGCCGGTTAGGACTTTATCATCAATTGCGACCGGTATTGCACCGTTATAACCTACTATTTGATGTCTGAAATTAAAGCTCGACATTTAGTTTGAACAAAACAGCGCAACTTCCCACACATCGCGTCAATCAATGGATTTATTGAAAGAACACTTCGCTGAGCACGTTTTGGACTAGTCGATTAGCCACCAAGATCGTCTCATATCACTCCGTTAGACTTTTTCCTCGAGAATATGTAAAGCGGATAAAACCGCTTCGATTCCGGACTTGGGGAAAAACATCAGACGTGCCATTCGCCAGTTACCAGACAAAAAGTTTGAAGTGGTCATTGAAAATTGGTATCAACGGATGGACCGTCTGAGACGTAGCCTCAGTCAATATTTGTTACCTTATGTGACGTTACCTTTACGTACTACGCAATGAAGTTGGTATCGGTAGGTTTTCTCTTTGGAGATTTTGAGCCAATATCTCAGGAAATATGGACTTGCCCCATAAAAAATTGCTCCGTAGTAACAGGGCCCGCAAGAAGAACTTTTTTCAAAAACATTTCAAAACGATCCGAGATAAGTTGAGGAGTTATCCGAAGGACGTCATCGATATAGTCCATATTCCAACCAAGTTTGGACTAATAAGAAACTCCCTGTGAGAGTTATTTTGCGGATTTGCCATTATAGTTGGTGCCGTCTGCTGAAAACAAATCAAAACGATCAGAGAGGAGCCGAATTTTGTGTGTGAGGTACCCGAAGGTGTAGACCGATATAGTCCATATACGAACACGAACTTTGTCTGAAAGTAATATAAACATATGCAAAGTTATTACCGATTTGGTTACTCACTTCGAGAGTTATCATGCGCATCATTTTAGCGAACATTTTTGAACTTTTGTGGGGAGGTACCGGGAGTGGACCGATATGGTCCATCCATGGAACTTAGACTTAGTTTGAACCAAATATTACGAATGCCAAAATTTGGACCCGAGAGTTATCTTGCGCACCAGTCTCACACACACGGACCATGCTCAATCTACTCCAAATTGTCTGAAACAAATTTCGTCCAAACATACTTGGGGTCTAAAACCATTTTTCGATGAAGCACATGACTATAGCAAAGTGTATAGCCTAAAGTCTAAGGGTATACAAAATCAGACGTCGAAATGTGGCTAATCGACTTCAGATGGTTTGTGCAAGCTTTTAAGATGTAAGTGATGAGCGGGAACTCCATGATTCATTATTCCGATTTGTTCAGGAACTCGATGATTCGTTGCTGTGATGTAGGCGATTCGTAGAGGATCGGGAACTCGTTGATAAGATGTTTGTATCTAGGTGATTCGAAGATGACCGGGACCTCGATGGGTCGATGGATGTAGGCTATTTGAAGATGATCGGGCACTTGAGGATTAGTTAACCGAGATTGTCGATCATCGGGAAAACGATGGTTTGTAGGCAATTCTAAGATAATCGGCAAATCGACTGTTGGTTGTTCTTGTTTGTAGATGATCAGAAAATCGATGGTTCGATGTTTGAACGTAGGCAACTTGAAGATGATCGGGAACTCAATGATCACTTATTCGGATGTAGACGAATCGTAGAGGATCAGGAACTTGATGAATCGATTTTGGGATCTAGGTGTCTCGAAGAAGATCGGGAACTCAATGGTTTGATGTTTGGATGTTCGGATTTGTGAAAGATCTGGAACTGTATGGTTGGATTTTGGATGGAGGCGATTTGAAAATGGAGAGAAACTCAATGATTAAATGTTCGAGTTCGCAGATGGATGTAGTTCTTTTTCGGAAACTTTGTGTTCACGTTATGGTTGTTAGTTAGCGCTAATGCTACGAGCTTGTGTCTAAAGCATACTATAGGTATTAACTAATGGAACAACACCCGAATGTGAAGCGGAACAGCACTCGACGGTGAAGCGCAGCAACACGCAACAAGGTTTAGTGAAGTGAATTCGCCAAAAGCTACGAAATGCTGGCTCGAATTCGAGAAAATATAACTTGCTGCTCTTTGTCACTCTAATAAGAGCGCATATGCTTTGCTCGTTTTCGTTTGCGGCTTAAATACGCTCGAAATCAAGCAGAATCCATTCTTGCCAATTACTCTTTTAGTATTTGTTGTTCTATTTGTAAGTGTGGGTATTTTCTCAATCCACGAGCGTTGCCACATAAAACAAACGAATGGTGGCTAAATTTCTTGTTAAACTCATACTCCTCCTCTGAAGTATTTTCACTTGCGAACAGTTAATCAGGTTAATCTGGCAGGTACATTTGCCTGTAGACGCGAGTAAGTTAATCAGATTGTAGTACCATAAAGCGTGCTCATGCCGTGGAAATATAAATATATATAGTCGGGATGATGACGAAGCCACAAAACCAATTCCAGAATGTGACATTGAATGTATAACGCACAGCTAGGCATCATGAACCTAATCTCATGCCTTTTAATATTCTCTCAGAGTTTCGTTCCTACAACCCATCATGGGTTACAGAGGCTGGGCTAGGAATGAATGAAAATACATCGACTAAAACGTCATTAAAATTTGAACATTCTGTGGAATTAATCAGAAAGCCTTGGGCAAAACTCGCTAGAACTGGCAATTAGGCTTATGGCAACAATCCAGATGGGGTGGAGCTGTTGGTATGGGCTCTGTCCTAATCCAGATCCTGCACCCGAAAAAAAATTGATACATGACACTCGAAACTTATTGGCTTTATAACACACTGGTTTCAACCCTTCCCTTCCAACCCTGAAGTGTCTGTAAGTCTATCAGGAGTTTAGCTGACTGAACAAACGCTCACCTTCACTTGAAACCTGCGTTAGTACTCCCAGAAAAATATATGTTAAAAATATGTTTGGCCACAACCATCCAAATACCGAAAATCGGGAAGTGCCGTTCTATGAGGGTTATATGAAGACGTGGACCTATACCGGCAAATTTTATACCCCAACGAAGACTAAGTACCAAATTTTAGATATTTCGGTGTGATATTGAGGCTACAACTTTGAAAATAACGACGAGTGCAACCGTTCTATGGGGGCTATATGAAGGCGTGGACCTATACCGACACATTTCTAGGGGAACGTTTTATATCCTCAACGAAGACTAACATAAATAACAAATTTCAGCCATTGCTGAGGAATATTGTGGCTACAACTTTCAAAATACTGAAAATCGGAAGGTAACGTTCTATGGGGGCTATATGAAGGCGTGAACATATACCGACAAATTTTTTGGGGAAAGTTTTATACCCCCAAATGAATTTATCTTGATTTCAACAGACGGAAATGGTTATATCGACTTAGAATTTTACCCTGATCAAGAATATATCCGATGAATATTTCGATGTGTTACAAACGGAATGAAAAATTTAATTATACCCTCCATATTATGGTGGAGGGTATAAAAAACAAAAGAAATATTCTTTTCTAAGTTATGGGATCTCATTTTTATCACCGAATCCGAAAGGAGTGTCGATTATTTTACGACATCATTACTAAAGGGGTTTATATGGCTTGCATATAATAAGTGAATTTGCCTCCTCCGAAAAAATATATGATGTTCTGCTCAGGAATTCAACCACAGAACTTGTATGTGCAATCCGGTCACGCTTACAACTGTGACGGCTAGGAAAATAAATACTTAATTTTGTTTTCGACACCCCCGAGGGCCTATGTACACATTTGTCTCAAATCGTTGAAGGTAGTCCCGATATGGGACCTCTTTCTTAACCAGACAAAGTATGATATGGATATTATGTGTCAGAATGGCAACTTCTGTACTACAGTGGCAACAAGAACATAGCTACCAGTTCTTAAATCGTTTATATTTTTATACCTTTTCATTATATGCCTTCCTTATAGATAATTCATACAGAACTTGCCATAAAGAAGAAAAATTGTGTATATATTTTCAAAATAAGATTTTAGGATTCAGAATGGCAGTAAAAAATATATGTAATAAAAAATAATAAAGTAAACACAAAACCTGTAAGCGGAAAAAACAGTGAAATTGACATACCATACCGGAAAACGGAAATAGATTCAAAGACGACTTCCGTTCAATGTTTATTCCTACGGGGTTTTATCTTTTGTGGATATTTGATGCTTGTTTTTGAGACTTTCTTTCAACGCCAACGTCACCAAGAAGACCAGCAGCAGCAGTAACAACATTGTTTGTGGTTGTTGCTTACAACCATCTACGCTTAAAATTCTGCCAAAACTTTGCGTTTTTTTCTCCACATCCTTTATTTCTCATTTCAGGTATTGCACGCATGGCTGATAGGTAGTTGTAGGTGGTATTCTGGTGGTTATCTTTGTGCGTCTGTGGACATGAAGCTTGTGGCTGTTTTTCTTTTTGTTGTTCTTTTTGCCAGGGGTTCATTGCTGCTGCAGTTTGTAACCAAACCGCAGTTCTTCATTAAACTTTAGACTTTGAAGCAATTTACGAAGGAAATATGTTTGCGTTGTCTGCACTCTCTCCCTGTTTCTATAGCGTTGCTTGGCAGTGCTACACTCACACCTTCTCAATTTAATGTAGTGGGATTTTGTTGATGCTTTTTTATTTTTGCTCACCTTTACATCATTTGTTTGGCATTATGTGGTCTTCTGCTTCTGTTTTTCTCATTTGCCATGGTAAGGTGGTTTCCTTTCTTAAAGTTTTGCTACGTTTCCACTTTGGATGATAGTTCTCCTCTTTTTTTGAAACATATTTTTTTGTGTTGGTTTGGTTGTTGGTGTTGTTCTTCTTCTTATTATTAAGATCCGTTCTTATTAATTTCCGTGATGAATCTGCGGTTTCAATTTGTTTCTCCTTTTGTATGTTGTACTCATGCTGCGGCTTAAAGCAAAAAACTTCGATTCTCGGTTGAGTGAATGATTGCTTTCTGTCTTCACTGCTGCAGTGCAAAAATACTGGCCAGCTGAATGGTTGGTTGGCTGGCTGGCAATGGTTCTGCTTGATAAATTTTTGTGAACTATCAGCGATTCATTTTAAGTGAAAGATTGTAATTGCTGTTTACTTATAATTTGTTTTTGGAAGTGCAAAGAAATTGCCAGAATGGGTTGAAGTAAGAATACGTGATAATTGATAAAAAGTATTTGAACGCACACCTCCTACACACGTACACATATTGTTCTTATCAAATACAAAAGCATCTTGGCTTACTTGATAATTGATTAATGAATTCATTTGTTCTTCAATTGTGACCTTAACTGATTGCAGAAACTGAGATGAGGCCTATGATTACTTTCAAATTTGTATTTAAATTATTTGATTGTTGAGATTTTATACAAAGCTTCAAGTGGTAGTTTCCATTCCACTTGGTGGGTGTTTCGTCATATTTATGGGTTTGTTCATTCAGTTGAACTCAGCATAGAAGGGAGAGTGTGTCATGAAACCAACAATTCCCTAGCACCAAGTACCTACCCAGCAAAAATACTCATTACAAATTGGCCTACTTTCTCATTATTTTAACACGGGCATGTCATAGGGAGTAAGTACTTATTTTTTGGGCACTAAAAAGTAGATAAATAAGTAGTTACTCCCTGGTTACTTCAAGTCGTAACTATTTATTTAAGTTCTTATTTATTTACTTTTAAGTGCCAAAAAATAAGTACTTACTCCCTATGACATGCCCGTGTTAAAATAATGAGAAAGTAGGCCAATTTGTAATGAGTATTTTTGCTGGGTATGTTAGTTTGTGTTCAGTAACTTAATTGGTTCAATCCCAGCTAGCATTTGGAAGATTATATATATAATATAATTGTTCCACAAACATCCCAGGCGGTACAGGGGAGACTTCTCTCATATCAATGAGTGCACCCCGATTCATATTAGCTTAATGATATGGGACCTACTGTTTATCGCCGAGTCCGAACGGCGTGTCTTACGACACCACTTTATAGAGAAGTTGTACAAGGCTGAAATATTCAGAAAATGTCGCCAACATCACTGAGGGGTATTTTGCCACCGTTGAAAAGTGTTTGATGTTGACTAGCCGGAGAATCGAACCCACGACCTTCAGCGTGCAAGGCGGGTGTGCATACCATTGCACCACGGTGACACCCATTTGGAAGATAGCTTTTTCAAAAATCACATTGCGGAGTCTTTTTAGAGTCCTTTTGGTGATCAAAAACTGATTAAGTCGGTTGTATGATCAGAAAGGGACTCGAAAGTGACTCCCTGTAATTATTAAAAATAGTTCAATTTAAAATACAACAACAAATGCGTTTAAAATATGACTACTTTTTCGTTATTTATTGTCACATTTTGATCCTCATGAAGATTGAAAAATGCTTAATCAAAAAGGGTCATGCAGGTGTTTGAAAAGTGATTATAATTATGTATCTTCTGATCATATTTTGAACAGTTAGGTGATTAAAACCTGATTGTTTGTTTTACTTTTGTTTGTTAGTAAATAATTCTCATATAAACTTTCTACAAAACTTTGATATAAATGTAGCGTATAATATTAAGAGTATAGACAATGTAGCGTATAACATTAAGAGTATTTGGCAAGTGAAATGAAGAAGCAGTATACTAACCACCGCGCAACATAAAGGATTATTAAAAGACATAACAAAGCAGAAAAGACAAAAAAACAAAGGAAAGAATCAAAAAAGAATAAAAAGAAAATTCTTTTAATTTATTTCGTCTAATAAAAAGACTCATATATTACTCCATAAAGACTCATAAACGATTATAAGCATGACTCGAAAAAGAGTCCCAAATTAATCAACAAATCACCAATAAATGATTGAAATACGACTCGAGAAAGACTTTATATACCATCAGAAAATGGGCAAAAATGACTTGAAACTAATACAGAGGAAGACTCATTTGTGATTTGTTTAGAAGAGTCGCCTGAGGTTACGTTTTCCTCCCGACAAAGGAGTCATTTATGATCAGAAAATGAGCTCATATTCCAGCTTTTCAATCGTGCAGTCGGATCAAAAAAGACTCGAATTTGATTAAAATTTTCAAAAAATGCTGGCTGGGGTTGAACAAAATATCCAATGTTTCAGGAATTGTATTTATCCTTTATGAGATTATTTCAAATGTTGAAGAAAGATAGTTTTCGGAGTATGTAGATTAAAAAAATCCGAGCACGTTGATTTTTTAAAGAATTTTCTACTAACAGGCGGAATTTAAAAAAAAAAAATATTCCCGATTTCTTGAATTGAAGAATTTCTTCCGAGCACGTGTTTTTTTAGTGAATATTTTTCGAATACCTGATTTTTTAAGATTTTTTTCAGATTTCGTTAATTTTTTAAAGCACGAGCACGTTCATTTTGTAAGATTTTTTTGTCGAGCACGTGGATATTTTTGTAATATTTTTTTCGAGTATGTGGATTTTTATAAAAAATCGGGCACGGGTATTTTTAATAATTTTTTTCCGACCACGTGGATTTTTAAATTTTTTTTTCCGACCACGTGGATTTTTTAATATTTTTTTCCGACCACTTGGATTTTTTAATATTTTTTTCCGACCACGTGGATTTTTTAATATTTTTTTTCGACCACGTGGATTTTTTAATAATTATTTTTCCGACCACGTGGATTTTTTAATAACTTTTTTTCAGACCACTTGGACTTTTTAATATTTTTTTTCCGACCACGTGGATTTTCTAATAATTTTTTTTCCGACCACGTGGATTTTTTAATAATTTTGTTTCCTACCACGTGGATTTTTTAATCATTTTTTCCCCACCACGTAGATTTTTTAATAATTTTTTCCCCACCACGTGGATTTTTTAATAATTTTTTCCCCACCACGTGGATTTTTTAATAATTTTTTTTCCGACCACGTGGATTATTTAATACTTTTTTTCCGACCACGTGGATTTTTTAATAATTTTTTTCCGACCACGTGGATTTTTTTATAATTTTTTTCCGACCACGTGGATTTTTTAATAATTTTTTTCCGACCACGTGGATTTTTTAATATTTTTTCCGACCACGTGGATTTTTTAATAATTATTCTTCCGACCCCGTGGATTTTTTAATATATTTTTTCCGACCGCGTGGATTTTGTAATTATTTTTTTTTCGACCACTTGGATTTTTTAATAAATATTTTTCCGACCACGTGGATTTTTTAATAATTTTTTTCCGACCACGTGGATTTTTTAATATTTTTTTCCGACCCCATGGATTTTTTAATAATTTTTTTCCGACCACGTGGATTTTTTAATATTTTTTTTCCGACCACGTGGATTTTTCAATAATTTTTTTTCCGACCACGTGGATTTTTTAATAATTTTTTTCCGACCACGTGGATTATTTAATAATTTTTTTCCGACCACGTGGATTTTTTAATAATTTTTTTTTCCAACCACGTGGATTATTTAATAATTTTTTTTCCGACCACGTGGATTATTTAAAAATTTTTTGTTCCGACCACGTGGATTTTTTAATAATTTTTTCCTACCACGTGGATTTTTTAATATTTTTTTTTTCCGACCACGTGGATTTTGTAATAATTTTTTTTCCGACCACGTGGATTTTTTAATAATTTTTTTTCGACCTCGTGGATTTTTTAATAATTTTTTTCCGACCACGTGGATTTTTTAATAATTTTTTTCGGACCACGTGGATTTTTTAATAATTTTTTTCCCACCACGGGGATTTTTTAATAATTTTTTTTCCGACCACGTGGATTTTTTAAAGATTTGTTCTAGCACGTGGATATTTTAAAGATTTGTTCTAGCACGTGGATATTTCAAAGATTTTTTTTCGTATCCCGTCGATATTTTAAAGATTTTTTCCTAGCACGTAGATATTTAAAATAGTTGTTTCCTAGGACATGGATATTTTAAAGAATTGTTTTCTAACACGTGGGCATTTTAAATATTTGCTTACGAGCACGTGGATATTTTAAAGACTTTTTCGAGTAAGAGGGTGCTTTGAAGATTTTTTGCGAACACGAGGATATTTTAAAGAAACTTTCCTAGCACGTGGATATTAAAAAAAAAAATTGCGAGCACGGGGATATTTTAAAGAATTTTCCGAGCACCTGAATATTTCAAAGATTTTTTTCGGGCACGGAAATATTTTTAATATTTTTTTCGAGCACGGGAATATATTAATATATATATTTTCGAGCACGTGGATATTTAAAAAAAATCCAGAGCACGTTGATTTTTTAAAGAATTTTCTACGAACACGCAGAATGTTTTTAAAAAATTGAATTTGTTAAAGAAATTTTGGAGCACCTGAATATTTCAAAGATTTTTTTCTAGCACGTGGATATTTTAAACTTTTTTACTAGCACGTGGATATTTTAAGACTTTTTTGAGCACGTAACTATTCTAAAGAATTGTTTCCTAGCACGTGGATATTATAAAAGATCTTTTTCCAAACATGCGGATACGTTAAAGATTTTTCTCCGATCACAGATTTTTAAAGAATTTTTTCCCAGCACGTGAATATTTTAAGATTTTTTCTTAGCACGTGGATATTTTAAAATTTTATTCTGAGCACATTCTAAAGAATAGTTTCCGAGCACGTAGATATTTAAAATAATTGTTTCCTAGCACGTGGATATTTTAAAGATTTTTTTCTGAGCACGAGGATATTTTAAAGACTTTTTTCGAGCAGGAGGTTATTTTAAATATATTTTCCGAGCACGGAATATTTTAAAGATGTTTTCCTAACACGTAGATATTTAAACAAATTTTTTCCGAATATTCCGGGAATATATTAAGGATTTTTTTCTAACACGTCGATAAATAAAAAATAAATATAAACATAAAAAAATTCCCGAGTACGTTACTTACTTACTTAGTTGGCCCATTACAGAACATTTGTTCCATAGACCGAACTAAGAAAAGATCTCCATTCCTCTCTGTTTTTCGCTTGACTTTTTGGAATACCGCGCCTTTCCATTTCTTCATCCACTTGTTTGCTCCATCGAAGCTTAGGCCTGCCGATTCTGCGTGCACCGCCATGTGGCATGTATTCATACGCCTTTTTAGCGGGTTCTCATGATATGGCCTAGCCAACGCAATCGTTGCATCTCGATACGTTTAACTATATTCATGTCTTTGTATAGCTTATATAGCTCGTGGTTCATACGACGTCGATATTCACCGTCAACGCAAATCGTCCCGTAGATCTTTCGAAGAATTTTCCTCTCAAACACACTTCGGTGCCATACATTAGCACGGGTAGTATCAGCGAGTACGTTGGTAAGTAAAAAAATTCCGAGCACGTTGATATTTTAAAGTATTTATTCCAAACACGAGAATATTTTATTTTTTAATTTCCAAGCACGTGGATATTTTAACGATTTTTTTCGAACATTTGGGTATTTAAACGATTTTTCCGAGCACGTGGATATTTTAAAGATTTTTCGAGCACGTAGATATTTAAAAAAAAAAATGTTTCCTAGTACGCGGATTTTAAAGATTTTTTCCAAGCACGAGAATAATTTAAATAATTTTTTCCGAGCACGTGGATTGTTTTAATAATTTTTTCCGAGCACGTGGATAATTTAAAGAATATTTTTAATTTAAAGATTTTTTCAGATCACGTGGATAATTTAAAGATTATTTTTAATTTAAAGATTTTTTCAGAGCAAGTGAATAATTTTAAATTTAAAGATTTTTTCCGGGTACGTGAATATTTAAGTACATTTTAGATTTTTTTCGGTCACGTCGATATTTTAAATATTTTTTTTCTTAGCACGTGAACATTTAAAATAATTTTTCCGAGCACGTGGATATTTTAAACATTTTTTTTACTAGCACGTACATGTTTTAAGTTGGTTTAAGAAAACCCTACCCAGTAATATTTGAATGAATTTGCCTGAAACGCTCGTAGAATATATCTTTGCTCTATTCCCTCTTAACTCGTCTGTAATTAATTTTTTATTGTTCATGTTTACCATTTTAAAGCCGATCACATAGTTACTTGATCTACCATACCCAGTTAAAGTATCTCAATATTGACATTGGTTCATGTTCAGCATTACTCTGCTCAATTTCTTTTTCACTACTATATAACATCAATTTACTTCCCTATTAAATTAAATTTAAAGAAAATTACAATCTTCTTTGGCAATCGTGAACCGCTTTCATTGATTTCCCATTTTGAGCACAACTCAAATTGTCCCCCAATGAAAATCTACTTATCAATCAAATTGATATCTAAACCAATAGGAAATCATTTTTTGTCATTGATTTCTTTCTTTTGACTTCCACTTATTTTTCTGCAGAAAGTGTTAGCCAGTATGCGATGAAGGGAGGGGGAAAAAAAGAAACGAATCTTTGACAACAATGTTGACAGCCATTATACCACCTTTGTGGTGGGTACAAAAAAAGAAAATCCCCAGTCAGAGACTAATGTTGTCAGTGATATTAAATTATTTGTCATCTTTAGTCAAACATCATCAGAGTGGAGTCAATAAATGACAAAAGGCCCGCAGGCAGGGGGCAGAGCAGCGCATAAGAGAACTGAATGAAATTCTTTGAAAATCATTTTTTTGAAAAAAGGCAAATCTATGCAAAATCAGGTCTATCAACTCTCCATGTCGCTACTACAACGGCGCCATTGCTACTTCTACTACTGCAAACTATTTTTTGTTAAACTCAAGGAAGAGTGGTAGTGGTGGCAGCAATAGATGTCATCATCTGTGTATTTTTATATGACGTTCTTGGGAAAATTCTCTTTTGTGTCGGTTTTCTCAGCCAGAGGTTTTTCGCTTGATTGGAAAAAAATTCAAGATTTCTCATCTGTCGTTTTTGGGTATGGAACAGCGAAAAAAAAGTGAATACCTTATGTAATCAGCATCATTGATTTTCAATGAATTTTGTTTTTTTCTGCTTCACTCTTATTCCCATATCCTGTGCTGTTGCTTTCTTCTTTTTTGTATGGCTCAACGTTGCCATTATTATTTTCATCTTACTCTAATCATCAGCAACAACGTCATCATCATAGGAGAGGATGAAGGAGAAGTACCTAGTTTTTTGTTAAGGGGAGAATAGAAGGTCGCCAGGGTTTAATTTGTTGCAATAGCAAAAAATATTTTCGTCGAGGAATTCAGTCAAGCTCAAAATTCTATTTTATTAGTTTCATAACAATTCGTTGAATGTATAGCGGAGTGGAATATTATAGCAGCGTTTGTAGGGGAAATTTTAGCAATTTTAATTTCAACAGAAGTTGCATTTCAGATAACTTCGATTCGTTTTTGAGTTTTATTATATAAGACAATAATTTAGAATTCTCTAGTACATCGCAAAAGCATTTTTTAACATTGTTCATCCATTATTTGCTATTTTATTGTCATATATGTATTTATGAAATTCTGACATTTTAACCACACCGGCGTATGATTTATGAATTTTTTTTTATGATATGGTAGTTATACGCTATGGGTTATAACTATAATTAATTCCCCTTATTTCAGAAGCATTTTCAATGATTTGCATCTAACTTTTATAATTTTTCATCAATTTCATTTATCCAAAGACCGTTGTAATAATGACTTTGTAAAGGATAAATCAGTATAAAGTAATGTTGTACTTGGCCTACAAAAAGGCCTCAAGTCAAAATCGGGAAGCTCGACCCGTAGACATATGGTCTAGTGGACTCTATTCAGACTCAGAACAATCCTAGGAATCGGAAACCCCAAGCGTCCATTAGGTTTTTTCATTCCATACAAATCGCCCCATCCGAATACACATACATACAATATGTTACCACAACATCACCGGAAGGGTTAAAGGAAACTTCTCTCATATCAATGAGTGCACCCCGATTCATATTGACTCACTGATATGCGATCTACTTTTTATCGCCGTGTTCGAACGGCGTGTCATACGAAACCACTTGTAAAGACAAATATATGGATTTAGATTAAAACTCAAAAGTTTTGCGAGGGAGGTACTTAAATTAATTGACCGACATAGTCAGTTTTGGAAGTGGGTCTTATTTTGGGAGACATTCCTCTCGATTGATATCGCCAGCAATTTCAGTTGGTAACCATATAATTTAGACTTTGGACCATCATCGACCTCTGTTCGAGACTTGTCGTGTTTTTTTTACAGCTTTTGAGGCATTTCTTCAAGATGTATGGCCTTGCCAATCAAAAAAATGTTGTACCATCGTAATAGGGGCCTTGAGTGCAACCTGTTGCAAGAACAAGTAAAATGTATCAGTCGGCTTTGCCTACAGAGATATACCCTCAGCCTGTGTGGATTGAAATACTTTTTTTCCAAAAAAAAACTTAAGTTTTTAGGATTAAAGCTCAAAAATTTGCGGGGATATCGATAGATCATACGAAAAACATAATATCGCTGTAAACTGGACCTCTAGAAAAACCTTCGGTAAAAATGTCCAAAGGATCCTCGAACAGACCCTTAACCACACAAAAATGTTGAACATTTGTGTGGGTGGTACCACAAGGATTGCAGAGATAGGGCCCACATTTGAGTATAAACTAAGTGTCGACAATATTTAGAGATCCAAAGTTTGGACCAAATCGGTTGCTACGTCTATGAGAAAATGTGCGTACCATTTTAGCGAATATTTTCGAACTTTTGTGGGGGGAGTACCGGAAGCAGTGGACCTATAAACACCACCTTCGAATTTCAACTAATATTCGAAGAAATATTACAATATTCAAAGTGTGGACGAACGCAGTATTCGGTTCGAGCTCTCCAGCTACTACATATGGTGCCATAGGGTTTTTTACAACTTTCAGGCTGTTTTCTCAAGAAGTATGGATTTGCCCCTGAAAAAAGTTTTACTGCCGTAATTGAGGCAGCGAATGCAAGTTGCTGCAACAAAAACCAAAGTGATTCGAGATCAGCAGTGCGATTCTCTGACTCATTTCTTGAGTTACCGATAAAAATCGGTAAAATTGAAATGCTTATAATTTCGGTAATTAATTGGTAAATTTCGGTAAATAATTTGCTGGCGGTTGGGGTTTTTTACAGCTTTTAGGGCATTTCCTCAATCCTTGCCAATCAAAAAGCTTGTACCATCGTAATAGGGACCTTGAGTGCAACCTGTTGCAAGAAAAATCAAAATGTCCTAAACTGCACTTTTGCGAAATTTTGTGTGGGAAGTACCCGAAGGAGTGGACCGATTGAGTCCACACTAGAACCTCATGTAAGTCGGGTAGAAATTTCATGATGTGCAAAGTACGGACCAAATCGGTTACTTCCATCAAGAGTTATCGTGCGCACAATTTTTCCGGTCATATTCGAACTTTTGTGGGGGAGGTACCTGAAGGAGTGGACCATCTTCGAACTTAAACTAAGTTTAGGCAAAATATTACAATTATTATGTGCAAAGTTGGGTCGAATCGGTTGATCCGATCGAGAGTTATCGTGCGCACCAGCCAGCTAGACAGACATACGGACAAACGAACATGCATGGCTAAATCGACACCAAATTGTCTGAAACTAATTTCGTCCAATCATAAGGCACATTTTTGGTCGTATCAAAGTGTTTATACTTTGTATAGCCTAAAGACTGAGGCTATAAAAATAGTACTTTAATTTATGGTAGAGACCTTCACAATCCTTTCTTACAATGCACGATGGGGCCAATAGCAGGTTTTCGAGGCAAAAAGTCATTTTTGAAGTGAAGAATTTGAAAAAAATAATAACGGATTTCGATTGCCAACACTCTGAATCACTAAAAATAAGAAAATAAATCAATCTGGTAACATCACATAGCGACATACTGATCTGGCAATGGTGACATATTTTCTTATGCATCATTTTCCGACATTCATTATAAATAAGTAGTGAAAGCATTTTAGGCGCCAAAAAGAACATTTCAACATTTTTATATTTTTTAAACATGGAAAGCTCTTCAATGGGTATGTAAAATAAGATAGTGTTAACAAATAATAAAAATGTTATGTGTGGTAAATGTATTTTTGAGTTAAGATGTTATGTCTTTTTTGGAGTATTTTGCTTTGTTATCCATGTGTTCTCTGGAGTATAACTTTTGAGATCTAGGTAGATCTAGGATATTATATATATGTGGTGAAAGGTATTAATGTGTACTATCATTTTGTGAAAAAATTAGCTGCGCCTATCTGCGCCTTTTCATAAAAATCTGATTTCAGATGTCGTAATACTTAAAAATATGGACATTTTTATGTTTTGGTTGGCGAATAATCGGAAACCCATTAATGTTACCAATTGGATTTCGGAGAAATTTAATAGATGTATATAATAATAATATATAATTTCCAAGATATCGCAGACAAACGTTGGCTTTTGTGGCGGAATCTTAGCCGATTTTTACTAAATTTGGAACCTTTTTTTATTAACTTATAACAAAGCACAGACAAAACCATGAAATTTGAACATATGTATATAGGGGAGCTATTTCTATATCTGAACCAATTTCAATATAACTTGACAAACTTATTTGTAGTCCGAATTCCGTAAAATTTTCCAAATTTTATTGTAATTTGATGGAATCAAATTTCAATCATTTTCCTGAAATCGGGCGAACATATATGGGAGCTATATCCAATTCTGAACCGATTTCAATATGATCTGCCAAAAATGTTTCTAGACCGAAATCCGTCACACATTTCAAATTTCATCAAGATTGGACATACATAGCGGGATTGGTGCACCAAATACCTAAAATCGGGCGAAAATATATATGGGAGCAATATCAAAATCTGAACCGATTTCAATATAACTTGGCAAACTTATTTGTAGTCCTAATTGCGTGGTATTTTCCAAATCGCATAAAAATTGGGCAGAATTTGCGTGTTTGGTCCATCAATTGCTTGAAATCGGGCGAACATATATACGGCAGCTATATATATATATGAACCGATACGAACTAAATTTGGCATATTAGTTTCTAAGCCCATTATAAACATCTGTACAAAATTTGGAAGGTCTAGCTTGCCCCAGTGATTTGTTGCCTCGAAAACCTGTCATTGGCCCCATCGTGCAATGGTAAATTTTGTAGACTGATCTTCCCTTCGTGTTATTATGTTGTCGCCGCTGCTATTATTTTCATCGTGGAGGACTGTCACTGATGCATTATTATTATTATTAATCTTACACTTTCCTCCTAAAAACACAAAAAGGGTGTTCTTACATAGATGACGGTAGTTACAATTTCTTGTCTTATGTGAGAGAGAATAATCTTATCACAAAAAAGTTTTTAAGAAAATGCCAACATATTGTTACTCCTTTCCCAGATTTATTTTATATCATTTTTCAAGAGAGCGACAAAAATCTATCACAGTAAAAATAAAGTCATGCCAAAAAACGCATGCTTTCCGAGGACGACTGGAATAAAGGATGTCGTGTTATAGCTCACAAGACACAAACACCAAAGCCATTACCAGATCAAAAATTAAAACCAAAAAATCGATTCATATGATTTTTTTTATTTATAACTTTTAGTTTCGAATGACATAGACAATGGCAGCAACGGCAACCATATGTTTGCCAGTCCCTGACCTTTTATATCCATTGCCAATAAGGATTGCTCTAAATTGATTTCATAAATTTTGTTTCGTTACTATTGTCGATGCTACTGCAATGTTAAATAATGACTATTTTGCCGGTTTGTTGAACGGATGGATGGTTGTTTAGTTGCTGTTGTAATAGTAGGTGTCATATGGATTGTTAAACAGGAAGTGAGGATTATGAAAAACTGTTATAAAGACGAGAAAAATGAAGCATGAGAAAATGTTAAAAGACCAATGGACAATGAAATCTACAATAGAGTGCAGGAATTGTGGTTTAGTAAGGAAAGAAATTTCATTCGTAGGTAGTTTGTATTTTGTGAACATATATTTAATATATATTTTTATACCCTCAGCCTTTAGGCGATGAAAATGTGACTCATCGAAATAATGGTTTTAGACCCCAAGTATGTTTGGACGAAATGTGTTTCTGTCCTGCTGGCTGGAGCGCACGATAACTCTCGAACGGATGAACCGATTCGGTTCAAGTTTTGGCTTTCGTAATATTTTGCCCAAACTTAGTTTAAGTTCGAAGATGAGCAACATCAGTCCACTACTTCCTGTACCTCCCCCACAAAAGTTCGAAAATGTTCGGAAAGTTTGTGCGCACGATAACTCTTGAAGGGAGTAACCGATTTGGTCCACACTTTGCCCATCGTGAAATGTGTACCAGACATAGATAAGGCTTCAATATGGACTCCATCGGTCCACTCCTTCGGGTACCTCCCACACAAAATTTCGGAAAAGCTCAGTTTAGGGCCATCTCTCAAATCGCTTTGATTTTTGTTTTAGAAACTTGTATTCACTGCCCTCCATACGACGGTACAAGTTTCATCAGGGGCAAGTCTTTTCTTCCTGAGAAAATAGCATGAAAGTTGCAAAAAACCCCTATGACACCGTGTGAGGTGGTTGGAGGGCAAGATAACTCTCGAACGGATCTGCCGATTCGGTTCAAAAAATGGCCTTAGTAATATTTTGTACAAACATAGTTTAAGTTTGAAAATAAGCCATATCGGTCCACTCCTTCAGGTACCTCCCCCACAAAAGTTCAAAAATGTTGGGAAAAATTGTTCGTACGGTAACTCTTGAAGGGAGTGGCCGAATTGGTATATATATCTACCAGATATAGATCAGATTCAAATATGGACTATATTTGTCCACTCCATCCGGTACCTCCCACACAAAATGTCGGATAAGTTCACTTTAAGACCAGTAGTGCGATTCTCTAACTCATTTTTTGAGTTACCGACAA
Organism: Musca autumnalis; assembly: GCF_047663935.1. Taxonomy (NCBI): domain Eukaryota; kingdom Metazoa; phylum Arthropoda; class Insecta; order Diptera; family Muscidae; genus Musca; species Musca autumnalis. The sequence continues at coordinate 325,538,796 of NW_027411644.1, forward strand.
AAATCGGTAATTTTAAAACGCAAAATTATGAATGAAAAATTCAAATAAAAGTTGACAACACTGTTGCTATAACTTAACGACAACTTTTTATTGGTCGCTAACTTAACGAATAATATTGTTAATTACCGAAATTGTAGCATTTTAATTTTACCGATTGTTGTCGGTAACTCAAAAAATGAGTTAGAGAATCGCGCTACTGATATCGAATCAATTTGATTTTTGTTGAAGTAGCTTGCATTCGCTGCCTCAATTACGATGGTTAAAGTTTTTTTAGGGGCATGTCCATACTTCTAGAGCAAACAGCCCGAAGAGTGTAAAAACCCCTATGGCACCATATATTGTGGCTGGAGATCCACTTCCATAACGGCCAATGTTGATCCATTCCTTTTAGTATCTCCTCCTCAAAACTTTTGACTTTTAATCCTTATCAAAATTTTTTTCGGTTGAAACCCCCTAAATACATACGTATTTTGGGAAACAATTGTTTCAATATACACAGGCTGAGGGCAAAGCCGACTGATTCTTTTTTACTTGTTTAATATATCGGTCACTACTTGCACTAAGAAGGTCTGCGGTTCCATACCTGAGCATCAAATTTTTCGGCGGTGGCAAATCTCCTCACTTTAACGTTGGCTTATATTACCTGAGTATTTTAGCTATGAACAAACTTGGTGTCGTAAGACACGCCATTCGGGCTCGCCGATAAAAAGTAGGCCCTATATCATATGAATCGGTGAGATCTCATTGATATGAGAGAAGTCTCCCTTGCCCCTTGTTTGTATGTAAGATAAAAAGTAGTAGTAGTAGTTTCAGATGTCACATATGTTAAGACCAAATCCGTTTCAGACAATTTGTCGTCGATCTGTGTTTGTACGTTGAATGGAGGAAACGATTTTGTCCAAACATTATAGAACCTATTAGTCTATAACGGCCACGGTTGAGTTTACGATAACCTGTTCGAGGATAGTTTTTTAAATTTTACCGAAGTCCCAAAAGTTCTCAAAAATTACTTCTGACCACGATAACCTTCGTAATTTGAAATTTTAAATTTTCACTTAAGGTACTCACAGTGTTGACAAGTCCCTGCCATCCTACAGTTTCCAACTATAGAAAGGAATGCCTTCCACATTTATGGAATGAACTATGTATGTCGATCAGATAGATACCTCATCCGCAACACTGTTGGGTGTAAATCCAGTTCAAGGAGGGTAGTCCTTGTGATCATGCCAAAAACAGTGTTAGTTTTTTTGTTTTCAAGGATAAGCCTATACTTTCCCAGATATGGGTCCGAAATATCCCAATATTCAGAGCAGTTGAACCCAGATATTTACTGCAGGTAATTTCTGTATTTTTGGGAGGGTATAAAATGTTAAAAAAGCTGTTGTTAAATAAAACACATTCTCCTCAAAATTCAAATCATCAGCGGGAAATCGGCATATGGAATCAAATGATTATATAATGTAATAAATTGGTATGTATATGAAAATTGTATTAATGTTATTACCAATATTAAATGGGATTTCTTCTTTGTCCAATAAAATAGTTCCATTCGCCTTTTTGATTCAATTTCAGAAATTCCAATTATAAAATGTCTTTAGATAACTGAAGAAAAAATAACAAAAATAATTCATACCATTTTTTTTCCTCTTCGCTTACTAGGTCGTTTAAGTGTGAGTTACAGAAAACAATGACTGCTTGTAGAAGAAAAAATCGCGGCAACAACAACAAAACACACCATCACAACAAAAAAACTTGTTTCCTCTCGTCTTTGCTTTTGCGTCTTCTATTACACCAGGCATAAAAAATATGTTCTAATATAAAAAATATGTTGGTACCCACAAATAAAATTGAGATATGTTAAAAAATTTTGCAAACATATTTTTGTTCGGACCCAAACATAATATGTTTGGGTGCTATACTCAGGAAATATCGGCTACATCTGAGGGGTATTTCTTCTGGTATAATAGATTGCTTCGTCTCTCTCTGTGCTCAATAGTGTTTACAGTGTTCTATTGCTCCTCTGATATTTTTGAAATAAACAGGTTCCGTTGTTGCGATGTATTCATCCCCTGCTTCTCCTTTTTATATGAGACATTTCTGCGCCTCAATCTATGGGCAAAGTTATTTTGAAGTTATTCCCTCCATGAATTCCTTTTTTACATTGAACTCTCTGCACAAAAACTAACATTTCACGAAACTCCGGATTTTACCGCCGATTCGCCATTTATTCAAAATTGAAGGCTCTAGGGACACCATTCCCATCGATAGGTCTACTGCCAGTGCCTTTTAAGGGATATAAAAAAAATACCACGCCAGTAACTTGTGCGGAATTATGTCCTGATAACGATAAAGCCTGTTTTAGTTTGATTCGGTGAAAAAAGCTTCCGCACCGACTAAGATTTCTAAATGTCTTTTGAACATTTTCATAAAGAAAAATTTTGATTTTAGTTTTTTGAACAAACATTTATTGGTGTACATATTAGGGCGGGACGATTTGCAAAATTATGAGAAATTCAGTTATAGTTTTTTTGTGGGGGTTTTCAGACTTAAGCCACTATAACTTAGCCATTTGTTACCCGAATTAAAAAATAATAACTTGTTCGAAAGATATTATTCGCCCCCTAAAGGAAGAAGGATCAATAGATATCCCTTGTGAAAAAAGAAAATATGTCCGTTTAAATTTGAAAATGTAAGAAACTCAGATTTTCACTACTTTTACCGTTATAAAAAAAATAAAACGAAGTGACCCAAACGAACTAAAGGCATTTTCGTTGTCTATGGATCCCAACACGATAGAATTTTGCATCAGAACGCTTGAATATTTTTCTGGTCAACTTTTGTAGCACAATGTCATTTATCGATATTTTCCGAATAGTTTGCACCTTCTCAAGGCTAAAACTGTCTGAAGGAGCGTTCCAATGCTTTTGGTATGTATTAGAGAGTTCTTAATCACTGTCTTGGCTACAATTTTTGTTTGTGTATTGGATCGAAAATCTCAATGGTTTGGCAGTTATATGCTAAAATGTCCAAAAAACGTGGATAAAAAAACTTAAAGACAAAATCGGGAGGCTCGAGGTAGACCTATGGTCTAGTGGACTTTCTTGCTCAGTTTAATCCCAGGAATCAGAAACGCGAAGGGCTCATTAAGGTTTTCAAATCGCCCCGGCCTAGTACATATGCTTTATTTATGTTAAAATAAAGCTTAAAATATTTCGATTTGACGAACTTTATTTATATGACGTACATATGTAGAAATTTTGGACATTTAAGATTATATTCAATTTCAATAATAAACGATATCATATTATAATGGAAAACATATAAGAAAAAACTACAATGAAAAACTTGTAATCGGCGCGGAATCTTTTCCCCAAGTATGTTGGGACGAAATCCATTTTAGACCAGTGTGGCTGGCTGGAGTGCACGCGAAATCTCGATAGAATCACCCAATTTGGTAAAAAAACGAATTGAATATCCGATTTTGTCTTAACTCTGCACAACGTAAAATTTCTCCCAAACGTGCATCAAGTTCCAAATTGCAAATTTTTAGAGAAAGTACGTCTTATGGTCCTTTTTACAACGTGCGTGGGCAAAATCATTCATCGTTACTTAATGGTCCAAAGGATATAAAAAAATCCACGGTGACCAACTAAAATGACAGATGGGAACGTAACTATCGAAAGACGTGATTGACAATGGTCCAACCTTCAGGAATCCTTATATTTCTTTCACATCTAAATCATGTTCGAATATGGATTATATCGGACAACTCCCTTTTAATAGTTATTGATTGAATTTGATATTTGTTTTCGATTTGTTTTTTCCATAAGTCCAAACTGCCATTGCTCAATTAGTTCATTTCCGCTGTTTGCTAACGGTCTTTATTAAAAATCATAATTTTATCTTCGCAAATTATTGCTTGGCAAATATATTCTTATTTGTTCTTTGTGGTCTACTGGGACACAGGTGTATGTGAGTTCCCCTTGAAACCTTTCTGTTAAATAAATTATTGGTACAATTCACCAGCACTGCATTTTTATTCCACTTGCTTTATAAACATCTTCAAATTTGTCCATTTACTTTGAGTGTTTTCAATTCGACCACCCACCCCTCATTTCAATGATTTGCCCTCTCAAGTGTTATGGGTTATGGTTCTTCAAATGAAAATCAAAATAAAATACATATTACGCACAGACAAAAAATGCAGTAAGTGAAAATCATTCTCATAATCTGCATTAAATAAAAGTTGCCAAAGTAAACATTAACTCTACATATGGAAATTGGAAAAAAGGAAACACAACAAAAGAAAGAAAAATATACCACAAAACTTTCAACCAACTGCAAAAAGTAAAGCTCCTTTTGGCCATACTTAAGAAACTGTGCAAATAGAAATGCCATACAAGGAGTGGATTTTTTCCAACCCCTTAATTTTTTTCCATCGTTGATTGTAACTCGTAATACATATGCAAGGGGACTCAGCTGCATGTGGTTAACTGGTAGTTATGAAAGGTCTTTCAAGTTGTTTTTCCTGCTTGGGGTAGTGGTGCAAAAGTACGCCGTCAATACATCAAGAATTCTTGAAGTATCAATGTGAAAGACAATTTTGAAGAAAAACTCCATGGGGTTTGTTACCGTGACATGAGACTGTCACTGCCCCCCAGTGACATCTGCTGTTTGCTTTTTTAATTTCGCGTTGAGGATAATGTGCAATTTGCCACAAAGTAGATGCTGTTTTTTTTTTTACTTGTTTACTCTTTTAACGCCACCAACATTGAAATGCAAATATTTTCGCAAGTCTTAACAATTGTTGAATGCCAAAAAAGGGATTAAAAACAATTTGTTCTGTATCCCATGTGTTTTTTTTTGTGGGGCTTTGCAGTTTTATGCAAGTCGTTGCAAAGATGTGCACACCTGCTGTTCTCTTATTTGTCAGGCTGTTGCCGGAGATTAAACACATAAACACAAATCGACCCAACTGCGGTTAAAGTGTCAGGCAAAAATGTTGAATATAGAAATTAATCAGAATAAATACTGGAATTTACCTATTACTTCTAGAATTTGAAGAAAACTGAAAAACTTTGAGCTCTCCAGGTAAGCTCAAGAATGGAAGACGAGTGATAATTCTGATAAAAACTCAATTCTTCAATATCAGTCTTATCGACGCCCAGGCCCCTAGGTATGAATTTTATCTCGACTTGTAAACATCGACTAGTAAAGAAGTAATCTGAAAAGAGTAACGCTTTGTGTGGTATAGATACCTAAAATAGCTTAAGAGAAATTTTGGCTGCTGACATCTGACAGTAGTTTAGAAATCAGTGATGATCCAAAATGCAGGTTTTGTTCATTGAATTGAATTCATGAGGATTCGTTCGTGATTTTCTCACGAGAAATACATCTGAAAAGAGCCTCTTGAAAATATAAACAGAACTTAAAGGTCAATCTCCGAGTAGAATACGTACTGACGAGAAGTATCAGAAACGTGGTACTCAAAAGAGAAGATAAAAATAAAATATCTGAGTACACCTTATATAAGAAATGCTTGCTATAGTGTAATTATTTGGTATATATATTTTTTGCAGTGTTTTTTACAGTGTTTTATTTAACTTGCTTTGGTCCGTTTAGTTCAAATCTGGTAACTTGTTTTTAACACAGTTGCATTTTACCAATCGAACTGAAGCTTTACACACTTTTCAGATTTAGATGACAATACATGAATATGGAATCATTTATTTAAATTGCATTTCAAACCTGGTAACTCAATTTTGACACAGTTGCAGTTGACCAATCGGACTAAAACTTTGCGCACTTTCCAGATTTGGACGACAATACCTGAATAAAACAAAGATTGGTCCATTTTACAGTGTTTAATGGTGTTTTATTTAAATTGCATTTCAAATCTGGTAACTCATTTTCCACACAGTTGCAGTTGACCAATCGAACTGAAACTTTGCACACTTTTCAGATTTGGATGACAATACATGAATATGGACCCACCGTACCGTACCGGTACCACCCGATTTCAGGTATTTTGAGGATTTTATCTTCATTTTTGCCCGAATTAGCTGTCATTTGACATTTCCAATGATTCAGACATTTTCCCACCAAAAATTGCGAACATAGGTCCAGGTTTTGGTATAGCCCCCTTATGGCGGTACCAACCGATTTCAAGTATTATGAGGATTTTATCTTCGTTTTGAGGCCGAGGTAACTTGACATTTGGGGTCCCCAATGGTACAGAAACTTCTCCGCCAAAAATTGTTGACATAGGTCCCGGTTTTGGTATAGCCCCCACATAGTGGTACCACCCGATTTCAAGTGTTTTAAGGATTTTATCTTCATTTTTAGACAGAATTGACTGTAACATGGCATTTGGAGTCACCAATCGTACAGAAATTTCCCCCTTAAAAATTATGGACATAAGTCCAGGTTTTGGTATAGTCTTTATATAACGGTACTACACGATTTCGTGCATTTTAAAGTTTTTATCAAAATTTTCGGACTAAATTGACTATAATTTTGTTCTCAGTGGTCAAAACAATTGTGTTTACTAAAAGGTTCAAAATAAAATATAATTTAAAAAAATTAAGTTTCAGTATTTTATTTAGAAATGCACTTAAAACTAGGAAATAATTTGTCGCTTAGCCTCAATAAATATATTCTTTCTCATGATGGAATCTCTCAAATAAAACGCTTGCATTTAAATTATAAATGGTGGCAAAATTAAACTGCAAGCGTTTTATTTGAGAGATTCCATCATGAGAAAGAATATATTTATTGAAGCTAAGCAACAAATTATTTCCTAGTTTTAAGTGCATTTCTAAATAAAATACTGAAACTTAATTTTTTTAAATTATAAATATTTCTATGTTTTGTTCGACCTTTTGAATTGTAATAGAAACCAAGATAATTGACTCAATTCAATTATCTTGGTTTCTATTTTTAAATTATATTTTATTTCCATTTAGACATTTCTTTCATTTCCATATCATTTAATTTTCAAAGCAACTTGATTCGATTTTTTTATACCCTCAGCATTTATGTTAACGGGAATATATTCACATTCATACGGACAAAATGTTAAGAGAGTTAACGATTTGCTCCATATACATCGTAAACTTTCTACCAGTCTTAGATGAGGCTTCAAAATGGACTCAATCGGTCCACTCCTTTGGGTAACTCCCACACAAAATTTTAGTTTAGGACCTGCTCTTTAATAGCTTCGATTTTTATTGTAACAACTTGTATTCACTGCCCTCATACGACGTTGCAAGTTTCATCAGGGGCAAGTTCATACTTCTTAAGAACATAGCCTGAAACATGCAAAGAGCCCCTATGACACCGTGGGTAGTGGTTGGGGCGCAAGATAACTCTTGAACGGAACTGCCGATTCGGTCCAAAATGTGGCCTTCGAATTATTTTGTGCAAACTTAGTTTAAGTTCGAAGATAAGTCATATTGGCCCACTCCTTCAGGTACCTCTTCCACAAAACTTAAACATATTTCGGATGAGGCTTCAAAATGGACTCAATCGGTCCACTCCTTCGAGTACCATCCACACACAATTTCGGATAAGTTCCCTTTAAGACCAACTCTCGAATCACTTCGATTTTTGCTGAAGCAACTTGTATTCGCTGCCCCCATTACGACGGTGAAAGTTTTTTTCGGGGGCAAGTCCATACTTCTTAATAACACATCCCGAAAGGTGTAAAACCCCCCTATCACATCATATGTAGTGTATGGAGAGCAGGATAACTTTCGAACTGATTAACCGATTTGGTCCAAAATTTTGTCCAAACTTAGTTTCAGTTCAAAGATGGGCAAGTTGTGCTTTCTGTACTTTCCCCCAATATTTAAAAAAATTTCACTATAAAGGTATATACGATATCTCTTGAACGGACCAACCAATTTGGTCTTAGCTATGGATCTCCCAATATTTGTAAAAATTTAGTTTCACTTCTAAAATGGCCCATATCGGTCCTCCCCCCACAAAACTTCAACATTTGTGTCTAATTGCAGTTTAGGGTCTGTTCGAAGATCCTTTGGAAATGTATACCGATGCTTTTCGTTGTGGTCTTCTTTAAAGCGATATTATGATTTCCGTGGACAAGTCGATGCTTCCTACCATACTTGTCCAAAAATTATACTATGACCCACTGAAGTGATCACTGAGCGCTATATCTTTAACTATATGACTTCCAAAATAGATCCACTTCCATAATGGACTATGTCGGTCCATTACTTCAAGTACCTCCTCCGCAACACTTTTGAACTTTAATCCTAATTCACATTTTTGTCGGCAAGTTCAGATATCCAAAAAGGGCCACAAAATTCTGAAAAGACCCTAAATATATTCGATCTGTCCGTAGGTGAAAGTTTCAGTTCACATAGGCTGAGGGTATATCTCTGTCGGCAAAGCCGACTGATACTTTTTTACTTGTTGTTTTTTTTTTTAATTACACTGTGACACAAAATGGAACTCAAAGTCTGGGGGGTGGAAAATTTCTTTTGGATATGAAAGTTCTTGATGAGTATACTAAGAACCGAAAAGGAAATTTTCGCCATAGGTCAAGTTTCTGAGATATCGACCGATGATGTTTTTGATTTTTTCCTATAATACTTGGTAAAATAGCTAAATATCTCTGTTTGGGGTTGTTGTAGCTTAATTTTGAGGTGACATGTCTTCAGTCAAATCGATTGGCGAATCGTTTTGTAGAACATTTCATTCTCCTTACTCAATGCCTTTCATGTCCTTTTCGTCCTTTATTTCTTGAACCGTAGTGAAAGTACCACAAGAAGATATTTTTCAGCATCCAAATATTCTACAAATATGTTGCTCAGAAGATTTTAGGTACGTTTCTCTTAGACAACTAATCGATTTTGTCTCGTTTTAATGTCGGAATATCCGGTTCAAAAATTGAGATGACCGGATCTATCCTCCAAGAAAATTTGTTATTAACGTGTTCACCATTACAAGAGCTATTTGTGGTAAATATTTCAGAAGCACCCCAGATGTTTACATAAGCAATAACCAATTGTTATGTCTATATATCAATACATAACCAATGACGAATATGCAGAAAAAAAACATAGTTTATTTCTGAACCAAAACCGATTAAATGTCAAAAAGGACAATGAAAACGGTACAAAATCGAATAGTTGTCTAAGAGAAGCGTACCTAAAATCTTCTGAGCAACATTTTTGTAGAATATGTGGATGCTTAAAAATCTCATCTTGTGGTACTTTCACTACGGTTCAAGATATAAAGGACGAAAAGGGCATGAAAGGCATTGAGTTAGAAGAATGAAATGTTCTACATAAAGATTTGCCAATCGATTTGACTGAAGACATGTCACCTCAAAATGAACCTACAACAACGCCAAAGAGAGATATGGAGCTATTTTACCAAGTATTATAGGGGAAAATCAAAAACTTCATCGCGCGATATTTCAGAAACTTGACCTATGGCGAAAATTTCTTTTTGGGTTCTTAGTACACTCATCAAGTGCTTTCATCTCCAAAAGAAAATTTCCACCCTCCCAAAAATGCTGCTGCACAGTGTAATTAATTCTCCAAACATTGTTTATTACATTCATAAGTCAATGTTTATGTTTCCTCCTTCACCCAACAACATCTTCCCTAATACATACATATTAATTCATTATTAATATTTTTCGTACAATATCAAACATAGAACAAACAAAATATCTTTTAATATTACGCTTATACAAATAGGACAATACTTCAGAACAAGACGTTAAGTATGATTTCCTGGGATTATATGGACTAACACAACAAGAAAGATATTGATAAATTCCCTTCCCAATAAGAAACTAATAAATAACTCATTATACAAATTCAATGGGTCGGCTCAGTGTGATATGTGTTTATTTGAATAGACTTTGTTAAGATGTTCCGTCCACACTGGGAAAATGTAATCTCTTACATTTAGTGGTTATTTTCATTTAAGCTTTATTAACAGCCAAAGGATATACGAATATTTGATAGAAGCTAACAAAATATTATCTGATGTTTATAATAAAATATGCAAAGCTTTTTGCTTGAATCAATACACAAGAAGGGAGAACTAGACACGTATTAATATTTACAAAATATATGTAGGTACATATGAGATTCGTAAGAGGACTTTTAGGTTATTGTTTTACATGGGAATAATATCATACAAATTAAATATTTATAAATAATAAACAGTTTTTAAAAGTCTTTATTTATTTATTTCTTTCCATAAAGGAAATTCTCAAAATATTTAATTCTTAAGTTTTTATTAAAATACCTCCCTGTCTCTATGATAAAATAGCATAGTTTTTGATTGCAACATAACCAATGAATTTCTCAACCTTGGAATTTCTTTTTTCTAAATTCCACAAGCTAAGTTAAGAAGGTAAAGTAAAAGAAGGCGAACACGAAATAATATATTGATAAAGAAAATTGCGTTATCCCAACCTATGACCATCATTTTTTTGTTAGGTTATTTATGGCTTGGTCTCGGTCTTTATTCATAACATTTAGTTTTTGTTTTTGGTTTTTGTTGCTATGGGGCAATGCATGTTTAAAGAAGACTACTTTTTGTCCGTTTTTTGCGTTGGTTTGGCGTAAAACAGGTTTGCCTATGTACGGACTTTGTTTTTGCTTGGTTAAGGCATCCGTCCGGTTGTTTACAATGCAGATTTTCCAGTTCCATGGTTGTGTTACCTTCTTCCCTACGTTTCGTTGCGGTACAGCGAACAAAAAGGATCGCTTGCTGTTGCTTTTCCGTCCAAACAACAATTTCAAATGTGCCAGTGTTTTCAGTGTTTGTGTCTTCTTCTTCTACTGTTCGGTCCCTTTACCTTTTATGGTTAGATAGTTGCTGTTGCCATATCTCAGCATTGGCATTGTGTTTTGGTGCGTTTTTCATGAAAGTTGTTGCTTTGACCAGCAGTTGTTTGGTCTCGACGGTTTTTTCGCGTTACGCTTAAAACCGGAAACGGAAGCAAAACTGCTTACAGCGCGAAAAAGCAACATAGCTTTTATACAATTTGTTAACATTCACGAAAAAACAGAGAAGGAGAAGAAATTAAATTGCCGAAGAATGAAAGAAAGGTGCTTTAAAATGTTGCCATGACTTTTTCGTATTTTAAATTCAAGTTAAAAGCAACATATTTGGAAATTTAGAACATATTTATTTTTTTATGTTTGTGTATTTTTATATGAATAAGCAGCGCCAACTTAAAAACAAATTTACCAGCCTTTTGTCGGGATTAAGACTTCAACTCTTAGACTGATACAAAAAGCCGCACGCGTACAAAATTGTCTTCGACATAACTACAATAAAGTGAGAGTTATGGCCGGGCACTAGTAGTGCTAATTATTTCTGAGTTACCGACAAAAATCGGTAAAATTAAAATGTTCAATACTTCTGTAATTTTCGAAAAGTTGGCGACAAAGCTGGTTTAATTAATTCAATCGTGGTCGACACTCCCCAAAAAAAAAAAAAAAAAAAAACGAAGTTCGTGAGGGTCGTCCAAAAACGGCCGTGGTGCCAGAAAAAATTAAGCCGTGTGTGAACGGATAATGCAAGAACGCAGTGCTATATATGGGGTTTTTCTCGTTGGATCCGCTGTCGATCGGTTCGAAAAAATACGACCGCGGCGCTTCAAAAGACGTTTATAAGATGGATCCAGGTGACGAATCCACTTCCATAATGGACTATGTCGGTACATTACTTCAAGTACCTCCTCCGCAACACTTTTGAACTTTATTCCTAATCCCCATTTTTGTCGGCAAGTTCAGATGTGAAACGAAGTTCGTGACGGTCATCCAAAAACGGCCGTTGTACCAGATAGAATTAAGCCGTGTGTGAACGGTTAATGCAAGAACGCAGTGCTATATACCGTGAGTTAGATACATCTTTGGACATTTATTTCACCAACTACCATTTGATATTGCATTAACACTTGTCGGCAAAAAAATGGGGTTTTTCTCGTTGGATCCGCTGTCGATCGGTGTATGAAATTTGGAAAAAAACACGATCGCGGCTCTTCGAAAGACATTTATAAGATGGATCCCGGTGACGAATCATGGAACTATGCGTATGAACCCGAAAAATAGTAGCAATCGCCAGAAGATTTTGAAACAACGTGCAAAACCCATGTTTTGGAGTTGTCTCAATCAAGCCACTATAAATAACACAACACATGGTCCTGAGTACTCTTACGTTAGAAACTGTCACACTTTCCAAAAAAATGTCAAATGACGCCTATGCCAGGAGGGTTTTAGTGACCCTCGTATAATTCATAATTTTACGTTTCACTTTTACCGATTTTTGTCGGTAACTCAAAAACTGAGTTTAAGGATAGCACTACTGGAGAACAACTGATTGTTATCCTTAAGGAGATCGAGATGAGGTAATTTCCAGACAAATCTAACATATGCCATCTTAGAATCTAAACTATCCAGGGAATGAGCTATACAGCGAATGTTTATTTACTTAAACGGATCTAAGACAACAACCGGCTTTAACATGGCAAAGTTCGTAACTTATCCTGGCCCCTCGTTCATCTTTAAAGGTACTGAGCTAACATGTGCCAAGTTTTCACCCACAAATAACATTCTACTATTAAAAAGACAAAAAACCTCCAAAGTTGCCGAGTCCTTGAACGATTTAACAACTACGATCTGAGAATCTGCGCCTGAAATGTTCAGACCAGACCAGTTTACACATTAATTGATGTATTCCAATACCGATATTAATGCCAAACAAGGAATACTATGGATTGAGAAAGATGTCACAACAAAACTGGAAATGAGTCGTCGGAGATTAAACCTTAAAGGTCAGTCTTATTTGCGGCCATGCCCACACCAAAGACAACTAAGAACAGACCAACGGTATATTTTACAAGAGCTTAATACATATGATCGGTGTCTCTCAAATCATTCTTGGCGATCTTAATGGCAAATTTGGAAATGAAAATAGCGGTATAAACACTGAAACATATGGCAACTTCATGAGGCTTCACAGTTTAAGCATATACATAAGGGAACGGAGCAGTCACCAGATCAAAAAAAAAAAAAAAAAACAAATTAATCACGTTGTGAAGACATTCATCGAGCATTTTCCATACCTTCTTTAATCGTTTTTCCGATAACACAGAAGATGGCTATCAGAAAGCTGCAATCACAAAGGGTAGCCCCAGCATATTCGACTCAACTTGTCCACTGCCTTTATGAAAGATACCACTATGCAACACTGAAAATGCAAACAACTTCTAGTATGCATTTTTGAAAGTACATATTTAGACTACAAAAACCCTAGTAGGGTTTTGTCCTGTCAGATCCAGTTCGGATTTTATGGCCTCATCTAAACCGGACTAAAACTACAGTTTTTTGCATTTATCGGGCCTTTATCTGAGAAACGGTTTGGAATTTGGCCTTGCTGTCGTCGGCAATATTGTATCCTAAACTAGTAGAACTTATCTTTTGAACAGACCATAAAAGAAAAACTCCATCTAGAGCATCAAAATCGATAAAATATAGAAAATTTTACATAATTGCTGAAATTCTGGTCCGTATCAGCTAAACTATTGGGAGTTGAACCAAGTAACCTTTCGCAAAAACCTTCCAAATACAGTTCTTAGCAATTGTTCAGAACATTCTGAAACTCTTAAATGCTTACTTCATGTTGTTTCAGCGGCATTTTGCATTGTATCTTTTACAACACGTATTTCAAACACAGTTCACACCAACAGTTTATTCTCGCATTTCGGATTTCATCCATTATTGACATATTTATTAAATCGTCGTTGAAAAAATATACTGAAAACAACGGCATAGAGACATTTTATAACAATGACATGTTCTGAAGATTTGTGTACTACATTCTAGGGAATATTTTTCCAAACGAACATATTCAGAAAAAATGAACGGTTTTGGAGATACTGTGCGAAATGTATAAAAATTGTGGAATTTTTGAATATTTTTTGAAATTTGAGGCAATAAATGCAGTTTTTCGAGTTAATTATTTCTCCAAATATTTTATTATTGTCCTTATCTACAAATTTGCTTCAGAGGTCAGAAGAAGATTCGCATTGGTTTCGCATTTCTTTAAAAACTCAATATTTAACCATGTTTAGATGGGACCATAAAATCCGAGCTAGATCTGACACAACAAAACCCAACTAGGGTTTCTTGTCGTTTTGGTCTGTACTTTCAAAAAATCCTCAGTTGGAATTGTTTTCACAAGATCACCTTAAAAATGTTTCACAGTGTACATATTAGCGCAGTGACAAATAATTGACCATTCAATGCAAATAGCTCCCAATTCCATATTTGGATACCAGAGTTCTCTACCAAGGGTCACCCATGGTATAACCGGAATGTCGTGCTGTCACTTAAGAGAAGGATGCGGTATATAGGACTACTCTACAACCAGTAACAAAGCGTAGCGTACGAGGGAAGAAGCTAGAGAAAAGAAGAGAGGAGACATGTCTATTCCGCAAAAATGACAAAAGCGGGAGTGTGAAAAGATTAATATGTATAGAAGCCACAATTAAGTCCGCAATTATACCAAAGACTTAAACATCAAACGTATGACTTTGGTACTGAGGCATTCACCTTTAGAATTGAGAAAGGTTATCAGGTGTTTTCCCAACTGTTGAATATACCCCCAAATGGTCTGTAATGAGCCAGCGAGGTAAGTTGAACATACCACAGACCAAAACCTAGACAATATAAAGGCAGTAATAAAGAATAACAAGCCGCAGGAGCAGATGGTTTACCAGGACATAAGTTATATGTTCTATAAAGTAGTTTACTGAGATCTTAGGTAAAATTTTGTAGTTGTTTGTGTTGTTGAATTTTGATCGGAATCGAATATTTTTTAAATTTTTTTGCTGTTTTGTCCTTATAAACCCGTTCGTAGAGAGTTTGGATGATCTAGAAAGTTGTTTACTGAAATGATGGCTAAGTTATTGTGGTTGCTCGTTTTCTTGAATTAATAATGGTTTAGTTTCTATGTAGCAGAATGGGTTAATTTCTTCTATCACGCTGTGGTGTCGGAATGTGGTTAATTTTCCATGACTCAAAAAATTATACACGGTGTAATTTTAATATGGCAATACTGTAAGAACATTCTATTGATTTGCATTGAATAAACAACGAATGGATATTGCAGTGCAAAATGATAAAGCAGTGCAACCAAAAATTTGCAGTGGAAACAACAACAAAATACATGTTAACCAATAATCAGCTGATTCACAAATGCAGAAGCTATCGTCTGCCAGGGTAAAATTAAATGCAGATCTTAATGCAAATTAAAGTTGCTGTCTGTCTAGGGTATTAGTAACTTTTTTTTTGAAAACGGACTCAAAACGCAATGGGTTTTATGACCTGCATTGTGCCCAATATTAATTTTGTACCTTATGCCCGTTAGGCGTTGTGTCAGGTCGCCCCTAAAATATACTGTCCAGTATAGTGCAGCTTTCAATTTTTCTGTACGCTCAAACCAAACGTTCATTCCAAACAAACCATGTCTGAACTTGGTATTCCCGCAAGGCTCGTTAAGCTTTGTAAGATTACATTAACTGATACCAGGCCTTAAGGTAAAATATAAAAGAGCCACTCCGAACAGTTTTAAGGGTATTTTTTACCATACCACGAGAAACAAATCATACGAGGTTATGACTTTTCGACATTTTTTCTCAAAAATGATTTCCTGTAGCACGGATGAATGAACTTTTGCCTATTAATCACCAAAATAACATTTATTCCATTGAAATATAAAAAAGTTAACGCACAAGCCGATTAAAAAAAATATTTTTTTGAAAAAGTGTTTGATATGAAAAAAACAACATTTTTTCTCAAAAATTGTTCCCTGTTGCACGAACGAACAATATATTTAAGCTTACTAATAACTACAATAACCTTTATTCCATTCACATATTGAAAAAGGTCACGCCTAAACCACTTTGAAACCATTTTAAAGTTTTTTGTTTTGTTAATAAATATATAACATTGAAAAAAGAACGTTTACGACATTTTATGATTCTCAGAATTAACGAAAATTTGGGAGAAACATATGTTTCGTCAGTTTGGTTATCCCATGCGGCTCTAAAGTTTATTTTCAATTATATGTACATATATCTGCTTACAGTGACTTCATTGCCTATAATTCTGATAAATACAAATTTTAAAATAATTTTATGCGTGAGGTTTTTTCATAGAATCACTTTATAATTAAGATTTTATGTAATCCTTTGTAGAAACTCATCGCTCAGGGTTATGAGGTTGTAAAAAGTCATAACCCTGATGTAAAAATGCCATATCATCGGTGTTATGCTTAAGTGTTCCATACGCCATTTTTGATTTTTGGAGATATTGGTGGTTTCTAAAGTTTTCCCGCATGCTCTTTCTGTATTTTTGGTCGGCGTTATCCTACTTGTTCTAGTTTCCGCTTAAGCTTAAGTTTTCTTTCAGGTATGAGATAAATATTTTAGTAACTTACTAAAAAATCATAACATTAATTTTTGATTTAGAATGTTTGAAATTCTTGAGGCAAAGATCGGAATTTTTTCGTCACTTTGTTCCATTGGTATACATTTGTGTGGATATGGAAAAAAACGACAAGAATTCTATTTTGTAATTCTCTATAAAGTTCATAGTCCAACAGATATTCCTCTAAATTTTACCAAACATCTTCTAAAAAATCTTCTTCTTTATTAGGTAAAATCCGATTAAAAAGATGGCTAAGTGGCTATATTCCCAATAATGTTTCGCCTTTTAAACTGAGGCGATATTTTGTTATTTTAGGCCCTATTGTGCAAACTACTTATGTACACATATTTCTATGCAGGCGACTACCAAAAATGCTACTCACTCATTTTTGTAATTTTTTATTTTATTTAGTTTTGTTTATTTAGTGAATATTTAACGAACCAACAAAAGCCAATATTTATACGCATATTTTCGGTTAGCTAATATAATCAACTGCAGTGATTTTATAATAAAAATATTGTTAGTTGTTGCTGTTTTTTCTTTGTGTGTTTTGTTTGTTTGTGTCATTGCCTTAATAAATTCCATAATTTGACCAGGATATTTAATAATATTGCCAACATTTGATTTCCTCCTTCCTTTCATTTCATTTCGTTATGTCGACGCCTACTACATTACATTTTATATTACAAAGCGTAGAAACGCATCAAATTGCAATGCTAATGCATTTTGCCCTCAGTTAAAATATTTTTAAATAAAATAACTCAAATACATATCTAATTAGGAAAAAATTGCATATTTATATTTTATGGTGCTTTCTGGTCATGACATTTAAAATAATAACCAATTAAAAGTGTATTCAAATATTATTACAACGACAAATCAAATGCATTATTCAAATTTCATTATGGGCCAAAAATGTATCGAAATCAAATGATTTTACATTGAATATTAATAGATGAGTATGGTGTGTTTGTGTTTCGCAAAATAAGCAAATATTCATACAACAACATATAAATATGTATGTTGTTGTATGCCTTTGACATTTATGTGGCTCAATTTTGTGATTAGATAAATGTCTAATCCTAATGGATATATAATAATATTTAATGACAGTTTTATCACAAAATATTTGAAATTCTAATTATGTATTTTCATTTGGTAACACACAAGTGTAAGGTACATACATATATTACAAATATTATGCGTTTCAGTGTATTTGTAATTTAAATCTTTTTGAGTTGTAGAAGTATGTAACATAAGTAAAATTAATGTAAATCAATTTTTAACCACTGATTGTCAACAGTAAATTCAATTGTTTGGTTATTAATGCAACATTCTGACTCAGGGCATATGGCATAATGTTTTGGGAGCCAATTCAGCCTGGAGCTTCTTCAAGTCTCAAAAATTAAAATTTTTAGTAAAATTCTCCTTTTCGAATATTATTATGTTGTAAAATTATGTAAATATAAAAAAATATAAAACTATTTAAATTGGGCGCACACAATATTTTCTGGTCGAATTCATAACGGAAAACTATCAATAAAATATTTCTAATGTCAAAGGATAAGGAAAATCTGGACAAAACTCGTATAGAATGGTCTTAAAGTACATATCTAAAAAAACAAGGGCTGCAAAATATATTATGTATTAAGTTTACAGATTGCTTTTTTAAAGACTCCTAGTGAAATTTGATTTGGAACATTTCTTCTTTTGACACTATCCCCAAGAAGTGAAGTATTTTTGGAGATTTTGACTCTGTATTAAAACATTCAAAATTATCAATAAAAATTTTAAATAAATAATTTTCTAATAAAAAGTATTATATCTAGATAAGTAGTTTATTTTGAGACTTGTAGTGAAATGTTGTGAAGAATTTTTCTTCTTTTGACAGTATTTGTCTAAGACATGGTTCATGTTACTTTCGAAACAAATTTTCATGAAAAAATATTTTTCTGTTTTATAGGCAAAATGTATTTATATATATATGTATCAGAGATCCGCAAAATGCATATAAAAGGCACACTCTCATGCTTTTTTCAAAAAGCGAATAGTGCAGTGCCTTGCCTATAAAAATATGATTGTGCCAAAAAGCAGATTCACCCCTAAAAAAGATTCACTGCTTTAGTGCGTGCAGTGCTTGCTTTTACATTTGTATTCGCATGATTCGCAAATGCATTATGCACAGTACTGCTTTCAAAATTATCGTCACCCACAAAACCACCACCACATAAGCGCGAGCAGCATAAATGGCTGCTCTGCTGGCCATCATAAAATGATAAATTAAACAAATTAAATGCGTTGACATTTTTTTTATTTCATTTTTCGTCACAGTATTAAGCTAATACATCAAATAAAATATATAAATATATTGTACAAATGAAAACTATTTTTCATCAAAATTATTGAAAGCTGAACAATTTAAATATAAACATTTTATAAGAGAATATTTTCAATACAGAAATTTATTGGTCTGTTCCAGAACTGCAAGAATCTACTAATTTTTACTATTTTAACATAAAGGGAAAAATGTTATCGTAGTAAAAAATAGAAGCTTCTTGCAGGTTCTGGAAGACAGCATATGGTTACATGTTGATAACACTCCAGTTGTTGTCAGTAAAACAATACTTCTGCCTCAAAAATTTGTATTTTTAATTTAATTGTATTTTATTCCCATTTAAATAGAGAATTCAAAAAAAGTAAATTATTGACAGCTCTGGAACCAATGCGACTACGTTTCTCCGTTATTATGTTACCCGCTGCTAAAAAACCCGTTCGGACGCGGCACTACTAGCAGGTATTGACAATATCTTTTGGGCCAATTTGTATAATCGGGGATATTCCGAATTTTGATTATCCCAACACCATCAGCACTAACTTTTAAATATGCATAATTTCTTCACATATGGTCTCTTCTGTAGAAGAATATAGTGGGTTCATAAAATTTGAGAAAAACAGTTGAAAATCTTGGGGCGATTGATTAAAGTTCGAGTTATTTTCCGAGCCAACAGCAGGGGGCTGAGACTTAATTATTTCGGAAATACAAAATTCTTTAACATTATCCAAAGTTGTTTGGTCCAGACATGAATTAGTTGGGGGATAAAGTAACACATAAAAAGGTTCTCTTAAGAAAATTGTCTGTCCAAAGATCAGATGTTATCGCTGCAGTTCCATTTGTAATAGCTGTTCCTATTTCATGTTTTATTTCTAATCTTTTTTTCGCAGCAATGTCGCATATCTGGCGTGATATTTTTATGGAATCGGGTACCATGTTTGATATATCTACGATATTTCCGTAATTTGTGGTTATATTAAGAAGAGATTGCATCATTTTTTTAAATCCACTGCCGTCAACAACTTAAAACGGACGACAATCCTCAATAACCCATTGCGAACATGCCACCAAGAATTTTTCTTTACTTCGTTGCTAGCGACGTTTAAAGGAGCATTTCGTTGTTGTCGAACGTAGCATTTGTGGCGAACTAGGTTTGATGTCTGCCTCCCAAATGTTGCTTCTTTTTTAGTTTGTTTAACAATGCGATAAACAATATTGTTAATATTTGTTTTTATTGTCCCAATATTAATTTTTATTTGTATATTAACATCTAAATCCGACTAGAAATATTTACTGCTTATTTTACTGCAGCGTGCTTGTGCGAATGCATTATCAATACAAAAAGGCAATGAGCTCTTTTAGTGTGGTGACTGTCGCTGCTATCATTTCGAGAGAATGTGCCAATTGCACACTCTCACGAAAGAAAAGGCAACACAAGCAATAGCAATAAACAGTGATGTCAGTAGCAAGCAATGAAAAAGGCACGAAAACGCGAATATGCATTAAAAGCGAGTGGCATTTTGCGGACCTCTGATATGTATATATATATATATATATATATATATATATATATATATATATATATATATATATATATATATATATATATATATATATATGTATATATATGTATGTATATGTATATATTGTTATATAATGTAACTGCCTTTAACACCCGTAAAAGGTAGTGAGCTAACATGTGTCGCGCGTTTACCCACAAGAACGTTAAAAACTTGGGTTTGGGCGTCGGGAAGGGTTACTATCCCGACGCCCAAACCCCCCCTAGAAAACGAAAAACGAAAGAAAAGAAAAACGAACCCCGCAAACGTTTTAAGGACCATGATCTTCGAATCTGCACCTGGAATGTTCGCACTCTTTCTAGAGAAGGTGCAGTCTTCGCATTGGCAGACGTACTTGAAAAGTATAGGGCCGATATTACTGGCATACAGGAAATACGATGGATTGGGAAAGGCGTCACAACAACACCTAAAGGTGACGCACTGTATTATAGCTGCCATGACGTAAAGCATGAGTATGGTTAGGGATTTGTAGTTAGTCGGAGACTAAAGCATCTGGTATCCAGCTTCACCCCAGTGAATGAAAGACTTGCTGTAATTCGAATAAAAGCTAACTTCTTCAACATCAGCTTTAATTTGCTCCCACTGAAAAAAAGGACGAACAGACGAAAGATATATTTTACGAGCGCTTAGAAGAAACATATGACCGTTGCCCTGTCCATGACATTAAAATTAAAATAAAGCACAAACAGACACAATGCGGAAGTTTGACATCGATAGGCTGCAAACACAACAGATAGCCACAGCATATTCCACTCAACTAGCCCACATGCTTAATGAGAGCACTCCTTGTCCCGATAACAAAACAACACAATTGCAAAATATTGCCCACTCCACTTAAACAGCCGCAAAATCCATACTTGGATAACAGAGACCTCCACAAAGGAATTCATGGTATGACCAGGAGTGTCGTGCTGCTACCGAAGAGAAAAATGCGGCATATAGAGCTACTTTACAATCAGTAGCAACGCGTAGCGCACGAGAGAGATATCGGGAGGAAAGGAGAGAAGAGAAACGTCTTTTCCGCAAGAAAAAGAGAGAAATGGAAAAGCGGGAGTGTGAAAAAAATCGAGATGTACAGGAGCCAGAATGAAGTCCGAAAATTCTACCAAAGAGTGAAACATCAAACATATGGTTTTGGTACAGGCACATTCTCCTGTAAGACCAGTAAGGTAATCTGGTAACTGATACCGATAGTGTGCTAAGGATATGGAAAGAGCATTTTTCCAAACTGTTGGTATCCAATAGTAGCGAAGTCGACGAAGATGCCATAGATCCAATGCCCAAGATGAGGTAAAGACAGCAATAAACCGGCTGAGGAATAATAAGGCAGCAGGAGCTGATAGCCTACCAGCCAAGCTGTTTAAAACCGGAGGCGACACGCTAATAAGGTGTATGCATCAGCTAGTTAGCTCCATCTGGCAGGAACAACGCGTACCCGACGATTGGAACCTAAGCATCCTGTGTCCGGTCCATAAGAAAGGAGATAAGACTTTATGCTCCAACTATAGGGCATAAGTCTTCTCCCTATCGCCTACAAGATAGTGTCAGGGATATTGTGCGAACGACTAAAACCCATGGTCAACGAAATAATTGGATCATACCAATGCGGCTTTAGACTTGGCAAGTCCACCATTGACCAGATATATTCCCTGCGGAAAATCCTGGAGAAGGCCCAAGAGATGCAGATCGACACCTACCACCTTTTTGTCGATTATAAAGCAGCCTTCGACAGCCCGCTGCGTTCAAAGGTATACCAAGCAATGTCTGAATTTGGTATCCCCGCAAAGCTCATTCGGCTTTGTAAAATGACTCTGACTTGTGTCAGTACACAGATCTTCAGTTAAAACAGGAAAGAACCTCTCCGAAGAGGTTTGTACCAAAAGAGGTTTCAGGCAAGGAGACAGCCTTTCGTGTGATCTTTTCAACATTCTGCTAGAAAAGGTTATACGAGAGGCAAACGTCAAAAGAAGTGGCACAATCTACACCAATAGTCACATGTTACTTGCTTATGCTGATGAAATAGACATCATGGGACGATCAGTAAAAGAAGTAATCGATACCTTTATGAAGGTCGAAGGAGAATCTGCTAAAGTGGGCCTGGCGGTAAACGGCGAGAAGACCAAGCTGATGGTGTCGACGCGCAATGCGTCCATTGAGATCGGAACAACTGTTGAAGTTGGTTCCTATAATTTTGAGGTAGTAAAAGACTTCGTATACCTCGGCACCGCCGGAAACACAACAAGCGACATCAGTTGTGAAATAAAAAGAAGAATTGTATTGGCCAACAGATGCTACTTTGGCTTAAGTAAGCAATTTAAAAACAAAGCCAAATCTCCTCAAACAAAAATAACACTATACAAAACGCTGATACTACCCGTGCTAATGTATGGCTCCGAAGCATGGGTACTTGCGCAAGCAGATAAGGCAGTGCTTGGTGTGTTTGAGAGGAAAATTCTTCGAAACATTTACGGACCGATCTGCGTTGACGGTGAATATCGACGTCGTATGAACCACGAGCTGTATCTGCTATAAAACGACATCAATATAGTTAAACGTATAGAGTTGGCTAGTTCATATAATAAGAATGAACGATGATGAACCCGCTAAAAAGGCGTATAAATTCGAGCCACATGGCGTGCACGCAGAATTGGCAGGCCAAAGAATAAATGACGCAAACAAGTGGATGAAGAGAAGACAAGTCGCGATATTCCAGATAGAATTGGAGATCTTTTCTTAGTTCGGTCTATGGAACAAATGTTCTCTAATGGGCCAGCTAAGTAAGTAAGTAAGTAAGGGTGAACGCGCGGCACATGTTAGCTCACTACCTTTAACGGGTTTTAAAGGTAGCTCCCAAGGTGACACCACGGATAGGTCAGTGTCCAATTGAAATGAGAGGGGGACCAAGATAAAACCTGGGTTTTGACATGTTAAAGCCGGGCAGGACCTTTGCTTGGTATCTTTCATCCCCTGCGTCACCCATAACACTGTCCGACAGCCAAAATTACACCTGAACCGGACTATATACGTTTGAAAGTATGGGCAAAGTGGGGTACAGTGGCATTTTTAATTTTTCGTTTTCTCATCGCCTTGACCTTTTAGAGGTCAAAAAAAATTTCAAAGGTCAACATTTTTCAAAAAATATTTTATATATTTGTACTCGTCGTACCATGCTGGTATTGGTGTCATATTAAAGAGAGAGTATAGGCTTTATATAATAATTATAAATTATTGCATTCCAGGATAAAAAGGCCATAAAAATATCCTTGAAAAATTAAATCAAAAGTGAGCATTTTGGCAGGCGCATATCTTCTAAACCGCGAAGAATTTTAATTTGCTCATGGAGGCAAAGTTGTAGCTCTTGTCATAAAGAATAAAAATTCTGGTCGCATGAAATCCACCAAACCTCATCTTCATCATGTTCTATAACTTTTTCTAGGGTATTGACCTTGACGATTTTGAACTTGAAAATAAGGTTTGGTGGATTTCATTTGTCCATAATTGACGTTCTTTATGACAAGAGCTACAACTTTGCCTTCATGACCAAAAATTCTTCGCGGTTTAGAATATATGCGCGTGCCAAAATGCTCACTTTTGATTTACTTTTTCAAGGATATTTTTAATGTCCTTTTTATCCTGGAATGCAATAATTTATAATTATTATATAAAGCCTATACTCTCCTCTTTAATATTTAATTTTTTTTTTTTTGAAAAATGTTGACCTTTGAAGTTTGTTTGACCTCTAAAAGGTCAAAGCGATGAGAAAGCAAAAAATAAAAAATACCATTATACTCCATTTTTCCTATACTTTCAAACGTATGTAGTCCGGTTCAAATGTAACAAAATTTTTTGGAAATTGTCGGACGGTGTAATCCATCTAGAATTATGTATTGGGGGACAAAATGGCATAAACTTTGATAAAGTAAATAGTCCGTTTAATGACTGGCCTGTGGGTTTAATTTTTAACCAAAAGATTCCTTGTATTATTGGTAGCAATACTACCAAAGGCACTATATGCCTAAATAGCAAGGGTTCTAAGGAATCCTAACTCGAATATTTCTAAAAATGTAGAAATAGGGGGAACTTCCCCTTGTAATCATTTATCAGTATTCAGTGGTTTTAAACTTGAGATCCTTTTAAAAATTCTGTCCGTTTGTTTGGGTACCATAAATAATTTTTTGTGTCTTTAACACACTTGCAGTCTCTAGCTGCCTTCTGTTACTGCACATTACACCGATGTTTATTAATCGCTTTTATTCATCAGAGCTTAAGTAGCCCAAAAATATCTTTTTTTATTAATTAGAAGCAGAAAATATGCTTCAAAACTAAATGGTTTCTTGTGTTCATATTTGTTTCATATGTTAATTAACAATTTTAATATTTTTTACAAATACTATAAAATATATATCCTTTAAACATTTCATATATGGATATGTAGTGGTATGAGATATTATAAAAAAAAAAACATAATTTGTTATTGCAAAACTTACCGCCTTCATCTGTCATCACCAATATTGTTGTTTCTGGTCCCAATCCCTCGGGATTAAAAACCTGAACCGTAACTTTATATTGTGTGTAGGGTTCCAAATTGAGTATTTCATGACTCTGAAAAGAAAAACAAACAAGACAAAAGAAAGTGTTACACAGATTATGTTTTTAAATAAAATTTTTGCTAATCATAAACAAAACACATTTGAGTAAAGTTATGTCTTCCCCTCTTCATACTATCAAAACAAATCTTTGAAAGGATATCTTATTTGATAAAAGTTTTTTTCTCCTTATTTTATTTTGTGTTTACTTGTGAAAAGAGTTTTTGGAATTTTTCAAAAAGGCAAATATTCAAAAAGTGTAAACCAAAACAAAAACAAAAAAGTATTTCTTGATAGTTTTGTTATTCCTGTCATTTGTATTTATCTTTGTGTAGAGGGGGTTATGTGATGGCATTTCATTCAAAGAACTTATTTTGAAAGTAAAAACCGGATACTGATAAAAACTTGGTTTGAGGGTACACTTGGTTTTGTTTTCAGACATTTACTTTTCCTACTTCTTTTCGAAGGAATAATCCTTTCTTCAAAACTTTCGTTGAGTTGTTTTTTTTCCCTCCTTGTATATAAAAGTTGATAATAACGGAAATTGTGCGCAAGAAATCATTTGTTCTGTCAGACAAAGAAAAAAAAAACATCGATTTTAGCTTACTTTTGCTGTTACACTACATAAGAAATTTTAGTTATTCCTATTATATGTCCATATCTACATGGGGCAATTTTCCTTGCGGCAATTGTCAGATGTCGGTAAGAGAGGGTGTTGAGAGGCAAAGTGTTAACATTACCTTACATTACATTACATTACCTCTATCTCCATAAATCTGGCAATTGCCGCAAGGAAAATTGCCCAATGTAGATATGGACTTTACAATAACAACAAGTACAATTTCATAGGCTATATTTGTTTACCAGGGATTTTTGCATTGATTTGGCCCAATTATTTTATTGGATAGGCGATATACATGTATTGCATTGGGTAAGTTTAACCAGTCGAGCCGATATCTTCAGCATACCTAAATTCTAGGAAAATCTCAAAAGAACTTAGTTAGATGGCTCTATAGGCAGAACGTTTGTTCCGTAAGCCGAACTAAGAATAGATTTCCAAACGATTTTGTATTTTTTTCTCTTCCGATTTTGAATATCATCTTCAACTTAGTTTTTTTACCTGCCCATACCGCTTGTACCATCGAATAGTTCGTATACAGCCGGTCTGTTGTGGGGGGCATATTCTTCATTCATTCTCTTCTACAGAACATTTCGCTCATTTGCTCCAAAAATGACACATCTCAAAAAATCGACTTTCGAGAAAAACGCGTTTTAAGTTGGTGATTGGAACTTGACTTCCCAACTTAAAAAGGTTATTATACAAAAACTAAAATAACTAAAATAACTACTTGGACCATATTTTGTAAAAAGCTAGCCAGATATCAGTGTTAAATTCCTGTGCAACATGAAGTATGATTTGAATCGTTTAAGTGCTTCATAAATTCAAAATACTTTTGTGTTGAATTATGCGAAACTCGTAGTAAAGGAGCTGTAACTCGTCGAGTTTTAGAGATATCAGCATGAAAACTTGACACATTATAAAGTAGAAGTCGTAGAAAAAATAGAAATTGCTAACTCAGAAAACGCATTTTTTGAGTTATGCCACTCTTTGAGTAAATGAGTACGAACTTTGTACGAACTAAAAAAAAAACATTTCCATTTCTGCTTATTGATTTTCGTTTTCAATGTGGAATATCGTGTTTTTTTTTTATCTTTCACTTGTTTACTGCATCAAAGGTTTGATATTTCCAAGCCAACGTAATCGTTGTATTTCGATACGTTTAAATATGCCTATGCCGTTGTATAGCCGATACAGCTGGTGGATTACACTATGCAACACTGAAAATGCAAACAACTTCTTGTGTACATTTTTTGAAAGTACATATTTAGACTACAAAATCCCTAGTAGGGTTTTGTCCTGTCAGATCCAGTTCGGATTTTATGGCCTCATCTAAACCGGGATAAATCAACACTTTTTTGCATTTATCAGGCCTTTATCTCAAAAACGAATAGGAATTTGGCCTTGCTGTCTTTAGCAATATTGTAGCCTTAAACTAGTAGAACTTATCTTTTGGAAAAACCACATAAGAAAAACTCCATCAAGGGCATCAAAATCTATAAAATATATAAAATGTTACATAATTGCTGAAATTCTGGTCAGTATCGGCTAAACTATTGGGAGTTGAACCAAGTAACCTTTTGCAAAAATCTTCCAAATAAAGTTCTCAACAATTCTTTAGAACATTCTGAAACTCTAAAATGCTTACTTCATGTTGTTTCAGCGGTATTTTGCATCATATCTTTTACAACACGTATTTGAAACACAGTTCACACCAGCAGTTTATTGTCGCATTTCGGATTTTACTACATTATTGACATTTTTATTAAATCGTCGTTGAAAAATATACTGAAAACCATGGGATAGAGGCATTTTACAACAATGACATGTTCCGAAGAGTTGTGCATTACATTCCAGGGAATATTTTTCTAAAAGAAAATATTCAGAAAAATTAACGGTTTTGGAGATACGGTGCGAAATGTATAAAAATTGTGGCATTTTTGCATATATTTTGAAATTTGAGGCAATAAATGTAGTTTTTGAAGTTCATTGTTTCTCCAAATATTTTATTCTTGTCCTTATCTACAAATTTGCTTCAGAGGTCAGAAGAAGATACGCATTGGTTAGAGATATAGCCCCGAATTTCTTTAAAAACTCAACATTTAACCATGTTTAGATGGGGCCATAAAATCCGAGCTGGATCTGACACAACAAAACCCAACTAGAGTTTTTTGTCGTTTAAGTCTGTACTTTCAAAAAATCCTCAGTTCGAATTGTTTGCACAAGATCACCTTAAAAATGTTGCACAGTGTTATACGACCTCGATATTCACCGCCCGCAGATCATTCGAAGAATTTTCCTAAAAACCCATCCAGCACTGCCTTATCTGATTTCGCAAGTACCCAGGCTTCGGAACCATACCTTTTAACGACGAGTGTATCACAACGGATGTTATTTTTTTTGTTTTTAGGGCAGCGCCGAGATAGACAAAGTCTTTAACTACCTCAAAATAATAGGCGCCAAATTTCACAGTTGCTACGAATTCTGTGGACGCATTGCGCATCGATCACATCAACTTGGTCTTGTTGCCGTTTACTGTCGGACATACTTCTGCATATTCTCTTTCGACCTTAATAATGATATCAGTTACTTCTTTTACGGATCGACCCGTGATGCCAATGTCGTCGGCATAAGCAAGTATCATGAGGCTATTGGTGTAGATTGTGCCACGAAAGGCTGTCTCCCTGTCTGAAGCCGGCGACATTGATATCATGGGTCGATCAGTAAATAAAGTAACTGATCATAGATACCTTTAAGAAGGTCGAAGGATAATCTGCCAAGCTGGGTCTGACAGTAAACGGCGACAAAACTAAGTTGATTTTATCGATGCGCAATGCGTCCACAGTAATCGGAGCAACTGCGAATGTTCGTACTTATTATTTTCATGTAATCAAAGACTTATTATTCCTTCAAAATACCGAAAATCGGGAAGTACCGTTCTATGGGGGCTATATGAAGACGTGGACCTATACTGACAAATTTCAGGTGAAAAGTTCTATAATCCCAACGAAGACTTTATACAAAATGCCAGCCATTTAAGTGTGATGTTGAGGCCACAACCTTCAAAATATCGGAAACCGGGAGGTATCGTTCTATGGGGGCTATATGAAGACGTGGACCCATTGCGACAAATTTCAGGTGTAATGTTTCATACCCCTAACGAAGACTTAATACAACATTTCAGCTATTTCGGTGGAATTTTTAGACCACAAATCCTGGTATATATTTTTGCATGTGGTTTTGCATGTGCTCATTTTATGCAAATATATAAAAATATGTACGATATGCAAAATATGCAAAAATTTCAGGGCCTATTTGGTTTTATTTTGTGATAAAACGAGTTTCTGTCTAATCAGATTTTCTCTACGACCATCCTAATCATATATGCATTTGCATAGGATTCCCCTGTCTAGTTATCAGCCGCTGGCCGAAACATATGGTTTCGGGTCAATCCCTTACGAAAGAACCGTGTTCTTTCCTATTTTAACTGAGGGCCGGGTTAGTTAGTGTTGCTAAGCCTAATGAGCGGAATACTGAATTCCGACATGGCATAGACGGTCGTATGCTGCTTAATAATCGACAAAAAAATGGTAAGTGACGATCTGCATCTTTTGGGTATTTTCCAGGATTTGCCACAAGGTAAATATCTGTTCAATGGAAGATTGATATGTCTGGTCTAAAGCCGCATTTGTATGGCCTAATTATGTCATCGACCATTGGCTTTAGTCGTTCACACAAATGCTACCTTATATGCAATAGATTATGAGCACACATAATAATAGACCTCATCAGAGGTCTTCCATAGGAAGGAGACCTAAACAGAGCTTTTCTATAGAGAAGGATACCATATCATAGTTCTTCTATAGGTTAGGAGACCTCATTATGGGTATTCTAATTGATAGGAGATTTAATCAGTGGTATTTTATTGGACGGGAGACCTCATCTGAGGTCTTCTATAACATAAAAGATCTCATTAGGATAGGAGATCTCAACAGAGAACCGCTATGGGGTAGGAGATAGGATATGATTATAATAAGAGACCATAAGAGGTCTTCTATAGCATGGGAGACCTCGTAAGAGGCCTTCTATAGCATTGGAGTTCTCGTTTAAGGTTTTCTATAGCATAGAAGACTTCATAAGTGATCTTCTATATCATAGGCAGCCTTTCAAAAATAAGAGATGTGGTCTCCTATGGTCTTTTACAAACTACAGATCAATAGGTGGTCTTATAAGAGGCATTCTACTGTAAAGGAGATTATAAGTTCGTCTATATAATAAGGAACCTTTTCTTCTATGGAATATAAGTCTTCTTTAAAAATTTTTCTGAGGAGTAGAAAACCTCATTAAAAGGCCTTCTATAGAATTGGAGATCTTATTTGAGGTCTTTTACAGAATAAGAGGACTCATAATATGTCTTTTCTACTATAGGAAACCTCATAAACCTTGCTCGTCTCTACAGGAGGATGTGCCTGTACGAAAGTTGTAACGTGACCGTTTCATATAATCATACACGCATTCATTTCAATCAACTACAACTACACAGTTAGCATAGTGGATACATTTAACTTCGGTGTAATTAACTGCAATCACTGCTACACAACAATTCTCATTCACTCCGCATAACTACCCGAATATGTATTCCGGTTTTATTCACCGAAGGGGTCGATCACCAGCCGACAAAGTACGACAAGACGTGTGGCTCGTCCGCAGTCTCGTTACTCGTTAGCTACGATTCGAACACACTCCTAGTAAGCTCCAAGTCTCTTAGCAAGCTCCAGTCTCTTAGTAAGCTCCATGCTCTAGTAAGCTCCAAGTCTCTTAGCATGCTCCAGACTCTTAGCAAGCTCAACGCTCACAGTCAGCTCAATTCTCATAGCCAGCTCCTGAATATTGACCGACCTCTTTCCCCCACAGCAACCCGAATGCCATCGAGTCGAGTCATACACCCGACGAGCGCTGAGCCGACAGCCACCCGAAAGCATTACCGAACCACATCCAACAACTGCCGAGCTGACAGCCGCCCGATTGCCCAGAGCCCAGTCGTGTAGAGCCTAGTCCAACCGACAACTGCCGAGACGAAGGCTACCGATTGCCCCGAGCCGATAGCAACCCGAGTCGTGTAGAGCCGAGCCACATCCGACAACTGCCGAGCCGAAACCTACCCGATTGCCCCGAGCCGACAGAACCCGAGTCTTGTAGAGCAGAGCCACACCCTACAGCTGCCGAGCCGAAGCCACCCGGCTGCCCCGAGCCGACAGCAAACCGATTAGTGTGGAGCCGAGCCACACCAGACGATTACCGAGCCAATGCCGATCCGACAGCTGCCGAATAACACAGAAACGAACTCAACTAATAACTAATATTGCATCCACTCTCCACACACATATATTATTCGTTCATCAAACACCAAGAGTTCACAATAAAGGTTAAACTTGTAAACACTGGTGTTTTACTTAAGGTTTGTGGTTCCTTAGGTCGACCCTGGGAGCGACTGAGGCTACATCAGCCCTAGATAAAACCACCCGTTATAAAGTCATCCGTTTGATATTTCGTTATTTGATAGAATTTGCGGTCTTTATTCTGGCTCCTGTCGATTAAATTTTTGCACATTCTCGCTTTTCCATGTCTTTCTTTTTCGTGGAAAAGTGTTTCTCCTCCCTCTTCTTTTCTTGTAATACCTCTCTCGTGCTATTGATTATAGGGTATGCCCCAAATGCCGAATTGTTATGTTCGGTGCCAGCAGGACGTTCCAATCCTTGGAAATTCTTTCCTCTATTTAGCTCTTTTCCGGACTTGAACAGTTAAGTTAGCAACCCATCAGTTCCTGCTTTCAGTCGTTTTATTGCTGTCCTGATTTTTTTTTTTGGCTAAATGATATACATTAGAATTCCGTCGATTGATATCAGATTTGAAGTATTATAATTTTCGTCAATGTTTTTTCATCTTTGCAAGAGTAAATGTCAGCCTGTTGTAAAGGTTCTGTATTTATTCTGGTTCCTATAAAACTCCAATTTCTCACGCTTACGTTTTTGTCGGTGTTTATTATTTGTTTTCTAATAAAAATGCGCTTCTCCTCTCTTCTTTTTTCGTATAGGTTTACGTGATACTTATAAAGGCAACGTAAAAGATCCGAGGGTTGGAAGTCTCTCCATAGTTCATTTTATGGGATAAATGTCCCATACTGGGCTAAACATATTAATGAGTAAGCTTAGCGACTGAAATTTTGTAGCTAACGGAATCCGTAAAGAGATAGGCCAGCGATCTATGAGTCGCCTCAACTAAATGCTCGCACTGAATGCCAAAGTTATAGGATTTCTGATGGTAGCTTCTAAACTATTCGACTTCACAAAAATTCCTCGAATTCTTGTAAAAAATCTGTTTCCTCAAGCTTCGGTGTGTTATATTTTGCGCTAATTTAAAATATGAACACTGTGACACACAAATACACATTTCCTCAATGTTATTGTGTCCCTTATTCCCACGCTATTACATGTATGACAAAAACGTTAATCGGAAATTGAGTTTCTGCTTTCCTTCTTAGAGCTTTTGTGTGAATTTTCCGCCTCTCATTCTTTAATATCGTTGCGAGAAAGAAAGTAAATAACAAGTCGGAAAGAAGAAAATGTAACGACTAAAGAAAGTAACGTCTTTTGTTAAATTGTTCACATTCGTTGGGTCACAACGTCATTGTCATCATCATCAAAGGAGAACTAAGAATGAAATGAAAAGTTTTAACCAGCGAGTTAATTTGTTTGCAGATAGAAGGAGATATGTATTTAAATGAAAGTATTTGTGAACTATAAGGAGATGTGCCAAGGTGTTTGTAAGAACATCTAAGAAATAATTCACTGCCATAACCATGCGTCATTCGAACAGGAATAGCCAGTTGGTGCTTACTGAGGAGTGAGTATACATTTCACTGTGTTTTACATTAAAATTTACGCTCACTTGCTCTCAATAAGCGCCCACTGGCTATCCCTGCATTAGAACGATTGATGTAATTGAGAAACTGCATTTAATTCTATGTAAACAATTTTGGTGCGTATACATATTGACACAACGTATACGCAGTGATCTTCAATTCTATATTTTGAAAAAGGTGAAATCATTAAAAACCCATACGTTAAAATATATTTCCAACAGCCATAAGGCAACGATGTTGGCTGTTCTGAAAGTACAGACCGCCGTTATACATATATAACATTTTAATTTTGTGCCTTATGGCCGTCATAAAGTCCTAAGGAAGGAGGAATTTTGAACACATAATCATTAAGCATGGGTGACGTAGGGGATGGAAGATACCAAGGAACGGTCCTGACTGGCTTTAACGTGGCAAAGCCCAGGATTTATCTTGGTCCCTCTTTTCATGCCTCCCCATGGTGTCACCTGGGAAACTGCCTTTAACACCCGTTAAAGGTAGTGAGCTAACATGTGCCGCGCGTTCGCCCATAAGAACGTTAAAAACTTGGGTTTGGGCGTCGGGTTAGTAACCCTCCCCTACTCAAAAGTTGACGACCCCCGCAAACGTTTTAAGGACCATGATCTGCGAATCTGCACCTGGAATGTTTGCACTCCTTATAGAGAAAGTGCAGTTTACGCATTGGCAGATGTACTTGAAAAGTACAAAGCCGACATTACTGCCATACAGGAAATACGATGGAACGGGAAAGGCGTCACAACAACACCTATAGGTGACGCACTGTATTATAGCTGCCATGACACAAATCATGAGTTTGGCTGCGGATTTGTAGTTGGTCGGAGGTTAAAACATCTGGTCTCCAGCTTCACCCCAGTGAATGCGCTCGTGCTCCCACTGAAGAAAAGAACGAACGGACCAAAGATATATTTTACGAGCGCTTAGAAGAAACATGTGACCGTTGCCCATGAAATTATAATTACTCTAGGCGATTTTAATGCCAACATTGGAAAGGATAATATCTTAGGCCCAACGTCGGGAATTTCAGTCTCCACAGTGAAACATCTGACAATGGTATAAGGCTGATAGACTTTGCAGCTGCAAGAAACATGGTAGTTAGCCGTACCAGATTTAAGCATCTCGATATTCATAGGGGCACCTGGCTGTCACCAGATCAAAGAACAAGTAAACAAATTGATCACGTTGTGATATATGGAAGACATGCATCAAGCGTGTTGGATGTACGATCTTTCCGATGTGCAAACATAGACTCGGAAGTTGGACATCGGTAAGCTGCAATCACAACAGATAGCCACAGCATATTCCACTCAACTGGCCCAGCTGCTTAATCAAAGCACTCCTCGTCCTGATAACATACCAGGACAATGGCAAAACATTGCCTTCTCCATGCAAACAGCCACAAAATCAGTACTTGGATACCAGAGACCTCCACCAAGGGATCCATGGTAGGACCAGGAGTGTCCTGCTGCTAACGAAGAGAAAAATGCGGCATATAGGCCTACTTTACAATCAGTAGCAACGCGTAGCGCACGAGAGAGGTATCAAGAGAAAAGGAGAGATGAGAAACGTGTTTTGCGCAGGAAAAAGAGAGAGATGGAAAAGCGGGAGTGTGAACAAATCGAGATGTACAGGAGACAGAATGAAGTCCGAAAATTCTACCAAAGAGCGAAACATCAAACTGATGGCTTTGGAACTGGCACATCCTCCAGTAGAGACCATCAAAGTAATATGGTAACTGATACAGAGTGTGCTAAGGATATGGAAAGAGCGTTTTTCCAAACTGTTGGTATCCAATAATAGCGAAGTCGACGAAGATACCACAGATCCAATCCCAGAAGATGGTATTGATTGTATACCACCCGGCCAAGATGAAGTAAAGACAGCTATAAACCGGCTGAAAAATAATAAGGCAGCAGGAGCTGATGGCCTACCAGCCGAGCTGTTTAAAACCGGAGGCGACACCTTGATAAGGTGTATGCATCAGCTAGTTAGCTCCATCTGGCAGGAAGAACGCGTACCCGACGATTTGAACCTGAGCATCCTGTGTCCCGTCCATAAGAAAGGAGATAAGACTTTATGCTCCAACTATAGGGGCATAAGTCTTCTCCCTATTGCCTACAAGATAGTGTCAGGGATATTGTGCGAACGACTAAAGCCCATGTTCAACGAAATAATTGGACCATACCAATGCGGCTTTAGACCTGGCAAGTCCACCATTAACCAGATTTTTACCCTGCGGCAAATCCTGGAGAAGACCCAAGAGATGCAGACCGACACCTACCACCTTTTTGTCGATTAAAAAGCAGCCTTCGACAGCCCGCTAGGTTCAAATGTGCCAAGCAATGTCTGAATTTTGTATCCCCGCAAAGCTCATTCGGCCTTGTAAAATAGGAAAGAACCTCTCCCAAGAGTTTTGTACCAAAAGAGGTTTCAGACAAGGAGACAGCCTTTCGTGTGATATTTTCAACATCCAGCTAGAAAAGGTTATACGAGAGACAAACGTCAAAAGAAGTGGCACAATCTACACCAATAGCCACATGTTACTTGCTTATGCTGATGATATAGACATCATGGAACGATCAGTAAAAGAAGTAACCGATACCTTTATGAAGGTCGAAGGAGAATCTGCTAATGTGGGTCTGGCGCTAAACGGTGAGAAGACCAAGTTGATGGCATCGACGCGCAATGCGTCCATTGAGCTCGGGCCAACTGTTGAAGTTGGTTCCTATAATTTTGAGGTAGTAAAAGACTTCGTCTACCTCGGCACCGCCGTAAACACAACTAACAACATCAGGTGTGAAAAAAAGAAGAATTGTATTGGCCAACAGATGCTACTTTGGCATAAGCAAGCAGTTTAAAAACAAAGCCACATCTCGTCAAACAAAAATAACGCCTTACAAAACACTGATACTACCCGTGCTGATGTATGGTTCCGAAGCCTGGGTACTTGCGCAAGCAGATAAGGCAGTGCTTGGTGTGTTTGAGAGAAAAATTCTTCGAAAGATCTACGGACGGTGAATATCGACGTCATATGAACCACGAGCGACATCAATATAGTTAAACGTATCGAGATGCAGCGATTGCGTTGGCTAGGCCATATCATAAGAATGAGCGATGATGAACCCGCTAAAAAGGCGTATAAATTCGAGCCACATGGCGGTGCACGCAGAATTGGCAGGCCAAAGAATAGGTGGCGCAAACAAGTGGATGAAGAGATGAAAATGCGCGGTATTCCAGAGTGCGAAGCAACAAATAAAGAGAAATTGAGATCTTTTCTTAGTTTGACATATAGAACAAATGTTCTGTAATGGGCTAAGTAAGTAATTTTGGACCGAATCGGCAGATCCGTTCGAGAGCTATCTTGTGCTCCAACAATTACGCACGGTGTCATAGTGTTAGTGTTGTTAGGCGTGGCTAAATGAAGTCCATATTGTCTGAAACGGATTTCGTCCAAACATACTTGGGGTCTAAAATCATTATCATTCGATGAGGCACATTTTGCCCGTATGATATATATACCCTCGTTAGCATAAATGCTGAGGATATAATAAAAATGTGTCTAATAATGTTCAACATTAATGTCTCCGCTTTTTGTGTATCTAAGAACTCATGGAAATTTCCCCAAATGTTATTAAATTTTCAAAGATTGACATATTATATAAAACCATTTTATATTAATATAAAATAATCCCTTACTAAATGCAAATTCTCAAATCTCTACAAAGTCATACTCTTCTCGTAAATCTTAAGAATTGTTTTAATTTGTTAAAGAATTTTCTTCGCATTCCCCATTCTGATTCACCTGAAGTTATGTGAATTCATTTTCTATGAATAACTCTTGCGTTCAAACGTTTCTTTCCCCCAAAAGTAGTAATCGTAGAGAGCACATTCATATCATCTTCATGTGATGAGCATTTGAGACAGATGCACCAAAAAATCGTGACAACAGCGATGGCTTTATGAAAATAAATCATAAATGCGCACTCTCTTGACATAATTGTTGTTAATATTCTCCTACATGAAGTGGAAATGGAAATAAACTTGGCAAATGTAAAAGTCGTCGCATTTATTTTTGTGTTGGTTGGAGTGTGTGAGTGTAGCTTTTCTTTAACACAAACATATGTGTGCGTGCTTTTTTATGCGATGTGATGATGGAGGAGGTTCGTTTTAGTAGTCAGACAGAGTGACATTTATTTGAATCTCTGCATGATGGAGAGAGCTTGCTGTTGCTCTTAGTCCCGGCTTGAATGCTGACATTGGTTGTGCTCCCAACATGTCATCATTATTACAGTTATCGTATTCATCAAAATGCTTCAGAATGTTTTTTAATAAAGTGAGCAGAAATATACACACTCGCACATGTGTCTGTGTGGTTGCATTGTAAGGAAACTAAATATGCACAAAATTTATTCATTTGAATTTAAGTCCGTGGCAGTTTTTCTTTACAAAAATTAAATAGTTTAAATTATTTAAACGAAATTACTAAATAATCAACTATTTGCCTTGAAATTTATTTGAGGGTCTGTGAGGAATTCGTTGCGTATACATACCGACAAAATGTATACGCAATGATGTAAAGAAAATGGAATTAACGCGTGAACATTTTCGTTGGATAATTTTTCACAACTTTTGACGTGGATTATCGCGACAACAGTGCAACGATGGCCATGAAGCACCATCCAATAGTACTGTGAAAAACGGATTTAATGAATTCAAAGATAAAGGTCATCCAAAAACGGTCGTAAAACGCATCGAAACCCAATTGTACACTTTTACACAAGGCCAACCCGATGGATTAGTTACTAATGTTAGCTAATACACTTGACTTCACATGTGTTCATATAACTCATTCCATATAATGGTTACAAAATATGAGTCTGGGGCGAACATATTTCCAAGTTTCATTTTAATTTCATTAAGGCGCACTCACCTAACGAACTTGGGAATAAATCATAAATAAATTATATCATTATAAAACAAAAGATTTTATGTATTATTATTTTTAAT
The DNA here is from genome assembly GCF_047663935.1 of Musca autumnalis. Lineage (NCBI taxonomy): Eukaryota > Metazoa > Arthropoda > Insecta > Diptera > Muscidae > Musca > Musca autumnalis. Next base: position 325,576,344 of record NW_027411644.1, read on the forward strand.
GTTCGTTCAAGTTCCTAATGACTCAGCAATGAAAAAGATGACCGGGAAGCATGTCACATAATGATTTTCAATATTTTCTATCAATCAGTTTTAGCAATCAATTACAAGTTTCGGCATATTTCGCTTCATCCCCACACTAATGATTAAAGGTGAAGCCACCGCAACAGGAAGACTGACAGACTAAATGACAAGACAAAAAAAAATCACATTATAAATATTAAACGTGACTCTTTATAGATCAGATTGCATGATATATTGAAAATCATAAGTCAAAGACATTTGACATACATTAGTGATAGTAGTGTTGGCTAAAGAATAACAGCAACAACAACAAAAACAACAACAGTAACAAAGTCATCATCAACCAAATGTAGAATATAAAAATATACTTGGCATTTCAACAATGTTTCGCTACAAAAACATTCTCTAACCCCGACAGGGAAGGGGAAGAGTGTAGCCATGTTGGGAAAATAATAACAAAAAATTAGAAAAAAATGAACGAACTGCAAACGAATGATGGATATTTTATATGTACGGCATTGCTCTAAAACATAAGTTATCTCTAGACTCTATTTTAGCTATCAGAACGAATGAAAAAAAAAAAAACAACTCGACTCAGCTCAGCTTCATCGAATGCAAACTACACCATAGTGATGTACTCCACTCGAGTGCAGCAACCACAACCACTTCCACTTGCATATCCCATATCCCAGAACAGAGATAGATTGTGGGGTTTTTCGTTTGATGCCAAGCATTTATTTTATATGAAGGGCATAGCTTGCAGCTGCACCGTTATGAACTATGACCCACAGTGGTGGAAATGAAAATGTTGTTGAGGAAAAACAAGCAAGCACTAAAATCTCCACTAAACTAAAGGCTATTTAAAAAGGACACGTTGTAAAGATAAGAAAGTTTTTTGGGGGTATGTCATATTAAATGGATAATAAAATGTAGGTTATACTCGTATTAAAAGTAGTTGTCGAAATGGTTGGTATGAATTCTAAAAGCAATAATGAGATAACTATTTTTTATGCGAAATTGTAGCTAGAGATAGATTCAAGTAGGGCAGGAAAATAAGAATTAACATTGGGTGGAATGAGATTACAATACAATAACTAAGAAAACTGCGGTGCCGTTCGTCGACATTATAATATTGAACCAAATGATCCCTAGAGTGGGACATGTCCGAGCCCCGACTCTATTCGAAATAGAAAAGCAGATTCGAAGCAGATTTATCTGCATTTTATTCCTACTGGTCATTCCCAGGCAACACGAAATTTATGTATCAATTTACGCGGCATACAAAGTTTATTAAATATGATTTAAAGCATACATATAAATCTGAGACCTGTTTGGTGCTTCCTATTCATTTTTCATTCCCCAGAAGCTTGGATGGAGACATTGTATTCTATGTCCCATCCACATAGACTACTAAAACTGAAAAACCACAAATCGATATTTGTGCTAGTTTTTATACCCCCCACCATAGTATGGAAGGTAAATTAAGTTTTCCGTTGGTAACGTATTGAAATAATCATTTGCGACCCTATAAAGATAATATATTTTTCACCAGGATAACATTCTGAAATTCTGTTATGTTATTGTAGCAGCATAGACACTAACGTTGGAGCATCGGTTTGATGATAGTTGACAACGGCTGGCCAAAACACTATGGTTTCGGATCAATCCGGCAAGAAAAAACACTCTCTGGGATTGATAATTTCGAGGTAGTTGAATACTTCGTCTACATCGGCACCGCATTAAAAATACAACAATCCACATCTGTTGTGAAATATGACGAGTAGTATAAGCTAACAGATGCTACTTTGGCTTAAATTTAAAATAAAGCCACATATTATCAAGCGAAAAAAAAACACTTTAAAAAACTCGAATACTACTCGTGCTAATGTATGGTTCCGAAGATTCGGTACTTGCGCAAGCAGATGAGACGGCGTTTGATGTGTTTGAGAGAAAAATTCTTCGGAAGATATACAGGCCAATATCTGTTGAGGCTCAATATCGATGTCGAATGAACCACGAGCTGTACAACGATTACGTGGGTAGAACTGGAAGCCCAAGGCTTCGGTGGAATAAACAAACGGAAGACGAGTTCGAAAATTCCAAATTGGAAAAGTAAAGCAATAAATAGTAGAATGGAAAAATTTTCTTAGTTCGGCTTGTAAATCAAATGCTCTGTATAGGGGTAACTATGTTATTTAAAGCATAAAAATCTTATCAGGTAGCCCTCAAAAAGAATTCCAAATGCTATGACAACGAGGATGCGAGTTAAGGGATTTATAGTAGCTTTTTGTCTGAGTCCGTGTTGCTTACTCCCTACTGTAGTATACTTAAGTGACCTGAGGTATAGAGTGGGTGAGGATTATTTTTGTTAAGCAGTAATTTGCTGCTGTAAAATTACACTGATTCCGAAGTAGATTTATGACTAGACGTATTACTGTAGGTGTTTTATTCCCATATTTTTTCAAACACAAAGCTTTTGGTATTTAAGAAATTAAAACAAGTAAAAAAGTTTCACTCGGCTTTGCCGAAAGAGATATACCCTCAGCCAATGTGAAGTGAAACTTTCATCTACGGACATATCGAATGTATTTAGGGCCTCTTCAGAATTCTGTGGCCCTTTTTGAACATTTGAACTTGCCGACAAAAATGTGGATTAGGAATAATGTCGAATTTTTGTGGGGGAGGCAACCTTAGGACCGATATGGGTCAATTTAGAAGTTAAACTAAATTTTGAGAAAATATTAGGAGATCCAACGTTTGGTCCAAATTGGTTGCCCCATTCAAGTGATATCGTCTTAACTTTTAGTGACATTTTTATACCCTACACCACTATGTGGGGAGGGTATTATAAGTTGGTTTTGCCCAAAAAGTTTGTAACGCATCGAAATAATGGTCGTAGACCCATACTTATATATACCAAAATGAATGTCTCGACGAGCTGAGTCGATCTGGTTATGTGTGTCCGTCCGTCAGTCCGTCCGTCCGTCTGTCCAGCTAAACCTTGTAATCACGCTACAGGTCGCAATTTTGATCGGATCGTCACGAAATTTTGGGTGTTGATGAGGGTCCCAGAGGGGAAGAAGCCTATTGATTTTGGTGATGGTCGGATAATTTTCAGGGGTCGGAATGGGCAAAAAACTTATGTGGATAAAAAGACAACAAAGCGAATGTCTCAGCTTCTTTATGGAGTATATCAAAAGAAAGACCTGACAATAAAAGTAGAAAATATCACCTTTCTAATGATGTAAAGTAAGTTCTCGTAGGTGATCAAACAACGGAGATATTACAATAGTCGCAAATAAAACCCTAAATTTCATTCTTGCGATTTTCGTTATAATGACGAATATCACAGCTTTGGTTAAGGACTTTCCAAAAGCAAAGCCTGACTATGAAAGTAGAAGATTCCATCTTTACAATGATGCAAACTAGGTCGTCGTAGGTGACCAAATAACGGAGATATTGCAATAGTAGGTAATACATCCCATTTTTCCACTTTTTTGGAAATCACGCTACAGGTCGCAATTTTGATCGGATCGTCACGAAATTTTGAGGGTTGATGGGGGTCCCGGAGGGGAAGAAGCCTATTGACCATCACCAAGGTCGGATAGTAATTAGGGGTCGGAATGAGCAAAAAAGTTATTTGAAGAAAAAGTCTACATTTTATTCCAAAGCAAATATCTCAGCGTCTATAAGGGGTATATAAAAAGCAAAACTTGGCAATGAAAGTGGAAAATATCACCTATAAAACGATGTAACGTAGGTTGTCGTAGGCGGTCATACAACGAAGATATCGCAATAGTTGCTAATAGAACCCAACTTTTCATTGTTGCGATTTTAATAATAATGACGGATATCACACCTATGGTTGGGGACCTTCTAAAAGCAAAGCCTGACTAAGAAAGTAGAAAATCCCATCTTTAAAATTATGCAAAGTAGGTTAGCGTAGGTGGTCAAATAATAGAGATATCGCAATAGTCGGTAATGCATCCCTTTTTTCCACTTTTTCTGCAATCACACTACAGGTCGAAATTTTTATCGGATCATCACGAAATTTTCTCAGAGAGATAGAAGCCTACTGATGTTGGTGATGTCGATAGCAGTCAAATATACAATTAAATATTATTTTGGTTCAGTTTGCCTTAAGTCATTTGGTATAAACGCCAGAAAGGTGAAAACTTTCGTATCTCCCTAAAAGAAATGTTTTCGAGTGAAAAGATTATGCACAGAGATAGTGGTGTAGGGTATCACATAGTCAGCCCAGTACCGACTATAGCCTTTTCTCACTTGTTTAAATATTGGGGAGAAGTACCGGAAGTTGTGGACCGGTATTGCCCCATGAAACTAAGTTTGGAAAAATTATGACAAAGACCAACCGTTCGACCAAATCGGTTAAACAGTTCGAGAGTTATCGTGGCCGCCACATATGGTGACATAGGGTTTTTTACACCTTTCGGGCTGTTTTCGCAAGAAATATGAATTGCCCCTGAAAAAACTTTTACCATCGGAATGTAGGTAGCGAATGCAAATCGCTTTAACAAAAATCAAAGTGATTCGAGAGCAGGTCTTAAAGTGAACTTATCCGAAATTTTATGTGGGAGGTACCAGAAGTAGATAAATATAGTCCATATTCGAACCTGATCTATATCTGGTACATATATAAGGATGTGCAGATTATGGATTACATCGGTCACTCCTTTCAAGAGTTATCGTGCGCACAATTTTTCCGAACATTTTTGAACTTTTGTGAGGGAGGTACCTGAAGGAGTGGACTGATATGGTTTATCTTCGAACTTAAACTATGTTTGGACAAAATATTACGAAGGCCAAATTTTGGACAGATTTGGCAGATCCGTTCGAGATTTATCTTGCGCTCCAACCACTACACACGGTGTCATAGGTTTTTTTTTTGCAACTTTCAGTCCATTTTCTCAGAAAGTATGGACTTGCCCCTGATGATACTTGTACCGTCGTATGGGGGACAGTGAATACAAGTTGTTACCATAAAAAGGCGATTCGAGAGCAGGTCCTAAACTGAACTTTTCCGAAATTTTGTGTAGGAGGTACCCGAAGGAGTGGACCGATTGAGTCCATATAAGTCTGGTATAAATTTCACGATGTACAAAGTATGGGCCAAATCGGTTACTCCCTTCAAGATTTATCGTGCGCACAAATTTTCCGAGCATTTTCGAACTTTTGTGGGGGAGGTATCGGAAGGAGTGGACCGATATAACCCATCTTCGAACTTAAACTAAGTTTGGGCAAAATATTACGAAAGACAAATTTTGGACCGAATCGGTTGATCCGATGGAGAGTTATCGTGCGCTCCAGCCAGTCAGACAGACGGACGGACATGGCTTAATCAACTCCAAATTGTCTGAAACACATTTCGTCCAAACATACTTGGGGTCTAAAACCATTATTTCGATGAGGCACATTTTGACCGTATGATAGTGTATATACCCTCGTTAGCATAAATGCTGAGGGTATAATTAACACATGAATTCTGGATCACAAAGACTATTCGATATAAAAATGTAAGACAGTTCTTGAAGTGGGCCTAAGTATTTCATTGATATTTCCAGCTCTGAAAAAAGAAGTTTAGTAGATTAAGGTCCACATTTTGGAATAACCCCCATAACATGTATAATTTTCCAACCGATTTGGTTGAAAATTTGCATTTTGAGTTCTTAGTGAACAAAGTACCACCTAGCGCCCATATAAAGGTACCATCCAATTTTCGGTATTTTGACGATTCTAGCCAAATTTCCAGCCGATTTTGCTGCAATTTTTATACCCTCAGCCTTTAGGCTAAAGAGGGTATTTACACTTTGATACGACCAAAAATGTGCCTCATCGAAATAATGGTTTTAGACCCCAAGTATGTTTGTACGATATCCGTTTCAGATAATTTTGAGTAGATCTAGCAATGTCCGTCCGTCTGTCTGTCTGTCTGTCGGTCTGTCTGGCTGGTGCGCACGATAACTCTCGAACGGATCAATCGATTCGGTTCAAATTTTGGGTATCGAAATATTTTGTCCAGATTCGATTTAAGTTCGAAGATGGGCCATATAGGTCCACTCCTTCAGGTACCTCCCCCACAAATGTTCAAAAATTGTCGCAAAACTTGTGCGCACGATAACTCTTGTAGGGAATAACCGATTTGGTCCATACTTTGCACATCGTGTAATTTCTACCAAACTTAGATGAGGTTCCAATATGGACTCAATCGGTCCACTCCTTCGGGTACCTCCCACACAAAATTTCGGTAAAATTCAGTTTAGGACCTGGTCTCGAATCGCTTTGATTTTTGTTTACGTACGTTGTATTCGCTGTCCTCTATACGACGCTGTAAGTTTCATTAGGGGCAAGACCGTACTTCCTGAGAAAATAGCCTGAAAGTTACAAAAAACCCTATGACACCGTGTGTAGTGGTTGGAGCGCAAGATAACTCTCGAACGGATCTGCCGATTCGGTCCAAAATTTGGCTTTCGTATAATTTTGTCCAAACTTAGTTCGAGTTCGAAGATGGATTATATCGGTCCACTCATTCCGGTACCTCCCCGACAAAAGTTCAAAAATTTTCGGAAAATTTGTGCGTACGATAACTCTTGAAGGCGGTAACCGATTTGGTCCATACTTTGCACATTATGAAATTTCTACCAGTCTTAGATGAGGTTCCAATATGAACTCAATCGGTAAACTCATTCGAGTACCTCCCACACAAAATTTCGGAAAAGTTCAGTTTAGGAACTGCTCTCGAATCGCCTTGGTTTTTGTTGTAACATCTTGTATTCACTGTCCCCTGTACGAAGGTACAAGTTTCCTCAGGGGAAAGTCGATACTTCCTGAAAAAATAGCCTGAAAGTTTAAAAACAAACCCTATGACACCATGTTTATGGGTGGAAGTGCAAGATAATTCTCGAACGGATATGCCGATTCCGGCCAAAATTTGGCCTTCGTAATATTGTTTCCAAACTTACTTTAAGTTCGTAGATAAGCCATATCGGTCCACTCCTTCAGGTACCTACCCCACAAAAGTTCAAAAATATTCGGAAAAATTGTGCGCACGATAACTCTTGATGGGAGTGACCGATTTGGTCCATACTTTACACATTCTCATAATATCTACCAGATATAGATCAGATATAGAATTTTGGATAAGTTCACTTTAAGAGCTGCTAGTGAATCACTTTGATTTTTGTTGAAGCGACTTGCATTCGCTGCCTCAATTACGATGGTAAAAGTTGTTTCAGGGGAAAGTCCATACTTCTTGAGAAAACAGCCCGAAGCGTGTAAAAACCCCCTATGGCACCCCCATGGTCTATGTCGGTCCATTCCTTTAAGTACGTTTTCCGCAAAATTTTTGAACTTTAATCCTAATCAACATTTTTGTCGGTTCATACGACGCAAATTTTGAAACACCCTAAATACATACGTTTTTTGTGAAAAAAGTGTTTCAATTTGCACAGGCTGAGGGTATATCTCTGTCGGCAAAGCCGACTGATACTTTTTTACTTGTTCATTTTGAATTCTTTAGGTATAGGTTATTTATTATGTATTTATTTATAGCTTATTTTACTGGCATGGTATAAAGCGAATAACTTGCCGGGTGGCGGATGGGCGCAGCTGGAACTTTTTTCGTCGTAAACTTAATACTTTCTGAGGAGTGTCACCTGCCACGACAAACCAGAGTAGTTTTGGCTCAACTACACCTAGCATGCCCCGCCAAACATACTTAATTTACTCCAGTGGATTTGTGGTTACATCACATCGAAGTAGCCACGTGCCTGGAACTGGAGATTGACCCAGAGCTAGATTAAGCAGGCCAGATTAAAACACTGATACAACAACAAGGATGGAAAAATCGAAACATCCTTAAAATGCACAAATGCGAAGATTTTTAAACTCTTGTTGGGAAGTACCCGAAGTAGTGAGTTGCTGTACAACGTTTATACCAAATCGGTTACTTTGTTCGTTTGTTTGTTTTTGTTTCCATATTTTTGTCGATTTGGCGAGAATATTCCAAAATTAAGTGATTCTAGTAGTTTTAAACGTTTTAAAATACTGATATTAAAAGAAATTCACTTTTTAAAATTATTTTCCGTGCGGAAAATTCCGAGGGAAATATTTATGATTGCCCTGAATATTTTTCCATGCTCTATACGTATATATATTTCTAAAATAATTGACGTATTTATATTTGTGTGTGGAGCAACATTTCATATTTATTATAGCTGGCAATTTCCAATATCTGAACACTAACAATTTATCCAGTAGTCTCCAAATATTGTTCCTTTCAACCACAGTGCAATGTCGATTACGATGAAGCAATGATGGGAAATGGAACAAAGTCATTCCAAAAATTGTTCCATAATGTTTGAATATATTAGAAACACTGTGTGTGTATACATCAGCGTGTGCGTGTGTTGTTTCCATGGTATTTATGCGAGAAGTGCGATTTGATGTATGTTTCAGAGTACATGTGTATGTGTCGTAAATTGGCAGCGTGTGTTGTTATTATAGAGTAGATTTATAGACAAATACTAGCAAAGCTTTTTGCATCTACGACAGCGACGACGAGCCAGTTGTGAACAAAAGCCACTGAAGTGGTCTTGGCCCATACAGATGACGATGGCGATGAGGATGACGATGCTGTTGGTAGTAGCATTGTATTTCACTCTAAACTAAAGACGACACTGATGGGTATGGCTATGGTAATGTTGGAACTATTAGCGTTTAGCGTGTGATGCATATGAAAAATACGAAAAATTCGAGTGGATGATAAATAACTTTTGAACATATGTTTGTTTGTATATATGTATGTGTGTATATGCTGTGTTTGTGTCGCTAGCTCCCTCTCTATATGGTTGTATTTTTCTGTGTGAGTTTTGTATTGTGAATGTTGCATAACTTGTGGTTTTTATCCCCAAACAATGTATGTTGGCATTGTTGATGTGTGCTCACATTCGAGTGTCCCTTGAGTGCTAAACAAATCTGGATTTAAATTAGAAAATCAACAAAGCACGAAAGCAAATAAATATTCGCGGGAAAAACAAATTTTTGATTGGACACGAGGAAAACAAAAATATGAAAAATTTTAAATCCAAAAAGTTAGACTGATGGTATTTAAAATTTCCGCTCATGTTTTAGTTAGTCAAAATTTGATTTCTTTCTAAAATCGCACACATGCAAGCACTAGGAATAATTGACAAATATTACAAATATTGTAATGAACCATCCTAATATTGCAATCGTATCCTAAGAACTGTTTGAGTTCATTGCATTTTAGTTTGGATATTGCAGTTTGGTAATGAACTTAAATGGCGTGGAATTTTTGCCAATCTATTGTTGCAATTGTCTGATATGTTCTAAAAAGGAATTGCTCATTTATGATTGAGTAATGTTTGGCAAATGGAATTGGCATAGAACATGCAGGGTAATTGCAATAATAGGTAAGTAATGGATCTCGAAAATGGATGAATTTGTATTAGCATTTTTGAAGTTGCACTACATTTGTTGTTACTGCATAACTATTAAAGATAATTGCTTGGAAAATGTATAGCAAGCATACGGGGGTTTCAGGTGGAGGGAAATAGAAAATATTTAAAGCAACGAGTAGAAATTCTAGAAAATAATCACGAAACATTTAGCGTAGCGGCATAATCAGATTACCGTACAAAATACACCTAATGAGCACCCTCAGTTACAAAAGCTCGTCTCGAAGGGGAAAAAATAACCAAATCCAATTTATGGTTAATACAGGTATTCCATACTTAGGTGACCCTCTATAGAAGATTTGTCCTATACGCCGAATTAAGAATAGATTTCCACACCTTTCTATTTGTTGCTTCATTCCCAATTTGAAATATCGCATGTTTTCTGATCTCGTCTTCCACTATCTTACTTGTTCTCCGCGTTCTGCGTGTGTCGCTATGCCGCCCATATTTATATGCTTTTTAGAGGGTTCACGCCATCGTTATAGCTCGACAATTTTAACTATGCTGAAGTCGTTGTATAGCCGGTAGAGCTCGTGGTGAATATGACATTGATATTGATCTTAGATTTATCAAACACCCCATGCACTGCACAAGTACCTATGCTTCGGAATAATACATTAGCACGGGTAGGATCAGTGTTTTGTTAAGTGTTATTTATGTTTGCTTACATAATCCAAAGTAAGATCTGTTGGGCAATATTATCCTTTTTTATTTCACAATTGAGGTTATTTGTTTTATCTGTTTATGCCGTTACCGATGTAGACGTATGTAGATAGACTACCTCAAGATTGTAGCTACCAACTCCCAAAGTTGATCCGAGTCCTGTCTCATTTCGGTCTTATTGAATTTTACTGCCAGACCAACATAAGCAGATTCTTATTAAACATTACCGTAATTTGTAAAAAGTTTCTTAAAGGCAATAATCCTACTTAGTAACAAGTAAAAAAGTATCAGTTGGTTTTACCGACAGAGATATACCCTCAGCCTGTGTGAATTGAAACGTCCATCTCAAGCTTTTTGGAATTTGCCGACAAAAATATATTTGTTTGGTTGGTTGCGGAGGGTGTACTTGAAGGAATGGATCGACGTAGTCCATTTTGGAAGTGGATTTTATTTTGGGAGTCATTCCTTTTGTTAGATTTGTGCCCACCAGTCATTTCAGTTAGTCAGAAAACATGGACTTGCCCACGAAAAACATAATATCGAGCGTTTTTACAGCTTTCGGGCTATTTTCTCAGGAAGTATGGACTTGCCCCTGAAAAAACTTGTACCGTCGTAATGGCAACGAATAAAGGTTGTTACAACAAAGATCAAAGCGATTCGATATCAGCCCTCAACTGCATTTTTACGAAATTTTGTGTGAGAGGTAATCAATCGAATGAGTTGACATATATAGCCGATGTGCAAAGTATGGACCAAATCGGTTACTACCTTCGAGAGTTATCGTGTGCACCATTTTAGTGAAAAGTGTCGAACTTTTGTGGGGGAGGTACCTAAAAGACCGATATGGCCCATCTTAGAACTTAGAAATTTGGACTAAATATTAATGACTGCCAAATTCTGGACATTCGGTCCACTCTGTAATAGAGGGTAATAAATGAAGGTGAGCCAATGGGGGAATACTCTACTCAAACAATCGAAAATGAGATTGAACTTCAACAATAAACAAAACAAACAAAAAACAGCCGAGGAACGGGCGAATTGGAGCTTTGTTAAAAACAAAAAAACAAAATTCCAATAAACAACCTCACAGGCAACTGTGTTGGTGTTCTTTTCAACTCACAGAATTCGAAGAATTCTTAGTTGATACGTGCTGACATGTTGCAAAATATTTTGATTTTGGTGTTTCTTTGGAAAAGCCGAAAAGTGAGTGTGATTCTCATTCATATGAGAATACTAGACACTTAAAGAGTTCGGGTTTTCGCTAAAAAGGCATCATTTCAAAAACTGAGAAGCCAATTGATAATTCCCTTCGCCGGGATGAAATCATGATATTGGTTTCCGTAAATTTTGCCTGTTAGGGCGAAAATCATTTTAATATTAATTTTCTCGTTGAAGTTTAAGAATTTTTTCCGCTGCGAAGTCTATTAACCTCATTTTGCATTGTCAGACTTTTCACTGTAGGGACTGAATTAGGCCAAAGACATTTTCATTTCCCGTTGTGGCATTCAAATAGCCAGGAATAATTTAAATGTCATGTGGAGGACACATGTCATATACTACCTCTAAGCTCTTGTATTATATACATTTGACCTGCTCGTCCTTGCATTTGGTGGTGGCGGCGTGACCGCAGATAAGACTGATGTTGGCTTTTATACGAATTGTAGACAATCATTCAGCTATTGAGTTGATAATGGATACTTCATTTTTTAACCTCTGACTAACTACAAATCCACTGTCAAACTGATTATAAGATGGCAGCTGTAATAAAGTGCGTCGTCTTAAGGTGCTGTTGTTACGCCTTTCCAAATGCACCCTATGTTTTGTATACCTGTAATAATGAACTTGCTAGAACATGTACTAGTGCGTACACTGCACCATTTCTATAAATTGTCCCAATGTTCCAGTTGCAGATTCTTGAAAAGTTTGCGGGGGTCGTCAACTTTAGAACGGTTTAAAATGTTGAGTTTTTTCATATTTTACATCAAAATAGGTTTCAATCTATTAAAATAAAAGTTAAACACCAATAAACAAATCATAAAAATACAAAAAGTAAGTAAGAAAGTATCAGTCAACTGTGCTGACGGAGATATAACCTCAGCAAAAAAAAAAAAAAAAAAAAAAAAAAAACAATACCAAACCAAACACAACAATTATTCCGTATATCAAATGAATTGATTTTGTATCACGAGTTTGCTTTAAAAGCTGTATGTACCGTAATGTGGGGCTATACTAAATCATTGACATACTCGTATACCCAACCAAACTTCTTCATAAAGGACTCGAAATATTAAAGTTTGGAAGAAATTTTTGAAAAAGTTTCAAAGTTGTCTTGCACAATAGCCATTTTAGTGTGTGCCGGCAGGGTTTTGGAGGTTTTGGGCCATTATCTCCAGATGTATTGACTTACTCCGGAAAACAATGTAGCGTTCTAAATGAGGCCGCTAGAACAACCTACTGGAAAAAGAATCAAAACGATGCGAGAGGAGCTCTTAAACCAGGGTTTCGGAGTCGGAGTCTACGAGTCGGAGTCGAGCAATTTTGCTGGAGTCGGAGTCTGAGTCGAAAAAAATAACTCGACTCCGACTCCGGGCAAAATTTTTTCCACGTTATAGAAATATAACATATTAAATTTGGAACAAGAATTTTTTTCATCATTATTTATTTTAAAATATAGGGAAATCATATACCGTTTGCATTATTATACTAAGTTAAAGGACAATTCACAGGATATTTACTATCGTCTGAAGTATAGTCTATTGATTCCTATTGCAAACGAAAGTAAAGTTCTATGACAATCGAACTAAGAATGGACCTTTAATCTCTTTCGTCAAAAGTCTTACTGGTCTTCTCACAAAGGTCTTTTGGTATTCTCATCTTGTTTTTATGAGAAGTCATACTTGTCTTTTACTAAAGGCATTGTGGTCTCTATGGAAAATGTTACTGAATAACCTGTGAGATAAAATGGAAGTCAAGATCTGGGTGTGGAAAAATTTCTTTTCGGAATGAAAGCCCCAATTGAGAACCTCAAAGGATCCCATAGCTGAAATTTCTGACTGATGACATAATGAAGTTTCTGAGTGACCCCCATCAATCATTGAGAAAATAGCTTTATATCTCTGTTTGGAGATATTGTTTCATCATTTTTAAATGAGTGTTTTCAGTTAAATAGAATGTGGAACCTTTCTGTCGAATATGCTATCCTTCTACCTCAGTTTCTTAATGGCCTTTTTGTTCTTAAACTTAAAAAGTAGAACAAAATGAAATTTTCTACAAAAATGTTTCACCGAAGATTATATAGGTTTCCCATATCCAAGAAATCGATATTGTCACGTTTTCATTATCCTTTATCAGTTTTACTCATTACTTTCTCAAAAAAAACGTATGTTTATGTATTTCGGTAAAATTCGTATAATCTATTAACTACTCGTATAATGAAATTCGGATGGTTACGCTTCTACATTAGGGCATCATAAATTCGTTGTTGATCAACGACAGATTCATCGCGCCATAACCCAGATCTAGGATTCATTATATACTCAATGAGAGCTTTAGATGTAGACATTCAAACAACCGGATCTGTCCGCCAGGAGCAGATATACTTCATGTGTATCCGAGTTTTCTACACAATCAATAGCATATACGAAATTCAATGAAATACATAATCATAGAGTTTTCATGTGAAAGGATCGGGTAAAAGTGATAAAGGACAATGAAAACAACACAATATCGATTTCAGTTCCAGAAAGCATCCTTCTGCCTACGTGCTGGGTGGTGTACACAATATATGTATCTCAAATATTTCAATAAAATTATCCACTGAATTTTAGTTTTAGGGGGTGATCCATACTTATGAATTTCAGAAAAAAAATAGAAAGTATAAATAACATAGAATATGTGGTCAAATTTTTAAGTCGACAGGAAAAATATTGCCTCAAAAAACAAAAAAAAAAAAAAAATACGGCCTCAAAACTTCGTAAACTTTTTCTCTTTCAGATGAAGAAAAAAATCTGCCAAAAAGTTACGTAGTTTTCTCGAAAAAAAAGCTCACTAAAATGTTGGCATACATCCAGTTTGAAACTTGGTCATGAATTGCTTATAATTTTTATTACCCCTTCATTTTCTCATATTTTGTAAGCTTAAAGATTTTCTCACGCGGGAGAATTCCGTTCAGAATATACTCGTGCGAAAAAAAGAAAACCGACAACGACTTTCTAACTTTGTTATTTTTCAACGTAAGATTCGGCAGAAACAATATTGATATGTTCGAACTAATGCCCTTTCTAATGAATATGTATGGAAAAACTAACACATTACCCTATATAGGCCAGAATATAGGAAAATGTTAAACATTTGTGCACATTTTAATCATTTTTAGTAGTATAGAAATTCATTCTCGGAGTCGACCCGGAGTCGGAGCCGTGAAAAAAACTAGTCTGGAGTCGGAGTCGAGCCAAAAATACCTCGACTCCGAAACTCTGTCTTAAACTTCACTTCATCCGAATTTTGTGTGGAGGTAACCGAAGGAGTGGACCGACATAGTCCATAATGTGCAAAATCTGCACCAATCAGAATCTCCCTGCTAGACTTATCTTGCGAATTTGCCAATTTGGTTGGTACAGTCAGGGTTTCTTGGAGCTTTTAGGCCAATAACTCAAGAAGTTTGGACGCAAGAAAAAAAATGTAGCGTCGTAGAGGGAACCGCAAGGACAACATACTAAAAAAAATTACAAACGAACCGAGAGAGCTCTTAAACTTCAGTTTATGCGAATTTTGTGTGGCTGTTACGCGAAGGAGTGGACCGTTATAGTCCATATTCGATATATATGTATCTGGAAGGTATAATTCAATGTGCAAAGTTTGGACCAAATCGTCTGCTCCCTTCCAGAGTTATCGTTAACACCATTTTACAGACAAATTTTGAACTTTTGTGGGGGAGGGACACGAAGGAGTGGACCGATATGGCCATCTTCTAAGTTTGGACGAAATATTACGATGCTTAAAATTTGGTTCGAATCGGTTGATCCGTTCCAGAGTTATCGTGCGCACAAGCCATCCATACAGACGGACGGACATGGCTAAATCGACTCCAAATTGTCTGAAACGAATTTCGTCCAAACATACTTGGGGTCTAAAAGAGTTATTTCGATGAGGCAAAATTTTGGTCGTACCAAAGTGTATTATATACTTCACTTCGCTAATTAAGAAAAAAATTGTAATTCTTTTTTTAAATGTTTTCAATTTTTTTTTTTTTCAAAAAATTTAAATTTTTTTCGCGAATTAGAAAAAATCTCCTTGGGCTTTCATAAAGCTCATATAAAAGCTCATATATTAAAAAATTCCAATTTGTGTAGAAAAGCTATAATTTGTATGGGAAACGGTATGGCAAAAACATAAATTTTACCCATGTAATTTCAAAGAAAATACAAAAGTGTTAAACGGATAGAACGGGACGGGTACAAAAGTATATATGGACACTCTCGGAACTTTGTTCCAAGCTGTTCCCTAAAAGTTCTAGTCCAGTAAATTTGAAATTTCACTAAAATTTAGTACCTTAGGAGAAATAAAATAGCTCACTATTCGTAAAGACAACAATCCTATTTACCAAACAAAAAACGATGAATACAATATCTGTTATAGTTTCCGAGAAATAGCTACTTCTTTCTTCAAAAATTTGGAAACGTTACGTATTTTCCAAAATTGCGAAAAAATTGTCGTCTTTAGGAGCACGCCACGCCCACGCCTTCCAATATGTTGACCTAATTTTTTAGTTTCAGTATATTTACCATCGAATCCAATATAGAAACTAACAATCGGTGATGACAAAAATTGGGGTTTTGGCCAGGAAAATCGATTCCTGAACTACTGTGGGTCGTCAACATTAGAGTGTTTTTTTACCTAATTTGATGTGTTTTATAGGGTTGGATTACTAATGGGTGAACGGGCATCACAACTTTAACAGCTACCTAGGTAAAATCATGGGAAATCAGTGTCCATTTGAGATGAAGGAGGACCAAGAGAAGTCTTGGGCTTTGCCATGCCGTGGTAAGAATTAACGTCACGGTTTTAGGCGACTATTTAACCCTTTATGCCATATTTTCTGAGTACTTCGGTTATGAACATTTCATTGGAAGTGTAGCACTCATACTCGAAGGCCAGGTTATATTTAATATGGGTTTAGGTTATTTTTATTTTGTTACGAATGTAACTGGTAGATTAAAGTAAATTTAGTAATTTAAGTATTTGAATTATAAGGTAGATTTTTATTAAGCATGTAGTTTATTTGTATCAGGTTTGCATGTATGGAGTTTACCGTAATCATAAAATTATCGCTAAGTCTTAATTTCCACTATTTATTTAGCTACTTGTTTTTGTACTCTCTCTGTCATTTATTTTGACTATTCAGTTATGCTTCTACATTGTGACGTCATCCATTGTAACCCTCTTACTCCCTAGTATTTATTACCTATATCCCATTAGGTGTTTACGTGCATTCGTCCGTTTGTAGACGAGTATGTGTGTATGTGCATCTGAATTTCGTCTGAACATTGGAGAACCTCCCAGATGAAGGATGCTAGAATAGTCTATGCATACGCAAGCGAGTATAAATACGGGGGCGTAGGGGCTGGGCGATGGAGTAGTAATTCAGGCCGCGACTTAAAGTCGTCAGTGAAGTAAAGAGCTACCTGAATAGAGTAAAGCTTTGTGCTATTAGAGTTAAGCTGTGTGCTTAGTAGACAAATAAAGTCTTCCGTGAATGAGTGAATAACGTCAATAAAGAATTGTAGTATCGTAATCTAAAACGAACCCTCTTTTTATACCCTCAGCATTTATGCTAACGAGGGTATATACACTTTCATACGGGCAAAATGTGCCTCATCGAAATAATGGTTTTAAACCCCAAGTATGTTTGGACGAAATGTGTTTCAGACAATTTTGAGTCGATTGAGCAATGTCCGTCCGTCTGTCTGTCTGTCTGGCTGGCTGGAGCGCACGATAACTCTCGAACGGATGAACCGATTCGGTTCAAATTTTGGCTTTCGTAATATTTTGCCCAAACTTAGTTTAAGCTCGAAGATGGGCTATATCGGTCCACTCCTTCCGGTACCTCCCCCACACAAGTTAGAAAATGTTGGGAAAATTTTTGCGCACGATAACTCTTGAAGTGAGTAACCGATTTGGTCCATACTTTGCCCATCGTGATATGTGTACTAGACTTAGATAAGGTTTCAATATGTTACTTGTATTCACTGCCCTCCATACGACGGTACAAGTTTCATCAGGGGCAAGTCCACACTTCCTGAGAAAATAGCCTGAAAGTTTCAAAAAACCGTATGACACCGTGTGAGGTGGTTGGAGCGCAAGATAACTCTCGAACGGATCTGCCGATTCGATTCAAAATGTGGCCTTAGTAATATTTTGTCCAAACATAGTTTAAGTTCGAAGATAAGCCACATCGGTCCACTCTTTCAGGTACCTCCCCCACAAAAGTTCAAAACGGAAAAATTGTTCGCACGGTAACTTTTGAAGGGAGTGACCGAATTGGTCCATACTTTACACATCCTAATATATCTACCAGATATAGATCAAGTTCAAATATGGACTATATTTGTCCACTCCATCCGGCACCTCCCACACAAAATTTCGGATAAGTTCACTTTAAGACCCGAAGGGTGTAAAAACCCCTATGGCGCCATATGCAGTGGCTTGGGATCCATTCTTTTTAGTATTTCCTCCGCAAAACTTCTGATCTTTAATCCTAATCAACATTTTTGTCGGTTTAAACGCCCACAATTTTTAAAACCCCCTAAATACATACGTTTTTTGAGAAAAATTTGTTTCAATATACACAGGCTGAGGGTATATCTCTGTCGGTAAAGCCGACTGATACTTTTTCACTTGTTATTTGATACAATGCGTATCGGGGAATGAAACAATGTCTACGCGGGATTAAGCTGAACCCTAATTCCGAAACATTATATTTTATTAGGATATTAGCAGAATTTTGAACTCGTTGTCGCTTTTTAGTTTGTCTTAGGATGAAAGTCGACGTAAGTAGCATTCGTCTGCGATTTGAGACTATAACCTTTGAACAAATGTATTTGAATAGTTTGGGAGGTTCCATATGCTTATCCGAGTTTGTAACTTTCCTAGCATATAAGCAATAAATTCAGGTCCGTTATCCAAAAAAAAAAACATCTCTAGATCAAGAAGAGGGCACAAGAAGAGGGCACAGAAAATTCTGAATATTGGCAACGTTTGACAGTGTGTTAGTAAGGTTGTACGCACTCATGCTGCAAAACAAAAACAAATCAAAACATTTGCTCTCTTGTGTGTGCTCTTTCGTTGCGTTCGTGCCGTTCGTGCCGTTCGCGCCCGCCAATTGCCGAAAAACTTCGTAACTTCAACAATACCAAAGAACGGCATTGCTCTAGATAGGTCATAATTCGAAAAATGAAAATGGGCTTTTTGATCCAATACTTAAAGGAATAGAATCTTTGGCCTGTTAAAACGATTTACAACTAGGTTCGTTGCATATTGTTGAAAAACAACAACAACTTAATAAACATTTCCAAATTGCATACGATAACCTTTTTACTATAAGATATCGTAAATTTGCATACTATATATGCGGCAGACATTTAGTTCAAATCCATTGCACTTTACAATCGGTATTTGCATACGAGCGTGGGCTATAAACCATAGTCTTACAATGGCATACTGACATTTACAGTTTTTTACCCCGCATACACATATGATATATGAATGAGGGAGCACTGGAGCAGGAGGAGTAAACGAGAGTGAATACATATGCATATAAGGACATTTATTTAAACATTATCAGTGATAGTACTCACGTACAGAGAGTATTATTATAATATTCCCACATTCATACATGAACATACGTTTAACACACACATGCACACACATGTCCATATGTAGATGGCCTGTTTATATGGTTTGAGTATGTTTGTAGTTTGTTACGTGGATGGTAAATTTACATGCGTATGTATGGATGTACGTGTGTATGTGTATTTGCGTCCATTTTCCTCCATCTGTTTCCCAAGTGCATATTTTTCTGTTATCGTTGAATTTTTAGTTTCTTCATTTTTTATGTTTTTCCTCGTTTCGTTTGTTATTTTATCAAAATAAACCTTAAAAGATACCGCGCTAGCCTCTCTCTGCTTCCACAACACTGACACCAGGGTAAACAACCAGTCATCGATTTAATGTTGCACTGTGGAGGTTCATAAGGTTGCACAATTAAAATTTTAGGAATAATCTTTAATTCCCTTGAAGAACTCTATGTTAATCGGTCGCATGACTTATTGGGCATACATATTCACTTATTTCTAAATTTCGAAAATAAATGTTTTTAGAACATTTGGTTTTATCAACCTTGTCTTTCCAATTTTAATCATCCCATCCCACTGTCCTCCATATTCCATCCTTTAGTGTCTTTCTTGTAATGTAGTCTTAAATTTTTATTGTTCCCTTAGTTATATTTTACATGTTTATCCTTCCGTCCAAGCAACACTAGTGAATAGACGCACATACATATACACATACATACCCTACGTGCATATTTGCCTGTATGTGCCATGCTGCGTTGAAATATTACGCTGTGAGGCGTAAAACGTGAGAGTCATTTTCAATATTCGAACGTTATGTTACAGCGTTACTTGGATGTAGTTTATTCTCGCTTTCGCGCCCACCAACCACATTCTGAAAATGAAGTCTGAAGTCAGTCATCGTATCGTACAATGGAAAGAAAGATGGATAGATAGATCCTGATGTAGTTTGTTGTTTTCGTTGACTTTTTTTCATTTCTTTTCATATACTGACACACATTTGAACGAACGGGCGTATGTGGTGTTTGTGTGTATGCGTATGTGTGGCAGATGTAAGCGAGTGTGTAAAGTTTTGGTATCAGTAAAAAGTCATATCTTAAAGTTGACTTGACTCGACACAACTCGACTACACTTTGGTTTACATGCAATATTAATCTTTATATGTATGTGTAAAAGCTGATGCAATTATGAAGAGGGGAGGAGGGAAATGATTTTTATTTGAAAATATAAAAAAAGTTTAACAAAAGGAATAAGAAGCAGGATATTTTTTTTTTTGCATTTTAAAAGCATTTATCCATAGAAAACTTCTATACATAGAAAACTTGTCTTCTATCCAGGGAAGACTTGTCTTATATCTATAGAAGACTTGGCTTCTATTCATAGAAGACTTGTAAAGCCCAGGATTTATCTTGGTCCCTCCTTCATGTTAAGGGGACACTGACCTCCCCGTGGTATCACATGGGGAGCTGTCTTTAACATCCGTTAAAGGTAGTGAGCTAACATGTGCCACGCGTTCACCCATAAGAACGTTAAAAACTTTGGTTGGGCATTGGGGTAGTAAACCATCCCTCCAAAAAGCAAGATACTATAAAAAGAAAACAAAGGAAAAGATGATCTAGGAATCTGCACCTGGAAGTTTCGCACTCTCTATAGAGAGGCCGACATTACTGCCATACAGGAAATACGATAGATTGGGAAAGGCCTCACAACAACACCTAAAGGTGACGCACTGTATTTTAGCTATCATGACATAAAACAGTTCGTTCCGAGGAGCAAACATAGACTCGGACCATTAAACGTAGCAAATAAAGTACGAACAGACACAGCACGAAAGTTAGGCATCGGTAAGCTGCAATCACAACAGATAGACACATCATATTCCACATAGCTGTCGGAATTGCTTAATCAAAGAACTCCTCGTCCCGATAACATATCAGCACATTGGCTAAATATTGCCCACTCCATGGAAACAGGTGCAAAATCTACACTTGGATACCAGAGACATCCACCAGGGGATTCATGGTATTACCAGGGTGTCTTGCTGCTACCGAAGAGAAAAATGCGATATATAGGGTTAGTCTACAATCAGTAGCAACGCGTAGCGCACGAGGGAGGTATCGGGAGAAAAGGAGAGAGGAGAAACTTAGTTTCCGCAGGAAAACAGAGAAATGGAAAAGAGGGAGGGCGAAAAAAATCGAGATTTACAGAAGCCAGAATGAAGTCTGAAAGTTAAACCAAAGAGTGAAACATCAAACTGATGGCTTTGACCAACAAGATTATTTGGTAACTGATACAAATTGTGTGCTCAGGATATCGAAAGAACATGTTTCCAATTTTTTGGTATTTTTGGTAGTACTAGCGAAGACGCGAAGATAAAACATATCCCTGAAGAAGGTATCGAATGTATATCACCCGGCCAAGATGAGGTAAAGAGAGCAATAAACCGGCTGAAGAATAATAAGCCAGCAGGAGGCGATGGCATACTAGCCGAGCTGTTCAAATCCGGAGACGACACGCTAGTTAGCACCATATGGCAGGAAAAACACGTACCCGATTTTTGGAAATTGAACATCCTGTCTTCAGGCCACAAGAAGGCAAATAAGACTGTGTGCTCTAACAAGAGGGACATAAGTCTGCTCCCTGTTGCTTATAAGATAGTGTCAGGGATATTATGCGAACGACTAAAGTCTATGGTCAGCGAAATAATTGGACCATACCAATGCGTCTTTAGACCTGACAAATTGACCATTGACCACATATGTATTTACTCTGCGGCAAATCCTGGAGAAGACCCAAGAGATGCAGGTCGACACCTACCACCTTTTTGTCGATTATAAAGCAGTTTTCGACAACCACCTACGTTCGATGGTATTCCAAGCCATGTCTGAATTTGGTATCCCCGCAAAGCTCATTCGACTATATAAAATGACATTAAATGATACTCGGTACTCGGTTAAAATAGGAAAGAACCTCTCCGAAGAGCTTAGTACAACCATTCGTGTGATTTAATCTGCTGGAAAAGGTTATACGAGATGCAAATGTTAAAAGAAATCACGCAATTTACTCCAATAGTCACATGTTACTTGCTTATGCTGACGATATAGACATCATGGACCGATCAGCAAAATAAGTAACTGTTACTGTTAAGAACGTCGAAGTAGAATCTGCTAAAGACCCACTGCGATAAGACCAAGTTGATAGTGTCGACGCCCAATGCGTCCATAGAGCTCGTACCAACAGCGGAAGTTTCTTCCTATACTTTTGAGGTATTAAAAGACTTCGTCCACCTCGGCACCTCCATAAATGCAGCAAACAACGTCACTTGTGAAATAAGAAGAAGAATTGTATTTCCCAACAGATGTTACTTTGGCTTAAGTAATCAGTTTAAAAACAAAGCCACATCTCGTCAAACAAAAACAACACTTTACAAAACACTGATATCGTATAGATAAACGCATCGAGATACAACGATTGCGTTGGCTAGACCAGCTTATAAGAATGAGCTATGATGAACCCGCTAAAAAAGCGTACAAATACATGGCGGTACACGCAGAGCTGGCAGGCCAAGGCTTCGATGAAGCAAACAAGCAAAGCAACATACAGAGAAGAATGGAAATCTTTTCTTAGTTCCGCTTATATGACAAATGTTCTGTAAAAGTGGAACTAAGTAATTAAGTATGTCTTGTACAGATAGAATGCATAGAATACTTGCCTTCTATCCATAGAAGACTTGGTTTTTTCGAAATAAGTCTTCTCTTTTCTATACATATAATATTGTCTTCTATCCTGTTTGTATTCCATCATTAGAAGATGTGTCTTCAATCCATAAAATACATGTTTTATATCCCCTTCACATAGAGGTGTTGTACTCTATCTTTAGAGGACTAGTCTTCAATCCAACAATTACTTCCTTATTTTCCCTTATCATCTCTCCAAGATTTGTCTTCTATCCCAAGAAGACTTGTCTTTTATTTATTATTGTCCTTTATCCAATTTTTTCTATCCTACCTTTTTTCCGTGAACGTCTTCTACACATAAAATAATGGTATTTTTTCTTCCTCTATGCACCTAACCGAAACCTGTGGAGACTTATTCTATATCAAAGCAATGCAATTGGACAACCCAATTATATATTAGGCATCATTATATGGGATGTTCTAGCATTTTTCCGAATATTTTTGCCTTTTGTTGAGGATTGAATTTTTATGCAAGGCCAGCATGCTTGCCACTGAAACACGGTGACACCCAAGTTGTTAATCATTGGCGCGATGTTCCTATACATAATCCCCTAAAACTAACTCTACCATCTAGTAAACTTTTTAATTCCTACCGAACAAATAACGAAGTTTGTCGTTTTTTTAAATATAACTGTCAATCTCACTTTCATTTTGGGGTACATGAGGCGTTCTCTTTTTTGACATATTTCTCTTCACATTTGTGCATTTTTTTCTATTCCATCATCTATGCATTTATTCATGCATCTATGCCTCTATTAAGTTTTTTTACGCTTCTCCTGGTTTTTTATAGCTTCTCGTTACTAGCTCATGCATGTTTCACAAGGTATAACACTCAATCCCCTTCACCGCTCTAGCCCACATTACGGTCTTTTTAAGACTGTGGTTTTCTTTTGACTAACTTTTAAAGTTTCGCAACAGAATGAAAACCCAAAGAAAAAACTTTCCGCTCGCAAGAGTGCATGTAAATACGTTATGGATGGGTTATGTGAGAGTGAGCTGGGTGTGATATACGAAGCAAAAGATTCCATTGCAACAGCACACCCATATTAGTAAGGATAAAAATTTCCATAAAAATTGTTGGCAAACTTTATTTCCTTAAAAAAGAATTACCCATGTGTAGCCATGAGCATGGCTTCTGTGTTTCACAGTTTGCATTCATTGCTGGGATAAAGTTGCTGTTGCGAAATTTTTGGGGAAAAAATCGATGTGGTCATGTGAGTAGACCGTGGTTATGTGGTAAAACGTTGTAGCTTGATATTGATGTTGATAAAGTATTTAAGCTTAGAGATGTGCATATGTATGTTGTCGCATGTAGCAGAGAGTTAGTAGGTTAAGGATAAGGGAGAAGTAGCGAAAGTGTAAGTAAAAATAAAGAATTGAGCTGCTTTATATTGTCCTTCGTAATTGAATATGATCCTGGCCTTAATGTTGTATTTTTAATAATATGGACAGCTGCACCATCTCGAACTTGATTGGGCCAAAACTAGTCAGGTTAGCTGACGTTCTTCAGAACTTCGCGAAGGGTACACAGGATAGTTGTTTATGGCATCTGCGATGGTATCAGTCTGAATGCTATCGAATCCTGCTTGATATGCTTGTTAATATAGGGGTTCTCTCTTATATGGTTGGATTCATCACTCTCCAGATCATGAAGATCCATCCTGACATATCTGGGTTGGGAAGTCCTATCCACCTTATGATGATTAGGATTACTCAAAGAGTGTTAAACGCGCAAGTACTGGCAGGAGAGCATGCCATAGTGTTGCAGTACTGGAGGAATCTTCGTCTGATCATGCAGATTATTCACTGATGACATGAGGAGGTGCCATGTTGTAGTTCTCAGGGCGACGTTTTGACAGGGTTGAATATTGTTTCATCGCATTGCACTTATATTAGCAGACGATACTTGTGCCGAATAGCTAACCACGGACCCACCTATCTGTACCACAAGTACTGCCGGCTAGGGACTTTATGACCTTTTTACTACACCTCAACTTAACTACGACATGCACCGACGGCGCGAAAATGCTGTAGAATGTTACCTATTGAATCTTGGGTTTGGAATGCTGGTGGTTGGAATGATGCTACCATGGACTTGGACATTCATCTCCGAAGTCGATGTGCTGAACAGAGTGGTCTTAGATTTAGTGGCGAATGTTTGCATATTTCTCACAAATGACAACAGGGGTGGTATAGGTTAAACAGTTCCGGAGATATCACCTCTCATTAGGGAACTGCTTGTTTCACACTACAGGGTTTCGAATTCATGTTCCTGAATTTCACGGAGGTAGTCTGTTTGTTTTCCTGAAACAGCGAGGAGGACAAACACTGTCCCATCGCATGGCTTGTTCTGGTTGATTGCTTAAATAATATGTGTGGAGATGGCGTGCAGCTAACGGAGCTGATGGTTGGTATTTAAATAGCTATTTCTAACGCTGGGAGAGGAGTAAGGATTCCAGGGTCTTTGCTACCTGCAACAAAAGCGAAATCCTTCTGCACGAATCACCTTTGCCTGGTTTTAGTGGCGGGACCACCCAGCCCATTTTCCAGATTTCGGGTACAATGGGGAGGCCACCGACAAGTAGACAACATTCGTCCCATCTGGTTGATTGCTCAAACGGAACCCATGCAGCTAACGGAATTCATGCTGATTATTGGTATTTAAGGAGCTATTTCTAATGCTGGAGGAGGAGTAAAGATCCCGGGGTATTTGCTACGGGCAACAAAAGCGAAATCCTTCTGTACGAATCACCATTGCTGAAATCATTGCCTGCCTTTAGAGGCTGAACCACCCAGCCTATTTTCAAGATTTCGGGTATAATGGGGAGGCCAGCGACAAGTATACAACATTCGTCCCATCTGGTTGATTGCTCAAATAATAGGTGTGGAGATGGCATGCTAACGGAACCCATGCTGATGGTTGGTATTTAAATAGCTATTTCTAATGCTGGGGAAGGAGTAAAGATTCCGTGGCATTTGCTACAAAAGCGAAATCCTTCTGCACGAATCACCTTTGCTGAAGTCATTGCCTAGATTTAGTGGTGGGACCACCCAGCCCATTTTCCAGATTTCGTGTGCAATGTGGAAGGCCAGCGACAATTAGACAACTTTCGTAAAATACTCCACTCCTGGCTATTCCATCTGCGTCAGAATTACCATGGAGATACAGTCAGGGTCTAACGCTTTGGATGATTTAGCGTTCCGGATGGCATTCGCAACATCATCCATTGCAAATTCGGTAGGTTCTCTTAGGCGTGAGAACGTAACGTAATTAATTGAGAACACTAACACACAATTGTTAAGGTGACGACCCCGGGTCGAAGATTCCACCGAGACAATCCGGTGCATCCGCCGTGGGATTGATATAATGCAAGTGAGTACTTTTCTCTTCGCCCTGTCATTTCCGGGGTGCTCCTTACGCAACACTTCGCATCAGCCATTGTAACGTCGCCAAACGTGACTGAGGTCCTATCTTTTTTCTATTAAGGGTTCGACGGTGACATAGATGTTGCTAATAATTAACTACTTCCGGCTTAGGTGTTGCAACTCGTCAGATGATCTAGCCATATGTTCCGCTTTTGCTCACCGACCAACCTGTTAACTTTGAGTATCAGCTCTTTAACCCTGGGGTCACTACGGTTGGTTTAACGAAGCTCATTACGCTGGTCTCACTTCGGTTATTCGCTCAGCAGGTATATAGACAGGTATTATTAGAATTATCAGAAGGGTTTGAAGGTTTGAAGCTCTAAAGCTTTGATTGTTGAACTCTCTGAAACGAGGTCAATTAGTTTCCCCATGACTGATGAAAGAGCGGCGTTCAGAGGTGATGAAGTCGTCGGTCCGTTGATGCAGACGATTATAGAGAGACGATTTGACCCATGAAAATCGGCGGGTTGCCACGTAACGTCATTTTTCATACCGGGTGACATTATGTCTGGCGAACTGTCTCCGCTAATTGTGGTAGCGTCAGCATTGAACTTGCAAAACATAGAGCTATCAATCTGTTGAGCCAGTGCTATACAATGACAAATTAGACAAATATTTGCTCCAGTTACCAGCAGTGTGCGCTTACTGAGATAGTGAGCTCTTAGTAACCGCACACTGCCGGTCGCCGGACAAAAATTTTTGCCTAATGTGACCTTACCATAAGCCCAGTAGTTTATGAAGTTCCAAAAGCGGGGTAATATCGGGTCTGGGGTACTGCTTTTAAAGTTAAGCAACTCTACATCGGCAGTTTCTCACCCGACTGCTATACCCCTCTTGTTATTACCTTAAACCGATTTCCACAATTCTTGACCATAAAAGTCCCCAAAGGATATGACTTTCCAAAAGCAGGTTAATATAGTTATGTCTGACGAACTATGACACTCCCCGCTAATTGTGGTAGGGGCGTCCACATTGAGCGTGCAAACCGTAGAGCTATCAATCAGCTTTGCCAGCGCTGTTGGACTCTGGTCATTACAATAGACTGAATGCCGCACACATAATGAGCATTAAAGTTTCCTAAGACTAGTTGGATATGACCTTCCAAAAGGGGACTAGTATCGGGTCTGGAGTACTACTTTTAATCGGTGGGAGGTTTATGTTATGCAACTCTATCTGGGCAGTTCCTCACCTGACTGTTATACCTCTTTTGTTATTACCTAAGACCGGATGCCGCAACTCATGATGAGCAATAATGTCCCCTGAGACCAGTTGGATATGACCTTCCAAAAGCGGTATAATATACACGTATAAAACGGCAGGAGGTATATTTAAGTAACTCCACCTCGGCAGTTCCTCACCTGATTGCTATCCTCATGTATTTCATGTGCGGATAAAGACCCAGGTCTGTATTGAACATAGCGGTGCAACAGGAAAACTAGTTCCCACCTTCACTTCTAGTGCGATCTTTCCTCAGTACGTTGTAACCACCTACGATGCCGTGACTATGATATTCTGCAGACTCAAAAAGTCCATAATTATACCCTCAGCATTTATGCTAACGAGGGTATATGAAGAAAAGACAAAATTTTTTAGTTTTCCATAAAAAAAAAATTAAAAAAATTTTTTTAAGCTACATGAAAGATTTTTGGTACATAGATTGGGAAAAAAATCCCATTCTTAAATCTGTTCGAGAAACTAATTTTGGTTGTTGCGCGCAAAAGTTATGGCGGTTTCAATTCTGATAAAAAGAAAAAATCTTTAAAAGACTCTAGTCATTATATTGAGAAACTCTCTTAATTAGGGGCTCCCTACATACTATATGTTTACTGAGGTCCCATAACTTTAGTGAAAAAGTTGTAAATTTTCGCGGAAATTAGGAAAGGATTCAAAACAATTGGAAGTTTACAACTTGTT
Organism: Musca autumnalis; assembly: GCF_047663935.1. NCBI lineage: Eukaryota > Metazoa > Arthropoda > Insecta > Diptera > Muscidae > Musca > Musca autumnalis. The sequence continues at coordinate 325,604,451 of NW_027411644.1, forward strand.
CTAATAAAATTCAAGCTGTTTATGCATCTGAAAAATATATAAAAAATATGTACGTAATCTAAACATCGCGAAGATTCAAATGAAACCAAAACTATTCAAATCCGTTTAGCGGTTTGCATATTACAGCAAAAAACGAAAAATATTTTGAGGAAATTTATAAAATTTTTGTAAGAGAAAATATTTATTAAAATTTATTTTGTAAGTTAGTTGAACAAATTGTAAGAAAAATAGGTCGGAGTTTTTCTTCTATTTTAGTTAAATTTCACGCAATAAATCACATTTTTTATTCTAATCACTTCTCGAAAACACGCTAACATCTAGCAGAAGATATGGATATCTTTCAAATAAATGTTGGGTTCCTTTAAATGGGGTATAATCTTGAAATAAAATTGTACCGGGTAATGTTCATTTTGAAATGCGTGTAAATCGCGAAATCCTCAAAATCACTTGATGCGCATGCGGTTTACCAATACAGCGAATTCTTCTCTTTTAATTTGTACACATTTGCCAGGATTTACTTTGGCCGCTAAGATGTAGCATCGTCTGCAGTTTAGTGTGCAACAAACTGTATTACGCTTATATTTTGCACAAAGTGCATACACCTTTTATGCGCATCCGATTTCACTATCAACCGTGAAAAAATACATCGATCGAATCCTATTTCGATCAAATCCATCAAGAACCGTGGATGTAGCATCACACAGTATTTTTTGGATAAATCGGATACAGCTCCCATGCCACTAAATTTTTCAAACCGCTGTTTTCGCATAAACGCGAGTGATGAATCATTTTCTTCATTGAAATGGAAACGATCCACATAAAACGCGAATTAGTCAGCGATATTTTGAAAAACATTTTTCGCAAATTTTTTAATTTTTGCAGTAGCCATTTCCGCCGTTTTTGTAGATGGATTTTTACGATCTGTGATTCATATGATCCGGATCGTCGAAAAACTAAAATATCGCGGGGTACCAGCACACTCAAAACGATATTGTAAATACTGTACCCAAAAAATAGGTTTTTTAGAAAAAATATCGCACTAAATTTTGGCCTTTGGCAGTAGATTACTCTGCTGCTGTGTGGGCTACATACTCAATATACATATCAGATTATGCGAAATCGCGAGTTCTTTAATCCTATAATCGGTTTTTCGAAATATCCGAATGCGCGTCCCAGTTACATAAAAAATACAAAAAACACCTGAAATCCGGCTTCAAAATGTCAGCATCCATAAAAGGTGGATGCAGTGGAAATTTTGGAAAGTGATACATTAGAAGTGTTATCTTCATTTTGTATTCTCCTACTTTTACTTTGGACAGATGTCCGTCATTTGAATGGTTTAATCAGAAATCGAATAGCAATATAAAAAACCTGTTTAGCGTCAACGTGTTTTTACCTATGTTTTTTCCTTTACGCGGTCGTAACTACCACGTAAATTAAATTTTTTTGCTAATTTTTTGAGCTTTGTAAAAAAACATCTAAATTAATCCAGCAATAGTCATAGTTACTGGTAAACTACAATAGTTCGCGTATTATAATAGTGCAAACCTTGGCTTCATGGAAACTAAAAAATTTTGACTTTTCCTCATATACACTTTCATACGGGCAAAATGTGCCTCATCGAAATAATGCTTTTAGACCCCAAGTATGTTTGGACGAAATCCGTTTCAGACAATTTGGAGTCGATTGAGCAATGTCCGTCCGTCTGTCTGTCTGGCTGGCTGGAGCGCACGATAACTCTCGAACGGATCAATCGATTCGATCCAAAATATGGCTTTCGTAATATTTTGTCCAAACTTAGTTTAAGATCGAAGATGGGTTATATCGGTCCACTCCTTCCGGTACCTCCCCCACAAAAGTTCGAAAATGTTCGGAAAATTTGTACGTACGATAACTCTTGAAGGGAGTAACCGACTTGGTCCATAATTTGCAAATCGTGAAACGTCTACCGGACTTAGATGAATTTCCGATATGGACTCAATCGGTTCACTCCTTCGGGTACCTCCCACACAAAATTTGGAATAAGTTCAGTTTAGGACCTGCTCTCGAATCACTTTGATTTTTGATTTAGAAACTTGTATTCACTGCCCTCCATACGACGGTATAAGTTTCATCAGGGGCAAGTCCACACTTCCTGAGAAAATAGCCCCAAAGTTGCAAAAAACCCCTATGACACCGTGTGAGGTAGTTGGAGCGCAAGATAACTCTCGAACGGTTCTGCAGATTCGGTCCAAAATTTGGCCTTAGTAATATTTTGTCCAAGCATAGTTTAAGTTCGAAGATAAACCATATCGATCCACTCCTTCAGGAACCTCCCCCACAAAAGTTCAAAAATGTTTGGAAAAATTGTTCGTACGGTAATTCTTGAAGGGAGTGGCCGAATTGGCCCATACTTTACACATCCTAATATATCTACCAGATATATATCAGGTTTAAATATGGACTATATTTGTCCACTCCATCCGGTACCTCCCACACAAAATTTCGGATAAGTTCACTTTAAGACCTCCAATCGAATAACTTTGGTTTTTGTTGAAGCAACTTGCATTCGCTGCCTCAATTACGATGGTAAAATTTTTTTCAGGGGCAAGTACATACTTCTTGAGCAAACAGCCCGAAGGTTGTAAAAGCCCCCTATGGCACCATATGTAGTTTCTGGATATCCACATCCATAATGGTCAATGTCGATCCATTCCTTTAAGTGTCTCCTCCGCAAAACTTTTGATCTTTAATCCTAATCAAAATTTTTGTCGGTCCATACATCCAAAATTTTTAAAACCCAATAAACACATACGTTTTTTGAGAAAAAAATTTCTCAATATACACAGGCTGAGGGTATATCTCTGTCAGCAAAGCTGACTGATACTTTTTTACTTGTTTTGCAGCAACTTGTATTCACTGTCCTCATACGACCGTACAAGTTTCATCAGGGGCAAGTCCATACTTCCTGAGAAAAAAACCTGAAAGATGCAAAAAGCCCCTATGACACCATGTGTAGTGGTTGGAGCTCAAGATAACTCGCGAACGGATATTCCGATTCGGTCCAAAATTTGGCCTTCATAATATGTTGTCCAAACATAGTTTTACTTCGAAGGTAAGCCATATCGGTCCACTCCTTCAGGTACCTCCACCACAAAAGTTCAAAAATGTTCTGAAAAATTGTGCGCACGATAACTCTTGAAGGGAGTGACCGATTTAATCCATACGTTGCATATCCTAATGTATCTACCAGATATAGATCAGGTTCGAATATATACTGTATTTGTCTACTTCTGGTGTCTCTCACACAAAATTTCGGATAAGTTCACTTTAAGGCCTGGTCTCGAATCACTTTGATTTTTGTTGAAGCGATTTGCATTCGCTACTTCCATTACGACGGTAAAAGTTAGGGGCAAGTCCATATTTCTTGGGAAAACAGCCCGAAAGATGTAAAAACCCCTATGTCACCATATGTGGCGGACGGAGAGCACGATAACTCTCGAACAGTTCAACCGATTTGGTCCAACATTTGGTCTTCGTCATATTATATCCAAACTTAGTTTCATGGGGTAATACCGGTCCACAATTTCCGGTACTTCTCCCCAGAGACCTTAAATACATTCGATCTGTCCGTAGGTGAAATTTTCACTTCACATTGGCTGATGGTATATATATTCTTTGATCTTATATCGAAGTCAATTGCAGTTAATTAATAGAATGATACATTTCCAGGGATTGGAACAACAAAGACCTGTGTTAAATGCAGCAAATTATGCAGCAACATAGTACCTGTCGCAGTCCCCTCGACTCCAGAGCAACGCCGGAGATGCACTCACTCGCGACATGTATAGCATCTTACTGAATTTGAGCGTGGTGGATGTGACACTCCGAGCATATATAAATTAGTTCTGAATTCGAAAAAAAGATGCAGATACAAACATGTTTACAGCCGGAATGCTGATGGAATAAGGTTCCGGATCAATTCGGTGTCAAAGAACCTGCTGCATAGGAATCTATCTTTGATTTGTTATCGTACTTAACATCAATGCATTGTTCTAGACCATCCATCCATTACTTCTTTTATAATATTCGCTTTTAAAATAGAGACGTATGATTTGATTCATTTCATCCGTAATATTCCAGAAACAGAAGTATAATAGTTTATCGACATCAATCTGCATAACAGGTTGTTTCTCAGAAACTATCTCTTTGGTTATTCATATTAGGTATTTGATAGTTGTATTTGGGGTTAATTTGTGGTTAATTAAAACAATATGAAGGCTATTTTGTTTTAATTATGGTTTACTTTGTGGTATAGGCCTCAAATAAAAAATATATTTTCAGATTGTATGTATTTATTCATTGTTTGTCATATATTTTAAACGATTTCCCAAATCCTTGTTACGTCTAACAGTACAAAAGGTTCGACCAGTTTCATTTTCTTATTACGTGTTTTATTACCCACTTTTTGGTTTATTGCAATATGTCCCCCTCTCTAAAGTGTGTGTGGCACACAATATTAGTTACTTAAATCCCCCGGATGTTTTATTGCCTACTAAATTTGTTAAGAAAATACCCGTTTAATGAAGCCATTTGTATGATATAGTCTAAAATTGTGAGAAACATTCAGGATTCCGCTACAACAACAGAAAATAAAAAATGGGAAAAGAAATGTTGAAATTATACCAATGCCACCAACATCAACAATTTTTGTATATCCTTGAGATTTGCATTTATGCAAATTCATAACACACAATATGGTGGTACACATTGTTCTTTGAGAGCATTTAGGAAAACGAATTTCTTAAAATGGTCCACAAAAATACAGAACATATCCCAACAAAATATGGTATCCGACTACATTGTGGTAGTTATGTTTTCTTCCTCTCGATATTTTTTTCTAAATGCATAATGTGTGTCTGTGTGTGTGTGTTTGAATGCAGGAATATGCAGCAACATAAACCAAGTCATGTGCCATCATCAACACACACACTAACACTCTCATATATATAAAAAATTGCACGAAAGAGGAAACAAACGGGAAAAAATATTTTGCCACTAAATTGTGATAAAATGGCTTCCATATTAAATCTTCAATTTGGAAAAGTTTTAGAATGTGTTTCATCTGTCGTTTTTTCTTACATTGGCTGTTGTGGACCGACCACCAATAACAAAAAACAACTGGCATTCGTTTTTTTTGCCTGAAATGCATGACACGTTGAGTTGAGATGAAATGTGTTGGTGGTGTGCAAGTGCAAGTTAAAGATGTGTTGCAGTATCGAAGTACCAGTTTATGCTGTGATATGTGGCGCCAAAAATATCCAAATGCCGCCATAGTTCACAGTTGTTTTTTGTTGACAGAAGTGCACAATTTTCCCCCCTACTCGCTTCACTAACAAAAACAGTTTTAGTTTGTTGGTCTATCACAGAGAATAGTTTTCTTTTGCACACATTTTTTATTGGATTTTATTTTGTTCCGTATTTTGGCTTGTCAAGGAAGCTTTAGTGGAAATTAATAACAAACATATAGTTGGATGGTATTTTTTGTTGTTGGAATAATAGTTGGTTTCTGTAACGGGGGTGATGTAAATTTAGTTGTGTTGGGGTGTGTGGCATTACAGCAAGATGTTATGTGAATGATCTTTTGTTAAACCGGGATTGTTACAGCGTAGACGTGCTTTGCTGGAATATCGCTTTCAGACATCGATGCAAGACGTTTGATTGATCAGCCTTGTAGTCGAGGAATGCGTGGTATGGATTGATATTCATCGCGACTTATGGTAAAGTGAAGGTCGATGGATAGTATGCTAAGTTTGTTTTTCCGCTTGCAACATATTGAAAAAATCTTTTGCGATCCTATAAAGTATTTACCCCCAGTTTTTGTAACTTATTTTTGTTCGTTCGTCTATATTCGTAATAATTTAGGCATTCATAGCTCAGCCCCCAGATGACATACACATCTAATTTTTCGTATACCCGTTCCATATATCATTAAGGATTCCTCATTTAAAAATCAGCGCTCTACATTTGCGCTAAAGCGAGTAAATCGATCTACAAAATTTGACTATTCGTGTGAGAAGAATAAACATTTTTACAAAAACTGGGGGTTATATTCCTGATCAGGGTAAAATTCTAAGTCGATTTAACCATGTCCGTATATCTGTCTGTTGTAATCACTGTAGCGTCTACAATAATTGAGCTAGAACGCTACATTATTTTTGCAGCCGAATGTATTTTTTTCCATAGGCAGAATCGATCGGATCATGTTTTGATTTTTGCGGATTTTGAAGATTTTAGGTAAAATTTTTATCCGAACTGACATTTGAGGTTTCCAGTGGTCACAAAATTTCTCAACCAAAAATTGTCAACATAGGTCAATGCATTGATATAGCCTCCATATAACGGTACCTTCCGATTTTCCGTATTTTGAAAAATGTTCCTCCATTTTTCATCGAACTACTGCAGTTTGACATTTGATATTTTCAGTTGTCAGAAAATTGCTCCACCACAAATTGTCAACAGAGATCAATATTTTTGTGTACCTCCCATGTTACGGTACCTCCCGATTTCAGGTAATTTAAGGAATTTAAGTAAAGTTGTTGACCGAACTACTTGTAATTTAAGATTTGCGGTTTCCAGTGGTCACAAAACGTATCCACCACATATTGTGAATATAGATCCATGTTTTGGTATAGGTCCCATGTTACGGTATCTTTCGAAAATGCATCCTTTTTGCAATTTAGTTGCTATGGACTCCGAGGTAATATCCAGGAAATAGTGGACTTTATGAGTCGGAAGGATATCAAAGCCGCGGCTATGCAGGAAACCAAGACTAGAAGCACCAGAAGCGGAGGTGGGGGATTAGCTTTCCCATATATATATTTTTCCGATTTTGCTAAAACTCGTTCAATTTTGATCGAAGAGCCTTATAATTTAGTATGTGTTATTTTCTAAGGTCCGTGAGTAGCTACACCGATTTATACAACAATCGGTTCAGATTTAGATTCCCCGATTTTGCTATAACTCGGTCAATTTTAATCGAATAGCCTTCAAATTTAATGTGTGATATTTTCTAAGGCAACACTGTGCAACGTACTGAGAAAGGATCGCGCCAGAACCGGAGGTGGAGGATTACCCTTCCTATTGCACCAGTCTGTTCAACACAGACCTATCTCGCTTGAGCCTGTCCCACAGTGGAAAAAAGTACCGATTTAGCGCGCCAAAAGTAAAAGTCTATGTTTTATTGTATGTTTGTCCATAAATTCGATATGAACAGCTATAGATTGACAATTTTACTTAATTTATTAATATATTTGGTAAATTTGTTTTTTTACCGTAGAAAGGTACCTATCGATTTTCGGTATTTTAAAGATTTCTACCACATTATCGAACCGAAACGGCTAGGATTTGGTATATAGTCTCCGTGGGGTTCATGCATACACTCCTATAAACATTTTCGGTATAGGACCACGTTTTCATATAGCCCCCATAGACCGGTACCACCGATTTCGGTAATTTTGGAGGTTTTAGCCATATTATCCAACCGATATAGCTGAAAGTTGACATTTAGTCTTCGTTGGTGGTATAAAATATTCCGACGAAGAATTTTCGGCACAGGTACACGCATTGATATGGCCCCCATAGAAAGGTACCGCTCCAATTTCAGCATTTCTACATAAAAAATGATATTAATATAAATAGTAATAAAATAAAATGTTGCAGTTTGTTGCAGCTAAAATTTTACAAATTAGTTAAGAACTATGTGTACTAAAAATAAAATAAAAAATCTACGCGCCATCCCGCGACACTCCTTAGTAATAGCTTTAACAAAGTGCTCAATTTGGAAAAAAATCGGATGTCACATGTTTTAAGTGTAAAATCCGAGTTGCAATTAATAACATCTTATATTCAACATTTTTTAAATCACCTGCTTCACGAAATGTTAAATTCAATAAAGCTTTAAAATTACTTTGTAGGAAGAGTGCATGCGACGATCAAAAATTTACTACTAAACTATATTATGAAAACTAGTTCAAAAAATGTCAACCAAAAACGGACCGTTATTCCGCTTAGACTGATGCAAAACAAATTATTTTAAATGCCGTTGCATTCTGTGGACACCTTAGATTAATACTGCAACAATCATTTTTAAATTGGCGTATGTGATATTTTTGACTTTTGGCGCGCTAGATCGGTATTTTTTTCCACTGTGTGTCCGGAGTGGGACTGCCTTGGAAGACTTGCAGAACGTATACATTCCGCCGATAAATAGCTGTACTCCAGGCTATAGGCCCAAAATTAACCAGGTTTTGTTAAGTTATAACCGTCTGGTCTTGGGGGAATTTAATGCTCATCGTGAGTCCTGGGCAATGACCAGAGGGGTATAGCGAAAGCTGAGTAGATAGCTCTACGTTTTGCACTGTCAATGAGGACGCCCCTACCAGAATTAACGGAGAGTGTCACAGTTCACCAGACATAACCTGGTTTGTCAAATTACGTCACCTGGCATCATTTCTCTTGGATCAGAGCATCTCCCCATTATTGTCTTCATCAGCAGACCGCCCGATTTCATCACCTCTGTACGTCGTACTTTCGCAATCATGGGAAAACTAATTGACCTAGTTTAGAAGGATTCACCAATCACCACTTCCGAGAACTACCCAACCCTTCTCATGTTTGGGTAGCAGAAATGACCTGCAGAGTCAATACCCGTAGTGAAATCAAACTTCCCGGCAGAGGCGACGGGATTGGCATATGAGCGTGGTTAGGTTCGTCGTGCCAATCCCAGTCACCCCAGAGCCAGAGTGCTGACACTGGAAGTTAACAGGTTGGTCGGCGAGCATAAGCGGAATAAGTGATTAAAGAGTTGCAACATTGGAGCCGGTATAAGTGAATTGTGGATAACGGCTAAGTCACATCCGAACTATGGAAAGAAGGAAGATAGGACTTCAGTCACGTTTGGGACGTTACATTGGCTGACCCGAAAAGGTGCGCATGTTATTTCAATCGACAGTTTTTCTAGCACCCTGGCGTCGAATCAGATCTCTTTCTACCGAGGATGAACCACCACAATTTTCAATGGATGATGTTTCGGATATCATCAGGAACGCTTAATCATCCAAAGAGTTGGGCCCTGATGGAATTTCCACCATAATGATGAAACAGCTGGATGTGCCGGGGGTGGAGTACTTCACTAAAGTTCTCAACCTGCCTCTAGCCGCCCTCATTATTCCCGAAGTTTTGGCATGGAGATTCTGCTATTGAAGTCAGGCAAAAATGCCAGCAAAGGTGAAACGATTTCACTTGAGGTCCTTAGTCTTCCCCAACGTCAGAAATAGCTATCCAGTTGCCGATCATCAGCATGGATTCCGTAAGCACAGCACGACAACAGTGCTGCACGCCATCTCCGAACGTATTTGTGGAGGACTCAACCAGCCGTGATAGGACAGTGATGGTGGCGATTGACTTATCAAAAGCCTTCATACTGTCAAGCACTTCGCGCTATTGGAGGATATTGAGTAGGTAACCCCCCGGCCAAGCTTGAAACGTTGGGTAATCAATTATATGTATGGACGCCAGTCGTGGAACTCAGGAACAAGAAGTCAAAGCCCCGTAGAGTGAAACAAGGAGTACCGCAACGTGAGGTGATGTCTCCGGAACTGTTTAAGCTCTATATCTCCCGTAACGTATACAGACGGTTGTACTACTTTGGCGTCAGGAATCTTCCATGATGACATTTGTGAAAGGCTGAACGCGCGATGAATATGCAAATATCCGCCACTAAATCTATGGCCACTCTGTTCACCACTTGGACGGCACAGGTGAGAAGAGAGTTGAATATCATTGTCGATGGTAGCAGATTTTCGACCACAAAGTACCCCAAAATTCTAGGGGTCACATTCGACAGTATGTTCTCGTCATTCGCGCATACCGTAGCTATCTGCGACAAGCTGAAATGTAGGAATAAGGTTCTCAAATCCCGAGCAGTCAACACTTGCTTAGCAGATAAAGAAACCTTGTTGACCACACCTAACGCGATAGGCCGGTCTGTGGAAAGCGCCAGTTTGGTCCGCGGATCTAAGTCCAACGCGGTGGAAAAATATTCAAACTTGTCAGAATGCCGCCCTGAGAACAGTAACAGGGTGCCTTCTTATGAATCCAGTGAACCATCTACATGAGGATGCAAAGATTCTTCCAGTACAGCAACACCATCACTTGCTTTCGTTGCAGTACTTGCTAGGGTGTTACCGCGAGAGCCATCCCAATTACCATATGGTTGATAGGCCCCACCCATTCAGGCAGGTCAAGGAGAATCTTAATGATACCTTCTCATGAATCCAGTGGACCATCTACTACATGAGAAGGCAAAGATTTTTCCAGTACAGCAACACAATCACATGCTTTCGTTGCAGTACCTACTCGGGTGTTACCGCGAGAGCCGTTTCAATCACCATAAGGTTGATAGGCGCCGCCCATTAATGCAGGTCAAAGAGAATCTTGATGATATAGAATAAGAGGTCCATCGTTTCAGGAGAGAACCTTTAGATCTACGAGCATATCGAGCGGGTGTGAATAGCATTCATATGGACGCCGTTGCAGATGCCTTATGCAACTATCGTTTGAATGCTGTCCTCGAGTCACATCCCCCATCTATCGCAGCTAAGGAGCGTCGGCTGCCATGACAAACCAGATTAGTTTTGGCTCAACTACCCTCGGGATGGTGCAGCCGTCTAAACTCCTTTAGCTTAAGGATCGGCGACGCAGTGTAAAACATCTGGAATTTTGGATATGGAGTTGTGATATGGAGTTGTTCGCTTACATTATCAAAATAGGTTCATGTTTTAGCATAGTCCCTTTATAAAGGTACCTCCCGATTTTCGGTATTTCAGGGTTTTAGCTACATTTTTTGGTAGAACCACCTGTAATTTGACATTTAAGCTTTCTAGTGGTCATAAAACTTCTCCACCCAACACGTCCAACATATGTAGGTCCACACTTTGACATAGGTCACATATAAAGATGGCGCACGATCGCAAAATTGGTCTTAGATTGCAATTGATGGCCTTTTACGGAATAATAATAATAATTGTTTCACAAACATCCCATACGGGACAAGGGAGACTTCTCTTATATCAACGAGTGCACCCCGATTGATATTAGCTCAATGATATTGGACCTACTGTTTATTGCCGAGTCCGAACGGCGTGTCAGAGACACCACTTGTACAGAAGTTTTACATGGCTGAAATACTCAGGAAATGTCGCCAACATTACTGAGGGGTATTTTGCTACCGTTTAAATTGTTGATGTTGCCTGTCCTGGGAATCGAACCCACGACCTTCAGCGTGCAAGGCGGGTGTGCATACCATTGCACCACGGTGGCACCCTTTTACGGAATTAATATGATCTATTTTAGGTTAGGGATTGCAACGGTGTAATTTTTGGGGGTAAACTTCATATTATTCCAGACAAGGAAGTAGGCTTCAGATCGCGACATTAAAAAAATGCTTCCTAAATCAAGTCTATTTGATATGGCAATTTGTAAAATATTGTTAACCCGCCCTTGATTGTTTTTTTCCGTTTGGTAGTTTAGAAAGAGTATGTATATATATTCGTGTCATTATCCCAGTATTTTCCCATCCATATCTTTTTTCTTTTTAGGTATACCTATAAACCACACTAACCCTTGGGATATTTTCATTAAAATCTAAATAACAATCTTCACAAAAAAAGACTTTTTAAACTATGTGAAGTCGCGGGAGCTATTTCATCTCCTCTCACATTGTCAATCAACTTATCAGATTGTCCTCGTTACAGCTATCTTTTCAAAGCGCACATGAAATAGATTCAACATGAAAACCATTTAGACAGTTTAGAATATTACAAATATTATGGAAATAAAAAAACGAGGAGACACACTAAAAATGATGCACGTTTTTGCACACCCACTCATTCCTTATATATTATTTTGGTGGCTAATGCCTACAGAAAATCTCTCAAAGTTATGAAAATTGCATGATAATCCTTAAAAAGTTGACACAAAACCCCTCACTGTCGCACAGATAGTCAGTCGTCAGGTACACTCAGTTCATAGTAAAAATGCCCTGGCACAAAGCCAACAGAACATGAATTTCTATTCGTTTTTTTTTGCGTTTGATTTTTGTTTTACCAACTAACTATTCTAACAGTCGTCCTGTCGTACCTTGCAAAAGGGAAAGGGAAGAGGAGAACACACAGTGTTTTGTCCGCCTTTTCTGGTAGCCTTCAAAGAGCAACGTCAGATAATGTGTTTGGTTTTTGGGCAAATGTGTTTACCTTGTACGGACAGACGGACCTGTGTGAAGCAAAACTTCCGTTTATTTTTGATTTCATTTTTTTGTTATCCTCTAACTTTTGTTGTTTTAGTTGTTCGTTTGTTGTTTTTGCTATTGCCGCCATTTCTACACCTTTTCCTCCATTTGCATTTCTAACTTGGCAATGTTGTTTGGTCGAGTAATGGGAGAATCCTTGATAATGACAGCAAAGCTGTTTGTAAAACCTCGACTTATAGGTAAATTAAGGCTTGTAACTTATTTATGAATGCAGAAGGGTTTGCTGCGATGTTAGTGGGTCATTGTAGTTGTAGAAATTTTAGTTTTTTGTTTTCTTTCCTTTTTTGACAATGGTTAATAGAGATCGTGAAAATAATTGTTGAAGTACTTTGTTAGACAATTATGAATAACAATTGCCAGGATACTTTTGATTTTGTTGTCAATTTATTCTTTAGAAGTTAAATTGACTAACATACGATTTTGAGTGCTATGAAGAAGGGTGATTTGGAGGGGAGACAAAGTATAATGATTAAATGGAAAAAGTAAAAACATAGTATTTTTTGCAAAATGTGTATTACTGTTGCCAAAAATTGTTCATGATTCAACAATAATAATTTTGAGGATAATCTCATTTCGAATATATAAAGAATCGAGTCGAAAAAACGTTGTTATCTTAAGCATGTGTCTATAATAAATTTAAACATAAACAATTAAATGCAAGTTAGCCTTAAAAATAGTTTGGTAGGGCATCAAAACCATTGTTTCGTTTTAGAAGAGAAATGTTTAGAACGAATTCAAATTACATTTGAACATGGTATAAAGTGCTGTTAACAAAATAGGTAATAACAACCTTAAATCTATTGCAGAAACTGTAAGCGTCTGTTGTTTTTGAAATTTTGACAATTATGTTAAAAAACTGTCCAAAAATAAAAATAGTAGATTCTTGCCGGTTCTGGAACATAGCAACTATGTACTTACAGTTATACATCAAAATTACTAGACTCAAATAATGACGCGAAGGGACCTAAAGAAAACAACTGATTTCGTACATTGATATCCTTGTTGGGTTTATTGGAATTTCGTAAAAGCCAAGTAAGTTACACAAGGGCAAATAGGAATGGAGTATTATAAAAGCACTTTGGAAGTTTGACAACTTTCCCATTTTCCAATTGAAAAATGGCGAGGGAGCCAAGGAGAAAAATACCCCTAGCTTTTAGTATTTTACTCATGTAAAACATTTTTACTAATGGTGTCTTAGGTCACACTGCACCTAGGATAAAAATTAAAACATATTTTTCTCCTAATCTGTCTTTTCAGGGTAAAATAGAAGAAAATTCTACCTCATACCAAAAATATGAATGTGTTCCAATCCCTGAAAATGCATCCTTAATGCAATTTAATTGAAATGGAATCCGAGGTAAGATGGAGGAAATACTGGATTTTATGAGTCGGAAGAATATCAGGTTCGCGGCAGTGCAGGAAAGCAAACTCAACAACAACTGTAGCTTATAGCGTTGTGATGGTTACAATGTACATGGGAAGGGTGGTACCAGGAGTAGATAGGGGGGATTGGCTTCCCTATTGCACCAGTTATTTCATTGCGGACCTATCTCTCTTCAGCTTTGTTCTAATGACCCGTACATGGAGTGTACGGAGGTAACAGCCAGGAATGGGACTGCCGAGATAAACTTGGCATATTGCACCAGTTATTTCAATACGCTCCTATCTCCGTTGAGTCTTGTTCTAATGGCCCGTACATTGTGTGTATTCGGGTAGCAGCCAGGTGTGGGTTTGGGACTGCCGTGTTAAAATTGGCAGGTCATAACCTACTAGTCTTCGAAGACCAGTGTAGCTGGCGGAGCAGATTGATAGCTCTACGTTTTGTACGTTCAATGAGGGCGCCCATACCAAAATTAGCGGAGATTGTCACAGTATGCTCGATATAACCAACGTGTCAGCTGGTTTGACAAATTATATCACCTAGCAACCCGTCGTTACTCTTGAGTCAGACCATCTCCTCCTAATAATCTCCATCAGAAGACCGTCCGACTTTATCACCTCTGAATGCCTCACCTTTATCAAACATGACATAGTTTTAGAAAGTTCACTAATCACCGCTTCTGAGATCTGTCCAACCCTTCTGATGTTTGGGTAGCTGAGAGTCAGGGAACTTATACTGAGTCAGGGAACTTATACTGAAAGTTATCAAGTTGGTCGGTGCGCATAAACGGAAAAAGTTGTTAAATCATATGAAGAGTTGCAACGTTGTGTCCGGACTCCATTCACGTTTGGCGAGACACCCTGTAGTAAAAGGAAAAGAGAAGAGTACTAAGCTGCATTCGTATTCTTCCTGCCGAGGACGAACCGCCACAACTTTCAGTGGATGATGCTGCAACATACGAGTCGAAGATCTCCAAAAAGTTTTCAAACGGTCGCTAGCCGCCAGCAAAGGTAGTAATGACTTTTAAAGCTTTCTCCTCCGCAACATTAGAAGTAAGTATTCAGTTTCCGAACATCAGCATGAGTTCTGTAGGCAACACAGCACTACAACAAAGCTGCACGGCATCTCCACATATTAGTCGAGGACTCAGCCAGAACAAGGCTTGCGATATGACAGTGTTGGTGACGTTCGACTTGTCAAAAGCCTTTGATACTGCGAAGCACTCCACACTGTTTGAGTACATCGACTATCCTCCTGCCAAGTTTGAAACGTTTGAAACGTTCGTACTTGAAATTTAGGAAGGGGAAGTCGAAGCCCAGTAGAGTGGAACAGGGTGTTCCCCACTGTAAGTGTTTAACCTCTAGCACTAGCCAGACGTCATTGGAATTGTATTGTCTTGACGTCATGTACCTTCCTTACTGTCATTTGTGAAAGGCTGAACACCTATTTATT
This sequence comes from Musca autumnalis, assembly GCF_047663935.1. Classification (NCBI taxonomy): domain Eukaryota; kingdom Metazoa; phylum Arthropoda; class Insecta; order Diptera; family Muscidae; genus Musca; species Musca autumnalis. Next base: position 325,619,633 of record NW_027411644.1, read on the forward strand.
TATTTGATCGATCTTACCACGATCAAAGTCTTCGGCCGCTCGGTTTACTGCATGGACTACAGAGATGCTGTGGTCTCTGGTAGTAGATTTCCTGCCCGAAACTATCCCAAGATTCGACAGAATTTTATCATAGTTCCCGCATGCCAAATTTTTTTCGACAAGCTGAGATGTAGAAACAAGGTCCTCACAAATGCGGCAGCACTTGTGGTGCAGACAAAGCCTCCTTGTTGGTCAAATATAATGCGATAAGTCGGTCTGTTGTAAGGTACGCGGTGACAGTGTACAACGCCATGGAACAAGTCCGTAACAGGGTGTCTTTTCAACTAGTACGTAACCCAATGGCATGCTCCGTTGTACAACTTGCCGGTTGTTGCCGTAAGAGTCACAATTATCACCATGTGGTGGTCAAAAGAGTGAGGTTCAACAATGTAAGAGAAACCCTTTATGAGCAAGCCTATTATTGGATAGCATTCACACAGATACAGTCACAGATGTGAAGGCGGTCCTCAGAGTCCCCATATACCACAACTGAAGAACGCCAGATGTCACGATAAACCAGAGTAGTTTTGATTTAACTATGGTACAGCAGTCTAATTTGCTATTGGGAATGGATTGATATGATGATGGAAATGGATGATACCGTGCAAAACACCTGCACAGCATGCGACACAGACACAGACTACACCTTTTCAACAGCTCTGCCAAGCCTAATCAACTAAATGCAGTAGCTTTGCGATTGCAACCCATCTAAGCAGCCACATTCCTAGAACTGGAGCCCAGAGCCAGATTACAAATATTTCATATGAAATGTACATCCACAACCCCAGAATACTTCACAAAACCCACCCATTTGTTACTATCCGCCGATAATATAATATCCCAGGGGCCTAATGGCCCATCAGTGTCCTGCTGCTACAGAAGACAAGAATGTCACATATGTATAGTGCCACACTCAGTAGCATCCTATTTCAAAAAAAAAAAAGAAAACAAGACGGTATGTTCCATTTTCAGGTGCATAAATTTCCTCTCTATCGCCTATAGAGTTATATTCACTTTTGAAAGCTACTGTAGAGAAGAGTACGAAAAACAGGAGAACCATTAAAGAACATATGTAGATAAAGGTGTTCAATACTTCGAAGTTGTATGTTCCAACTTCCACTGATTGACCAAGGGGTTTATGTCACTACTAGTAAAATGTTTGATATGATAACTGAGACATGGATTTAGAGTATATGGATATAGATAATCGATAATAGGATGGTATTGTCGATATGTTTCTCTGCCCTTTTCTGCGGAATTTGATTGTCGATGGTGACGCAATTATTTCATTGTTCAACAACTTAATGATCCTTATCGATTTATTTATGATTGGTTTCCATCTAAGGATGAATTAATAATTCTTTATACTCATTTTAACAAATAAAAAATTATCGATTCTCTAGTTGAAGTTTTAAATAAAACCACATGTGATTACAATACAATTTTAATTCTATTTGAAGCACTTGTTTAATTTTGTTCAAAGCTAAAAACACTTGAAATCACAAATAAAGAACAAGTGTCCACTAAAACCCCGGGTTCTTTGAATAAATAAAATAAAAAAATGTTGAAATTCCAAAAGTAATTCGTGTGTAACATTTCAAAAGCTTAATGGTTAGCTTTGTGTTGGTGTACCCTATCCCCATATGAAAATGGCAACCATGTTTGTTTGCTTTTTTTGACAAACGTTCTCGTAATTGGTGGTTTTTCGTTGGCAGACAGAAATATAATGTTTTAACATACTTTTATTACCTTCATTTGTATGTGGGGATGTGTGGGTGAGTGTGTGTGGGTACATGTGTGAGTTTACGTTTGGTGGCAAACCTGCATATTTTAAGGGTCTACATTTTCTATTTACTATATTTGCATAAAATTGCAAAAACTTGGCATGCATATTCATGCACGTATGCAAAATGTTACTTTATTGGCTTTTGCATCTTTTCCAAAAAAAAAGCAACAGCACATAGTAGCCCATTATTAAGGTGTGTGTGTGTGTGTGTTTTTTCTATCTCATTGTAGGTGTATGTGCTACAAGAATTTTGGTTGTCCGCTAGCTGTGCAGTTAAAATATTTAATCGGCTCCTTTTTTTGCTTCTCTCTGGATTTCCATTGAAAACAAGATTTTTGCGTCTTGTATAACATAGCACGCATCCCACTTTTGGATACTTTGCAGAAGAAGTTGAAATTTCTAACCCATCTTCTTTTGTTGGTAATGTTTCAACATACTCCTGTTTTGCTTTCATCATAACGCATAAATCTTGTGGTCTTACATTGGGAGTTTGTTAGTTTTTCTCTATGCTCGTATAAGTACAGTATTGGTCACAAGAATTTTAACACGTTAAGGGTATTATAAGCATTTATGGGATTTAGTACGAGCAATAGTATAGAATATATGACAATTACCTGGAATTACTACAACAACAACATTCAGAAACTATGTTTCGAGACGTCAAATTCAAGCCTTAAAAATGACATAATAAGCGGAACTGTCGCATCTTATTGAACTAATAAATAATCGTATTTTCCTAACATTAGAGGGTTTTTTACAGAACATTTGTTCCATAAGCCGACCTAAGAAAGGATCTCCAATCCTCTCTGTTTGCTGCAGTTTTTCCTATTCTGGGATATGTAATTTTCTGTTGTCGCGCTTCACTTGTTCGATCCATTGAAGTCTTGGCCTTTCAGATCTGCGTGAGCCAACATGCGGCCTGTATTTATACGTCTATCTCGATTCTTTAAAATATACTGATGTCGTTGTATAGTTGATACGACGTCGATATCCACCATCAACATAGATTGGCCAGTAGATCTTTCGAAGCTTTATTCTCTCGAACACACCAAGCACTGCCTTATCTGTTTGCACAAGTACCCATGCTTCGGAACCATATATTATCACGGGCAGTATCAGCGTTTTGTAACGCGTTACTTTTGTGGCTTTATTCTTAAACTGCTTACTTAGCCCGAAGTAGCAACATGTTGGCCAATAATATTACTTTTCTTGTTGTTTGTTGTGCTTATGACTGTGCCGAGGTAGACGAAATCTTTTACTACCTCAAAAGTCTACCAACATTAACATTTGGTGCGAGATCTGTGGACGTATTACGCGTCAATACCATTGCCGTTTACTGCCAGATGGCCTTCAGGAGATTCCCTTTCGCCTTTGCAAAGGTATCAGTTACTTCCTTTACCGATCGACCCATGATGTTAATGTCATCGGCATAAGCTAGTAACGTATGACTTCCTTTACCGATCGACCCATGATGTCAATGTCATCGGCATAAGCAAGTAACGTATGTCTATTTGTATATATTGTTCGACTTCCTTTGACCTTCGCATCTCGTATAACCTTTTCCAAAAGGATGTTGAAGAGATCACACAAAAATCCGTCGCCATGTCTGAAGCTTCTTTCTATTCGGAGAGGTTCTTTCCTATTTTAACTGAGGACCAAGAATGAAGTAGAACCAACATCAGTCATAGATTGGTATAACTTTGAAAGTATAGGACTGTTGAAGGCTACTTTATAATCGACAAAAAGGTGGTAGGTATTGATTTGCATTTCTTGGGTTTTTACAGGGCTGGTCTCAAGGTAAATATCTAGTCAATGATGGATTTGTTCGGTCTAAAGCGTACGTATGCCCCCCTAATTGGAGCACTCAGTCTTATCTCCTTTCTTGCGGGTTGCACATAGGATGCTCACGTTCCAATTGTCTAGATGGCAGATGGTGCTAACTAGTCGCCTCCGGTGTTGAACAGCTCGACTGCTAGGCCATTGGCCTCTGCTGCCTTATTGCTGCCTTCGGCCGATTTATTGCTGTATTTACCTCATATTGGCCGGGGGGTATAAATTCAATACCATCCTCTGGGACTGGATCTGTGGTATCTTCGTCGTCTTCGCTGATATGAGATACCAACAATTTGGAAAAATGGTCTGTCCACATCCTGAGCACATTATCTGTATCAGTAACCAAATTACCTTGCTGGTGTCTATAGGAGGATGTGACTGTACAAAAACCATTAGTTTGACGTTACAGTCTTTTGTAGAATTTTCGGACTTCATTCTCGATTTTTTCACACTCCCTCTTTTCCATTTCTATCTCTTTCCGGCGGAAAATGCGTTTCTCCTCTACTTCCGATAACTCTGTCGTGCGATACGCGTTGCTACTGATGCTAAAGTAGCTCTATATTCCGAATTTTTTTCTTCGGTAATATCTCGACTCTTCTGGTTATACCTTGGTCTCTGGTAGCCAAGTTTAGATTTAGTGGATGCTTGCATGGAGTGGACAATATTTTGCCATTGTGTTGATATGTTCTCGGGACAAGGAGTACTTTCACTAAGCAATTGGGCTAGTTGAGTGGAATATGATGTGACTATCTGTTGTGTTTGCAGCCTACCGATGCTGTATCTGTTCGTGCTTTATGTGCAACGTTTAGACGGGTACGTACCTTTGCTGCCACAAGGTAGTGGTCCTAGTCTATGTTTGCTCCTAGGAACGATCGTATATCCAACACATTTGATGAATGTGTTCCATCTATCACAACGTGATCAATTTGATTTCTTGTTCTTCGACCTGAAGACAGCCAGGTGCCCTTATGAAAATCGAGATGTTTAAATCTGGTACTGCTAACTACCATGTTTTTTGCCGCTGCAACGTCTATCAGCCTCATTTCATTTTCAGATGTTTCACTGTGGAGACTGAATTTCCCGACTGTTGGACCAAAGATATTCTCCTTTCCAATTTGGCAAAGTCGTCTAGAAAAAGGTTAATGTCATGGCCAGGACAACGGTCATACGTTTCTTCTGAGCGCTCGTAAAATATATCTTTGGTCTGTTCTACAATGTCTTCGGTTGGAGAATGATCGCGAATAAGGCTTATGTTGATGAAATTTGCTTTTATCCGCATTGTAGCAAGCCTTTCACTCACTGGGATGAAGCTGGAGACCAAATGTTTTAAACTCCGACCAACTACAAATCCGCAACCAAACTCATGCTTTGAGTCATGGCAGCTATAATAGAGTACATCACCTTTAGGTGTTGTTGTGACGCCTTTCCCAATCCATCGTATTTCCTGTATGACAGTTGTATTGACCCTGTACCCTTCAAGTACATCTGTCATTGCCTTAACTGCACATTTTTTTATAAAGAGTGCGAATATTCCAGGTGCAAATCGCAGATCATGGTCCTTAAAACATTTGCGGGGTTCGTCAACTTTAGAGGGGTTTGTTTTTCTTTTGTTTCGTTTTTTCATAGTAGGCTGTTTTTTTAGGGGAGGGTTACTAACCCGACGCCCAAACCCAAGTTTTTAACGATCTTATGGACGAACGCGCGGCACATGTTAGCTCACTACCTTAAACACCCGTTTAGTTTAGGCAGTTCCCCAGGTGACACCACGCGGAAAGAGGGACGAAGATAAATCCTGGGCTTTGCCATGTTAAAACCGGTCAGGACCGTTCCTTGGTATCTTCCATCCCCTACTTCACCCCATCCCCTACGTCACCCAACATAAAAATTAACATTTAAACATCGCGAAAAATATTTAGAAACTATTTTTGCCCTAAGTCAGTTCAATTTCATGAAGCGTTCAAAATACCATAGCATTTGGATTATCAACCTCCCAGAGAACCTTTCCGTCGGTTATTGAACATTCCGGCCTTTAAAGAAAAGCATGACAACACATCTTTTCATTAGCCATGACTGTTGCTGAAATAATTCCCCACTTCTTTAGATTTCCTGGAAACACTTAAGGATTAACTGTTAGACTAACTTGGAAACTAAAATGAAATTATATAATTTTTAATAATTCACAGGAGATAATGATGCTCATATTTGATAGGTAGCCATGTGGATAGGTATAGACGTTATTTGGACTCACCTAAATATAAAACCATTCACACTACCACCCCTTTGCAATTTATTTTTATACATAGGAAAGTCTTTTACGGCTTATTGGAACAAGAATTTGCCTGTCATCCAGACCTACTCAAAACACATCTTAACATACACATTTGCACTATTCCATAACGGTAAGTGAGTGTGTGAGTGTGTTCTACTCATTAATGTTAAGTGCCTAAAAACTTTTCAAGTATATTTAACTTAAAAATATGTTCATAAATTGTCTGTCTACACGGTACGGGTGTGAGAGGTAAAAAGGTAACGGATAACTTGGCACCGAGTGTTAGGTAAAGGTAATGGGGTGTAGAGAATTATAAAGGATTGTGTGGCAGTGGCAGTTGTAGCAACTTTTACTAAACTAAAATTAAAAATAGTTTTAAATGATTTTTAAAAAGATTTTCCAGAGGATGTAGAAAAATGGCAAATGCTTTATAAATATCTTAACATTTAAAGGTTATATCTGCATATGTATGTATGTATGTGTTTGAAGGGGCCTACACTTAAAAGGACAAACATGTGTATACACACATTAATGAACATACATATATGCATGTGTGCGTGTATTTAAAATAACATTGAATTTCTCTTAAGCAAGGAGATTAAACGGACTTTCCATTTTGCTTCCATTAAATATTGTGAACAAAGTTTAGTTTTTATTCTTGTTGTTGCTGCTCATTATTTAGTCAGACAATGAATTAAAAATGAATTTGGCAAATTTATGCAAATGACCAACTTTAAAGACACATTAGTTATACAAAACACACTCATACATACATACATACATACAATAATATTTGTATGTATACAAGTATTGCTAATTTTGTGCGGAATGTTATTGTGAAAACTCCTAGAGAAAGTTTTAATGTTGTCATTTGGCAAAGAGTTTTAGAAAACGCCTCACTTTTATGTCATACCATTAAGAATATATACTTATGTGGAAATTTGCCTTCATAACTTATAAATTAGGTTCGAAAAAATTGTAAAAAACATTAAAACACTAAATATAATAAATTGGTCTATAACGAACTGTCCGTTATGTCGGTTTGTGTGTCCCACAAACCGAAATAATAAGCACGTAACCGATTTCCTCTCAAATTGAAAACGAAAATGTATTTCAATCAAAAGTGCGATTCTTTAACTAATTTTTTAATTACTAAAAAAATAAATCGGTTAATTAAAAATGCTTATAATGTTGTAAAAACAAAAAAAAATGAATTTGAAAGAAGAAAAGTTCGATGACAGGGAAGCCGCTCCACAGCCGATATGTCTGAAGAGCCTCTGCCAAAGGTTAAACCTGCATGTCACATAGTGGTGGTTGTGTGCATCTTCGGATGTCCTTGGTAACTTGCATCATTGGTCATTAAGCTCGATTCCAACGAGAAATTAATTAAAAATTAATATTAAAATAATCTTCGCCGTAAAAGGCAAAATTGTCAAATAAATAAAATCAGCTGAGACAGGCTGGTGTTTGAACCCACTTCCTTGAAAACACAAGAAAAAAGTATTGTCACGGCATGTTTGCGTTCAGAGCCAAACTCATTACTTTCAAAGGCAGCGCTATGCGTTTGTCATGAAAGCACAACTAAATGGGCAATACCTATTGTTGTTGTAAAAAACAAAACAATGCATTTGAAAGAAAAGTTCGATAAAGGAGAAGCCGCTCCACAGCCGATATGTCTGAAGCCTCTGCCAAATGCGAACCATGCATATAACATAGTGGTGGTTGTGAGGTTTCGAATTTTCGGCTTTCTTTTTTTCACTCTCATCATTTGAAATTAAGCTCGATTCCAAAAATAAATTAATTAAAAAAAATGATTTAATTTCAGGAAAGTCAAAGAATACTAGTTTCGTCCATCGCCACTTGGACTCATCAGTTCTCTTAGTTCTTGGGAAGAGTTCTTTGTTTCAATACAAAGAACTAAGAGAACTGATGAGTCCAAGTGACAAAACTAGTATTCTCTGCCTTTCCCGAAATTAAATCAATTTTAACTACATCCCAATTTAAATAAAACTTGTTGTTTTAAAATTTAAAAACAACCAAACCCGAGATTAAGCTGAATTATTTTACAACAATAAAATAATACACATCTCAACTGTCAAAAGTGAATTAAAAATAATATTAACAAGTAAAAAAGTATCAGTCGGCTTTGCCGACAGAGATATACCCTCAGCCTGTGTATATTGAAAAAAATTTTTCCCTAAAAACGTATCTATTTAGGGGGTTTTAAAAATTTTGGGCCTTTGTACCAAAAAATTGTTGATTAGGATTAAAGATCAAAAGTTTTGCGGAGGAGATAATAAATGGAATGGATCGACATTGATCATTATGGAAGTGGATCTCCAGCCACTACATATGGTGCCATAGGAGAGTTTTACACCCTTCGGGCTGTTTGATCAAAGGAGTGGACCGATTGAAAACTTATCCAAGTATGGTACACATTTCACGATGGGCAAAGTATGGACCAAATCGTTTACTCCCTTCAAGAGTTATCGTGCATACAAATTTTCCGAACATTTTCGAACTTTTGTGGGGGAGGTACTGGAAGGAGTGGACCGATATAGCCCATCTTCGAACTTAAACTAAGTTTGGGCAACAAATTACGAAAGCCAAATGTTGGACCGAATCGGTTCATCCGTTCGAGAGTTATCGTGCGCTCCAGCCAGCCAGCCAGACAGACTGACGGACGGACATTACTCAATCGACTCCAAATTGTCTGAAACACATTTCGTCCAAACATACTTGGTGTCCAAAAACCATTATTTCGATAAGGCACATTTTGCCCGTATGAAAGTGTATATACCCTCGTTAGCATAAATGCTGAGGGTATAAAAATGATCTTCGCACTAAACGGCAAATTTTTCAAATGAAAAAAATGCTTATAATTTTGGTAATTAACGATATTTTCGGTAAGTATGTATGTTCTAACAATAAAAAGTTCTTCCTACCGTTGGCATGGAGATACCCTGTTGCAATTCTTTTGGGCGGCATTCTGACGTGTTTTAATAATTTTCCATGCGTTAGACTTATGTTCCCATAGTTTACCACAGACCGACCTGCGTTTGCACTCCAAATTCTGCCGTCTAAGGACATGAAGACCTTGTTCTTAGATCTCAGCTTGTCATAGATAGTTGTTGCAGGCGTTGACGATGTGACCATGTGACGATGTGACCATATACCATGACATTCAGCTAAATGCTCATCTTTGCAGTCCATGTGGTCAACGTAGTGGGCGCAGTTGAGTCTTCGACTAATATGTGTGATATTGGCGTGCAACGCTGTTGTCGTGCTGTGCTGCTTACGGAATGCATGGCGATGATCGGCAACTGGATAGCTTTTTCTAATACTGGGGAAGAGTAAAACCTCGAGAGTTTTTGCTATGAGCGACAAAAGCGAAATCGGTTTGTAAGATTGCATGGCTTCAGTAGGGGGACCACCCTGCCTACTTTAAGACTTCAGGCAAGTTGAGAACTTTCGTGACGTACTTAAATCTCGGCTCAGGGATTTACGCTTTCTATGATTTAGCAGTCACAATGATTTGCAATATCATGCTCTGCAAATGTTGGTGTGGTGATATAGGAAATCCTGGACCTATTTCCACAATATTTGGTATAGAAGTTTGTTGAACCGCTGGAAACCACTAAAGTCAAATTACTACTAATTTAGCCAGAAACGACATTTTCAACTTGTATACCTTATATGTTAAAATTACTTCACCTCCGTCTTCAGATTTACAATATTGACTTACCTCTATTGTTGCATCTCGTATGTAAATTTCTTTCGTGTCATTGGGATTGCGATCGCGTGGTCTATATGTAATACGATAACCGAGAAATTCACCAAGTATCGTATCGGGCGGCGGTGGTTTCCATGAAATATATACAGAGGTGGATGAGGTATTGTGGGCTGCTGTGGGTATTGGTTTACCTGTAGGAGCTGTAACAAAAAAAAAATCATTTTTAAAGTCTCTTCGTATGACATTTGTTAAATCTTAAACTATTAACTACTTAAAGTCTTCATCTTAAAGTTTATTTCGTTGCTCCCACAATTTCCCTGTCGATCTAATAAAATTCCTCAATGTATTTTCCACTGTCAATTAACCATGAACGTTGGTAATAATACGGTTAAGTGGCAAATCTAACATTAAACAACATGCGAAGATGTTGTCAAACAAGTACGCTGCACACACACATACATACACATGTATATACGTACATAGTTATAGGAAGGACGGTAATTACACCTCAACAACTGATACTTGATACTTGGTATACAACAAATGCGTGCGTGTGGACAATACCTAGCACGCCTATCGTTTTATGCACGTACAATGTACGTCACACATGTCGTAGGAAGAAGAAAGCTGCATGGAAACACCACTATGCCAATTCTCTTGTTATGTTTTCCTGTACAAGTGATTCCCTTAAGTATGTTTGCGCTTGTAATCGTTGTACTTTGGAGTAGGCGTTACTACAACAGCTGAAATTACATGAAAGCTGAACAAAACACATTATGCTCTGACGTATGATGGTTTTCATAGGCAAGGAATATATCGAAGAATTGCTTTTAGATTACTAATAGTGTGTTTTACACATTATGCTACCACGGTAATATATGTTCAGTTCAGTTTTCTCATATCATTGAGAGTCCGACAGCAATTATTGAGTCTTTGCTTTCTGGCTTGGTTGAGGGTAACAGTTTTTTAGGTTTACATGGAAAATACTAGTACTGATAGTTCTGATATTACCGCTATGAAGAAAATGTGATTAAACGGAATGGGACCGTTACAACAAACTCTTAAAGGTCACAATATGACCAGGTACATGTTTTCCCAGTGAATATAGAAAGAGGAACAAGTGGGTACGTATCTAAATTTTTTACTCTCTTAACTGCGTCCATGTCCTGACCTGGTTGCCCAGACAAGGTTGAGCAGACCAAAGTTTTTTTTACGAGCTTCATTATAATTCAGGTCCTAAATTTGTCCTAACAAAATTTTAAGATAAAACTGGTCAGTAAAATATCGTTGTGCTGCCTGTTGCAAGATTTTGACACCGAGAAATATCCGACAACGGAATAAGGCTGATAAATTTCATGGGGCCAAAAACGTTGTAGTTGCAACACAAAATTCAAAAATCTTGATATAGAATGATGTCATATAGTTGTCACCGGACAAGTCACAAGAACCCAAATTGACCAAGTTAGTATTTTAATCTTTTTCTTGTTGCAGCAAAGGTTGTTGAATAAAATACCTAATGACACAACGGTGAAGCTGTACGTCGGTCACACAACTTTGTCCATTGTTTAGTGAAAGCACTTATTATTCCAACAACATATCAACGGAATGGGAAAGAGACGAAACGACAGTGCTAATTTTCAAAATACCATTCGGTACTCTTAAACCAATTTTAAATAGAAGGTCCTTTTGCGGATTCTGAAACTACAATGTTCATAGATGAGAAAAAAATCATCGGAGCGCTATTTAAAAAAATCGCGATTCAAGTTGACATTTTTGATCGTTTTTCACGATTTTGCTTGGAAACCACAAGTTCTATCGAAATGGGACTAAAGAAAATGTTGTAGCTATGGAAATTCTCTACAAGAATGACATTTATGATGTTTGTAGGTTAAACCGTTATTGAGATACAGAAGTTCAAATAAGAACAATGGACTGACTCTATCGCCTCCCTATATTACAATGTCATGTACGGAGCAACTTAACAACGAGAAAAAAAAACCCATTTTGCCATCAAGTGTTCATGTCCAAGGATGCCTCTAACTCACGGTATATAACATGGCGATCTTGCATTATCCGACCTTCTATTTTTAGCGAGTGTCGGCCTCGATTGAGTTTATTAAACCAGTTTTTCATAGTGCTATAGGATTGTCCTTGATCAACATACAAAGATTTAATTTGATCGATGCACTCATGCCGTGATTATCCACGTCAAAATTTGTTATATCGGATCGGACGAAACCGTTCACAAGTAGTTCCATTTGTTTGCAAAGTGATTTTTAAAAAACCACTATAAACAACTCAACACGTGGAGTGTAAAAATCAAGCGCGCATTGGCTTACAGCTTTGTGCTGCTGCGAAAAGTGTTTTAAGAAACCACGAGTGTAACATTCTCCCCCTTGCCCCTCTGGAGGGGGTAAACGGTAAGAATAACCATTTCGTACTTGGTGTTCGATTTTTCGAACTGTAAAATCCCTTTTTTCAAAAAAAAAATATTTATGAATGAAAAAGGTAAAATTTTAAACAAGTTTTGATATATGTATAAAGTCTAATCTGTCAGCAAATAAAAAAATTGTTCCATTGAAAACCCCCCTTCCCCCTCGATGTTAAGGGTAGATTTTTGAAACCTATATTTTGGATACATTTTAAATTAATTTTAAAAAATTATAAAAAAAAAAAAAATAAAATAAAAAAGTAATCATGGGAAATTATTACCAATATATGTAGCCGTTTCACAAAATTAAGAGAACATGATTGACATGCGCAAGCGCGAATTTACAGATGTGCAAAGTTGACTGTTCGAATTTTCGAACGCTGGTACTGAACCTATATATCGATGGGCACATCAAAACGTTGAATTTTACCAACAAATTGCGGGAACAAATTATTATAGCACTATATAAGACTAAATACCAAATTTCAGCCATTTCTAAAGGATAGTGCGGCTAAAATCCTGAAATACCCTAAAATCCTTAGGTACCATTCAACGGAGGTTATAAAAAAGGTGGAACTATGCTGACGAATTTCTGGAGAAAACTAGCTTCAAAAAAGACGAAATATTTGTTAATTTACAGTCATTTCTGTAGGATACTTACTTACTTAACTGGCTCATTACATTTGTTCTATAGGCCGAATTAAGAAGAGATCTCCACTCCTCTCTATTTGTTGCTTTGCACTCTGGAATACCGCGCCTTTTCATCTCATCATCCACTTGTTGCCGCCATCTATTCCTTGGCCTGCCAATTCTGCGTGCACCGCCATGTGGCATGTATTCATACGCCTTTGTAGCGGGTTCATCATCGCTCATTCTTATGATATGGCCTAGCCAACGCAATCGCTGCATCTCGATACGTTTAACTATGTTGATGTCGTTGTATAGCAGATACAGCTCGTGGTTCATGCGACGTCGATATTCACCGTCAACGCAGATTGGTCCGTAGATCTTTCGAAGAATTTTTCTCTCAAACACACCAAGCACTGCCATGTCTGCTTGCGCAAGTACCCAGGCTTCGGAGCCATACATCAGCACGGGTAGTATCAGTGTTTTGTAGAGCGTTATTTTTGTTTGACGAGATGTGGCTTTGTTTTTAAACTGCTTACTTAGACCAAAGTAGCATCTGTTGGCCAATACAATTCTTCTTTTTTTTCACAACTGATGTCGTTTGTTGTGTTTACGGAGGTGCCGAGGTAGACGAAGTCTTTTACTACCTCAATATTATAGGAACCAACTTCCACAGTCGGTCCGAGCTCAATGGACGCATTGCGCGTCGACACCATCAACTTGGTCTTCTCACCGTTTACCGCCAGACCCACTTTAGCAGATTCTCCTTCGACCTTCATAAAGGTATCAGTTACTTCTTTTACTGATCGGCCTATGATGTCTATATCATCAGCATAAGCAAGTAACATGTGGCTATTGGTGTAGATTGTGCCATTTCTTTTGAAATTTGCGTGTCGTATTAACTTTTCCAGCAAAATGTTGAATAGGTCACACGAAAGGCTGTCTCCTTGCCTGAAACCTCTTTTGGTACAAAATTCTTCGGAAAGGTTCTTTCCAATTTTAACTGAGGACCTAGTATCAGTTAAAGTCATTTTACAAAGCCGGATGAGTTTGCGGGGATACCAAATTCAGACATTGCATGGAATACCTTTGAACGTAGCGGGCTGTCGAAGGCTGCTTTATAATCGACAAAAAGGTGGTAGGTGTCGATCTGCATCTCTTGGGTCTTCTCCAGGATTTGCCGCAGGGTAAATATCTGGTCAATGGTGGACTTGCCAGGTCTAAAGCCACATTGGTATGGTCCAATTATCTCGTTGACCATAGGCTTTAGACGTTCGCACAATATCCCTGACACGATCTTGTAGGCAATAGGGAGTAGACTTATGCCCCTATAGTTAGAGCATACAGTCTTATCTCCCTTCTTGTGGACGGGGCACAGGATACTCAGGTTCGGCTCGGCTGGTAAGCCATCGGCTGATTTGGAAAATGTTCTTTCCATATCCTGAGTACATATCATATATATCAGTTACCAAATTACCTTGCTGGTCTCTACAGGAGGATGTGCCTGTACCAAAGCCATCAGTTTTATGCTTGACTCTTTGGTAGATTTTTCGGACTTCATTCTGGCTCCTGTACATCTCGATTTTTTCACACTCCCTCTTTTCCATCTCTCTCTTTTTCCTGCGGAAAAGACGTTTCTCCTCTCTCCTTTTCTCCCTGTATCTCTCGTGCGCTACGCGTTGCTACGGATTGTAAAGTAGCCTTATATGCCGCATTTTTCTCTTCGGTGGCAGCACGACACTCCTCATCATCCCATGGATTCCTTGGTGGAGGTCTCCGGTATCCAAGTATCCATCTCTCTCTTTTTCCTGCGGAAAAGACGTTTCTCCTCTCTCCTTTTCTTCCTGTATCTCTCGTGCGCTACGCGTTGCTACGGATTGTAAAGTAGCCTTATATGCCGCATTTTTCTCTTCGGTGGCAGCACGACACTCCTCATCATCCCATGGATTCCTTGGTGGAGGTCTCCGGTATCCAAGTATGGATTTTGCGGCTGTTTGCATGGAGTGGGCAATGTTTTGCCATTGCTCTGATATGTTATCGGGATGAGGAGTGCTTTGATTAAGCAATTGGGCTAGTTGAGTGGAATATGCTGTGGCTATCTGTTGTGATTGCAGCTTACCGATGTCTAACTTTCGTGTTGTGTCTGTTCGTACTTTGTTTGCTACGTTTAAGCGGGTGCGTACCTTTGCTGCAACAAGGTAGTGGTCCGAATCAATGTTTGCGCCTCGGAACGATCTTACGTCCAACACGCTCGTTGAATGTCTTCCATCTATCACAACATGATCAATTTGGTTTCTTGTTTTCTGATCTTGAGACAGCCAGGTGCCCTTATGAATATCGAGATGATTAAATCTGGTACTGCTAACTACCATGTTGTTTGCAGCTGCAAAGTCTATCAGCCTCATACCATTGTCAGATGTTTCACTGTGGAGACTGAATTTCCCGACTGTTGGGCCAAAGATATTCTCCTTTCCAATTTTGGCATTAAAATCGCCTAGAATGATTTTAATGTCATGGGCAGGGCAACGGTCATATGTTTCTTCTAAGCGCTCGAAAAATATATCTTTGGTCTGTTCGTCCTTTTTTTCAGTGGGAGCATACGCGCAAATAAAGCTGATGTTGAAGAATTTAGCTTTTATTCGAATTGCGAATTGGGTGAAGCTGGATACCAGATGTTTTAGTCTCCGACTAACTACGAATCCACAACCAAACTCATGCTTTACGTCATGGCAGCTATAATACAGTGCGTCACCTTTAGGTGTTGTTGTGACGCCTTTCCCAATCCATCGTATTTCCTGTATGGCAGTAATATCGGTCTTGTACTTTTCAAGTACGTCTGCCAATGCGAAGACTGCACCTTCTCTATAAAGAGTGCGAACATTCCAGGTGCAGATTCGCAGATCATGGTCCTTAAAACGTTTGCGGGGTTCGTCAACTTTAGAGTGATTTGTTTTTCTTTTCTTTCGTTTTTCCATAATAGACTGTTTTTTCTAGGGGAGGGTTACTAACCCGACGCCCAAACCCAAGTTTTTAACGTTCTTATGGGTGAACGCGCGGCACATGTTAGCACACTACCTTTAACGGGTGTTAAAGGCAGTTCCCCAGGTGACACCACGTGGAGGTCAGTGTCCACTTGAGATGAAAGAGGGACCAAGATAAATCTTGGGCTTTGCCTTGTTAAAACCGGTCAGGACCGTTGCTTGGTATCTTCCATCCCCTACGTCACCCCATTTCTGTAGGATAATGCAGATAAATTCTTGAAATATCCCGAAAATCGGGCGGTACCGTTCTATGGGGGGCAAACCAAAACGTGGACCAGTGCTGACATATTTCCGGGAAAAGTTTTGTATGTCCAGAGAAGTCTCAATACCAATCTTCAACCATTTTTTCATACAAAAATGGTGAAATAAATCAAAGAAATGGCAAATCAATTTTATTTTTTTTTCTGTACATATAGCTTAAGTACCAGTGTTCGAAATTTCGAACACCACTTTTCGGGAAAACGAAAAATCGAAAAAATTTTCTGATTTGATGTTTGAAATCAGTGGGTCCTAATTACACTAAAAAAGTGCTTTGTTTTAAAAAAAAATAAATAAAAAATTTGCCTCGGTACGATATGGGTTAATATTTGGGATTTATATTGTAATGATCACAATTTTGGCTGGTGGTCTTCCAAAAGCAAAGCCTTTCAATGGGATAAAGGTGGCCAAACAAATGAGATATCGCAATAGCCGGTAAACCATCCCATTGTTTCGTTTTTACGGTTTTCACGCTGCAGGTAGCAATGTAGTTCGGATCGCCACGAAATTTTGAGGGCTGATGGGGGAAAAAGACTAATGATTTTCCAAATGGTCAGATAATATGCAAGGATCGGAATGGGCAAAAACGTATCTGGGGGAAATATTTGTTTACTTGAATTGTAACGACGAGTATCCCAGCTTTGGTTGGGTGCATTTCAACAAAAGTGACCTATAATAATCGATACATTATGAGCGTTACCAATTGTGTTGCCAAAAGCGCAAAATGCGGATATCTCTGATCCTGTTGGACATATTCCAAGGGGAGAGCTTAATAGTGAAACTAGACCATCTGAGGTCTAAATTAATACCAAATATGTTGGCATTGATGGTAAAATGTCTTCAGTATTGTAAAGTTAGTTTATTTAAATTAAATTTACAACAACAGTTGTTCTATAGAATTCCAATCACTACTTTTCTACGTTCGTTTTGCTATAGTTATACGCCCTTAGTTATCCATTGCTCTTCTTCTAATTCCGCAACAACAATTGTATGGAGTTTACCACAATTGTGAAATTATTGCTTAGTCTTAATTTACACTGTTTACTTAGCTATTGTTGTTGTACTCGTTCCTTCTATTTATTTTGACTATTCAATTATGTTTCTGCATTATAACCCCGTTTAGTGCAGCCCCATTAGTGTTGCACTCATCGGTCTGCTTGTATGTGCGTGCATGTGTGTTTTTGCCAATCGTTAGCATTTTGCTTGAACATTGTAGAACCTCCCAGATTAAGGGGACTAGAACAGTCTATGTAGCAGCGGTCATATATAAATACGTGAAAGGAGCTGTTGGGAGTTTAGTTTAATTGCAACGCGATCTTAAACCGTAAGTGTAAGCCAACTGAAGTGAAGTCTTGTGTCAATAACTGAAGTAAAGTCAATAAAGCTTTGCAGAATCGTAATATAAAACAAACCCTGTTTTATTTGGTACACATCGTATCGGGGAATAAAACAACATCTACACGGGATTAAGTTCAAACCCTAATTCCGTATTAATATTTTGATGTATTTATTATAGTGATAAACAAAGCTGCTTCTCTTCTCCCTAAAATAAATATTTACCAGTGAAAAGCTTATTCACAGGGGTAGTGGTGCAGGGTATCACATAGTCGGCCCTGTCCTGACTATAGCCTTTGATCACTTGTATTAAAGTCATTCTTAGTTGTTTTCCCACCCTATTCAAATCAATAAACCGGATATCGTTTCGTGTCCCATTATATTCATTGCAAGCATTTCTGATTGTACTCTTCTTCTGTATAACTTTACGATGGTGTAATAAAATACCATCTTAATTAGACCTAGTCAGCTTTTGTATGGCTATACAATTAAATTTGTTAATTCAGATTTCACTGTCAGATTTTTTCTCACGCAATACAATTTAATTTGCTTGTCGCCCAATAGCTGGAAATACCTGTTATACACATGTGAACTTAAGCCGCAGTAGACAGGTTCAGGTCACTGAGAAATTTCCTGTAATAATCACGACAAAACGGAAATTGTTGTCATACTTCTGACGATACCAGACAGCAAATATGAAACCACATATGACCAATTTACGCAGTGGAATCTAGGATTGGTTATGTGTTAACCTCGTTTAATAAAACAAAACAAAAAGAGGAAAAAAAACAACAAAATGTTTTAACACGCAAAACCTCGTATGTTCCTTCATACTTCAATTGCTTACCAGACAAGCAGACTGACACAGTAGAAACCTTGTTAGAGACAAGTTTCACTTTTGTGACACAAAACCCGCAAATTTTGCCAATTTTGCAATAAAAATGCTATCAATGGAGATAGTGTATGTGGATGTATGTGTAATCAAATATGTATACATATGTGTGTGTGTGTATTCCACAACCAAATAACCGCTTTATTTGCCTTCATGTATGCGTTTGTTTTCATGTATGTATGTGTGCATAAGTACACTAAAGTGAGTGTTGTTGTGTAAGTGAATAAAATATCAACAGCAGCTTTGGTAACAAACGTCAAACATCGATATACCAAACTCTAAATACAATCCCATACATACACACTCACACGTATCAAACGTAATCAACACACAAATACACGCACGCAACCACACAATTTGGCGCGTGATATTTAAATTTTGCAAGAGCAAAAGTGTAAAATACGTGAGTATCAGCCTTTACCTATTAAACGAATCAACGATTTGTGTCCATGTGTGTGTGTGTTGGTGTCTATATTGAGTAATGCAGACAATGTTTTCGATTAAGTTGCCGCTGGCAAGCGCTTCACAGTGTGGGCATGTATTTGTACGTGTGATGACTGCCGAACATACCGTTATTCTGGTGAGCTGTTGGTTGGCTCAATGCAACAAAACAATAACAAGCCGTGTGTTATACATTGTTAAAGCGTCAATTGAGCCTCTGTGCAAACACACACACGCACACGTGCGAACATATCCAAAACTACATGACCACATAGACAAATGTACATTCTCACACCGGGTCGATTATACCATGTGAACAGGATAATGGGATGTTCAACACCCATTTGTACACCACATATATACACTTCGTTACATACACATGCAGAGATCAACTAAACATTATCCATGTAAATTAACACAAGCATATATACATACATACATATTTATATTTTAGCCTTAAACAAAATGAAGAATAGAATATTGATAGATACGAGTACCTCACACATTCGCTCAATCAAATGCAGACAATTTCTAAATAGCTGGGTGTGTTCCTGGGGATGATGAAGTTTGTATGTACATACATACTATGTATTTACATATATTAGATAGTTAGTTGTATTGTCGCCACGCCAACATGGAAGCAACACGCAAAATTATTCAATCAATGTAAACATTCGATGTTAAACAGGTCTATCACAAATTGCAGCTGTCATTACGACGACAGGTGGATTCTTTGTGAATATGCATGATCGATATCGTGCCATTTCCCATCGTTCACAATTCAAACAATTGAATTCAAAATGACTTAAATGTTTTCATATAAAGGTAAAGTGGAAACATTTAAAAATAAATATTTTCCTAGGAAGCTCAGTAGTGCGATTCTCTAACACATTTTTTGAATTACCGTCAAAAATCGGAAAATTTATACGCTTATAATTTCGGTAATTAACTATATTAACTAATTAAATATATCGGTAAGTTAGCAACCAATAAAAAGTAGTCATAAAGTACTACCGATAGCAACAGTGTTGTCAACTTTTATTTGAACTTTTCATTCATAATTTTTCATTTTAATGTTACCGATTTTTGTCGGTAACTCATAAAAGTGTTAGAGAATCGCACTACAGAAGGCAATCATTGGGGGTTTCGACTGTTCGAAAGTTGTTAAGTTTCGGAACGTAACATGGCTGAAAGGCGTGGATATCTCAGGTGGCAGAAAGGCAGCTATCATGCGTAAAAGCGAAAGAAAAATACAGAAGCGAATAGGATGCCACAAACATCCCAAATAAGGTACCAATTTCACAATCCTGTGGCGTTTGAATGTCACCGTATAATTACAACTCAACGAACAACAAACAGGGAACGATAGAATAGAGCGTATGCGAACGTCCAGTAAAAGTCAAAGAATGCTTTGTACTATTTTCTGGTAGTTTTCCACTAATATTATTAACTGAATTTTATTGCTACCTTTGTAATACATACATCCATAAAATAGAACGAAGTTCATTCTTTGTGTGGGTAAAGTCAACTCTAGTTTCCAAATGGGTTTATGTACTTTTTTTCAATTTTATTAAATAAAACTTTGTCCGTTGGTGGGCATACATAAATACCAACCAATGCTGCTATAAATAATAGATGGGGTATTAGGGTTGAGCTTAAAAAAATTGAAATATTTTGTCGAAAATTGTAGGAAATCGAAAAAAAATATTGGGCCTTTTTAAAGTACAGGTAGAATATAATATGTTGCAAAAAACTTATAGTCGATCGGACAAAAAGTGGCTGAGATATGAGCTTACGCTCATAAAAGAAATCATTGTGATATGTATGTAATATCGATGCTTCAAAACGCGGTTTTCTCGAAATGGCATTTTTGAAAGCGGTGCCAACTGTAGCTCTAAAACGGATGATCCGATATTCATATGCTTTTGTGGGAGTATTATACACATAAAAATCTTGTAAAACTAATTTTGGACGGTTTTATGGCGAAAAAACTATAATTTTTTAGCAGAAACAAGTAAGAGAAGGCGCAAAAATGTGAACTTTGACCGCGATTTATTTACAAAGCCCTCCAGCCAGGTTTTGGTTTTTTTGATTTTTCTCATCTATGCACATTGTAGCAAAAACTTCCCAGGTGTGAGCTTGCTGCTCTTGCAATACTTTCTTGTGATTTTCGAAATGTGTCATATCCACTTCCATTTCCGTCCAGTATTTCCGATATCTAACCGTTATATTGATATCATTTTCATCAATTGAGAGGCCAAGAGTTGGTTTCTAAGTACCACGTATTTAATTTTTCGGAATATGCCCCACAGAATTCATTATTTTGAAGAAATCAATCAAATAAAATAATTAAAAACACCGACACATTTTATTTTCTCAAAAAAACAAAACACACATATTCCAATGTTTGTATATGTGGATTTTGTTTTTATACCCTCAGCATTTATGCTAACGAGGGTATATCAGGAATATTGCCAATTATTTCATATTCCATTTCAGAAAAAAAGGATAAATTTTTTTCGCGCTACATCAACGATTTTTGATATGTAGGTTAAGAAAAAGATTCCCAGTACGAATCTGGTCGCGAGCCAATTTTTGGTTGTTGCGGACAAAAGTTATGGCGGTTTTATTTCGGCTTTTAAGAAAGAAAATATTAAAAAAAACGCTAATTATTTTAATGAGCACAATTGTCACAAAAAAGTTCCCTCGAAGTGACTTCAGCAAGTAGATTTCATAATACCTGCAAAATGGTACACAGAATTCGCGGAATGTACATAAAATTGATAAATTATTGAATATAAGTCAACTTTTTTCAAAATTAAGGCCCATTTAGTGGTCATAAAATTACATAAAAATTTGTTCTAGATCAAAACTTCACGGCGAATCAAATGAGACTACAATCATACAGACTGGTGTTATAGTTTCGATGTTACAGCCAAAATAAGCACATATTTTGGTCAAAAAATTATTTTTTGTTTGAAAAAATATTTTTTCACATGCATTATGTAGGAGAAAAAATTGTAAAAATCTATAGGAATACTTTTTTCATTTTGCTTAAATCTCCCAATAAAATAGACGGATTTTGCTTTATTGACATTCATATTAAAGCTTTTCCATTAGGGAAGGTAATTGGGTTGATGAGGATGTATCTCAAAGCTTCTGAAATGGAAATAGAGGTCAAATAACCCATTTTCATTTATATGCATTTTAAAATACGTGTAAATCGCGTAATTATCAAAATCCTTTTGTCCGCATGTGATTTTCGTGTACAGCAAGACCATATCTATTAAGTTGTATATATTTTTCGAAATATAACTTGGACTCTAAGATGTAGTATCGGCTGCATCTTAGCTTTAAAAAACCTATAAAATATCGCTAATTTGCGCAAAGTGCATACAATTTTTGTCCGCATCCGATTTCAATGTCCACCATGAAAATCTACATCGATATATATCTATTTGAAGGCGATCAATCAAGAACCGCGGATGTAGCATCACACACTATTTTTTGGGATAAAATGAATGTAGCTTCCTTATCAGTAAAGTTTTCAAATCTCTGTTTCCGCTAAAACAAAGATGCTGCACTAGTTTTTTCATTGCAGTGGAAACGATGCGCAGAAAACGCGATGAAATACGCGATATTTTCAAAAACAATTTAAGGTGATTTTTTTACTTTGGAATTTCTCGTAACTCGCGTTTTAGTAGATAGATTTTCACGAGGAATGATTTATTGGATCCGAAACGTAAAAAACTAAAATGTGCAATGGAGTACGAAGTATTCTAGAGACAATTGCAAATATTAGACCCGAAAAATATGATTTTTAGAAAAAAGTTCACACAAGATAAGCCATATCGGTCCACTCCTTCAGGTACCTCCCCCACAAAAGTTCAAAAATGTTCGGAAAAATTGTGCACACGATAACTCCTAATGGGACCGATTTGGTCCACATTTTACACATCTTTAAATATTTACCAGATATAGATCAGGTTCGAATATGGACTATATTTGTCCACTCCTTCGGGAACCTCCCACACAAAATTTTGGATAAATGCACTTAAAGTCCTGCTCTCGAATCACTTTGATTTTTGTTGAAACATCTTGCATTCGCTGCCTCAATTACGGCAGTAAAATTTTTTTCAGGGGCAAGTTCATACTTCTTGAGAAAACAGCCCGAAAGTTGTAAAAAAAACCCCTATGGCACCATATGTAGTGGCTGGAGGGCTCGAACCGCAGGCTAGTGTGATAAAAAAGCCCTATCTATCGATATCCCCGCAAATTTTTGAGCTTTAATACTATCCATAATTTTGTCGGTGCATACGGCCAAAATTTTGAAAACCCCCCTAAATACATTTTTTTTTTTGGAAAAAAGTATATCAATCACACAGGCTGAGGGTATATCTCTGTCGGCAAAGCCGACTTATACTTTTTTACGCGTTATATCTCATTTGGCTCTCATTTATGGAACATAGTTGTACAAATGTATGTACATTCAAATTAGTAGTATTTCGCATAGGATACGTAACGGCAGTCGCACGATAGTTTGCGAAATACATGAAGGCATTTTTAGACGGAAGTGCGTTACTGCTTTCCTTTCGTACGGGTTTTTGTGCGACATACATGTTTGGGGGTGCTTTATTCGCACACATTTTCGTTTCGAAATACATAAACAGGGAGTTAGATATTTTTCCGACAAGAAATTTTAGTCAATTTCACCCGCTAAATATCCGATCATTATACAAAGTTATTGGCATTATCCCTAACCAAACCTCTAAGCTCGTGCAAAAAGATGTCAGTATCGAATAATAACTGCGACTGATTATGTTCACACTTCCCACAATTAAAGCTGTGGGATCTCTGTATATATTAGGCTGTAACTCTGTTATCTGACCATTTAGATCAACATAATTGGCTTCTATGGAAACGTCAAGAGTTCCCCTCCTGAATATAATTTACGTATGTGGAACATATCTTCTAGGATTAAAGCTATAGTCATTATAGTAAAAATTTTACCAATTTTCACACAAAAGTTTTGGTCAATTTAACACGCTAAATATTATATGTTCATCACACTAAATTGCAAGCTTCTTCTTTGTCGTAAACCCTAACCTTACATAAAGTTTTGCGTCGATCAGACTACTACTGCGACCTACACAGCCGCTACAAAATTGGATAAACGTTTTCTTTTTGGGATCTATTGTGGTCTGAGCCCGACCTGCATAAAATTTTTAATGGACGGACACACATCTCAAAATCGCTTTTTCTCGTCGATATATGAATTTTGGTATACTACAAAGGGGGTCTGCGACGAATTTTTAGCGGTGTTACATGCATTTTTCGAAAAACAAACTTATAATACCCTTTCCACATTGTGACTTTGACAGTCCGCCATTTTTAAAAATGGATATTTTCAATTCTTTTGCGCTTAAGGACAAGATTATTAGATTCATAATGGACCCACAAAAACATGTGCTGATTGGTTTGTTCGTTTCCGAGATGCAGTGAGCACCGCAAACTGCTTTACTAAAAACAAAACAATTCCGAAAGTAGCTCAAGGTATGATCTTCCAGATGTAAACAACATCTTCTAATTTTTTTGTAGATTTCTTGTAAAAAATTCATGGAAAAATGTTTTTTTTTCTGTTTAATAAGTGGCCATAACCCCTTAACAATTATTTTTTTGGGAAAGTTCAGTGGAGGATAGAGTTAAATTTTAATTGTGACTAAATTGTGATACAAATGCTTGGAACAGAATAATTAAAAAATTGCTCTCAGAAGGCCTGTGGTTCAATCACTTTACTTCGGCGGTAGCAATTCGTACTCGTGGTTTCGTAAGACACGTTGTTCGTACTCGTCGATAAACAGTAAGTCCCATATCATCCCAGCAAAATGTTTGTAGCCAAAGAAGTAGTTGAATCATGAGTGCAAGTGATTTCGGACTACATCTTTTTACGTGAAAGAAGTCATGATTTTTAGAAGGGCATGGTGCAGTGAGGATACTGTCTAATTTGCTTCTTAAGCACACTTTTTGCATTAGTTCTTTGTAGTGAATAAATAAATATACATTCCATGGAAAGTATTTTGAATTGATTTTTCGATTCATTTAAAAATTGATTCGCAAGCATGCAATTTTATTCTGGAAAGTTAGCTTTTATTACTCAAAAATACCCAAAAACATCTTAAAACGCTTCTTGCATAGAGTCATGCCAACATGTGATAAATATCTAAAATTGATTGCTGACATCTTTCACGTAAAAAGATATAGGGGGTTATCATGAATGAAATTTCCCCGTGAGTTTCGTCCTTCCGCCGTTGCAACTTAAGGGAGAAATTGAAAAAATTCATTGCCGTTCATGATAACTCCAATAGTCACTTGCAATCATGATTCAACTACTTTTTTGGCTACAAACAAGTATGCAGTCGGACATTTCTTGCACCTATGACTATATTTTTGGATACAAACAATTTGCTGAGTAATTAAAATACCATAAAATAAATTGTTTCTTGTGTTCTTAAGCATTTTATTTGCAAAAAGTTATTATAAATGTAAACATTGCTAAAATGTGAAAATTTTGTGAAATGGATTCAAATCGGACATTGTCAAAATGTGAAGAACGGAATGCATTTTTCATGACTCTGCGCTGACTGCTTCTAAAAAAGCTATTCAATCACTACTTCACATAGAACAACTTCAAATAAATTTAGCTGGGATTGCATACACTCATTGATATGAGAAGTCTCCCTTGTCCCTTCGAGGATGTTCTGGGAACATATGCATGTAACGATGCGGTGTTCCCTAAAAACAGCAATGGAAGAAGGAACCGTGTCGAACTTTTTATGCCTTCCACCATAAAACATTCCTTACTAAAATAGAAAAGTTAGTTACCTTTTCTGTCCACAGTTTTAGGTGCAGAAGCTTTTCGATCACGGAAACCCCAAATTAATAAATTGGGTCAACAAATGTATCTAAATATGTCTTCAATCGGGCGGTAGCTTTATATGGGGACTATGTACATATGTATATCAAAGTGTGGACTTATGCCACAAATGCCAAATCACAGATAGTTCGGCCAACAAATTAAGTTATTTCTTCAAAATCGGGACATACGTGTGACATATGACAAAATATGGACTAATATTAAAAATCGTGGAGTTGTATTTTGAGCGCTAAGTACCTCAAATGTCAAGTTACAGCTAGTTTGGTTGAATATTGTAGCTAAAATCATCAAAATACCGAAAATCGGGGTTATACCAAAAGATGCATCTATGTCGACAATTTTTGATGGTGAATTTTTGTGACCACTAAGAACTTCAAGAGCCACATAACAGGAAGTTCGGAAAAAAATTTAGCGAAATCCTCAAAAAAATATATCCGGAGGCACTGTTACATGGGGGACTATACCAAAATATGGACCTATGTTGATAACACTGACCAACGCAACTTTTGTTTCATTCGAGTTGTTCTGTGTTTCTACTCAAATTATTGAGTTATTTTCAAATCATGAAGCTGTTTTTCTCTATCTGCTCTTGTTTTCAAGATATAGCTCGGGACCCTATTTTACGATTTTTACCCACATTTGTGTTATCTTTGCCACCAGAAATATTTTCTCGGTGTTTCTTAAACATGAGTTTATTTAAGAAGATGTCATGTGATCGATCTAAATAGGTTTTGCAACATTCATCGTGAATATACCTGGGGAAATATAGAAGACTCATGTCGGACTTTGTAAGAAAAGCGTGTTTTTAGTACTTTAAACCATAATAACGTCATCATGACAGGCCGCAGGTATATCATATTATATATCAACATACGTGTGATGTGCATGGCTATCTTCCAGTGTCAAGATGTTAAATAAGGCGTAACATCCAAGATTTTCGAGAGGGTCGTGAAAATTTCATGATACACTGTAGACCTGAGTTGACAAATTTTTTAGGGGTTTAGCTACATTTTCTACCGAACTACCTTTAATTTGACATTTAAGGTAACCAGTGGTCACAAAACTTCAAATTACAGGTAGTTCGGTCGAAAATGTAGCTAAACCCCTCAAAATACAGAAAATCGGTGGGTTTCATTATATGGGGCTATAGCAAAACATGGACTATGTTGACAATTTTTGGTGGAGGTGTTTTGCTACCAGTGGGAAACTCGTATGTTTAATAACAGATAGTTCGGTAAAAAAGATAGCTAAAATCGGAATGTACCGTTATATGGGTGTTATTCCAAAACGTGGGCCGATATAGCCCATCTTCGAACTTAACCTGCCTATATCCAATATCTCTGGTTATTTAAGAGGTATATCAAAAACAAAACCTGACATGGAAAGTAGAAAATATCACACTACATGTAAAGTAGGTTATCGTAGGTGGTCAAACAACAGAGATATCGCAATAGTCGGTAATGCATCCTATTTTCCGATTTTTTTTTGTAATCACGCTACAGGTTGCACTTTTGATCGGATCGTCACGAGTTGGGAGTTGATTCGGGTGCCTCGGAGAAAGAAGACTATTAAGTTTGGTGATAGTCGGATAATATTCAGGAGTCGGAATAAACAAAACGCATATGTGGAGAAAAGTCAACTTTTTTATGCGAATATCTCCGCTTCTGGTAGGAGTATTCCAAAAAAAAAGCCCATTAATGGAAGAAGAAAAGAACTCCTTTATATTGATGCAAAGTATGTTGCGTGATTGTGCAAACAACCGAGATATCGCATAAGTCAGTAATGTATCAAATTTTTCCATTTTTTGTAATGACGCTACAGGTTGGAATTTTGATCGGATAGTCACGAAATTTTGGGGGAAGTAGGGGGCCCCACAGAGGAAGAAGCCTATTGATTTTGGTGATAGTCGGATAATATTTAGGGGTCGGAATAGATAAAAACTCATGTAGAGACAAAATCAAAGTTTTATTCTTTGTTAATATGTCGGCTTCTAGTAGGGGTATTCCAACGGCAAAGCCTGTCAATGGAAGAAGAAAATATTACCATTACATTGGTGTAAAGTAGGTTGGCGAAGGTGGTCAAACAAGGAAGATACCACAATAGTCGGTAATGTATCCAAGTTTTCCATTTTTTGCAATCACGCTACAGATCGTAATTTTGATCGGATGGTCACGAAATTTTGGTTGTTTATGGGGGCATATTGTGTTTGGTGGTAGTCGGATTATATTCCCTAAAAGAAATTTTTACCAGTGAAAACCTTATGCACAGGGGTAGTGGTGTAGTGGGTATCACATGGTCGGCCCCGTCCCGACTATAGTCTTTGCGCACTTGTTTTTTCAATGCGTTTGGTTTAAACCTTTCACATCGTATAATTCGTTCCAGATATAGGTCGGGTTCGAATACGGACTATGTCGGTCTAGTTCTTCGGGTAACTCCCACACAAAGTTTGGAAAAAGTAAAGCTTAAGAGCTCCTCTCGGATTGGTTTGAAATTTTTCAGCAGGTTGTCCTTGCGCCTCCCTTTACGACGGTAGAGATTTTTGGGCGCGATTCCATACTTTGCGTGGTAATGGTCTTAAGGCTCCAAGAAACCCTGCCGGCTGCAACTGAAATGGAAAATACGGAAAAAAAACTCTGGCAGGGAGTTTTTGCTTGGTTCAAACATTGAATATTATAATATTTAACCCGGTCATGTATCAGATTGAAGAATTGACTAAATCAATCCAATCCTTTAGGTACCTCCCACACAACAGTTTAAAATGTTTGTGTAAAATGATATTCAATTCCATAATGAATTCCCAATACCGTTATAAAAATATTCTTATCGACAAATTAATTTGTTTTTATACCCTCAGCATTTATGCTAACGCGGGTATATACACTTTCATCGAAATAATGCTTTTAGACCCCAAGTATGTTTGGACAAAATCCGTTTCAGACAATTTGGAGTCGATTTAGCAATGTCCGTCCGTCTGTCTGGCTGGTTCTCACGATAACTCTCGAACGGATGAACCGATTTGGTAAAAAATTTGGATTTCGTAATATTTTGTCCAAACTTAGTTTATGTTCGAAGGGTTATATCGGTCCACTCCAAAAGTTCGGAAATTTTCGGAAAATGTGTGCACTATATAACTCTTGAAAGGAGTAACCGATAAGGTCCATATTTTCCCACACAAAATTTCGGAAAAGTTCAGTTTAGGACCAGTTCTCCAATCTCTTTGATTTTTGTTGTAGCAACTTGTATTCACTGTCCCGCTTACGACGGAACATGTCTCATTTGGGGCAAGTCCATACTTCCTGAGAAAATAGCCCGAAAGGTGCAAAAAACCCCCATGACACCATGTGTAGTGGTTGGAGCGCAAGACAACTCTTGAACGGGTCAACCGATTTGAACTTCGTAATATTTTGTCCAAACTTAGTTTAAGTTCGAAGAAGGGCCATATAGGTCCACTCCTTCAGGTACACACATAAGTTCAAAAATGTTCGGAAAAATTGTTCGCACGATAACTCTTGAAGGGACTGACCGATTTGGTCCATACTTTGCACATCCCAAACTTGGGATCTCGTAATATTCTGTCCAAATTGTATTTATCTCCCCCACAAAAGTTCAACATTTGTATCTAAGTGCAGTTTAAGGTCTGTTTACAGCGATATTATGTTTTCCGAGGAGAAGTCCATGCTTCCTGGCATACTGCTCCAAGAGTTATACGATGACCCACTGAAATGACTAGTGGGCTCGATACACATCGAAAAGATATAACTCCTAAAATAAGATCCACTTCCATAAGAGATATGTCGGTTCATTCCTTTAAGTACCTCTTCTGCAAGGCTTTTGAACTCTAATCCTAATCCACATTTTCATCCGCAAGTTCAAATGTCCAAAAATGCCACAAAATACTGAAAAACCCTAAATAAATTTAATCGGACCGTTGATGAAAGTTTCAATTCACATAGGCTGAGGCAAAGCCGACTGATACTTTTTTACTTGTTCATACATTGTATTCCCTGACATTTATTGTGCAATGAGGGCATGCAAAACATGTCTTAATTAGTAGAAAGTATTTTCCGCTGGCAGTGATATATTGTGAAATGACCAACATCGCCTTCCTTGATCTGATCATATCAAGCCTGCCTCCTTGTTATTTTTTAATAATTGTTTTTATGAACAAGGCCACCTTTAATATTCTGACCAATACACTTACTAACTCCACCCTAGTGCTATTTCGCATAACAAACAGTCGTATATAATATTTGTGCAGCAACAGCTTTTATGTAGTAGTTCCTACTTATACCTGGTTCATAAGCAGTATACTTTTAAATGGTTTCGAAGTTAACTTTAATACAATTTTGTGGTAGTACGTAGGTGGTTGAACAGTATTAAAACTTTTACCTCCATATAATAGTTGTTGTCTTTTAACATTAAATTAGTACGCATCTATTTTATTCAATTTCTAAAGTTTCCTGACATTTAAGCTATTCCATCATTAACAATATCCGGAAGTCAGTTATCTATTGTATAATTGTTTTCCTATTGTTAACCTTAATCGTGTTGACTAGCAACGATGATGACATGGTCTTATTTTATTAACGTTCTCTCTTTTATTCTTTTTATTTTTTTGATACTTACCCTCACGCAAGGTCACTATGTAGTAGGATTCTTTGGATGGAGGACTAATGCCCAGTTTGTTGACAGCTTTCAGGCGAAAGCTATAGACGGTGAAGGGTACCAGACCGGTGACTTGATACGATGTCACATTTGATTTTGTTTGTATTTGTGGCACTTGATCCCATTGACCGTTCTCGCCCACACTGTAAACAAATAGAAAAAGAAGACAGGAAAAGTACCCAAGTTATTGCAAATGGAAATTGATGGTAAAGTAGCAGAATGTATTAAAGAATAATATTTACTCAACTCAACAATTCAAGAAGTTGTAGAGAAGAGGCGTATAAAGTTGGAAAAAAAAAATAAAAAATAAAACAAATAAGGAAACCTTTATGTGGAATGTGATGTGTGTGAGTGAGTGTTTGTTTGCCTCGAATTGTGTTTTAATTCAATTGGATTTTCTTTTACACTTTTGACCACACTCACATATGTACGAGTATGTGTATATAAAAAATACACTTGATATGCTTCTTCTTCTTTTGCAAGAAAGTAGAAATGTAATGTTTGTTTTGTTCTTAAGAAATAACCACTTAAATGCACATTCGTCTCAGTTTTGCCCCCTTTTAACAACAGCAACAACCGTATAGTTTTTATGTGTACAAGTATTTGAAAAGGCCCAACAATGTTGTAAAGTGTCCAAGGGAATTGTCCGCATTACTAAAATGGAAGACATTGGGTTTGGTCTAATATAAGGCTCGGGATATCTAATTAAATAGTGCATAAAAGCATAGCTAAAAGGATAGAAAAAATATAAAAATAGGCGATCTGAAAAATAAGACAAAAAATAATTTTGGGTGTTAACACTTCGGATTGCTGTGTAAAGGAAGATTTTCCATCACATTCCATATGTGGTGTGTGACGAGAAGTGGAGAAAATTGTCGAAGACTATCCCCAGTATTTTGGGATTCTTTGTAGGAGATAAAATAAAATTTTGCTTCCGGAAGCAATTGTAGCCGGTGCCTAAATAGATGGAAATATAAGCACTTACGTCGTGAATGTTAACGCCTTATGCAATTATGATGATGATGATGCAATTATTCTGATACAATATTATCTGGTTTATGGTGATTTTTTGAGATGAAGATTGAACAAAATAAGTGAAACGACTCCACCTTGCTGCACATCCGTTTTTAGCCCGCGATATTTGGACTTTTAGCCTCGTAATTCGACTAAATTAAGCCAAGTAGTGACTTCGTTTGGAAGGGTGCAATTCATGATTTAGGAAATAATTGATCGAACGCCTTGGAAAGGACTAGACTCGTTGAGTCCGCTATGACTGACGCCTCTGTTTTAGGTAATTTGCAATATTGGTCTTAATCTCTTGCAAATCCGTTGTTGTGTTATGCCCTTCAATGAAGTTATGTTGGTGGGTAACAAGGTAAAGCTTCTCCTTAAGGGTTGGAGGCAACAAGTATTCTAAAACTTATGCTACAAGTTAAAGAAGAAAAAGTGGATGGTAGAATTCTCCATTGGTAACGGATTTGTCGGTAGTCCAAGTCTTTTGCACCGAACTTCTTCAAACATGTACATTGACATGATACCTGGGCTAGGGATATGTAAATCGTCTTTCGTTTAATCGATTAATTGACTTTTTGGTTTGAAAAACCAAAAATCGCAGCAGACTTTAGGTTATATAGAAAATTAAAAATACGGCTTTCGATTTTTCTTATTATTTTTTTATTTTTTATATAAGTTTTAAAATGGCACTCTCTATTAAGAAAAATTTTCACCAAAAAATCGGAGAGCGATTATGGACGGCAGAAGAAATATCTGCGACAAGCTCAGATGTAGATACAAGGTCCACAAGTCCCTAGGCGGCAGCACTTGGCGTGCAGATAAAGAAACCTTGTTGGCCACATATAAGGCGATATGTAGGTCTGTGGTAAGCGCGCGAGCCATCCTAATCACCATATGGTAGATAGGACCACCCACCCAGGCATGTCAGGAAGGATTTTTATGATCAAGAAAGATAGGTACAACATTACAAGAGAGAACCCCTAGTCCATATGGTAAACAGTTCATTATCCGCATACGTTAAGATATCAATGCTATTTGAAGGGGGCGGAATACAGGATAGGTAGGGTTTAAACAGTTTAGCAGATATCAACCCCCTTGGGGAACTCCCTGAAAGTTTAAAATTTGGCCGGAGGGTTGTCTGTTTTATGTCCTCAAACAGCGTGGAGAGCTTGACGGTATCAAAGGCTTTTGATAAGTCAAGCGCCACCATCACTGTTCTGTCACACGGCCTACTCTAGTTGAGTCCTCAACTAATATGTGTGGAGATGGCCTGCAGCGCTGTTGTCCTGCTGTGCAGCTTACGGAATTCATGCTGATGATCGGCAGGTGGAAAGCTGTTTCTGACGCTGAGGAGGACTAAAGCCTCAAGGGTCTTTAATACGGGCGACAAAAGCGAAATCGGCCTGTACGATTTACCTTTGATGGTATCCGTGCTTTGCTTCAATAACAGGACCACCCTGCCTATTTTCCAGACTTCGGGAACGATGTGGGTGGCTAGCGACAGGTTGAAAACCGGCACTTCCAGCTGTTTCAGCATTGTCATGGAAATTCTATCAGGGCTCAACGCTTTGGATGATTTAGCGTTCCTGATGACATTCGCACAATCGTCCATTGTAAATTGTGGTGGTTCATCCTCGGCAGGAAGAGATCTAATGCGACGTAATACTCTTCTCTTCGACATGTCACCCCCGGGTTGCTCGACAAACTGTCGATTGAAATAACTTGCACAACTCTTCAGATCAGTTAGCGTAACGTGACTGAGGTTCTATCTTTCTTCTTTCCAGTGTTCGACAGTGACTCAACCGTTGCCCACAATTCACTTATTGCAGCTCAAATGTTGCATATATTCAGATGATTTAAACAAATGTTCCGCTTATGCTTACAGACCAAATTGTTAACATTCAGTGTTAGCTCCCTAACTCTGGGGTCACTGGGGTTTGCACGGCGAAGCTCATCACGCTCATTTGCTAATCCCGTTCCCTCTGTTGGGAAGTTTTGTCTCACTTTGGGTATTCGACCAGCAGATATATGGCGATCGGCTGCAGCAGTAATGATGTCTCGGAACGTCCTTTCTGCTGCCCGAAAATCAGAAGGGGTGGACAGATCTCTGAAGCGGCGATTAGTGAACTCTCTGAAATACTTTCCTATGATTGACGTTCAGAGGTGAAGAAATCGGGCGGTCTGCTGATGGAGACAATTATGTGGAGATGGTCTGATCCAAGAGAAACGACGTTTCGCCAGGTGATGTCATTTGTCAGACCAGGTTTCACGATGGTTGTATATGGCGAACTGTGACAGTCCCGCTAATTCTGGTAAGAGCGTCCTCATTGACCGTGCAAAGCTATTAATAAACTCAACCAGCACTATACCTCTCTGGTCATGATGAACATTAAAGTACCCCAAGACCAGATGGTTATGATCATTATTATTTCATGTACGGGTCATTAGAGTCAGGCTCAATCAAGCTAGGGAGCATAATAATGACAATGGTCGAAGTTAGGAAGATATAGTACACCGAATCAAAAAAGGACGTAGCGCGTTTTATTCTCTCAAGGTAAACAAAATTGAGGTTATTTAACTTGAATATTAAATCTGTAGTTTTGTAGGGATGTGAAAACTGAGACGCAGTGACAAATGAACAAGTGCCTGCGAAGAATAAAGGGTATATTATGGCCCAATACCATATCGAACATTTCACTGTGGCGAGAAACTAAACAGGAACCGTGTGTGTGTGGGGATGTGTTTACGCAACATGCAGCAACATAGTCCCTGACGTTGTGCCTCGCATGGACGAGTCTAGAACAACCCCGGAGATACACCCACTGCTGATATCTATTTCAACTCATCGAAGTTTGTTGGAAGCGGATGTGACAAACTGGACACACATAAATTGGTCCTGGGTTTTCTTCCGTCCCTGCACGGAGCAAAAGTATCTGGAGCAGGCATTCCAAAATGCTGCTCCCAACACGGAAAAACGATACAAATATAAACACAGAGATGGCAGTCTTTGGCAGTCTAGTTCTATTGCAATTATCGTTAGTTTTACAGAGTTTGAACCTGGAGACCCACAACTAAACTCTTGTCTAGTTTCATGGTTGTTGTTGTGACCAATTACTCGTTGTACTCTCCGAGAGCATTACAGCTTCTCTCTAAGGAGTGCTGACCTTTCAGGAGCATATTCGTAAATATAGGTCATTGTTCTCTTTTTTAATTTTTTCATAGTAGTATACGATCGAAATCCCATACGGGACAAGGGAGACTTCCTTCCCTCTTATCAATGTGTGGCACCCCAAACACTTATAACGACGAAATCTAAAAGTCCAGGCACTGTTATATACTCTTTCTTCAACCATATCAGTATAAATGTTGGCTTCACCTGGCATTACTGCTATCTAAAAATCGTCGGTGTCATGCTTAAGTGTTCTATGGTTTTCCGGTATGCTCTTTCTGAATTTTTGGTCAGCTTTCTCCTATCAGCACTAGTTTCCGAGATACCCACGCTTCGACGCTAAAGCTTAAACTTTTTTCAGTTATAAAATTAATATTTTAAAAACATACAAGTTTAAAAACACATTTAAAAAATCCGAACTTTAATTTTCGATTTAGAAGTTCTTAATTTATTGAGGCAAATATAGAAAAAAAATTTTGTCACTGAGCTCCATATGGTATACAATGTTTCACATTTGTGTCTAAGTGTGGATATGGAACAAATCGGCAAAAATTCTATTTTTAAAAAAATTCTCTATAACTTTTATATACCAATACATATATCTCTATATTTTTGCCAATATGTTCTATATACTATTATTAATAATTCAAGTCAAAAAATATAAATTTTTTCTTAAGTCAGCTCCACGCAGTTGTGACGCAAAACATTAAAAGGCTACTATCTCAAAACGGGCAAATGGCGACACTTAAGCATGACACCGA
Organism: Musca autumnalis; assembly: GCF_047663935.1. Lineage (NCBI taxonomy): Eukaryota > Metazoa > Arthropoda > Insecta > Diptera > Muscidae > Musca > Musca autumnalis. The sequence continues at coordinate 325,654,861 of NW_027411644.1, forward strand.
CGAAATGTTTACAGAAGAAGTCTATCAGTTTTTACTTTTCTTTTATTTTTCTCCACTGAGGCAGAACTTTTTGATCGTAGCCCCAAAAGGACCCTCTTCTGGTTTTGAACATTTTTAATCGTCTGTCCTTTTCCACCATCTTTCTTGTAGGGCAAAAATATTAACTTTTATTTCTGAACTTCAACCAGTGTTAGAAACATAGCTGTTCATTCATTTTATATAAACAAAATATTTTTTCTATATTTGGGGTTTTTCTAGATTTTCTAGAAAGGGGCTTGGAGATTAGTCCTTGGTTTTGCTAATAATTAGCGTTGCTTGGTATCTATCTATTACCCCATGCGTCTCTATCGAATTTTTCAAGATTTCTTTCTTCCATTCCAATTAGAATAATAATACATGTTTATGGGGTCACTTCCTTTAAAATCGTTCAACTAATCCACACTACAATATCTTTGTTATTTTGAATTATTTAAATGTAAAACATTTCGTTCGGCATTATTTATAATCTTTGAGAGCTAATTTTTTTTGTTTTGTTTAAAAGTGTCAATTTACATTGAACGAGAACCCAGTTGCAAACAATCGTGTCGACCACAGTCATTTGTTTGAGTTACTAAAACCTTTGAACAAAAACGTAAAGTAAACAAAGCAGAACAAATGAAGTTTGTTCTTTTTTGTGATTTTCTTTTGGGGCATTAACGATAAAAAGAGTTGTTGGCCTTAAATGTTAGCATTGTCCTTGTCATTGTCTTTTTTGTTCGAAGTAGATTCTCGAAAATATACACATGTTAGAGGCAAAAGTAGAACTAGGAATATTGGGCAGAGCAGTTAGTGTATCATTCCCAAATTGTATCGACTGGATGTCTGAGGCGAAAATACACACACCTACCCACACCTATGTATTGAAAAAAGTAAATTTCATTGAGCTGTGTTTGCATATCCGTGTTGACGTTAGGTAAAGGCATCCCTGCTCCAGCTATTGCTGATACCGAAAATGATATGTTGATTTTTTGTTTAAATTTTTTACAAAAACACTTGGCAAACACAACCTTTTTGTCTCCCTGGGCTACACTTGTAAGGGGCCTATGCCCTAACATTTTCTGTTATCTTTTATTATTTTGTTGATACTTTTGTTGGCCATAGTTTAGGTGGTTTAGAATTTTTGCTTCTGTTTATCCCCCCGAAATGTTTACTGTTTGTCTGGGATTAAAGTTTGCTTCTTTCAGTGCCATTTTGTAGGCACATTTAACCCACACTAAGAATCTTCACTACATACTTGTGTTCATTCGTTGCCCACACAAATTCATGGACATAAGCAAATAATTCGAAAAAGGCCAGGTTAAAGGGATATTTTCCCAAATAAATTGTTGTTCTTTTCCCCAAAGGTTCAAGTTAATCAAGGGCTGAAAAAATGGTTCGTTGGCCATTTTGCGTATGGCATATTTGATTGTTTGTTTCATAAAAGGATTACGACAAAAGATTCTTCAAGATTTCATTCTTGGAATAGTCATCTTATCGCTTAAGAACCCTGTTGCTTGACAGAATATTTAAAGTGATCTCTTTATGTCATAAATTTCATGGCAAAGTCTCAATAACATTGTTATAAAATATTTTTAGCAATTATGTGGATGAAAATCTGCACCAAAGCCTTACATAAATGCATACGTTTTAAAATAATGACCAAGTTAACAAAATTAAGTCATAAAATACCAAATGGTAACAAGTAGTATTTATACCCTCAGCCTTTAGGCTAGAAAGGGTGTATATACACTTTGATACGACCAAAAATGTGCCTCATCGAAATAACGGTTTTAGACCCCAAGTATTTTTGGACGAAATTCGTTTCAGACAATTTGGAGTCAATTTAGCCATGTCCGTCCGTCTGGCTGGTGCGCACAATAACTCTCGAACAGATCAAACGATTCGAACCAAAATTTGGGTACGGTAATATTTTGTTTAAACTTAGTTAAAGTTCGAAGATGGGCCATATCAGTCCACTCCTTCCAGTACCTCCCCCACAAAAAAAATTGTTCTGTAAAATGGTGTAAACGATAACTCTCAAAGAGAGCAATTGATTTGGTCCAAACTCATCGTATTATTCCTTCCAAATATAGATCGGGTTCGAATATGGTCTATATCGGTCCACTCCTTCTGGTGCCTCCCACACAAAATTTGGGAAAAGTCATGTTTAAGAGCTCCTCTCGCGTCGTTTCAATTCTTTTTTCTGTGGTAAGTCAATACTTCCTGAGATAATGGCTCAAAAGCTCCAAACCCCCGCCGCACATACCGAAATATCTATTTTGCAAAATAACTCTAAAACTAATGTTTGGTATATGTCAGTGATTTGGCATAGCCCCACATTACGGTACCTATGGGTAGTATCAAACGAGAAAAAGGCACGTTGACTAATTCTGGTCTAGAGACTCTAAATTTGTAGCCAGAAGTGCATTTTCCAGGTTGTACTGATCTAGATGGTCATTTGCAGCAAACAAATCATAATCAGGGCTGTACGGCACAGGACGAGCAACTGATTGATAGATTGACTAGCATCCCAAGACTTAAATGGGCGATAGACAGCTTCCGGCCCTATAAATTCCCTGGACCGGATGGCATTATACCGGCTATGCTGCAAAACGTGGCTGATTCGGTATTGGCAACCATACAGGAGATACATATATACATAGCTAACTCATGGAAGGAGGTAACGGTGACTTACATCCCCAAAGCTGGGAAGCCAAGTCACACACTACCTAAAGACTATAGGCCTATTAGTCTTTCTTCCGTCCTCCTTAAAGCTCTAGAAAGACTACTTGACTATGACATCCGGTCTCATTTAGGCCCCACTATTATAAGCAACTCGCAGCATGCCTATATTAAAGGCAAGTCGGTAGATACTGCCTTACATGAGGTGGTTGGATATATTGAGAGGAGTATGGAGTGATCGGGCTTCACACTTGCAGCCTTCCTCGATATAGAGGGAAACTCCAACAATGTAAAGCTTGAATCCATTCACAATTCGCTCATCAACGCAGGAATTTCCTCTATCCTTGTTAAATGGGTTGATGAGATACTGAAGAGCAGAATCATCAACTCTAGGAGAGAGTTCAGTAAGGAAAACTGTTTGCAGAGGTACGCCACAGGGAGGAGTTTTATCACCCCTTCTTTGGCTCCTTGTAATAAATGAAATTCTTGTGAAATTCAACCAGCTAAGGACAAAGGTAGTAGCCTATGCTGACGATGTTGTTATCCTCATTAGTGACAAGTTCTTGCCTACCATATCAGACCTTATGCAACGTGCTTTAGTGCACCTGTCTCGCTGGGCTCGCGCCTGTGGACTGGGAGTGAACCCAGCAAAGACGGAACTCGTACTATACACGAAGAAGCGTAAACTTCCCGAATTCCTGCCACCAAACCTGGACGGAGTTGTCTTCAAACATTCTTCGGAAGCCAAATACCTCGGTGTGACCCAGGACCAACGCCTAAGCTGGAAAAGGAACACTGAAGAGAGGGCAAAGAGGGGTTTTATGGCACTCTATTCCTGCATGAACTCCATTGGCATAAGTTGGGGCCTCAGACCAAAGGTCATACACTGGTTTTATGACACAGTGGTTCGTCCCATATTTACCTATGGCGTACTTGTCTGCTCTGCTCTCTCTGGAATAGTGCACTTCTGTCCAAATTATCCAGTGTTCAAAGAACTGCATCTCTGCTCACTTCTGGTGCTATCAGAAGCGCACCTCCAGCCGCTTTGAATGTGATACTTGATCTCCAACATCTGGATATCATTATTCACTTTCAAGCGGCGAAGACGGCGTTCAGGTTCAGAGAGACAGGGGTGTGACAGTGTTCACGATTTGGACATGCAAAGGTCCTCCCTCCTTTTAACAAACTACTTGAGTTCAGTGGACTCAATCACATTATTGATTACATACCCACTTCACTCAACTTCAACCCAATAAACGTGGCAATTCCCAGCAGGGATGCCTGGTCTAGTGGAAATCCTCCTCTTGGCGGTCTGGCCATCTATACAGACGGCTCCAAGATGAAGGATGGCACAGGAGCCAGGGTTTACTGCGAGAATCCACCAATTAAACAATCCTTCAAACTCAATGATAATTGCAGCGTCTTTCAGGCAGAGATTTTTGCCATCAGGAAAGCAGTGGATATGGTTAAAGAACTTGAGAGCAGCCTTGAAGGACCCGTGACTATATTTGTCGATAGCCAAGCGGACCTTAAGCCCTTCAAGTAGTGGACCATAAATTCAAAAGCTATACTTGACTGCAAAAACGCTCTACTTGAAGTACATGATGTCGTTGATCTTTGCTGGGTTCCAGGACACAGCGATATAGCGGGGAACGAAGAGGCGGATGAACTAGCACGGGGTGGCTTTCAGTCGACTGACCTACCAGTAGAGTCATCTACAAGACCACCAAAGTGATACTACATCCGAAAACTTTGCGGCTTCTTCCTTGAGAAAGCAGGGCAAAGATGGCAAACGGAACCTGGTTGCAGGGTATCCAAGGAAATCTGGCCTAGCTACTCCCAACACAGAACCAACTCTTTCTATTCACTAAATAAGTAAGGGATAAAGACCACGGTCACAGCATGGTCAGATCCCTAACTTCTAGATGGGACAACAGTAGTGGGACAAGATCCAGATAAAAACTGCAGCGCCCACCACAACCTCAGCAGCCACACACCCATATCCATAACCATCAGCCACCTCTAACCTACACAATTTTTCTATTCATCACATCAAACCACAACAACATTACAACCATAAGCAATAACCAATCCTGTTCACCTACTTACTTACACATCACTTCAGAATCTGCAATAGACCAATCACCAAACATAACTTTTTTTAAGGATGATCACAATGAACCTCAAGTTATCCGAGTGGAGTAGCTGCCAACAATGGTAGCTGCACGTCCTAAAACCAAACCCAAACCATACGGTACCTATAGATTTTAAAGGAAACACTTGATTCAAAATCGATTTATACTCGTATACGGCATAATTATTGTGTTTGGTTTTGTTTTGTCAGCGGCTAAGGGTATATCTCCGTCAGCACAGTTAACTGATACTTTCTTACTTGTTTTATACTCAGTCATCGGTCTAACGGGAATGAAGTGTTTTAGAAAGGGCCACATTATATCGACCATTAAAAATTTTTTTTGTTCCCTTCCCTTCCCTTTTTAAACGCCGGAGCAAATTAGCTCTTCCGCATTCGAATCCAACCACTTAAACCGCTGATATAGATAATTTGAAAATAACAAGTAAAAAAGTATCAGTCGGCTTTGCCGACAGAGATATACCCTCAGCCTGTGTGAATTGAAACGTCCATCTATTGACAATATCGATAACGGATTGCGGATTTTGTAGCTCTTTTTGAAATTTTCCGACAAAAAATATATATTTGGTTTGAAGCTCAAAAGTTTTGGGGAGGATGTACTTTAAGGAATGGGCCGACATAGTCCATTTTGGAAGTAGATCTTGTTTTGGGATTCATTCCTTTTGACATTTTTTGTGCCCACTAGTCATTTCAGTTGGTCATCAGATATACGCGTACTATTTTAGTGACATTTTGAATTTTTGGGGGTGAGGGAAGGTACCGAAAGGTGCGCATCGATAGTGCCAATCTTCAAACTTTAACTTAGTTTGGACTAAATACTACGAAGGCCAAATTTTGGACCAAATCGGCTGATCCGTTCGAGAGTTATCGTACGTATAGTGTCATAGGGATTTTAATAGCTTTCGGGCTATTTTCTCAGGAAATATGGACTTGCCCCTGAAAAAGCTTGCACTGTCGTAATGGGGGCAGCGAATACAAGTTGTTACAACAAAGATAAAAGCGATTCGAAAGCAGGCCTTAAACTGCATTTTTTTCCGAAATTTTGTGTGGGAGGTACCTGAATGAGTTGACATATATAGTCTATATTCAAGCCTGATCTATGTCTCGTGGAAATATTACGATGTGCAAGGGATGGACCAAATCCCTTATTGTCTTCAGGAGTTATCGTGGGCACAAATTTTCCGAATATTTTCGAACTTTTGTATGAGAGGTACCAAAAGAAATGGACCGATATGGCCCATCTTCGAACATAAACTAAGTTCGGACAAAATGTTACGATGGCCAAATTGTAGACCGAATCGGGATATCCGTTCGAGAGTTATCGTGCGCTCCCACCCCTACACTTGTGCCATAGGGGATTTTTACAACTTTCTGGCTATTTTCTCAGGAAGTATGGACTTGCTCCAGATAAAACTTGTACCTTCGTAATGGGCACAGCGAATACAATTTGCTAAAACAAAAATCAAAACGATCCGAGAGCAGGTCCTAAGCTGAACTTTTCCGAAATTTTGTGTGGGAGGCACCCGAAGGAGTGGCCCGATAGAGTCCATATTGGAACCTAATATATGTCTGGTAGAAATTTCACGATGTGCTAAGTATGGACCAAGTCGGTTATTCCCTTCAAGAGTTATGGTGCGCACAAATTTCCGAACATTTTCGAACTTTTTTGGCGGAGGTACCTGGAGGAGTAGACCGATATGGCCCATCTTCGAACTTAAACTAAGTTTGGACAAAATATTACGAAAGCCAAAATTTTTACCAAATCGGCTGAACCTTTCGAGATTTATCGTGCGCACCAGCCAGACAGACGGACGGACATTGCTAAATCGACTCCAAATTGTCTGAAACTCTTTTCGTCTAAACATGCTTGGGGTCTAAAACCATTATTTCGATGAGACACATTTTGCCCGTATGAAAGTGTATATACCCTCGTTAGCATAAATGCTGAGGGTATAAAAAAACCTTAAACTTTACATGTTCCAAATTTTATGTGGGAGGTACACTAAAGAGTGGTACGATGTACCTTCCATATTTGGACGCAATCCTAGAATGTACGCGAGTGTTATGTTAGGCACAAAAAAGTTTGGTAGCTGCCGGCAGATTTTTTGGAGCTCCAGGGCCATTATCTCAAAAAGTATGGACTTGCCCCGAAAAAGAATACACAGTCAAGGAAAAGAATACAAAGTCAAAATTTCGATTTTTAACAAAAAATGTGCCGTTTATTGACCATTAATCGGTCAAAACAATTTGAAGGAAAATTCTCTTATTTGAAGACAAAATTTTGATGTATTTAATAAACTCACAAAAATATATGAAGACTGAACACCAAATTTCTGTAATTTTGGGTGGATAATGTGGCTAAAACCTTAAAAACTCGAAAATTGGGCGGTACCGTTCCACGGGGGTTATATCAAAACGTGAACCAATACCAACAATTCTCTGTAAAAATATTTCGCAAGATCTGGCGAAGACTAAATACCAAATATCAGCTACATTGGTTGTTTAATGTGGCTAAAACCTTGAAAATACCAAAAATCGGGCGATACCGTTCTATTGGAGCTATATCAAAACGTGGGCCTATGTACATCATTTTTATCAGAAAAGTTTTTTGGACCATTGGGAACCCTCAATGCAAAATTTCGGCGTATTTGGGCATAAACATATGTAAAATCTTTAAAATTCCGAAAATCGGTAGGTATGGTTATATGGGGTCTATATTAAAACGTGGACCTATGTCCATAATTTTTATCGGAAAAGCTTTTTGTAAAGTGAAAACCCCGCATTTCAAAATTCATCCAATTTGGTTGATAAGTTTAGCTAAAATATTCAAAATACCGAAACATTAAGAAGTACCGTTGCATGGGGACTGTCCCAAAACGTGGACCGACCTTCCCAATTTTTTGCTCTCGACATTGTCAGTGAACTATAGTATTTATAACAAAATTCTTCTGGCAACTCCAACTCCTTTTATATTTGGCCACCGTTTATTTGAACTCGCGACATAGTGCAGCGTTTTTTCGAGGTTATGCGCCATTATCTCGGGTACTATGGACTACCCTCGAAAAAAATTACAATGACGTAACGGGGACCGCACGAACATCCTCTTACAAAAAATTTCATAACGATTCGTGAGGTGTCACTAAACTGCACTTATTTCAAATTTTGTGTGGGAGGTACCTAAAGGAGTGGACCGATATAATCCATATTCGAACCTGATGCATGCCTAGAGGTAGTATTACCATATGCAACTATATAAGGATTAACGATTTATAGTCATTTTGACGATTTTTTGGCCCAAAATTGAAAAATTACCATGAATTTATGAATTTAAAATATACAAGTTTGATATTTTTAAAATCACTACATTGAAGATGTCTGATGGCAAACAAAAGTTTAAATTGTCTCTACAGTTTATTACATATTCATCGATAAGTATTGAATATTCATTATAAATTCAAAATATGTAGATACATACATATATACAGATCGATGTCAGTCCCTTTTGCTGTTGTTGACAAATTTGTCTTTCTTGCCTAAGTCTGTTTCATTGTGAAAGACTTTTTTGCCTCGAGAAAAAAACAACATTTAAAAAACAACAAAAGTTTCTCAATACTTGATTTGTTTGCCAGCCAGACAGACACATTGACAATCAAATAAAAGTGAAGACATTCAAACTCGGTCGTAAGTTAAGCCATAAACGTCTAGCCAACAATGGCGCGTGACCTTTTTTTCTTTGTTAAATGTTCTAACTTTAACACCGCAGTCATTGGCTTTGCATTACGTCTGTGACATGTCCAAGGTCTGCCTACATAAAATATTGGCTTTTGTTGTTAAGGTTCATGTAAATTGACAGCTGATTAATAGAAACATCTCGCTGATGCGATTTATTGATCTTTGTTATATAAGCTTCAATTGAAAAAGGAGAGGCATAAGGAGATTTAAAAATAAACAGGAAAGTTTGATTGGTTTTGGGAAAATGTGTTGAAGTATTTGTTTGTGTTTGTATTAAGCTTTATTTTGGGAAAAGTGTCCATAACGAAAATAATTGTCATATACAGATGTTTTTGAATTAAAAAAAAAATTAAAAAAGTTAAAATTCCCGTAACCGCCGATTTGTATATCTTATCAGTTCTAATAATAACTGCCGGAATAACAAGGTAAGGAAGCAAATAGTTAAATATTAAAACAAAATTTAAAACCTGAATTTTATGCCTTTTAATTCTCCTTAAAGTTTAAACGATATACAAAATTGACGCCATTACTCAAATGAATTTTTTATTTTCATTTGCCATCCGTCATTGTGTTTAACACCATTGAATTTAATTTTCATGTCACGCTGTGTTGTTGTTTTCTTTTTAAACTATTGAATAAACAAAACTATGTTAAGCCACTCCCGTGATATTTCAGAATTTTAATCACTGCAACTTCCAATAAGATTTTCATTTTGGTAGTTTATAGAAAACAAAAAAACAATCTCCCAACATTATCATTCGCTGCAATAACAAATAATTCCCACCAATACTCGACCATAAATTCTGATTGAATTTATGTTCATAAATAAATTAACAAAGAGAGGGAAAGAAGGAAACCCACCTTTAGTTTATCAGCATCCTCATCAGCATGTGAAATGTATGCTCGTAAGGTCACAACTACAAGTGCCACTGTTTGGCGTTCTGTCAAATAGGCCATCAACTCATGCCAATATAAATAACCATAATTCTGTTGTTTGTTTACTTAAAGCATCATTAAAATTTATTCTGCATGTGGTTGTCGACTGTGGGTGGCGGTTGCCGTTTGAGCGAAAGTGTCATGCTGGTCTTGCAGATTTCATTCGAACATTGTTTTAATATTTCATAATTGTTTTGATTCTGAGCGGAATTCAGTCGTCGCTTGTAATATCAATGAAGGTATAGTGCTATCGAGGGCTGTTATATAATCGACAAAATGTTGGTCAGCTTCTATCTGCATCTTTTCGATCTTTATTTTGGGATTTGCCGCAAGGTAAATATCTGGACTTGCCAGGTCTAAAGCCGCCATAATATGACCCAATTATTTCATTGAGTATAGGCTTTATTCGTTCATACAATATCTTGTGTGCATATAATTTGAGCACACATTCTTATTTCTTTACTTGTGGACTTGACATTGTCAGCTCAGTTTCCATTCACCGGGTATGCGTAACTAGCTAATGCATACATCTATCATCTAGTCGTCTCCAGTGTTGAAAAACTCGGCTGTTAAGTTGTTGTTGTAACAGTGTTTTTATTTTATGTTTGTACGCTCCTTTGCGGCTAAATCTGGGTCTGGGTCTAATGGAGTAAGTTTGGCAGTTCAGTTGAAAAGCTGCAGTGTGTCGTGCGGGCCTGTGCCGCATGCTTGGCAGATATTTTGCATTATGTCATCGATCCTTTCCCTATAGGAATTCAGACGGCTGCAACATCCCGAGCGTAGTTGGGCCATAGCTACTCTGGTTTGTCGTGGCAGCAGACGCTCCTCAACTGCGATATATGGGGGATGTTCTACGAGGACCGCATTCAGACGATAGTTGCTTATAGTATCAGCGCTGCATCCGTGTGAATGCTTTTTAAACCTTGTTGATATAAGGGTTCTCTTTTGTGGTGAGTGGGACCTATCTTTCTAGATCCTGACCACCTGACATGCCATGAGATCCATCATATGGTGATTAGGATGGCTCTCCTGTTGACAACCGAGTACTTCAGCGAAAGCATGCCATTGTGTTGCTGTACCGGAAGAATCTTTGTCTCCTCATGTATATGGTCCACTGAAGACATGACATGAGGCATATTATATTGTTCCAGCGCGCCTTATATTCGGAGACAATACTGGACCGACCGAGACTATACTGGACAGACCGAACTATCGCGTTATATGTAGTCAACAAGGCTTCTTTTTCTGAGCAGCAAGTGCTGCCTTCTGGGGACTTGAGGACCTTGTTCCTACATCTCAACTTGTCGCTGTGGCATGTGCGGACGGCATGAACATGCTGTCGAATGTAACCCCTAGAATTTTGGGTAGTTTGTGGTCGGAATTCTGCTACCATCGACCATGACATTAGACTCTGTTTCACCTCTGCTGCCCATGTGGTGAATAGAGTGACCATAGATTTAGTGGCGGATATTTGCGTATTCCTCGCATGGAAAAAGGTGGTAAGATAGGTTAAATATGAGTTCAGCCTTTCACATATGAAACCAGGGAACTTTCTTGAAGACATGACATTATCGTACAATCATCCGCATACGTTACGATCTCAATGTCATCTGGAGAGGGCGGAATACAGGAGAGATAGAGGTTAAACAACATATCACACCGCAGGTTAACAACATATCAGACCGCCTTGGAGCAATTCCTGTTTCACTCTACAGGGCATGTGCTTGTTGCTGTATGCTGGATGCAGTGTGGAGCTTTTGACAGTATCAAAGGCTTTTCATGAGTCAAACGCCACCATCTCCCTTGTCCCTTCTGGGATGTTTGCGGAACAATTATATATAAATGCCACCATCACCATATATCACACGGCGTGCTCTGTTTGAGTCCTCGAGTAATATGTGTGGAAATGGCGTGTAGGGCTGTTGTGGTGCTATGCTGCTTTCGGAAGCCATGCTGATGATCGGCAACTGTATAGCTATTTCTAACTCTGGGGAGGACTTAAGCCTCAAGGCTCTTTTCTACGGGCGACAAAAGTGAAATCGGCCTGTACGATTAACTTTGCTGGCATCCTTGCCTGGCTTCAGAAACGGTACCACCCTGCCCATTTTTCATACTTCGGGAAAGATGTCAGGTTGAGAACTTTAGTGTTATAATCGACTCCTGGCACATCAAGCTGTTTCAACATTACCATGAAGATGGCCCAAGACGTTGTATGACTTAGCGTTCCTGATGACATTCGCAACATCATCCATTGTTAAGTGTGGTAGTTCATACTCGGCAGGAAGATATCTTATGCGATGTAGTGCTGTTCTTTTCGCCCTGATACTCCCGCCGTGCTCGACAAACTATTGACTGAAATAATTTGGGCACCTCTTCGGATCAGTCACTTCGGGTATTCGACCAGCAGGTATATGGCGAACGGATGCAGCAGTGATGATGTCTGCGGAACGTCTGTTCGGGAGATCTCTGAAGCGGTTATTACTGAACTGTCTGAAACTCGGCCAATTAAATTCCCCATGATATACGAAAATTCGACGTTCAGAGTCGACTAGAGCGGGTGGAGACAATTAAGGATAGATGGTCCGATCCAAGAGAAATGACGGGTTGTCAGGTGACGTCATTTGTCACGTGACACGGTGGTTATGTCTGGCAAACTGTCATACTCTCTGCTAATTCTGGTAGGAATGTCTGTATTGACCCTGCAAAACCTAGAGCTAACTATCTGCTATACCAGCGCTGTAATCTTTGGTCGCTTCCGTAGACCGAATGCCACAACTCCTGATAAGTATTAATGACCCACAAAACCAGACGGTTATGACTATTCAAAAGCAGGCTAATGTTGGGCTTTTAAATTGGAGTACAGCTATTTAACGGCGGGATGTATACCTTCAGCAACTCTACCTCGATAGTTCCGCAATACCATCCATGTACGGGTCATTAGAGCTAGACTCAAGCGAGATAGGTCTGTATTGAACAGACTGGTGCAATAGGAAACCTAATCCCCACCTCCACTTCTGGTGCAGTCCTTTCTCAGTACGTTGTAACCACCACAACGCTGTAAGCTGCAGTTGTTGTTTAGCTTGGTTTCTTGCAACGCCGCCACCATGATATTCTTCCGATTCATGAAGTCCACTATTTCCTCAACCCTACCTCGGAGTCCATTGCAATAGAATTGCAAAAATTATGCATTTCCAAGGATTGGAACAGCAACGAAATCTGACGACGCATGGGCAAATTCAGAACAACCCCTTAGATACACCCACTCCCGTCATATATTGCATCTTACCGAAGCTTGGATTTGGGTGAAAATGCGGATGTGACAAACCGGTCAAAAATATATTGGTCCTGGGGTTTCTTCCGTCCCGGCACGGACCAAAAGAATCCGGATCAGTCATTCCGGGAAAACGATACAAATACAAACATGTGCCCCAGGTATACACTTAATACCATCTTCTGGGATTGGATCTGTGGTATCTTCGTTGTTTCATCTAGAATTGGATGTCAGTAGTTTGGAAAAATGGTATTCCCGTAACCTGTGCACACTATCTGCATCTGTAACCAAAAGTACTTTCTTCCCTCCCGATACCTCTCGTGTACTACGCGATGCCATAGAGTAGCCCTATATGATGTATTCTTCTCTTCTGTAGCAGCACGACACTCCTTGTAGTACCATGGGTTTTCAGTTCATGGTCCTTAAAACGTTTGCGACTGTCGTAAATTTTAGAGGTGTTTGCTTCTCTTTTTCTTTTTTTTTTTTTTGCCACAGTAAAATGTTTTTAACGTGGTTGGTTACCACTCCGACCTCCACACCGAGTTTATATCGTTCTTATGGATGAACGCACGACACATGTTAGTTCGCTATATTTAACAGGTGCTAAAGTCAGTACCCCAGGGGAAAACACGGATAGGTCAGTGCCCACTTGAAATGAAGGAGACATCAAAATAAGCCCTGGGCCATGCCATGTTAAGGTCGGTTAGAACAGTTACTATCTTTCATTCACTACGTCATACTTTTAACATCACTTCGAACATTTTTGCAATCCATAATAATTTATTCTCATTTACTTTTACAATTTCTCTGGCGAGCACTTTGTCGGTTGTTCGTTCCCAAACAAATCCAAAGAGATCTATATTCCTTGCGAATTCGAAATCATGTTGCTCTTCTTTAAAATTTTGTTATAAATTCATTCGTTCAGCTTTTATAACATTCACTCAACGCCTCTGCTGGCATATTTTATTATTTCTTTTTTGTTTTGTTTCTTCACTTGGTTTCTTACATATTCTCCTGATGCCATTAAAACTTGAACAACTGTCGTTATTTTCACTTTATCGTGGTCCAATGTGTGACGGTGTGTCTGACAACCGTTGCAGAAGAAGAACAACAACAAGAAGGAAAATGCATTTCTGGGTGTATTCATTTCAATGGCATTTCAATTGCTTTCCTTTCCTACGGTTCTTGTGCCAGAAATTGTCTTGGTGTTACGTTACGTTGTGCTCCTACTGTTATTGTTGTTAGTGTTTTGTTTATCACTCAGCAAGCGTATTTCCCTCCTGTTGTTTGTGGCACTTCAATAATTTGAATGTGAAAAGAGAAAGCATTGAAACGTATCGATGCCATGAATCTATGTAGCCAAGCATTACCATATCCCCTCTACGGCCACATCCCTTTCCACATTTATGGCTAAACGGATAAGGATGCAGACGACTACAGGGAAGACAACAACAATAATGACAACAACATGTGTGCACACAATGAAAAGTTTTTCAATAAATTTACCTAAAAACACGTCAACCGCCTCCGTTCCAACAATGCCGCCCGGAATGCATTTCAAACCAAAAGACGGCTCAGTGACATTGCAGTGCATAAACCAGATTTTCTTGGAATGTGAAAATCTTCACCAGTTCGTAGGGATAATGGTTGATTGTGCAAAACTGGGTTTTCATATGTGACCATTAAAACCGAAGTAAGAAAAAAAAAATGGTTGCCGCCCTTCAAAATGGCAGTGCAGAATAAATTTTCCACTTACTAGGCTCTTCTGTTGGGCTTCTCGTATTTGCTTTTCATTGAATTCATTCTGTTTTCTCTGTTCTTAGTTTGTGGTTAAGATCCATTAAAATCTACGACTATCATTTCACTGCCTGCCTCCTTCTGTCCAGTAGCAGAGTTTACATTTGCGATTCTTTGTCGGCACGGTCTATTTCTTGTCTCAGTCGCATGTTGCATGTTGCGTTTGTATGCATATCACTTAAGTGATATTGTGTATGTGGTGGGTGGGTGTATTTGGGTTTCCAATCGATAAATCACTTGTAATTTCAAGGGGAAATTTATGGGAAAAAGAATTTCGGGGGGAATATTGACTTTTAAGACCGGTGCGAAATGAATTTCATTGAGAGCATCATAAATTATTTGTAGAAGGGAGGAGTAATCCGACCGAAAAGTAGGGACTTACTATTTTCCTTTGTAGGATTTAAAAATAATTCTTTGTAAACTAATACTAATTCAAAAATTACATAATTCTAATAAAAATTAAATTTTTCGTATTTTGTTTTGTGTATCTTTACACAGATAACTTTTTCTTTGAGGAAATAAGTGGGGTGACACACTTGTTTGGTTTTTGGAGAATAAAATGTCAAAATGCTGTTAGACAAATAATGTGATGATTGCAAAAATATACACTACATAATGTTTAATAAAATGGGAAAGAAAAAAAATAGAAACTATACAAGGTGCGAATGATCCAACTTTAAATGAAAGGATCACTATCAAAGGTCACATTTTTAGGGTTTTTAGGTTTTCGTGATTTTGCTTGGAAACTGCAAGGCTTATCGAAATGGAATTAGAGAAAATTTTGTAGCATTGAAAATTCTCCAAGTTTTATCATTTTGGAGAATTAGAGGGAGAAAACTTTCACTGCAACGACATTTTCTTTAGACCCATTTCGTTAGGACTTGGAAGAAATCAATTAAATAAAATAATTTAAAATACCGACACATTTTATTTTATCTAACAAAACAAATCGCACATATTCCAATGTTTGTATGTATATGTGGATTTTGTTGTTATTTATCATTTGGCTCTCATTTGTGAAACATAGTTGTAAAAATGTACATTCAAATTAGAAGTATTTCGCATAGGATACGTAACGGCAGTCGCACGATAGTTTGCGAAATACATGAACGCCTTTTAGATGGAAGTGACTGCTTTCCTTTCGCATTGGTTTTCGTCCGACATACAGCCCTCCGTCGATTTTCTTTTTTTTCTTATCTATGAACATTTTGTTTTTTTCCGAATTCTCAAAGACTTGTAACTTGTAAAGGACCTCTCTAATAACTATATGCATGTCTTGATAGAATTCTATACCCATGTGATATTTTCACAACGTTCCTGTGACATTCAGTGTCATCATGCATTCCATGTCATTGTATGATATCACTTCTTCCTTTGGTTTTTCCAATGCTATGACTGTTCTCTTTGTTCGCATTTCACATTCAGACATTGACAGCAAGGAAACAACATTTTTTACGCACAGCATCATCTCTGGTCTTATCAAAAAACAATTAAGGTGTGTTTTTTATTTAAGTTTGTCAGTTAAATGGCAGTATTGACAAACAAATAATAAATGTAATACAGTATATTTCTATATCGATTTTTCATAGTTTTGACGCTAACTCACTCTTTGTGAAGATTAACCTTTTCTTAGTATAAGGGTTAGGGGGCGTATGACATTTGTATACACGCAATAAACCCATCATCATAAGATTTATCATACGCCATAATTATAATAATCATTAGAGGTAGGTTACAAAATTAAATTGTGCTAAACTAACGTCACAGCATATACCACTCAACTAGTCCAATGAAAGCACTCCTCGTCCCGAAAACATATCAGCGCAATGCACAGTGGCCAAATTTCCGAAAAACCTGGCCAAAAATCGAAAAAATTGAATCAATCTAAAGTGAATAGTGTCAAATATTGTTTAAAGGATCCCACTGCGTGTAGTTATGGAAAAATATATGTAATAAGCAGGTCAAAGTAACCCTATTTGGAAATTGTATTTTTTTCACTATTTATGTCGCTTATTAAAATGTTATAATATCCAAACTAAACAACAGTTTTTAAATATTTTTTTTTGTAATTGTAATGAAAGGTTGTGAAACAATATAAAGTGATCAGTATCGCAAATGAGGTTGGCGTTTTTTAATAATGATGTCCGTCCTTGTTGATTTTTTCAAGGTCAATTTTACACAATAAATGATGAAAATAGTTGTGATCAAGATCGAGTTGGGCCGTGTTCCTTATCATTTCATAAAAAAGGAAGAGTGTTATACCAATTTCCATTTCTAGAATATGTTGATCTGATACGATCACATCTTATAAGAGATTTTAAAGATTTGTGGAAAATGGGACCAAAAAGTCCCCTTTTATGACTCACACGTAGGTTATTTTTTACGAAAAATATTTCTCACATACTTGTCAGTAAAATTGCCAAGGACACCATATACATAAAGTGCAAGGATTCCAACTAATCCTAACTTAAATACTTCCAAAACTGTAGAAATGGTAGAAGCTTGCACCCCTACTTTAGTTCCTGGTTTTGTGGCATCATTGATACCGATATTTCCTTGGTATGTAATGCAAATAGAAACTCCCTTTTTCGAGACTTATAGTGAAATTCAGCAGTGAAACTTTTTTGTCCTTGACGCCATTCTTCTAAAATTATGTTTTGTTTGCCAATTTTGCCAAAACTTACATGAAGTGCGACCTTATCGCTTAAATAACACATTTTTATACCCT
Source organism: Musca autumnalis (assembly GCF_047663935.1). Classification (NCBI taxonomy): domain Eukaryota; kingdom Metazoa; phylum Arthropoda; class Insecta; order Diptera; family Muscidae; genus Musca; species Musca autumnalis. The sequence goes on from NW_027411644.1 coordinate 325,672,177, forward strand.
CATTTATGCTAACGAGGGTATATACACTTTCATACGGTCAAAATGTGCCTCATCGAAATAATGGTTTTAGACACCAAGTATGTTTGGACGAAATGTGTTTCAGACAATTTGAAGTCGATTTAGCAATGTCCGTCTGCCTGTCTGTCTGGCTGGCTGGGTGGTGCGCACGATAACTCTCGAACGGATGAACCGATTTGGTCCAAAATTTGGCTTTCGCAATTTGTGCGCACGATAACTCTTGAAGGAAGTAACCGATTTGATCCATACTTTGCACATCGTGAAATTTCTACCAGACTTAGATGAGGTTTCAATATGGACTCAATTGGTCCATTCCTTCGGGTATCTCCAACACAAAATTTCGGAAAAGTTCAGTTTAGGACCTGTTCACGAATCGCTTTGATTTTTGTTGTAGTAGCTTGCATTCACTGCCCCCCTTATAACGCTATTAGCTTCATCAGGGGCAAGTCCATACTTCCTGAGAAAATAGGCTGAAAGGTACAAAAAGCCCTATGACACCGGGTGCAGTGGTTGGAGCGCAAGATAGCTCTCGAACGGATCTGCCGATTCGATCCACAATTTGGTCTTTGTAATATTTTGTGCAAACTTAGTTTAAATTCGAAGATAAGCCATATCGGTCCACTCATTCAGGTACCTCCCCCACAAAAGTTCAAAAATGTTCGGACAAATTGTGCACACGATAACTCTTGATGGGAGTGACCGATTTGGTCCATACTTTACACATCCTAAAATATCTACCAGATATAGATCATGTTCGAATATGGACTATATTTGTCCACTTCTTCGGTTACCTCCCACACAAAATTAATTCAAATAAATAAATTCACTTTAAGACCTGCTCTCGAATCACTTTAATTTTTGTTGAAGCAACTTGCATTCGCTGCTTTTCAGGGGCAAGTCCATACTTCTTGAGAAAACAGCCCGAAAGTTGTAAAAAACCCCTATGGCACCATATGTAGTGGCTGGATGGCTCGAACCGAATATAGCTATATTATGTTTTTCGCAGGCTAGTGTGATAAAAAGCCGTATCTATCGATATCCCCGCAAATTTTTGAGCTTTAATCCTATCCATACTTTTGTCGGTGCCTACGGCCAAAATTTTGAAAACCCCACTAAATACATACGTTTTTGTTTTTTTTGGGAAAAAAGTATTTCAATCCACAAAGGCTGAGACAGGCTCTGTCGGCAAAGCCGACTGATACGTTTTTACTTGTTTTTATAAATTTGCATTAATTTTGCATACTTCTGGAGTTTAGGTAAGATATAGAGTTTTGCTGTATTAGAGGACCTATAGTAAAAATTGATGGCGAACAAATTTGTAGAATATTTTGATCTGATCCGATCCGATCAAATTTTATAGGAGAAGGGGCCAAAAATGAAAATAATGAACGTCCGAGAGTTACAAAACATGAAAAATGAAATCAGCGACCCAAAAACATAAGAACCCAAGGTTAGGTCTAAATCCATTTTTATGGGGTTTTGGCCAGGTTTTTCGTAAAATTGGCCACTTTGTAATGGCAAAATATTGCCCACTTCATGCAAACAGCCGTAAAATCCATACTTGGATACCAGAGACCTCCACCAAGGAATCCATGGTATGACCAGCAAGGTAATTTGGTAACTGATACAGATAGTGTGCTCAGGATATGGAAAGAACATTTTTCCAAACTGTTGGTATCCGAAAGTAGCGAAGACGGCGAAGATACCACAGATCCAATCCCAAAAGATGGCATTGATGGTATACCGCCCAGCCAAGATGAGGTAGAGACAGCAATAAACCGGCTGAACAATAATAAGGCAGCAGGAGCCGAGGGCTTACCAGCCGAGCTGTTCAAAATCGGAGGCGACACACTGATAAGGTGTATTCATCAGCTAGTTAGCACCATCTGGCAGGAAGAACGAGTACCTGACGATTGGAACCTGAGCATCCTGTGTACTGTCCACAAGAAAGGAGATAAGACTGTATGCTCTAAATATGGGGGCATAAGTCTTCTCCCTATCTTCTCCCTACAAGATAGTGTCAGGGATATTGTGCGAACGACTAAAGCCTATGGTCAACGAAATAAATGGACCATACCAATACGGCTTTAGACCTGGCAAATCCAGCATTGACCAGATATTTACCCTGCGGCAAATCCTGGAGAAGAGAAGAGAAGCAGTTCGACACCTACCACCTTTTTGTTGATTACAAAGCAGCTTTCGACAGCCCCCTACGCCCAAACGTATTCCAAGCCATGTCCGAATTTGGTATGCCCGCAAAGCTCATTCGGCTTTGAAAGATGACTTTAACTGATACTCGGTCCTCAGTTAAAATAGGAAGGAACCTCTCCAAAGAGTTTAGTACCAAAAGAAGTTTCATACAAGGATACGACCTCTCGTGTGACTTATTCAACATTCTGCTGGAAAATGTTACACGAGATGCGAAGGTCAAAAGATGTGACACAATATATACAAACAGCAATATGTTACTTGTTTATGCCGATGACATTGACATCATGGGTCGATCGTTAAAGGATGTAAATGATACCTTTGCAAAAGTTGAAAGGGAATCTGCTAAAGTGACTCTGGCGGTAAACGGCGAGAAGACCAAGTTGATGGTGTCGACGAGCAATGCGTCAATAGAGATCGGACCAACTGTTGACGTTGATTCCTATAATTTTGAGGTAGTAGAAGACTTCATCTACCTCGGCACTGCCGTAAACACAACAATCAACATCAGTTGTGAAATAAAAAGAAGAATTATATAGGCCAACAGATGCTACTTTGGCTTAAGTAAGCTGTTTAAGAACAAAGCCACATCTCGTCAAACAAAAACAACGCTTTACAAAACACAAGCAGACAAGGCAGTGCTTGTTGTGTTTGAGAGAAATTTTTTTCGAAAGACCTATGGACCAATCTGCGTTGACGGCTATATCTGTTATACAACGACATCCGTATAGATAATCGTATCCAGATGCAACGATTGCGTTGGCTAGGCCATATCATTAGAATGAGCGATAATGAGCCCGCTAAAAAGGCGTATAAATACGTTCCACATAGCGGTGCACGCAGAATTGGCAGGCCTAAGCTTGGATGGAGCAAACAAGTGGATGAAGAGATAAAAAGGCGCCGTATTCCAGAAAGCGAATACAAAGGAAGGTCTGAATATCAGACACCACGTTGAGCCTAATTCGTGAAAGGAACAGTATGAAGCCACAGGTCAACACAGACCCAACACTAAAAACAAGATATTCCACCATTGCACGAAATGTGAAAAAAGCAGCGCGTAACGACAGACGAAAATTTTTAGAATCTATGGCAGCGGATGCAGAAACGGCAGCAGGTGCTAATAACATGAAGGAACTGCACCAAATTATAGGTCGAATAACAAACCAAAATAGTAACCGGAATTATGCAGTGAAGGGTAATAATGGTAAGCTTCTTACAAATACTGAGTAACAAACTCCTATGTGGAGACACCATTTTATAGAAATAAGAAATTACCAAAGTGCCGATGAAAGTGCAACGGTAGTAGAAGATGGAATAGTAGTATTGAAGAAATTGTGAGCGTCATAACAAAACTAAAGAGAAATAAAGCTCCAGGAGAAGATAGTATGCCTCCAGAACTCCTCCAAGCAAACCCATTGGTATCAGCCGAGATTATATACCCGTTCGTATATTAAGCTTGGTCCAAAGAGTGGTTTCCCAGCAAATGGACAAACTGAAATAACTGGATGGTATCACTCCCCTAAATACTATATACAAAATTGTAGCCACTATCATAAATAACAGACTCAAATGCGTCGAAGAATCACTACGTGACAACCAAGCTGGATTTAGGATCTTCGTATTATAATTGAGCAATCGGTTGAATGACGGTCCTCTCTATACCTAGTATTTGTATATTTTAAAAAGGCCTTCGACTCTATCGGACGCTGCGTAATATGGTCGGCACTGAAAGAAAAGGGAGTTTCGCCAAAGATTTAAACATAATAAAGGCAATGTATGCAAATACTAAACTGCACGTCCGGCACAATGGTACAAGAAGCGATGACTTCGAGATGAACGCAGGAGTAACACAAGGCTGCCCTCTATCACCTCTTCTTCTTGCAACCACCTTGGATGCAATAATTTTAAAACTTGAAACGAAAAAAGGGGAATCATCTGGAACCTGAATCGCCACCTAGAAGACCTCGATTTTGCAGACGACATATGCCTTTAGTCCCATAAGTTCGGCGATATGCAAAGCAAAATTAATGACCTCTTTCATCTGACTAGATTAGCGGGACTGGAAGCTAATATTGAAAAAACAAAAGCAATGCGCATAAATCACTTTTTGAGTAACCACGTAATGATTCGTAATCAGCAGCTGGAATACGTACAGTCTTTCTACTATTAAGGAAATATGATGTCAGCAGATGGTGATGTGGAAGAAGACATCAAAAATAGACTACAGAAAGTGCGCTCAGCATTTGGCAGACTTAATAAATTATGGCTGTCACCACAAGTATCCACTATAACCAAATTAAGAGTCTTTAACTCATGTGTTAAATCCACACTATTGTATGGAAGCGAAACCTGGAAAATGTCGTCAAGTTTAATGTAGAGACTACACACATTTATAAACAAATGTCTTCGAATTATATGTTGCATTTTCTGACCCAATCAAATAACGAACGACTGCCTTTGGCAGATAAACGAGGAATCTATTACCCGCCAAATAAGTAGAAGAAAATGGAACCGCTCTAGAATGGAACCCCCAAGGCAGCCTGGTGGCCAAAAAACACCGGGAGAAGAACTGTGTTAAAAGAACTACAAAATCAAAACATCAATTTTGAATATATTAAATATATATGTAATGATAGAATAATATAAAATTCTCTCGTAGTAGCCCTATGATCCCATGCGGAATAAATAAAGGAAAAAAGTCCAGAAAGCGAAGCCGCAAACAGAAAGAATTGGAGATCTTTTCTTAATTCGGCTTATGGAACAAATGTTCTGTAATGGGCCAGCTAAGTAAGTAAGTAAACTAACTTCACGAAAACAATACGTACACAACCCTGTTCGTTTACTGAAACCAACTTAAAAGAATCGTCTAAGGTAGTCCGAAACCGAGTTGATTGTTTCAACGTTAACAAAGTTAGCCCAAGTATACTCGTACATGTTTCACAAACATAATTTTTATTAACTTATATTTTCAAAAAAGTGAATTTTGGGTACGAGTTTATAGAGTTTTTGCGCACTTTTAAGGCATGTATATTGCGTCATTTTTCTCTTCGTTTACTTTCCTTGGGATAGGTGTCGCAAGAAGTAGAATTTAATATTTCAATGAAAGATACAACACCATCTACCGGAACAGGAATCGTTTTTCTTCTAAGATCTCAGAAAGATGTATAATTGTGTGAAAAATTCCCTCGTTGTACCTGATCTATGTTTGGAACAAATATTAAAATAACACTGTGTGTATTTTTTGAATCAAAAAACCCTAGATGGGGTTTGTTTTGTCAGATCCCGCTTGGATTTTATGGCCCCATCTAAACATGGTTAAATATTGACTTTTTGAAGATTTTCGGAGCCATATTTCTGAACCAAATTTGTAGATAAGGGAAAGAATAAAATATTTGAAGAAATAATTGCCTAAAATTTAAAAAAATATCGACAATTTCCATAATTTGTATACATTTCGCACCATATCTCTAAAACCGTAAATTTTTTCTTAATGTTTTCTTTTGGAAAAATATTCGCTGGAACGTAATACTCAACTCTTCACAAATGAATTTACACAATAGAAAGTATCTGTGATAGTCGTACGCCGTAAGGATTGTTTGTGTAAACAAGCAATAATCGCATTTCCATCCTTTTCCCTGACTCTAAGTAGTTATTCAAGACGACCGAAACTGGACTTCAATAAGTTAGTTATTGCAAAATTCTAAAGTGTCGTTCTTTCACAGAAAATCAAAGTCGAATGCGATTGCTTTCGGTAGATGGAGTGAGTAACTAACTTCCAAATGCTTGAAGGGAAGAAAGAAATGTATGTCATCGTAATGTTGTCCAACCTTTGGCACGTGACTAAAGTTTTTGAATATTTTGTTGTACACAACATACATGGTGAACTAAACAAATATGTTTCTTCCTATTGCTCAGATAGTTTTTTTTCTATAAAATGTGACATCACAGTACAGTGAAAAGGAATCATTTTATCATGTTGAAATACGAACGAAATCATTAAAACATTTCCCATGAATGTATATCCTGTTACTTTTATTCTGGAGCCATAAATAAACAAGTGAACCATGGCTATAGTCGGGTCGGGGCCGACTATGTGATACCTTACACCACTATCCCTGTGCATAAGCTTTTGACTGGTAAAATTCAAAATATTAAAATTGGGATAGCTTAGCGCCTTTGCTCTGAATGTCTTCATTAATACAGGTCAATTTTGTTGAAACGCATTTAAGTGCATCGTCAGTACAAGTCAAATAAAAAAATGGAAAAGTGGGATGTACGCCAACTGTCAATAGGCTTCTTTCTCTGTGAGACCCCCATCAACACCTAAAATTTCGTGAGGATTCGATCAATATTCCGACCTGTAATGTGATTGCAAAAAAACATGGAAAAAAGGATGCATTGCCGACTATTGCGATATCTCTGTTGTTTGACCACCTATGACAACGTACTTCACATCGTTGTAAAGGTGATATTTTCTACTTTCCTTGCCAGGTTTTGCTTTCGATATACTTCTTACAGAAGAGAGATATTCCCTTTGAAATAAAACGTTGGTCTTTTCTCCAAATAAGTTTTCTTTCACATTCCGAACCCAGAATAATATCCCACCATTACCAAAATCAATAGGTTTTTTTCTCTGTGACACCCCCATTAACACCCAAACTTTCGTGTCGATCCAATCAAAATTGCGACGTGTATCGTGATTACAAAAAAATTACCGACTATTGCGATATTTCCGTTATTTGGCTGTGATATTTGTCATTATTATTAAAATCGCAAAAATGAAAATTTGGGTTCTATTAGCGGCTATTGCGATATCTTCATTTGACCATAACCTACGTTACATCGTTGTAAAGGTGATATTTTCTACTTTCATCAGCAGGTTTTGCTTTTGATATACCCCATATAGAAGCGGAGATATTCGCTTTGAAATAAATTGTTGACTTTTTCTCCAAATAAGTTTTTTGCCCATTCAGACCCCTGAATATTATCCGACCATCTCCAAAATCAATAGGGTTCTTTCCCTCCGGGACTTTCATCAAAAATCGGATTAAAATTCCGGCATCGGATTAAAATTGCGACCTTTAGCGTGATTACAAGGTTTAGGTGGACAGACGGACACACATAGCCAGATCGACTCAGCTTGTCGAGACATTCATTTTGGTATATATATGTATGGGTCTACGACCATTATTTCGATGCGTCACAAACTTTTTGGCCAAAACCTACTTATAATACCCTCCCCACATAGTGGTGTAGGGTATAAAAATAGAACTATTGAGTAATTTTCCGTGTATTTCAATATCTACCCAAATTTGGGTATCTAAAATGTTTATATATACAGAGTAAAACCTCCCACAAATAAATATTAAATATCACACTAAAAATAAACAAATATGTATGCTACACACAAGCAACATCTGTAGTGGGTTCTTAAGACAGACATATTTAAACATATCTTTAAAAGCCAAACTATATTTTTCAATATTTAATATGTAAATAACTACTCCTTAAGTGATTTCAATGTTTATCATTACGTGTATTTCTCTTTGTCTTTTTTGTTTTTTTATACATCACTTACCGTGTTTCAATAATGAAATGCGTTACGGGAGCATTTCGTGGATGCTGTGAATGGGCCCATGATAAGTTAACCGAACGTGATGTAAAACTTATCAACATTGGTCTTTCGGGAGGATCTGGTACATCTGGTTTGGTACACGTACACATCCGCCAGCGGCAAGAAGTAGTTTGTAGTAGTAGTAAACGGGAAAAAGTAAAAAAAATACAATAATGGTTAAACTGTGCTACGAATTTATAAAAATGTTGTCATGTTGTTTGTGCTTTTATTATTATCCTGCAAAAAGTAAGCGACAACAAGCGAAGAACAAAAACAACATACATAAATATAGTAACAAGATGGCTGATGGCCCCACAAAGGTACACTTAACAAGTCATTGCTATTGCTGGGTCGCATTGTGATAGTGAACGGGGTCACCATGATGGCCAGCAGCCACCATGTTGCATATGCCCTGTCCAGCCCATATGCACCCAATGAAACTTACCTTGCACCAGTAAATCAACAATTGCTTCTGGTATATGCCGGTCATTTACCAGACAAATATATTCAGCCGTATCAACAGCTAAGGCTGGGGAAAAATGTAATGCAAAATTTTCCGACAACAGTTGAATCTGAAAGAAACACAAGAAGACGGAGGGAAAAATGAGAAAAACAACGTTTAAATAAAACTTCAATGCCGTTACATGAAATCTTGTAATTGTAGAGAAAGGAAAGACTCAGTTATTAATACTCCGGGTAAAAGCGTATTGTGTGTAATATAACTTGTTTACATTCCCCGTCATGGCTTTGGGTAACTTAACGGTAAATTATATAAATTGGAAGTAAATTGAGATATTAAAAAGCTGGTAGTATTTCTTGGAATACCAATTTCAATGCGAAATTAAAAATAGAGCATGTTGCTAGTTTGTTATAAATGCTGTTAAACGAAATTGTTTATTACCAAATAGTAATATAAAATGTTCATAAAAATTGCATGAGATTGCAATTTAATACTCTTCCATATTCACCGATGTCGGCAAAAATAAATGGGCTAAAGATAATCGCATGCGAAATATGATTTTATGAGGCAATTTCAATTTTTATCATTGATTAAGTGATAAAATAAAATCAATTTCAAAAACTCAAATTATTCATGAATTGCCAAATTTGGGACTAAATTATGAAGAAAAAGGATATAAAAAAGAACAAATTGAAGGAAGTAAATAAACGCAAATAAAATCCAATTTCTTCAATTGTTTATAAAAGGTGCAACTTTGCAATGGTGACAGCAGGGTCTGTGGGACATTTCATTTCTTGGTCAGTAACTACTTTTGATAGTCGGCACACACGACAACAGCCAATTTAGTTCGTCACTGGACGACATTTTTCACCTTTCGGTGAAATGTTAGGAAAACTAAACTTGCCCAAAAAATTATGGTTAGAACCATAAGGACCTCGATTCAAATTTCATGACCATCCTCGAACAGCCCTTCAAGTGTACTTAATATAAAATTTTTGAATTTTTGTGGGTCACTTCTCCGAAATAGATTATCTTCGATTAAAGATAAAAAAAAAATATTATTTCATCCAGCCATGTATCAGGTCATCTTCGGGTACCTCCCACACATAATTCGAAAAAAAGTGAAGTTTAAGAGCTCCTCTCGCATCGTTTTGATTCTTTTTTCAGTAGGTTCTTCTAGCGGCCTCATTTTCAACGGTACAATCTTTTTCCGGAGTATGTCAATAATTCCTGAGATAATGGTCCAAGCACCAAAACCATCCCGGCACATACTAAGAAAATTTCTTTCAAACTTAGTTTAACGTTATTTAATATTTCGAGTCCTTTATGAAGAAGGTTACTAAAAATGTTTGGTGTATGTCAATGATTTGGTATATCCCCACATTACGGTACATACAGATTTTAAAGCAAACTCGTAAAAAATCTATATATTTTATATACGGCATAATCATTGTGTTTGCTTTGGTGTTGTTTTTTTTTTTCATTGGCTGAGGGTATATCTCCGTCAACACAGCTGACTCATACTTTCTTACTTGTTTTTCTGCTTAATCTAACTCTGGGTCTAACTCCAGTTCTGGGAATGTGACTGCTTCGATGGGCTGTAACCACAAAGCTACCTGAGCTAGTTGAGTGGGTCAGGCAGAGCAGTTCAAAACGTACAGTGGGTTATGCAGTTCTAGGCAGATGTTTTGTACGGTGTCATCAATCCTTGGCCTATGGGAATTTAGACGGCTGCACTATCCCGAACAAAAACCAAAACTAAGCTGGTTTGTCGTAGCAGCTGACGCTCCTCAGCTGTGATAGATGGGGATGTTCTTCGAGGATCGCATTCACATGATAGCTGTTTTTGGCATCAGCGACTGCATCTGTGTATCTGTGCTTGATCTTGCTTGATAGGTCTCCATGACCTGGGCCTGGATTCTAGTTCTATGAACATTTGAAATGAAAAATAATTTCTTTATCTTATCTTTCCTTTGACATTAAATTCCTCTATAAAATTTTTCATTTCACAGTTTCGTAGAAACAGAATTAAGCCCCTGGACCTCTTTTTTCCAGATCATGAAGATCCCTCCTTACATGCCTACGTGTGAGGTCCTATTCACGATATGATGATTAGGATGGCTCTCTCTGTGATACCCGAGCAAGAACTTGTGTTTTTGTACTTGAAGAATCTTTGATTTCTCATGTGAAATGTCCACTGAAGACATGAGGGGCAATAGGGTGCAGTTCTCAGGGCGGCATTCTGACAGGTTTGAATATTTTTGCATTCTGTACTGGAAGAATCTTTGTTTCCTCATGTAGATTGTCCACTGAAGACATTCTGACAGGTTTGGATATTTTTCCATTGCGTCGTTATATTCGCGGAGAACACTGGCGCCGCAGAGCTTCACCCAGACCGACCTATCTCGTTAGAAATTTGGGGTCATTAGTTTTGCTACCATGGACCAGTTGAATACTCAGTGCTCAGCTCTGGAGTCTATGTGGTGAACAGAATCACCGCAGATTATGTGGAACATACTTGCCTATTGGTATCGTGAAAAATGGTGGCAAGATCGAAGTTCAGCCTTTCATAAACGACATCGGGGGAAGGTACCTGACAACAAGATCCTACAATCATGCGCATACGTTATGATATCAATGTCGTCTAGAGGGGTAAAATAAAAAAATTTAAAAAAAAATATATTATTGATTATCCAACATATAAAACTTGGTCAGAGGGCAGAGACATCTTCCTTCTTTTCATTAACTGTTGCCCACAATTCCGATTTTCCGGCTCGAATGTTGCAACTCTTCGGATAATTTAGACACTTGTTCCGCTTATGTTCACCGACCTGCTTGTTAACTTCCAGTGTCAGCTACCTGGCACGGGGGGCCGCTGGGGTTGATTCGACGAAGCTCATCCCGCTCATTTGCTAACCCCGTCGCCTTTGCTGGGAAGTTTGATCTCACCTTGTGTATTCGACCAGCAGGTATATGTCGAGCGGCTGCAGCAGTGATGATGTCTCAGAACATCCTTTCCGCTACCCGAACAACAGAAGGTTTGACAGATCTCTGGTGCGGTGATTAGTGAACTGTCTGAAACTCGGCCAATAAGTTGACGAATGTGCGGCGTTCAGAGATGATGAAGTCGGGCGGTCTGCTAATGGAGACAATTATGGGGAGATGGTCTGATCCAAGAAAAATTACGGGTTGCCAGGTAACGTAATTTGTTAGAACAGGTGACATGAATATGTCTGTCGAACTGTGACGCTCTCCTATAATTCTGGTAGGGGCGTCCTCATTCACCATGCAAAACGTAGAGCTAGCAATCTGCTCAGCCGGCGCTGTACCCCTCTGGTCGTTTCCGAGGACCAAATGCCACAGCACATGATGCGCATTAAAGTTTCCCAAGACCAGACGGTTATGGCCTACCAAAAGCGGTCTAATGCTAGACTTGTAACCTGAAATACTGCTATTTACCGGCGGGATGTATACTTTTAGCAACTCTACCTCGGCAGTTCCACACCTAACCCATTTGGGTTAGTCTCAAGCGAGAGAGGTCTGTATTGAACAGACTGGTGCAATAGGAAAGCTTATCCTCCCACCTCCACTTCTGGTGCGATCCTTCCTCAGTACGTTGTAACCACCACAGCGCTGTAAGCTACAGTTGTTGTTGAGCTTGGTTTCCTGCGCCACCGCGACCATGAAATCCACAATTTCCTCTATCTTATCTCGGAGTCCACTGTAATTAAATTGCAGCAATAATGCATTTTCTAGGATTGGAACAACAACGGCTGGTGTTAAATGCTGCGTGTGCTGTTGCTGTTGGTGGGACTGCGGGGAGTTTTGTAGTCAGACGACCACGACTCGCTGGGCTGTGTTCACGCAGCATACAGCAACATAGTCTCCGTCGTAGTCTCTCACATCGACAAGTCCATAGCAACCCCTTAGATCTACCCACTCCTGGCATGTATTGTATCTCCCCAAAGCTTGGATATGGGTGAATACTCGAATGTGAGCAGTCATCCCGGGATATGCTGATCCAAATACACAAAAACTATACAAATACAAACATGTTTAGACTGTGGTGACAGCCGCTGGCAGGACCACGGGTGTTGTTTGGTTCTGAGTCAATAAGGTATGAGAGAACCCGCTGTCACGGGATAGTGAGGGATGCTTTTGATTACTTCGATGATCAGAATTGATGCAACCCGTTGTATCTTGACAGTTTGGACAGTGTACGCCTCCAACCAAGTCCATCGATAGTTAAGATGGGCAAATCCATGGCTATATACAACCAGTGCATGACTTGTGGTCTGAGTCCCCAACTTTTTACAAGGAGTGCTTGCAGGAGAAGAGTGCAATAAGACCTCCCTTTGTCCACCCCTCTATATACTTTTTCCATGTTATGCGATTCTCTATAATTATACCGAGGTATTTGCTTCAAAAGAAATAATGCAATCAAAAAGTTTGCGCATCCTGTTCCGCCTGTTCCGCCTGCTCTGGATCCACTCAAAGACTACTGCCAAGAGTCCAGATGCCAGTTATCAGCAATGCTATATCCTAGACGTAAGTCACTGCCACAAAAATATCGTTTATTACCAGAAGTAAGAGTAGGGGGTTAGAGAATTGCCCTCTGCGGTGTACTTCTGCCAACCCTTTTCCTAGTGGAACTATCTCCAATACACCAATTGATGTTCCTAACTTTCAGAAACTTAATAATCAGTGTCTGGCTATTACTGATACACCCAAAGGGGTCTTAATACTGATCGCAACCCTCAGATCATTCGGGACCAACTGTCGCTCAGCTTTGTCAAAATGCTTTTGGGCAGACATGCATGGTTCCTGTGCAAGCTTTTCCACTGAGCTTGGTCGCCTTCGAAGATGTACAATAATGCTGAGAAGATGCTCTGACTGAAGGGGGTTTGGTATCTGCATTATTACCGAAACATATGAAATATACGGATGGACCGGCTGTGATTTTTATTTAGCAGACGACGTCAACCTCTTAACAACCTTTGGTCGTGATTTCGGGTTTGTCTACTGCTGATTAGTGGACTTTGAAGTGATCGACTCATCATTGTTCCGTCTGCTCGCGTTTGTACTTTTATTGGATGGTTTCTCTCTGCCCAGCAGCTGTCTTACCCCCATCACCATGATATGGGGTTTGAGAAGTGAGGCCACAAAAGAGCCCAGCGAAACCGTCTCAGAGGGTTTAGAAGAATTTTTTGTCTGGTTTTGCCTTTTTTACAGTTATCATCGAAGGCTGTGACTTAGCCTCCTTAGTTGAGGACACACCTTTTGCAGTGAACTAAACATCTAGATGTCTCAACACCTTTACCACTTTTGACGATCGATCTTGTCACCTTATCAGTCTTTTACTGAATTCCTATCTATATCATATTTGAAATCATTGAAAACTATCAAGGATCAAAGTCAGGCGGGGACGACTATATGATAACCTACACCGCCACGATTTCAATATAATTTGGCGAAATTTTTTGGTCCAATTTGCGTCGCTCATTACAAATGTCATCAAAATTAAACATACATAGCGAGGGTGGTGCACCAAATTTCATCAAAATTGGTGTTTGGTGCACCAAATATTTCATAATATATATGGGAGCTATATCCAACTCTAAATCGATGTTCATCAAAAGCAATAGCGTTCTTTCTATGGCTAAAACAAAATCTTCCTCAAGTTTCAGCGGAATCGAACAATAAATATGACCTGTACGTCACAACAGCAGCCACTAGTACTACCTGCAGCAAATGTTTCAAAACAATCCGAGAGTGTGTAAGGAAAAATATCACTGCGCGTAAATGTATGAAGATCAAATAAATCAAAGGATTTGAGTTAGGAAGCCGAAATATTGTACAAATAATTCGCCATTCGACTTGACTGAAGACATGTAATCTCAAAACGAAGATACAATGACTCTAAACAATCATACATATATAAAACTTTTTTCTTGAGTATTATGGATTGACAATTCAAATATCCATGACGCCATAACTCATAAACTTGACCTTTGGCGAAAAATTTCGTTTAGGTTCCTTATAAACTCAACAAGGGCTTTCATCCCCAAAAGGAATTTTCCAAACCCTTGTCGCACAGTGTTATTAATGTCCATTTATAAGAAAAGAGTCTACAAGCGATTCTCAGATGATAATAATCCTTTCGCCTTATAAACTAAAGGTCATAGGTTTTTGTATTGTCTTGTCGGGGACTGAAGTTCACGAACTTTCGGCGGACTTGCTAACCAATTATCACTGTGGCATCTATCCTTTTAGTTTAAAGAACTTGCTTTGGAATGACAAGAAACTGCCATTCCTTAGTACTCCTTAAATGTTTTATGATGGGAAATTTCAACAATTTCTAATTTTTATTTATGTTTGCAATAAATTTTTTTCTCAATTATGAGCATGAATTTCCTAAGAGCAAATTAGATATTTGTTACTTCTACTTTTGCTTGCGAACTAAAAAGTTGCGACAAATAATAAAACTTCCAATTTTAAATAAATTTAGACAAACTATGCGTGAGATTTTCGCAAAGAAATTAGTTATTTGAAAAAAAGGGGGAGAACAGCATCAGTAAAAGCAACAACTCCAACAACAACAATCCATGTAAAAGAAAAACTTTTAATAAATCTCTTAAGTTGAAAACATAAAATAAACATTGAAAGTAAATGGCCCAAACAAACAAACCGACTAACAGAGAAGAAGAAGATGAAGAAGGAGTAACGTAAACAGCAAACACTTCACTTACAACGTGCACACACACACACACACTCAAAAATGTACTCACAAGTGTTTCAAGATGTTCGCCACATACGCTCAACATATGCCATAGTTATCCAACACTGTAACATACTTGATACTCGCTTCTTAATGATAGTGGTAAAAATCTTGAAAAAGTTTCCTACTTTCGTTACTTCACTCCATTTCGTCTTTAGTACCTTCTTTCTGCAAGGTGGTGTTAGTGATGTTTGTTGTTGTTGTTTTAGACTACAAACTAATGAAGGCATATTCTTAATTTGCCTTAACTTTACTCTTCAGAATCGTAGCAGAATGTTGTTGGTGTTAAAACTTAACAAGCTTCTAGCTAAACTTTCTTCGAGAGTATCAAGTTTTGGAGGTAAGGTATGGGAAATACGAAAATTTATTTCTAGGAACTTAAAGTTTATTAATGCCGTTGTCATTTCTAAAGGAGGGCTATATTTTATGTGACAGGGCAACGTAGGTAATTGAAGGGTTGATTTGTATAAATAAACCCCCACAATAATATCATCAATTATTAATAAGTCAACAAAAAATATATGTTTTCAAATATTGGAGGTAAGAAATTTTAACCTAAAAGATATTGGCCACTAAAAGGAAGCAAGCGTAACTTTTAGTTGAGGTTTATTGGCACATTTGCCATAAATTCTTAAACCCACTTCTTAAATTGTGAAAAATGTTCAACGTGCTACGTGCAATAAAATATAGCCACTTTTTTGAAAATGTCCCGGTTTGCTATTTAACACATTTTCATCGAGCGTTTCTTAAAGAAACTAGTACAAGTACAACAACAACAGCAACGATGGAAAGAGGACAAAAAGTGAAAAAAGAACTACTCGAACGTGTTGCCACTTGAAACTTTTCCCTGAATGAATAACTGACTGGCTGAGTGAACGCTTGGCTGGTTGGTTGGATCGTTCACTGGCTGAAAGATTGAATGCATGGTTGGTTGGATGGATGGATGGCTTGTTAGAAGTTAAGATACATAAATAAATATTCTTGTTGTTGTTGTTGCTGTAGTTCTTAGTTTAGTTAAGCCCGGTTGTGGCGGTATGTTCAACGGCTAAGGAAACAATCTTCATTTATTTAAGGAGCTGCCATCAACTTCAGTGTAGAACTTAAAGTAAAAACGCGTCGCAAATAGTTGTGAAAGAATGAAACTTTCCTTCCACCATGTTAGTAAATTAAACAATTTTTAATATTTAAAAGCTATATTTCCTGTGCAATAGAGTGTGTGTGAGCGTGACAGGAAATGAATTTGAGATAACATACGTATTTGTGTTTGTGAAGAAATTATATGCAGCATGAATTGATCATGAATTTGAATGACACCAACAACGACTTCAGTCAGCTCAAGAGTCACGGGAAAGATATAAGGACGCCAATAGGAAAAAAAAAAAACAAAACAAAAACGCGTGTCTCCAGTTTTGGCCAAAATCTTGCATATTTCATGACTTTGGTCAAGGCAAGGAGATAATTATCAATCTTTTTGGGAGCTTTATCGCGTGATGGTGTCCGCATATGGTTATATTTCCATGTCCCATCCACTTCAAAGGAGAATCAAACTAGGTATCAACCTGTTAAGATTGGGAATTTGTTGATAAATATAGATCCTCAATTCAGAAGGCATAATGGCGAAGACTGCAGCTAAACCTTCTGAGACGGTTTCGGTGGGCTCCTTAGTATGCTCATTTATTAAAGCTATTATGAGTGTGATAGAGATGAAACCGCTTTTGGGCAGAGGGAAACATTCGATAAACGGGCAAACGTGAGAAGATGGAACAATGATGGGTCTGTCGCAGCGTCGATCACTTCCTCTAATCAGCAGTCGATCAACCCGTAACCCCCACCAGTGTTCGAAAAGAGGTTAACATCTTCTGACGAACAGCACCCTGCTACGAAGAAGTCACAGCCGGTAGATTCGTCTATTTCATATGCTTCGGTGACGATGAAGAGACCAAACCCCCTTCAGTCAGTGCAACTTCTCAGCATTATTGAACATCTTCAAGGCGATCGAGCTCGGAGAAATACAAACCTCGTCACAGGAACCTTGATTGTAAGCATTTTGACAAAGCTGTGCGACGGTTGGCCCCAAACTATCTGAGGGTTGTGATCATTATTGAAATCCTATTGGGTGTATCCGTAATGGTCGGACATGGATTACTGAGTTGCTGAACGGAAGGAACACCAGTTGGGGTACTGGAGGAAGTTCCGCGAGGAAAACTGTTGGCAGAGGTGCACCGCAGAGGGCAATTCTATAACGCCTACTCTGGCTTCTGGTAATAAGCAACATTTTTGTGGCAGTGACTTACGCCTAGGATATAGTATTGCAGATAAGTGGTAAGTTGTTACTTTATCCCAGGTATGACCATAATCAAGGTGTTTTGGTATAACTGGCAACTGGACTCTTAGCAATAGTTTTGGAGTTAACCCAGAGAAGGCGAAACAGATATTATTCTCAAGGACGTGCAAACTTTCAGATTTCGAGACACCAGTTTGGAGGTGCATAATTTCTTTTGAAGCAAATACCTGGAAGGTCTCCTGCAAAAACTAACTTGTCAAAAGTTGGGGACTCAGACCACAAGTCATACACTGGTTGTATATATCCGTGATTCTGCCCTCTCTTAACTATCGATGGACTTGTTTGATGGCATACACTGTCCAAACTATCAAGTGTGCAAAGGGTTGCGTCAATCCTGTTCACCGAAGCAATCAAAAGTACCCCTCACAATGCCACGGCAGCTTGTTCTCCCGTACCTGATTGACACGGAACCACACAACATCCGTGTTCTGGCTCACGGCTGCCACCTCAGTATACACGTGCTTATATTTGTATAATTAGCTCTTCTCTTGCACCAGTCTGTTCAATGCAGACCTATCTCGCTTGAGCCTGCTCCTAATGACCCGTAAATAGAGAGTATGGGGGTAGCAGTTAGGTATGGAACTGCCGAGGTAGAGTTGCTCAACGTATACACCCCGCCGATAAATAGCTGTACTCCATAACCGTCAGGTCTTGGCGGATTTTAATAACCATCATGAGGTGTGGCATTCGGTCCCCGGAAACGACCAGAGAGTTGCTGACTTAGCATATTGATAGCTTTACGTTTTGCACGGTCAATGAGGATGCCCCTACCAGAATTAGCGAAGAGTGCGAAGAGAGATGTTCGGGTAGCGGGAAGGATGTTCCGAGACATAATCACTGCTGCATCCGCTCGCCATATGTGTACCTGCAGAGGCGACCACAGATGCAGTGACCACAGATTCAATGAGCAGACACTGGTTAAATCATGTGAAGCGCTCCACGATAGGAGACAGAATAAGTGAAGTGTGGTTTGGCGACGTAGCGGTAACTGATCCGAATAGGTGTGCAAGTTACTTCAATCGACAGTTTATCGAGCACTCCGGGAGTGACAGGTCGAAGAGAAGGTTACTACGTCGAGTTAAAATGGACGAAGTTGCGAATGTCATCAGGAACCAAAGCGTTGGTCCCCGATGGAATCTCCATGGTAATGCTAAAACAGCTGGAGGTGCGGTTCTAAACCTAGCCACCCACATCGCTACTGAAAACAGACAATGATGCCAGCAAATGTGAAACGAACAGGCCTATTTCGCCTTTGTCGTGCATAGCAAAGGCCCCTGAGTCTTTAGTTCTCTCCAGCGTTAGAAACAGCTACACAGCTGTCGAACTTCAGCACGGATTCTGTAAGCAGCACAGCACGACAACAGCGTTGCACGCCATCTCCACACATATTAGTCGTGAAATCAACCATATCAAGCCGTGTGACAAAACAGTGATGGGGGCGTTTGTCTTATCAGAAGCCTTTGACACTGTCAAACACTCCACACTGTTTGAGTACATCGAGCATACAATCCTCCGGCCAAGTTTGAATCCTTGGACACTAAATTGTATATGTGGACGCAAGTCGTAGTTGGATTTTAGGAACAAGAAGTCCAAACCCAGCAGATTGAAACAGGGAGTTCCACAAGGTGGGGTGATATATCCCGAACTGTTTAAGCCCTACCTCTCCTATATTCCACCCCCTCCAGATAGCATTGAGATCGTAACGTTTGCGGACGATTGTAAAATTTGGCGTCATTCACCTTCCCTGACGACATTTGTGAAAAGCTGAATTCCTATTCGACAGATATTACCACATCCACTCTGTTCACCACAGAGATGGCAGAGGTGTGAACTCACTTGAATGTCATGGTCGATGCTAGCAGAATTCCAACCACAAACTACCCCACATGGGAATCACATTTGACAGCATGTTGTCGCCGTCCGCGCATGCCACCTCTACAGCGACAAGCTGAGATATAGGATCAGGGGCCTCAAGTCCAAGCACTTGGGTTGTAGATAAGGAAACCTTGTTGACCACATATGCGAAGGCAGTTTGTTCAACGAATATAAGTGCAACGCGATGGAAAAATATTCAAACGTGGTCTTCAGTGAACCATCTACATGAGGAGACAAAGATTCTTCCGTTAAAGCAGCACAATAGCATGCTTTCGTCGCAATACTTGCTCGGGTGTTACCGTGAAAGCCATCCTCATATGGTGGAAAGGACCACCCCCCACACACACAGGCATGTTAGGAAAGATCTTCGTGATCCAGAAAAAGAGGTCCAGCGTTAGAAGAGAGAATCCCTACACCAATAAACATATCAAGCAGGTTTGAATAGCATCCATACGGATGCAGGCGCAAATGCAATAAACAACTTTCGTACGAATGCTATCCTCGGAGAACATCCCCCATCTTTGAGAAGCGTCAGCTGCCACGGAGAACCAGAGTAATTTGGGTTCAACTACGCTCCATATAATAACAACAATGTTACCACAACAACGAAGCCCATCAGGCCACTTTAAAAGATATCCAGGATCTCCATCCTCTGGATATCCTGGACCAGTTTTAAGCGGCGAAGACGGCCTTGGGCTCCAATTTTCACAGCTTGCACATGTGAGGGTCGTAAACCTTATAATCAGTTTATGGTATGTGCATCTCTTTCTGCTCTGACTTACCCTGAGTATTCGAAGCAGTGAAATTTGACCTCAAAATGATTTCACCCAAGATGAAAAAAGGTGGCGCCAGTACCTTGTTTCATCTTGGGTGTATATTGAATAAAATATATATATTAATCGTACGATAACATAAGTTTAACGATAGCTGTAGTATATTTCAAGTAGAGATTTTTGCTATCAAGAAAGCGCCCGAGTTATTCAGAAGTTGAAACCCGTCTCTCAGGATCCGTGACAATACCTGCCGATAGTCTTGCGACCTTTTAGGCTCTCAGGTCATGGGAAATAAACTCCCGAGCTATCTTTGACTACAGAAAAGCTCTGTATGATATATAAGACAGTAATATAATGGGAAATGAATTAGAAGATGAAATAGCTGGAGGTGGCTCCAAGTCGATCGATTTACCATCAATGTGCTACCACATCGGCAAATTTTGTGAGATTTACCTAAAGAAGGCGCAACGAAGATGGTGTACAAAATATATATGTAGGATATTAAAGGCAAACCGACCTGCGATCTTTAATAGGGATGGAAATTACTGTTGGGCTTATTATGGGTCACTGTAATGGTATATCTCTAACCTAACCTAAAAAATCGATAAGCTATTTTTGGCAAATTCAATGAAACTTTAAACTGCAACAGTTGCTCTGAGTTATTGAGTTTTCTAATTATTATTGCCGCAAAAACATGACCAATTATGTTGTTAAATTCCATTTATTTCTAAAGACTTCTAACAACACCACTAATAGCCTATGTTTAAATTTGAAGGCTATAGTAACGTATCCATAACTACATCCCTCACCGCAAGCAAAACTAAAACATTTTCAAAGAATTTAAAGTCGTTTAAGCAAATTACCCAACATTTAAATAGTTTTCGGTTTTTGAGGATAAAACACAAAATGAAGTGAACCAAAGTTCCTACAACAGTTACTACAATTACAGTTACACCAACAAACCAGCCAGCTATTATAGGAAGGAGTAACAAACAACAAAACGACAGCAGCAACGACAACAACAACGGTAGTAGCATGAAATTCCATTTGTTCTAAAATCGCAGTCAGTTTACACCTTCTTCACTTTTATCTTTCACCTAGACAAACACAGACACACACTAACTCAATCCCTCTCTCTAACTCTCTTTAACATTCAAATGGTTATTGTGCCACATTCATTTGTATTAGGCAACCATCAACAACAACAACTACAACTGGCAACATCAACCTACTTTAAAGGATTCTTGGAATATTCTGCCAGTTGGCATTACATTTCAAACATTTTCAACTCCCCAATTACCCGTCAGAGGAAGAAGAAGCAGCAGCAACAGCAATGTTTATTCAGTTTAGTTGGCCACCAATACTCTTTGCGCCACATTACCAATATTATTGGTGTAGTTGTTGCTGTTGGTGTTTTGCTTCTGTTGCACGTAACATAATTTATGTCCTAGTTGAAAGTTTCCAACCAACTCAAGCATAACGTGTCTTGATTCTTACGGTGCATGTTGGTTGTTGTACGTCCAACATTAAACGAAGAAGAGTGAAAGAGTCATTCAAAAAGTCTTTCCTGCTCTGTAAGGTTCGGTCTTCTGTGTCGGTGGCCATTATGTATGGCAAGCAGTCAGTGTCTGCTAAGTGGATGCTTATGAGGGTGGCAAAGACTTCCCCTCATTGCAAAAATTTTCAAAATTATGCCTTGATTTTAACAACACGTACTTTATGGACAACGCCTGGAGGAAGAAGTTGAAGCTAACAGCAGCCGCAGCAGAAGAAATCCATTTAGGTGAGAAACGTTACAAAAAAACAAAAAAAAAAAAAACAATCTTTAATACCCGACATTGCATAAAACTGTGATTTGCCTTAGACTCCTTAGTCTCCATGGGAGGTAATGTTATGCCTGACTGCCACAAACTTAGCTAAATGTGTGTGCCCATGCGTATGTCTGATGACAGTTTAATGGCTGGTTTTAGTGCAAATATGGTTGATAAACTATCCCAGCCATTTTTAAGTGTAGTCAACTTTCAAACGAGAAATTTAACCAGACATTCAAATAAATTAGGGAGGTTTGTCGTACTCAACTGCCTGGATAACTTAGATGGGACTAATGTTTATACCATTTGAAATGTAAACTTTAAAATTTTCCTTAAGGTAGAAAGAGAGGTTATGGCATGAGTTTACATATTTCCTTCTGAAAAGGCATTGCTATGAATTGGGTTTTGGAATGTCATACGAGGTGTGATCGATTGAACACCATAATAAAGTACAAACATAAATTTTTTTCATCGTCCGATTTGGTGCACCTGGTGCTCTTGAACCATAAAGATGCTTCATATATGAAAAAAAAAACAAAAAAGAAGCAAGAAAAAATCGCCGGAGCGTTTTTTAAATATATCGCGGTCAAAACTCACATTTTTAGTGTTTTTTTAGGGTTTCACGATTTTCATGGGAAACCGCAAGCCCTATCAATAAGGAACTGAAGGAAATGTTGTCTTTCGACAGGACGTGCGGTTTCTACACAGAAAAAAATAATTACTGCATTTCAGGAATAGTGTTCAAAAAGTGTTGCCAAGGTTCAAATTTCTGCATTTCATGAACGCCTTTCATAAAGCAAAAAAAAACTGTTTTTTTCAGAGAGATTGAAAAAATACAAAATGTTGGCAAGTTGTTGTTTTGTTATTATTGACTAACAACCACCAGACATCACCAACCAAACCAGAGACAAATTTTGCTGCTTTTTATTAATTAATTGCTTTTATTTTGTGTTATTGTAATTTACCGTTTCTTCTAATGGATTTTCACTGTAGTTGCTATCGTCTTGTGAACAAAGCAGAATAATACAAACACTATGTACATACATGTTGAGTCTATCAGCACAAGGTTGAGATATTAGATGTTGCCTTTATATTAAATAAATTAAAAATATTTAGTTGCGAACTATACAGCCAAACACTTTGTTTTTTCGACACGCACTGTAGTTGTTTGGTTTGTCAGTTAACTAACAGTGGTAGTTTAGGTATGTTGTTGTGGTGTGTATGTGTATGGTGTGGTTTGTTGATTTAGTCCAGTGTTAAACACCACTGGGCTCGCGAGCCGTGTCTGTGTGAACACACACAATCTCAATTGTGGTGAGTTTGAACGTTGCTCTCACCACCGATCATTTTCTTTGTTTTAGCAACGAATTAACGCACACGATGTTTATCTAGAGAGGTATAGATAATCTCGTGTGTGTGCCCAACACAAACGCAGCGGTTGAATTTGTTGTTGCTGGTGAACACTGATTTAGTCTAAATGTGATGGTGAGACGATGGTGGGAGTTGTGTTGTGGTTTGTTGGTATATTGTCAATACGATAGTGAGACGACGAGACCATTCAAAAGAAAACGAGAACAAAGTTGAGAGCATTTACCAAACAAGAGATGGAATATGAGAGCAAATAGTGGAATATAGGGAAAATATGCATCTCATGAAAATCTTACATATTTTTGAAAAAAATAGTGGTTTTCGAATGGAAATAAGAAACTGCACATGTATCTTATGTGAGGTACCTGTACTTACTTACTTAGCTGGCCCATTACAGAACATTTGTTCCATAGGCCGAACTAAGAAAAGATCTCAAATTCTCTCTGTTTAGTGCTTCGCTTTTTGGAGAACACGCCTTGTAATCTCTTCATCCACTTGTTTGCGTCATCTATTCTTTGGCCTGCCAATTCTGCGTGCACCGCCATGTGGCTCGAATTTATGCGCCTTTTTAGCGGGTTCATCATCGCTCATTCTTATTATATGGCCTAGCCAACGCAATCGCTGCTTCTCATTACGCTTAACTATATTGATGCCTTTGTATAGCAGATACAGCTCGTGATGCATACGGCGTCGATATTCACCGTCAACGCAGATCGGTCCTTAGATCTTTCGAAGAATTTTTTTCTCAAACACTCCAAGCACTTATCTGATTGCGCAAGTACCTAGGCTTCTGAACCATACATCAGCACGGGTAGTATCTGTGTTTTGTAAAGCATTATTTTTGTTTGACGAGTTGTTTTTAAAGTGCTTACTTAAGCCAAAGTAGCATATGTTGGCCAATACAATTCTTCTTTTTATTTCACAACTGATGTCGTTTGTTGTGTTTTCGGCGGTGCCGAGGAATACGAAGTCTTTTACTACCTCAAAATTATAGGAACCAACTTCAACAGTTGGTCCGATCTCAATGGATGCATTGCGCGTCGACACCATCAGCTTGGTCTTCTCGCCGTTTACCGCCAGACCCACTTTATCAGATTCTCAGTCAACCTTCATAAAGGTATCGGTTACTTCTTTTACTGATCGTCCCATGATGTCTATATCATCAACATAAGCAAGTAACATGTGGCTATTGGTGTAGATTGTGCCACTTCTTTTGACGTTTGCCTCTCGTATAACCTTTTCCAGCAGGATGTTGAAGAGATCACACGAAAGGCTGTCTCCTTGCCTGAAATCTCTTTTGGTACAAAACTCTTCGGAGAGGTTAGAGCCATTTTACAAAGCCGAATTAGCTTTGCGGGGATACCAAATTTAGACATTGCTTGGAATACCTTTGAACATAGCGGGCTGTCGAAGGCTGCTTTATAATCGACAAAAAGGTGGTAAGTGTCGATCTGCATCTCTTGGGTCTTCTCCAGGATTTGCCGCAGGGTAAATATCTGGTCAATGGTGGACTTGCCACGTCTAAAGCCGCATTGGTATGGTCCAATTATTTCGTTGACCATGGGCTTTAGTCGTTCGCACAATATCCCTGACACTATCTTGTATGCGATAGGGCGAAGACTTATGCCCCTGTAGTTGGAGCATAAAGTCGTATCTCCTTTCTTATGGACGGGACACAGGATGCTCAGGTTCCAATCGTCGTGTACGCGTTCTTCCTGCCAGATGGAGCTAACTAGCTGATGCATACACCTTATCAGCGTCTCGCCTTCAGTTTTAAACAGCTCGGCTGGTAGGCCATCAGCTCCTGCTGCCTGTCTTTACCTCATCTTGGCCGGGTGGTATACATTCAATACCATCTTCTGGGATTGGATCTGTGGTATCTTCATCGACTTCCCTACTATTGGATACCAACATTTTTAACATGCTCTTTCCATATCCTTAGAACACTATCTGTATCTGTTATCAGATTACCTTGCTGGTCTCTACAGGAGGATGTGCCAGTTCCAAAGCCATCAGTTTGATGTTTCACTCTTTGGTAGAATTTTCGGACTTCATTCTGTACCCTGTACATCTCGATTTGTTCGCACTCCCGCTTTTCCATCTTTCTCTTTTTACTGCGCAAAAGGCGTCCCTCTTCTCTCATTTTCTCCCGATACCTATCTCGTGCGTTACGCGTTGCTACTGATTGTAAAGTAGCCCTATATGCGGCATTTTTCTCTTCGGTAGCAGCACGACACTCCTGGTCATACCATGGATTCCTTGGTGGAGGTCTCTGGTATCCAAGTACTGATTTTGCGGCTGTTTGCATGGAGTGGGCAATGCTTTGCCATTGTCCTGATATGTTATCGGGACGAGGAGTGCTTTGATTAAAGCTAGATATGTGAACACTGACCGCGATTCATTTAAAAATCCCTCCAGCGATTTTTTTGTTTCTGCATTAGTTAGGGCGCACCGTATATGACATTGTTTTATAAGGAGACGATACAGTCAGTGCATTGTCCCAAATTGAACTTCTATATCTCAAAAATGGAAAGCCCTACTAAAATATCATAAAAGTGAATCTTGTAGAGAACTTTCACTGCTACAACATTTTCTTTAGTTTCATTTTGATACAGCTTGCAGTTTTGCAGAAAAACCTAAAAAACCCTAAAAATGTAAACATTGACAGCGATTTATTTAAAAAGCGCTCCCGCGATTTTTTTGTTTTTTGATTTTTCTATGAACATTGTAGTTTCAGAAAATTTCCCAGCTGTAAGGTAGTCATGGTGACCACTGTGTGATTTTTCCAGTACGGTTAACAACTCATACTTCAAGTATTGCCCTACGATTTTCGAATAGTTTTATGTGATCAAAATCTTCCCCTTGTCCCTTCTGGCATTCGCGGAAAAAATTTAGTTCAGCAAAACACCATTGTATTCGAATTTGATTTTCATAACCACATTACAATAATGTACACTCATATTCCTATTAATAATTAAATATGAAACTAATTAAAATTGTGTGTACTGTAATTAGCCGAACAATTATTTTAAAATTGTTATTGCAATCAATTATTCAAAGGCAGATAAAGAAATAATTTCGTAAATTTCTATGGTTTTAATGTTGGTGTAATTAAATTTACACAGCCTTTGGGTCATAATTTAATAGAATTTTAGTTGTAAATAAATTTTTGTTTAGTTTTTTTTAATAATAATTATGATATGTGGATAATAACCGGATTTTTTTGCAATATTATTTAAATTTCGTTGCATTTGAATTCTCTGTTTCCCAAGCATTAAGCAAACTTTAATAAACAAATACCGATAAATTTGCAACAATTCATTAAATTGCACTAACATACGGCTGCCTTCAACTTCTTTGAAGCCGAACAATGTTAAATTCATAACATCTCCGAATGATGGTCCCTTAAGTGACGTTTCTGTTGCAACTGTTTCAGTTGCTGTCGTTGCTGCTAGAGTTGTGGCAATGTAGCTGGAAATATTCTCGTCTTACAATTCCCCTTAGTGCTCATTACAAGAGTATTCAATGCAAAATATGTAATAGGATTTTAATAACTTGTCTTTCTCGTTCTCTCTCTCATACTTTTCTTCTGTTTCATTCAATATTTACTGATTATAATTGGGATCATAAATTGAAGTAAAATTTTCTAAGGACATCATTGAAATAATGAATATTAGGATTAAAATCAAACGAAAGGGGGCTTAGGTTGCAGAGTGATAAAAAACCAGGAACTAAGATTTTTAATTTTAAATTGTTCTCAGGGGTAATATAAATGGGGTAATTACGTGAATACATCTACAGTAGGCAATATTAGCCTGTCAATTTTCATATAAGCAATACTAGTGACAGACATGGTATTGACGATTGATAGAAATGTTTGTAGAACCCTATCAAACGTCGTGACAAAGGGAATTCCGTAATTAACAAATTAACCATAATTAACAAAATAACCAAAACATAGTGTGCACATTAAAAAGCAAGTAAGAAAGTATCAAGTAAGTGCTGAAGGAGATATACCCTCAGCCACTGACACAAAAAAAATAAAACCATATTGATTTTGTATCACGAGTTTGCTTTAAACTCTGTATGTACAGTAATGTGTGGCTATACCAAATCATTGACATATACCAAACATTTTTAGTAACCAAACATCTTCATGAAAGACTCGAAATATTAAATTACATTAAACTAAGTTTAGAAAAAATTTTTTGAAAAAGTTTTATTGTTATCTTACACAATAGCCATTCTAGTGTGTGCCGGGGGTGTTTTGGTGCTTGGACCATTATCTCAGGAAGTAATGATTTACTCCGGAAAAAGATTGTACCGTTGAAAATGAGACCGTTAAAACAACCTACTGAAAAAAGTATCAAAATGATGCGAGAGGAGCTCTTAAACTTGACTTTTTTCGAATTGTGTGGGAGGTACCCGAAGGAGTGCACCGATATATTCCATTTTCCAACCTGATACATGACTGGATGAAATAATATGATGTGCAAAGTCTGCACCAATCAGAAACTCCCTGCGATAATTACTTACGGATTTGCCATTTTTGTTGGTGCCGTCAGGGGTTTTTTAAGCCAATATCTCAGGAAGTATGGAGTTGCGCAAGAAAAAAATTGTACTTTCCTAAAGGGAGCCACAAGTACAACTTACTGAATTTCAAAACGATGCACAGTGGATCCACTTGTATGGAGAAAGTGGCCAAAAATATTTAGAGTGTAAAAATCAAGCCAATGCGCCGGTTACAGCTTTGTGCTGCTGCGAAGAGTGTTTTAAGAAACCACGAGCGTATCATTCTCCCCCCTTTCCCCTCTGGTGGGGGTATACGGTAAAAATTGTTTTACGCTGTAAATCAAAATTACATGAATAACGGTCCCGATTATCTTATGACGCAAAAATAGGCTTGGGGAAACAAAACAATTTCCAAAACAACATAAAATCCAACCAATTTAGCGGATTAAAAAAATCAAAATTTTTGTCTGAAAATTGGTAACAATTTTAATATAGATCTTATAGCGTTCTTCCTGGAAGGCACGTAACGCCAAAGTAAGACAAGTTTGGAAGAAAATTTCTTCATCTTGCCACTGATACCAATTATGTTAATGTACGTGGTCAGATAACTGAGTTATACGCTAATATATCCATAGAAACCCTATTCTAGGACAGCTTTAGTCTGCGGCCCACCATTTATAGTCTGGCACTAGATGGCAGCTGATTTTCGTACTGAATAATCTTTAACCCATGACATACTTTGGAAAATTATTCCCGAGGTGGGCACTGGTGGGCATCATGACTAAAACCTTAGGTCAAATTTAAGTATATGATCGAATTGGCATTACAAAATACACTAAGAAAATATGCAGCTAACTAGAATTCCACAACACGCTAAAACACTATTTTTAATAAAAATTAAGCTATTACCTCCTCTTTTAAAATCCACTATAATATTTTGCTATACGTATTAGTTTCGCGATATTTTGAATATATTTACTTGCACTTAAAATATAGGTTGTACTCACAACAAAAAATATTAGTCAAATGTTCCGACTTTTGAAGCTATTCTTAAGAAGATCGCGTTCGAACGAAACACAAATTAATATATGTTTAAAAAGGTCCATGTCATAGCTGTCAGAGTTGCCAGATGTTGTACCAAAATTTTGACATTCATTTTTTTATTTTTGGCCAATGGGTGGATCCACTGTGCGATGCGAGAGAAGCTATTAAACTTTACTTTAACCGAATTTTGTGTGGGAGGTACCCGAAGGAGTGGACCAATATACTCAATATTCGAACGTTATTCTGGACAAGATACTTAACAAATTAAAGAACTAGTAAAAAGGATCAGTCGGGTTTGCCGAAAGAGATATACCCTCAGCCTGTGTGAATTGAAACCCTTTTTTCCCAAAAAACGTATCTTAAATATTTCAAATATTTTTAAAATTTAGGGCGTATGAACCGACAAAATATGGATTTGGCTAGTAGCTTAAAAAGTTTTACGGGAAAGGTTTCTAAAGGAATGGGCCAACAAAGTCCATTTTGGAAGTTGGTCTTATTTTGGGTGTCTTTCCCCTCGATAGATATCACGACCACCTGTCGTTTATTTGGCCACCATAAAATTAGGAGGTTTTGAAACATTATATCAGGAAGCATGTACTTGCCTAAACATGATATCTCTGTAAATAGGTTCACTAGGTAAAAAATTTCAAATAATCCTCGAACAGACCCTTAACAGGGTTGCCCTGTTTATGATATATCGCGCGTACCATTTTAGCGAAAATTTCCGAATTTTTGTGGGGGAGGTACCGGATGGAGTGGACCTACAAGCACCACCTTCGAATTTCATCTAATATTCGAAGAAATATTACGATATACAAAGTGTGGAACAACTCAGTATTTGGTTCGAGAGTTGTCGTGCTCTCCAGCCACTGCATGGGCTTTCGGGCTGTTTTCTCAAGAAGTATGGACTTGGCCCTGTAAAAAATGTTACCGTCGTAACTGAAGCAGCGAATGAAAGTTGCTTCAACAAAAATCAAAGTGATTCCAGCGCAGGTCTTAAAGTGAACTTATCTAAAATTTTGTGTAGGAGGTACCCGAATGAGTGGACAAATATAGTCCATATTCGAACCTATATTTGGTAGATATAATAGGATGTGTAAAATATGGACCAAATCGGTCTCTCCCTTCAAGAGTTATCATGCGCACAATTTTTCTGAACATTATTGGTGATGGGGGGGAGGTACCTGAGGTGTGGACTGATATGGCTTATCTTTGAACTTAAGCTAAGTTTGAGCAAAATATTACGAAAACCACATATAGTTAACCGTATCGAGACGGCGGTGCACGCAAAATTGGCAGGCCAAAGATAAGATGGCGCAAACAACTGGATGAAGAGATGACAGGGCGCGGTATTCCAGAAAGCGAAGCACTAAACAGAGAGAATTGGAGATCTTTTCTTAGTTTGGTCTATGGAACAAATGTTCTGTAAGGGGCCAGCTAAGTAAGTAAATTTTAGACCGAATCGGCAGATCATTTCGAGAGTTTTCTTGTGCTCCAACCACTACACACGGTGCCATAGGGTTTTTTTTTTGCACCTTTCAGGCTATTTTCTCAGGAAGTATGGACATGCCCCTGATGAAACTTGTGCCGTCGTATAGGGGACAGTGAATAGAAGTTGCTACAACAACAACTAAACTGAACTTTTCAAAAATTATGTGTGGGAGGTATCCGAAGAAGTGGACCGATTGGGTCCATATTGGAATCTCATCTAAGTCTAGTAGAAATTTCACGATTTGCAAAGTATGGTCCAAATCGGTTACTCCCTTCAAGAGTTACCGTGCGCACAAATGTTCCGAACATTTCCGAAGTTTTGTGGGGAAGGTACCGACCGATATAACATATCTTCGAAATTAAACTAAGTTTGGACAAAATATTACTTATGCCAAATTTTGGACCGAATCGGTTCGAGAGTTATCGTGCGCTCCAGCCAGCCAGACAGAGAGACAGACGGACATGGCTAAATCAACTCCAAATTGTCTAAAACGGATTTCGTGCAAACATACTTGGGGTCTAAAACCATTATTTCGATGAGGCACATTTTGCCCGTATGAAAGTGTATATACTAGGCCGGGCCGATTTGAAAACCTTAATGAGCCCTTCGCGTTTCTGATTCCTGGGATTGAACTGAGCAAAAAATCCACTGGACCATATATCTACCGTGAAAATCGAGCCTCCCGATTTTGACTTTAAGTGTTTATTGACGTTTTTTTATATTTTGGCATATAACAGCCAAACCATTGAAATTTTCGATTCAACACAAAGACAAAAATTGTAGGCAAGACAGTAATTAAGAACTCTCTAATACATCGCGAAAGCATGGGAACGCTCCTTCAGGCAGTTTTGGCCTTGAGAAGGTGCAAACTTTTCGAAAAATGTCGATAAATGACACTGTGCTACAAAAGCTGACCAGAAAAATATTCAAGTGTTCTGATGCAAAATTATATCGTGTTGGGATCCATGGACAACGACAATGCCTTTAGTTCGTTGGGGTCACTTCGTTTTATTTTTTTATAACTGTAAAAGTAGTGAAAATCTGGGTTTCTTACATTTTCAAATTTAAACGGACATATCTTCTTTTTTCACAACGGGTTTCTAGCGATCCTTCTTCCTTTTAAAGGGGTGAATAATATCTTTAGAACAAGTTATTATTTGTTTAAATCGTTTGAAAAATGGCTATGTTATAG
This sequence comes from Musca autumnalis, assembly GCF_047663935.1. Lineage (NCBI taxonomy): Eukaryota > Metazoa > Arthropoda > Insecta > Diptera > Muscidae > Musca > Musca autumnalis. The sequence goes on from NW_027411644.1 coordinate 325,703,666, forward strand.
TGGTTTAAGTCTAAAAACCCCCTCAAAAAAACTATAAACTATAACCAAAACTGAAGGAGCGTTCCAATGCTTTCGCGATGTATTAGAGAGTTCTTAATTACTGTCTTGGTTACAATTTTTGTCTTTGTGTTGAATCGAAAATTTCAATGGTTTGGCTGTTATATGCCAAAATATCCAAAAAACGTCAATAAAAAACTTAAAATCAAAATCGGGAGGCTCGATTTTCACGGTAGATATATGGTCCAGTGGACTTTTTTGCTCAGTTCAATCCCAGGAATCAGAAACGCGAAGGACTCATTAAGGTTTTTTTCCTTCCCCACAAAGCGCCCCACCCTAGTATATACCCTCGTTAGCAAAATGCTGAGAGTATAAAAAATCGAATGGATTTCCATTCTAAACTCCTATTTTAAGCGAAGAAATTAAAAAAAATGGACCTTACATTTACTTAGCCCGAAATATCTAAATAAAGTTGTAAAACTATTTCATTTTATTTATTTTACGGTATATCAAAAATAGAAAAAAAAAATCCACCAAAAATATATTCATAGAACGCACACGTCTATCGCAATTTTATAGCCAAAAAAGTCATTTTTAACATCATTTAAATTTGAAAATTATTTTGTGTCAAATGTAAAATTGTATCTAGTTCAATTGAACGATCTCTGAAAAAAACTGCGTATACGTAATATCACAAGGTTTTTGAATTAGTACAATAACTAAGAATTCGTCGCGGTACTTCTACATGAAGCCTTTGGCAAACCATGGACGTATGTTGTCTGATTCTTTGCTAGGAATATTTTGTAACTCTTATATTTGTTTTGAAGCTCTCAATATGTTGAAAATCCGTAAGTTCCGTTCTGGGGGACTATATAAAGACCTATACCGACAAATGTCTGGTGGAATATTATATACTCCAATAACAGTGATATATTGAGGCCACAACCTTCAAAATACCGAAAATCGGGAGGTACCGTTCTATGTGGGCTATATGAAGACGTCGACCCATACCGAAAAATTTCTGGTGAAAGTTTCTTTAGCCCTAACGAAGACTAACTACAAATTCCAGCCATTTCAGTGATACATTGAGGTTAAAACCTTAAAAATATCGAAAATCGGTAGGTACCGTTCTATGGGGGCTATCTAAGGACGTTGACCTATCCCAACAAATTAAATATAGATACCCCCAACGAAGACTAAATAACAAATTCAAGCCATTACCTTGAAAATACCCAAAAACCGGAAGGCTCCATTCTGTGGGGGCTATATGAACTTCTATATCCCAAACTAAGACTAAATACTAAATTCAAACCATTTTAGTGGTATATTGGGGCAAAAACCATGAGAACACCAAAAGTCGGGATGTATCGTTCTATGGTAGGTATGTCAAAAAGTTGACCGTCCCGACAAATTTCTGGGGGGAAGTTTTGTATCCCGAAGGAGACTAGATAAAAAAATTTAAGCCACTTCGATGTGATAATAATTAATACAAAGTTTCAGTCTTTTCGGGGTGATAATGAGGCTAAAACCTCCAAAATACAGAAAATGGCGAGGCTCCGTTCTATTGGGGTCACATCAATACCGACAAATTGCTGGGGGAAGGTTTTGTAGCCACGAAAAAGACTAAATACAAAATTTCAGTCACTTCGGTGTGATAATGAGGTTAAAACATTAAAAATACCGAGCATCGGGATGTACCGTTCTATGGGGGGTATATCAAAACGTGGACCGATTCGGACAAAATTCTGTAGAAAAGTTTTGTAGCCCAAAGGAGGACTAAATACCAAATTTTAGCCATTTTGTTACGATAATATAGCTTACACCTTGAAAATACCGAAAATCGGGAAATACCGTCCAATGCGGGCTATATCAAAATGTGGACCTGTATAAACATTTTTTGGTAGAAATGTTTTTAGCCTTGGAAAATACAAAATACCAAATTACAACCAATTCAGTGGTCAAATGGGACAAATATATTAAAAATTCCTTAAAACATCGACGCGCCACGCGTCGCTTTGTTTGGGCGATATAACGAAACATGGATCTAGATAGCCCGTTCAATACCAAAAGGTCCTATGTACATTCAATAGATTTTACCAAAATTTCCTCAACCTACTTCAATCCGTTCGGACGCTAGAGTGATTTGCACAGACGGCCAGACAGACGGACATGGCTATATCGATGTAGAATTGCACGCTGATCAAGAATATATATAGTTTATAAAAAATGAAATGATTGTTTCAAACAGTTACAAACGGAATGAAAAACTTAATATATCCCCATAGTATGGTGGAAGGTATAAACATTGTCCGCTTTATGTCAAAAAAATCGTAAAAAAATTAAAAAAACTGTCTCTCTTGAAGGCAAGATTTTTTTGTATTTAATATGCTCACCAAACCGTATTATGCCCATTCAGTCGTTTGTGGGAGTTCTCTACATATCACATTTTCAGTAAAAACATCTTAAGTCTTGATAGCTCAATTAATTAGGAATGTTGAAAAGTAACGAATGACCTTTGTCCTAATAAGGCAACAATAAATACAAAATTTCTCGGACGAAATAATAATAATATGTTTTCATAGTTTTTTTTAATTGCAAACTTTTAGGGTCGAAACATCTGCATTGTTAACATTGCTATTTTCACAATTTTTAGTTTATATTTCTGATATCTGATAATATTAGCAGCTGTTAACAGATTATTTTTTCTAACATTTATTTCATTGTGAACTTGAATTCACTGTTTCTCCGGTGATCCCTAATAGTCAGCCTTTGCTGTATTTTAAATCACCGGCAAAATGTATTTTGTTTACGAAACAAGACATAACTACATATATGATTATTATTAATATACATTTATTCAATATTTATTTCCTCTGTACTCTGAGATTTCAAATTATTTTAATAAGTGTTGTTATTTTAAACTTTATTAATTCCGAATTTATATTCATTTTCAATATTATCGCATTATGTAATAACAGAAAATTGATGCAATCAACATTTCTCATTGAACGCGGCAATGAACAACAAAATATAGCGAAATTCCAGAAAATCGTGCATCGCTGAAAGTTTTAATATTCCGAATTCTTAATCGCATATTTCAATCTATTTATGAATGTATGTTTTAATGTAGGTAGGTTGTTTAAAAATATCAACTCAACAATTTGCATCGAACATTCACTCACACAGACATACATGTGATAATTTACTGACACTAACATTAAAATCTTTCACAAACGATTTCGAGCACAACAAAATTACAACCCAACAATTTCTCATTTGTGAACAATGCATGAATGCGAAAAAGTAAATGAATTACATACATAGTATATGGAAATTACTGAGTGTGTGCGTGTCAGTGTTTTTCTGCGTAATGCAATAAATCGTTTATTAATATGTGTATATATTAAATATTTGTGAAGCATTTTCAGAAAAACAAATTACATTAATTTATTAATAATATTGTAAAATTCCGTATATACTCCAACGCCTTAGCTACCACAAACATATACATATCACATAGTTGTAAAAGGGTAATGTCAATGTGGGCGGCTTACATACATTCATATGTGATAGGAGCGACAAGGCACTGTGGTGACAATCAGCGACAAAAATGAAAAAAACAAATTCCATTGTTATCCCATCAATTCTCTTTACACTAAATACATCCAATTTTCAGGATACACCATTATTTGTACACCAAGACCTCGCTTTGCGTACTTAATATGTTCCGATCTATTTAAAATTCGGTTGTTTTCACGGTCCCTATAACAACGTTACATTTTTTCAGGAATAAGTCCATACCGGAGTAAGTCTACATCGTAAAGTAAAACGAAACAAAGCGATGGAGAGTATCCACAAACAAGAAACAAGGGAATTGATGAGATCCATTGGCAAGAATCGAAACTAGTCTTCCCTGCCTTACAACTTGGCGAACAATGCCAAACTTTCTCCACTATTAAATTAGTTGTTTTAAAATATTAAAGCAACAACAATGGGATTAAGCCAGACTAATTTGAATAAACAATATTTCATGTTAGAAAAGTTGGACTTTTTTTAAAAAAGAATTTATAAAAATATGGAGGATTTTTTAAAAGTATTGTTTTAAGGACATGTAATTTTAAAAACATTTTTTTTGGTGAATATGCATTTTTAAAAAATATTTTTTCAAGGACGTGGATTTAAAAAAAAAATGTTTTTAGATGTATTTTCTAACAATATATTACGCGGTCGTGGATTTTCTAAAAATATTTTTTCGAGGACATGTAGTTTCGTACAATATTTTTTTGCGGACGTTAATTCGGCGTGAAAATATAAAAACGTCAAAATAGTTGAAATCGGGCGGTACTGCTATATGGGGGCTGACCAAAACGTAGACATATGACTATAATTTTTGGTGGTGAACTTTCTTTCGAACTTGATCTAAGTTTAGACAAAAAAATTGTGCAAAATTTCAGGCGTGTAGCTCTATTATTTCGAAAGCGTCATTACAACAAACGGATAGTCGGACGGACGGGGCTAACTCGACTTAGAATTTTACGCTGATCAAGTATATATAGGGTCGCAAATGATTATATCGATGACGTAAATTTAAAAAAAAAAAATCTTGAAAATAGTTTTTCGAAGACGTGGATTTTTTAAATGTGTTTTTTTCGAAGATGTAGATTTTTTAAATGTTTTTTTTTCGAAAACTTGAATTTTTTAAATTTTTTTTTTTCGAAGACGTGAATTTTTTAAAAATATTTTTCGAAAACGTGGATTTTTTAAAAATATTTTTCGAAAACGTGGATTTTTTAATAATATTTTTCGAAAACGTGGATTTTTTAAAAATATTTTTCGAAAACGTGGATTTTTTAAAAATATTTTTCGAAAACGTGGATTTTTTAAAAATATTTTTCGAAAACGTGGATTTTTTAAAAATATTTTTCGAAAACGTGGATTTTTTAAAAATATTTTTCGAAAACGTGGATTTTTTAAAAATATTTTTCGAAAACGTGGATTTTTTAAAAATATTTTTCGAAAACGTGGATTTTTTAAAAATATTTTTCGAAAACGTGGATTTTTTAAAAATATTTTTCGAAAACGTGGATTTTTTAAAAATATTTTTCGAAAACGTGGATTTTTTAAAAATATTTTTCGAAAACGTGGATTTTTTAAAAATATTTTTCGAAAACGTGGATTTTTTAAAAATATTTTTCGAAAACGTGGATTTTTTAAAAATATTTTTCGAAAACGTGGATTTTTTAAAAATATTTTTCGAAAACGTGGATTTTTTAAAAATATTTTTCGAAAACGTGGATTTTTTAAAAATATTTTTCGAAAACGTGGATTTTTTAAAAATATTTTTCGAAAACGTGGATTTTGCATCTTTGTGAAAAAAAATACCAACAACAAACGTGGATTTTTTTAAAATATTTTTAAAACGTAGATTTTTTTAAAATGTTTTTCGAAAACGTAGATTTTTTAAAAATATTTTTTCGAAAACGTTGATTTTTTTTAAAATATTTTTAAAACGTAGATTTTTTAAAAATATTTTTAAAACGTAGATTTAAAAAAAAAAAATTAATACGTAGATTTTCTTAAAAAATTGTTTGTAGAACTTGGATTTTTTAAAAATATTTTTCGAAAACGTAGATTTCTTACAAATATTGTTTGTAGAACGTGGATTTTTTTAAAAATATTTTTCGATATATTTTGCGTTTTTTTTTTAAATTTATCTTTTAAAATTTTTTTTTTTAAACAATTCGAACACTTGGATTTTTTAAAAATATTTTCGAAAAGTTGAATTTTTCAATATTTTTTTAAATACGTGGATTTTTTAAAAATATATTTCGAAAACGTGGATTTTTTTAAATTTTTTTTGAATTCGTGGATTTTTTAAATATTTTTTTCGAAGACGTAGACTTTTTAAATATTTTTTCGAGCACGTGAATTTTTTAAATATTTTTTTCGAGGACTTGGATTTTATTAAGATTTTTGGAGGACGTGGTTTAAAAAAAAATATTTTCTCGTGGATAAGGATTTATTTAACAATTTTTCGAGGCCGTAGATTTTTTAAAAATATTTTTTCGTGGACAAGGATTTTTAAAAAATATTTTTCGAGGACGAGTGTTTTTTAAAAATATTTTTCGAGGACAAAAAACAAAATTGTGGACCTAGTTAAAAAAAAGAAAATCGAGGACATGCATTTTTAAAAAATATTTTTCGAGGACGAGTGTTTTTTAAAAATATTTTTCGAGGACAAAAAAAAAACAAAATTGTGGACCTAGTTAAAAAAAAGAAAATCGAGGACATGCATGCAAAATAATTTGTTTTTTTAAAAATATTTGTTAAAGCACGTTCATTTGGGTTTTTACTAATATTTTTCGAATACATGAATTTTTTCGAAACTGTAGATTATTTAAAACAATTTCTTTTTCGAAACCGTGGGTTTTTTAAAAAAATTTTTTCGAAACCGTAGATTTTTTAGTAATATATATATATATATATATATATATATATATATATATATATTTTAAACCGTGGATTTTTGAAAATTTTTTTATTGGATTTTTAAAAGTATTTTTTTAAACGGTGGATTTTTTAAAAATGTTTCTTGGAAGCCTTGAATTGTTTAAAAATATTTTTAAAATATTTTTGTGGACGTGAATTTTTTAAAAATATTTTTTTCGACGACTTTGATTTTTTAAAAAAACTTATCGATCACTTGGATTTTTTAAAAATATTTTTTGTCGAGGACGTGGGTTTTGTATTTATTAAAGAACGTGGATTTTTCGTAAGTAATATTGTTTCTAGAACTCAGATTTTTTAAAAATATTTTTCTTAAAAATATTTGAAAATATGTTTTCGATAACAAGAATTTTTTTAAATATTTCTCGAAAACGTGGATTTTTTTGAAAACGTGGTTTTTATATTTTTCGAACACGCGGATTTTTTTGAAGATATTTTCGAAAATGTGGTTTTTTTCAACATTTTGTTGAATAGGTGGATTTTTAAAAAAATATGTTCCGAAAACGTGTATTTTTTTAAATATATTTTTTTTAATACGTGGACATTTTAAATATTTTTTTCGAAGACGTGGAGTTTTTAAATTTTTTTTCGAGGACGTGAATTTTTTAAATATTTTTTTTTTCGAGGAAGTCGATTTTTTAAATATTTTTTCGAAGACGTAATTTTTTAAATATTTTTTTTAGGTAGTCAATTTTTTAAATATTTTTTCGTGGACTTTTTTAATTTTTTTTTTTGGAGGACGTGGACTTTTTATAAAAAAAATATTTTTTTTGTGGACAAGGATTTATTTAATATTTTTTCGAGGATGAAGATTTTTTAAAAATATTTTTTCGTGGACAAGGATTTTTTAAAAATACTTTTCGAGGGCTAGGGCTTTTTAAAAATATTTTTCGAGGACGAGTGTTTTTTTAAATATGATGGATTTTGGATTTTTTACAAATATTTTTTGTGAAATTATTTTTTTTTTAATATTTTTAAAAGCAGGTTTATTGGGTTTTTGCAAGTATTTTACGAAGACATGCAATTTTTCGAAACCGTAGATTATTTAAATTTTTTTTTCGAAACCGTGCATTTTTGAAAAAGTAATTTTATTGAATTTTTAAAGGAACTTTTTCAAAACCGTGAATTAAAAAAAAATAATATTTGGATACCGTGGGTTTTTTAATAATATATTTTTCGAAACCGTGGTTTTTTTAAAAATTATTTTTCGAAGCCGTGGATTTTTTAAAAATACATTTCGAAAATATTTTTAAAAACTACGTTTTTGTGGACGTGAATTTTTTAAAAATAATTCACCCAGGACATGGGTTTTTTAAATATAATTCTCCCAGGACATGGATTTTTTAAAAATATTTTTCCCAGGACATGTATTTTTTATTTAAAAATACTTTTCCCCGGACATGCATTTTTTAAAAACATTTGTTCGATACCGTGGATTTTTTAAACTATTTTTCGAAACCGTGGATTTTAAAAAATATTTTTCGATACCGTGGATTTTTAAAAAGCATTTTTTGGAAACCGTGGATTTTTTAAAAAATATTTTTTTCGAAACGCTGGATTTTTAAAAGTATTTTTTCGAAACCGTGAATTGTTAAAAAAAATTGTCGATACCGTGGATTTTTTAAAAAATATTTTTTGATACCGTGGATTTTTAAAAGTGGATTTCGTGGAGAGTTTATTAAAAAAATGTAGGACTTGGATTTCGAGGACGTGGATTGAAAAAAAATAACTGTGAAAAAAAGATCGCTCAAGGGGACAGTTTAACGTTAAACTATTGCCATAGAATTGCATATTTAAGGTTTTTGGATCAAATGAGCGTAAATTTGGTATACATTTGTTATTTTTTTGTTCGTTTCTACAATCCTTTCATTGTCTGCTATAGAAATATGAGCTAATATAGTATCGGGTTCCAGGTATGAGAGAAGTTACTCCTCGGCCTTTCGGCACTTGAAAGACAGTTCTGAGTTCGGTTTCAAAATATATTGCGAGTTTTTGATTAGACGTTTCTTCTGAGAACTCTATATAGATATTTTGAAAATATGTTAAATTTAATTGAATTAAAAACTGTTAAAATAGAGTAGCATTGTGTAAAATCAAACATTGTTGTCCATATTATAATCATTTAAATTGTTTGCGAAGTATATATGGTTTGCATTCGTTTTATCCACCTGTTAAAACAAATATTTTTCAATAAAGTTTTTTTATGGTTTACACAAATGAATTTCTTCATCAAAAGTTTAGTTTTTTTATATTTGTAGATTTCATTAGACGAATGTAATAGAAAAATATCAAAAAAAAAAAAATCTTTCGATTAGTATAAACAATAATAAATAAATATTTACTCTCAAACCACAAGCTGAACACTTGTTCCAAACCACAAATACAATTGCAGTGTTCTATGGCGTATACGGATTGTATGTTGGTGATACGCTCTACGGAATCTCAAGCATGCTCATAAAATTCATAGCACTAGATATTTACTTTTGATACCTTAAATTGCCAAAGATATATCGATAGTAATTTCATAACAATCAAGTAAACAAACCAAATCTCTAAATTTTTATCCAATCCCCATTATGGGTGCCGAGTGATTTCAACTGGATACCCAAAGCTATATTCTTCATAAAATGTAACCATGCCTTTCAAAGATAACAGGCACTTTAACTTATGTTATTTGGAAGCATAGAAAACATTGTTTTCCTTGCTAACCATGTGGGAGATTTTTGTAGATAAATTAGAAAAAATCTCACACAAAATGAAAATTGTAAACTGAATGAATTTTTATATATAACCTCAGATGGAGATAAATATTATTTGAAAGAGGCCAGCCACAAATATTTCACAAAAAACATACTACAATACTACGCATACAATTTTAAAAATTTATGGAGTGAGAGAGGAAATTTCCTCCCATGAACTAAAGGATAAAATAAATTGTCGTTTACTTACCCGGGGACTATGCAACAATGGTATACGATTGGCAAACTGAGCTATTGTCGTTGTGGTTGTTTTCCATACCAATGTATCCACCAGAGAATGTTCGGTAACACCCGGACAGGGTATGGTAACATTTTTGCCAGCCTCTGCTATGATTTTTTCATATTCCAAATTTGCCACATCTACAATGAAAAAGAAATGAAGACATAAAAAATCGACTATGAGAAAGAGTTAAAGTTCTTAAGGGATTTGACATTTTTTTTTTGGTGTTGTGTTTCTCATAAAATTTTCTCATATTTTTTATTTATTTTTTCTTCTTTCGTTTCCTTTTTTGCTCTGAAACAAGGGACAATGTAAATGTTTGTTTTAAGAAAATTAAAATTATAATATACAATCATCTTTTATTGCTTGAAGCATAAAATGAAGTAGAGAAAAAAAAAGAACGTGAAGACATGAAATGGGGTTTAATTGTGAAACATTGTTGTAATTTTTTTAATATTAATTTAAGAATAAAAATTGAAATTAAAAATGAATTTAAATTGGTAAAAAATATTTTATAACAAAAAACTTTATGGAATTACATTTATTTGGAGATGTCATTGCGAATTTGAAGAATATATGAACTTTTGCAATTTCTAATGTATAAAATAATTTCAGAATAACATTTCAGTTCCGAAGGCATTGAAAATTATCTGATTTTTTACAAAAAGATTCAAAGTGGAGTCGAATTTTAAGGATCTTTGAGAATGATTTAAGATTAACATTTCAGTTTCCAAGGCATTGCTAACTATCCAAAAGTTTAACCTGCATAGTCCGGGTGACGTAGGGGATTGAAGATACCAAGGAACGTTCCTGACCGGCTTTAACATGGCAAAGCCCTGGATTTATGTTGGTCCCTCTTTCATCTCAAGTGGACACTGACCTCTCCGTGGTGTCACCTGTGGAACTGCCTTTAACATCCGTTAAAGGTAGTGAGCTAACATGGGTAAAGCGTTCACCCATAAGAACGTTAAAAACTTGGGTTTGGGCGTCGGATTAGTGACCCTCCCCTAGAAAAAACAGCCTACTATGAAAAAACGAAAGAAAAAAAAAACAAACCCCTCTAAAGTTGACGAACCCCGCAAACGTTTTAAAGACCATTATCTGCGAATCTGCACCTGGAATGTTCACACTCTTTATAGAGAAGGTGCAGTTTACGCATTGGCAGATGTACTTAAAAAGTACAAGGCCGACATTACTGACATACAGGAAATACGATGGAACGGGAAAGGCGTCACAACAACACCTAAAGGTGACGCACTGTATTATTGCTGCCATGACACAAATCATGAGTTTGGCTGCGGACTTGTAGTTGGTCGGAGGTTAAAACATCTGGTCTCCAGCTTCACCCCAGTGAATGGAAGACTCGCTGCAATTCGATTAAAAGCAAAATTCTTCAACATTAGCTTTATTTGTGCTCATGCTCCCACTGAAGACAAGGACGAACAGACCAAAGATATATTTTACGAGCGCTTAGAAGAAATTATACTAGGAGATTTTAATGCCAAAATTGGAAAGGAGAATATCTTTGGCCCAACAGTCGGGAAATTCAGTCTCCACAGTGAAACATCTGACAATGGTATGAGGCTGATAGACTTTGCAGCTGCAAGAAACATGGTAGTTAGCAGTACCAGATTTAAGCATCTCGGTATTCATAAGGGCACCTGGCTGTCGCCAGAGCAAAGAACAAGAAATCAAATTGATCACGTTGTGATAGCGTGTTGGATGTACGATCGTTCCGAGGTGCAAACATAGACTCGGACTACTACCTTGTTGCAGCAAAGGTACGTACCAGACTAAACGTAAGAAACAAAGTACGAACAGACACAACACGGAAGTTGGACAACGGTATGCTGCAATCACAACAGATAGCCACATCATATTCTACTCAACTGGCCCAACTGCTTAATCAAAGCACTCCTCGTCCCGATAACATATCAGGACAATGGCAAAACATTGCCCACTCCATGCAAACAGCCGCAAAATCTGTACTTGGATACCAGAGACCTCCACCGAGGAATCCATGGTCGTGCTGCTACCGAAGAGAAAAATGCGGCATATAAGGCTACTTTACAATCAGTAGCAACGCGTAGCGCACGAGAGAGATACAGGGAGAAAAGCAGAGAGAAGAAATGTCTTTCCCGCAGGAAAAAGAGAGAGATGGAAAAGCGGGAGTGTGAACAAATCGAGATGTACAGAAGACAGAATGAAGTCCGAAAATTCTACCAAAGAGTAAAACATCAAACTGATGGCTTTGGAACTGGCACATCCTCCTGTAGAGACCAGCAACGTAATCTGGTATCCGATACAGATAGTGTGCTAAGGATATGGAAAGAGCATTTTTCCAAACTGTTGGTATCCAACAGTAGCGAAGTCGACGAAGATACCACAGATCCAATCCTAGAAGATGGTATTGAATGTAAACCCTCCGGCCAAGATGAGGTAAAGACACCAATAAACCGGCTGAAGAATAATAAGGCAGCAGGTGCTGATGGCCTACCAGCCGAGCTGTTTAAAACCGGAGGCGACATGCTGATAAGGTGTATGCGTCTGCTAGTTAGCTCCATCTGGCAGGAAGAACGCGTACCCGACGATTGGAACCTGAGCATTCTGTGTCCCGTCCATAAGAAAGGAGATAAGACTTTATCCTCCACCTATAGGGGCATAAGTCTTCTCCCTATCGCCTACAAAGTAGTGTCGGGGTTTTGTTTAAACGACTAAAGCCCATGGTCAACGAAATAATTGTACCATACCAATGTGGCTTTAGACCTGGCAAGTCCACCATTGACCAGATATTTACCCTGCGGCAAATCCTGGAGAAGACCCAAGATATGCAGATCGACAACTACCACCTTTTGGTCGGTTATAATGCAGCCCGCTACGTTCAAATGTATTCCAAGCCATGTCTGAATTTGGTATCCCCGCAAAGCTCATTCGACTTTGCAAAATGACTCTAACTGACACAAGATCTTCAGTTAAAATAGGAAAGAACCTCTCCGAAGAGTTTTGTACCAAAAGAGGTTTCAGGCAAGAATACAGCCTTTCGTGTGACCTTTTCAACATCCTGCTAGAAAAGGTTATGCGGGAGGCAAACGTCAAAAGAAGTGGCACAATCTGCACCAATAGCCACATCTTCCTTGCTTATGCTGATGATATAGACATCATGGGACGATCAGTAAAAGAAGTAACCGATACATTTATGAAGGTCGAAGGAGAACTGCTGGGTCTGGCGTTAAACGGCTAGAATACAAGTTGATGGTGTCGACGCGCAATGCGTCCATTGAGACCAACTGTTGAAGTTGGTTGATATAATTTTGAGGTAGTAAAAGACTTCGTATACTTTGGCACCGCCGTAAATACAACAAACAGCATCAGTTGTGAAATAAAAAGAAGAATTGTATTGGCCAACAGATGCTACTTTGGCTTAAGTAAGCACTTCAATAACAAAGCCAAAACTCTTCAAACAAAACTAACGCTTTACAAAACACTGATACTACCAGTGCTGATGTATGGTTCCGAAGCCTCGATACTTGCGCAAGCAGATAAGGCAGTGCTTGGCGTGTTTGAGAGAAACATTTTTCGAAAGATCTGCGGACGAATCTGCGTTGACGGTGAATATCGACGACAAGGTGCTTACGTATGGTTTCGAAGCCAGGGTACTTGCGCAAGCAGATAAGGCAGTGCTTGGCGTGTTTGAGAGAAAAGTTTTTCGAGAGATCTACGGACCAATCTGCGTTGACGGTGAATATCGACGTCGCATGAACCACGAGCTGTATCTGCTATACAACGACATCAATATTGTTAAACGTATCGAGATGCAGCGATTGCGTTGGCTAGGCCATATCATAACAATGAGCGATGATGAACCCGCTAAAAAGGCGTATCAATTCGAGCCGCATGGCGGTGCACGTAGAATTGACAGGCCAAAGAATAGATCGCGCAAACAAGTGGATGAAGAGATGACAAGGCGCGGTATTCCAGAAAGCGAAAACTAGACAGAGAGAATTGGAAATCTTTTCTTAGTTCGGTCTATGAAACAAATGTTCTGTAATGGGTCAGCTAAGTAAGTAAGTAAGTAAGTAAGTAAAGTTCCGACCAAATCGGATACTCATTTCGTAAGTTATCTGATTTGGTGCCGGTAGGGTTATTTATACCACTTGGGACATTATCCAAGGAAGTATGGATCTCCTTCGACCTTCAGAAAGGATCCAAAAACTTTATATATGAAATTTTATTGCGATCGGTTAACGTCAACCTAGCAATCTTCGTTTCCACAGTAGTTTGTATGGGACCAAAGTTACATTTTCACAAAAATTTTCTAAATCAAATCGATGAGAAAACTTTACTATTTCATTGTTGTGGCTAAAAACAAATCCTACAACAATTTATAATACAGCAAAATGCACCCTTGGCACCATTCAAATTACTATGAAAACAAATATCACGCAGGTGGCACGGGCTAACATTAACCGATCGCCATAAAGTTTTATATATTAGTTTTTGGCTCGAATGGGGAAAAACAGGGTTTAGGACTTTCAATTTCAATACTTCAATATCCTCGTATTCCTAAAGGCTGAGGGTATAAAAATGTTAAGGAGATTATCTTTGTTTTAACAGTCCGAAATTAAGCATATTGAGAAAAGTATTTTCTTCTCCAGTTTAATATCTTTGAAATTAATACCTTCAAATATATTTAAGGCGAAAAATAAAAACTCTTGCTGCTTAAGGAATAACAAAATAAAATCGCTAAACTATATTTCTCCTTATCTCATATTATGTTCTGCGAATTACACCAATTTGGCTCAAAATTAAACGTTTCCTTAACATTTTTCAACGTCTTTGTTAATGGAAGCATACAATCGACAAGGAACAAGGTTATTTCTTTCTCTATGTATGAATGCAAGAACAATGTACATCATGTTACGTTACTCTTGACACTAAAGAGTGTTTGCAATGGAAGATCATCACATGCTTGGCAATCAATCATCAAGTGCAGTCGGACAGTCAGCAGCTGCAAAAGTGCTAGCTGTAGTAGTAGTAGTAGTGGTCACAACAACAAAACCAATTTTGCATTTTGGATAGATTTGGACATGATGCGATACCAGATACCATACAAATCCATTCATTATTTTATCCAAAATAGACAAATGATTTATAAGTTGTTGTTGAGGGAGAGTACAGCAACAACAAAAAAAACTTACTTGAAAAATGTACATATTCTGTTGCAGAACTTTCTTCTACACCGATACAGGGAGTTTTGTTTTGTTCTGTTGCTTTTTTTGTCGGTTCCAAAGCATTTCACATAGAATGTTCTTGAAAAGCAATTACTTACAAAACTTGTATTTGAAAATTTTAAAGGAAAACTCAACAACATCAACAATAACAAAAAAAGATTTTAACTAAGTGTGTGTTGTTATCTTTTTGAAAATGTTAAAGCAAAAACATGTTTGAAATCTTTTTGATATATTGCTCTTGAGAAAATTTCGATTTTTTTCTGCTTGTAAAAATATATTCCACATTAGTTTGCAATACAGTTTTTCATTTATTTAAAGAGAGGAACAACAATTACTTGTGTTTTGTTAATAAATAAAATATTTTTCTTAAAAGTGCCTAAAAGGATTTTTATGTTGTTCGCACACAAATTGATTTAATTAAATTTTTCTTTGATAACTATTGGGAAATTTACATTTAATAAAATCTACCAAGTTACCGGTAAAAAGAATTCGACTTAATTGAATAAAACCTTATGAATGTTGTTTTGTAATTAAAATAAAACAAATTTCCAGAATGTGCTTGAAGAAGAAGGCTTTGGAGCATACACTAGTCTTTATCAAAAACTTGTTTTATTTCGAAATTACTTATTTTTAATAAAATTATTTAATTGAATGGATAACAGAAAGCCTTTATCAGTAAATAATAGAGAAGTATTGAAAAGTTGTTCTACAATAAATAATCAACCAATTACTGGTTAGTGTAAAAGCTCCGCTATAGGCGTGTTAAGTTCTAAGGGTTTTGGAATTGTTGTAACTATGCAATAGCGATGACACTAACCTTGGTTATCGTAAATAATAATCATCGTAGTATGACCATTAATCGATTATTTCCGTTTCATACATTTCTCATTCGACCCCCATTGATATCCATCCCACCTTAATATTTCTATTATATCGTCAGTATCAAACTTACAAACTAACCCCATTCTCAATCATATAGCATATGTTGGGTTCAGTGCAGTCAACAACAATCCCATTCAATAATAATTCTCATTCACTTCGTGCAACCACCCGAATATGTATTCTGGTTTTATTCACCCAAGTGGTCGATCACCAGCCGAACAAAGTACGAATAGACGTGTGGCTCGGCCGCAGTCTACCATACTAGTTAGCTACGATTCGACCCAGCTCATAGCAACCTCTCAGCTCTTAGCAAGCTCACAGCTCATAGCAAGCTCCCAGCTCATAGCAAGCTCTCAGCGCTTAGCACGCTCCCAGCTCTTAGCAATCTCACAGCTCAAGCTCATAGCCAGCTCAACGCTCATAGCCAGCTCAACGCCCATAGCCAGCTCCTAAATATTAACCGACCTCTTCCCCCACAGTGACCCGAGCCGAGTCACACAACCGACGACTACCGACAGCAACCCGAATACGACAGGGCCGAGCCACATACCCGACGATTGCCAACGAGCCGACAGCAACACGAATACCACAGGGCCGAGCCACATACCCAACGAGCGAACAGCAATCCGAATGCTACAGAGCCGAGCCACATACCCGACGATTGCCACCGAGCCGACAACAAGCCGAATACTACAGAGCCGAGACACACACCCGACGACTGCCGAGTTGACAGTCAACCGAATAGCCGACAACATCCGAATACATCAGAACCGACGCAAGCATACACGATTGCCATCGAGTCGACAACAACAACCCGGCTACCAATGAGCCCATATGTAAAACCCGATCACCATCGAGCCGATTACAACAACCATATTGTCATCTATCCAGTGGTTCTCTAAGACACATCTCATCCATATTCCTCACACATATTGTTCTATAACAAACATTGACAACAAACAAATGTGGGTCCTTAGGTCGACCATGGCAGCGACTGAGCTTACCTCAGCCCTAGTCAAAACCACTCATTATAAGTTTCAGAAAGATTTTCCGAAAAAGGACCAAAAAGACCTCTTTGATGAACCGCATGACGGTTAAAATTTTTAACAAGAATATTTCCCACATCCGCCTCAGTAAAGTTGCTAAAGACACTATATACCTAAAAGGCAAGGATCTGGGAATCCTTGTACTCAAAACAAAAAATATTAGTCAAATGTTCCGACTTTTTAAGCTATTCTTAAGAAGATCGCGTTCGAATGAAACAAAAACTAATATATTTTTAAAAAGGTCCACGTCATAGCTGTCAGAGTTGCCAGATGTTGTACCAAAATTTTGACATTCATTTTTTTTATTTTTGGCCAATGGGTGGATCCACTGTGTATTGTAGCATTTTTATATGGCCAACCTGAAATTATAATGAGAGCCACTGAAGGTACGTAGGATAGATGTACGAAAGGGTTTTATAAATTCGAGCCGCACGTGTACAATAAGTACTAGCACGCCCTAAATTTGGTACCATGGTGGTATTATGTGAACGGGTAGAGCTAGTAGCTTGAAATTTGGAATGAGAATCACGGTTGAAAAGTACGGTTGATATAAAGAGGTGGTTTTGGAAATGTGCACTCATGTATATGAAAAGCACTAAATGGTACTACATTTGGTACAATTTGGATTTGGGTGAATGGATAGAGCTGGGGCTCAATTCTGTTTCTATGAAAATGCGAAATGAAAACTTTTATAAAGGAAAAAAGTGTCAAATGAAAAAATTATAAAGAAAATATTTTTCATTTAAAATTTACATAGAAAAAGAATCCTGCCCCTGGAATCCTTAAATTTGGAAATGGTACTACGTCCATAGAGTATGGTTGAGATATGTAGGTAGTTTTGGAAATTCGTACTAACGGGTACGAAAAGTAATAAAATGTTACTAATTTGTATATGGGTGATCGGATTGAGCTGGAATGCTGAAATTTGAAACTATGATTACTGTTGGGATATGGTACGAAAAATACTAAATGGTACTAAATTTGGAACAATTTGAATTTTGGTGGTAGAGCTGGAATCCTGAAATTTCGATTGAGATTACTGCTGGTGTATATGATTTAGGTAGTTTTGACATTCATATTTACGGGTACGAAAAGTACTAAATGGTACCAACTTGGGTACAATTTGGATTCGGGTGTTCGGATAGAGTTGGAATCCTGAAACTTGGAATTGGGATTACTGTTGGATTTAGCGATCGGATAAAGCAATAAATCTGAAATTTAAAATGTGGGTCGCTTTCGATGTGTAAAAGTGATATACGGCTTATTTTTTGGAAATTTGAATTGTACCACATACTGTACTTAAATGAAATTAAAAATCAATTAAAATACGTATCATTATGAAAAAAAACCAGTGTTCGTCATTTCCATTTTAAATATTATTTATGGGTATTTATCCCCTTTCCTCATACGAAGTTTCGGGCACATTGCTAGTATTAACATAATGCAATATGTGTCGTCTTAATTGCCAACACTTATGTTTGCACTCACTTAAAAGTACAACAGCATAACTGCTTACACTACATGTGAGTGTGTTTTGTTTGTATTTGTGTTTTGCATACATTAAGTAATTAGCCAACTGAGAAAATATATCAGCTCAACAAAAAACAACAATTATTAGATAAATCATAATAGGAAGATATTTATTGATGCTACGGTCAGAGTAGACTCCGAAGCAACAGATTGTCATGTAGACCATCAAACCTAAATGTTACCAAATGAAAAAAGTTACGGCAAAATATTGGGTGGGGACTTTTAAAAAATTATTGCGGACCATTCCACAGTGGTCCCACTTGTATGGGAAGGTGCAAAAATATATTTCTAACCGCCGGATCGATCAGATTTTTTTCAGTAAATGCTTAAAATAAGTAAAAACTACTTCAGCCAAACTATCATCAATATTGGTCTAGTTTTTCCTATACCCCCACATAGCGGTACCACCCAATTCTGCACATAGGAATGCGCTGTAATTTGGAGTTTTCATTGATCGGTAAACTTTCCCAACAAAAAGTGTGGATATAGGTCAAAGTCACCAACTGATAATGTGACAGTAAAGGAAACCAGTTATTCCATTGGAGATCAGAATATTTCATTTTATTTTATTTTTACAATAATATTCGGTCCGGCCGAACTTAACATTTGTACTTGTTTTTCACTTTGTATGGAGCATTATATATCAAAACATGTAGAAAAATATAAGCATACTTAGATACAACAAATATCTTAATCTTGAATGAAAGGAACCAAAACAAACTCTAAAAAGACCATCGTTAGTATTTTTGATGTCACACACGGAGGTGCAAATATATTCAGCTTTTTGTAAACTTGACCCTATTTTGAAGATTCTCAAAAAATCAGAGTGGTCTAGGGTGGCCTAGTTAGTGAAACTTAACTTCAATTTTGAGGACACACAAACACACACAAACACAAGAAAAGTATTGAAAAACTGTCATTTTCAGCAAATTTTATGCGAATAATGTGTAAAAATTATTATGTAAAATAATTAAAACACCTTTCACTAAAACTTCCATTTCGAAAAAAAATTATTCCATCTTTTAAATTTTCATGTAAATTTCCATGTAAGAAGTCAGTTCTTTACCGAGGGTTTTTAAATCTTTAAGATATCGTACCTCAATGTAAATTTTTTCTGTTTCGCTTTGTTAAGTACCGTTATAAATTACAACAAGTAAAAAAATATCAGTGGTCTTTGCCGACAGAGATATGCGCTCAGCCTATGTGTATTGGAACTTTCATCTACGGATAGATCGAATGTATCTAGGGTCTTTTCAGAATTTTGTGACACTTTTTGGACATTTAAACTTGCCGACAAAAATGTGGATTAGGCTTAAAATTCAAAAGTTTTGCGGATGAGGAAATGGACCGACATAGTGCATTACGGAAGCGGATCTTATTTTGAGAGCCATATCTTTTCGATAGATATCGCGCCCACTAGTCATTTCAGTGGGTTATCGTACACCTGTTGGACCAGTATGCCAGGTAGCAAGGACTTGTCCACGGATAATATAATATGGCTGTACATCATCGGTACAAATTTCCAAAGGATCTCCGAACAGACCCTAAACTGCACTTGGACACGAATGTTGAACTTTTGTGGGGGAGGTATCCTAAGAAGAGGACCGATATGGGCCATTTTAGAAGTTAAACTAAGTTTGGACAAAATATGACGAAGGCCAAATTTTGGGCCAAATCGGTGTATCAGTTCGAGAGTTATTGTGCTTTCCAACTACCACATATGGTGCCATAGGGGTTTTTTACAACTTTCGGACTGTTTTCCCAAGAAGTATGGACTTGCCGCTGAAAAAACTTTTACCGTTGTAATTGAGAAAACGATTGCAAGTTGCTTCAACAGAAATCAAAGTTAGTCAGGAGCAGGTCTTAAAGTGAACTTATCCGAAATTTTGTGTGGGAGGTACCCGAAGGAATGAGCAAATATTGTCCATATTCAAACCTGATCTATATCTGGTAGATATATTAGGATGCGTAAAGTATGGACCAAATCGGTCCGTCCCTTCAAGAGCTATCGTGCTCACAATTTTTCCGAACATTTTTGAACTTTTGTGGGGGAATTACCGGAAGGAGTAAACGGATATGGCTTATCTTCGAACTTAAATTAAGTTTGGACAAAATATTATGAAAGCCAAATTTTGGATCGAATCGGCAGATCCGTTCGAGAGTTATCTTTCCTTCCAACCACTACACACGGTGTCATAGGGGTTTTTTGAAACTTTCAGGCTATTTTTTCAAATTTCACGATGTGCAAACTTTGGACCAAATCGGTTACTCCCTTCAAGAGTTATCGTGCGCACAAATTTTCCGAACATTTTCAAACTTTTGTGGCGGAGGTACCGGAAGGAGTGGACTAAGTTTGGACAAAATCGGTTCATCCGTTCGAGAGTTATAGTGCGCACCAGCCAGCCAGACAGACGGGCGGACATTGCTTAATCGACTCCAAATTGTCTGAAACACATTTCGTCCAAACATACTTGGGGTCTAAAACCATTATTTGGATGAGCATAGATGCTGAGGGTATAAAAATATTGCTGGAATATTAAAATATTGTGTGTTAGAGACAAATTGCTGAATTGTCATTGAAATTTGTTGATATCGATTTTTCAATTATTGTCAAAGTGCATTGTGCCCATGGTGTAAGAAAGAAGGTGATACAATAATAGCAACCTATGTCTTCATTTGCTGTCAAAACATATTTTTAATCAAAAATAAATAACAAATATTTCGCTTCTATAAAAAATATCTGTGTACAACATCTTTGTTTAAGCTTCGCGAATAATATTTTAACGTTTTCTTCTAACTTTTGTGGATATTTCGCACAAAAAAAATTTGACAGCAAATGAAGACTACAACCTAACGTCAACTATTGGATCACCTTGTTAAATTCGCCTTGATTGTGCCCAAACGTTCAAAAATTTTTGTTAAAAGATAAGATAACTCAGGAAGGAGGTAACCGTTTTGTCCATCGTAAAATTTCTTCCAGGCAGGTACTTTTCACATAGCTACTTAAAAAAGTGCGTCTCAAGGGACACGCATCGTTTTGATTTTTGCGACAGGGAGTATATGTCACCCCTTTCATAATGGTACAATGGTTTTTTTCGGGGGCAAGTCTACACACCTTGAGATAATAGTCTAATAGCTCTTAAAACTCTGCTGGCTGCAATTATAATGACTGATGAGCACGATAATTTGCGAATTGAGTATTCGATTGGCCGTAACTTTGCACATCGTAAAATATCTCCCAGGCGTACATAGAGTTCCAAGATACGGCTTTTCGTGGTTGTTTTAAAATTTTCAATGAGCCATTATTTATCTTTGAATGGATTTTTGGGCCTACATATTTTTTATTTGTGTTTTTGTTTGTCTTCGAATTGTTGTTATTTTAAAAGGAGACCGTCTTATGCCTACAACAATGTAAGTTATTTTAATGTACATATACCGTAAAATAGGTTATCGTACGGTTACACTAGCGTTTTTTGCCGGGTTAACCCACTTCGAGAGGATTTATTTGACGTTTGGGCTTTGGAATTGACATTTGAAATCCAAACCCACTGGGTTAACCCGGTTAAGTGTAACCGGGATATAAGACATGCCTAACTCAAGAATAGTAGTGAAATGGTCGTTTTGGTTAATAGTGGTTTATATAGTGAGAGAGAGTATTTTAAAATATATGAGGCCTTACTGAGAACTAGCGGATTCCATGAAGCTGACGCTTATTCTTTTATAGTAATTTCTATGAAAAATTTCCACAAAATATTCAGAAAAGTTTTTTTCAAAGCGTTGCGTTTTCACAATTACATCAATTTAAATTTCCTAGTATTTCTTTGCAATAAATTATTGTTTCAGTCCAGCGCCGAATTAATCGATATGAATTTACATTTCATATTCACTTTTAATATCACAGTGGAGGTCGGCCCCGCCCGTCGATTACCCCTTCTTACTTGTTTCTTGACTGACTTAATTTGAAATTTTGACAATTGGTTCCTTTATAAATTTATCAAAAATTAAATAAAAGGTTCTTGTTGTTTCTGAAATGTAGCTAATATATCTCTGAATTGCGAACCTAGTCAGTAGTGTGACTCGAATCTTTGAAATACCTAATTCGTATTTTTTTTTTTTTTTTTGTAAAAACCTCTACTACACGCTTCGGTTAAAATGCCAAAATCTAATGAGCTTCGATTACAAATCTATGGTCTGAAAAGAATTGTGCTCGCACTGTCCTCATATCAGTTAAACAAAATTGTCCTATATCCAGTTAGCCAATACTAGTTCAAATCGTAGCCATACTGTTACCAGAAACAGTTTATGTATGAAGGACAACCTAAATTGAAATCCGATTAATGTCTAAACTTTAATTTTTCAATAATTATTTCCAATTAAATCAAGAGTAGAAAAGCACATTTAAATAAGAACTGCTACTTGAAAATATCCTCTTAAAATAGATATAATTTATAATAGAATTTATTTTGAAATCATCCATTAAATTATGTTCTAATGTGGTAGGGCACTTTTGACTTTACAATCAAATGCCAGACTTTAATTCCAATGAATTTATTAAGGCCTTAAAATTAAATGCAAAACTCTTTGGGGCAATAGTAGGGCTTGCTGTTGGTGCTCTTCTTCTTCATCTTCATCTTATTCTTGTTATTATATTAAATTTAATGATAACACATTAATTTATATGTGTTTGGTGTGGACAAATAATTTTATTTGTTATTACAGGGAATTGTGTTAAACCAAGCCTTAATATCTAAACATGTTTGTGTGCGTGTGTTTGTGCGTAGGTCTGTGGGTTTACATGTTTGGTATTTGTGTGTTATTTGTAAGTGATAATTGCTTATGTAGTGTATAATTCTTATACTGTAACAACAAACTATGTACCACACATCTATTCAAGGTTTGCAACAATTCTATAGTTGAATGTGACTACGTGAGTATGTCAGGATGTGCGCTTATGTGTATGCCTGCATTGAGTCCTGGCTTTCAAGTATAGACATATACAATAGCAATGACACTTACACGACATTGCTTAGTAAGCTACTTTTATGCTGCACTTGTTGTCATTATCATTATACGATCATAATGGTGTGCGTGCTCTGTGAGTGCAAGTGGGTGTCTATGTGTGGGTGAGTGAGTTTGTGTACGCACATATTTGTGTTGATATTCTTATGTTGTTTGCCTTAACTACTTTACAAAATAATACATTGAAATTCATGCTGATGCACGCACACATGTGCACTCAACAGAGAATAATAACAAATACATAAATTTCAAATGACCATATCCATCTATAAACTTGGCACAACGAACAATGTTGTGGCTTTAAAACAAATACATACATGGATCGAGTAAACATTTCAACATCATTGAAATATAGAGGTTATGTTGAGGTATATTATTTGAAGGTGATTGTTGAGTAATATTTGATTGATTATAATTTAGTTTTGATGAGCTGGCGCCAATATATTTATCAGTAAGGATATATTTAAAAAAATCACATAACTTTACTGCCGCATTTTATCTTTCGATTCGATGACCAATTTTGTTAATCATGAAAGATTCAATAATATAGTTATACGTCTGAGAAAATAGTCGGATGTTCACTTAAACTCGAAAGATATATTAATTAATATTTCTTAGGCTTTTAACTCCGTGCGGAGTTATTTTTTTTTTCTTCCTTTTTTTCTCTCCCATCGGACGCCTCCCCAGGTGGTGGATAGGGGAACGCTCATCAGATATGGCGGGTACCGCAGAAATAAAATATGCGGGGCGAACCAAAAGAAAAAAAATGGAAAATGGCAGCGTCTGACCAAAGGATTGGCGGCAGCAAACAGCGTCTGAACTCCAGGAGGAGCGGCTGAATACGGAGACGGAAAACTCTAAACCCTTCAGAAGGCCTCGGCAAACCACTGAAGTATAATGCCTAGAAAAATCATACAATTACAATGAATACAGAAAATAACCTACGGCCCTCAGTCTCCGGCAATCAGAGGGTGCTAAGAATCCCCGGAGGTAAAACCAAAACCAGACTTAGAATAGGAACTTGGAATGTGAGAAGTCTTTATGAGCTTGGAAAACTAGACAACACCATAAGCGAAATGGGAAGACTACAAATTGATATCCTGGGTATCAGTGAAACGTGGTGGGTGGAGGATGCGGAATTTATTTCCCAGAACGTAAAAATTTATCATTCCGGAAATAGAGAGGGAATTCATAGAAAGGGCGTTGCTATTATAGTAAAAAGCAACATAGCGACCTGTGTCACTGGATATGTTCCAATTTCTGATAGGGCGATGATGATAAAAATATCTGCAAAACCAATAAACATGAACATAATACAAGTATATGCACCTACAAGTGATAGCGATAATGATGAATTGGAAAAGTTTTATTACGACGTTGAAAATTTATTAAAGATGACAAAACCACACGATATTACAATAATCCAGGGAGATTTTAATGCTAAAGTTGGGCAAGAAGAAACAACCGGAATCACCGGAAAATTTGGCTTAGGACAACGGAATGAAAGAGGAGAACGACTAATACAATTCTGTCAAGAACACAGTTTTAAGGTTGCTAATACTATGTTTCGCCTCCATCCAAGACGACTTTACACCTGGAAATCGCCACAAGACAATAACAGAAACATTGTTAGAAACCAAATTGACTACATTTTAATAAATAGGCGATATTCCTCCTGCATGAATAAATGTTCTACGTATCCAGGAGCTGATGTTCCCTCGGACCATAATCTTCTGTTAGGGAAATTACAGATAAAGCTAACTACTATCCGAAAGAAAACACCAAAGCGAAGAGTTAACATTCAAAAATTAAACGATCCTTCCACTAAACAATCAATGAAAGATCACCTTAATGCAGGACTACAAAATATTGATGGAGAAGATGTCGAGACCTTATGGAACAATGTAAAAAATTCCATAAATACTATAACCAGCAATATCCTTGGAACCACAACATCTAAAAGAGAGGACACATGGATGACCGACGAGATACGCGCACTTCGCATAGAAAGGAGCAAACATAAGAATTCAAACTATGAAAGATATTGGGAAATTAATCAAGAAATAAAAGTCGCAACTCGGGCCGCAAAAAATGCGCAATTAAACAAACAGTGCCAGGAAATTGAAAGACTCCAAATCTTACATGACGATTTCAATCTCCACAAAAAGTTAAAAGAGGCATCTGGAATATATTCAAAAAGATCATCTACATTTATTTTCGATGAGAATAATACAGCCATATATGAAACTGCAGAAAAGAAAAAACACTGGGAAAAATATGTTAGAAGTCTGTTCACAGATACCGCAAGAACCGAAATGCATAGCACAGATGGAGAAGCCAATTTTGGGGGAAGACGCATTACAGAAAGCGAATTAGATGTGGCCATAAATTCAATGAAAAACAACAAAGCTACCGGGCCGGATGAAGTCCCATCTGAATTACTTAAATTACTAGATGGAAGAAATACACAACTATTGTTGAAGTTATACAACCAAATTTATGAAACAGGACAGTACCCTCAAGATTGGCTAAAATCTACGTTTATTATGATTCCCAAGAAAAACAATGCGAAGACGTGCGGAGATTATAGATTAATAAGCCTTATGAGTCATGCCCTAAAAATATTTTTAAAGATAATACATAGGCGCATATACCCAATATGTGAAGCACATATGGGGAAAACGCAATTTGGTTTCAAGGAAGGCATGGGAACTCGAGAGGCCCTACTTAGTTTGAATGTACTCATACAAAACTGCCGCGATGTACAAAAAGATGTCTACGTATGTTTTGTCGACTACGAAAAGGCATTCGACACGGTCAACCACCACAAATTAATGGAAATTTTGATTTCAATTGGGTTAGAGGATAGCGACATAAAATGCATCAGAAACCTATACTGGCAACAGACCGCAAACATTCAAGTAGATGGTGAAATTACTGGAAATGTTCCAATTTCAAAAGGTGTAAGGCAGGGGTGCATACTATCGCCCCTTCTGTTTAATCTGTACTCTCAAAAAATATTTGAGGAGTCAATATGTGGGAAAAATATCGGAATAAGAATAAACAACACAATTATAAACAATATTCGTTATGCCGACGACACCACCCTAATTGCAAGCAGCCTCGCAGGACTACAAAAATTAATAGATGCTCTTGAACATGCAAGTACGTCATATGCCTTAAAAATTAATATAAAAAAGACAAAGTTCATGATTATAAGTAGAAGAGGTGTCGAATCCAACACTCTTTTAAGCATCAATGGTACTCCAATAGAAAGAGTCTCAACATTCAAATATCTCGGAGTTCAAATTAACGAAAACTGGGATCCATCAATGGAAATAAAATGTCGAATTGAAATGGCAAGAAACTCTTTTTTTAAGTATCGAAAAATATTAACGAGCCATGACATAACCCTGGAAACAAAAAAACGATTTGTCAAATGCTACATATGGTCAGTACTATTATACTCGGCAGAAACATGGACACTAAAAGCAGCAGACGAGAGAAGACTGCACTCGTTTGAGATTTGGATATACCGACGGATCTTAAAGATATCCTGGATAGATCACATTTCAAATAATGAAGTACTGAGGCGAATGAATACCGAAAGTCAAATGATCAGAATGATAAAAACGAGAAAAACTGCTTATTTGGGACATCTTATGAGAAACAGAAAATATAATCTCCTCCAAGCAATCATAAGATCCAAAATAGAAGGACGCCGTCCGAGAGGGAGACGAGAAATAACATGGATCAAAAACATTCAGGAATGGACAGGACACCAAGATGAAACAAGCCTTTTAAGCGCCGCCAGAAATAGAGATCTAGCTATAATTGAATGAAATATTTTTTTTTTATTTTATTATACATATACAATCAAACAACTCTGTAATAATCAACATTGTATGATCGCTAATATCCGAATACGGATTTGCAAATAAAGAAGAAAGAAGAAGGCTTTTAACCGGCAATTATAGAAAATATTCCAAGTGTAACATGAAATAGAACTTCACCTTTCAAGCATATATCTTTCACAGAAGTTTCATACATCATTGTCTTCTAAATACATAAATGAACATGACTTGTTTATTTTGTTTGTAGTTCTCCATATAAGGTTAATCCTCAATTACTCTTCATTCTTATAAGACCGGATTATATATTTCTTCCTCAAAAATAAAGTTTCTATAAAAAGAAGTAACAAAGTATCAGCCGTCTTGGCCGACAGAGATATACCCTCAGCCTGTGTATATTGAAACAATTTTTCCCAAAAACCGTATGCATATAGGCGGTTTTAAAAATTTTCGGCGTATAAACTGACAAAAATGTTGATTAGGATTAAAGAGCAAAAGTTTTGCGGAGAAGATTCTTAAAGGGAAGGATCGATATTGACCATTATGGAAGTGGATCTCCAGCCACTACATATGGTGCCATAGGGGGTTTTTACGCCCGAAGGGAGTTGCTCATGAAGTGTGGACTTGCCCCTGAAAAAAACTTTTACCATCGTAATTGGGGCAGTAAATACAATTTGCTTCAACAAAAATCAAAGTGATTCGATAGCAGGTCTTAAAGTGAACTTATCCGAAATTGTGTGTGGGAGGTACTGGATGAAGTGGACAATTATAGTCCGTATTTGAACCTGATCTATACTTGGTGGATATATATGGATGTGTAAAGTATGGATCAATTCGGCGACTCACTTCAAGAGTTAACGAACGAAAAATTTTTCCGAACATTTTTGAACTTTTGGGGGGGAGGTACCTGAAGGAGTGGACCGATATGGCTTATCTTCGAACTTAAACAATGTTTGGACAAAATTTTACTAAGGTCAAATTTTGGACCAAATCGGCGGATCCGTTCGAGAGTTATGTTGCGCTCCAACCATCTCACACGGTGTCATAGGGGTTTTTTGCAACTTTCAGGCTATTTTCTCAGGAACTATGGACTTGCGACTGATGAAACTTCTACCGTCGTATGGGGGGGGCAGTGAATACAAGTTGCTAAAACAAAAATCAAAGCGATTCGAGAGAAGGTCCTAAACTGAAATTATCCGAAATTTTGTGTGGGAGGTACCCGAAGGAGTGGACCGATTGGGTCCATGTTGGAACCTCATCTAAGTATGGTAGCCATTTCACGATTTGCAAAGTATGAACCAAATTTGTTACTTCCTTCACGAGTTATCGTACGTACAGGAAGGAGTGGACCGATATAACCCATCTTCGAACATAAACTAAGTTTGGACAAAATATTACGAAAGCCAAATTTTGAACCGAATCGGTTGATCCGTTCGAGAGTTAACCAGTCAGCCAGACAGACAGACGGACGGACATTGCTCAATCGACTCCAAATTGTCTGAAACACATTTCGTCCAAACATACTTGGGGTCTAAAACCATTTCGATGAGGCACATTTTGCCCGTATATAAGTGTATATACCCTCGTTAGCATAAATGCTGAGGGTATAATGAAATAGCATGGCCACCAAATTTTGCAAAAGTATATATGTATGCATGCAAACAGGAGAATAGCAGTTCAAATATTTTGTGAATCTTAAATAAATTATACATACATACTGTGTCGGCCAAAATTAAAGCACCTCAGTACATTTTCTTAAAATGGTAAGTTGTTATAACTTTATTTGTATTTTTCTTTTTATTTGTTTATTTCTCAGGGGACACGTATCGTTTTAATATTTTGACAGGGAGTATATGTGGATTATAATGACTGAAGAGCACGATAATTTGCGATTGGTCGTAACTTTGCACATCGTAAAATGGCTTCCAGACGTACATAGAGTTCCAAGATACGATTGTTCGTGGTTGTTTTAAAATTTTTAATGAGGCATTATTTATCTTTCAATGGATTGTTGGGCCTACATATTTTTTTATTTGTGTTTTTGTTTGTCTTTGAATTTTTGTTATTTTAAAAGAAGAACGTCTTATGCCTAAAACAATGTAAATTATTTTAATGTATATCGTAAAATAGCTAAGACATGTCTAGCTCAAGAATGGTCGTTTTGGTTAATATGTGGGGAGAGGATTTTGAAACAATATGACACCTTATTGGGAACCTCCGGGTTCCATGAAACTGACGCTAATCCTTTTATAGTAATTTCAATGTAAAATTTCCACAAAAAAAAAAAATCAGAAAAGTTTTTTCAAAGCGTTGCACAGAGGGGAAACATAGGCCTAAAGTTGCTCAAAACTCAAAATATGAAAATCGTTTTTTTATGAAAAAATTTTTGATAAGCGGCAAGCAGACTCTTTTCTACATTTGCTATAACCATCCTCAACTTTGTAAGATTAACCAATCCAATGCAGCAGTCGATTGAACTTAGCCATACTGAAAACAAATAGTAAATTTTCGAAAACTAAGAAATTAGGTGAACATTAAAATGACATTATTTTCGCGAAAATTGATATTTTTCAAGATTTATTGTTTTTGTACAGTCTCCGAACAAGATTAGCATTTAAAATTTTCAGATTGATTTTACATCTTTGCTCTTTAATAATGGTGATACATATCCTCTTTATAAAATTTTTTTATGATAATTTTTAAGATTACTACAATTTCAATAGTGAAAAAGTCTATTTCCCCGTCGTTTCCCGACCATAGTTTCTTCTAATGTTTTATGCGCTTGAGTCTCAAATATTAGATTCAATCATAAAAAATTGCGCATATTTGCGCCATTCCGAAAAAATCTATTTTTTCTCAACTAAAATATAAAATATTTTTATATGGAATTGCAAGGTTTACTCACACTTAATTTTGTTCCGCCTTATAACCGGGACTCTTATTTATCAGACTAAACCAACACCTATCAAATATGTTTGCATTATTCAGAAACATTCACGGCTTTTCTCATGTGAATTGAGAAAAATTTAATTTAAGTAAGTTTCAAAAAATAAACTTTGGAAGGAAATATATGCATATGGGACTATATTTACATCTGTACCGATTTGTTTGAAAATTGGCTCAATGTTTTTGTAGGCTAGTTCAAGTTGCATGTGTCAAATTTCAGTGATTTTGGTGCATTTTTATCACATATAAGATGCGAATATATATGGAAGCTGCATCCAAATCTGGACCGATTTTCATTATTTTCTATAGGATTAATCCTTGTACAGAAGATATGCTTTGTGCAAAATTTTATATCAATCCGACTATAAATGAGCTCTCTAGGGCTTTTGATAAAATTTTAACACAAATTTCCCCTCTGTGCGTTGCGATTATTATTTGAAAATACAAAGATAAGAAATTCAAAATTTAATAAACAAAAATTAAAATTCAAAAGCGGACGAAACTAAAGCACCCCCCAATTCGAGGTATAACAAAAATTATTAAAATCAATATTGCATTTCGTAGCCTCTATTCTAGATGACACACGCGCATCTTTTAGACATAGAGGATATTAAATTATTATTAATTTCAGGCGAAATAATTGATTTTCGCAAAAATTAGCTTACATGTTCAAATTACTGATAATCGGGAGGCACCGTTATATGGGGGCTATACCCAAACGTGGACCCAGATCCACAATTTTAGGTGGAAAAGTTGTATGGCCGCTAGGAACCCTAAGTACCAAATTACACCTATTTTAGTATGAAATTCTGGCTTAAATCATCAACATACTGAAAATCTGGAGGTACCGCTATAAAGGGGCTATACCAAAACATTAGTCGATATTGTTCATATTCATCAAAAATTAATGTTACAGCATCATCTGGTCAAATACAAAATTGCTTAGGTTTAAAAATAGCAAACGAACGATTTGTAGAAGAGCGCTAGAAGCCGGCTTATTCAGTCGACGACCAGCAAAACAAAACTTTCATATCGTCAAAAAATGAAAAAGTCATACTTGAATTCGCCAAGACCCATCCAAACAGGGGTATCCAAAAATGGAGTACTGAACTGTTTTCTGATGAATATAAATTAATTTTAAAAGACACTTCGGTATAAAAAGTTTCTTGTTGAAAACTAAGAAACAAGGGAACTGATGAGGATCTGTGGCAGATATGAAACTATAGTCTTCCCTGCATTACCTGCTAATTTTTCCCACTAATAAATTAAAGTTGTGTTTATAAAATATTAAAGCAACAACTATGGGATTAAACCTGACTTTTTTGAAAAGCAAAATAGATGTCATCCCAAATAAAAAACGCCAATCCTCCTAAAAAGAAAAATACACAAAAAATTTACAACTTCGTTTTCATAAAAAATACCATTTTAAAAAAAATGTACTGAGGGGGTACATTATTTTTGGCCGAGACTGTATATTTGGATTTAAATTTAGTAGTGGTGCATTTTGCTTATCTACCGCATAACCAGTAGTAAATTTCTTGTGTGGAACATTAATAGGAATATAAACATTTACCATGAGCTATGTAATTTAACAAATGTGCATAATTTCAAATGTGTTAATGTTAATTGACGTTTGTGTGTCTGTATTTGGGCAGGGTAACATTTTCACTCAACTTGGCATCTGTGTCAATGTTCAGGTTGTACATACAATAGTTGTTGTGGTGGCATTGTTTCTCTTCACAAATAACACATCAACAATTACTTACAACAAATAATTTTGTTCTTGTCATCAACATCATTACCATTATTGTTATTAGCATTGTTGTTGCTGCTGCGAATGATTCTCATGGTTGTGTGTAATGCATTTGTCGGTTAATACATTATTACTTTTTTGTAATAATTTTGAACTTTTTGTCAAAGTTCAAAATTGTTCTGTAAAATGGTGTGAACGATTACTCTCGAAGGGAGCAATCTATGTGGTCCAAACCTTGGACATCGTTTTATTTCTTCCAGATATAGATAGGGTTCAAATATGGACTATATCGGTCCACTCCTTCGGGTATCTCTCACACATAATTAGGAGCAAGTGGCGCTTTGAAATTGTTTCATCACGTTGTCCTTGTGGCTCCCTCAACAACGGTACAATTGTTTTCGGGTATAACATTGTAAAATTGGGTTTTCAAATCAGACTAGTGGAAAAATTTTCACAAGACAATCTCATATAAATTCGTATGTACATTTTTTGTATTATGTTCGGCATACGTGGTAGTTTGGTCTTTGTCCATCCACTAAAAACAAAAAACTTATATGCTAATCGGTCTAATAACATAATCGATACATAATGGTTAGTATGTGATATTTCGGTAGGCTTCAATTTTTTTAATGCCGATTTACAAAAATGATCATATTACAGTTCGCCTCGTTTGAATGTTCGTGGGTTCTTGTGGGTTGAACGTTTTCACTGTATAGTTTGCACACCACTTCTACTATTATAACTTCTATGTACTGTGTCGCTCAAAATGTGAAGCTTTGACTTATCACCTCAACTTCACTTTCTTCCCGCTTTTGTAACCTACTATTGTTGTGGATTTGTTTACTATGTAAGATATTGAAATGAACTGTACAGTTTTGCAGTTATTTCTCTAAATATTATCTAACAATCTTAAAATCTGTTTCTAATAAGTAATCGATGCCGAGCTTCATACATTTTCAGTTATTTATACTTTGCACGTTCATATATCTATTTATCATTGGTGAATAATATTACACAAACTTCTGATATTTCGTTTAATCAACAACTGCTGGTTTATGCTGTAGACCGAAATGTTAAACTATTGACATAAACCTATTTTTGTTTGTGTCATTGGTCTTGTCCATTAATGAATATCTAACATGGGTCTATTGGCTATACATTCCATAGAATCCATCTCAGTTTCTGATTATTGTAAAACCAAATATTTGTGGTCTGTAATAAGAATGTCTATTTGAGAATGTTTGACATTTAATATATTTCATGAAGAAATACCAAAAATTATCCATGCTGGAGACATTATTTTTAAAGTAGATCATTGACAAGAAGCCAAAGTGCATCACTGGAATAATTTGTGATGCATATAAAATTATTGCTTTTAATTCTAGAGAAATAATTGTAATTGATTAATATACATACATACGTACAAATAAATGGTTATTGGAAAATTTGATAAAATACATGAGTACAATGTACATTTGTGTGTGTGTTTGTAAGCATTTAAATTCATGGGAATAACTTCTCTCCTTAATGTCTTTAATGATTTGACATGTAATCTATAATTTTCAAAATCAAAGCTTAGAAGGACTAAAATTTGCATTTAAAAATTCCAATTAATTTCTTGTTAAAATCTTGTGTTTGATGGTTTTCAAATTTGATTGCAAGTTGATTATGGTTGCGTATGAGTTATGTTTCGAATGTTTGAAATATGTATACGTCACATGGCTTGTAATTTGGATTTGTTGATGTGCCATAAATATTTTACATATTTAAAAATACAATCGGACCTCTATTATCTGTGAAGGTCGGTAATAATCGATTTTCCCAGATAATAGAATAACAATTTTTAGAAATATTCTTTATATATTTTGTATTTATAAATGAGAGGAATTATGGATTTAATGCAAACTTTAATAGATTTTAAATGTTGAAAAATAATTCATTTGAAATTGACATATGTATGATTGCCTTTGAAATAAACAAAAAAAAAAACAAGTAAAAAAGTATCAGTCGGCTTTGCCGACAGAGATATACCCTCAGCCTGTGCAAATTGAAACACTTTTTTCACAAAAAACTTATGTATTTAGGGGGTTTCAAAATTTTGGTCTCGTATGAACCGACAAAAATGTTGATTAGGGTTAAAGTTCAAAAATTTTGCTGAAAAGGTACTTAAAGGAATGGGCCGACATAGACCATGGGGGTGCCATAGGGGGTTTTTACACCCTTCGGGCTGTTTTCTTAAGAAGTATGGACTTGCCCCTGAAACAACTTTTACCATCGTAATTGAGGCAGCGAATGCAAGTTGCTTCAACAAAAATCAAAGTGATTCAATAACAGGTCTTAAAGTGAACTTATCCAAAATTTTGTGTGGGAGGTACGGGATGGAGTGGACAAATATAGTCCATATTCGAACCTGATCTATATCTGGTAGATATTATGAGAATGTGTAAAGTATGGACCAAATCGGTCACTCCCATCAAGAGTTATCGTGCCCACAATTTTTCCGAATATTTTTGATCTTTTGTGGGGTAGGTACCTGAAGGAGTGGACCGATATGGCTTATCTACGAACTTAAACTAAGTTTGGAAACAATATTACGAAGGCCAAATTTTGGCCGGAACCGGCATTTCCGGTCGAGAATTATCTTGCGCTTCCATCCATAAACATGGTGTCATAGGGTTTTTTTTCAACTTTCAGGCTATTTTTTCAGGAAGTATGGACTTGCCCCTGAGGAAACTTGTACCTTCGTATAGGTCCTAAACTGAACTTTTCCGAAATTTTGTGTGGGAGGTACTCGAAGGAGTTTACCGATTGAGTCCATATTGGAACCTCATCTAAGTCTGGTAGATATTTTATAATGTGCAAAGTATGGACCAAATCGGTTACTCCCTTCAAGAGTTATCGTACGCACAAATTTTCCGAACATTTTCGAACTTCTGTGGGGGAGGTACCGGAAGGAGTGGACGAAAGCCAAATTTTGGATCGAATCGGCAGATCCTTTCGAGAGTTATATTGCGCTCCAACCACTACACACGGTGTCATAGGGTTTTTTGTAACTTTCAGGCTATTTTCTCAGGAAGTGTGGACTTGCCCCTAATGAAACTTACAGCGTCGTATAGAGGACAGCGAATACAACTTGCGTAAACAAAAATCAAAGCGATTCGAGACCAGGTCCTAAACTGAACTTTTCCGAAATTTTATGTGGGAGGTACCCGAAGGAGTGGACCGATTGAGTCCATATTGGAACCTAATCTAAGTTTGGTAAAAATTACACGATGTGCAAAGTATGGACCAAATCGGTTATTCCCTACAAGAGTTATCGTGCGCACAAGTTTTGCGACAATTTTTGAACATTTGTGGGGGAGGCACCTGAAGGAGTGGACCTATATGGCCCATCTTCTAACTTAAATCGAATCTGGACAAAATATTTCGATACCCAAAATTTGAACCGAATCGATTGATCGGTTCGAGAGTTATCGTGTGCACCAGCCAGCCAGACAGACCGACAGACAGACGGACAGACAGACAGACAGACAGACGGACGGACATTGCTAGATCTACTCAAAATTGTCTGAAACGGATATCGTACAAACATACTTGGGGTCTAAAACCATTATTTCGATGAGGCACATTTTTGGTCGTATCAAAGTGTAAATACCCTCTTTAGCCTAAAGGCTGAGGGTATAATAAAATAATAAACAAGTAAAAAAGTATATGCCGACAGACATATACCCTCAGCATGTGTGGATTGAAACAGTTTTTTTTTTCAAAAAAAACTTATGCATTTAGGGGGCTTTAGAAATTTTTGGGCGTATCAACCGACAAAAATGTGGATTGGAATAAAACTCACAAATTTGCGGAGGATATCTATAGAAAGGACATTTGTACCATACTTGCCTATGAAACACATGATATCGCCGTAAACAGGGCCACTAGGAAAACCTTCTCTAAAAGTTTCCAAAGGATCCTCGGAAAGACAATTAACCGCACAAAAATGTTGAACATTGGCTTGGACCGATAGGGCCCACATTTAAACATAAACAAAATATTTAGAGATCAAAAGTTTGGACCAAATATGTTCCTACGATAATGAGATATCGCGCGTATCATTGTAGCGAATATTTTCGAACTATTCTGGGGGAGGTACCGAAAGAGGTGGACCTATAAGCACCACCTTCAAGTATTCATCTAATATTTGAAGAAATATTACGATACCCAAAGTGTGGACGAACGCATTATTAAGTTCGACCTCTCCAGCAACTACATACGGTGCCATAGGGGTTTTTACAACTTTCGGGCTGTTTTCTCAAGAAGTATGGACTTGCCCCTGAAATAACCTTTACTGTCGTAATTGAGGCAGCGAATGCAAGTTGATTCAACAAAAATCAAAGTAATTCGAGAGCAGGTCTTAAAGTGAATATATCCGAAATTTGTGTGGGAGGTACCCGAAGAAGTGGACAAATATAGTCCATATTCGAACCTGATCTACATCTGGTAGATATATTAGGATGTGTAAAGTATGGGCTAAATCGTTCATTCCCTTCAAGAGTTATCATGCGCACAATTTTTCGGAACATTTTTGAACTTTTATGGGGGAGGTACCTGAAGAAGTAGACCAATATGGCTTATCTTCTATCTTAAACTAAGTTTGGAAGAAATATTACGAAAGCCAAATTTTGGACCGAATTGGCAGATCCGTTCGAGATTTATCTTGCATTATCCAACCATTACACGTGGTGTCATAGGTTGTTTTTTCAACTTTCAGGCTATTTTCTCAGGAAGTATGGACTTGCCCCTGATGAAACTTGTATTGCCGTATGGGGGGCAGTGAATACAAGTTGTTATAACAAAAATCGAAGCGATTCGAGAGCAGGTCCTAAAGCGACCTTTTTCGACATTTTGTGTGGGAGGTACCCGATGGAGTAGATCGATTGAGTCCATCTAAGTCTGGTAGAAATTTCACGATGTGCAAAGTATGAACCAAATCGGTTACTCCCTTCAAGAGTTATCGTGCGCAGAAATTTTCCGAATATTTTCGAACTCTTGTTGGGGAGGTACCTGAAGAAGTGGACCGATATAACCCATCTTCGAACTTAAACTAAGTTTGGACAAAATATTACGATACTTAAAATTTGGACCGAATCGGTTGATCCGTTCGAGAGTTATAGTGCGTTCCTGCCAGTCAGACAGAAAGACGGACGGACATTGCTAAATCAACTCCAAATTGTCTGAAACGGATTTCGTCGAAACATACTTGGGGTCTAAAACCATTATTTCGATGAGGCGCATTATGCGGGCAAAATGTATATCGTTAGCATAAATGCTAAGGGTATAAGGAATTCAATCGTGGACGACACTCGCCAAAAAACCAAGGTAGTGAGGGTCGCCCAAAATGGGACGTTGTGCCAGAAAAAAATAAAGCCGTGCGTGAACGGATAATACAAGATCGCCATGTTGTGTACCGTTAGATGAAGGCACTCTTGGGCATTTCTTCCACCAACACCTGGCCGCAAAAAATTGATTTTTCTCTTTAGATCCAGCTAAATTGGAAAATCGCTCAAAAAAAGGCTTTTGTGGATTGGTTCAAAGAAATTGTGCACAAAATCGATCGCGGTGCTTCAAATGACGTTTATAAGATGGTAACAGACGAAGAATCTAGGATCTGTACTTAGGAACCCAAAACAAAGCAGGAATCGGCCGTTTGGGTCTTCGAAAGCGAGCTAAATCCAACGAGAGTTTTTCATCTATGAAACATTTCGAAGCAAAAGGTCGCATGATTCTTCAGTAGAACTGACCGCGCGGTAACTATTCGGCTTGAGAAATATAGGACGGTTAATTCTGAGTGATACACTACCAGTTTTTTGCCTGAAGTCTCCTGAGAAACTCGAAAAATGAACAAGAGAAGACGAATGAATCATTCTGCATCATGACAATAGGAGCACACATAGATTCTAACCAGCTACTGTTTGACCGGCCAAAACGTGGAATTGATGGGTCATCCGCCGTACATCCCTGACTGGGGATCCAATGACTTCATTTGTTTCCAGCACATAAAGAAAACAGGCGTGGACAACGACTTTCGTCTCCAGAAGATGCTGTAAAAGCGTTCAAAAACCATGTTGTTGAGGTGTTTCATTCAAGCCACTGTAAACACCATAACAAATGGTGGTATGTCAAACTGTCCTGAGTACGCATAGGCTAAAAACTGTCAAACTTTCCAAAAAAATTCAAATGACGCCTTGCGACACTGCGTGTTGCTTAGGCCAGAAGGTTTTTCAATGCCCCTCGTATTTGATCATCAATTTAATTAGTTTATTGTGGGGTTGGTACCAAATATGACTTAAATTTTTTGTAATGAATCGTTGTTTAATACAGAAATTTTTCAAGAAAACCGAAGAGTACAAGCATTAATAAAAATTGATTTTAAATATAAAATCGCAAAAATTGGACCCAATCCCACTGTGCATTTTTTTCTATTTTTTTCTTAGACAGCTCATAAAAAACGAAAACAAACAATATATAAACGATTTTTTTCTATTTGGACCAATACTAATAATAATTACTTCTGAGTATATTGGTTTTACTGAATTTGCTTTTTTTAAGACGCGATATCTCTCGAACCGTTATTAAAAAAATCTAAAGATATACTGAAATGTTTTGCGGATGAGAAGCATTGCCACAGCAAAAAAGAGTCCATAAACCACTTTTTGAAAGAGTGTCCGATTTCACTCAGAAATCCCCAATACATATGTATGTATGTGCATAGAAACACATGATATACATATGTATATAGGAGTTATCCCTACTTGTCAATTTCAAAAAAAAAATCTAAAAAAAATTGTTTGCTTATTTTATTTTTATTTTTATTTTGAAGTACATGTAGTATAGATTGTGCCAATTTCAAGTCGATCGGAGCAAGATTGGCTGAGATATGACCTTTCAAAGTGGAGAACCCGTAGTGGTTTGTGTGTTTAAGCGTACTTTATAGGCTACCTTTTTGCATAATTTTAATGTACCTCACAATGGCTACCTGCTGGGAATTCCCTGAAATGAATTCACCTGTAACCTATGAATGAAACATGTGGACGGTCATTCATTCATTTCCACGTCCAGGTATAGAAGTATTGTACCTGTGAATGGACGTTTTCATATTATAAAGCCGCTCGTCCATTATTTTTTGCCAATTAGTAAGTGTCAACGAAAAAGATTGTTAACAAAAAACAGTGTATTTTTATTATACTTTTCAAAATGGATAGGCAAAAATTTCACGAGCTCTTAAGCTGGGTACACATTGTCAGTTTTGAATGACAGCTTTGCGGTTGCTTGCTAGTGTGGCCGTTCATTTTTGTCATTTATCATGCAGCCACAAAATATTTTGTGGTTGCTGGACGATTGGACAGTTATCGATAATTGTGATAAATCGACATTCAAAACTGACAATGTGTACTGCACTTTAGACAAACATATAAAATAAGGAAACATCTATCAAACATTTTTTTTAAAAATTTGTTGACCGATTTTTCAACAAATATCGGTCCATTTTTTCGTTAAAATCGAGATTTTTGAAAGTTCTGCCTCACTTAAAGACAAGATTATTAGGTTCTTAAAACGTGCACCAAAATGTATGAATATCGGCCTATTCGTTTTCGAGCAAGCGTTGGCACCGCAAAACGCTTTTACAAAAAATTGATTTCGCAGGCAGCCATTTACCACAAAATTGTGCAATATTTTTCAACAACAAAAATTCCAAACTTAGTTTAAGATATTTTCTTTAATAGGAATAAAAGATTTACCTAAAAATATTGGAAGTTTTCTCAGAAAAAAATTATGAAAAATTTTTTGGCCAGCACATCCACTTAAGACATATTGAGTGAATTGTGCTGCCCTTATCAAAATAATAAGACTTCTTCCTAACATAATCTTGCTTTATGTCTTCAACGATTTTTTTAGAATTTAATACCACAAAATACTTCCTCACTTAACTTATTACACCATCCTCGTTTAATTTTGTTACACTCGACCATGTGTATTGGATTAGTTGTGGATGAACGAAAATAATCAAAAATACTCGGTAACAACTCAATATGTTGAGTGTCATACGTGTTATGTCGTTGTTGTGTTGATGGCCACATTACAAATTTCGTGCTTTGATTTTTGCTTTTTTGTTGTTGTTGAAACTTTCTGGGTGGTTAGGCGGACGGTCATTTGGTTTGGTCTATGATGGGCTAACGGGTCAATGAAAGTGATTTTTTCCTTTTTTCTTTTTGTTGTTGTTTGGACTTACATGGATATTTATTGTCTGTTCATGTTTATTGTGTATGAATATCACAAAGCAGACTTTATCAAATTACATACACGTTCGTACTGCAATATCCAGGATAACAATCACCACACTCTCACTCGGGGATTTGTGATGAGCCGCACTTGTTGTGTGGGATTTAAATAAACGTATGTGTGTGTGTATAGTGGGCTTTACAATACACGCATACAAATACATACATATATGATATTCTTAAAAACCGGTGTGCTTGGCAGTTTCATCAGCAACAGCAGCATCATCATCGTCATCATCCTGGTCAGTCCGGCAGCAGTGCCACCAAGCAATATCATTGGCATATTGCATTTTGCATCTGGTTGGTTAGCTGGCGGGTCGTTCGAGCTGTAGCCCATATTCAAGTTATAGTTTTTGTTTTGTTGTTCGCTTTGTTGATGTTACTAAAAATCCATTGTATAAAATCATCCACATCCTTGTTGTTATCCTGGTAGTTAGTGTTGATGTTGCAGTTATTGTTGCAGTTATTGTTGTTGTCGTTGTCGTCATCATGATTGTCACTGGACACGTTGTTATACATTTTAGAAATCATGCCATGTGGCATCTGCTTCTGCTGCTGGTTGTTATTGTGTCTACCGATGATGTTATGTTTCACGTTTGTGTTTTTCTTTTTTTTTTTGCTTCTTTCGTTGAGCAGATATTGCTGGAAAATTGCTTTCAGTTGTGTTGTTTTTCGGGTTATTTAGTTAACCATGGCTACAAAAATAATAACAATGACAGCGCTGTGCTTTGTTATAACCATAACAGTGTGGCGGAGAAGGGGAATTGCTGCAGACCCGGACATCATTTATAACTTGATGTTGCTACTAAAATTTACTGCCTTTACAACCTGCTGCTGTCATCGTCACAAGCTATGACAGACATTGACGAAATATTTAGTTTAAAGTGGATACGGCCATCCTAACTAATCTCTGGTATCCTACAGTTTGTCAAAGGATGATTTGAAAGGATTCATGGCTTGGTTGCAGGTAATTATTGATGGAATGATTTAACGTACCAGGCCAGGACTGTCAAAGACGAGAAGTGAAATGTTGCAGCTAAATGAGTAAGGGTTTTTTGTTAACCAAGATTATGCCGAGAAAACTTTATCGTATTTAAATTTAGGGTATTGATAAGGTAAATTCAACAAAAAAAAAACGGAAAAGTGCAGTTTAAGATTTTGATTTTATTTTTCAACAGCTTGTACACCGTACAAGTTTTTCAGGGGTATATTGGAGTACAACCTGTTGAGAAATAAAATCAAAATCTTAAACTACTTCGGATACTTTTAGTGCGTGGCGGGACGGAGGAAAACCCAGGACCAATATATTTCCGATCGGTTTTTCACATCCGCATATTTGCCCAAATCCAATCGTCGGTAAGATGCAATAGACCGAGACCATGTTGTTGCATGCTGCATGAACACAGCCCTTAGAGGGTCGTCGTCAGATGACGCGACTTCCCTGCAGTTCCCACAACAAGAACCAAACACGCAGCATTTAACACCAGCCTTTTTGTTCAAGCCCGGAAAATGCATCCTTTTTGCAATTTAATTACAACGGACTCCGAGGTAAAATCGAGGGTATAGTGAACTACATGAGTTGGAATAAGATAAAGGTCGCGGCGCTGCAGGAAACCAAGCTAAACAATAACTGCAGCTTGCAGCGTTGTGATGGTAACTACGTACTGAGGAAGGATCGAACCAGACGTGAAGGTGGGGGATTAGATTTCCTATTGCACCAGTCTATTCAATACAGAACTACGAGTGCTGCACGATATCTATCTGGCCTACGCAACACCGGGTGTTGCCTGGTCCCATATGACAATTTTTTTGGAAAGTTTTACAGTTTTTAGCCTAAACTTACTCAGGACAGTGTGGTGTTATTTAAGTGACTTGAAAAAATCACTTTGCAAAAAAAATGGAATTTACTTGTGAACATTTTCGTCCCAGAATTTTCATAACTTTCGACATCGTTATCACGGCAAGAGTGCATCGATCAAACTAAATCTTTCTTTCTTCTTTATTTGCCGATCCGCATTCGGATTTTGGCGATCATACAATAACAAATTAAATATGTTTAGCTGTATATATAGATATATGTTCATGAATATGTTGTGGTAAATTATTCAGCAATGGTGATCTCTCTATTCCTCGCAGCGTTGATAAGGCTTCTTTCATTTGGTTGATTTGTCCACTCCAAAATGTTTTTTATCCAGGATATTTCTCTTCTTCCTCTTGGCGTTTTTCCCTCAATTTGACATTTAATTATGCTCTGGATGACAGAATACTTTTCGTTTTTCATTATGTGTCCCATATAGGATATCTTCCTACTTTTTATGATATCAAGAAGTTGTCGTTTAGTGTTCATTCTTCTCAGGACTTCTTCATTTGGTACTCGGTC
Organism: Musca autumnalis; assembly: GCF_047663935.1. NCBI lineage: Eukaryota > Metazoa > Arthropoda > Insecta > Diptera > Muscidae > Musca > Musca autumnalis. The sequence goes on from NW_027411644.1 coordinate 325,746,117, forward strand.
AGTCCAAGGAATTTTCAGTGTTCTGCGATAAATCCACATTTCAAATGCGTTCAATTTTTGTTCGTCTATTGACTTTATTGTCCATGTCTCGGCAGCATATAGTAGAGTGGACCATACATAACATTTTATGAAGCGCATTTTTGTTGTGATGTTGACGTCATGACTTGTTAATATTTTGCGATGGTTAAAAAAGGATTGCCTAGCTACTTCTATTCGGCATTTTATCTCTCTCGAGGCATCCCATTGGTCATTTATAAGGACCCCAAGATATTTAAAACTCCTTACCCGTTCTATTTCCTCATTTTTTATTTTCAATGATGTGTTGTTTTGGTAAGTTTTTCTACTTATTACCATATATTTCGTTCTCTTAATGTTAATCTTAAGACCGTATAATTCGCTTTTTTGAGTAAGCGAGTTAACCAGTTTCTGTAGACCGTATAGGCTAGTGGCAATTAATGTTGTGTCGTCGGCGTATCGTATATTGTTTATTAATTCAGAGTAATTCACCCTTACGCCAATTTGCTCGTTTTCAACTGCTTCTTGAAATATTTTGTTGGAGTATAAATTAAATAATAGAGGTGATAGGATACACCCTTGTCTAACGCCTTTGGATATTGGGATATTGTCAGTGAGTTCTCCATCAACTTGAATGTTTGCGTGTCGATAAAGGACCATCCTATAGGACTATGAAAAACTAGTTTAATGAATTCAATCGTGGCCGGCACTCGCCAAAAAACGAATGTCGTTAGGGTCGCCCCCAAAATCGACCATTGTGCGAGATCGCCATATTATATACCGTGAAAATTGGACTATCGCTCAAAAAAGGCTATTTTGCATTGGTCCAAAGAAATTGTGCATAAAATCGATATCGGTGCTTCAAACGACGTTTGTTAGATCGTCACAGACGACTAATCTAGGATCTATGCTTAGGAGCCCGAAACAAAGCAGTAATCGGCCGTTTGGGTCTTCGAAAGCGAGCCAAATCGAACGAAAGTTGTTCAAGTAAAAATAACTTCGAAGCAAAAGGTCGCCTGTTTCTGCAGCAAAACTGACCTTGTGGCGACTATATGGCATGAGAAATATATACACTACAATTTGTATGCCTGAAGTCGCCTGAGAAATTCGAAAAACGAACAAGACAATGTGGGCTCTCACACATATTTTCAAACTAGCGCCTGTTTGACCTGACAAAACATGGATTTCATGAGTCATGCGCCATACAGTCCTGACTGGGGATCCAATGACTTCATTTAATTACAGCACATCAAGAAAAAAAGCGTGGTCAACGATTTTCGTCGCCAGAAGATGCTGTAAAAGCGTTCAAAACCCATGTTTTGGCGGTGTCTCAATCAAGCCACTGTAAACAACCCAACACATGGTCGTATGTCAAACTGTCCTGAGTACGCTTAGGCTAACAACTTTCATACTTTCTAAAAAATGTCAAATGACGCCTGGCGAGAAGCGGTGCAGGCTAGGACAGGTATTACTGTCTGAGAAGTTTAATAGCTCTATGTTTTGCATGGTCAATGGGCGTCCTCATTGAATTAGCAGAGAGTGTCACAGTTCCTTCGACACCTGGCAACTCGCCGTTTCTCTTGGATCAGGTCATCCCCCCATAAATGTCTCCATCAGCAGACCGCCCGATTTCATTACCTCTGAACGCCGCACTTTCGTCAATTATGGAAAAACTAATTGGCCGAGTTTCAGAAAGTTCACTATTCAGCGGGTAACGGAAAGAACTTTACGAGACATCATCACCGCGGCAGCCGCTCGCAATATACCTGCTGGTCGAATACACGAAAGGAGGCCAAACTTCCGAGCAGGGGGTATAAACTAGCAAATGATGGGCATCGTCGTGCCAACCCCAGTGACCCCAGAGTCAATGAGTTGAGACTGAAAGTTAACAGGTTGTTCGGTGAAGACTTGCAACTTTGGAGCCGGAACAAGTGAATTGTTGGCAACGGTTAAATCGATGTCGAACCCTGGAAGATAGGACCTCAGTCACGTTTGGCGACGCTGCACCCCGTGAGTGACAGATCTCTTCTTCCCGAGGATAAACCTCTACAATTTACAATGGCTGTTGTTGTGAATGTCATCAGGAACGCTTACTCCTCTAAAAGGTTGGGCCTGGATTGAATCTCATTGGTAATGATCTCAACTTGTCGCTAACTGCCCACATCGTTCCCAAAGTCTGAAACATGGGCAGGGTGGTCCCGCTATTGAAGCCTGGGAAAGACTCAAGCATAGGTGAATCGTATAGGATGATTGTCGCCCGTAGCAAAGACCCTTGAGTCTTTAGTCCTCCCCAGGGTCAGAAACTGCTATTCAATTGCCGATCATCAGCATGGATTCCGTAAGCAGCAAAGCACGACAACAGCACTGCACGCCGTCTCCACACATATTAGTCGAGAACTCAGTCGAAGAAAGCCGTGTCGTAAGACAGTGATGGTGGCGCTTGACTTATCAAAAGCCTTTGATACTATCAATCACTCCATGGTGTTTGATGACATTGAGCAGAAAACACTCCGGCCAAGCTTGAATTGTTGGATAATAAATTATATGTGTTGACGTCAGTTGTACGTGGAATTAAAGAACAAGAAGATCATGTTCCTATGGTAAAACAGGGATTTTGCCATGGTGGGATGATATCTGTGAAACTGTTTAACGTCTACCTCTTCTGTATTCCGTCTCTTCCAGGCTGCATTGAGATCGCAACATATGCAGATGTTTGTACTTACAACCTGTTCCCACATGGATGGCAGAGGTGAGAACAGATTTGAGAATTGCGACTATAAAATATCTCAAAATTCTATGGGTCAGAATCGACAGTATGTTCATGTCGTCCGCACATGCCGCTGCTATCTGTGACAACAAGGTCCTCAAGTCCCAGGCCGGTACCTGGGTTGCAGATAAAGACTACATATAACGCGACCTTTTGTACTCTATGTGGAACTAGTTTGGTCCGCGAATATAAGTGCAACGCGATGGAAAACATATTTAAACTTATCAGAATGCAGCACTGAGAATTGCAACAGGTTGCCTCTTTATGTCTCCAGTGGACCGTCTATATGAGGAGGGAAAGATTCTTCCGGTACAGCAACACAATCGCATGCTTGCTTTGCAGTATTTACCCGGGTGTTACTGTGAGACCCACTATAATCATCATATGGTGGGTAGGACCCCCACCCAGGTATGTATGTATGTCCGGAGGGATCTTCATAGGAAGTCCAGCGTTAAAAGATCAACGATCATATAAAACAGTTTTGAATATCATTCATACGGATGAAGTCGTAGATGCCATAAACAACTATCGCATGAATTCGGTCCACGGAGAGCATCCTCCATCTATCGCAGCTGAGGATACGCTAGGGATGATGCAGCCGTCGAAATTCCTCCATGCCCAGCATGCGGCACAGGCCCACACGACACACTGGACCTTTTCAACTGTCCTGCCAAACCTACCAAACTAACTCTAGTAGATCTGTGGTTACATTCCGCATTCCTAGAACTGGAGATAGACGCAGATCCAGCCGAAGAATGAACTTACCAATATATACTAAAAGCACCGTTACAACAACATACAACATAACTTCTGAGAAAATTACCCGAAACCTGTAAAAACCACACGACAACTCTCAAACCGATTGGCGCTGGTTCAAACTTTGCATGTCGTAATATTTCTACGCATCTTAGAAAAAGTTCGATGATGTTGCTTATCGGTAACTCCCCCTCAAAAGTTAAAAATGTTCGCGATTTGGCCCAAACTTTGGACCTCAAAATATTTTATCCAAACATAGTTTAAGTTCGAAAATTTGTAATATCGATCCACTCTTTAGAGTACCTCCATCACAAAAGACCAACATTTTTGTTTAAGTGCATTTTAAAGTCTGTTCGGGAATCCTTTGGATATTTTTACCTAAGGTACTTCTTGTGGTCCCGTTCACAGAGATATTTTGTTTATGGTGGGCAAGTCCATGCTTCCTGATATGATGGTCCAAATGCTTTAAATTATATTAAATGTAATGACTGGTGGGCTTGATATCTATTGAAAGGAATGTCTCCCAAAATAAGGTCCACTCCCTAAAGTGGCTTTAGTCCAAATTTATACTTTTGTCGGCAAAATTATACGTCCAAATAAAGTCACTGAATTGTAAAAACCTCAATAATATAGCCGATAGCCTTAGAAGCTAGTGCTATTTTTTATATAATTTTATTGTAATTTTTTATTATAATAAATATTTGAAATAAATAAATAAATAAACCTCATTAATAAATTATTTTTGGGGAAACGGATTGTGATGTTTCAAATCACCCAATCTGAGGGTATATCTGTGGCCGTAAAGCCCACTGATACTCTTTCCTTTTTTCCATAAAGGCTTAAAATCTTTAAAGGTGTTTTGGCAGCATAGCATATTATACAAATATTTCCGCCATTCGATTTTAATTTTAACTAAGGTCAAATCAATTGTTCACCACTATACGCTGGATAGATCCAGCTTAGCATGACCTTTCAAAATGTTGGCTTAAACAATCTTCTCCATTTCTGTTAAATGTATTCTCATTTACCTTCAACAATAACCAACATTGCTAATTATGAAAGAAGCTCATGTTTAAACGTACACAATTCAATACTCATAATAGCCATTCATTGCATTCTTTCCGTAGGCTACATATGCGAATTATATTGCCTTTGGATAGGGCATTAATTTGTCAGTCAGTATCCACTCATTATTTTGCATGGTCTTCCCGATTATATCCGCACTTTTTGATATAGACATTGCCGGCAACAATGCCATTGAAAAATGATCAGGAAATTAAAGTGGTTGAGTTGTCTGGTTCCTTCGTAGGTTTCGGTCGAACTTGTTTTCGTTACGCTTTTTGGCGGGAATAAATGATGAACAAAAATGGTACGTCTAAAATATAAAATGCTAAATTTTCCATAGCAAAGATTAGTGCATGGAGAAGGGACATTAGAATGACTGGCCACGCGGACAATAGGAAAAACATGCTTTTGTGTTTCTAATGCTAGGATTTAGAGGTGTATGGCAACAGCTTTGTCTTTGACCAAACATTTTCCGTTTCGTTTTGCACGGAGGACTGTGTGTGGTGCCCCTTTCCACCCCTTCGTCCAATTAAAATACTCTCACATTTTGTGTCTGAACCACCCCCCCTTTACTCCTAACTTGGTAGTAGGTTTGCCACTACTAGTCACGAACATGATGTTGGTGGCAATGGTATTAGTGACACACACACACTGACATTGGTATAAGTGAAATAAGAGCCCTGTCGTTTGTTTTTTTGTTCACTGTGTGTGGAACGTGTGGTACAAGTGCAACATGCTTGTGTTTCTGTAGGCCGTTCTTTTTTTCTCTGCCATACTCTTCTCGTTGAAATGTTTTTTTTCCATTTCAGTTCCATTCCATATGTGTGTGGAAATTTGGTTTAAGATCATAAATTATAGCCACAGCGGCAACGTTCAGCTAAACGATGAAATTGCATTATGAATTCAATTGTACATTAGGGTAAGCGTTATTTTTTTGTTCTTAGGAAAATGTGAGAGAAAAACGGAGAAAATACTAAAGCTACATGCAGAACATAAAAAACTAAACTGCAGGCGAAGAAATCTAATATAGCTAGTGTACTGAGGAAAAGGAATTTAATGGAGCTTTCATCCAAGAAAATTATGTTAATAGCGCTGTTTGTCGGATGAAGAATAGTAAGGCAGCAGGTTATGCAAATAATGGAGTTCAAACCCTCGGGGGCCGGTTCTATGCACCGGATTGACTCGGAGGAATCTTCGACCAAGGGCCGTCACCTCAACAATTTTAGAGGAATGTCGCTGCTTGCTGCGCCAGAACATTGTCCAGTGTGTCTTCAACTTCGTCGTCGGCCTCTTCGTTGTCGTCGGAATACGAAACGCTCCCGCAGTCCCCCAAAAACAACAAACACAGCATCTAACACCACAAGTTGTTGTTCAATGAACAGAAAATGCATTATTTCTGCAATTCAATTGCAAGGGACTCCGCATTAAGGTCAGCGAAATTGTGGACTTTACGAGTCGGAAAAACTTCTTGGTCGCCGCGATCCAGGAAACTAAGCTGTAGCTTGCAACGTTATAATGGTGACAACGTTTTGCGGAAGGATCGATCAAGAAGCGGTGAAGGAAGATTTGCCTTCCTAATGCAACAGTCTGTTCAGTACAGATCTATCTCGCTTTAACTGGACTTTAGTGACCCATACATGGGGGTACAGCGCTGGCCGGGCAAATTTATGGCTCCACGTTTTGCATGGTGATTGAAGACGCTCATACGAGGATTAGAAGAGACTGGCACAGCTCGCCAGATGTCAACATTTTGGTACCACTTCTTATAAATTACGTATACTGGCAATGCGTAATTTCCTTTGGCTCAGACCATCTTCCTATCATCGTCTCTGTTAATAGACCATAACCTCTGAAAGTCGTACTTTCCTGAACCATGGAAAAGCTGATTGCCAAGGGTTCAGAGAATTTACCAATCACCGATTCAGAGAGCGGTCCACTCCCTCAGATCTTCGGGTATCTGAGAGAACTTTCCGGGACATCATCATCGCTCATCTACACTAGGTACATACCTGCTGGTCGAATACCGGATAAAGAATAGTAAGGCAGCAGGTTATACAAATAACGGAGTTCAATCCTACGGCAAAATAGCAGTAAAGTTTGGTACTGCCGAGGTAGAGCTGTTTAATGTGTATATACCACCAATGAATAGCTGTGCATAGCGTTATATGCCCGATATTAATTCGCTTTAAGAGGACAGTAACCGTCTAGTGCGAGACGTCTTCAATGTCCATAATGAGTTTTGGCATTTCGCTGACCGAGCAAATTGATAGCTCCACGTTTTGCACGGTGAATGAAGATGCTCCTACAATGATTAGCGGAAATTGCGACAGCTCGCTAGATATCACCATTGTGGCACCAGGTCTGATAAATGACATATCCTGGCAATCCATCATTTCTTTTGGCTCAGACCACCTTCCTATCATCATGTCCATAAATTTACCACCCGACTACATAACCTCTGAACGCCGTACTTTCCAGAACCATTGAAAAGCTGATTGGCAGAAAAATTCATAGAATTTATTATTCACCGCCCATTCCCTCAGATTCTTGGGGAGCTGAGAGAACTTTCCGTGACATCATCATTACAGCAACCGCTTGCTTTATACCTGCAGGTCAAATACCCGAAATAAGACCAAATTTTCCAGCAGATGCGACGGGATTAGCAACTGAGCGTGATGAGTTTCGTCGTACGAACCTTGAAGACCCAAAAATTAGAGAACTTACTCTTGAAGTCAACAGGTTAGTAGGCGAACATAAGAAAAAGTGGCTAGAACACCTGAAGAAATGCAACATTGGGATAGTATTAAGTAAATTGTGGGCAACGGTCACTTTCGATTCCGGGAAAGAGGGATGACAGAACGGTTGTTACTTTCTACGGCATGACAGTAACTGACCCAAAGAGGTACGCGTGTTATTTTAACCGGCAGTTAATAGAGTACCCCGAGAGTGGTAGGACGAAAAGGAGCCATCCCAGCCGAGGAGGTACCACCACAATTTACGATGTGCGATGTTGCAGATGCCATACGAAACGCGAAATCATCCAAATCCTTGGGGCCACACGGAATATCGATGGTAATGCTTAAGCAATTGGATGAACTCTCAGTTAAGTATTCAACAAGTGTCCTCAACCTATCGTTAGCCACCCATATTACACCAGAAGCCTGGAAAGTTGGTGGGGTGGTCCCACTACTGAAACCTGACATGTATGCCGATTTTACTCCTGTCGCCAGTAGCAAAGATTCTAGAGGCTCTACTTTTCTCCACGATGAGAAGCAGTTTTCCAGTTGTCCAATATCGACATAGATTTCGGAAAATGCATAGTACTACATCAGCATTTGACTCCCTATCCACACATATAAATAGATTACTAAACAATATCAGAAATAGAGAAGGCCTTCGATACGGTCAACCATGCCAAGCTATTCGAGGATATAGAAAATACCACTCTCCAGCCGTGTTTGAAAAATTGAATAATCAACGTCCTCACATATTGACGCCAGTAGTTTAGAAATTCAGAAACAAGAAGTCCAAAACCCGTAGACTGAAACAGGGATTCCCCAAAGAGGGGTAATATCTCCGGAATTGTTTAACTTCTACCTTTCTAAAATTACACACCCTCCAGACGGCAGAGATCGTAATGTATGTGGATGATTGTACGATCTGGGCGTCATGTCCAATCGTCAATGACATATGTGATGGATAAATGTCTACATAGCAGGTCTTCCATCTGAGGAATGTGAAAATATCCGCCGCTAAATCCACTGACACACTTTTCAACATTGGACCGCTGGAATGAGGCTTCCACTGAACATATTAGTCGATGGTGTACTGATTCCGACCACTAACTACCCCAAAATATTGGATGTAACGTTAGATATCATGCTTAAGTCGCCCGTGCAAGTCACAGCTATTCGCGATAAGCTCAGAAGTAGGAACAAGGTCCTCAAGTCGCTGGCCGACAGGACTTGGGGTGCTGACAAAAAAAGCTTGTTGACCTCTTACAAAGTAATAGGCCGGTCTGTGTTAAGCTATGTGCCGCCAGCGAGGTATGCAAATGTTGGCGCAACACAGTGGAAGAATATCCAAACCTGCCAGAATGCCGCGACGAGGGCTGCAACAGGGTGTCTCTTTATGACACCAGTGGACCACACTCATAAGGAGGCGAAGGTTTTACTGGTGTATAAGCACATCAGGATTTGCAGGTACGGCTTTGGTGTTATTGCCGTGAGCATCCCTTTGCGATTTAATGGACAGGTTTTCCCCACCCAATCCCGTTAGGGGAGATCTTCATTATATGGAGAGAGAGAGACGTCCAAAGGTATAAAAAAGAACCTCTAGATCAACGAGCCTATCAGGCAGGCTTGGATAGCATTCACACTACGAAGGTTGAGCAGGCAGTATAGAGATACAGTGTGAATTCCGTACTTGGGGACCAGCCCCATCCATCGCAGCAGAGGAACGCCAGGTGCCAAGGCAACACACAAGTGGTTTTAGCCCTGTTAAGGTCCGGACGATGCAGACACCTCAATTCGTATTAGGCCCGAATTGATGCCACGATACACAACACATGCCCGACATGGGGATTGGGACCGCAGGATACACTGCATTTGTTTAGCTGCCCAGCTAACCCCACTCACCTGTCTCCTGATTCTTTATGGACGCAACCAGTCCAGGTTAAAAGATTTTTAAGTCTGGATACAGAGGAACCAGAACCTGATAACTGAAATAATACACGAAACATATATGCGTTGCTACAACAACAATAATGGATTTAACACGGTAAATGTCTAGTACAGGTGTATACGGTTATTTTTCTGTGTGTGTTCAAAGGTATGAATGACTAAAGCCCATGATAAGTGCAATCAATATTAGGCAAATCCACAATAGTCTAGATCTAGATTAGACTATTTTAATGGGATCAACCAACATGACCTTTAGTTGTCTTGAAACTAGTAGGCTTGTTGAAGCTCAAACAAAAATGTTGGCTTGAATAATCGGGTTCTGCAAGACAATGGCACTAGGTGATGAGTGATTTTCCTTTGACTTAAAAGCTTTTTATTTGTTCTCATATTGAAACTGATTTTTTACTAATTTCAATTGCACCCTATTGTATGAATCAGTTTGTCTAGATATTTCCCCATCTACTACTGTCCATGAAATGTAAATTGATATGAATGCACGTACGCAGGCTGATACGCTGATATTTTTCTGTGTGTGTGTGTGTGTGTGTGTGTGAGTTTCATGGAATATGACTATGGTTTTTCATACTTCTATAGACATTCATTCATATATGCGTACATACATACATATGTATTTATGTATATACATGTATTTTTAAACAACGAGTGTGTTTGTGTGTTTTTGTGGTATTTATGCAGCGCATAAAGCTCTTCTATAATAATCAACATCAATATGACTTTAATATACGGAACATAAACTATAATTCAGCAATGAAAAGCGTTATTAAATATCAGTTGGATGCAAAAATGGGGAAAATTTATTATTTTTTGTTAGAGCTGCTCTCGTATTGTTTAAATTTAAATAGAATTATGGGACATTATTTGAAATATGGTGAAGGTAATACATACATAGAAAAGCACAGAAACACACAGTTTCATAGATACATTTGAGGATGATTTAATGGATGGAAATTGTGTGTCTGTGTGTCATGAAAACTTGGCAAATGAATTAGAAATAAATTATCTTGGGAATGTACCAATTTTGCTTTATAGCAAAAAATGAAAGTTTTAAAACGAAAGTAAATTGTGTATTTTTTTAAATGTAATTTGCTATGTATTAAAATATTTTATGTAGAATATATATTTGATTATATGGTTGTTGCATTTAAATCGTTTATTATATTTTTTAATAAAGCAAATTATATATGACTTATGTTCATGCTTCTGTCTTAATGGGTCACCCAGCTTTTAATTTGGACACCATGAACCTATAAAGCTGTAGAAAAACAATCCGATCCGATCAAATTTTTCTTGATCAAAATAAATTCAAGGTCGAAATAACAATGTCTGCCTGTCTGAAATAAATTGGTACAGAATTTTGTTCGTATTGATAATTGACTACATCCGTCCACATTGTTATATAGGTATTTCCAATTTTTAACCGCATTATCACACCGAAATGACTGAAATTTCGTATTAAGACCACTTTGGAAGTGCTGATATTTCCCTCAGAAATTGCTGCTATAGGTCTACGTTTTGATATAGACCGCCCTAAAACGATACCTACCGATTTTCGAAGTGTGGTAGTGTGATAGTGAGAAAAAACTGTAGTCGGACGGGCCTATGTGATACCCTACACCACTACCACTGTGCATAAGCTTTTCACTCGTAAACGCATCCACCCAAAGCTGAGATACTCATCAGTACAATCCAAAAAAAAAAAAAAAAAAATGGTCAGCGGGATGTGCGTCACAATAAATGTGATATTTTCCTCATCCATTGACGACTACTAAAAGCGGATATATAATAAAATAAATAAAATAAATAAAACTTTGAATTTTTCTCCACATAAGTTTTTTGAAGAAACGGAGATTCGCATATTAATAAAACATTGATATATTGTTTGACCACTTACGACAACCTACTTTACATCGTTAGAAGAGTGATATTTTCTACTTTCATTGTCAATTTTTGCTTTTGGTATTCCCTTTATAGACGCTGAGATATTTGCTTTGGTAAAAAACGTTGACTTTTTCTCCAAATAAGCTTTTTGCCCATTCTGACCTCTGAATATTATCCGGCCATCACCAAAATCAGTAATCTTCTTCCACTCCGGGACCCCCCAAAATTTCGTGACGATCAGAATTGTGACCTGTAGCGTGATTTAAAAAAATGTAATGGGATGTATTACCGACTATTGCGAAATCTCCGTTATTTAGCCACCAACCTACTTCGCATCATGGTAAATAGGGATTTTCTAATTTTATACTCAAACATTGCTTTTGAAAAGTCCCCAAACAAAGCTATGATATTCGTCATTATTATTAAAATCGCGAAAATGAAAAGTTCGGTTTTATTAGCGACTATTGCGATATATTCGTGGTTTGACCAATTACGACAACATACTTTACATCGTTAGAAAGCTGATATTTTCTTCTTTCATTTCATAGGTTTTGGTGTACCTCTTATAGAAGCTGAGATATTCTTTTTTGAAAAAAACATTGACATTTTCTCCAAATAAGATTTTTGCCCATTCCGACCCCTAAATAGTAACCGACCAGCACCAAAGTCAAAATACTTCTTGTCCTCCGGGACCCTCATCAACACCCAAAATTTGGAGACGATCCCATAAAAATTGCGACCTGTAGCGTGATTACAAGGTTTAGGTGTACAGATGGACATATGGACGAACGAATGGAGGCACATAGGCAGATCGACTCAGCTCGTCGAGACATTCATTTTGGTATAACTATGGCCAAAACCAACTTATATTACTCTCTCCACATAGTGGTGTGCGGTATAAGAATCACACAAGACCAAAAAATTATTGCGCCAAAACACGTGCAACAAACACTGCCTTTCTCGAGAGGGCATGAACACGCACTACTTACGACAACCACAGGTTCACCTCTACTCGAGACGATTGTATATAAACAGGATCAGCATGGACAACATTTTGTTCTGAACCGGTATAATAATCGACTCCTCATGTTAAGTATAAATGTCATTCCACTGCGCAGGACTAACATTTGCATATCATGTGCGTGTCCCATATCTTACCAAAGAAAGGTCAATTGTTTTATTTAGCAGGTACACACCCCTGTGATTTAATGTCGTTATTACTGTTTCTGATCTTATAAATTGCTGTGGAACGTTCTAATATCTTACAATTGGTGTTGGACTAAAATGTGCTCATTGTTTTACCGGTACCGTGAACTTGTTAGCGTGCTTTTAGCAGTTCTCTTGGTAACCTATCGGCAGCTTTTTATTAAGTTATTATATTAGGGGTGCCGCTGTCGAAGATCATCAGTTTGATGCTTCAGTTATTGATAAAATTTCCAGATTTCCTTCTGACTCCAATTTTGTTTGTCTGTGTAGTTACTAACCCAATATTTAAACACAATTTTTTGTCGTTCTGAGAGGCAAACTTGATAATGAATACCTTGAGTGTGAAAAGACTCACCGCGTCTACATGGGGATCACAGGCAGCTGGTCCCTTACTCCTAGAACTATGCCAAATCCAACATTTCTATTGGACATACCAATATCAGCAACATTTGAAAGCATCCGGTAGTCCTCAGCTATGCTACCCCAAATAAATACAATACTATAACTGAATAGCAAACATTGTATACAAAATCTTTAATACAATTACTTAATTTATACCGAATCTATGGCTTAACTTCTAAGACATCTGCCTCAACATCTGCCACTTTGGAGACAGGCATCTTTGTCTTCCGATGTTGGTGGCAATGCCGGCAATAAGTTTGTCGTTTTTATTGTCGACAAAGCGAAGCAGAGAAAAACATGTGAGTGTAACAGTTTAAGTCAACTTCTTTTGTTTATTATTGTTGGTGGCGTCTTTTATATTTTGTTGTTGTTGTTATTGATATGGTGCAATTTTCCATTTTGCTTTGCCTTTCATGTTGTGGTTGTTGTGAAAAACCAAAAACCAAAGTGATAAATAGACTTGGCTACCGTCTAAAGTGGGTCAATTTGGATAATGACACACACAAATACTCTCCCCCACACTGTCGTAAATGAATAGCAAGCAAGCAACAGAACTACACAAACACATACACATGTATGTGTACACCGTCGACCAAAGAAACACACTGACACAGTGGCCTAACATAATCCAAGAGAATCTGAATCAGAAGTTCAATTGTTTGCTATGCTGTGTGAAGCTGGCATTTACTTACATAAGAACCACATACAGCAAACAGACATAAACATTAGATAACCACACATTTCCTTTTATACATATACAAACACACGCAAATATTCACACATACACACACATGGGAAAACATACATACAAATGAGTATTTGCCATAAATACTGGCATTTACTTAAATTGTTGGTGTACAGCACAGTCAAACTGTCGGACAAATCAACACAAATAGGAACGATTCTTCTCAAACCCTAATACTCACACACACCTACCCTAACATACACACTTCATATTGACACTTAATATTTATCGATGCTACGAAAGTCTTCTTCAGATGCTATGAAAAAACACTCACACACATACAAACACATTGGCATAGTCTTCATGGAATTCTATTTTTTTCGTTACTCCACATATTAGTATTGGATATTGATTGTGTTCCTGTGTTTTTGACACAAGAATCCATTGGCTCTGGCATGTTTTTTTCTTTCTTTCTGTTTAATACAGGTTCGTATGTTTGTTATCTCGAGTTTGTCTATTTACGAGTTTTATTTGAAGCAAACAATAGAATAGATAGAAAATGAGAGCAGCGGGAGTATGCAATAGTTTTGATTGTTTATTTCAGACACACATACACACATACGATCATATAACCACAAACATCCATACACATATGTATGTACGTAGGTATTTGTACCTTTTTATTGAATTGAATGCATTCTTTCTTTTGTATTGCATTGGAGTGATTCTCAATAGAGTTGGATTCTATTTGGATGGCATTTTTTTGCTATTTCGTTTGACCTTAATTTTCTGCGATGTCAATGGGAATTTCCAGACATTTTTTTTCTATCTTTTGTGAATGATATGTGGTTTAGAGTTCAGTGACATTCGAATAATTGCAACTTTATTGTTATGTGTGCAGTTGTGGTTGTGTTACTAGAAGTATTAAACTAATTCGATGGCAGAAATATGAAATCATTGGAGTATGCAGGAGGAGTATTTAAGCTGGCTAATCCAGTACTTATTTCACCAATGCAAAATAAAAATTTACAAATATCAGACATCAATGCCATTTGCAGCCTCCTCCATATCGATAAGGGTGGGAACTTTTAAGGATTTTCAGTATGTTTGATAGGCTGTAAAATCCCAACATATGTAATGGCTACACTGCAAAGAGTCAGTTTTAGAGTTGGGAGCATAGGAGATTTAATCATAGTGCCAGTATGTCTAGGAAATTACGTTATTGCTACGTTGGTCGTTGGTCCCAACAGTCGGGAAATTCAGTCTCCACAGTGAAACATCTGACAATGGTATGAGACTGATAGACTTTGCAGCTGCAAAAAACATGGTAGTTAGCAGTACCAGATTTAATCATCTCGATATTCATAAGGGCACCTGGCTGTCTCCAGATCAGAAAACAAGAAACCAAATTGATCATGTTGTGATAGATGGAAGACATTCATCGAGCGTGTTGGATGTACGACCGTTCCGAGGCGCAAACATAGATTCGGACCACTACCTTGTTGCAGCAAAGGTACGCACCCGCTTAAACGTAGCAAACAAAGTACGAGCAGACACAACACGAAAGTTAGACATCGGTAAGCTGCAATCACAACAGATAGCCACAGCATATTCCACTCAACTAGCCCAATTGCTTAATCAAAGCCCTCCTCATCCCGATAACATATCAGCGCAATGGCAAAGCATTGCCCACTCCATGCAAACAGCCGCAAAATCCATACTTGGATACCAGAGACCTCCACCAAGGAATCCATGGTATGATGAGGAGTGTCGTGCTGCCACCGAAGAGAAAAATGCGGCATATAAGGCTACTTTACAATCCGTAGCAACGCGTAGTGCACGAGAGAGATACAGGGAGAAAAGGAGAGAGGAGAAACGTCTTTTCCGCAGGAAAAAGAGAGAGATGGAAAAGCGGGAGTGTGAAAAAATCGAGATGTACAGGAGCCGGAATGAAGTCCGAAAATTCTACCAAAGAGTCAAGCATCAAACTGATGGCTTTGGTACAGGCACATCCTCCTGTAGAGACCAGCAAGGTAATTTGGTAACTGATACAGATAGTATACTCAGGATATGGAAAGAACATTTTTCAAATCTGTTGGTATCCAATAGCAGCGAAGAAGACGAAGATACCACAGTCCCAATCCCAGAAGATGGTATTGAATGTATACTGCCCAGCCAAGATGAGGTAAAGACAGCAATAAATCGGCTGAAGAATAATAAGGCAGCAGGGGCCGATGGCTTACCAGCCGAGCTGTTCAAAACCGGAGGCGACACGCTGATAAGGTGTATTCATCAGCTAGTTAGCACCATCTGGCAGGAAGAACGAGTACCCGACGATTGGAACCTGAGTATCCTGTGCCCCGTCCACAAGAAGGGAGATAAGACTGTATGCTCTAACTATAGGGGCATAAGTCTACTCCCTATTGCCTACAAGATCGTGTCAGGGATATTGTGCGAACGACTAAAGCCAATGGTCAACGAGATTATTGGACCATACCAATGCGGCTTTAGACCTGGCAAGTCCACCATTGACCAGATATTTACCCTGCGGCAAATCCTGGAGAAGACCCAAGAGATGCAGATCGACACCTACCACCTTTTTGTCGATTATAAAGCAGCCTTCGACAGTCCGCTGCGCTCAAAGGTATTCCAAGCCATGTCTGAATTTGGTATTCCCGCAAAGCTCATCCGGCTTTGTAAAATGACTTTAACTGACACGAGGTCCTCAGTTAAAATAGGAAAGAACCTCTCCGAAGAGTTTGGTACCAAAAGAGGTTTCAGACAAGGAGACAGCCTTTCGTGTGACCTCTTCAACATCCTGCTAGAAAAGGTTATACGAGAGTCAAACGTCAAAAGAAGTGGCACAATCTACACCAATAGTCACATGTTACTTGCTTATGCTGATGATATAGACATCATGGGTCGATCAGTAAAAGAAGTAACTGATACCTTTATAAAGGTCGAAGGAGAATCTGCTAAAGTGGGTCTGGCGGTAAACGGTGAGAAGACCAAGTTGATGGTGTCGACGCGCAATGCGTCCATTGAGCTCGGACCGACTGTGGAAGTTGGTTCCTATAATATTGAGGTAGTAAAAGACTTCGTCTACCTCGGCACCTCCGTCAACACAACAAACGACATCAGTTGTGAAATAAAAAGAAGAATTGTATTGGCCAACAGATGCTACTTTGGATTAAGTAAGCAGTTTAAAAACAAAGCCACATCTCGTCAAACAAAAATAACGCTCTACAAAACACTGATACTACCCGTGCTGATGTATGGCTCCGAAGCCTGGGTACTTGCGCAAGCAGACATGGCAGTGCTTGGTGTGTTTGAGAGAAAAATTCTTTGAAAGATCTACGGACCAATCTGCGTTGACGGTGAATATCGACGTCGCATGAACCACGAGCTGTATCTGCTATACAACGACATCAATATTGTTAAATGTATCGAGATGCAGCGATTGCGTTGGCTAGGCCATATCATAAGAATGAGCGATGATGAACCCGCTAAAAAGGCGTATGAATACATGCCACATGGCGGTGCACGCAGAATTGGCAGGCCAAGGAATAGATGGCGCAAACAAGTGGATATTGAGATGAAAAGGCGCGGTATTCCAGAGTGCAAAGCAACAAATAGAGAGGAATGGAGATCTCTTCTTAGTTCGGCCTATAGAACAAATGTTCTGTAATGGGCCAGCTAAGTAAGTAAGTAAGTACGTTGGTCAGCAGCCATCCCTTTTAAGAGAGTTAGTTTATTTCTCAATAATTGCTGGATGTGGAGACAATATTCACGCTATGAGTTATATGGCACTTGGTAAGGTTTCTGATCCACAAACATTCAGTCTAAAATGTTGTAATATCTCCACTCCCATGCAAAAATGGTTGGTTTCGAATAGAACGATAGGATTTTAATAAATTGTGTCCAATTCAACATGTTTTCACTATTTCAAAGAGTTTTGTGTGTTTCCATGGTAAGCCATAGTAAAGTGATGGAGTAGAATACGTCACAGAAGCCCTCCAGTAATAGTTTGTCATGACAGTGGCTAACGATAGCTACACTGGCGTAGCCTTGAAACGCGCATGGATTTGTTTTGACTTCAAAAAGACCAGAAAATTTGAATCCTACAGACTGATCTCAGTGTTGTTGTGATTAGACAATTCTCGAAGGAACGTTTATGAACCCATTAAAAGGCGAATAAATACGAGCCACTTGGCGGTACATGCAGAATGGGAAGGCCAAGGCTTCGATGAACCAAACAAGTGGAAGACTAGATCGAATAACGCGGTATTCCAAATTGGAAAAGCAAAACAAGAAATAGAGAAGAATTGACTGACATCTTTTCTTAGTTCGGCTTATAGGACAAATGTTCTGTGGAGGGCCAACTAAGGATATAAGAAAGACAAAACTAAAACGGTCCTTTCTGAAGAAGTTCGAGGGGATGTGCTTACAAAGTACAAAAATGATGTTAAAGATTTACGAGAAGTCCGATGGAACGGAGGGAAGACATGAGTTTGACTGCGGAGGATAAATACGTCTTCTCCAAATTTATACCGATGAATAAAACTCTAGCCACAGTTGCGATGACAGTTAAATTCTTCAACATCAGTCCTATTTGTGCCCATTCCCCAAACGAAACCATCCGGGCCAAGACCCCATTTTTTGTCGCCACCGATTATTAATGTCTATATGGGATTTTTTTTTTTATAATTCATTAGTTGACATAGATGAGGCATGATGGCATTTGCATCAAGTTGTTTTAAATAAATGAATATTTAAGGATAATGCATTTTAATTTAAATATTTTTACATATCCAATAATTCTGAAAATAAGTTTTTAAATTAATTTGTAATATGAAATGTGATTTTCGAATTAAATATACATATTTATGTATTGTCATCCAAATCTGAAAAGTGCCACTGTGTTAAAAATTAGTTACTTGATTTGAAATAAACGGACACCAAAGCAAGTTAAATAAAACACTGTAAAAGGCACTCAAAAACATATTTTCTCTGCCACTGTTAGACCCAATGTGATCGTTTTTGATGCATCGGAAAGATTAATGTGTTATCAGACGATCAAAGAAATATGAATAATAAAGGGTGATCCATTTAGAGGTTCCTACTTTCTTAAAAAAAAACACTGCAAAATCAAATTGAAAGGGTAATGTTTATTGTCATTCGAAAGAACCTTCGATGACATTTATTTTTTGTAGATTGTGTCTAACAAATATTGGCCGAGGCTACTTCTCAGATGGCTGAGTCCAATTTTCAATGACTCCTTCAAGCTTTTCGACTGGTAACTGGCGAATGGCACGTCTGATGTTCCCCCAAGACCGGAATCGAAGTGGCGTTATCCGCATACAATTTTCACTTTACAAATTCTCACAGGATAAGATGTGTGAAGTGGCGCCATTTTGTTAAAACCAAGTGTAGCCGAGATTACGAGCTTCAATTTCAGATATCAAATAGTCGGTTATCACGGCCCAATAACGGTCACCATTTACGATGAAGTCCTCAGCGGCACTATTTTAAAGAAATAGTGTCGGGTCGTAAAACATTTATTTTTTCTGGATAAAGCGGCAGCTTTTGAATATCCTTAAGTTGCTCTTCTTCCAAATGTGGCAATTTTGCTTCTTAACATACCTATAAAGCCAGAAATGTGCCTCATCACTAAACAAAATTAGGCGCGAAACACACTCCCCACATAACGCGAATTTTCGTAATAAAGTTGAACGATTTTTAGACGTTGTAGTGACGTAAGTTTTACATGATAAAATGTCCAACAGTACTAAACAAAAATAACATGAACACGTGACACGACTCACGCGTCTGTCGCAAAAGGCTGTTGAAAAAAGTACCTATTGTTGGTTCACCCGTTATTTATCCGTTAAAAATTACAGAGAACCAGGGAAAACGATTCTGAACTACATGGATTTCAGTATCTACGATAAAACATTCAAAAACGAAAAGGAGCGGATAGACTTCGTAAATGGTAAGCATTCATGTCACCAGATCAACTCACCCATCGAGGAGTAAATATCGGCTCGGATCATTACTTTGTTTTGGTAAAGGTTTGTGCCAAATTGAACGTATTGAATAAAATATGAACTCACACCCTACGAAGGGTGGACATTGGAAACTAGGAATCACAGACAAAAGTTACAGTATATTCCACTTAACATAGCGATTTGAATCATGAAGGGATTCTTCGTCTCAATAACGTCTCAGTAAAATATGAACGCAATGGCAGCGTATAATCCTTCTTTTCAAACAACCGCTACATCGGAACTTGAGCACAAGTAGTTTTCACAAATTTCCCATGGTACGTCCAAGAGTGTTGCTCTGAAGCCATACTTTTTACAAGAAAAAAAGATGGATTGGAAACAGGTACAAAAGTCAGTACGAAGTCCGAAAATCCTTCTAAAGGAGGACATATTAAAATATTGAATCATTTATAGTGACATCAATGTTCAGACAGCGAGTATAGGTTATGGAAAATCACTTTTTCAATTTGCTAACAACCAATAGTGTCTGTGACATAACTAGACAGCGGAATCCTATGCAAAAGCATAGAAAATCTGATAAGACAGAAACTCGTTTTATCACAAAATTAAACGAATTAGGCCCAGAAATTTTTACATATTTTGCATGTCGTGCATATTTTTACATATTTGCATAAAATGAGCATATGCAAAACCCTGTGCAAAAATATATACGAGGATTTGTGGTCTAAAAATCCCTCCGAAATGGCTGAAATGTGGTATTAAGTCTTCCTTGGGAGTATAAAATATTCCACCTGAAATTTCTCGATATGGGCCCACGTCTTCATACAGCCCCCTTAGAACGGTACCTCCCTCCAAAATGGCTGAAATTTGGTATTAAGCCTTCCTTGGGGGTATAAAACTTTCCACCTGAAATTTGTCGATGTAGGTCCTCGTCTTTATATAGCCCCCATAGAACGGTACCTCCGGATTTCTGGTATTTAGAAGGTTGTGTACTCAATATCCCTTCGAAATGGGTGAAATTTGGTATTAAGTCTTCCTTGGGGGTATAAAACCTTCCACCTGAAATTTGTCGGTTTAGGTTCAGGCCTTCATATAGCCCCCATAGAACGGTAACTCCCGATTTTCGGTATTTTGAAGGTTGGGACAGTGGTAATAAATTTCTTTATTTTATTGACTTGTCTGAAAATAATCGATTCGATTGCAATTTAATCAGAAGCCAAAAATATGCCCAGTCCCAAAATTTGACATGAATCGGACCAAAAATCGGACATAACTAATCTCACAAGATGACATTAACTGCAGATGGCTCTGTTAGAATGAGATCATGAGACATATTCTAGAGAACATATTCTCTGTTTGTTGCGTTTCTTCTCCAATTTAAAATATAGTGTAGTCTTTCACTTGTCTACTCCATCGAAGCCTTGGCAGCCATGCAGAGTCTTAAACTACCACAAAATTGTAGGTACCATCTTCAACAGTTATTCGTTGTCAGCCTTTAGACTGAAGATATACACACTGATATGATGAAAATGTACTTCATCGAAATAATTGTTTTAAACCTCAATTAATTTTCGACGCAATCCGTTTCAGACAATTTCTTATTAATTGTAAATAGTTTTTTTTCGACCTTATTCAATTCTTTATTTAAATTTTTTGAAAACTTTGTTTTCTCAGGCTAAAAGGTCAGTTTCAGTGAAAATAAAGATTATTTATTTCATTTTCTTATCCGACGTTTCGCTGGTATTTTCCAGCTTCTTCAGGGATAATAATTTATTAAATATTTATATATATTGCAATATTTTAGTTGTAATTCAAATGCCTGTGATCCGTAGTATTAAGAAAAGCTGTGATATTTACATTGATTTTTTGATTATTTTTGCAATTATTTATTATTTTATTTGTTGTGTTGTGTAAAGAAACCTGCAAATTTATAAAATTAAATGCAAAACTTGACGAAAGATTAAATATTTAATAAATCATTATCCCTGAAGAAGAAATACCAGCGAAACGTCGGACAAGAAAATGAAATAAATAATCTTTATTTTCACTGAAACTGACCTTTTAGCCTGAGAAAACACAGTTTTTAAAAAAAATTAAATAAAGAATTTCTTATTAATTTAGCCATGTTTGGCCCTCTGTCGACTGACTCTCGAAAAAGTCAACAGATTTGGTCCAAAATTTGGTTCTCGTAATGCTTTGTCCAAACTTAGATCTACATGAAAGATGCGCCCTATAATGGCCCACTCCTTCTAGTACCTCCCCCACAAAAGTTCAAAATTTGACTCTAAAATGGTGGCCACAATACCTCTCGAGAGGAGAAACTTATTAGGTCCAAGCTTTCTACATTGTATTATTTCCTCCAGACATAGATCAGTTCCGAAGATCAACTATATCGGTGCACTCCTTCGAGAACCTCCCACACAAATTTGTAAATTTTTGGCTTTTGTGACTTTTTGCAGCAGGTTGTACTCGCGGCTCCTCTTACGATGGTACAATGGTTTTTGGGGGACAATTCCATACTTTCTGAAATAATATCTCAAAATCTCTAAATGAGAGAAATTTTGCTCATCGTAAAATTTCTTTCAAACGTACATTAAATCAAGATGCTCGATATTGGACAACACCTTCGGGTAGCTCCCTAGCTAACGTGCTCGCTGTAATGTAATTAAAAGGCAATTCGGGAATCGTTTTTTACATTTTTCACGAAGATTCTCCTTGCGGTCCTGTTTTCTTCGATTAAAGGTTTTTGTAGGTAGCTCCACGCTTTTTGTCATAATCGCCCAAGCTGAGTTTTTAGAAGAAACTCAATTCGTTAACTTTTAACGGCATCCCAATTATAGGGCAACCCACCATTGTCCCAAAAATAAAACACACAAGAAAAAAATATAAGTCTGCTTTGCCGATCGAGATATATCTTCAGCCTGCGTGAACTAGGACATCTATGGACATATTGAATACTGGCTACACAAGCGATATCATTTTCGTATATATCGACAAATTTCAGGTCGAAAGTTTTATAGTCGCAACGAAGACTAAATACCAAATTTCAGTCATTTCGGAGCGATATTAATGCCACCACCTTCAAAATACGGGACATCGGGAGGTACCGTTCTATGGGGGCTATATGTAGACGTGGACCTATACTGAGTTGGAAAGTTTTATAGCCACAACGAAGACTAAATACAAAATTTCAGCCATTTCAGTGGGATATTTAGGCCACAGCTCCTTGCCTATGGTTTTGCATATGCTCATTTTATGCAAATATGTAAAAATATGTAAAAATATGCAACAAATTCTTTACCTAATTCTTTTTATTTTGTGATAAAACTTTATGTCTAATCAGATTTTCTCTACGACCATCTTAACTATACATGCATTTGTATAGGATTCCGATGTCTACTTATTACTCACTATAATTGGTATACAGCTTTGGTCCATTATTTCAGGAAGTATGGACTTGCCTCAAACCTTTAGCGTCATATCAGAAACTTGTAACATCTCGTTATATTCAGTATTAGGGAGTGAATGAACCATACCTCGCAAAACTACGTTTAAAAAATTGCGATTTTCCAGGACTTCCAAAAAAGTACCGTACGTTAGTTCCCTTAAAAGACAGGTTTTACAATTTCTACATTTTGTTTTTTAAACTTTCCAATGCATTTGATGCTCTAGGCAAAACAAAAAGGAATCCTTTGTAGATGTGTCACGTTCATTTGTCATGATTTTTGTTCCAGTTTTCTTGCATGACTGCTTGTACAACAACATATAAATGTGTGCCTGGCTGAGCGTTTAAATGTGTATACGTATGTGTGGGAATATAGCAAAGCTTTTCAAGTGTCATGCACACACAAAATCCATTGAACTTTGATGGACAACAAGCCAACAGTGGCGGAGAACGATTCAAGTTATGTCAAGCATGTTTTTAACACCCTCACTCAAACACACACACACACACACACATAAACGTTGATTTAAAAACCTATGCTTTTGATGGTGTCAAAACTGAATGGAGCCGAGCAATTGATATAATGGCTGGTGTGAGTGCATACATGTGTATGCACACACTTATATACATACCGATGTGTGTGTGTGCAAAACATTTTTTTCATGCTTATTTATATCAACCGGGCTGATTGTTATTTATATTTCTCGCTCTCATTTTCCTGAGCACATTTTCCCTGTTGTATATTTCGAGTTCTTTTTTATCAGTTTTGTTTTTTTATATTTTTCTTGTTGTCACCATCATCATTTTCAATTTTTCACACATTATTTTCACACTTAAATGAAGTCAACGCTTTTTTCCCTTTTGTGTGAGTTTTGTTATGCAGCAGCATCTTAACTTTTACTCGATGATACTTTAAGTTCATTGTTTATCCTTTGTGTGAATGTTGCTGCTGCTGCATGAAGTGGATGGACGTCTGTGTATGTGTGAGCGTGCATTGGTAAGACTTGTTCATATTGAAGTGAAGTGTGAAAACTGAACATATTTTTATAAAGAAAACTGTATATGTGTGTGTGCGTAATTTTTTTTTTGGTTATGAAACTGCTGCCAATGTGTGTGCGTGTGTGTTATAAATGACACAGATAGAGAGGGAAAGTGTCGTGCATTATATGAGCATGTAATGTTGACAATTGATTGCAAGCCAATACCAAAAAAGTAAAAAAAAAAACAGAAGTCTTGACCAGGGGGAATCACAAAACGAAATTATATGTGGGTCATTGATTATATGACCATTTTACAATTTTATTTTCGACATATTGTCGATGCTGTACATTGACAATGACATCAGCAGTTGTAATAAACTGTCATCATCGTATGTTGGCACTGTGGTTGTGAGAACAGAATAAGTGAGAGAATGTGTAAAATTATGATGTTTTACGTTGTGAATGGTAAGAAATCTGTCAAACGGAAGAATCCGTTTGTATCGACGAAATACGAGAGCCAAAAGACACATTTACGACTTAAATTTGTCTCTCTTTCATTTCAAGTTGACACTGACTTCCCGGTGTCACCTGCTCTAATACCCGTAACACAATGTGCCTCGCGTTTACCTAATATTCTGAAAATGTTCCACAAGCATTGCATGTCGAATCACAGACCTTCAGAGTGTAAGGCGGGTGTGCATGCCATTGTACCGCGGGTGGCGCGATCACCTATAAGAAAAATAAACATTGGGTTGGTTTATTAACCCACCCCTATAAAACAGCATCCTACAAAGCGTTTAATTGGCCATGATCTTCATTAGAAATGTTGGGAGTCTTTATACAGAAGGTGCAGTTTATGCACTGACAGATGTGTTTCGAAACTACAAAGCCGATATTACTGACATACAGGAAATACGATGGATTGGGAAAGGCGTCAGAACAACACCTAAAGGTGACGTATTATAGCTGCAATGTTATGAAGCACGAGTATGGTTGCAGATATGGACCGAAGACAAGGACGAGCAGACCAGTGACCAATTTTACAAGCGTTTTTCCAAGACATCATAATTATTCTAGACGATTTTATTCCAGCAATTGGAAAAGAGAATATCTGTGGTCCAACAGACGTGGAGAACCAGTTCTCAAAACTTAAAATATCTGAGAACTGAATTAGGCTGATAGAATTCGGAGCGACTGGGGAAACAGTATCAAAAAATAAGAAACCTAATTGATCAATTTGCGATAGATGGAAGCCATTCATTGATCATGTTAGATGTACGATCTTTCCGAAGAACAAACATCGACTCGGATCGCCATCTTGTTGTAGCAAAGATATGTAGCAACTAAAGTACGAACATTTAAAATATGGAACTTAGACATCGGTAACCTGCAATCACAACATATTGCCACATCATATTTTAATTAACTGGGCCAATTGCTTAACGAAAACTCTCCTCTTTCCGATGACATATCAGCACAGTGGCAACAAATTTCCAGTGCATTTAAGCAGCTGCGAAATGCATGTAATATAAGTTTTGGATACCACTGGCATCCACCAAGGAACTCATGGTATAACCAGGAATCTCGTTCTGCTACCCAAAAAAGAATGCGACATATAGGACTGCTGTAAACTCAGATATGTGGAGAGACAAGGAGAGAATAGAAACTTTTTTCCTGCGAGAAAAAGAGACAAATAGAAAAGCGGGAAATCCGAAAATGTTACCAAATAATGAAAAATCAAACTGATGACTTTTTCACGGGGACATTCTCATGTACACACGAGCAAGGTATTCTAGTAACAGATACAGATTGTGTTCTCAGGTTATGGAAAGAATATTTGGCCAAACTGTTGGTATCAAATTCTTACGAAAATGACGAAAATATCACAGATCCAATCCCAGAAGATGGTATTGAGTGTATCAGATAAAGACAGTTATAAACAAGTTAACGAATAATATAGCCGCAGGAGCTGATGGTTTACTAGCCGTGCTGTTCAAGGCGACACGATAATATGGTATCAGCTACTTAGAGGCAAATGGTAAGAGGAAAGACGCTGTATTATCTGCAACTGTTAGATAAAACAGTTGACTTGGGAGGTACCCTTATATGGGGGATGTACCAAAATATATTTCTATACAAAAAATCTTCTGCATGAATGAAACCAAAAGAAAAAAATTCACATAGTGGTTCAGAAATAGATTTCCTGGCCAAAACCCCAATTTTTTGTCGTCACCGATTGTCACTTTCCATATGGGATTCGACAGTTAACATATTAAAACTAAGGAAATCAAGAAATTAGGTCAAATTATTGGAAGTTGTGGGAGTAGTGTGCTTCTAAAGACTACAATTTTTCCACAATTTTGAATAATACACAATTTTTGCAAAGTTTTGACGAAAGAAATAGCCTTTTCTCTGAAACTATAACAGATATTGTGGTCATGGTTTTTTTATGTAGTTTGGATTGTTGCCTTTAAGAACCGCTTCAATAAATGACCGTAGCGTTTACACATAGTGAGCTATTTAATTTTTCTTCAGGTACTAAGTTTTTGTGAAATTCCAAATTTAGTGGACTAGAACTTTTAAGAAACAGCATGGAACAAAGTTTCGAATTCACAAAATGATGCCTGAGAGTGTCCTCTTTCAACCAATATATACTGTTTTACGCGTCCCGTTTCATTCGTTTAACACTTTTTTTGAATTTATTGAAATTACACGAGTAAAAAATGTGTGTTTTTCTATACCGTTTCTCATATAGATCACAGCCGACCAAGAAGAGGGCACACAAAATTCTCAATATTTGCAACTTTTGACTGTGTGTTAGTAATGTTGTATGCATGCATGCTGCAAAACAAAAACAAATCAAAACATTTGTGTGCTTTGTGTGTGTGAATTGCCGAAAAACTTCGTAACTTTAACAATATCAAAGCACGACATTGATATAGATTATGTTTTTTTATATAAATGGAACTTTTATTAATATATCAGTTTTTATATGAGTTTTTTGAAAACACAAGGAGTATTTTTATTTTCCAACAAAACTTTAAATGTTAAAAAAAAAAAAAAAATAAATAAAAACATTTTTACAACATTTTTTTGTGTTTTTTATTTGCGTTTGACCTTTTAAAATGACAGGAACATATGAAAAAAATCTAAAACACCCATATTTTGTGGCAAAATAGAAAAAACTCAAAAATTTAACCTTGACCTTGAATTACTCTGCAACTACCAGGCAAAAAATCTTTACTAAATAATGGGTTATAATAGTACTTTTTGGTAGTCGTAACTACTTAAAAACCCCCTACTGACCCATTTTTTAACAAGGACATGCGACACTGAATAACTAGTTATAAATAGACAGCGGAATTTTATGCAACCCCTATTTTTAGTCCGATTCATGTACAATTTTGGGACTGGACATATTTTTGGCTTCTGATTAAATTGCAATCGAAACATATGACATATGCAAAATGCATAAATTTTTGTATATGCAAAAGTTATGCATTTTACATATTTTCTTATGCAACAAATATTTCAATAATAAGTACAAAAATGTTTGTATGTACAATTTTTCTGTTTAAAATTCTTTCCAGACAAGTCAATAAAATAGAGAAATGTATAACCACAAAATACCGAAAATCGGGAGGTATCGTTCTATGAGGGCTATATGAAGACGTTGAGGCTACAACTTTCATAATACCGAAAATCGGGTGGTATATGGGGCCTATATGAAGACGTGTACCTATACTGACAAACATCAGGTGGAAAGTTTTATACTCCCAACGAAGACTTTATACAAAATGTCAGCCATTTAAGTGTGATGTTGAGGCCACAACCTTCAAAATATCGGAAATCGGGAGGTACCGTCTTATATGAAGACGTGGACCCATGCGGAGAAATTTCAGGTGAAAAGTTTAATACCCCTAACGAATACTTTCCACCACATTTCAGCCATTTCGGTGGGATTTTTAGACCACAAATCCTAGTATATATTTTTGCACACGGTTTTGCATATGTTCATTTTATGCAAATATGTCAAAATATGCGCGATATGCAAAATATTCAAAAATTTCTGGGCCTAGTTCGTTTAATTTTGTGATAAAACGAGTTTCTGTCTAATCAGATTTTCTCTACGACCATCCTAACCATATATGCATTTGCATAGGATTCCGCTGTCTAGTTATAAATAACCATTAGAATAACTGGTTATTCTATGGCCACTAGAAGTTGAAAATTAAACTACAAATTTAAGGAGGAAAATGTTTACAATTTCTACACACTTCATATATTTATTTTATTTGCACCTATAAGGTAGTTAAAGAGGTAGTTAGTTATTAAATAAGAAGTTTAAAATCAAAACCACTTCTTGTAAAACAAAAATAGTATTTCACTGAGACCACGAGGGCTTTACACACCACTGTGTGTTTCCAGGCGCCATTTGACATTTGCATTGAAAAGTTTGATAATTTTTAGCATAACCACACATACGACTATGTGTTGTATTGTTTACAGTGACTGGAAAAAATCACTTTGCAAAAAAAAAAAATGGAGTTTACTTGTGAACATTTTCCTTCCATCATCTTTCACAATTTTCGACGGGGATTTTCACGGCAAGAGTGCATCGATCAAATCGAATCTTTGCATTCCGATAAGGAACAATCAACTGGTTTAATGAATTCAATCGTGACGGACACTCGCTGGAAACCGAAGATCATGATGGTCGTACGTGAACGGACAATGCAAGATCCTCATGTTATATACCGAACACCTGACAGCAAAAATGGGGATTTTTCGTTGGACCCAGTGGAAACAGTGCTTGTGCAATTGGTTTGAGCAAAAAAAGTGTATATATCGTCCTGGAGACTACATAAGAAAACAATAAAACCGTTTTTGATGGTAAACATTCGCGTTTTCATTGGTAGGCCAGAAAAATTATCGTGCAACCCTCGTACCCGTGCTAATTTATGCTTCTGAAGCCTATATCAGGAGCTGGCCACGTTGGATAGGCCATATCATGAGAATGAGCGTTTATGAATATAAGTAAGTATTCGATGAAGTAAACAAGTGGAAAACCAGTTCACAACACACAAATAGAGAGGACTGAAAATGCATTAGTAGTTGGGCTTCTAGGACAAATGGCCTGAAGAATGTCGATTAAGTAAGTAACGGGTGATACAACTAGAGGTACTTTTTATACCCTCAGCCTTTAGGCTAGAAGGGTATATACCAGAGCTGCGCAAAATCGAGAGAGAGGCAAATTTAAGGAGAATTAATTTTTAATGTTTCTTTATGTTTCATTACTTGTTTAAACGTTAATGTTGTTTAAAATCGTCTACAATGCAAATTATTAAAAAATATAAATAAAAAATTGCATAAACTTTAATTGTTTGGTACGTTTTCTCAATTTGTCTGTGTGCTAGCACATGCGCGTGCTCACCCCTGGTATAGCATTTCCAAATTAAATGAAACCTTTTCCAAATAGAATGAAACATTTTCCAAATTAAATTAAACTTTTTCCAACCTAAATGAAACCTTTTCCAAATCAAATGAAACCTTTTCCAAATCAAATGAAACCTTTATTTTATTGAAAGAAAATAGCCAGAATATGTTGAAAAGAGAATAAAATAAAAAAATTATATGGGGTTTCAACAATTTTTTACTTAAATTCTAAACATAAGTAATGAAATAAAAGTGCAACTCGCTGCATGTTTTGCTTCCTTGAACTTAAACATTTTATAATTTTTGGGCATCAATTAAGGCTATAGCGAAATAATGCTAAAGACAGTATTAAGGTTTAAAAAATTGCTAATAATAACAGGAGCTAATTGTATTATCAAGTGAAGTGGTTCACGATTTGCTGCTTGTGGAATTTTCAATGGACATACTCATTACATAATTGGAGCAGTCCTGTTTATTGAGCTGTTCGTTGCTATGCTTATATAACGATCTATTGTCTGATCGTGTTTTTTTCTTTTTTTAAAGTTGGGAACCTCTACTTTACTTATGTTTTAGAAGCTTTTTTTCAACTCCTGGCCATATTTTTTGTAGAGTTATTTCAGTCCATGTGCATTTTTTTATTCTACAGGTAATTATTTCTTAGGCAAATATATTTTACCATCTTAACTAACATTTACCACACTGTATCATCTGCAACGCAATAAATTTGTCAAAGTATTGACATAACAAAACATGTGTATGAAGGGTCATTTATTCACCTATTCTGTCATTCAGTCAGTCATTTTGCAATAAAATAATCGAACAGAACAATAATGTCTTAAATAGCATTGTGACTGTATTCCCCTCCTCCTCTAATACCCCACACCACAACATGTTGTCAATCAATAGCATTCAATGTTTCTCTATTATTTTTGTTGTTGCTGCTGCTTTTGTTCTGCTTGATTGTATTTCAAAAACGGTTCTTAAGGTCCTCTTTACTGACTTTATTACATGTGTCATTTTAAGTGGGGTATGGTGGGGATCTATTCAGACATATGTTTGATTTATGGCCGTTTTTGTGTGTTTCGTTTTTTGCTTCTTTCCTTGTAATTCTCTTCGCATTGTTACTAATGATATCGTCCTTTCGCTCCCAAAAACAATTTCCCAAAGAAAACAAAGATGTTAAGTTGCCATTGATACGCTCGATAGGTGTCGTGAGAGTGAGAGATTTGTGGATTTGAAATGTTTAATAAATCATGTTGAAGAAGGTTTTGCCAAACATGTAAAAGGTTTGATTCAACCATAGATAAATGGTTGTGTGGTGAAGAATGGGAATAGCAAGGCAATCGTGAGTGATGGGAACGGGGGCTATCGCAAACATTTTATCTGCAAACAATAGATTTGAATGAATGGAAAAGGGGTTTTTTAAATCATTAAAAATAATTTCCCGTAAAATTCAAGTGGATGATTTATGTTTGATGTGTAGAAATACGAATGGCGTTACTACCCCCACCACATTTAGTGGGCTTTAGGGAGAACTGTGAACATATTTAAGGTACTTATAAACTAAATAAGACGGGCTATCAACTTAATTAGCACTACACATAGATTATGGAAGACTACAAAAGGATTAGTGAGATGGGATTAAATGTAAATGGGGAAATAATTAATAGCCATAATAATCCCTAATCGTTTTAAGAGTTTGTAAGCGAACATATTGAGAAATGTGAAGATAACAAATTATAGATTAATAAGTAAAAAACTATCGGAGAACTTTTGAGGGGCAGTACATACCCAAAAATTGAAGGGCCTAGTCCATTTCGGAAGTGGATATAATTTTGTAGTGTTTCCTTTCGTTCCAATCAGCCATTTTAGTTGGTGACCATGGAATTTTTAGAGTTGTTGTATCATTACTAGGAGAACTAGAAAAGTTTCTGGCCTAACAATGAAAACTCGAATATTTATCATCAAAAATAGTTTTATTGTTTATACCCTCAGCATATATGCTAACGAGGGTATATACACTTTCATACGGGCAAAATGTGCCTCATCGAAAGTATGTTTGGACGATTTGGTGCATACTTTTCACATCGTGAAATTTCTAACAGACTTAGAAGATGTTCCAATATGGACTCGTTTGGTCCACTCCTGCGGGTACCTCCCACACAAAATTTCGGAAAAGTTCAGTTTAAGACCTGCTCTCGAATCGCTTGGATTTTTGTTGTAGCAGCTTGTATTCACTGCCCTCCATACAACGGTATAAGTTTCATCAGAGGCAAGTCCATACTTCCTGAAAAAATAGCCTGAAAGCTACAAAAACCCCTATGACACCGTGTGTAGTGTTTGGAGCGCAAGATAACTCTAGAACGGATCTGGCGATTCGGTCTAAAATGTGGCCTTCCTAATGTTTTGTGCAAACTTACTTTAAATTCGAAGATTAGCCATATCGGTCCACTCCTCCAGGTACCTCCCCCACAAAAGTTCAAAAATGTTCGGAAAAATTGTGCACACGATAACTCTTTATGGGAGTGACCAATTTGGTCCATACTTTACACATCCTAATATATCTACCAGATATAGATCAGGTACGCATATGGACTGTATTTGTCCACTCCATCGGGTACCTCCCACACAAAATTTTGGATAATTTCACTTTAAGACATGCTCTCGAATCACGTTAGTTTTTTGTTGAAGCAACTTGCATTCGCTGCCTCAATTACGACAGTAAGAGTTTTTTCAGGGGCAAGTTCATACTTCTTGAGAAAACAGTCCGAAATTTGTAAGAAACCCCTATGGCACCATATGTAGTGGCTGGAGATCTCGAACCGAATACTGTGTTCGTCCACACTTTAGATATTGTAATATTTCTTCGAATATTAGATGAAATTCGAAGGTGGTGCTTATAGGTCCACTCTTTCCGGTACCTCCCCCACAAAAGTTCGAAAATATTCGCCAAAGTGGATCTTTAAATATTCTCGAAACTTAGGTTATGTTCAAAATTGGGCCCTATCTGTCCAATCCTTGTGGTACCACCTACGCAAATGTTCAATATTTTTGTGTGGTTAAGGGTCTGTTCGAGGATCCCTTGGACATTTTACCGAAGGTTTTCCTAGTGGCCCTGTTTACAGGGATATATGTTTTTCGTAGGCTAATGTGATAAAAAAGCTCTATCTGTCGATATCCCCTCAAATTTTTGTGCTTTAATTCTATCCATACTTTAGTCGGTGCTGAAATCAAATGAAGTCAAAGGGTTCCAAGTCATGGCTGTATGGCGGATGAAGCATCAATTTCACGTTTTTTCCGGCCAAAAAGGAGCTGGTGTGAATCGATGTGTGAGAGCTCACATTGTCATGGGCACAATGATTTGTCTTCGCTTGTTCTTTTTTCGAATTTCTCTGAAGACTTCAGCAAACAAATTGTAGTGCACCACTCAGAATTAACCTCCTACGTTCCTCAAGCCGTATTATATTCAGTTTAGGCGAAGAAACAGGGGAACAATTTCTTCGAAGTGTTTTTTCAATGATATTCTTTCGTTGGATTCGGCTCGTCCTCGAAGACCCCCATGATCGAGTGCTGTTTTGTTTCGGGCTCATACGAGTAGATCCAAGATTCGTCTGTGACGATCTTATTAACGTCGTTTGGAGCATCGCGATCGTATTTCTTCAAACTTTCTTTGCACGACAAAAGCCTTTTTTGAGCTAACCTTTTGTTCTCGATTTAACGAGAAACTCCCATTTTTACTACCACGTATTCACGCAATATCAAATGTTAGTTGGTGGAAGAAATGCCCAAGGATGCCACTATCTCACGTTATATATCATTGCGATCTTCCATCACGAACGCCTTAATTTTTCTGGCACAACGGTCGTTTTTAGATGACTGAATTCATTAAAACAGTTTTTCATAGTGCTATAGGATGGTCCTTTATCGACATACAAATATTTAATTTGATCGATGTACTCTTGCCGTGATTATCCACGTCAAAATTTGTGAAAAATGAACGAACGAAAATGTTCACAAGTAAATTCTATGTTTTTTTTGCAAAGTGATTTTTCCTAGTCCCTGTTAACAACACAATACATGACCGTATGTTAAACTGTCCATTCCAAAAAAAAGTGTAAAACTCTTTTGGTCCCCTATATATCAAGAAACAACAGCAGTGGGGAAGAAAGCCTAACAAAAAAATTTACTGTCGTGTCGTGAGTACACATACCGCAAATAAATTATGAATGATTGTATAAATGTCCTTAAACTGCACTTCGGTCAAAAGTTTGCTCTCCATTTTAGCGAACAATTTTGAAGTTTCGTATGTGGAACTCGGAGGAGTAGTCTACCTCTTCGAACATAACCTAATTTTGGATAAAATATTACGAGAACTAAAGTTTGGACATAATCCAAGAGGAATAAACCCATTTATTATTTTGATGTTCGCCTTGCTGAGGCAAAATAAATTTTTATGAATTCATGTTCTTCCTTAAACTAATTTGTAATATTTTTCCTCCGCAACCTTTAAATACCCAAAAACATTCCTGCAACATTCCCAGCTTAAGGCAAGCTAATAATTGAATAGGACCTTGAAAAAAATATAATAATCAATATACATTATTACATCTTTGTTGCTGTAAAAACAAAAGCTATAATTACCAAAAGACTTTCTTTTACAAACTTGTGCGAAAACTTTTACTTACACTGTCCTTCAGTCAGAGTCGCTGCCTTCAAAAGGACTTTACAAAAATTAAATTAATAAAATATGTTAACTACAACAACAGCAAAAATCCAATGAGTGTTAATATCTGGCGGCAAAAGTGTAACCACAAAAAGCAATTGTGAAAAAGTTTCAAAAAGAAGAGAACAAAAAAAAAAAATTAACGAAATAATAATAAAGGACAACAGCAGTGGAATGAATACCTCCATGCACATCCACAGATAGCCTAAATACAAACAATGAAACTGTGAACAATGGCGCTTTAAAGCGCTTGGCAAAAAAAAAAACTGAAAATTACTAAATGAAAACTGACAACAAAGAGACAGCCAGCCAGCTATACAGGCAGGCAGACCACCAAAGCATGAACCAACCAACCAGCCATTCAAGCAACTACCAACAATAACAACAAAAATGTATCAACTAATTATGGACATCACATTTTAATGAGTCTGAAAACGCCGACATTTATGCGAGAATTATTTTAAGTTTAACACAAAATTTAACCAAAACGAACGAAAGAAACAAAGAAAGAATGAAAACACAAAACATTGGATGCTGCTGCCGCTACCTCTGATGATGCCGCCTCCAGCTACATCAGTATTCACATCACCACTGAACTTAGTGACCGGCATAGTCGCGCTATAAACGACAACAAAAGATGAGCCGACAACCAAAATTTCCATTGAAGAAACAAAATCAGGCCACCACCACCTAGAATAAGAACGCGACAAGAGATGGAAAAAAAGCTAATGTGGAACAATGATGCTGCTCCCTCCGCCAACCATTTGCTGCCAAGCGAAATTTTATTTGGCGGATGTGATAATACTGGTAATGGCGTATGACAGGACGAGGACCTTTCTCTGTACAGGAGAAAACATAATAACACCAACATGTTGTATAATAAAAGCAGACACGGTATTGCTAACTCCACTAATTATTTCCACATTATGCAGGCGATTTCACTTTAATTATAAACGAAGGGAGTTTCTCTTGTTTTTTTTTTTTGCCACCATTTTTTTGTGTTTTTAGTTTTTGAAGCAGGACAACACCAGTACTTATTTAATAGACATGCACTTATAGGACAAGACACGTACACAGCTAAATCCTTATTTACAGTCAAACCGGCAACAAGGACAATGTTGTCATTGAGTAGTGCGAAGTTTTGTTCATGTGAGTAAACACCACGAGGTGGGTTATTCACTGAACGAGGGAAGTATACTTATTTTAGCTACAAATGGTATTTAATTCTAAGAGGGCTTAAAATTGATCTGGCTGCTTAATTAAAGCAAGATACTGATTTGAAAAAAGGGGGAAATGCACCATTTATTGGAGCCGATTTCTGAGTAGTAAAAAATAATTCCAATCAGAGAGATTGTATCATAGGAATTTCAAGATCCTGCGTGGTGTTAAATCGTGAGTTACGCTCCCTGGGCGAGACTCTGGCTACACAGTAGTGGATATATGTTTGTTGTCGCAGCAAAGGCATTTCGATATGGCCGAATTCACTATCCCATGTCTGAAGGGATGGAGATTCGGCACGTACACTTATCTGACATTGCTTGGAATAACTTTGGGCGACGCTTTATAATCTACAAAAATATGATAGTTGTCATTCACACAATATAACGGACACTACCCTATATGCAATAGGGAGCGGACTACGACTTGATAAAAATCACTTTGCCAAAAAAATGGAATTCACTTGTGATCATTTTTGTCCCGTAATTTTTCACAAATTTTGATGTGGATAATCACGGCAAGAGTGCATCGATCAAATTAAATCTTTGATGTCGATAAAGGACTATCCTATAGCAGTATGATAAACTGGTTTAATGAATTCTTTCGTGGCCGAATCTCGCTAAAAACGAAGTTCGTGGGAAAAATGCCGTGCGTGAAGGGATAATGAAAGATCGCCATGTTACATAGAGGGATCCTAGGGCATTTATTTCACCAAATAACATTTTATGTTCATGCAATATCAAATTTTATTAGGTGAAATAAATGCCCTTGAGGCAAGAATGGAGTTTTCTCCTTATACCCTAGACAGACGGCAGCGTTAATTTGCATTAACTGTCTTAATTCAAATTAATTCGTGCATTAACCACATTCTTAATGCACAAAATCAAAGGAAATTTAAACTGAATTAAGGTATTTCAATATGGCAATGCTGTAAAAGAGAGTCCATATTCATGTAGGAGAGAGAGCATATTCATGCTCTGAGACACAATTTGCATTGAAAATCAATTGTCTTTTGTCAAATTTCAATGTTTAAGAAAATATAAAAGGAAAACAAATCAGAAATTTTCGCGTTTCTCTTAAATAAGTAGTGGTCTTTCTCGAATAAAATAGCAGCTAATCGTTTTTCGCTCCTTCTATCAAATCAATTTTTAAAATTTTTATTTTCACAAGCATTTCATTACCCACCATACCAATTCTATCGAAAATAATATCTTCTTCAAATATTCCTATAGAGTTTTGCGACATTTTTTAATATTAAAAGGACTAAAAAATAGCGCGAATAAATTTAATTTATTTTTGCATTATCGAGGTGAAAAGGTCAATGGTAGAAAGTATATTTGTTTCGCATATTTAGGCGAACTTTTGTAAAACTGTATGAAATGGTCTGCTGGTTACAAACAAACAACACAAACAGCTGTTTCATAAATGCAGAAACTATCGTCTGTCAGGGTAAAAAGTTAATTCAAATTAAGGAATTTTTAATGCAAATTAACTCTCCCGTCTGTCTAGGGTATTAGATCCAGAAAAACTTATAATGGCTCAAAAAGGTTCTTGTCGTTTGGTGCAAAGCAATTGTAAATAAATTCGATCGCGGTGCTTTAAACCACGTTTATAAGATCGTCACAGATGACGAATCTTGGATCAATGCGTATGAGTCCGAAACAAAACAGCATCGATCGAAGATGAGCCGAATCCAATGAAAATTGTTCATGGAAGAAGAACTTCGGGGCAATTGGTAGCCTGTTTCTGTGGCTACACTGATTATGTGACTAATATACGGATTGAGGAACGTAGGACGGTTAATTTTGAGTGGTACACTACAATTTGTTTGCCTGAAGTCTCCTGAGAAATTCCAAAAACGAACAAGAGAAGAGGAATCATTGTGCACCATGACAATGCGAGCTCACATACATCGATTCAAACCAGCGCCTTTTTGACCAGATAAAACATGGAAATGATGGGTCATCCGCCGAACAGCCATGACTTCAAACCCAACGACTTCATTTGATTCCCACACACCAAGAAAAAAGGGCGTAGTCAACCATTTTCGTCCCCAGAAGATGCTGTTGAAGCGTTCAAATCCACGTTTTGGAGGTGCCTCAATCGGAGTGGAAAATGTACTTCAACAATTGGCGTAAGCGCATGAAAAAGTATAGAAATCATGCTGGAAACTATTTAAGAAAACAATAAAACTATGTTTGATGGTAAATATTTGTGTTTTTATTGTTAGGTCAAAAAGTTAAAGAGCTGTCTTCGTACTAATTCTTGTGGATGAAAATAGGTTTATATAAATAGTATTATTCTTCAGCTGAATTATTGCTGTCTTCACATCATCTTAGCAGGGCACACTCAACACCATCTTATGGGATTGAATCTGCGGTATCTTCGTCGTCGTCCTTAGTATTGGATTCTGTTTTCATAACCTGAGCATGCTTAAATCTGTTACCAGATTACCTTGTCTCTACGGTATGATTTTCCCCCTTCCCATCAGTTTGATGTTTAAAACATTGATAGAATCCTTTTCTCCCTCGTGATCTACGCCTTGCTACTGATTGCAGAGCAGTCATATATGGCATAATTTTCTCTTCGGTATCAGCACAATTATGGACGTATTGATTTTGCTGTTGTTTGCATAGAGTGGGCAATACCTTACCTCTGTATTGATATGTTATCGGCACGATTAGTGATTTCTTTTATTTTCTGAAAAACCTGGCCAAAAATCGAAAAAAAACAGTTGTATCAATTTACACTAAATATTGTCAAATATTGTTTATAGGAGTCTACTGTGTGTAGTTGTGCAAAAATATGTACGATTATTGATTCGTAAGTGGGTATAAAAGAAGGTTCAAGTGACCCTATTTAAAAAAATCTCAATATTTAAGTTGTTTATTAAAATCTTATAATATCCAAAATAAACAACGGTTTTAATTGTAATGAAAGGTATGTGAATCGTATTTAAAACGTTCAGTGTCGCGAACGAAGTGCGCGTTTTTTAATAATTGATGTTCGTGTTTGTTGATTTTTTTAAAATCAATTTTCACAGAAAGCGATGAAAAAGTTATAAGTAAGATCGAGTTGGGATGTGTACCTTATCATTTCATAAAAAGGGAAGAGTTTTTTTTACCAATTTCACTTTTCGTTTTTATGTGATATTTTGTCTTGCTTTTATATACAGATTTTCTTTGAATGCCAGAATATAGTATAGGGTCACGTTCTGGCGTTTGGGTATAATTTAGAGTTTTGATGTATTCTAGTAAAATTTTATGGCGAACAAATTTCTAGAATATTTTGATCAGATTCCATCACATTTTATAGAAGATTTCAAAGATTGTTAGAAAAAGGGACTTAAGGGGTTAATTTTATTAAGAAAAATATTCCTCGCATTTGTGTCAGTAAAGTTGCCAAAGACATTATACACCTAAAGTGCAAGGATTCCAAGTGATCTTAACTCAAACATTTCCTAAACTGTAGAAATGGTAAAAGCTTGCAACCCTATTTTAGTTTCCTGGTATTTTGTCAAAATTGATACCGATATTTCCTTTGTATGTAATACAAATAGAGAGAACATGTTGTCTTTGACGCCATTCTTCTAAAATGATGCTTTGTATGACAATTTTGCCAAAACCCATATAAAGTACGTCCTTAACCCTAAAATGTGTTTATAATTTTGCATATTTCTGGAGTTTAAGTAAGATATAGAGTTTTGGTGTATTCTAGTAGAAATTGACGGCGAACAAATTTGTAGAATATTTTGATCTGATACGATCTCATTTTATATGAGAAGGGACCAAAAAAACCCCTTTAATGACCGTCTAGAGGTTAAAAAATACGAAAAATGAAATCAGGGACCCGAAAAACATAAGAACCTAGGGTTATGTCTAAATCCATTCTAAATATAAGATTGCCCAAAGAAAAAAACTCAATGAGAAGTTTTTCTTAGGCAACCTCACAGACCCCAACTAAGGTTTTTGCAAAACAAGACAAACCTTCTCCACTGTCATGTGTCGTTTAATTACCACGAAGGTAGCAAAACCATTTTTTTTGGTTCGCTTATTACAGCAAAAAACCAACAATGCCAAATTTTCTCCTCTAATAACTTAGTTGTTTTAAAATATTAAAACAACAACAATGGGATTAAAACAACAACAATGGGACTAATTTGAAAAAACAAAATTGCAACAGCTGTCCCAAAAAACAACGCCACTAATGTTTGAATTATTCTATTCGGATATAGATCGGGTTCTCCCTACACAACATCGGTTCACTCCAACACAAAATTTGGAAAAGTGAAGTTTAAGGTTTTTTTTGGGGTCGTTTTGAATTTTGATCAAGAATATATAGTTTGTGGGGTCTACAATGATTATTTCGAGTAGTTACAAACGTAGTGACAAACTTAATTTACCCCCATCCTGTGGTGGAGGGTATAAAAATCCGCAACCTGTAGCAGGTTGTTTCTAATTGGTCCAAACTTTGCACATCGAATTTTTTTATCCAGTCATGTATCAGTGGCCCGCTTTACGACGGTACATTATTTTGGTCGCAAGTCCATACATCCTGATATGATGGTCTAAAAGCTCCAAGAAACACTAATGGCACCAATAAAAATGAAAAATCCGCAACCTGTAGCAGGTTGCTTCTAATTGGTCCAAACATTGCACATCGTATTTTTTATCCAGTCATGTATCAGGTTGAAATATGGGTTATATCTGTCCACTCCTTCGGTTACCTCCCACACAAAATTCGGAAAAAATTAAATTTAAGAGCATCCCTCGGATAGTTTTTCTTTCAGTAGGTTGTCCTTGCGGACCCTTTACGACGGTACATTTTTTTTTCGGGTCACGTCCATACTTCCTGAGATAATGGACTAAACGCTCGGAAAAACTCTATTGACACCAACTAAAATGGCAAATCCGCAAGATATCTTTGCACATCGTATTTTTTTATCTAGTCATGTATCAGGTTGAAAAATATCGGTGCCGTCCTTCGGGTTCCTACCACAAATAAATTGGGAAAAGTGCAGTATTGGACTCATCTCGGATCTAGTTGACATTTTTGCGGACGGTTGTTATCATGGTCCCTATTACAACGGAACAATTTTTATACTCTCAGCATTTATGCTAACGAGGGTATATCACGAATATTGTCAATTATTTCATATTCCATTTCAGAAAAAAGGATAAAATTTTTTCGTGCTACATCAACGATTTTTGATATGTAGGTAAAGAAAAAAATTCCCAGTACGAATCTGGCCGCGAGCCAATTTTTGGTTGTTGCGGACAAAAGTTATGGCGCTTTTATTTCGCTTTTTAAGAAAGAACATTTTATAAAAACGCTAATTATTTTAATGAGCACAATTGTTACAAAAAAGTTCTGTCAAAGTGACTTCAGCGAGTAGATTGCAAAATGTTACACAGAATTCGCGGAATGTACATAAAATTGATAAATTATTGAACATAAGTCAACTTTTTTCAAAATTAAGACCCTTTTAGTGGTCATAAAATTACATAAAAATGTTTTCTTGATCAAAACTTCACGACGATTCAAATGAGACTACAATCATACAGATTGGTGTTATAGTTTCTATGTTACAGCCAAAATAAGCACATATTTTGGTGAAAAGAATAATTTTTTTTGTTTGAAAAAATATTTTTTCACATGCATTATGTATGTAGTAGAAAATATTGTAAAAATCTATAGGAATACTTCCTTCATTTTGCTTAAATCTCCCAATAAAATAGACGGATTTTTCTTTATTGACATTCATATTAAAGCTTTCCCATTAGGGAAGGTAATTGGGTTGATGAGGATATATCTCAAAGCTTCTGAAATGGAAATAGAGGTCAAATAACCCATTTTAATTTATATGCATTTTAAAATACTTGTAAGTCGAGTAATTATCAAAATCATTTTGTCCGCATGTGATTTTCATGTACAACAAGACCATGTCTATTAAGTTGTGTATATTTTTCGAAATATAATTTGGACGCTAAAATGTAGCATCGGCTGCATCTTAGCATTAAAAAAACTATAAAATATCGCTAATTTGCGCAAAGTGCATACAATTTTTGTCCGCATCCGATTTCAGTGTCCACCATGAAAATCTACATCGTTATATATATATTTCAAGGCGATCAGTAAAGAACCGTGGATGTAGCATCACACACTATTTTTTGGGATAAAATGAATGTAGCTTAATTATCAGTGAAGTTTTCAAATCTCTGTTTCCGCTTAAAGGAAGATGCTGCACTAGTTTTTTCATTGCAGTGGAAAAGATCCGCTGAAAACGCGATAAAATACGCGATATTTTCAAAAACAATTTTAGGTGATTTTTCTACTTTGGAATTTCTCGTAACTCGCGTTTTAGTAGATGGGTTTTCACGAGGAATGATTTATTGGATCCGGAACTTAAAAAACTAAAATGTGCAATGGAGTACGAGGTATTCTAGAGACAATTGCAATTATTAGACCCTACAAATATGATTTTTGGAAAAATGTTCGCACAAAATTTCCGTATTTGGATGCAGATTTCTATGAATCTTTGCAGACTACATTCACAATATACTTATCAAATAACTCAGAATCGCAAGTACTGCAATCCTATATATGATTTTTTGAAAAACCTGTTTGCGGAATGAAATTAGAAGAGAGAAATGTGGTTTACTCAAGAATCGAGAGAAAACAAAAATAGACATGTTGGCTTCAACCCATTTTTACCAATTTTTTAACATAAATATAGCCACAGCTTCCACGCAAGTTACTATTTAAGGCCAATATTTTTTGCCACGTCCAAAAACATTTCATTTTATCCATAAATATTTAATTTGTATAATATACAATCACAAGTCGCGTGTTCTAAAAGGGTAAACCTTGGCTTCAGCTATGTTACATTTTCAAAAATATTGGTGATATACACTTTCATACGGACAAAATGTGCCTCATCGAAATAATGGTTTTAGACCCCAAGTATGTTTGCACGAAATCCGTTTCAGTCAATTTGGAGTTGATTTAGCCATGTCCGTCCGTCTGTCGGCCTGTCTGCTTGGCTGACTGGAGCGCACGATAACTCTCGAACGGATCAACCGATTCTGTCCAAAATTTGGCTTTCGTAATATTTTGTCCAAACTTAGTTTAAGTTCGAAGATGGGTTATATCGATCCACTCCTTCCGGTACCTCCCCAACAAAAGTTCAAAAATTTTCGGAAAATTTGTGCGTACGATAACTCTCGAAGCTCTTGTAACCGATTTGGTCCATACTTTTCACATCGTGAAATGTCTACCCGACTTACATGATTTTTCGATATGGACTCAATCGGTCCACTGTTTCGTGTACCTCCCACACAAAATTTCGGATAAGTTCAGTTTATGAACTGCTGTCGAATCGCTTTGATTTTTGTTGTAACAACTTGTATTCACTGCCCCTATACGACGATACAAGTTTCATCAGGGTCAAGTCCATACTTCCTGAGAAAATAGCCTGAAATATGAAAATATGTGTAGTGGTTAGAGCCAATTCACATATGTATGTAGGCTGAGGGTATATCTCTGTCGGCAAAGCCGACTGATACTTTTTTACTTGTTTTCTGGAGTAAGACCATACTTCATGACATAATGACCCAAAAGCAATCATTTTTGATGTACATATGTCAGCACCTACAGTTTAAAAACATAAGCGGACGAATGGTAAATAAGGAAACACGTGGTACATATTTACGAGTATTATAAGGCATAAAATAATTTTTTTGCTTCTTTTTGCTAAAAGGCTGAGGGTATTTCTTCGTCAGCACAACTGACTGAAACTTTCTTACTAGTTTTTTTTCTTGTTTTTTGATCTGGTGACAGCTAGGTGCCCCTATGAATGTCAAGATGCTTAAATCTGCTGCTGGTATCTATCATGTTTTTGCCGCTCCGAAGTCTAACAGCCTCACTCCGTTGTCAGATGTTTAATTGTGGACACTGTATTTTATGAATGTTTGGCCAAAGACATTCTGCATTCATGGTTATGTGGTCATATATTTCTTAGGTGCTTGAAAAATATAACATTAGCTTGCTCGTCCTTGTCATCAGTGGGAGCATGAGCGCACAGTTCATGGTCCTTAAAATGTTTGCGGAGGTTGTCAACTTACCGGAGGTTTATTTTTCTTTGTTTTATCGTAGTTACGTACTAATGGCTCAATAACCCATGTTTTTTAGTTCACTACCTTAAACGGGTGTTAAAGGCAGTTCCACAGGATTAATATAAATCCTTGAATTTGCAAGGTCAGGATCGTTTTGAGACTTTTAA
Source organism: Musca autumnalis (assembly GCF_047663935.1). Lineage (NCBI taxonomy): Eukaryota > Metazoa > Arthropoda > Insecta > Diptera > Muscidae > Musca > Musca autumnalis. The sequence goes on from NW_027411644.1 coordinate 325,789,682, forward strand.
GATCCAACCGTTTATAGGTATCACTGCTTTACCGATGGGTGACACCAATATGTATTTATTTAATTATTTAACTTAAGCATGTGAACCTACATTTGTAGCATAACATGTCAAATTTTTATTCTGCTAGACAAAACACGCGATCCTCTCATCCTTAATATACCACCATCGTTTATGATTACAACATTGTAATATCATGTTATTGGATGATGTTGTTGCCAACATTGAAAAACAAAACAAAGCACTGCTTCGGTATTCGTAGCATTAAACAAACATGAAAAGAAAATGAAAATTTTACCAAACATGAACAAAAAACCAAAAACAACTACCAACAACGTTAACATGATAAGTTATAAGCAAGAAGGTTTTGGTATATAAATAGCTGGCTAAAGAGGGACATTGTATATACAGTTTGTTTTTTTGGCAAACTCTACATAACCTGCCATTGCAAGAGCCAGTGTTGGTTTTGCCCCAAAAGGCTTGAATAACACTTTGTGCGATAATAAAAAATCAAGTTAACCTGGTTATCGTTTTTTTCTGTTTTGTTCTTTCTGCAGAATGCACTGAAATTATTTAATGAATCTTACCTTGTTGTGTCTGTTAATGTTCAGTGTCGTAAATTAAATATACAGTTGGGAATATGCATATGGGCGTGCAGGGAGTGCATATGTGTGTGTGTTTGGTTTGGGCAAATACATTGTATTGTCGAAGATGTTGTTCCGAGGGCATGTACCAAGGGAAGGAGGGAGTCAAGAATGTAATACAAATGTTAACCACAAAATGTGTAATTGGTGCTTACATTAAATTAACTTTTAGATCATATTGTGTTAAATTTTGACACCTGTCTAAATTGCATTTGAATTGTATCAATTATAGTGAATTGAAGTACGAGCCAGTCTTAATTTACAAAGAACCGCAACTATTGACAAAAAATTCTTAAAGAAAAAAAAAGAAAATATAATCTTAACTGAATTAACAATTAAGGACAACATGTTTATACGGTAACGACAGTGTTAACCGTGACAGAATTTGGTAACACTGTGCTACACCAAAATTATGCAGGTGTTCTGATGCAACCATTTGATTTTGTTGGAGTCCATGGAGGAAGAAAAAAATTTGATTTCATTGTTGCTCTCCATTTTTTTAATGATGTTTCTTAGACTTTCAACTTTAAACGAGCATAACTTCTTTCCTTAGCAACGGATTTCTATAGCTTTTCCTTTAAAATAAGCAAATAATATCTCTCTAACAAGATATATTTCCTCGGACTCTAAGCTTCTTAGAAGATACCAAACGATATAGACATTTATTACTACAAAAGAGGAAATGAAGGAAAGTAATTAAGTAAGAAATGAAATAGGCTGAAAGTTAATTAGTTATGCAATTTTTCTTAAACGTATTATTAACATTACTTAAAATCATTATAACTAGAATAATACGCTCCCGTGTTCGAATTTAAAAAAGTACAAAATATTAAAAATACACCATATGACCAGACTCTATTAATATTTAAAGTGACTTTAAAATGGACTGAAGCTCAACTGGATTGTGCTAAGCAGACGAACTAAGATAACTGTTGGATTTTTTTTAATTTTTTTTAACTTTATGTCCATTACATCAATGAAAATGCCCACGAAAAATTAAATATATTGCTGTAAAAAGTACCACAGGAAGTACCTTCGTTAAAAAAAAAAATTTAAACGCTCGAACACAGTTTTAACTGCACTTTAACGAAAATTTCTACGTTTGTAAGGGAGGTAACTGAAGGTGTTGTGCGATATAGACCTTCATAAAATTTGATGTGCGTTTGGAAGGAATATTACGATATTTAAAGTTTCCGCCCAATCAGATACTCAATCGTTCTTATGAGTCGTTTATGTTGGATCTGGAAGGGTGGTACGAAGTGCAAAGTTTGGACGAAATCGATTTTAACCACGACTCCGACTCCGTAGTCGACTTCGTCGATAATTTGCGACACTATTAAAAATAAATAAAATATGTATGAGTTTTAATATTTCCCTAATATAAGTTGACTTTTTCAAAAGGTGTTCCTTGTTAGAATGTAATACTCAACTTCAAAACTGTCATACAAACCCTCACCTAATCCCATTGAAATTAAAACTAAGTAAAACTAACTGGGAGAAACTGTATATACCCTTTACCAAGGCGAATTTAAGAAAATGATCAAAAAGGCGAATTCATTTCATTTGCTGTCAAAATTTTTCCACGAAATATCCACAAAAGATAAAAGAAAATGGTTTAATATTCGCCACGAAGCTTAAATGAGGCGCTCAGCCCAAAAAAATGGCTGGGCAGTAGTAGAATTTTCTAACACATTTTGTGATTACCGACAAAAATCAGTAAACAAAAATGGTTATAAATTATCTAATTAACGAAATTTTTCTATAAGGTAGCAAACAAAATACAATTCTTGCAAAGTTCTACCGATAGCAACAGTGTTTCCAACTTTTATTAGTACTTTTCATTCCTAATTTTCCGGTAACCAAAAATTGAGTTACAGAATTCCAGATACCAAACATTTTTGGTCTATCTGTTCAAGTATGTGACATTGGCTTTCACGTGTGCATTATGAACACAAGACCATATTTCCTGTGGGTCACGTGAAGCTTTTCCCTTATTCTAGGCATACATGAATGACGTGTTAGTGATAAGTTCATGAATATCAAGACAATGGGTCCATTGATGTCTTTTGTAGTTTGACTGGTGTCGGTAAAAATTTCAAACTGCATATTCTTCCTTGTTAAGTCCAATTGCATCCCAGTTCTAGCTGATAAAACCACTTTATGTAATGCTACAGTCATTGCCTTTTTATATATTTTTTTTGTTTTGTTTGCAGTTTAAGCCAAAAACCTGTTCGGTTATGTCCACGTCTTTATGGTCTTAAAATCCATTTTATCGGCCAAAGTAACTTTGAAACGTGCGTGCTGTTGTGTAGCTGGCGGAGGTGACCATGTAATATCCTACGCATTTTAGCCCAGTCAAAATAGACATTGAAATAGCAAAAGCTCCCAAAAAACTGAATTTTGGTGGTGAGCTAAGGTTTGGCTTTAGAAGCAATGACCTAAAACTCCCCATTTATCCCATGTGTGCAAAAAAATTATTCGGGGTCGAAAGTCAAATTTTTACATTTTTCGGAGTTTTTCTTGAAAACAGTGAGTCTTATAAAAACGTGACTCCAGTAAATGTTGATTTTCCTCTAAAGAAAGGGGTATCTGTTCCCCCAAAAAAATATGTGTTCCCGTACAGAGATTGCGCTACCTATTAAAAAATCCATCAAAATCGGAGAGTGCTTGGCAGAAATATACCATGAAAAATTCATGTTATGCCAAATTAGGCAATTTAAGCCGCGGGAACAGCTCAAACGGAACCTCTCCGATTTTCTTGTATTTTTGTCCAAATTTTCGTTGGAGACGGATCCGTTTATCCATTTATTTGACAAAAAACACAGATTTAGAACCGGCATAGACCCGATTACTACAAACTGGCTATGGTTTAAAAGCTTATAGAAATACAACTGTGTTATTTGATTCTTCGAGCGTGATATTTCAAGATTGGTGACTACTTTTTAGAAGTCATAAAGACCATCGTATAAACAATTAAATATAAATTTCACTTTAGCTGGTTCTTGATATGTCTTACAGTTTTTAAGAAAAATAAAAAAAACTGAAAAATGCCCCCAAAAATGACCTTGATCTCGAATAAATTTTTTGCACACATGTCATCGATTGGCACTTTTAGGACATTTTTTCTAATGGAAACCCTAGACCTCCACCAAAATTAAGCATTGTGACAATTTTTGTTTTGTTTTTTTTTTTTTTGGTGACGTATTGTATGACCGGTTTTAAGATGACAAAGCACAGGATTTATCTTGGTCCCCCCTTCATCTCACGTGGACACTGACCTCCCCGTGGTGTCACCTGGGGAACTACCTTTAACACCCGTTAAAGGTAGTGAGCTAACATGTGCCGCACGTTCAACCATAAGAACGTTAAAAACTTGGGTTTGGGCGTCGGGTTAGTAACCCTCCCCTAGAAAAAAACAGCCTACTATGAAAAAACGAAAGAAAAGAAAAACAAACCCCTCTAAAGTTGACAAACCCCGCAAACGTTTTAAGGACCATGATCTGCGAATCTGCACCTGGAATGTTCGCACTCTCTAAGAGAAGGTGCAGTCTTCGCATTGACAGAAGTATTTGAAAAGTACAAGGCCGATATTACTGCCATACAGGAAATACGATGGATTGGGAAAGGCGTCACAACAACACCTAAAGGTGACGCACTGTATTATAGCTGCCATGACGTAAAGCATGAGTTTAGTTGCGGATTCGTAGTTAGTCGGAGGCTAAAACATCTGGTATCAAGCTTCACCCCAGTGAATGAAAGACTTGCTGCAATTCGAATAAAAGCTAAATTCTTTAACATCAGCTTTATTTGCGCTCATGCTCCCACTGAACAAAAGGACGAACAGACCAAAGATATATTTTACGAGCGCTTAGAAGAAACATATGACCGTTGTCCTGCCCATGACATTAAAATCATTCTAGGCGATTTTAATGCCAAAATTGGAAAGGAGAATATCTTTGGCCCAACAGTCGGGAAATTCTGTCTCCACAGTGAAATATCTTACAATGGTATGAGGCTTTGCAGCTGCAAAAGACATGGTAGTTAGCAGTACCAGATTTAATCATCTCGATATTCATAAGGGCACCTGGCTGTCTCCATATCAAAGAACAAGTACTCAAATTGATCATGTTGTGATAGATGGAAGACATTTATCGAGTGCGTTGGATGTACGATCATTCCGAGGCGCATACATTGATTCGGACCACTACCATGTTGCAGCAAAGGTACGAACCCGCTTAAACGTAGCAAACAAAGTACGAACAGACACAACACGAAAGTTAGACATCGGTAAGCAGCAATCACAACAGATAGCCACAGCATATTCCACTCAACTGGCCCAACTGCTTAATCAAAGCACTCCTCGTCCCGATAACATATCAGAACAATGGCAAAACATTACCCATTCCATGCAAACAGCCGCAAAATCAGTAGAGGAGAAACGTCTTTTTGCAGGAAAAAGAGAGAGATGGAAAGGCGGGAGTGTGAAAAAAACGAGATGTACAGGAGCCAGAATGAAGTCCGAAAATTCTACCAAAGAGTGAAACATCAAAGTGATGGCTTTGGAACTGGCACTTCCTTCTGTAGAGACCAGCAAGGCAATCTAATAACTGATACAGATAGTGTGCTAAGGACATGGAAAGAGCATTTGTCCAAACTGTTGGTATCCAATAGTAGCGAAGTCGACGAAGATACCACAGATCCAATCCCAGAAGATGGTATTGAATGTATACCACCCGGCCAAGATGAGGTAAAGACAGCAATAAACCGGCTGAAGAATAATAAGGCAACAGGAGCTGATGGCCTACCAGCCGAGCGGTTTAAAACCGGAGGCGACACGCTGATAAGGTGTATGCATCATCTAGTTGGCTTCATCTGGCAGGAATAACGCGTACCCGAATATTGGAACCTGAGCATCCTGTGTCCCGTCCGTAAGAAAGGAGATAAGACTTTATGCTCCAACTATAGGGGCAAAAGTCTTTTCCCTATCGCCTACAAGATAGTGTCAGGGCTTTAGACCTGACAAGTCCATAGACCAGAAGTTTACCCTGCGGCAAATCCTGGAGAAGACCCAAGAGATGCAGATCGACACCTACCACCTTTTTGTCGATTATAAAGCAGCCTTCGACAGCCCGCTGCGTTCAAAGGTATTCCAAGCAATGTCTGAATTTGGTATCCCCGCAAACCTCATTCGGCTTTGTAAAATGACTCTGACACAAGATCTTCAGTTCAAATAGGAAAGAAACTCTCCGAAGAGTTTTGTACCAAAAGAGGTTTCAGACAAGGAGACAGCCTTTCGTGTGATCTCTTCAACATCCTGCTGGAAAAGGTTATACGAGAGGCAAACATCAAAAGAAGTGGCACGATCTACATCAATAGTCACATGTTACTTGCTTAATGCTTATGCTGCTTATGTTTAAGCAATGCTTATGCTGATGATTTAGACAACATGGGCCGATCAGTAAGAGAAGTAACTGGTACCTTTATGAAGGTCGAAGGAGAATCTGCTAAACTGGGTCGGCGAAAAGACCAAATTAATGGTGTCGACGCGCAAATCGTCCATAGAGCTCGGACCAACTGTGGAAGTTGGTACCTAGTAGTAGTGGTAGTTAAAGACCTTGTCTACCTCGGCACTGTCATAAACACAACAAACAACATCAGTTGTGAAATAAGAGGAAGAATTGTATTGGCCAACAGATGCTACTATGGTTTAAGTAAGCAATTTAAAAACAAAGCCACATCTCGTCAAACAAAAATAACACTATACAAAACGCTGATACTACCCGTGCTAATGTATGGCTCCGAAGCATGGGTACTTGCGCAAGCATATAAGGCAGTGCTTGGTGTGTTTGAGAGGAAAATTCTTCGAAAGATCTACGGGCCGATTTGCGTTGAGGGTGAATATCGACGTCGTATGAACCACGAGCTATATCAGCTATACAATGACATGAATATAGTTAAACGTATCGAGATGCAACGATTGCGTTGGCTAGGCCATATCATAAGAATCAGCGATGATGAACCCGCTAAAAAGGCGTATGAATACATGTCACATGGCGATGCACGCAGAATCGGCAGGCCTAAACTTCGATTGAGCATACAAGTGGATGAAGAAATGAAAAGGCGTAGGAATATTAAGTGTGGAAGGTTGTAGCTAACGAAGGACAATACTTGAATAAGGTATATGGAACAACACTTATTATATATTCGCCTTTAACTTATTTTTTTAATAATATTCATTAACCCAATGTTTTTACGTCCACGTTTGTTATAGTCCTGGGTAATATGACATGTCCCTTTAGGATAAGATAACGGTATCTCGTAACTCGATTAAAATTTCCAATGGACAAAAGGAACGTTGATATACGTACAACTGTACTGATTTATGTGGTCGATATATAAGGTTTTATTATCAATATTTTCGAAATAGTGGTGTAGGGTAAAACAAAACACATGTGCTATGTGTGTATGGTGATGCTTGCTCCTCACGTTCGCTTGTTTCTTTTTGTTTTGCTTACATCAACAAAGAACAAATGTATTTTTTTATAAATTGTTTAAAAAAATGTGGCAACAAAGTGAACAAGGGCACAAAAATGAAATTGTTTTCAGTGCAAAAATAAAGCAACGGCAACAACAACAACGAAAGGACATGGCCAAAGGGAAAAGTTGTTGGGAGAAATTAAGCATTGCAAAAACTGAAGAAGAATTATATTTCCCTTACGAGACGTCACATTGTCATCACATGTTAGCCCAGTTAACAGTTGAGGCAGGTTCAACCAACAACATTGCTCAGTCATGCGTGCGAAAATAGTTAAAATGTTAACACAATACAATGGATGTGAATGTGTGTGTGTGTGTTTGTATGAAATTTTATTACAGACAAACAAACAAATTTATTTTATTAGTGTTGTTTATACTTTGTCCATGTTACTTGCATACATATGTATGTACATATGTTGTGAATATATATAACGACAGCAAACTAAAAACAATAACAGGCCAATATCGTACAACTTTTTATTTTTATATATTTTTATCACAAACAAAAATCCCTGATACTGGATAAGAGAAAATATTGAAATTACCATCATGTTGGATGAACATGAACACATTCAGTAAAAGCAATATTGTGTTCAGCTCGCACCTGAACAACAGTGGGTCTTCTGGGCAACTTATGTTTATTGCTGCTGCTGATGTGAAGGTAATTGAACTTTGTGTAATTTGGAGTAATGAATTTATTGTTAAAGAGATGTTCAAATTGTTATGCTTACAAATAAATATAAACTCTCAAGTTTGTAAATTACTTTCAAGTAATGACTTCGGGTAAATATGTATGCAGTATACATACACAAATTTCTGAGATGGAAATAAGAAATTCCTTAGTGGTCAGGTTTTAACTTAGATCATCAATACATATGCAGATCTCAGCATAACCTATGGTATAAATATTAAATATAAAGACCAACATGCATATGTGAATTAATATATTTACTTTGGAACTATTCACTTCATTAGGCATTTGAAGAAAGGCTTTTACTACCTTCACATATGAATTAAAATTAAATATTAATTTAATATCAATCTCTACTAATTGAATGTTCAAAAATTTGTGTGCTTATCTTATAAAACATTTCCACTGTTCGATAAAATATCAATATATGAAACTGCTTTAAAATGCTGGAACATAAAACAATTGCACCTTTTTTTTTGAAAAACGTAAATATACACTAAATGTGTCAGAATGTTAATAATTCCATTTTATGGGAGTACATAAATGTTCTACACTGCATAAATGTATGAGAAAACTCACCCAGATCCACACAAACTGCCAATATAAACACTCATATGTTTATTTATAAATGTGTAAAAGTTTATGATTTTTATTTAGGTACCGTTGTTGTTGTTAATGAATGCATAACAATTACATTTATGCTTGTACCCGGAATAAAACAAAGGTAATAATGTTTGATGTCCTTGCCCCTTTGTGTTTCGGTTGGTTGGGAGACGATACGAACCACAAAGGTACAATGAAACGGTCCTTTTGGTGAAATTCTTACTCATTCTTTATTACCAATTAGCAATGGCTGTATGTATGTTATGCTTTGAATATTAGGGTGGTTTATTTATATATTTATTAAATCAGAATTGTACCGTTAAATGACAAAACGTTATTGGATTTTAAAACTTTCTACCTCCAAACAGCCTTCAGGCTAACGACGGTATTCACACTTTGATACGACCAAAAATGTATCAAATTTTAGACCCCAATTATGTTTGGAATCTGTTTCAAACAATTTGAAGTTGATTTAGCTATGTCCGTCTGTCTGTCTGGCTGGCTAGTGCACATGATAACAATAGCACGGATCAACCGATTTGGTTCGTAATACTTTGACTTCGTTTACTTCCCCACAAAAGTTCGAAACTTTTCGTTAAAATGGTGCGCACGATAACTTCTGAAGGTGTTAACCGCTTTGGTGCATACTTTGCTCCGTAATATTTCTAGGAGACATGGATCAGATTCGAATATGGACTATATCGGTTCACTCCTTTGGGTATCTTCCACACAAAATTTCGGAAAAGTGCAGTTCAAAGACTTCTCTCGAATTGATTTGATTTTAGTAATAAATTGAATTCGCTACCGCATTAGGTCGGTACAGGTTTTTCATACTTCCAGGGAAAATGGCCCGAACGCTACTAGTTCTGCTTGCATCCAAGGGTAGTATAAGTGTTTCTAAGGGGTGTATTTAATTCGATGAGACTTGGCTATGTTTTTAAACTGCTTCCTTAATCCAAAATATCATCTGTTGCATTCTTCTTATGTCAAAATTGATGATGTTTGTTGGTTTATAACAGTGCGGATGTTATAAAAAAAAACAAGTCAGGAGGAGTTAAGTTCGGCCGGGCCGAACTTGTTATACCGTCCACCATGAGTTGTATTTAAATAAAATGGAACAATTAGTTTCCTTTCGTTTATGAAGAAGACTGTATACCAAATTTCAGCAATTTCGGTAAAATAATGTGGCTAACATTCAAAATACCGAAATTCGGCAGGTACCATTCTATTATATGAAAATGTCGATCTATACCGACAAATTTCTGGCGGAAAATTTTTAGACTCGAAGAAGACTAAATACCATATTTTCGATACTTCGGTAAGATAATGTGGCTAAAACCAAAAAAAAAAAACTAGAGGTACGCTTCTATGGGGTATATAGGAAGACGTCGACCTATTCTGATAATTCTCTTCTGGAAAATTTTATAACCCCATGCAAGACTAAACAACAAATTTCAGTCATTTCGGTAGAATATTGAAGTTCAGAATTACGAAAATCGGGAGGTACGGTTCTATGGGTGCTATACAGACGGAAGGTATCGTTCCATGGGGGCTATATGATGTCGTGGACCTGTACGGACAAATTTCTGGGGGAAAATTGTATACCACAAATGAAAACTAAATGTAAAATTTCATCCATTTCGGTGGAATATTGAAGTCTCAACCTTCAAAATACTGAAAATCGGGAGTTACCGTTCTATGGTGGCAATATGAAGGCGTGGACCTATATCTATAAACTTAAGGTGGAATATTGAGGCCATAACCTTCAAAATACAGAAAATCGAAATCGAAAACTAAATACCAAATTTCAGCCATTTGAATGGATTATTGTGGCCATAACCTTCAAAATACCAAAAATCGGGAGGTACCGTGCTGTGGGAGCCATATTAAGGTGTGGACCTATACCGACATCTCATATGGAAAGTTTTATACCCCTCAATGAATACTTAATACCAAATTTCAGCCATTTCGGTGGAACATTGAGGCCACAACCTTCAAAATACCGAAAATTGGGATGTAGACCCATACCGACAAATTAAGAGGGGGATGTTGGAAACCCCCAACGAAGACTAAATACCAAATTCCAGCCGTGTCGATGGATTATTGTGGCCATAACCTTCAAAATACCGCAAATCGGGAGGTACCGTTCTATGGGAGTTATATTAAGGCGTGGACCTGTACCGAATTTCTGGGGAAAGTTTTATACCCGCAACTAAGACAAAATTCCTAATTTCAGCCATTTCGGGGTGATAATGAAGCTAACATCTTCAAAATACCGAAAATTGGGTGGTATCGTTCTGGGGGCTACATCAAAACGTGGACCGATATAGCCAATGTGCAATACCAAACATCCTAGGAGTAATAGAAACTTCAACACCAAATATCAAAGCTCTATCTTTAAAATTGTGAGCTGTATCTAGATTTCAACAGACGGACAGACGAATGAACGGACGGACGGACATGGTTATATCGACTTAGAATTTTACCCTGATTAAGAATATATGTACTTTATAGGGTTTCCGACGAATATTTCGATTTGTTACAAATGCATTTAATTATACCCTCCACATTATGGTCGAGAGCCGGGCTTAAATGTAACTTTTCTGAAATTTTATGTGGGTGGTACTCAAAGGTTTGGACGGTTGGATTCCGTAATGGAACATCATCTATATCCGAGAGTTATCATGTGCACAATTTTTCCGAACATTTTTGAACTTTTGTGGGATAGGTACCCAAAGGAGTGAACCGATATGGCCCATCTTCGAACTCCAACTAAGTTTGGACAAAATATTACGAAAGAAAAATTTTGAACCGAAGACAGACAGACGCACGGGCATGGCTTAATTAACTCCAAATTGTCTAAAACGAAGTTCGTCCAAATATGCTTGGGGTCTAAAACCACTAACTAACTGAGGAATGCAACTTATCAGCGTGTTGTCTCCGGTCTTGAGCAGATCTTCTGGTTATTAAGATATTTGCTAGATCTTTCTAGGTCGGTATATCTTCTATATCATCTGTGTTATTGTCGTCATCTTCGGAAGTAGGGAATACCATAATAAGCTGAGCACAATATCTGTTATCAGATTACCTCGCTCGTCCTTCATGTTAAACTCTTTTTTTGGACTTGATTCTGGCTCCGGTACATCTAGATTTTTCAAATTTTTTCCTGATTGTAAATAACCCCTCTACGCCGCATTCTTCTATTCCGTGCCAACAGGACACTCCTTGTCATTGGTTTTTATAGTAACAACTTGTATTCAACGTCCCATACGACGGTACAAGTTTCATCTGGGGCAAGTATATACCCTAATACATCTGCCATATGTATATCAGGTTTGAATATGGACTATATTTGTCCACGCATTCGGGTACCTCCCACACAAAATTTTGGATAAATTCACTTTAAGACCTGCTCTCGAATCACTTTGATTTCTGTTGAAGCAACTTGCATTCGCTGCCTCAATTACGACAGTATAAGTTTTTTCAGGGACAAGTCCATACTTCATGAGAAAACAGCCGGAAAGGTGTCCAAACTTAGTTCCAGTTCGAAGATTGACAACAACTTTCTGTACTTCTCTCCAATATTTAAAAAATGTCACTAAAATGGTATGCACGGTATCCCTTGAACGGGACAACCAAATTTATCCAAACGTTGAATCTCCTTCTATTTTGCCCAAATTTAGTTTAATTTCAAAAAATGGACGATATCGATCTTCTCTTTATGTTATCTAACCACAAAAAGTTCAAAAATTGTGAGGATCTGTCCGTAGATGAAAGTTTTAATTCCCAGAGGCTGAGCCGACTGATACTTTTTTACTTGTTTTTCTTTGTTTTTTCATAGTAGAACATTTTTATGGGAGTGGGTTTTTACTTTTTATGGGTGAAGATTTTATGGACGCACGGGTACCACCGTGGTGCAATGGTAAGCACGTCTGCCGTGCAATTATGACGTATGCGGTTCGATTCTCAGGCCGGACAAAAACATCATACTTTCCAGCTGTGGTAAAATACACTTCAGTCTAATGTAGGCGACATTTCCAGCCATGTAAAATTTCTCTATAAGTGGTGTCGTAAGACAGGGCGTTCGGACTGACTCATAAAAAGTAGGTCCCATATTATTGAGCTACTATGCATCGGCGCACACTCATTGATATGAGAGAAGTCTCCTGTGTCTCTTCGGGGTGTGTATGGAAATATAGCAAATCCCCAGGTGACACAACGGGAAGGTCAGTGTCCATATGTGATTAAAGAATTACCAAGGATAAGTCCTGGGCTTTTCCATATCAGGACCGTTCCTTAGCATTTTTTATCCCCTCTGGCATATTTCTATCATATTTTAAAACACTGATTAATATTTCTAAACATTCTTAAGGTCATCCTATTTAGGTTATGGTCCTTATAATAGTGTTATTTCTAAAACTTTAATATATTCCTTCATGTTCATAACACTGACAGGTAATGTAATAAGTTAAATAGTCTTCCAAAAGCATTTTGGAATCTGTATCACATTCATTCCTACACATATTTAGTTTATTTTTTTTTTCAGAAGGTCCTGGCAATACACTCTAACAAACCTAAAGCTCTTTAAATGAGACTCTTAGCGATTTGTTGTATAATTGCGCGTATGCATGTATGTGTGTCTATATAAGTACGAGTATGTACATTTATGTATACAATGGGAAACTTGTTTGGCTACGTGTATCCTTTAGGAATTTACAAACCTTGTAATTTTATTAGATTTCATTTTAATGGAATGACTCTCTGTATGTGTGTGTTTAAGCATTTCCTTTTATGTGTATGTGTGTTTGTATGTTATTGCGGTTATTTCTTATGTTTCAAATGCACATAAAATAACATTTAATTTGGGCAATTTGTAGTTTCTATGTGTGTATGGATTGTACCTTTCATTTTGTCCATCTGACAGTCATACTGACACACACACACATATACTCTTACACTGAAAGATACATGCATCATGTGTGTAACATATTCCCGTAATCGCATTACACATTTTCACAAAGTACATACATATCTGCCTCGGCTACCTCCTGCAGCTGCTGCTCCGGCTACTAGTATCCTTGTCGTGCTCTCCATTGTAAATGTATATTTTATGAATTCAACTTTTTGTTTTATTACTTAAGTAAACTGTTGCTACCCCTCAGTTGGCTGTTATTATTCTTTCACTTCCAGTCCCATTTCCTGTTCATTCATGTTCTGTGTCCTCTCATGATGCTATTATATTGTTGTTCATATTATATACTTGAGTACTCTATGCTGGGTTTATGTGTGTGTGTGTATAAGTGTGTGGTGTAATTGTGTTTGTGTGTCAATAAAATGCGGTAATAAGTTTATATATGGGTTTTAACGCAATTTACTTTCCTGCAATAATTTCCTTAAATACGATTATGTTTGTGTATGTGTATCGGTTCGCCGGAATGTGATGACGATGTTGTTGTGTTCGTTGGTATTTTATTGTGTGGTTGGCTGATGGTTGTTTTTGTTTTGTGACGGTAAATTTGTTCACAGCGCTTATGTCCTCGATACACTTAGTGATGTTGCGGTTGGTGAATGCTTTATCATGAGAATGAGATTTAATGATAATTGCAGCGCCACATAAATCTTTGACTCATTTTGATTGAATCTTGATTAGGTGATTAAAAGATTAATGGCCGTTTTGAATTTAGTTTAGCGCCAAGGCAAAAATTCAAAGGAAATGCTAAAAGCTATGTATGAGTGTATGTTTGTGGTAACAAGAAGCAGCTACTTTCCGGGATTGTAATTAATTGCTCTGTAAAGTACCTTAATGAGGTACTTTTATAGCGGACACCTTAAAGTGTGTATATCAAAAAAAATTAAAGAAGATGTAAATGCCCTTACGCGATTGTATTAGATGAGTGATTTCAAAGGGTAAATCAGATTTTGCTATGCAATTTTTGGTTCGGTTGTCTTTAATTTTGGCAGCGATAGCGTCTTTGTCATAGGCAAGAGAATTCACCAACAAGATTTGACAATTTGTTGAAATTTGTACAAAAAATTAAAACCAGCAACTTTCCAAGAGTTTGAAATTTAATATAATTAAAGTCAAGTTTCAGTTACCGGAAAATGTTCATTCAAAGGACTATAGTTTCTATTCGTTATTTGTAACTTCTATACTGTTGTTAATTCAATTAAAGTGGTTATAATATTTAAAATTATCAAACTAATTCCACTAATTCCACATTCCACGAAGACTTTCTTAATTTACTTCAACCAAAATTGTTCTCATTTCAAAATTCATCCAATTCAATTTTCTACAAACCACATTATCAAATACAGTATTCATTACCAACCACAAACCATTGCAATGTTTTTCTCTCTTTATGTTTAACCAAAACAAAATCGATAAAAATCCTTTGTAAATACATATCTTTATCCTTTCTTTCTTAGGAAGCCATCAACAACAGCACACTACAACCACTATAACAATCTTGTTAACAACTTAAAATTTCAACTTTATGTTAACTTTAAATTGAATGCAGCAGTGATTTAATTTCTCACACCCTCTTCCCCAGTTTTCGTTCGTCTGTTATTTATCCACCATTTCATTTATATATATTGCGAAAAAAAAGAATCAGCAAGCCACAGAAAATGAAAATCAACACCGAAAAAATGCTTGTAACTCTCTCTCTATCACTGTGGCAAAAAGAAACGAAAGACAACACTCCCTTTGGAAACCGGACAAGATGAAATTGAATAGAGCGAGCTGGCATAGGGGAGCCGGAGAGAGATATGAGAAGCAAGAGACCAAACCAAATGAAAACAAAATAAAATATTAAATTATTTACATTTTAAATTTTCTGCTGACACTCTGGTTTTGCTTTGTATCTTCTTTTTTGGATACGATTTCAGTTTCCATGTTCACTCACAACACCAAACGTTAGCAACAACCGACCAGCCAATAAGACAAGTCTTCTGTTATACGACTTGCCGCAAACATTCATGTATACAATTTCAAATAGCAGCTTCAATATCAATAGGAAACATATACACACAAGCTCACTGGCAATCTCTATATACATATGTATGATCACAGTTAATACTAAAACACACTTACATTTGGCTCTAATACAATCACATGAATGTAATAGAAGTCAAGTTTTATAGCTCTACTTGTATCATTACAATTCTATTGAAATTTGTACTTAACAACATATGTACATATGTGAGTGTGTATTGGTTTAAGTGTAAGCTATTGGTATGAGTATTAAGTTCTTGGTTAGCATGAGAGAGTATATTGCGTATTTGGTTGCTGTAAAATGATAAGTAACAGTTAAAATTATTCATATTACGACGGCTAAATATTTTAATGACAGATTCAATGACAGATGAACTTGCAAAGTACAGGGCCGCTATTACTGCCAAACAGAAAATACTATGGATTGGGAAAAGCGTCGCACAGTGTTGCCGCTTCTATACAATAAAAAATTTTGAATTTTTTTTCGAATAGTCGTCATATCTTCTAAACGAGAAGAGATAAACCAAAACCAACAAAAAAACTGGAAGGAACATTTTTTAAAACTGTTGACATCCAGTAACGAAGATACCACAGATCCAATTCCAGAAGATGGTATTGAGCGTATGTGAGGCAAATACAACAACAAACCTGCTGAAACCAGCAGAGCTGTTTATGATATGAGTTGATATGTCCCGTCCACAAGAAAGGAGAAAAGTTAATAAGATACGCTGTGTGTCCAAATTAGGGGTGTGATCGACAAAAAGCTATGGCCAGTTAAATAATAAGCCATATTTATGTGGCTTAAGGCCTGGCAAATTCACCATTGCCAATATATTTACCCTGCGCCAAGTCTTGAAAAAGACCCAATATATGCACATTACAGTTACAACCCTTTTACTTATTATAGAAAAGGTAAATACAAAAAGGTAACTGATACCTTTAAAAAAGTCGCAGGAGAATCCGCTAAAGTGGATTTGACCGTAAACGACTATATTTTAGATATCCTTTAACAAAACACTAATACTCCCCATGGTGTCACCTGGGGAACTGCCTTTAACACCCGTTAAAGGTAGTGAGCTAACATGTGCCGCCAGTTCACCCATAAGAACGTTCAAAACTTTGGGTTGGGCGTCGGGTTAGTAACCCTCCCCTAGAAAAAAAAGCCTACTATGAAAAAACGAAAGAAAAGAAAAACAAATCCCTCAAAAGTTGACGACACCCGCAAACCTTTTAAGGACCATGATCTGCGAATCTGCACCTGGAACGTTCGCACTCTTTATAGAGAAGGTGCAGTTTACGCATTGGCAGATGTACTTGAAAAGTACAAGGCCGATATTACTGCCATACAGGAAATACGATGGAACGGGAAAGGCGTCACAACAACACCTAAAGGTGACGCACTGTATTATAGCTGCCATGACACAAAGCAAGAGTTTGGTTGCGGATTTGTAGTTGGTCGGAGTTTAAAAATTTGGTCTCCAGCTTCACCCCAGTGAATGATAGACTCGCTACAATTCGATTAAAAGCAAAATTCTTCAACATCAGCATTATTTGCTCTCATGCTCCCACTGAAGACAAGGACGAACAGACCAAAGATATATTTTACGAGCGCTTAGAACAAACTTATGACCGTTGCCCTGCCCATGACATTAAAATTATACTGGGCGATTTTAATGCCAAAATTGGAAAGGAGAATATCTTTGGCCCAACAGTCGGGAAATTCAGTCTCCACAGTGAAACATCTGACAATGGTATGAGGCTGATAGAATTTGCAGCTGCAAGAAACATGGTAGTTAGCAGTACCAGATTTAAGGATCTCGATATTCATAAGTGCACCTGGCTGTCGCCTGATCAAAGAACAAGAAATCAAATTGATCACGTTGTGATAGATGAAAGACATGCATCAAGCGTGTTGGATGTACGATCGTTCCAAGGTGCAAACATAGACTCGGACCACTACCTTGTTGCAGCACAGGTACGTAACAGATTAAACGTAGCAAACAAAGTGCGAACAGACACAACACGGAAGTTGGACATCGGTAGGCTGCAATCACAACAGATAGCCACAGCATATTCCACTCACCTGGCCCAATTGCTTAATCAAAGCACTCCTCGTCCCGATCTTCACCGGCACAATCTTCACCAATAGTCACATGTTACTTGCTTATGCTGATGATATAGACATCATGGGCCGATCAGTAAAAGAAGTAACCGATACCTTTATGAAGGTCGAAGGAGAATCTGCTAAAGTGGGCCTGGCGGTAAACGGCGAGAAGACCAAGCTGATGGTGTCGACGCGCAATGCGTCCATTGAGATCGGACCAACTGCTATCCTCCTATAATTTTGAGGTGGTAAAAGACTTCGTATACCTCGGCAGCGCCGAAACACAACAAACGACATCAGTTGTGAAATAAAAAGAAGAATTGTATTGACAGATGCTACTTTGCCTTAAGTAAGCACTTTAAAAACAAAGCCACAACTCGTCAAACAAAAATAACGCTTTAAAAAACACTGATACTATAAGTTCTGATGTATGGTTCCGAAGCCTGAGTACTTGCGCAAGCAGATAAAGTAGTACTTGGCGTGTTTGAGAGAAAAATTCTTCGAAAGATCTACGGACCGATCTGCGTTGACGGTGAATATCGACGTCGTATGAACCACGAGCTGTATTTGCTATACAACGCCATCAATATAGTTAAACGTATCGAGATGCAGCGATTGCGTTGGCTAGGCCATATAATAAGAATGAGCGATGACGAACCCGCTAAAAAGGCGTATAAATTCGAGCCACATGGCGGTTCACGCAGAATTGGCAGGCCAAAGAATAGATGGAATAGATGGCAAGTGGATGAAGAGATGACAAGGAGAGAATTGGAGATCTATTCTTAGTTCGGTCTATGGAACAAATGTTCTGTAATGGGCCAGCTAAGTAAGTAAGTAAGGAATACTACGCGTGCTAATACATGGTTCCAAAGCCTGGGTACGTGCGGCAGTGCTTGGTGTGTTTGAAGGAAAAATTCTTCGAAAGATCTACGGGCCATTAAGAAGGCGTATAAATATGGGCCGCATGACGGCACACGCAGAATTGGAAGCCCAAAGCTTCGACGTGGTAAACAAGTGAAGATAAAGACAAGGTAATGCAAATTGGGAAAGAAAGCAATAAATAGAGGGAAGTGGAAATCTATTGTTTGTTTGACTTTTAGGGCAATTATTCTGACGGTCACCAAAGAAAGTAACTTTTTTATTAATGGCCGACTGGATTGAAATGAGTCAAATAAAGGGAAGCTAAAAGGCTAGCTTGGACATTTATATTAATTAAATTTCTGATAGGTGGTGGTTGATAGATATTAATTTTATAGGGGCTATGATTTTGAATGAATCAAAAAATCTTTTTTCATAGACTCTATAAAGATAATCATTCCAATAAAATCTCCATAATTTCGGTTTTAGTTTTTATGTTTCACAATTCAATTTCCAGCTACTGTAAGAGACTTGCATGTAGTTGCATGTAGTGCTTTTGTTATCAGCAGCAGTTGGTTTATTTTAAAATTGATAATAATATTGACAAATTGAATTGAAAATATAAATAAATAAGCAGTCATCCCAGAAAGAAGATGGTGGATGGCGGGAAGTAAAGCAAATTAGTGTTAATGCACACATGTTGCAGGAAAAAAGCTCATAGTGACTGGCAAAGTAAAAACTGAGAAGATAAAACGCATCGTAAAGCAGGAATTCTTGTGACTTGTTCAAATTGTTCACATAACTGAAGCAAAAAATTAAACGATTCGAAATCAGTTTATACTATATTGTTACGAAAGTGGTAGATTTAAGTTAATTAAGGCGAACTTCTGTTAATTTAAATATTTAAATTGTAACGTAAATATTCATTTGGTTTATTTGAATCCAAAGTTACAACCACAATAACTGTATAACTGTATAGAAGCTAATCACTTTTTTCTATGTTTGCTATTGTTCTTGTTTTACGATTTCAGTTCTCCCTTTCTCTCTCTTTATTCGTTTTGAGCATTGAGTTATACGCGTATATTGTGACGTCATTCATTATTACCCCTTCTGCTCTCGCGTTTTTATTACCACTGTCCTATTAGTTGTTTACATTAATATGTCTCTTTTGAACATTTCAGAACCTCCCAGATAAAGATGGTTAGAACAGTCTATGCATACGCAAGCAGGTATAAATACGAGAGCATTTCAGATGGGAGTTTGAGTGGTAATTCGCGACTTAAAGTCGTCAGAAAAAGAAGTAGATCGTGAATTAAGTTAAGTGTAAACTAAGTGGACTGAAATCTTGTATGAATAACTAAAGTGAATTCAATAGTGAATTCCTGCTACAAACTGAGCGACGAATGATTCGTTTTCAATTCATTCTAGTGTGTCGTGATATCGTGTTCGATAGCAATGGTATATTGGGTAGTTCCATAACAGAAACATACATATTTCTACATAAAACATTTATTTAACTTACATTTTGTTCCACAGTTCACACACTTGACTTACCTAAAAGAAATAGAATAAATAATGTTAGTCTAAAAATTTATTTCAAAATATATAACTAAAACACACTACTTAAATTTTAAAACAAAAAAATCTCTTTCATTAGAGCCCCACTTAAAATCAAAAGAAGTTTCCTTTGTCCACAAAGGAATTGAGTGGTTTTGCACTTAAACAAATAGACAAACATTTGCTGGCAGTAAATGAGAAATTTAATTGTCGGAATTTCCACCTTAATTACATTTTGACGTCTTTTTCAGCACATCGTGCCATTATCAATGAATGGGGAGAAAAAAACTCTGAGAACAACTTGACTAAGTAAACAGTTTGACTGACCCACACACACACAACTGCAATGAAATAAATTGCATTGCCATCAACATGAAGAGTTTTAGCTATTTAAACAGCGAAAAATTACTGAGCAACCAAAAGTTTGAGCAAGGGTGTGCTTTTATTTAACATAACAGAAAAAAACTAAATAAATGACTGCACTCTTAAAAAATAATTTGAAAAAAGGCCTTTGAGCACAATAAACCAAAAAAACTAAGTTAAATATTTGCATAGCAAATAGGTATAAAGTTTATTTGGTCAGTCAATGGTCATATTTTTATGGGTAAATAGAGAAAATTATGCGGAAATCATTGTCCCAATTATTTACACATTTACTTTGGAAATTTAATTTTTTTGAAATGAGTAGGTCAAACATTTCACTCATAAAATAATAAACAACGAGATTTCAGTTTTTTGGGAAATATTTCATTTAGATTTGTTTCACATATTAAATATTATATCATTAAATGCCAATAGTTCCCAGTCATATAATAATTAGGTAAAATATTAATTGCACTGAAAATATTCATTGACATTGCAATCGTATACCATTTCCATTTTTTTAATATATCTAATACTAATTACTTACTTACTTACCTGACCCATTACAGAACATTTGTTCCATAGACCGAACTAAGAAAAGATCTCCAATTCTCTCTGTTTCGTGCTTCGCTTTTTGGAATACCGCGCCTTGTCATCTCTTCATCCACTTGTTTGCGCCATCTATTCTTTGGCCTGCCAATTCTGCGTGCACCGCCATGTGGCTCGAATTTATACGCCTTTTTAGCGGGTTCATAATCGCTCATTCTTATTATATGGCCTAGCCAACGCTATCGCTGCATCTCGATACGTTTAACTATATTGATGTCGTTGTATATTGTTCTCTCAAACACACCAAGCACTGCCTTATCTGCTTATGCAAATACACAGGCTACGGAACCACACATCAGCACGGGTAGTATCAGTGTTTTGTAAAGCGTTATTTTTGTTTGACGAGTTGTGGCTTTGTTTTTAAAGTGCTTACTTAAGCCAAAGTAGCATCTGTTGGCCAATACAATTCTTCTTTTTATTTCACAACTGATGTCGTTTGTTATGTTTACGGCGGTGCCGAGGTATGCAAACCAACTTCAACAGTTGGTCCGATCTCAAAAGACGCATTGCGCGTCGACACCATCAGTTTTGACTTCTCGCCGTTTACCGCCAGACCCACTTTAGCAGATTCTCCTTCGACCTTCATAAAGGTATCGGATACTTCTTTTACTGATCGTCCCATGATGTCTATATCATCAGCATAAGCAAGTAACATGTGGCTATTGGTGTAGATTATGCCACTTATTTTGTCGTTTGCCTGTCGTATAACCTTTTCTAGCAGGATGTTGAAAAGATCACACGAAAGGCTGTCTCCTTGTCTGAAACCTCTTTTGGTACAAAACTCTTCGGAGAGGTTCTTTCCTATTTTAACTGAGAACCTCGTGTCAGTTAAAGTCATTTTACAAAGCCGGATGAGCTTTGCGGGGATACCAAATTCAGACATGGCTTGGAATACCTTTGAAGGTGGGATACAATTAATACCATCTTCTGGGATTGGATCTGTGGCATCTTTGTCGAATTCGCTACTATTGGATACCAACAGTTTGGAAAAATGCTCTTTCAATAACCTTAGCACACTATCTGTATCAGTTATCAGCCTTGCTGGTCTCTACGGAGGATGTGCCAGTTCCAAAGCCATCAGTTTGATGTTTCACTCTTTGGTAGAATTTTCTCACTTCATTCTGTCTCTTGTACATCTCCATTTATTCACACTCCCGCTTTTCAATCTCCCTCTTTTTCCTGCGGAAAAGACGTTTCTCCTCTCTCTTTTCTCCCGATACCTCTATCGTGCGGAACGCGTTGCTACTGATTGTTAAGTAGCCCTATATGCCGCATTTTTCTCTTCGGTAGCAGCACGGCACTCCTGGTAATACCATGGATTCCGTGGTGGATGTCTCTGGTATCCAAGTACTGATTTTGCAGCTGTTTGCATGGAGTGGGCAATGTTTTGCCATTGTCCTGATATGTTATCGGGACGAGGAGTGCTTTGATTAAGCAGCTGGGCCAGTTGAGTGGAATATGCTGTGACTATCTGTTGTGATTGCAGCTTACCGATGTCTGTACCAAAGGACGATCGTACATCCAACACGATTAATGCATTTCTTCCATCTATCACAACGTGATCAATTTGATTTCTTTTTCTTTGATCTGGCGACAGACAGGTGCCCTTATGAATATCGAGATGCTTAAATCTGGTACTGCTAAATACCATGTTTTTTGCGCTGCAAAGTCTATCAGCCTCATACCATTGTCAGATGTTTCACTGTGGAGACTGAATTTTCCCACTGTTGGGCCAAAGATATTCTCCTTTTGGCATTAAAATCGCCTAGTATAATTTTAATGTCATGGGCAGGGCAACGGTCATAAGTTTCTTCTAAGCGCTCGTAAAATATATCTTTGGTCTGTTCGTCTTTGTCTTCAGTGGGAGCATGAGCGCAAATAAAGCAGATGTTGAAGAATTTTGCTTTTAATCGAATTGCAGCGAGTCTTTCATTCACTGGGGTGAAGCTGGAGACCAGATGTTTTAATCTCCGACCAAATACAAATCCGCAACCAAACACATGATTTGTGTAATGGCAGCTATAATATAGTGCGTCACCTTTAGGTGTTGTTGTGACGCCTTTCTCTTCCATCGTATTTCCTGTATGGCAGTAATGTCGGCCTTGTACTTTTCAAGTACATCTCGAATGCGTAAACTGCACCTTCTCTATAAAGAGTGCGAACATTCCAGGTGCAGATTCGCAGATCATGGGGTTTGTGGGGGTCGTCAACTTTTGAGGGATTTGTTTTTCTTTTCTTTCGTTTTTTCATAGTAGGCTGTTTTTTCTAGGGGAGGGTTACTAACCCGACGCCCAAGTTTTTAACGTTATTATGGGTGAACGCGCGGCACATGTTAGCTCACTTCCTTTAACGGGTGTTAAATGCAGTTTCCCAGGTGACACCACGTGGAGGTCAGTGTCCACTTGAGATGAAAGAGGGACCAAGATAAATCCTGTGCTTTGCCATGTTAAATCCGGTTGGGACCGTTCCTTGGTATCTTCCATCCCCTACGTTACTAATACTAATACTAATACTAATACTAATACTAATACTAATACTAATACTAATACTAATACTAATACTAATACTAATACTAATACTAATACTAATACTAATACTAATACTAATACTAATACTAATACTAATACTAATACTAATACTAATACTAATACTAATACTAATACTAATACTAATACTAATACTAATACTAATACTAATACTAATACTAATACTAATACTAATACTAATACTAATACTAATACTAATACTAATACTAATACTAATACTAATACTAATACTAATACTAATACTAATACTAATACTAATACTAATACTAATACTAATACTAATACTAATACTAATACTAATACTAATACTAATACTAATACTAATACTAATACTAATACTAATACTAATACTAATACTAATACTAATACTAATACTAATACTAATACTAATACTAATACTAATACTAATACTAATACTAATACTAATACTAATACTAATACTAATACTAATACTAATACTAATACTAATACTAATACTAATACTAATACTAATACTAATACTAATACTAATACTAATACTAATACTAATACTAATACTAATACTAATACTAATACTAATACTAATACTAATACTAATACTAATACTAATACTAATACTAATACTAATACTAATACTAATACTAATACTAATACTAATACTAATACTAATACTAATACTAATACTAATACTAATACTAATACTAATACTAATACTAATACTAATACTAATACTAATACTAATACTAATACTAATACTAATACTAATACTAATACTAATACTAATACTAATACTAATACTAATACTAATACTAATACTAATACTAATACTAATACTAATACTAATACTAATACTAATACTAATACTAATACTAATACTAATACTAATACTAATACTAATACTAATACTAATACTAATACTAATACTAATACTAATACTAATACTAATACTAATACTAATACTAATACTAATACTAATACTAATACTAATACTAATACTAATACTAATACTAATACTAATACTAATACTAATACTAATACTAATACTAATACTAATACTAATACTAATACTAATACTAATACTAATACTAATACTAATACTAATACTAATACTAATACTAATACTAATACTAATACTAATACTAATACTAATACTAATACTAATACTAATACTAATACTAATACTAATACTAATACTAATACTAATCTTGAAGTTTCTTATGTTGTTGGGTACCGATATAGATAAACTATATCGATACGTGGACCTATGTATATTCGAAATTTTTATACCCTCAGCATTTATGCTAACGAGGGTATATACACTTTCATACGGGCAAAATGTGCCTCATCGAAATAACGGTTTTAGACCCAAGTATGTTTGGACGAAATGTGTTTCAGACAATTTGTAGTCGATTGAGCAATGTCCGTCCATCTGTCTGGCTGGCTAGAGCGCACGATAACTCTCGAACGGATGGCCCATTACAGAACATTTGTTCTATAGGCCGAACTAAGAAAAGATCTCCAATTCTCTCTATTTGTTGTTTCGCTTTCTGGAATACCGCGCCTTTTCATCTCATCATCCACTTGTTTGCGCCATCTATTCCTTGGCCTGCCAATTCTGCGTGCACCGCCAAGCGGTCCGTGTTTATACACCTTTTTAGCGGGGTCATCATCGCTCATTCTTATAATATGGCCTAGCCAACGCAATCGCTGCATCTCGATACGTTTAACAATATTGATGTCGTTGTACAGCAGATACAGCTCGCTGTTCATGCGACGTCGATATTCACCGTCAACGCAGATTGGTCCGTAGATCTTTCGAAGAATTTTTCTCTCAAACACACCAAGCACTGCCATGTCTGCTTGCGCAAGTACCCAGGCTTCGGAGCCATACATCAGCACGGGTAGTATCAGTGTTTTGTAGAGCGTTATTTTTGTTTGACGAGATGTGACTTTGTTTTTGAACTGCTTACTTAAACCAAAGTAGCATCTGTTGGCCAATATAATTTGGCTTTCGTAATATTTTGCCCAAACTTAGTTTAAGTTCGAAGATGGGCTATATCGGTCCACTCCTTCTGGTACCTCCCCCACAAAAGTTCGAAAATGTTCGGAAAATTTGTGCGCACGATAACTCTTGAAGGGAGTAACCGATTTGCTCCATACTTTGCCAATAGTGAAATGTGTACCAGACTTAGATAAGGTTTCAATATGGACTCAATCGGTCCACTCCTTCGGGTACCTCCCACACAAAATTTCGGAAAAGTTCAGTTTAGGGCCATCTCTCGAATCGCTTTGATTTTTGTTGTAACAACTTTTGTTGACCGCCCCCATACGATTGTACAAGTTTTATCAGGGGCAAGTCCATACTTCCTGAGAAAATAGCCTGAAGGTTGCAAAAAACCCCTATGACACCGTGTGAGGTAGTTGGAGCGCAAGATAACCTTCGAAAGGATCTGCCGATTCGGTCCAAAATTTGGCCTTGGTAATATTTTGTCCAAACATAGTTTTAGTGCGAAGATAAGCTATATCGGTCCACTCCTTCAGGTACCTCCCCCACAAAAGTTCAAAAATGTTCGGAAACATGTTTGTACGGTAACTCTTGAAGGTAGTGGCCGAATAGGTCCATACTTTACACATCCTAATATATCTACAAGATATAGATCAGCATCAAATATGGGCTATATTTGTCTACTCCATCCGGTCCCACCCACACAAAATTTCGGATAAGTTCACTTTAAGATATCAAATCACTTTGACTTTTGCTGAAGCAACTTGCATTCGCAAGTTCATACTTCTTCAGCAAACAGCCCGAAGGGCGTAAAAACCCCCTATGGCACCATATGTAGTGGCTGGAGATCCATTATTTTTAGTATCTCCTCCGCAAAACTTTTGAACTTTCATCCTAATCAACATTTTTGTCGGTTCAAATGCCCAACATTTTTAAAACCCCCTAAATACATACGTTTTTCAGAAAAATTGTTTCAATATACACAGGGTGAGGGTATATCTCTGTCGGCAAAGCCGACTTACTTGTTGATAGGGGAGTTTACTATTATCGGGGTCTTCAAGTTAAACACTCTGATATTAATTCTAAGTGAAGACGTTCACTTCCACACATGGTGTCAGGAATAGCAGCACAGAAAACCAAAGCTTCTGAAAGTCAATAAATGCGCTGATTTATGACTATTAATAAAAAGTTTAAGCTAACCTGTGATTTACGACGCACACTTTTTATATATAATTATCATATTGTAATGAAACATCACAAAACGAACATTTTATATTGTAATTTGAAGCTCTACAATAGCGGGTATCAAAATCGCCAAAGTTATTTTTTAGCAAATTAAATTTCACACAACGAACTATTTATTTATATATAAACATTAGGTTGGGTTATTCAATTAAATTATTCAACATCAAAACGTTTTTAATTAAAATATAAGTTGGCAGCATAACGTACACCGCAAATGTGTAAGCCACTCAACAATTCACACGCACATACATGTATAAATATATATATTACCACATTATAATTATGCAAATTGCGCATAAAATATATAATTTTTGATTCATTCATACGGGTGGGCGGGATGTGAGATGGTAGTCAGTTCGCATAAATCCCGCCACTATTCATTTAATGTTTTACAAATGGAAAAAATGCTTCCTTTCATTCATTTAGCCATTCTTCCATTCATTCAGTTCTTTGGTTTAGCCTTTACTTGTGTTACTCTTAAACGTTTTTACATTTGCAGTAGGGCGGACGGAAGGGTGGCTATAACTGGGTGACTGGCAAGCAATATAAAAATATAATATAACCAGGAAACTATAAAAACAACAACACAGAGAATATTTAGTTGTGATTGCTTCGTATTTGTTGTTGTGGCTGGCTGCTTCAACTCTCTATGTCAAATTATGTTAAAATCGTTCAAATAAAATGTGACGGCATTAGTTGAAACAACTTTGTGAACTACTGCCGGTCCGCTGTCCCGATGCCGACATTCAGTTCAAAGGATATATGAATCATTTCATGGAATAAGTGCCAAAAAAAAAGATAATCCAATGGCACAACCTCTAACAATGTGGGAGTTGACTGCGAGTTTTTTCTTTTTTATGTCTGTAGGAAAGTGTTACATAGTCAAAATCTAGATATTCCAGTGACCCTAATTCCGTCGAATGGTGTGGGCGTTTACTTTGACTGGAGCATAATGCTTGATTATAGTTTTATAGGTTATTTGCATATATTAGCTTTTGTTTTAATACTGCAACATTTTGAGACAACTTTTTATGTGCACATTATTCAAACAGATATAAAGTTTATTGGAAAGTACATTAGATGGGGTATAAGGAAATGATAAAGCAACCTAGTGTAAATTGATTTAGAGCTTTAAGTAGGGTTTTATTTACAATGTGGACAATAACTGAATTTCAAAATGTTCCTACATAGGCGGATTTTACAGAACAACATATGTTTTTTAAATGTATAACAATTTGGACAACCATAACATAATAGGTAACGGTGCGCCTTAACTAACTTTAAATAAAATGCTTACATTTGAGAGGTTTTTGCGGATTCTAAAACTACAATGTTCATCGATGCGAAAAATAAAAAAATCTCCGCATGGATTTTTAAATAAATTGAAGTTAAAGGTTACATTTTCAAGTTTTCAAGAGTTTGCTTGAAAATGAGACTAGCGAAATGTTGTGAAAGTTCTCTACAACTAGTTAACTAATGTTTAACTAACGCAACGACCTTCGGTCACACAGACTTCGCAGCGGCAAAAACACTAGTTAGCAGCACCATAGTGAGCATAAGGGCTCGTGCATTATAAAATATATTGAGCATTAAATTTACTAAAACGCACAATTTCTTTAAGAAAACACTAAACACTGATTTACTAACTCACTTTATCGTCTTCAATTAATGATTGTCTTGAAAAAACCGAAGAAAAATGCTTTCTGCCTTTCTCCCAAAAATATATTTTTTCCTCTTCGCTTGCTAAGAAGAATAAATCGCAACAACAACAAATAACGAAACCACCAAAGTAAAAACAAACTTTTTCATCCTCCTGACGTCGCTTCGTCTTTTATTGCACCATAAACACAGTTATTTATTATAAAATAAGCGACAGCCCTGTTGTTACGCTCTTTGACAAAAATTCTCTATTTCTATCTATATCTATATTTTTCTGTTCAATGAGAGTCCAAATGGGTGTCTTACGACACCACATGTAAATAAGTTTTTCATGACTTAAATACTCAGTAAATATAAGCCATCCGTTGAAGGGATTTGCCACCGCCGAAAATGTTGATGTTCTGATGAGCGATTGAGCCGCAGACATTCTGAGTGCAAGGCGGACGTGCTCACCTCTGCATGACGGGGGCTCCAAACAACTTACCCGATTAAATGCGTACGAACAGACACAATACGGAAGTTGGACATCGATAAGCTGCAATCGAAACAGATAGTTACAACATATTCCACTCAACCGGTCCAATTGCTTAATCAAAGCACTCTTCGTCCCCATAACATACTTTGCACAATGGCAAAGTATAGCCCACTTCATGTTAACAGCCGCAAAACCCATACTTGGATACAAGAGGCTTCAAACATGGAACCAGCATCTGACCAGCTAGGATGGTCCTTTTGAAAAGTTTTCAGGTTTCCGACCGTCAAAACGTTTTAAACGTCTAAACGTTCCAAAGGAGTTTGTATATTCTTTGAGCGAAAGCTTTATGGGGGATTCTACTAGCAGATCCCGGAACGCTAATTATACCCTCCACCATATGTAGGGTATAATTAAATTTGTCATTCCGTTTGTAACACATCGAAATATTCGTCGGAGACTCTATAAAGAAATATATTATTGATCAGCATAAAATTCTATGTCGATTTGACCATGTCCGTCCGTCCGTCTGTCTGTTGAAATCAAGATACAGCTCGCAATTTTAAAGATAGAGAGTCAAAATTTGGTACAGAAGTTTTTATAACTTGCAGGATGGTTGGTATTGAAAATGGGAGATATCGGTCCGCGTTTTGATGTAGCCCCCATAGAACGGTACCTCCCGATTTTTAGTATTTTAAAGGTTTTAGCTTCATTATCACACCGAAATGGCTGAAATTTGGTACGTAGTCTTCTTTAGCGGTATAAAACTTTCCCCCAGAATTTTGTCGGTATCGGTCCACACTTCCATATAGCTCCCATAGAACGGTACCTCCCGATTTTCGGTATTTTGAAGGTTTTAGCTTCATTATCACACCGAAATGGCTGAAATTTGGTACTTAGTCTACGTTGGTGGTATAAAACTTTCCCCCAGAACTTTGTCGGTATCGGTCAATGCCTTCATATAGCCCCCATAGAACGGTACCTCCCGATTTTCGGTATGTTGAACGTTGTGGCCTCAATATTCCACCGAAATGGCTGAAATTTGGTATTTAGACTTCGTTGGGGGTACTCAAACTTTCCCTTTAAATTTGTCGGTATAGGTCCACGCCTTTATATAGCCCCCATGGAAAGGTACCTCCCGATTTTTCGTATTTTGAAGGTTGTGTCTTCAATATTCCACCAAAATGGCTGAAATTTGGTATTTAGTCTTCAATGTGATATAAAACTGTTCGCCAGAAATATGTCTGTACAGGTATACGCTTTTATATTGCCCCATTTCTGACTAAAATTCGTCGGTATAGGTCCACGTTTCGATATAGCCCCCATAGATTGTGACGTCAATATCCAACCGAAATGGTTGTAATT
The DNA here is from genome assembly GCF_047663935.1 of Musca autumnalis. NCBI lineage: Eukaryota > Metazoa > Arthropoda > Insecta > Diptera > Muscidae > Musca > Musca autumnalis. The sequence continues at coordinate 325,819,910 of NW_027411644.1, forward strand.
CGTTATTTCGTCTTCCAAGAGTTATAAAATATTTCAGAAGAGTATTATCAGTATAGGTACACGTCTTCATATATCCCCATAGAAGCTTACTTCTTGATTTTCGGTATTTTTTTTAGTTTTAGCCACATTCTCTTACCGAAATATAGGAAATTTGATATTTAGTGTTCTTTAAGCCTAAAAACTTTTCGTCAGAAATTTGTCGGTATAGATCGACGTTTTGAAATAGCCGCGTCCTTGGAGAACAATGGTTTTAGAATAGATGTCATCATAAGTTTTAGCACCTTAACGATCTTATGGGGTACTTTCATGGAAAAGTACTGAATACATCGAAAACGTGTTCAAGTTATGGAAATGTTAGTTACTAACAAATACGACAAAGATCGCATCGTTCCAACTCACGTTGATGGTATTGAGTGTATATCAGCCGGCCAGGATGAGGATGAGGTAATAACAAGTAAAAAAGTTGCAGTCGGCTTTGCCGACAGATATATACCCTCAGCCAATGTGAAGTGAAACTTTCACCTACGGACAAATCGAATGTCAGAATTTTGTGGCCCTTTTTTTGGACATTTGAACTTGCCGACAAAAATGTGGATTAGGAATTAACTGCACTAAGACACAATGTTGACCCTTTGTGGGGGAGGTACCCTTAGGGAGGACCGATATGGACCATTTTGGAAGTTAAAATAAATTTTGACAAAATATTGGTAGATCTAAAGTTTGGACCAAATTGGTTGCCTCATTCAACTGATATCATCCTAGCATTTTAGTGACATTTTTTAAATATTGGGGAGATGCACCGGAAGTTGTGGACCGGTATTGCCCCATGAAACTAAGTTGGGATATAACATGACGAAGACCAAATGTTGTACCAAATCGGTTGAACAGTTAGAGCGATATCATGCTTCCCACCAGCCACATATGCTGATATAGGGATTTTTTACACCTTTCGGGCTGTTTTCCTAAGAAATATGGACTTGCCCCTGAAAAAACTTTTACCTTCGTAATGGAGGTATCGAATACAAATCGCGTCAACAAAAATCAAAGTGATTCGAGAGCAGGTCTTAAAGTGAACTTATCCGAAATTGTGTGTGAGAGGTACCAGAAGGATTAGACAAAAATAGCCCATATTCGAACCTGATCTATATCTGGTAGATATATTAGGATGTGCAAAGTATGGTTTACATCGGTCACTCCCTTCAAGAGTTGTCGTGCGCACAAATTGTCCGAACATTTTCGAACTTTTGTGGGGGAGGTACCGGAAGGAGTGGACCGATATAACCCATCTAAGTTTGGACAAAATATTACGAAAGCCAACCGAACCAAATAGGTTCATCCGTTCGAGAGTTATCGTGCACACCAGCCAGACAGACAGACAGACGGACGGACATTGCTAAATCAACTCCAAATTGTCTGAAACACATTTCGTCCAAACGTTCTTGGGGTCTAAAACCATTATTTAGATGAGGCACATTTTGTCCGTATGAAAGTGTATATACCCTTTCTAGCCTAAAGGCTGAGGGTATAAAAATCAAATGTCGTTTTTGGTAATGTCATCAGTTGAGAACGGCTGGACCGATTTGGATAATTCATTTTTTTACATGTTCGTTATAACCCAACTCAATTTTAATCTTTTCGGAGAGGGCGGGGTCATTCCCCTATACCCTATTTTTATACCCTACACCACTATGTGGAAAGGGTATTATGAGTTTGTTTTGGTAAAAATGCATGTAACACCGCCAAATATTCGTCGGAGACCCCCTATGTGGTATACCAATCTTCATATCTCGGCGAGATAAAGTGATTTTGAGATGTATGTCCGTCCGTCCGTGTGTCCGTCTGTCCATTATAAATTGTAATCAAACTACAGGCCACAATTATGGACCGATCGTCATGAAATTTGGTATGGAGGTCGGTTTCACATCAGAATAGATCACTATTTTAATTAGTGATGATCGTGAAATATTTAGCGGGTGAAATGGACCAACAACATAATTTTTATCCGATTTTGTAGCTGCTCAGTAGGTCGCAATAATAGTCCGATCGCCTCGAAATTTTAAATACGGTAAGAGTATATGACAAAGAAGAAGCTTGAGATGACGATCAGATAATATTTAGAGGGTTAATTGGACCACAACTTTTGTGTGGAAATTGTGAAACATTTTAATATACAGCTTATATCTTTTTCCTGAAAGAGACATTCCGGGCAAGTAAGCTATTCTTGGAAGAGGAACGCTTGACCTTTTTATTGATGTTAATTGTGTTGGTCTACATGGTCAGATAACAGAGTTACAGCCTAATATATCCAGTTATTTGTTTGTAGTGTAATCGTTAACACGCTAGAGATCGCAATTGTAGCGCAATAGTCACGACATTGTGCACGAGGTAAGAGTTTAGGTACAAGAAGATGGCTACAATTTCGGATGACGATCTGATATTATATAACGGCTTAAAAGAACCATTACTTTTGTATGAAAACATATATTTTAAGTCTATATTTTATTTCCTGGAGGACATATACCGGCAAAGTAGCCTACATATGGAAAAAGAACTACTGACCTTTCCTTCTGATGCAAATTGCAATAACGAGTCTGCTAGATAACGGGCCTACTGCTTTATATATAATGTGTTTTGTGTGGAGAACCACATTTTCCTATTCCCAGTTTTTGCATTATTGCAAATTACATGGTGCACTAACGTTTTAATTGCCCAATTGGATTTTTATACATACGCTGCAGGATGGGTAGCTTTGCCACCTTTTTGCAAAACGATTCCCCAGTCAGGCAAAATCATTATTATTTATGCTTGGTGTGATATGGTACCAGAATCTACGAAGTTATTTCTTACAATAAGGTTATTTGTTCCATAAAGAAATTTTGATTTGTGAAAAGCTAATTCACAGTGGTGTAGGGTATCACATGGTCGGCCCCGTCCGACTATAGCCTTGGCTTACTTGCTTAAAAATGCTCTCTTTAAAATAACGACGAATGTATTGTTTTGGAAATTAATTTTCGAGACAATTGTGGTTGTGTCTCCGACCTTACCTGCTTGTTTAGGACCAAAAGACTTGACCAGGCCCACTTTTTAAAATATGTTACATCTACAAAACTACTGAACCGGTTTTCCTGACATTTTCAGGAAATGTACAGGGATGGCCTCCGGTGGCAAAAGGATGCATATTTTCTTACATTTCGAAGGGGGCGGGATACTTCCCTTTGCCATTTAAAAAAAAACGCCATATTGTTCTTATGAATAACAATCAAATGCCGCTTTTATGGGAAGAAAATTTTACCGCTCCCACTTTTTTCAATTTAAAGTTTTTTTCTGCAAAAACTACTGAACCTATTTTCCTACAATTGTTAGGGAATGTACGGGGAAGGCCCCCGAAAACAGGTTGCATATTTTATTGAATTCCAGAGGAGGCGGGGTACCTCCCCTATGTTATATTTTAAACATCGCTATAATGGCAAAAATTACGCATATATCGGTTTAAAAATTTACGGATTAATCTACAATGTAGTCCTTTTTTTAACTTCTGAACTGATTTCCATCAAATATTCAGCAAAAGTTTAATGCTTGCCGTTGTTATGTATATTTTATGAAATTTGTAGATGGTGGGGTACCTTCCCCACTCCTTTCTTTTAAACGCTCTATGTATAAGCCAAATTTATGATTATATCGGTTTCAGCATAAATTTTGTGAGGCAATGGGTTTGTGTGTATAATAGGTACATATTTGGAAACGAAATTCCGGACCACACCTACTTTTTAAATATGTTATAAATTGACAACTAATGGCCCACTCTTTTTAATACATTATTTTTCCAAAACTAATGAACCTAATTTAATGCAATTTTCTGAATATGTTCAGGAATATCTCATCGTCCAAAATGCTATATATTTGTAGACGATTTTGTGGAACCTATTGTTTTATTATCGCTATATTTGCTAAACTTATGAGTGCATCGGCGTGCAAATTAATTTTCGAGACAAGGCGCCGCCGATCAAGAAAAACTAAATACTTACAAATATCCCTAAATGGTGAGGTTCAACGGTCCATCAACCATGAAAATCTAAAACATATAAATCTCAATAAGCGGGAGAATTCGACTTAACCATTTTTTAACTTTTATAATTAGATCTCTTTAGGATAAAGACAGTGGACATGGACGATAATAAATCCTAAACAGCATCAATGGGCGAACAAATCCGACAGGCCGTAAGAGAAATGAAAGGCAAAATCTGTTGGTAAATTTAAAATCCTTCTCGGTTTTACAATGGACCGAAGAAATGAGGTAGAAAATACCAACACCATAAAAAGTTGTCATTGAATCTCATTACGACGGGCCAGCAACGCGAACAGGGGTCGGCTAGTTTCTTCACTAAATATTATTTAGTATTTAGTATTTATTAAATATTAGATTTTACATAAATACATACATACATACATACATACATACATACATACATACATACATACATACATACATACATACATACATACATACATACATACATACATACGTATATAATACTCAACACCTAAAAGTGAATAATATCTATGGAGTATTTTTTCTTCGGAAATCTTGTTAAATTTTAACAAGCAAAATATACGTGTTGTTGAATTTACCACTTAAAATCAATTTAAGAATAAATAATTTTTTAAATATGCATACTCTTCTGGAATAGGACGCACGCACACAATAATTGATGAATGATTGTCGTTATTTCAAGCATATCCATAGAAAACAAACAAAGTCCAGCCCTTTTGTGAACATTTTGTTGAACTGCTCACCTCATGGTGAGCACTTTGTAATGCATGTTCCACGCACGACTAACATGTGCAGTCTTTGCTAACAATTTAATATTTAATTAGTTTACTGCTCATTTAAAATGTACCTTTTTTGTTCATTTGTTAGTTCGGTTGTTTGTTGTAACTATAAAATCAATTGAATAACAAGAACATTGAATCGGCAGGAGGAGGAGTAAAAATAAATTCTAAATTCCAACTAATGCTCCGAGTGGAGAAAAGGGGTGAAGAGGAAGAAGAGGATAAGGTTTGTATAAAATATTGTGCAACATCATTTTAAATTAAATTTGATGTTGAACAATAGAAATTACAATGGGTATTAAAATGTGGTAAATTGCATTACGGCCATTACATATCGAACATAAAACGCATGGAGGTAGACACGTCGTCCATTGTCTACGCGTACACACACACCTACGGCCATAACTAAAACATTGGTTATTTGTGTAAGTGGTATAAAACACACATACCTACACACTTATTTACTGTGTATTTAAAGTTTGTTTCTCTGTCAGTCTGAAATGTAATAAATGTTTAAAATGCAAATGCTTCTAATCACCGACGTAGTCAGGGGGGGGGCCCGGGCCCCCCCCCCCGAAATGATTTTAGTTCCCATAGGATATTAGCTTATATTACACATTTTTTAAATTTTTGAGTAAAATTTTAAACGGTTTTAAATTGTTCAAGAAATATGTAAAGTAGTTGGAAGTATTACAGAGAATTATTGAACTACATTGGTATTCTTATTGTCCAACATCTTTGAAATATAAAAATAAAAAATATAAAAATAATGAACAAGTTAGGCTTTTTGAGCAATTTTATGCGTAGTTCTTGTTAAGTTGTTAGGTGTTGTTTAAGCGTTTAATAGACATTTTAGGCTAACTGTAAGTGTTACTGAGTTCAGAAAAAAACGTTTATTTGTATTTATTGAACGTTTGTAATATATTACGTCCATGACGTTGGCTTATAAACAACATCCAGAAAAAACATTTTGGCGATATTTTGTTTTTGAAATTTTTTATAAGAGCAATTCAACAATCTATACTAATAAAAGAGTAAAGTGATTGACTCACTGACTGGCTTTATGATTTATCAACGCCCAGGCGAAACGGCTGAAGCTAGAATCTTGAAATTTTGTGTGAGGGTAAGTCTTGGTCCAAAGGTGTCAGATAAGGCTGGGTTTTTGGAAATCCGTACGGGAACGGTACGAAAAGTACTAAGTGGTACTAAATTTGGTGCGACTTGAAAATGGAAGAACGGATAGAGCTAGAATCCTAAAATTTTGAATTAAGATGGATTGTAGGATTGAAATATTGAGGTAGTTTGGAAATTCATACCGAACGAAAAGTACAAAATAGTACTAAATTTTGTCAAATTTGGATTTAGGAGAACAGATAGAGCTGGAATACTGAGCTTTGCTGTTGGAATTTAGGATTAATGTAGTTTTGGAAATTCATGCTTATGGGTACAAAAAGTACTAAGAAGTACTAAATTTGGTACAATTTGTATTTTGGTGAAAGGATAGAGCTTCAATCTTGAAATTTGGAATTAAAATTACTATTGGATTGTAGGTTTGGAAAGTTTTGGAAATTCGTATTTATGGATACGAAAAGTATAAAATTTTACTAAATTTGGTGCAAGTTGGATTTGGGTGAAGGGGTAGAGCTGGAATCCTGAGACTTGGAATTAAGATTACTGTTGAAGTGTAAGTTTGAGATATGGAAGTATATTTGGAAACTCGCATATATGGATACGAAGAGCACAAAATGGTACTAAATTTGGGACAACTTGGATAAATGGATGGAGCTAAAATCCTGAAATTAGGAATTTAGGTTAATGTTGGGGTAAGGGGTTGGGACTTGGAGTTAGTTTTGGAAGTTCTTATTTATGTGTACTAAATGGTACTAAATTTTTTAAAATTTGAATAGAACTAGAATCCTGAAATTTGGAATTAAGATTATTGTTGAAGTTTGGGGTTGAAATATGGAGGTAATTTTGGAAATTCGTACTTATGTGTGCGGAAAGTACTAAAAGGTTCTAAATTTAGTATTGTTGGTAAGGAACTACATTTTGAGTAGCGTAGAGAAATGGAGTTGGTTTTGGAAATACGTACAGAAAATACATGAAAGTACTATGTGACTATTTTCGTAATTCTGATATTTGGAATGAAGATCGCTTGCGTATGGTTGATATGTGAAGATGGTTCATTTTGGGAGTAGATCTTATTTTGGGAGTCATTCCTTTAAAAAGATATTGCGCCCACCAGTCATTTCATTTCGCCACAGTATAATTTTCACCTTTCGGCCCTATGTCAGGAAATATGGACTTGCCAACGGAAAACATAACACCGCTCTAAACCCAAGGAATGTCTAAAGATCCTCAAATAAACCTTAAACTGCACTAAACAACTATTTTGAAGATTTGTGAGGTAGGTACCCCAGTATGGCCCATTTTCGAGCAAAAACAAAGTTTGGAAAAAATATTACTAAATCCAAAGTTTGGACCAAATCTGTTGCTCCGTTCAAGAAAACTCGCGCATACCACTTTAGCTAAAATTCTTAAAATTTGGAGGGAAAATACCAGAAGAAGTAGACCGAAAAGCACCATCTTCGAATTTTGTATATCTAAGGTTCGCTAAATAATAATAAAGTTTGGACCAACGCAGTATCCGGTTCGAAAGTTGTCGTGTGCACTAGCCACTACACATTATTACCTTAGGTGTTCTTTACAGCTTTCGGGCCATTTTCTCTGGAAGTATAGACTTGCCTCTGAAAAACTTGTTCTGTAGTAATAGGTGCCCCGAGAACACTTGTTTCAAAAAAGCAAGCGTTTCCAGAGAGTTCTTTTTATTTATTTCATATTTTTACTTATAACTAAATTATAAGCATTAAGGAAGTGAAGCCATGACCATTGAGGTCTTAAGGTTACACAGCTTATCCAGGGAGGTCTTAAACTGCACTTCGCTGAATATTTTTGAAATGCTCTGCGGAAGTTTGCCAAAAGAGTAGATTGAAGTTGATCAAAATATCACGAAGGCCAAATTTTGGACAGAATCGGTTGATCTGTTTGAGAATTATCGTGCTCTCCATGCAGATACCCAGACGAACGGACATAGCTAAGTCGACTCCAAGTTTTCTGAAACAGATTTCTTCCAAACTCACTTTGGCCCTGTCTAAAGGCGGAGAGTATAAACAATTTAGATTGGGAAAAATTGTGTTTATGGATTTTTGCTAAAAGAATGTATACAGGTATAGACCTTGGATTGGGCGACATAATTTCATTTTAAAAGAATTTAAGACTGGATTCCAGAGTTTCCCTTGTTCCTGATCAATTTATGAGAAGATCCAGGATAGGAAACCAGAATTTCTATAAGTGAAGTCCGACGATTGGACGCCAAAACTAGTCTATTGACAGATGCATGTTTTGGCGACAGAATTTATCATTTACATAACCGCGATTATGTGCTTGATGGATAGACTAACTATTGCTCAGCATTAGTTCTCGGCCTTCAGAAATTCTTTGTGATAAGTGGACATCGGATTTTTGCATATATTTGAAAATTATAATGTTAAGAGATTTGAAAATTAAATGTTGTGATATTTCTAAGCTTTTCCGATTGTATTCGCTTTCTTTTGGTCTTACCGAAGTGATATCACTGAATTTCATAACATTCACTATAGTTGTGAATTATTTGATAAATTGTACGCCCAAAAATATATGGGATTATTAATATATTCATTGTGTTGACCATATATGTATTAACTGTCAAAAAAGTTCTGAAAACAAGATAAAATTGGCCAAGAAGTCTTACGCCATTTGAATTAAAAAATAGTAATGAAAATTATTTCATCAGTGAAATAAGTTTAAAATAAGGTTTACATCTTTGCTAAATAAGACATTTTCGAACTTTCACAATTTTGGTCAGGTGGGCCCCCCCCGAAATGAAATCCTGGCTACGTCCCTGCTTCTAATTGTTAATGATTTTTTCTGTTGTTTTATTGGAGGGTTGTCTACCATGCAGCACAACTAACCACCCAGTGGTTGTTGTAGTTATTGTTGGCTTGCCATCGGTTCGTCGCTGTTGATTTGTGGATTTGCAATTTGAAAATTGTTAATTTTCCAAGTCAGGTTATTTTAGAAATTCTGTGGATTTTTGCCATCGTAACATCGATTCGTTTGCGGTGGGATTATTGAAATTCATTTTGTTTCAATGCTGGACAATGCAAAGCCTCTGATTATTATGTGGTTGAAATTAAGTAGGACCACACCACAACGTACAATGATTATCACTGTGGTAATCGATGTGGATTTACGCCGAATTTCAACTTTGTTACATACAAACATTCATGTGTACCTGCATGGAATTTGTTAAATTTTTGTTGATTTTCCAAAAAAAGCGCAAAAAATAAAAATTGATAATTGTCTGCATTAGTAATAACAAAATGTTGCCACATATTTTTGTGGTTGACACAGCTAGTCTCTGTGTATGTTTCGGCTAGGTGTTTTGTATATGTTATAAATGTAAATAGTTTGAAGAAATATTGAAGCCTATCCTATCCTGTATAGGTTAACGTTTTTATTGAATATAAACAAAAAATGCTGCAAACGCCATATAATGATTGGTTCTCAATTGGTTAAGTTTAGATGAATGTGTCAATTTGCTTGTCTGTTTTATACGTTTATATCGTTACCATTGATCTTTTTTGAAAACTCGTAGTTCTGTTTCGTCCAGTGTATTGCTTATTGATTTCTCTATTTTGTAAATTGCTTGTTTTGATCTATTGATATTGTAGTGAGTTTCGCTAATCTTTATGTTTATCAACTTGCATTGTAATTTATAAGAAACGTTCTTTGCAGTTTCTATGGCTTTTGTTGTTTTAAAAAGTTTTCTTATTTGTTGCGTTGAATGTTTGATATGTGATGGTACAATTCCTAACCTTCTGCATTCTTGTAGAAAAGTTGAGCTCGCTTTTTGCTTTGCTAATTTTTCGATAGTTCGGCACTATCTCTTGAGGTGTTTGTTTTTTTTTTTTTTTGTATTTATATTCAATGTGTTGGAATAGTTCTTCATGTTGTTGTCTTTTGTTTTTGCAACTATTCTTCTTACTTCGAAACGGCTGGCCCTCCGTTTTTTTATTTATTTTTGGTATGACCGTGTTGTTGTTTATACTTTGGTTGTGTATTTTTATACCGGGCTAATTCGGTCAAGTGTTTACGAAGTAAATAAAACTAATTTATTTCATTTTATACTCAACGTTTCGGTTGGTTGATTACAACTTCTTCAGGAGCCTTTATTGAAAATCCTATGACAAAAACATGTTATTTCTTTGCAAATCCCATTAGTTAAGTAATGGCTATCTTTACTGTTTCGAAATAACTTATAAATTAATATGGTGTAAATGGACAGTAATTAAGTTATCCAATAAAACAAACTTGTGACAATGAATAAATATTGCAATATTTATTTATCTACCTACAAAATATTTAAATGTACATTGATTTTTATACCCTACACCACTATGTGGGGAGGGTATTATAAGTTGGTTTTGGCCAAAAAGTTTGTAACGCATCGAAATAATGGTCGTAGACCCATACTTATATATATCAAAATGAATGTCTCGACGAGCTGAGTCGATCTGGCTATGTGTGTCCGTCCGTCAGTCCGTCCGTCTGTCCGTCTGTCCATCTAAACCTTGTAATCACGCTACATGTCGCAATTTTGATCGGATCGTCACGAAATTTTGGGTGTTGATGGGGGTCCCTGAGTAGAAGAAGCCTATTGATTTTGGTGATGGTCGGATAATATTTAGGGGTCGGAATGGGCAAAAAACTTATGTGGATAAAAAGACAACGTTTTTTTTCCAAAGCGAATATCTCAGCTTCTGTATGGGGTATACCAAAAGCAAAACCTGACAATGGAAGTAGAAAATATCAGCTTTCTAATGATGTAAAGTAGGTTCTTGTAGGTGATCAAACAACGAAGATATCACAATAGTCGCAAATAAACCCCAAATTTTCATGTTTGCGATTTTAGTTATAATGACGAATATCACAGCTTTGGCTGGGGACTTTCAAAAAGCAAAGCCTTACTATGAAAGTAGAAAATTCCACCTTTGCAATGATGCAAACTAGGTCGGCGTAGGTGACCAAATAGCGGAGATATCACAATAGTCGGTAATTCATCCCATTTTTCCATTTTTTTTTGGAAATCACGCTACAGGCCGCAATTTTGATCGGATCGTCACGAAATTTTGAGAGTTAATGGGGATCTCAAAGAGGAAGAAGCCTATTGATTTTGGTGAGGGTCGAATATTATTTAGGGGTCGGAATGGGCAAAAAACTTATTTGGATAAAAAGACCATGTTTTTTCCAAAGCTAATATCTCAGCTTCTATAAGTGGTATACCAAAAGCAAAACCTGACAATGAAAGTAGAAAATATTACCTTTCTAACGATGTAAAGTAGGAGGGTGATCAAACAACGAAGATATCACAATAGTCGCAAATAAACCCCAAATGTTCATGTTTGCGAATTTAGTTATAATGACGAATATCACAGCTTTGGCTGGGGACTTTCAAAACGCAAATCCTTACTATGAAAGTAGAAAACTCCACCTTTACAATAATGCAAACTAGGTCGGCGTAGGTGACCAAATAACGGAGATATCGCAATATTCGATAATACATCCCATTTTTTTGGAAATCACGCTACTGGGAGCAATTTTGATCGGATCGTCACAACATTTCGAGGGTTAATGAGGGTCTCGCAGAGGAAGAAGCCTATTGATTTTGATGATGGTCGGATGATATTTAGGGGTCGGAATGAGCAAAAACTTTATTTGAAGAAAAAGTCAATATAGATATAAAATATCACCTTTACAACAATGTAACGTAGGTTGTCGAAGGTGGTCTACCAACGAAGATATCGCAATAGTCGCTAATAAAACCCAACTTCTCATTTTTGCGATTTTAATAATAATGACGGATATCACACCTTTGGTTGGGGACCTTCTAAAAGCAAAGACAGACTAAGAAAGTAGAAAATCCCATCTTTGAAATTATACAAAGTAGGTTGGCGTAGGTAGTCAAATACTAGTGATATCGCAATAGTCGCTAATGCATCCTTTTTTTCCACTTTTTCTGCAATCACACTACAGGTCGGAATTTTGACCGGATCATCACGAAATTTTCTCACAGAGATAGAAGCCTATTGATGTTGGTGATGTCGACAGTAGTCAAATATAAAATTAAATATTAATTATTTTGGTTCAGTTCGCCTTAAGTCATTTGGTATAAAAGCCAGATAGGTGAAAACTTTCGTATCTCCATAAAAGAAATGTTTTCGAGTGAAAATATTATTCACAGAGGTAGTGCTGTAGGGTATCACATAGTCGGCCCCGTACCGACTATAGCCTTTTCTCACTTGTTATACATATATTTTATACTGAATGAAAGACTCTTTAAGTACATACATTCTCCTATGATATATAGATTGACTGTAAGATTTGTGTTTTTTCTGCACATTCTCATTTGGAGTAGGAATTTTAAATGATCGAACGATAAATTGCTTGTGTGTAGTTGTATGTGGTGGCGTATTACTGATTTCCTACTTCTCAATATAAAATATTATGTATACGCTCCAAAACTGAAATGCTAGAAAACGAGCAAAAAGAGTATAAATCGGCTTTGCCGACAGAAATATACCCTCAGCCTGTGACATAAAGAAAAGAACCTGTTTTTTTTAAACGTTACTGTTGCAATGAATACTGCGAAATGTATTCGAAATAAAGTTAGAAATTTATCCGCGAACAGATCTGAACATGTTCTTAAGCCTAAATATATGAACTATAGTGGGGGAGGTGCCGGAAGAAGTGCACCGAATTAGAGGTAAGTTTGGAATAACGACTGCAAATATTGTACCAAATCGAGGACTTGTCCCAGATAAAATTTATACTGTCATAATTTGAGTTGCTATAAAAATTTATTTTATTAATTATTAATTTATTTTATTCGATATTTCGTCTTTCTTAGAAAGACATCATCCGGATACTTACTTACTTACTTAGCTGGCCCATTACAGTACATTAGTTCCATAGACCGAACTAAGAAAAGATCTCCAATTCTCTCTGTTTAGTGCTTCGCTTTTTGGAATACGGCGCCTTCTCATCTCGTCACCAACTTGTTTGCGCCATCTATTCTTTGGCCTGCCAATTCTGCGTGCACCGCCACGTGGCTCGAATTTATACGCCTTTTAAGCGGGTTCATCATCGCTCATTCTTACTATATGGCCTAGCCAACGCAATCGCTGCATCTCGATACGTTTAACTATATTGATGTCGTTGTATAGAAGATACAGCTCGTGGTTCATACGAAGTCGATATTCACCGTGAACGCAGATCGGTCCGTAGATTTTTCAAAGAATGTTTCTCTCAAGCACGCCAAGCTCTGACTTATTTAATTGCGCAAGTACCCATGCTTCGGAACCATACATCAGCACGGGTAGTATCAATGTTTTGTAAAGCGTTATGTTTGTTTGACGAGTTGTGGCTTTGTTTTTAAAGTGCTTACTTAAGCCAAAGTAGCATATGTTGGCCAATACAATTCTTCTTTTTACTTCAAAACTGATGTAGTTTGTTGTGTTTACGGCGGTGCCGAAGTATACGAAGCCTTTTACTACCTCAAAATTATAGGAACCAACTTCAACAGTTGGTCCGATCTCAAAGGACGCATTGCGTGTCGACACCATCAGCTTGGTCTTCTCGCCGTTTACCGCCAGACCCACTTTAGCAGATTCTCCTTCGACCTTTATAAAGGTATCAGTTACTTATTTTACTGATCGGCGCATGATTTCTATATCATCTGCATAAGCAAGTAACACGTGACTATTGGTGTAGATTGTGTCACTTCTTTTGACGTTTGCCTCTCGTATAACCTTTTCTAGCAGGATGTCGAAAAGATGACAAGAAAGGCTGTCTCCTTGCCTGAAACCTCTTTTGGTACAAAACTTTTCGGGGAAGTCCTATTCTATGTTAACTGAAGATCGTGTGTCAGTTAGAGTCATTTTATAAAGCCGAATGAGCTTTGCAGGGATACCAAATTCAGACATTGCTTGGAATCACTTTGAACCTAGCGGGCTGTCGAACGCTGCTTTATAATGGACAAAAAGGTGGTAGGTGTCGATCTGCATCTCTTGGGTCTTCTCCAGGATTTGCCGCAGGGTATATATCTGATGGACTTGCCAGGTCTAAAGCCGCATGGTACGGTATAAATTATTTCGTTGACCATGGGCATTAGTCATTCGCACAATATCCCTGACACTATCTTGTAGGCGATAGGGAGAAGACTTATATCCCTATAGTTAGAGCATAAAGTCTTACCTCCTTTCTTATGGACGGGACACAGGATGCTCAGGTTACAATCGTCGGGTACGCATACACCGTATTAGCGTGTCGCCTCCGGTTTTGAACAGCTCGACTGGTAGGCCATCGGCCCCTGCTGGCTTATTTGTGCCTTCAGCCGGTTTATTGCTGGCTTTACCATCTTCTGGGATTGGATCTGTGGTATCTTCGTCGACAACGCTACTATTGGATACCAACAGTTTGGAAAAATGTTCTTTCCATATCCTTAGCACACTATCTGTATCAGTTACCAGGTTACCTTACTGGTCTCTACAGGAGGAAGTGCCAGTTCCAAAGCCATCAGTTTGAGGTTTCACTCTTTGGTAGAATTTTCGGACTTTATTCTGTCTCCTGTACATCTCGATTTGTTCACACTCCCGCTTTTCCATCTCTCTCTCTTTTTCCTGCGGAAAAGACGTTTCTCCTCTCTCCTTTTCTCCCGATACCTCTCTCGTGCGCTACGCGTTGCTATTGATTGTGAAGTAGCCCTATATGCCGCATTTTTCTCTTCGGTAGCAGCACGACACTCCTGGTCATACCATGGATTCCTTGGTGGAGGTCTCTGGTATCCAAGTACTGATTTTGCGGCTGTTTGCATCGAGTCCTGATTCATTGATCATTGTCCTGATATGTTATCGGGACAAGGAGTGCTTTGATTAAGCAGTTGGGCCAGTTGAGTGGAATATGCTGTGGCTATCTGTTGTGATTGCAGCTTACCGATGTCCAACTTCCGTGTTGTATCTGTTCGCACTTTGTTTGCTACGTTTAATCTGGTACGTACCTTTGCTGCAACAAGGTAGTGGTCCGAGTCTATGTTTGCACTTCGGAACAATCGAACATCCAACACGCTTGATGCATGTCTTCCACCTACCACAACGTGATCAATTTCTTGATCTTTGATCTGGCGACAGCCAGGTGCCTTTCTAAATATCGAGATGCTTAAATCTGGTACTGCTAACTACCATGTTTCTTGCAGCTGCAAAGTCTATCAACCTCATACCATTGTCAGATGTTTCACTTTGGAGACTGAATTTCCCCACTGTTGGGCCAAAGATATTCTCCTTTCCAATTTTGGCATTAAAATCGCCTAGTATAATTTTAATATCATGGGCAGGGCAACGGTCATAAGCTTCTTCTAAGCACTCGTAAAATATATCTTTGGTCTGTTCGTCCTTGTCTTCAGTGGGAGCATGAGCGCAAATAAAGCTGATGTTGAAGAATTTTGCTTTTAATCGAATAGCAGCGAGTTTTTCATTCACTGGGGTGAAGCTGGAGACCAGGTGTTTTAACCTCCGACCAACTACAAATCCGCAACCAAACTCATGCCTTAATACAGTGCATCACCTTTAGGTGTTGTTGTGACGCTTTTCCTGTTCCATCGTATTTCTTGTATGGCAGTAATGTCGGCCTTGTACTTTTCAAGTACATCTGCCAATGCGTAAACTGCCACTTCTCTATAAAGAGTGCCAACATTCCAGGTGCAGATTCACAGATAATGGTCCTTAAAACGTTTGCGAAGTTCGTCAACTTTAGAGGGGTTTGTTTTTATTTTATTTCGTTTTTTCATAGAAGGCTGTTTTTTCTAGAGAAGGGTTACTAACCCGACGCCCAAACCCAAGTTTTTAACGTCCTTATGGGTGAACGCTCGGCACATGTTAGCTCACTACCTTTAACGGGTGTTAAAGGCAGTTCCCCAGGTGACATCACGGGATAACTAATATTTAAAGCTATATTACAACAATAAAAAAAATTCGCCAAGCAAAAACGACGACCTAGTGCCGCTGTCATATGTTTCATCAAAGTGCTGTCAGATAGCAGCCACACTAGGTTGTTGTTGTTGTTGTAGCAGCATAGAAACCTACGTGGAGCCCAAGTTTGATGCTGGGTTGGCGGCCGCTGGCCGAAACACTATGGTTTCGGGTCAATCCGGTACGAGAGAACCCGCTGCCGTGCCGCTAGTTGGTGCCACACTAGGTCGACGTATTTGTTTGGCGAAATTATTGTTATTGTTGTAATAGATTTAAATATTACTTATCCTGATGATGTCTTTCGAAGAAATCGATATATATAATAATAGCGATATATAAAATAATAAATAAAACAACAAACATCAATGACCTCGAGCTCAGTAACATTTTATCAATATAGAATATTTAAAATAAAGGTCGAACTAAACAAGAAAGAATCACAGTAGTTAAAGAGGGAGCAAGCAAAACGTGTTGCAAAACATTTCACGGCCTAAGCTGCACTTATGCCAAAAATTTTCGAACCTGATCTATGTCTGGAGGAAACATTACGACATAAAATTTTTGGTTACTTCCTGTGAGAGTTATGGTTTGCAACATTTCGTCGATACATGTTTCGGAATAGCAAATTTCTAGCAGGTAGTAATCCCCTAATGAGGGGCATTAACAAAAACATGCACAATATTACAAATAAAACAATAGCAGGCACAAAAAACAAAATCCTCATACTTGTCCATCACATCCTTCGTGAGTATGTTGCGCCACCTACGATCAAGGGAGCACTTGCAAGTCAAATTTCGATTTACACTCATCCTACCCTCTAAAGCTCAACCAACCAAGTCGTGAAGTCATCAAGCACATTTGCTTAAAATGCTCGAGACCCAAAAACATTTGTGTGTACCTAAGTGGCTCGCTTTTGTTCCTTCCTTCTTTCCTTCTTTCATGAGAAAGTTCCTTCTTTCATGAGATAATTATATTGAAACTGTTAAAACAACTACGGTCACTAATTTCAATGGGTAGTGAGGAAGATAACTCTTGAGGGAAGTCCAAACTTTGCACAAAAGCTTAAAGCTTCAAAAGCGTCAATTTACTGCCACCGTGGTGCAATGGTATGCACACCCGCCTTGCACGCTAAAGGTCTTGAGTTCGATTCCCCGGTCAGTCAACATCAAACACTTTTCAACGGTGGCAAAATACCCCTCAGTAATGTTGGCTACATTTTTTGAGTATTTCAGCTTTGTACAACTTCTCTACAAGTGGTGTCTTAGACACGCCGTTCGGACTCGACGATAAACAGTAGGTCCCATATCATTGAGCTAATATGAATCGGGGTGCACTCATTGATATGAGAGAAGTCTCCCCTGTCCCTCCTGGGATGTTTGTGGAACAATTATATTATTATTACTTCACCCTAAATGCACACGAAAACTTATAAAGGAATTCTGAAACAGACATATCCAGTAGTGAGTAACATTTTTGGAAATTTCATCACGATTTTATAAACTTTTGTACACTTCGAGTCATCAAAACTTAAAATTTTAAACAGAAATTAGGATATCCTTATGGGGCCGCCATATTCTACAGTGGTAAATATTCTCTAAAATGTATGGGAATAACTTATGCGTAAAATACACGACTAAAGGAGACAGCAGGCTTCCAAAAGTAAACTTGTTGAATGAAAAAAGCAAGCTTTGTTGGGCATTACACCTGATTATTTAAAGAATCCTTGCCAAAGCAGGATATACGGGTGTATCCTTAATCAGGAGGGATATACTTTTACTGAATATTACTGAAAGTACTTCGTTTTCAATATAGAAAGAATATGCATCGATATTCTAATACAATCTTTCAGTATTCCCAAGTTTTAAAGGGGATTTTTATTCAAATGAGCCAAATTTTTTACTTCAATTTTTGACTTTATTTTGTTTTCCTTGCATAATTCTTATACAAATTGGATTTGAATGCAAATGAATGACCAAGTTTACTCCAAACACAAGGAGTAAAATATAATAAAACTTAAAAACTTCATATATTGTATAATTCGGAAAAAATGGAGGTTGAAAAAATTTTGCAGGGGGGATCTCTTCAAGTGAGCGGCAGTGTATTTATTAAGCTTTATCCGAATTATAGTGAGTTTATTTTATTATGATAGAGGACGCTTTTAACAATTCTCCATTTTTTTGTGTTCGGAAGAAAATAAATAAATTTTAGTAAATTTTAATTAATAAATTAAAAAAACTCTTCTTGTCGGTTAGTTGTTTCTTTAAGACAGTAACAAACCAATTACGTCCTAATTCCTTGTTATTCCAGCTCATAGAAACGGATAAGTTTTCTAATTTTATATATAATTTTTATTATTAGTCATCGAGAATTTCCTGAAATGTAACTTATTCATGTCAAAGCATGTTTTCACATTAATTTTGTAAGTTTCTCATACCACTCCGTCACAGTTGTTGTTGTTGCTTTTTTGTTATTTGTTACACTTTACTTGAAGAACTCTTTTCATTATGGTCATTATTGCGAAACATTAGCCACAATGAAACTAAAAACTAATGAAAACACATCAGTGGCAAGAACAACAACATCAGCAACTTGTACATCTTGTAATTTTTGTTGCTATCTTCTTTTTTCATAGTCCTGTTATTCCCTTCTTTCGTGTTCTTATGTTAAAAACACAAAGTTTCTTTTGTTCTCTTTAAGAGGCCACAAATGTGGGGAAACAAACTTAGAAAAACATAACTTTTGTTTTTTTTTTTCTTCAGTGGATACCATTTTTGTTGGAAAATGTCCGTAAGAGGTTAAGAAGGAAATAAGGATGAACGAAGGGGAACGAAAATTTTGGAATTAGAAATTTGGTTGAAAGTGGGGCATACAGCCACTATTTCTCTTCTACAATCAAAATTATTAACACCAGCATTATGATCATCATCAGGTCAGTAGAATTATTATCGTCGTCATCATCTGGTGGGGTCGTACCACAGAAACCATCACTATTTGAACAAGTTTCGTGTTGGTATTGGTTTATCCAATTTTTGTTATGCCAAGCTCAGAAAAAAATTTTTCTAGCTACTCTTACTAAAGGCAATTTCCATGTTTGATTTTTGGTTGCCTTGAAAGCTTCTTTTGGTGTGTGTAACCATGTGGGTGTGTGTATGTGCATTTGTTGTTTAGGTTGTTGGAAAATAGTTACGAGCAAATATTTTTGACACTTTAATATGTAAATTGTTGATCAGCTGAGTTTTGGCCATAGGTATGGATTTTCCTCAGGTATGAAAAAATAAATTTCAAAATACATACGTATATATGTACTCGTATATGTTAAAATTAGTTCAATGAATTTTTTTTAGAAATTTTTTAAAAATTGACTATTTAGTTAATTCAATAGAAAGGTTTTATAACTTGTTTCTACGAGTTGAGACGTATATCTGTATGATACGATGTTGAACTGTTAGAAACGTGTATGTATGTGTTATCATCAGTATATAATTTTGTTAGTTAGATTAGATTAAGGGGTACACATTTTGTTTGAAAAAAAACAGTAGATTACTCACGTAGTTGGCCTATTAGAGAACATTATAGGACAAGCTGAACTAAAAAATATTTCCATTCCTGACTGTTTTGTTGCTTTGCTATTTGGATAACGGCGCCTTTCCATCTCTTCTTCCGCTTGTTTGCTCCATCGAAGTCGATATACCTTTTTAGCGGGTTCATCATCGATCATTCTTATGACATAGTCTAGCTAACTCAATCGTTGTATTTCGATAATTTAACAATACTTATTTCATTGTGTAGCATGTAAAATGGAATGAATGTTATTTTAGGCATTAATAGAACAAAGTTAATTCATTCTTACTACAGGAAATAATTTTTGAGAAAAAAAAGTTATAACCCTAGTGTCGATCTGCATTTCTTGGACCTTCCAGGATTTGCCTTTAGGTAAATGTCTGGGGGGTTACTCTCTATTGAAATGCGTGAGAAAAATGCGATGCGTAAGAAAATTAAATTCGTCTCCAATTCGTTTTCGTATCTCCTTTTTTCCATTTTCCTTTCTGGCATCAGGAAAATGGATGCGTATGTAAAATCGTGCGTTAAAGCAAATATGTTGAGCTAACAAAATATAAGAAGAAAACGCATCGCAATACAGTGTAACCCCCTGGTCAATGGTGGATTTGCCCGCTCTAAAGCAGCGTCGGGTTAGTAACACTCCCCTAGAAAAAAACAACCTACTATGAAAAAACGAAAGAAAAACAACCCAACAAAAACAATAAGTTGACGAACCCCGCAAACGTTTTAAGGACCATGATCTGCGAATCTGCACCTGGAATGTTCGCACTCTTTATAGAGAAGGTGCAGTCTTCGCATTGGCAGACGTACTTGAAAAGTATAAGGCCGACATTACTGCCATACAGGAAATACAATGGAACGGGAAAGGCGTCACAACAACACCTAAAGGTGACGCACTGTATTATAGCTGTGATGACACAAAGCATGAGTTTGGTTGCGGATTTGTAGTTGGTCGGAGGTTAAAACATCTGGTCTCCAGCTTCACTCCAGTGAATGAAAGACTTGCTGCAATTCTATTAAAAGCAAAATTCTTCTACATCAGCTTTATTTGCGCTTATGCTTCCACTGAAGACAAGGACAAACATTAAAAGGCCAGTTTTAATGCCAAAATTGGAAAGGAGAATATCTTTGGCCCAACAGTCGGGAAATTCAATCTCAGCAGTGAAACATCTGACAATGGTATGAGGCTGATAGACTTTGCAGCTGCAAGAAACATGGTAGTTAGCAGTACCAGATTTAAGCATCTCGATATTCATAAGGGCACCTGGCTGTCGCCAGATCAAAGAACAAGAAATCAATTGATCACGTTGTGATATATGGAAGACATTCATCGAGCATATTGGATGTACGATCATTCCAAGGAGTAAACATAGACTCGGACCATTACCTTCTTGCAGCAAAGGTACGTACCAGATTAAAGGTAGCAAACAAAGTGCGAACAGATACAAAACGGGAGTAGGACATTGGTAAGCTGCAATCATAACAGATAGCCACAGCATATTCCACTCAACTGGCCCAACTGCTTAATCAAAGCACTCCTCGTCGCGAGAGCATATCAGGACAATGGCAAAACATTGCACACTCCATGCAAACAGCCGCAACATCAGTACTTGGATACTAGAGATCTCCACCATGGAATCCATGGTATGACCAGAAGTATCGTGCTGCTACCGAAGAGAAAAATGCGGCATATAGGGCTACGCAACGCGTAGCGCACGAGCTATAGCAACGTGTAGCGCACGAGAGAGGTATCGGGAGAAAAGGAGAGGGAAGAAACGTCTTTTCCGCAGGAAAAAGAGAAAGATGGAAAAGCGGGAGTGTGAACAAATCAAGATGTACAGGAGACAGAATGAAGTCCGAAAATTCTACCAAAGAGTGAAACATCAAACTGATGGCTTTGGAACTGGCACATCCTCCTGTAGGGACCAGCAAGGTAATCTGGTAACTGATACAGACAGTGAGCTAAGGAAATGGAAAGAGCATTTTTCCAAACTGTTGTTATCCAATAGTAGAGAAGTCGACGAAGATACCACAGATCCAATCCCAGAAGATGGTATTGAATGTATACCACCCGGCCAAGATGAGGTAAAGACAGCAATAAACCGGCTGAAGTCTAATAAGGCAGCAGGAGCCGATGGCTTACCAGCCGAGCTGTTTAAAACTGGATGCGGCACGCTGATAAGGTGTTTGCATCAGCTAGTTAGCTCCATCTGGCAGGACGAACGCGTACCCGACGATTGTCCCGTCCATAACAACGGAGATAAGACTTTAAGCTCCAACTATAGGGGCATAAGTCGTCTCCCTATCGCCTACAAAATAGTGTCAGGGATATTGTGCGAACGACTAAAGCCCATGGTCAACGAAATAATTGGACCATACCAAAGCAGCTTTAGACCTGGCAAGTCCACCATTGACCAGATATTTACCCTGCGACAAATCCTGGAGAAGACCCAAGAGATGCAGATCGACACCTACCACCTTTTTGTCGATTATAAAGCAGCCTTCGAGAGCCCGCTAGGTTCAAAGGTATTCCAAGCCATGTCTGAATTTGGTATCCCCGCAAAGCTCATTCGGCTTTGTAAAATGACTCTAACTGACACAAGATCTTCAATTCAAATAAAAAGAACCTCTCCGAAGAGGTTTGTACCAAAAGAGGTTTCAGGCAAGGAGACAGCCGTTCGTGTAATCTTTTCAACATCCTGCTAGAAAAGGTTATTCGAGCTGCAAACCACAAAAGAAGTGGCACAATCTACACCAATAGCCACATGTTACTTGCTTATGCTGATGACATAGACATCATGGGGCGATCAGTAAAAGAAGTAACCGATACGTTTATGAAGGTCGAAGTACAATCTGCTAAAGTGGGTCTGGCGGTAAACGGCGAGAAGATCAAGTTGTTGGTGTCGACGCGCATTCATTGAGATCGGACCAACTGTTGAAGTTGGTTCCTATAATTTTGAGGTAGCAAAAGACTTCGTATACCTCGGCACCGCCGTAAACACAACAAACGACATCAGTTGTGAAATAAAAATAAGAATTATATTGGCCAACAGATGCTACTTTGGCTTAAGTAAACACTTTTAAAACAAAGCCACAACTCGTCAAACAAAAATAACGCTTTACAAAACACTGATACTACCCGTGCTGATGTATGGTTCCGAAGCCTGGGCACTTGCGCAAGCAGATAAGGCAGTGCTTGGCGTGTTTGGGAGGAAAATTCTTCGAAAGATCTACGGACCAATCTGCATTGACGGTGAATATCGATGTTGGCTAGGCCATATAATAATTGGCAGGCCAAATTATAGATGTTAGGTCTGCCTAGTGTCCACTTGAGATGAAAGATTGACCAAAATAAGCCCTCGGCTTTGCCATGTTTTAGCCGGTCGGGACCGTTGCCCTACGTAACCCACAGTAGACTACAGTTTGGTCAATTTGGGTCTGAGAAACCTTAAAGAGCACTTTAAGGTAAATCTTAAACTAAATATTATAATTTTTTTTTAATTTTCGAGACACTTGAAAAAGAGGACAATATTTCATTCCCAATGATTAATTAAGAGTAGTTTTGCTAGAAATAGTCTTTCACTTGCAATATAGATACATACATACAAACATACAATGTGCCATACATCAGAAGACCAACAGTAAAAACACAACTTGTGGCCACTACGGTTGGCAAGACAAATGCTGTAATGAATAAATGAATACCATTGACATCATTTGCTCTAATTTCTACTTCCTTTAGTTTTTAATTTTGTAAATAACCACAAAAAATCTCCATTTGTAATCATTGACTTGAGCACAATTCCGTCTTACATTGTGAGATTTTCTACCCTCTCCATTGGTTGGTGGTACATTTCCATTTTGTTTAGCTTGTCAAAAAGACAAATAAACAAACAAAAACAGAAAATGGGTACAATTTTGAATAAAATATCAGCAACGGAATGCGGAACAGCTAAAATGTGACAACTAAGAAAAAACTCTGAATTGTTAATTTGTAAGAAATGTTGTTAACGAAAAGAGGTAGAAGTTGAGCACTAACAAAAACAGAAATAACTTTTTAAGAAAATTTAAATGTTTCACAAACAGAGGCATTTGAGCAGAACTATGAACAGCATCAGTCCCAAAAAAAGGTTTTGACGATTCAATTAAATGTTAACTAAAAATTAAAGTGGCAACGAGGCAGGGTAAAAGTAAACATTGAGAGACCATGACTAATTAAAACCACCACCAACGCCACCAGCCGCACACACACACTAACATTTCAAACCACATAAAATTCTTATGAATATTTAAGAGACTTTTTGAATGGTTAAGTGTGGGAGTTGCAAAAACCAAGATGAACGAAGAAGCCACACAAGAAGGAAATAAAAAGATTCCTCGTCACTAATCAACGCAAAAATGCTAAAGCAACTAATCTGTGGTAATCTGTTACATAAGAGGGGTGACGAACTTTTACAGTTAATGAACATCTGGGTAAGCATTAATAGTTAAGCTGGTAAATGTACATGTACAAGTACAAGTGGTATCTGAAATTGGTGGTTAACATCGGTGTTTTATAACGAAATGCGGTGATAAGAACGTGAACTGAGGTGTGAGAGAAATCAGTGTGATGTACCAGCATTTATATAAATATGTTTATTTTTAATCGAAGTATGTATGAAAAAACAAGTAAGCAATGACTATAGTCGGGCCAACGATGTGATACCCTACAACACATCCCTGATTAAACAGACGACTTAAGGCAACTGAAGTAAAAAAATTATACTATCGAAATCAAGGTGTTTACATTAATGTACATCGGTTACTTGGAAACTGGGAGATAAACATCCGATAAAAGAGCAAACGCAAATAGACGGAACAACGTGTGGGAGCATTGACCACTTCAAAAGTCACAAGTCGACTAACCCTAAACCTCAACACTGTCACCTCCGGCTAATAAGTCAACACTGTCACAGCCGGTAGTCTCTTGTTGAATATCGAGAGACATTGTCATCTAAGACAATGAGCGGATCGGCCAGGAAGGGCTGTGCAAAGGAATTATTAACTCAGAGATTTATGATTTGGTCTATTTCTATACGAAAAAATTTATTGGCATGGGTTCACTTTGGGAAGGCAATAATCTGGCGACCGTACCTGTTGCTGCGGTGATCTCCTAGGAAATGATAACCTTAGTATGGGTATATATGGAAGTACTGAAGTAAGTTGAGAAGCAGATAGGTTGTCCAAAACCGAAACCGGTTAACCGGTTTTGAGTTACAAAACCGAAACCGGTTTTCGCCAAAAACGTCATTTTCGGTTAACCGAAAAAACGGGTTATCTGTGTCGGTTAACCGGTTTTAAAAAAGTAGTAATATTTTAAAAATTTCATTACAATTGTATTCTTGAAAGTTAACTAAACTTAACTAACAAAAGGTACGGCTAAATTATAAATGTCAGATACCGTTAAACTTGAAAATATTTTGTGTAAAATGGCACAACTTCAATATAGTTCAATTGAACGATCTATGAAAAAACTGCGTATACGTAATATCACACGGTTGTTTGAATGACGTTATTCATACGTTTTTGAATTATTACATTAAACTAAAAACTTGTCGAATTTAAGGTTGTAAAAGGTAACGATAACAAAGTACATTTTGATTCCGGCACGATAATTTGAGGTTCTCAACGCAAGAAGGAGAATCCAGACTTAATAAAATGTAAATTTAATTCCTTTGGTACATAATCGTATATTTGTAAGAGCTTTTACTATTCTTAAAGCACAATTTCTGACTTATGTTTGCTGTCTCCACTTTAAGGTTGAATGTTAAATAACAAGGATATTATCAGATAATTATATAATAACGAATTAGTTATACTTAATTTACCCTTTGCCGCACATTTTTTATCAAATATTTATGAGCAATTTTGTATGTATTTTACAAAACCGGTTTAAACCGGTTAACCGGTTTTGAATATTTTTGAAAACCGAAAACCGGTTTTTGAAAAAACTGAGAATTTCGGTTAACCGAAAACCGTTTTGTTTGGAAAAACCGGTTTTTTGGACACCCTAGAAGCAGAACTTCGGTCTTCGGATGGGAGATTAGATACTCTTGATCATCTATATCTCACTACCGCAATGAAGAGGATGAAGAAGTGGTAGATATAATAAGCCTCCCAATAATTCAGTGTGCAATTAACAGCTTTCAGCCTAACAAATCACTGGTTGTGATAACCAGTTATGCTTCAGAATTAAACCGATTTTTAAGATCATTAACTGCGAGAATAAGAAGTTGCTTGGGATGTCAATAACCTGGTGGCCGTTCCTGTTACTTCGATTTCCTACTTCCTACTTTTTTGTGCTAGACAGGATACTGAATTTAGTCGGTTTCGGAAGGGAAATTGAAGACTCTGGATCTACTATCAGAGGTTGCATAGATTTTGATGATGATCTGCGTTCAGCAAGCCATAATCACTCCCGAACTGAAGAGGATGAACAGATGATAGATACTCGTATAATATAAACTTCCCAACAATTCAACGGACGATTGACAGCATTCAGCCTAACAAATCACTGGGACCGGATGATTTAATGCCAGCTACAGTGAAGACGGTGTTAATGATTCTGGCAGATATTTTTACGACCAGTCTACGTTTCTCGGTCATATCTACTTTACTGGAAGGGGTGTAGGTGACCTACATCCCCAAAACGTTGAAGTCGAGTCACATATTACATAAAGATTATAGACCAACTAGTTTTTTCTTCTATTGAAGACAATGGAAAGGTTACTGAAGTTTGAAATCAAGTCATAAGTAGATTCTACCAAGTAGATTCTTTCAAAACAAAATATCTCCATACAAACCAGGACCATCAAATGGAATACCGAGGAGCACTAAACACATGCAACACAAAGTTACGGACTCGACTACGAGTAACCGTGGTTCAGATTACCTTAACCTATGTCAGTTGTTATGATAACAGCATATGATTTGTTTGTAAGCTCATTCTTCTGCTTCTGAAAATTTGACCGCTTCGATTGGTTGTGACCACAAAGTTATTGGAGGTAGTTAAAAGGTTTTGCAGAACAAGACCTGCAAGAATTTCAATGGAAAAAGTTAGGGAGTCGACTACGAGTCAAACACTGGTTGAATGTTACCGTAGTTCCGCATGTCTTAACCTATGATTGATGTTATTGTTACTGCATATGATATATTTGTAAGTTCATTTTTCTGCTTAAAGTGGATCCAGTTCTAGGGATGTGGTCGGTTCAATGGGTCGTAACCACAAAGCTATTAGAGTTAGTTGAGTAGGTTTGGCAGGGCAGATAAAATGTTGCAGTGTGACGTGCGGGCCTTGTCCTACAGGAATTTATACGGCTGCACTATCTCGAGCATAGTTGAGCCAAAACTACTCTGAGTTGTTTTCGCATCTGACGCTCCTCAAGTGCGTTAGATTAGGTAGAGAGGACCGTATTCACTAGATAGTTGTTTATGGTATGTGCGACTGCATCTGTGTGAATGCTATTTAAACTTATTTGATAGGCTGCTCATATCGTTGAACCTCTCGCTTTATATCATTAAAATCCCTCCTGACATTCCTGGTTGAGGATTCTTTCCACCAAATGGTAATTAGAATGCAACGAAAGCATGTCTCTCACAATGTAGATGGTCCACTAAAAACATGAGGAAGCATCATGTTATAGTTTTCAATGCGGCATTCTGACAGGTTTGAATATTTCCATCGCTTTACATTTATATTTGCCGACCTCACACGCGCCGCATAGCTTACCGAAGACCGACCTACCGTTGACCACAAGGAAGATCAACAAGGTTTCTTTGTTTTCATCCCAAGCCGGCAGAACTTGAAGCCTGGTACCTACATCCCAGCTTGTCGCAGACGACGTAAACATGCCTTCTAATGCGGACGACGTAAACATGACTTCGAATGTGACGCCTAGAATTTTGGAATAGGTAGGAGTCTGAATTCCTCTACCATCGACCATGACAATGAGCTCAATGCTCACCTGCGCAATCCATGTGGTGAACAAAGTGAGCGTAGATTTAGTGGCGAATATTTGCATGTTTCTCCCGTGGAAAATGTGGTGAGAGAATAAACAACATTCCTTGACCGTGTTGGATGTACGAACACCACCTTGTTGCAACGATTTTACGTACTCGATCAAACTAAAGTAAGACCAGATACAACACGGACATTTGTAAGTTGCAATCACAACAGATATCTACAACATATTCAACTCAACTGGTCCATTCGACTCAAAGCACTCCCCGTTCCGACAACTTATCAGTATAGTGGCAAAGTATTACCCACTCCATGTAAACAGCCGGAAAACCCATACGAGTGCCCCCCACCAAGCAACCCCACTGTGCTCTTCAGCCAACTTTAAATGCAAGGTACTTATACCTGTTAAGTTTTGCGTATTCTGAGACTACAATGTTCATAGATGAGAAAAATCAAGAAACCAAAAAAATCGCCGGAGCGCTTTTTAAATAAATCGCGATTCAAGTTGACAGAATAAAGCAAAATCGTGAAAATGTAAAAAAACCCTAAAAAGCACTCCCGCGATTTTTGTTTTGTTTTTTGATTTTTCTCATCTATGAACATTGTAGTTTAAGAATCCGCAAAAAATTTTCTAGGTGTAAGCACTTTCCATTTAAAGTTAGTTCAAGAGCACAGTGACCCATGGTACAACCAGGAGTGTCGTGCTACTACAGAAGAGAAAAATGCTGCATATTGGGCTAATCTGCAATCAGTAGCAATGCGTAGCGCACGAGAGAGGTATCAGGAGAAAAGGAGAAGGGAGAAACTTCTTTTCCACAGGAAGAAAAGTAAAATGGAAAAGAGGGAGTGTAAAAAAATTAAGATGTACAGGAACCAGAATCAAGTCAGAAAATTCTACCAAAGAGTGAAACATAAAACTGATGGCTTTGGTACATACACATTCTTCTGTAGAGACTGACAAGGTTATCTGGTAACGTTTACAGGATACGGATAGAACATTTTTCCAAAATGATGATATCCAATTCTAGCGAAGACGACGAAGATACCACAGATCCAAACCCAGAATGTGGCACTAAGTGTATACCGCCAGACTAAGGCGAGGTAAATACAGCAATAAACCGGCTGAAGAATAATAAGGCTGTAGGAGGCGATATCTTATCAGTCAAGCTGTTCAAAACCATAGGCGACACATTGATAAGGTGTATGAATCGGCCAGTTAAAGCCACCAGGCAGAAAGATTGGAACGAGTGCGTCGTATGTTCCGTCCAAAAGAGAGGAGATACTATACTATAGGGGAATAAGTCTGCTTCCTATTGCTTGTATGATTGTGTCTGGGATATTGTGTAAACGACTGAAGCCCATGGTCAATTAAAAAATTCGGTCATACCAATGCGGCTTTAAACCAGGCAAATCAACCATTGACCAATTATTTACAGTGCAACAAATTCTGGAGAAGACCCAAGAGCTAATTTGTTTATAATAAGGGAGCCTTCAAGAGTCCTATACGGCTAAAGGTATTCCATTTGGTTATGTAAGATTACATTAATAGATAAAATAGGAAAACACCTCTACGAATAGTTTAGTACCAAAAGAGGTTTCAGACAAGGAAACAGCAATTCGTTCAACATCGCAATGCGAGTACTCACACATCGCTTCAAACCAGTAGTGCCTTTTTGACCTGACACATCCGCCGTACACCCCTGACTGGGGACCAAAGGAATTCTTATTATTCCCGCACATCAAGAAAAGTTGTCGACAACGATTTTCGTCGGTAGAAGATGCTGTTGAAGCATTCAAATCCCTGTTTTAGATGTATCTCATTTGGAATAGATAAAGTGTTTCTACAATTGGTTTGAGTGCCATTTAAAAAACAAAGCCGCATGGCTGTACATGCACAACTGGAAAGTATAAGACTCGATGGAGTAAACAAATGCAAGACGAGATCAAAAACCGAATTATGTCAAAATGGGGAAATAAATGGGGGTATTTCCTTAGTTCAGTTTATAGAACAAATATTCTGTAGATGGCCAGCAAAGTAAAGTCCTGGGTACAAAAGCAGCCTCACCTGCTTGCCTTGCTTGTTTGCTTCATTTCTGACATAATGAAAATTAAAAAAATAATGAAGAAAAGGGCGACCTAGTTCGAAATTGGCTCGGCCTTCTTTATTCTTTTATGTTTATTATGTCATTATGCTTATGTAGCCAGACCTTAAGAATGTAAGTATATTGAATAGTAATATATATTTATGGGAAGAAACAAATGCACAGGCGGCGTATTTGTATGGAATCCGAGGCCAATGAATGCCTGAAAAAATGATCACTACGTTATAAATCAATAACAATAAATGTGTTACAAAATGCACCTTTTCTTAAATTCATACAGAAATCGGATTTTGTGTATATGATGCATAGCATATAGGTAATCTCGATTACACGATCATGTCCAAGGCAAGTCCAGGCCGATTATAATCGAATATTCCAAGCGAATTATTTTGCCATCACAACTGTTTACTTGTATTCGGCATACATAGAACAAGATAGATATAGACATTGTCATGTTAATGACGGTTTGGTAGGTAGTATAATCCAATACTCTACCCTTCCAGAGTTTCTTTCTTCAAATCTACTGTATCATTATCATTATGGCAGCATGTGATATAGCCTGTCTCGAGCTTCCATGCTTAATATTAATTATTAATATATTTTTTGAATAAAATATCCACACTCATTTATCAACACAGAAACATCCAATATTACAAACTATAAAAACAGATATATCAAATATTCATACATTAATAATAACTTCTTTCATAATAAAATATTAATACCTACCTACATACACACACATAGATACATAAAAACTGTTAAGATGATTTACACTGTTTAACAATGCAGAAGACAAAAAAGTGTTAATATCCATAAACTCAATTTACAATGATGCTGAGTTTGTTTGTTCGACTGTTTGTTCTTCATTTATTTAATCCTTATTTTTAATTAAATTTTCTCAGCTGAAAATTGTATTGGAAAATACAACAAGAAATCTGTAGCGCTGTAAAAAAACAATAAAAAATAAATAAAACAAAATACATTTCTTTTGTCATATCCTATCAGCAGATAAATGACAGTGTATTTTTTGTCCTTGTTTCTTTCTTTAGTCTTTTAGCAAATACGGCAGGGAATCGATAGCATCATCGACACAAAAACACTTGGTAAACGCTTCGATTCACATTTCGTTGCAATTGTAGCAGATAACTTGTGAGACATAATAAATGACTTAAAACAGCTCATTTATCTTCTATTAAATAAACGTAATTATTCTTGTCGCTTTTCGTTGTCTTCTTATTCTTCGTTTTTTTTTGTTGCATTTACTGTCCTCGAAAACAAATAAATGAAAGCTGTTGGTAGGGAAATATAAGAAAGAAACAAGTAAAACAAAGTGTTGAGTTTTTATTTATTAAATTTTAATTTGCCAAGCGAAACATAATGGTTGTTTTTTTCCTGTAATTTTTTAATTTAAACTGCGTCATATTAAGAGCCTTATCTTGGATATTATTTGTATATCCCTAGCATATGGATTTGGTAATGATTTCAATAGATTTAACTATTCCTTATATTGTCTTTAAGAAATTCTGATTTTCTTATTGCAAAACAGTGTAAATCAATAATGAATTTGTCTATTTGAAAAACTGAACCAATTCTATGTATGTAGGTACAAATTTTACAATGAATATCTTTTGCCTGTCCATTTATACCATTCCTGGGAAAACTTTTCATTATACCAACTAAAAGTGAAATGACCCCTTGTTGATATTGGTGATGATGAAAGCAAAGATAGTAGGGAATGATAGCTATTTTCTATATTCATTGCGCATAACTTTACAAAGTATTGTTGTCGGTAAAAATAGTTTGTCCATAAACCTTTAGCAGATGCAGTAAAAACACCTTTGTTTTATGCTCACACAGATACACACCATCATACATATATGTATTTATTGTACTGTATATGGAATATATACCAAACTATTCAATATAAAAATATATCATAAAATTTCAACGTGTGTCCCTACGGTATATTTGCGTGATAGTCTTGTCCTTGTACCATCACATCTTCCGTCTTCTTGGTGTGCTCTTCATAAAATAAAATAACACCGACACCATATATATGTATGCACACATATACATACATGTATATTGATATATGTATGTATATTTGTATGTATATATACTATATATAGTCCCAGGGAAAACATAACCTGAAATTGTATAAAATGAAAAACTGTTCATACAACAGAACAACACAAATTGTATATCATAAAGACCGTGCCTTGCTATGAGCATCAAATTTTAGTTATCTGTTGGCACATTGGGATTTTTAACATTTTTAATAACTCTCTCTACCAGACATGGGTATACCAAAAGATTCACATACGAGTATAAGTAAGGTAAATATTGTGGATATAAAGGTGAGATTGTTAAGTTAAATTTTGTGTACAGAAAATAAATATTGCTTAATGAACATTTAAATATGTTGTTTTTTGTCGTGACAAATACACTTCTAAACCACTTGGTAAAAATTTATATCATAAAAAAGGAACAGGTTTGTACTGTCCTTCCTTTCTAAAATGCACCACGACATTAAACAGTTTCATAAACTGATTTTATATGCTACGTACACATAGAAGACATATAAAGTGGGCTGAAGTCCATATTTACATTAGGCAATTTTCCTTGCGGCAATTGTCAGTTTGTGAGGGAGGGTGTTAAGAGGCAAAGGGTTACCACATGCCTCACCTATCTCTCCATCAAACTGACAATTGCCGCAAAGAAAATTGCGTGATGTAAATATGGAAAAATATTATCCACACATTATTCGGTACATAGACACATTGACAATTCTTCAAATCCAATGTGTGGTTAATATTTCACATCTTTTGTCTGACAGTGAAAAGTCTAGTTCTTTGGTATGACGATGACGATATGAGGTCTATATAATTTAATGGCAAATACCAATTTAATAGCCGGAAGATATGTATTTGTCTGCATTAGACCGACCCAAAAAAACAAAAATGTTTTTGATTAGTACTCCTACCCCCTAAATTTTTTCATTTGATTAAGAAACCTTATATATGACATTTTACGACGATCGGTTAAGGTTAACCCTTGCCACTCTGGCGATCTTTGTTGTCATAGTAATTTGCATGCCAAAGGTGCAATTCTCTAAAACCCACATTTATGAACCAATCGATGAAAAGTACCGAGCACCACAATGGCCCCCAATGTTTAAAGAAGTCTCATCGTTAGCAACTCTATTATCGACACCAGGGCACCGGTCAAGCCGACACTGCGTATGATGGTCCAGCCCCTTATGTCACATTCTTGGGAACAACATATGAAAAGAATACAAAAGAAAAATCGAACCCCAAACCAAAACCCCTCTGTCGCAGTCGAGCAACTCTTTTGTAATTACTTACGAAAGTAATTACTCTGTCCTTCTCGAAGGATGGGCAACCTATGAATGCCAACAGACAAAGAAAAGTTTGTCCGATATTCGAAAAGCCTGTACCAAAAGGCAAAGTTCATTCTCTGTAAGATCACCAAAAATGCTGCCAACGGAACAGTGCTCGAGCGGGATGAAGCGGAAAACTTTCATAGGCAAATATCATTGAGTATTATGAAAAAGCCAACATCTTACAAATCAACGATCAGCCATCTACCTTCAAATGAGAACGTTACCGAACAAAGGACACACAGCTAAAGCACAATACCATGGTCTCACTAACAACAAAACGAAGGAAGGCCAACGATAGGGAGGAAAAACTGTCCCCAATCATCACTGTAGAATTATGGAATATATTTCCATTTGGAATTTAGCGAAGTGCATCGTTTTTACAGGATCAAAAAATACATCGACGAGTTCCGAAAGGGATTCCTGGCAAAAAACATTGCCAAGTTTAAATGTCTGGTTTTCTCTAAAAAATGTTCTGGCAATCCATAAGAAAGCCTGGTGACCTACTTGTAATATATCTCGACTTCCTGCTTGTTATCTCCAGTTGCTATTTAAAAAAATCCTTTTGGTCATCTCTAAAATAGTCGTCTATTCTTCTGTGGTACTGATTATTTCGGAGATTGATTCTTTTCGATAATAACTGATGACAACGTGACGTTCTTGCGACGACGTCAGTCTGAGACGGAAGAGAAATCCCAATGAGACCTAGAGCCAGATTTAGGTTGCCTGGGATAAAGTTCGACGGCTACAAGCTGCTAAAGTATCTGACAAAAATTAACAAGGATGTTCCCATATTCCCTAAAGGTCCGTAATCGCATCTGAGTCAACCGCTCGGGAATGACTTGCAACAAGTTTTTATTTGGCATAAGGGAAGCAAAAGATAAAATCGTATGACCGTATGGCTCGAATAAAGAAGACGTAGATTACGTAGATGATTCCGAAAAGCTGTTTGACAATATGCAGCTAAAGGTGTCACACTCCACCCCATAAAAATTGTGCTTAAGATACATCGTAGTTACAACGTTATAAGTTCCTTGACGAGTTCTAAAGTGGATTCATGAAGAAACATAGCTAAGCCCAGTGGTCTTCCGGACTAACTCAGCCTGAGGAAATTCCAAGGTACTGAAATGTCTGGCAAAACTGAAGAATAATGTTCCACCGAGCCACCCAACAACACAAGCTTGAATTTAGTTCTCTCAGAAAAAGGCAAAAAATACAATCTTAGACTGCCTGACTCGAATAGAGAAGACGACGAAGATTATGTCGACGATGCCGAAAAGCTGCTTGACAATATGTAGCTAGATCATTCACATCATCGCCCAACAAAAATGATAACTAAGGTCGGGCAGAGCAATTTGAAGCACTCTAGAGTAGTTTCAGATAATCTACGGATCCTTGTGGATGAGGAGGATCTAGATATATGCATCATCCAAGAGACCTAAGGCGTACAAGGGGGACTTCTCTCACATCAGTGAATGCATGCGGTCTGTGTCAATGATATAGGACTTACATTTTATCGTGGTTCAGGAATAGATTTTCCTGGCAAAAACCCCAATTTTTTGTCATCACCAATTGTTAATTTCTATATGGGATTTGATAGTTAACATATTGAAACTAAGAAAACAAACAAATTGGGTTAAAATAGTGGAAGGCGTGGGCGCGGCGTGCTCCTAATAATAATTGTTCCACAAACATCCCATAAGGGACAAGGGAGACTTCTCTCATATCAATGAGTGCACCCCAATTCTTATTAGCACAATGATATGGGACCTACAGTTTATCGCCGAGTCCGAAAGCGTGTCGAAGACACCACTTTTGTGGAGAAGTTTTACATGGCTGAAATACTCAGGAAATTTCGCCAACATTACCGAGGGGTATTTTGCCACCGTTGAAAAGTGTTTTGATGTTGCCTGGCCGGGGAATCGAACCCACGACCTTACGTGTGCAAGGCGGGTGTGCATACCATTGCACCACGGTGGCGTGCTCCTAAAGACGACCATTTTTTCGCAATTTTGCAAAATACTTCATTTTTGCAAACTTCTGGAGAAAGAAATAGCTATTTTTGTTAGGTAGGTGTGATTGTTGTCTTTAAGAACCGTTTCAATAAATAACTTTAGCTTTTACACGAAGTGAGCTATTTTATTTTTTCCTCAGGTACTAAATTTTTATGAAATTCCAACTTTAGTGGACTAGAACTTTTAGGGAAAAGCTTGGAACAAAGTTCCGTTGTCATAGAATAATGCCCGAGACAGTCCTCTTTTAGTTTTATGGAAACCCAATGAGATTTTTTAATTTTGAAACAAAATATTTTTTAAATTTTTTGTATTTTTATGGTTTGCTTATTGGTGTTTGGCATCTTTTAAATAGTTAGAAAATGTGAAAAACTCAAAATCACTTATATTTTGATGCAAAATATGAAAAAACTTAAATTTTTAACGTTGGCCTTGAATTTCTCTACAACTACTAGACCGAATTCGAGTGGTTTTAATGCATCGGCAAATCAGAAAAAAATTATGAAAACATCTCTATCCGTTCAAAAGTTACAGAGTTTTGACCAGGAAAAAACGATTCTGAACCAAAATGCGACGTGTCTTACGACACCATTTCTGCTCAGGAAATATAAGCCAAGATGGCTCTAATGGGATTTGCTGATACCGAAAATGTTGATGTTCTGGTCAAATACTGAAGGCGTACGCGCTTGCCATTGTATTATGGAGGCTGCCGTGTGGATAACGTAGGCTAAAACGCCATAATCGTTTTCTTATATTCTCAGTATATCAGAGCGGACTTCGGTAAGTAGTATCTTATTGCCTCTTGGTATATGGCCCACATAAAATAAGCCACACCAAACAAGGTCTGACGTATCGTGAGTGTCATTCAACCACACGACACCATCATCATACTAACAGTCTACAATATGTGAAAGAAGTACCACAAGCTTAAGGACCATATAGATAAGCTTAAGGATCATAATGAAGCTATAGCAAGGGCAAAATAGCAATACTGGATTAAATTCTGGGAATTGCTAGACAATACCAATGACACAGCCCGACTGAACTAAAGTGCAGCTCGTTAGTTTTTTTTTTTTTGCAAAATTTACCGAATGTAGCATTTGGGACCTCCTGCTTGATATGATGACCTGGTGACTAACTAAACTAGCTTGTGGGCAAGAAACTATTGAAACAAGTAACTCCAAAACTTGCATAATGTTCCAAATTTTATGAAATTCTTTTCCTTATCCCTTGCCATTCCAACTATCACGAATCGAGGCATAATATATTATGTAGGTGAGAAAAATCTAATACAGATTGTAACGAAAAGACTAAGGAATGAAATTGAAAACTTAAAGACGAGCAATGTGGTTTTATTTCATACAGGAAACCGACGACTTTATATTCGCAATATAAATAAATGAATAAATAAGTATGTATAATCAAAATATATGAGCAAATTTCTGTTTTTAAAGTGCATTGCATTACACCCGTTACCAACCGAATACCAAACAAAATGTCCACTCTCGAAAAATGCATTAAGTTCTCTTAGATACATTTTGTTGATTACAATAGTGTGGACGTGCGTAAAATGACTGAAGGCATTACATGGTTGTGCGCACATACAAACATATCCTACTCGTCCATTATGTGCGTGGTTAGTGTTTGCATTCCTGGTGAGCAGGTAACGGATGCAACACAGTCGGACAATGAAAAAAACTGGCAATGGCTAAAGTTTTGACATTTATGTTTTTGTTCTTTTTTGCCAGCTATGGTTGGTTGATGTTGACATTATTGTTGTCGACAGAGGTGATGTTATTGTCGTTAAAATTGCACAAAATATTAAAAAAATCCGCACACCCATATGCAATTCATAAAAAAATATTGCATTTTTTCATTAAGAATAAAACGAAAAATTTTATTTGTTTCAAAGAATAGTGAAATAAAGATTTTTATAAAAAAATAAAATACAACACATATGCCTATTAAAACGAAACAGAATAGCATATCTTTTTGAAATATAGTCGGTATTCATGGTTATGGTCTTAACGACGACACAAGAAACGCAATCAAATATTGGTTTTTAAAAGTCACGGACTTTTCATGTTCACACAAAGGAAGGGCGAGGGGCGAAATACAAACAAATGGTATCAAAAATTGTCAAAATAAATCTTGTATCATGCCATAAATGAATTCCGAAAGTCAAAATAAATGTTGTATCATACCATAAATGAATTCTGTAAGATTTAAAAAAAATTTTGGGTTTAAGTTTTTTATTTATAGAAAAATGTTATATTGAGGAAAAGTGGTTAGTTGGTAAAATTTCCAAAGATGGATGTTACGGCTCGTTTTGATCGACCTATGATGTCGATATTATCTACAAACACCAGTAACATTATTTTCTTATGAACTTTTTACAGCCTTCACCACGAATTTTATTGAAGTAAATAGGAACAATTAGTTTCCCTTTATGTTAAAACTCATTCCTTGGAGGGGCTTATTCCTTAACTGAAAATTACTTTATATTAAATTAAATTACTTTATATTATTTCTGCGTTAAGGTTTTCTATCCACTGGGATTTCAAAATACCAAATTACATCTTCTTTAGAAGGAAAATGCAACAAAACACTTTAAAAGGTCGCACATCGTGGGAGCCAGGGCTTCGGAGTCGGAGTTGGAGTCGGAGTCGGAGTCTAGCAAATTTTGCTGGAGTCGGAGTCGTGAAAAAAGCTCGACTCCGACTCCGGGCAACAATCTGTTCTACATTTATCAAAATTTGTCAAAACAATTTAAATTAATTAAATGATAATAGTTTAAAAAAACTCTTAATCTCTATTTTGACTACAACATGCATATCGGAAGCATTTTTGGGTCAATTGATTGGTGTTTAGGTAGAGAAACCTTGTAACGATACCGTCCGATTGCAATTGCTTTGAAGGGTTTTGCTACATGTTCTGAAGTGTGAAGTATACTGAAGTGCTTGATACTTTGTATTCCGTATTGTCAACGAAAAAAGAACAATATAGGTATATGTTTTGGTATCCTCCCAATGTAATAATGTATCTTGAAAGTTCAAACTGAAATAAATGTAATTTAAGTTGTGAATTTTATTTTATTTATTTTCGGATTCGACTCCGGAGTTGGAGTCGGAGTCGGAGTCGAGAAATAAATTGGACTGGAGTCGGAGTCTGACCAAAAATGTCTCGACTCCGAAGCCCTGGTGGGAGCTATACCAAAACCAAAAAGTGGATCTATACTGACAAATTTTTTGCGAGGGATTGTTTGTACCTGTTCAGTCATGTCGGTGGACAAATATGACCAAAACTTTTAAAATATCGGGGTATAGTGTTCCATGGTAGCTCATGAAGTAAAAGTTTTTTTACCGCCAACGAAGACTAAATACCAAATTTCAGCCTTTCGATGCGATATTGAAGCCACAACATTAAAAATACCGAAAACCAGAAGGTATAGTTTTATGGGGGAAAGATATAACCAACTTTCAATACCAAACATCCTTGGGGTAATAGAAACTTCGGTACCAAATTATGAAGCTCTGTCTTAAATATGGCGAGCTATATCTTGATTCAACAGACAAATGTATGGACATATTATGCTGATTTTTATGGTCTCCGACGAATATTTCGATGTGTTACAAACGGAATGACAAACATACTTATACCCTCCATATTATGGTCAAGGGTAATTAGCATATCACAGGATCTTTTCCAGCAAAACCCGTATTTGTATGACCCTATTATTATTTCATTGATTATAGGTTTTAGCAGTTTAAAAAATACGTCCTATAAACCGTTTTGTATCTTTTCTTGTGCATGAGGCATAACAGGCTGTGTTTCCATCCGAATTTTGCTAATCAACTGACGCATATCCCTTATCTGTTAGTCGCAACCGGTCTTGACCTGTTGGGCTGGCAACCCATCAGCTCTTGTTTCCTTATTGTTCTTCAGCCGATTAATTGCTGTTTTGAACTCACCTTGACTGGGTGGTAAATACTGAAAGTCGTAGTTTGGGATTGGTTCAAAGGTATATTTATTTCCGCCCCTATTTGATACAAAGAGTCTGGATCTGCTCCTTCCACATTCTCAGAACTCATTCTGTCTCCAGAGTATTTGGAATTTCTCACCCCCAAGTTTTTTTCTCCTCTTTATTCTTCCATCTTAAAATACGATTCTCCTCTCTTTTCAGATATTTTTTCTGGATGCTTCGTGTTGCTACTGACTGCAGAGTTGGTTTTTATGCATAACGACACTGTTTATAGTATCATGGATCAATTAAGGATGGTTTTTGGTATAGGTTTTGCGCCACATTATCTAGACAAGGAGTGCCGTCTTGCAGCATGTGGGCCATTTGAGTGGAATAGGCTTATGTTATCTCTTGTGTTTGCAGCTTCTTGAGATTCCGATTATGTCCTGTGTTAGATGACACTTTTTCCGCGGTCGGCATGTTTTTGCCGCTGCAAAATCGATCAGCTTCATTCTGTTACTTCATGAACGCGGAACTTGCATACCGTGGGACCAAAGATATTTTCCATTCCAATTTCATTTGCTGCGTCGTATGCTCTCTCTAGGCGCTCGTAGAATATATCCTAGGTCTGTTTGTCTTTCTCTTCGGTCGGGACATGGACGCAGATAGGACTGATGTTATACAACTTTGCTTAAATACTGATTTTGCCAATTCCTGCATCCAGCTGGAGACCAGGTTTCTAAACCTCTGATTTACCAAAATAGCTATAATATAACGCGATTTTGTTGTTGTCTTGTGACAGTGTTATTATTTTATGTTTGTACGTTCATTTCCTGCGTTATCTGGCTCAGGGTTTATTTCCAGTTCTTATAATGTGTCTGTTTCGATGGGATGTAACCACAGATGTACTGCTGTTAAGTGGGTTTGACAGGGCAATTGAAAAAGTGCAGTGTGCCGTACGGACCTGTGCCGCATGCTGGGCAGACGTTTTGCATGGTGTCACCGATCCTTGCCCTATAAGAATTCAAACGGCACCATCCCGAGCGTAGTTGAGCCAAAACTACACTGGTTTGTCGTGGCAGCTGACGCTTCTCAACTGCAATAGATGGGGGATGTACTCCGAGAACCGCATTCACACGATAGTTGTTTATGGCATCAGCGATTGCACCTGTTTAAATGATATGGAAACCAGCTTTATAGGCTTGTTGATCTAGGGGTTCTATCTTGCAACGTTGGATCCTCTTTCTAGATCATTTAGATCCCTCCAGAAATGCCTGAGTGAGGGGTCCTATAAATCATACGGTGATTATAATGGTTCCAGCGGTAACACTCGTGCAACTACTTCAACAAAAGCATGCCATTGTGTTGCTGTAGCGCAAGAATATTTGTCTCCTGACTTAGATGATCCAGTGAAGACATGAGGAGGCACCCTGTCGCAGTTTTTAGGGCGTCATTCTGCTCTTATATTCGCTGACCATACTGGCGCCATGTGGTCAACAAGATTTCTTTATCTGCATCCCAAGAACTGTCGGCTAGGGAGTTAACCTTGACCTTGTTCCTACATCTAAGGTTGTCGCAGATAGCTGTGTCATGCGCGGACGACATAGATATGTTGTCGAATGTGAACAATAGAATTTTGGGGTAGTTTTTGGTAGAAATTCTGTTACCATCGACCCTGACATTTAACTCTGTTCTCACTTCTACCATCCATTTGGTGAACAGAGTGGCTGTAGATTTAGTGACTGAGATTTGCATATCCCTCGCGAGGAAAAATGTGGTAAGATCTGTTAAATAAGATCGTTTGTTTAAGATCTGAAGGTCTGCCTGATTCCATCGCAATCCCTGTAAACCGATAACATCAGTTTTGACTTAGGAAGTACATCCGCCAATGTGTAAATTGCACATACTCTGTAAAGAGTCAGGACATTCCAGCTTCAGATTTGCAGATCATGGTCCTTAAAACGTTTGCGTTGTTCGTACATTTCGATAGAAACAAGTAAGAAAGTATCATTCAACTGTACCAATAGAGATATACCCTCAGGCTCGGACCTACATAAAAGAAGCAAACACAATACATCTGACATCTATAGGGTTTTTTGAGTTCTTGGACCAATTTCTCAGGGAGTATGTATTTGACCCTGCAAAAAATGCACCGTCTTAACTAGGGCCGCATACACAACATGTTGCCAAAATTTAAAAAACGATCCCATACGAATAATTAAACTGCACTCGTTCTAAACTTTGTGTGGTAGGTACCCGAAAGAATAGTCCGCTGTAGTCAATATTCGGACACAATTCGAGGCTGTAAGAAGTAGTACGATGTACAATGTTGGGATCATATCGGTTTCTCGCTTCGAGGGCTATCTTACATAGTACCCATTTGGTACCGACTGGCTTTTTTTTGGAAATATTGGGCCATTATTTGAGGAAGTATGTACTTGCCCCCGAAAAAATTGCGCCGCCTGTTAAACTACACTTTTCCCAAATTTTGTGTGGGTGGTACCCGAGGACGGGACCGATATAGTCCATATGCCACCCTGATACATGATAAGATAAAATAATACAATGTTCAAAGTTTGGGACAATCAGAAACTCCTTGTGAAAGTTATCTTGGGGATTTACTATTTTATTTGGAGCCGTCAAGGTTTCTTGGAGTTTTTAGGCCATTAACTCAGGAAGTATGGACTTGCGACCGAAGAAATTTGTACCGTCGTAAAGGGGACCACATGGACAATCAGCTGAAAAGAATTTCACAACGATCCAAGAACAGCTCTTAAACGTTACTTTTTCCGAATTTGTGTGGGAGGAGTGGACCGATGTAGTCCATATGTTTTGAAGTGATATTACCATATGCAAAGATATAACCAGTTCGGTTACTCCATTCGAGGGTTATCGTGCGCACCACTTAAGCGAATATTTTTGAACTTTGAAGGGGGAGATACCGGAAGGAGTAGACCGATATGGCGCATCTTCGAATTTAAACTAAGTTTGGACAATATATTACGCATACTAAATTGTTCGATCGGGTCGGTTGCTTGAAAGTTATCGTACGGACCAGCCAGTCGGACAGACTGACGAACATT
Organism: Musca autumnalis; assembly: GCF_047663935.1. NCBI lineage: Eukaryota > Metazoa > Arthropoda > Insecta > Diptera > Muscidae > Musca > Musca autumnalis. The sequence continues at coordinate 325,861,984 of NW_027411644.1, forward strand.
GCTTAATCGACAGTCAATGTTTGGTCCTCAAATCGATCATGTGCCCAAAATACCGGACGATTGTCTACCGACTATTACAACATGATCGATTTTGTTTCTAGTGATAGCCTTAGTATATCAAGGTCTACGAATCACACGCTGCTATCTTTCACTGTCTGCCAAATGTATTTTTGTTTCCATTAAAAATGTCAATCTTAACATTAATATCAGGGTCATATCCTTTTATGTATCCTCGTGTGCTAGACCAATGTTATGGAATGAACCATTTTCGGAAATCTAGTTGTCGTTCGGGAATAAGGCGCTGATTGGAACCGATTTAGGGATGTTCGAGAAAATACAATTTAATAACTACATCAACAACCTTGTAACTAATCGAGTCTATCTGTTGTGGAACAAGTTTTTATAGCATAGAAATCGAGTCGTTAGAAAAAGTAGGTCGAGGCCTCTGAACGGGAACAGTAAACCACCGTTAGTCATAATTGCTCCTGACTCTTTTCAGGGCTCTCCATTATCCCCTCGCTAGGTAGCCTCATAAATAAACATCTTGTTGCCTGATGATAGACGTTTGAAATCTTTTTACAACGGCATCATTTAAGATTTATAAAACCTTTTCAATATTGCTCTAATACCCCATTGTTGGCTTTAATCAACCCAATCCAACATTTAAAATCAAAATTCTTTGTACCACAAATTCCAACCAGACTTTAAATATTTCCTCAATATGGTAAATCCCCTCCTCTGCAACTCGGTAATTTGTTTAATTAAATGTTAAAATTTATCTCAAATTTTAACTACAGCAAGACAATAAAAGAAAAACTTCTTCAAAACAAACCCTGACAAAGAAGGCAGAACAAATATTTAAAAGAGTCGCTCACTTGAATGAGTTTCTAAACAAGTTAACGATGTCTATGAACGAGTTGAAAGCAGTAGCATCAGCAGCAGCTTTAATTTAACATTTTCTACGAAAAGAATAGCTCATTTGCCGGTGAATGGGGAAACAAGATTTTTGTTGGACTAAAAAACACAACATCACTACCTCGAGGAAAGGCAAATTCAAAAGTCTTTATTTACGGCATTCGCTTGGTACTAATTTAAATGAATTTTTAAACAACACCATCAGGAGCTGGGACCAAAGGGAAAATAAATAAAACAAACTCTAGTGAATTTAAAAACTTTGGACTTAATGAATGGTGATGGTGACGTCGATGGCGTTGGCACTGCCTCAGAATTTGTTGCGATGTTTAAGCCGTTCACAAGTTGCTTAGTCAACACCAACACCAATGCCAGAAGTCAGCATCTCTTGAACGAAATAAAAGACACCGGAAGTAGGAACAGATTTCAATTGTGGCATTATGGCTGGGCTTTTTTCGTTGCCGTTCTTGTTGTTTCCCAAGTGGAAATGCAATTTAAATGTTTCCTGCAATGCTCCCCACTATTGTCGTTTGTTTGTTGGCTGCCATATTTCGCCCTTCCTGCTGAATTTTTTTATACAGCCGATGTTTTTTGGTTAAAACTTTAGAATTGTTTTGCATTATTATTATTTCCCCACCAAAAAAAAAGAAAACAAATTGTGTGAGTTTTTTCTTGGCTGAATATTTTGGTGATGGCAAGCATTTGGCATTTTCTATTTGCTGCTGACATCAACAACACAGAAAATTTGCTCTTGTTAAATTTCAAGTCAGGGAAATTGCAAAGAATTTGTTGTAAGTATGAAAATTGGCTCAAAAATACATCATAAGGGGTAGGTGCTATAATTAAGAAATTATATTTAAACTAACAATTTCGAATTCAAACTACAAGACAATTTTGGAAGTATATATCAGCAAAACGACACTAATTTTTAATTTTCAGAATTTTAAACTGAAATAAACGAAGCAGACTACCGTAAGTCTATTCCGTAAAACTACCTCGAACATTTTTATAAATATCCTCAAAGAGAAAACATTTTGCAAAATAATATTCAAATTATTGTTTGATTCTTCATCACTATAGTTACCACTTCCCATTTCTTGTGGCAAATGCTTGCATTTCCAACCTAGTATTCAAATTAATTTTAAGTAGGTAACAATTGAATTGGCAGCAGCCAAAAGAACGAAGAAATTCCAGCAAGCTATGAGTCAACAACAAAAATGCCACACACCGCCATACCGAGCCCTATACAAATTATTAAAAAAAATGTCTTGCATTATAAGACGAAGGCATGCACAACAACAAGAGCGTCTTGGAAAACTAAAAATGCAAAAAATGTGGCCACAATCTGCAGTTTGACAACAACAGATGCAACGACAAGTAAAATCTTCTAAATGGGATCATTGTTATACAAATAGTATGCGGAAATTGCAAACAGATTTTTTGGGGTCAAAGCATAAATAAGAACAAATTGTAGGAGGAATAAACAATTTATGATTTTCCGTGGAATTTAAATATTTCTCCAGGGAGGGTGAATTGCTGAATGTGTAGTAAGAAGAATCCTTCACGACAGCTTGGTATATTGTTTGGATATTTTAATGCATTTTGACGTAGGATGAACATTTGCTTTCCGTTTTAAATAAATGATAACGTCTTGAGTCCACCAAACAGTACACTCCAGTTTTCGGAAATTAAAAAAACGTTAGCGAGAAATTACAGTTCTATAGCAAGAAATCTTTTTGAAGCTCCTGAAACTACAATATTTAAAAACAATTCGTTGTGGCCTGTTCTACACACGATTTTACTGATCTACACACGATTACTGAGGCGCCGTCACCTTAGTTCGCTTTTGAAAGGGCAATAACCGTCTGTTTCAAGGAGACAAAAATGCTCAACATAAGCTTTTGCATTCTGTTCTAGCCAATAACACTATGTAACACTGAAAATGCAAACAACTTCTAGTATGCATTTTTTTAAAGTACATATTTAGATTACAAAAATCCTAGTAGGGTTCTGCCCTGTCAGATCCAGTTCGGATTTTATGGCCTCATCTAAACCGGGCTAAATCTACACTTTTTTGAATTTATCAGGCCTTTATCTGAGAAACGAATAGGAATTTGGTCTTGCTGTCTTTAGCAATATTGTAGCCCTAAACTAGTAGAACTTATCTTTGGAAAAAACCACATAAGAAAAACTCAATCTAGGGCATCAAAATCTATAAAATATAGAAAATTTTACATAATTGCTGAAATTCTGGTCAGTATCGGCTAAACTATAGGGAGTTGAACCAAGTAACCTTCTGCAAAAATCTTCCAAATAAAGTTCTCAACAATTATTTAGAACATTCTGAAACTCTGAAATGCTTACTTCATGTTGTTTCAGCGGTATTTTGCATCATATCTTTCACAACACGTATTTCAAACACAGTTCACACCAACAGTTCACACCAACATTATTGACATTTTTATTAAATCGTCGTTGCAAAATGAACTGAAAACAACGGCAAAGAGGCATTTTACAACAATGACATGTTCTGAAGAGTTGTGTACTACATTCCAGGGAATATTTTTCCAAAAGAAAATATTCAGAAACAATTAACGGTTTTGGAGATACGGTGCGAAATGTAAAAAAATTGTGGAATTTTTGCATATATTTTGAAATTTGAGGCAATAAATGTAGTTTTTCGAGTTCATTATTTCTCCAAATATTTTATTCTTGTCCTTATCTACAAATTTGCTTCAGAGGTCAGAAAAAGATTCGCATTGGTTTCAGAGATATAGCCCCGAATTTCTTTAAAAACTCAATATTTAACCATGTTTAGATGGGGCCATAAAATCCGAGCTGGATCTGACACAACAAAACCCAACTAGGGTTTCTTGTCGTTTGGGTATGTACTTTCAAAAAATCTTCAGTTCGAATTGTTTGCACAAGATCACCTTAAAAATGTTGCACAGTGTAACCAGAGGAGCTGATAGCTCCACATTTTGCACGAGTGAACAAAGATCTTCCGAGGATACGAGGAGATTGCAACAGCCAGCTGGACATTACGAGTCCTAGAAACCCGTCATTTCAATTGGCGCAGATCAACTTCCAATCATAGTCTCCGTTAATAGACCACCCGTCGTCATAATCTGTAGCCGCTGAACTTTTGTTAACCATTAGAAAGCTGATTGGCAAGGGTCCATCCCCTCAGATCCTTCTGACTGAGAGAATTTTTCGGGACATCATCGCTGCTGCAGCCACTAGATACTTCCTTTCCAAAATTTTCAGCAGAGGTGATGTTACTACCAAATGAGCGTCATAAGTTTCGTCGTACGAATCCTGAAGACCCAGGAGTTAGGGAACATACTCTTGAACTAGACTAGCATACGCGGAACAACATTAGTACAGGGTTATGTAAATTGTGGGCAACGAATATGGGAAAGAAGAATAAGATTTCGGCTGTTACATTCAATGGAGTAACAGTAACATATGCGAATAAGTGCGCAGTTTATAGATCACACCAAGAGTGAGAGGGCGAAGAGGAGTGTAAGATCACAGCAAAATAAATTGGAAGTAGTGCAATGTGGACTAGATCTTTCACGGCATATTTTGATGCAGTTCAAACGGAGTCGTGAAAAAGGCACTCCATTCCTTACATTTTAACCGCATTTGGATGCAATCCAAAGAATCACCTCCACTTGTCACATTTTAACAACATCCGGATGCAGTTCAACGGAGTGGTGAAAAAGGCACTCCAATTCCTCACAATTTAACAGCATCCGAATGCACTCCAAACGGAGTCGTGAAAAAGGCGCTCCGTTCGCTAAATTTTATTAGCAGTTGTTCGAGAGCCCTACAAGTAAATAAATCCCTTTGTACATCTCTAGAAGCAGCGAAATCTTACCTGGTGATGGGAAGACAATATCGAACCCATTTAGCAGATTAAACAAGAACAGTTCAGCTTGGATTAAATGGAGAGCGGAGGAAACACGCATGGTTGCGATTGAATTCAATAGAGAATTTTCATAATATGTGTTAATGTAATAAAGTTCTTAATATTTTTGTTTTACACAAATAATAAATGCATTTTATTTGTTCTGGGATATTTCGTAGTAGCTTGCACACATTCCGCCTGATTGAGTGCCTGTATCAAAACACGTGCTTTGGACTGCATCCTATTCTACCCCAAAGGGTTATTTAAAATGCAATGCCAAGGTTCAGTTAAAATGCAGTGGCAGAGGCTCAGTTAAAATGCAGTGCAATGGAGTGCCTCTTTCCGGAGTTACGCTCTTGTAAAAAGAATAAGTGAAAATGCATAATTTGATGCACTTCCAAATCACTTGTACATATGATTTAACTGCTTCTTTGGAGGCAAACTTTTTGCTGGTATACTCATCAGGCGAGGAGATACCACAATAATTTACGATTACCTATGTATGTTGCCACGATCATACAAAGCTTTGGGCACACATGGTTTCTCAATGGTAATGGCTAAGTAAATGGATGGAACTGGAGTTGAGTATTTGACAAGTGTCCTCAATATATCGCTAGCCAACCATAATGTACCAGAAAGTCGGTAAGTTAGCAGGTACATCATCACAACAAGATGTTGTCGTTTGGGTGTTATCGGGTAATTCTTTTACAAAATTGTAATACTTTTCGTTTCAGTGCAGATTAAGGCTGTTAGAGGATCTTTTTGACATTTTTCTCCAAGGTACTCCTTGTGATCCTTTTTTGGCGATATTTTTTTCGTGGTCAGTTCATGCATCCTGATACAATGGTCCACAAAAGCTCTAAATGATCCTACGGTATGTGGCATGTGTACAAACTTTGGACATAATGATATTTCTCCCAAACTTAAATAATGTTTGAAAAGGGTCTACTTTCATAGATATGGGCGCCGAAATGTTCCAAAATTTATTCCCGTTCCGCATGTACCTATTGTACTAAAGTTTTTAGTGTTCTCGGTAATGATCCGGATATTCCAATAACCTGTCTTTCTTTATTAGACTCAAGGTGCACCCCTCCACTACCCCTCCACTTTTTAAAAACGACAATGGAATTTATTTTTAAAATTTGGGATCTGCTTTACAGTCAAAGGTCGAGCATATTTAGCTGTCGGCTAAGCCAACAATTTTTTTTTACTTGTTTTATGTAGTTTTTGATATATCCCTTATAGACATTCGGATATACGAGAGCTGCACGATGACACTGCGTGTTGCCAGGTGTTATTTAAAAATTGTTTTGGAAAGTTTGACAGTTTTTAGCCTAAACGAACTCAGGACAGTGATTTGGAAAAATCACTTTCCAATAAAAAAACAAGTGAGCCAAGGCTATAGTCGGGTCGGGGCCAACTATGTGATACCCTACACCACTTCCCCCGTGCATAAGCTTTTGACTGGTAAAATTCAAAATATTAAAATTGGGATAGCTTAGCGCCTTTGCTCTGAATGTCTTCATTAATACATGTCAATTTTATTGAAACGCGTTTAAGTGCATCGTCAGAATAACTCAAATAAAAAAATGGAAAAGTGGGATGTATGCCAACCATCAACCATCACATTCCGACCCCTGAATAATATCCGGCCATTACCAAAATCAATAGGTTTATTCCTCTGTGGGACCCCCATTAACATCCAAAATTTCATGACGATCCAATCAAAATTACGACGTGTAGCGTGATTACAAAAAATTTAAAAATAGGACGTATTACCGACTATTGCTATATCTCCGTTATTTGGCCACATACGCCAACATGCTTTACATCATTGTAACGATGGGATTTTCTACTTTCATAGTTGGACTTTGCTTTTGGAAGGTCCCCAACCAATGCTGTGCTATTCGTCATTATTATTAAAATCGCAAAAATGAGAAGTTGTGTTTTAATAGCGGCTATTGCGATATCTTCATTGTTTTACCACCTACGACAACCTACGTAACATCGTTGCAAAGGTGATATTTTCTACTTTCATCAGCAGGTCTTGCTTTTGATATACCCCTTATAAAAGCGGAGATATTCGCTTTGAAATAAAACGTTGACTTTTTCTCCAAATAAGTTGTTTGCCCATTCCGATCCCTGAATATTATCCGACCATCACCAAAATCAATAAGCTTCTTCCTCTGTAGGACTCTCATTAACCCCCAAAATTTCGTGACGATCCGATCAAAATTGCGACCTGTAGCCTGATTACAAAAAAATGGAAAAATGGGATGTATTAACGACTATTGCGATATCTCCGTTATTTGGCCACCTACGCCAACCATTGTAAAGATGGGATTTTCTACTTTCATCGTCAGACTTCGTTTTTGGAAGGTACCCAACCAAAGCTGTCATATTCGTCATTATTATTAAAATCGCAAAAATGAGAAGTTGTGTTTTAATAGCGGCTATTGCGATATCTTCATTGTTTTACCACCCACGACAACCTACGTTACATCGTTGCAAAGATGATATTTTCTACTTTCATCAGCAGGTTTTGCTTTTGGCATACCCCCTATAGATAGAGATATTCGGTATGGAAAAAACATTGTCTTTTTCTCAAAAAAAGTTTTTTGCCCATTCCGACCCCTTAATATCATCCGACCATCACCAAAATAAATAGGCTTTTTCCCCTGCAGGACCGCCATCAACACCCAAAATTTGGTGACGATCCGATCAAAATTGCGACCTGTAGCGTGATTTCTTTAAAAGTGGAAAAATGGGATGTATTACAGACTATTGTGATATCTCCGTTATTTGGCCACCTACGCTAACCTACTTTGCATCATTGTAAAGACAGTATTTTCTACTTTCATAGTCAGGTTTTGTTTTTGGAAAGTATCCAACAAAAGTTGTGTTATTTGTCATTAGAATTAAAATCGAATAAATGAAAAGTTGGGTTCTATAAGCGACTGATGCGATATCTTCGTTGTTTGACCACCTACGACAACCTACCATACATCGCTGTAAAGGTGATATTTTCTGCTTTCATTAGCAATTTTGATTTGCCTTTAATGTACCTCTTATAGATACGGAGATATTCGCTTTGAAATAAAACGTTGACTTTTTCCCCAAATAAGTTTTTTGCCCATGACGATCCGATCAAAATTGCGACCTGTAGCGTGATTACAAGGTTTAGATGGACAGACGGACAGACGGACGGACGGACGGACGGACTGACGGACACACATAGCTCGTCGAGACATTCATTTTGGTATATATAAGTATGGGTCTACGACCATTATTTCGATGCGTTACAAACTTTTTGGCCAAAACCAACTTATAATACCCTCCCCACATAGTGGTGTAGGGTATAAAAATTGTTCCACCATTTTGTCCATTGTCAACGTGGAGTGCATCGATCAAATTAAATCTTTATATGTCGACAAAGGACCATCCTATATCACTATGAAAAACTGGATTAATGAAATCAATCGACACTAGCCAAAAAACCAAGGTCGAGGGGATCTGCCAAACAAATTAAGCCGTGCGTGAACGCAAGATCACCATATTACACTGTGCAACATTTTTAAGGTAATCTTGTGCAAAAAATTTGGAAAGTACACCCCCAAACGACAAAACCCCTCGTTAAGTTTTGTTGTGTCAGATCCTGCTTGGATTTTATGGCCCTATCTAAACATGGTTAAATATTGACTTTTTAAAGAAATTCTGGGCTATATCTCTGAAAACTATGTGAATTTTCATCTGACCTCTGAAGCAAATTTGTAGGTAAAGGCAAGAATAAAATTATTGCAGAAATAATGGACTCGAAAAACTACATTTATTGCCTCAAATTTTACAAAATATCGAAAATTTCCATAATTTGTATAGATTTTGAACCATATCTCCAAAACCGTTAATTTTTTCTTAATATTTTCTTTTGAAAGAATATTCGATGGAATCTAATACACAACTCTTTAGAATATGCCATTGTTCTAAAATGCCTCTATCACATTGTTTTCAGCATATTTTGCAACGACGATTTAATAAATATGTCAATAATGTGGTGAGATTCGAAATGCGAGAATAAACTGTTGGTGTGAACTGTGTTTGAAATACGTGTTGTAAAATATATGATGCAAAATACCGCTGAAAAAAACATGAAGTAAGCATTTTAGAGTTTCAGAATGTTCTGAAGAATTGCTCCGAACTTTATTTGGAAGATTTTTGCAAAAGGTTACCTGGTTCAACTCCCTATAGTTTAACTGATACGGACCAGAATTTTAGCAATTATGTAAAATTTTCTATATTTTATCGATTTTGATAGAGTTTTTCTTGTAGTCTGTTCAAAAGATAAATTCTACTAGCTAGGGCTACAATATTGCCAAAGACAGCAAAGCTAAATTCCTAATAGTTTCTGAGATAAAGGCCCGATAAATGCAAAAAACTGTAGTTTTAGCTCGGTTTAGATGGGGCCGTAAAATCCGAACTGGATCTGACAGGACAAAACCCTATTACGGTTTTTGTAGTCTCAATATGTAATTTAAAAAAAGAAGTTGTTTGCATTTTCAGTGTTGCATAGTGTTATATAACGCAAGATTGAGGCGTCTTTGTGCATTTCTACATCCAAATAACATTTGATATTGCATGAACAACCGCCGGCAAAAATTGGTTTTTCGCGTTAAATCCAGCAGAATTTGACAGTCGATTACAAAAGGCTCTTGTCGATTTGTGCAATTGTGAATAAATGAGATCGCGGTGCTTCAAACGACGTTTATAAGATGGTCACAGTCGACGAATCTTGGATCTATGCGTGTGACCCCGAAACAAAACAGAAGATGAGCCAAATCCAATGAATGTTGTTCATTTTTCGGCTAAACTGACAATGTGCCTACTATACGGCTTGAGGAATGAGATGGTTAATGAAATTTGTTTGCCTGAATTCTCCTGAGAAATGAAAAACGAAAAATGAACAATAGAAGACGAATCATTGTGCACCATGACAATGCCAGCTCTCACCATCGTCTCATCGAATTGATGGGTCATCCGAGGTACAGACCTGACGTGGCACCCAATAACTTCACTTGATTCCGTCACATCAAGTAAAATGTCGTTTTCAACTATTTTCGTCGCCAGAAGGCGCTGTTGAAGCGTTCAAAAACCATGTTTTGAAGGTGTTTGATCCGGAGTGAAAAAAGAGTTTCAACAATTGGTTGAAAGTGTAAAAATCATGCTGGAGACTACTTAAGAAAACAATAAAACTATTTTTGATGGAAAATATTCGCGTTTTCATTGCTAGGCCAGACAGTTTGTAAGTCTTTTTCTTCCAAAACCACTGTTCAAGCGGCGGTAATAATAAATGAAGGAATTTTCCACGAAGTCAGTAGATATCTGTGAGTAACACTGGTTGTTATGTCTTCTCCCTGAGACCAGAAAATCTTGTTTGATATAATCCGAAAACATTTTCGGAGCAATTTTCAATATAGGTCTATGTTTAATGTAACCTTTTATTATACCCTCAGAATTTATGCTAACGAGGGTATATACACTTTCATACGGGCAAAATGTGCCTCATCGAAATAATGGTTTTAGACCCCAAGTATGTTTGGACGAAATGTGTTTCAGACAATTTGGAGTTGATTTAGCCATGTCCGTCCGTCTGTCTGTCTGTCTGTCTGGCTGGTGTGCACGATAACTCTCGAACGGAGCAACCAATTCGGTTCAAAATTTGGCTTTCGTAATATTTTGTCCAAACTTAGTTTAAGTTCGAAGATGGGTTATATCGGTAAATATGCGCACGATAACTCTTGAAGGGAGTGACTGATGTAATCCATACTCTGCACATCCTAATATATCTACCAGTTATAGATAAGGTTCGAATATGGACTATATTTGTCCACTCCTTTGGGTACCTCCCACACAAAATTTCGGATAAGTTCACTTTAAGACCTACTCTCGAATCACTTTGATTTTTGTTGAAGCGATTTGCATTCGCTACCTCCATTACGACGGTAATAGTTTTTTCAGGAGCAGGTCCATATTTCTTAAGAAAACATCCCGAAAGGTGTAAACAGCCCTATGTCACCATATGTGGCTCTCGAACTGTTCTACCGATTTGGTGCAACATTTGGTCTTCGTCATATTTTATCCAAACTTAGTTTCATGGGGCAATACCAATCCCCAACTTTCGGTACTTCTCCCCAATATTTAAAAAATGTGACTAAAATGTTAGGACGATATCACTTGAATTGTGCAACTAATTTGGTCCATACTTTGGATCTCCTAATATATTGTCAAAATTTAGTTTAACTTCTAAAATGGCCCATATCGGTCCTCCCTAAGGGTACCTCCCCCACAAAAATTCAACATTTGTGTTAATTTTTGTTTCCATTTGTTCGGCTTAAGGTCAGAAAATTAAAAACAGAAAATTTTTCGGTTTTTAGTTTATGTTTTATTTCCGATATTTCGACTATCTTCGAAAGTCATCATCAGGGATTTATTTGTTTACTTTGGTATTGTTTGTTGTTAAACTGCAACCGCTTTTTCATCCTCTTTTGCTGACGTTAACTTTCGAACTGAAAGTTAGGAAATAAAACATAAACTAAAAACCGAAAAATTTTCTGTTTTTAATTTTCTGACCTTAAGCCGAACAAATGGAAACAAAAATTACAGATCAAAGATCAACAATATCTATATACAAATTTGTGTTAATTCCTAATCCACATTTTTGTCGGCAAGTTCAAATGTTGAAAAAGGGCCACAAAATTCTGAAGAGACGCTAAATACATTCTATCTGTCCTTAGATGAAAGTTTCAATTCACATTGGCTGAGGGTATACCTCTGTCGGCAAAGCCGACTGACACTTTTTTACTTGTTTTTATTTATCTCTCATTTTTATTTTTTTTTTTATTTTACTGTATTCTACAACAATTTATTTTTCTTTAAATACATATTAATTGTTCTTGGGCTCCTATTCTTTATGAGCGTATATGGATGGTGACTCCGTTTATTGTTTCTCCGAATTAAATTATCCTTAACATAGAGTCTCTTCATCCCCTTCTGTAATGGGTTCGGTAATTCTAATTTGTATAATTGTTTATCGTATTTATTTCATTAAAATTGTATTTTATTAAATAGAGTAGCCCACGCTCATTTTGTTGTGGTAATGAGTATTCACTTTATTTGAATCTGAAATGCACTTCACGCAATAAATATTCCATAGTCAGCCAAAAATTCTTAATGGAATTTCATTCGCTTTTGTTTTTTTTTTTTCATATTTTTTTAATAACGCCAAACCAGATATTGTTGTTTATTAAATTTTTATATGAATTTAATAATATTTATGTTGCGGTTGGCCAGTTTAACACAACACGGCAAGGAATTTCTTTGTTTGATGCTGGGAAATATTGAAAACACTAGAGTTTGTAAATGCATAAATGTTAACACATACATGCATAGCAATGTAAATTTATTTTAAAAATTCTCTGGAAATTAATTAAAGTTGTCATGCAACAAATAATCCAACCAGTCATTTCAGAAAATTAAAACCCATAATCAGAGTTTTCTTTAATAAATGGACGTATAAATGCCATTTAAACCAGCTAAAGGGTTCATGAGAGAGCACACACACACAGAGGCATACGCATAATACCAGGTATGCCAACAATGTGGTTGATTTTTCAATTATTGTATTCGAACAATTGAATCAAGAATCATGCACAGGCTGAATGAAATTACTTTGTTCTTGCCTATCAAAGGCATTTGTTGGTCTTGTTGTTTCTGGTCTATTGGTCGATAGAAAATTGCACACTTGCCGATCGACGGAATCGTTGTTGCACTATCCCATTGTTGTTTTCAATAATTATTGTTTGGGGAAAATGAACCAATAAATATTTACAAATACAAATATGTGTGTTACATATATATGTATATGTGTGTGTGGATTGGACGTCACAATAGAGAGGGTAAACTAATTTGAAATATGGGGAACTCACTGCAGACTGTAATGTTTGTGGCCTCAGTCTTAATTCTTCAAAGGTCATATGTAATTTGATTCGATCAAAATAGTGCCTTCTCGAAATAATGTTTTTGTCGGCAGATATGTTAAGTCTAAGCAGGTTTTAGACAAATAGAATTCGATTTAGCCATGAAAGTCGGATGGTCTATCTTGCCGGTGGGCGAGTCCTATAAGTATTAACTGATTTCTTCGAAATTTTAAAAAGTGTAAAATTTCTTTATCTATTTCATCAAGCTCGAAGATAAGCAATATCGGTCGACAATTTCTGTTTAAGATTTGTTTAAGCATTGTTTTGGTATCTTTTGCCACCGGTAGATCTAGGTGGTAAATACTTCCCGGCATAAGAGACCCGAAAGTTCCAAAAATATCTAAAACCACAACACATAGTTGTATTGGAAGAATTTTTAGGAAATACTGGTTCAAAAATTTTATATCTATGTGTCGTGCCACCGTGGTGCAATGGTATGTACGCCCGCCTTGCACGCAGAAGGTCAGGGGTTCGATTCCCCGGCCAGGCAACATCAAACATTTTTCAACGGTGGCAAAATACCCCTCAGTAAAGTTGGCGACATTTCCTGAGTATTTCAGCCTTGAAAAACTTCTCACAAGTGGTGTCTTAAGACACGCCGTTCGGAGTCGGCGATAAACAGTAGGTCCCATATCATTGAGCTAAATATGAATCGGGGTGCACTCATTGATATGAGAGAAGTCTCCCTTGTCCCGTATGGGATGTTGTGGAACAATGTTGTTGTTGTGTCGTTTGAAATCGGTAAAAGTAAAACTCCACGAAACAAGTAGCAGTTGGTAACAGTAAAACTCCCAACTGTGACTTGTTTCATGGAGAATTTGACTTTTACCGATTTCAAACGACCCTCTAGATTTACAATTTTTGAACCAAGGTATCATTAATATAATCTTATATTTCTGGAATTGCGGAGAATGCACAATTTGAACTTTTCCGTAGTCCTCTATTCCAATGAGATCAAATGTGAAATAGTAAAAGCAAACACATACTTGATGACCTGTTCTACATTATATAATTATTCTCATTACTCCTTCACATACCTAAATGCACTAATTATACTTATCAAATTTCACATTTTATATTGAAATGCACCCATAATACTGAACTGAATTACTTTTCACAATACCCAATTGTCCTCTGTTGTGAGACATCAATCACATTTGTACCTCTCTATTGTTGGACATCACCCAAGTTATACATGAATGCTTGCTAATAAAATTTTATTACAAAACACCAAAGCCTGAGGTTCTCCATTCTTATGATACTTTACAATAACAACAAGAACAACAACACACCCACAATAGAGACAAAACAAAGGCAACAATGCTCAAACGATTGTCACTCACACATTGGCTAGTTCACAAGTTTACCACACCTTTGTAAGCTGGGGGAATAAGAATGGCTTTTGTGTGCATGCGGGCCAACTGTTTACAAATTGACACATTTGATCCGAATCGTCAGTAATGCTTTTATATATGTATATGGTACTTCTAAGTGATTATAGGAGCAGGAAATAATGAATGAGACAAAGACGATTGTCAATGCAAGTGTAACGTGGTTTTGTCGTAGGCTGGGGTAGACTAAGTAGTGTCCAGGGTCGTCATAAGGGCCCACTAAACCTTACGGAATAATAAGACGAGTAATCTCCCTTTCCTGTGGGATATTTATTGATGTAAAACTAAATTATAATCTTTTGTAATTGTTCCACAAACATCCCAGGCGGGACAGGGGAGACTTCTCTCATATCAATGAGTGCACCCCGATTCATATTAGCTCAATGATATGGGACCTACTGTTTATCGCCGAATCCGAACGGCGTGTCTAAGACACCACTTGTAGAGAAGTTGTACAAGGCTGAAATACTCAGAAAATGTCGCCAACATTACTGAGGGGTATTTTGCCACCGTTGAAAAGTGTTTGATGTTGACTGGCCGGGGAATCGAAACCAAGACCTTCAGCGTGCAAGGCGGGTGTGCATACCATTGCACCCCGATATAATCTGCTGATGTTTAAATGCGATAATAGGTGTTTAAAGCAAAAATAGGACGGATCGTTGACCTTGGAGGAAGTTGGCAACTTGGATTGATTACCAACGGCCGGAAGCTTCGTACGAAATATTTGGCTGGTGGAGTGGTAGGGCCCAACGGCTCGTTATTTGGTTCAGATGCGGTGATTCGTAGATGCCCTACAAGCGGATGATTCGGCGTTAAGTAGTAGACGGGAGAACGACTGGCTTGGGGATTCGTTGCTGGGTAGTAAATGATTTGATGATGAGCGGGGGGAACTCGGTGATTCGCTGTTCGGTAGTAGACGATTTGAAGATAATCGGGAACTCGATGATTCGATGTTTAGTATGATCGGGGATGCTACGCCTCGTTGTTCGGTTGAATGAATATCCAATGCTCGTGCTGTGGGTGTTCCGGCAGTCAGTGATTCGGGGCTCGGAGTGGGTTAGTTCCGCGCTTCGTGTCGTAGGTGTTCGGTCACTCGGTGTTCGTATTAATTGCTGGGAACCTCGGCCCTCGTGTTGTAGGTGTACGGCTACTCGGTAATTCAGCACTCGGCTCGGTGGTTCGGGTAGTCGTTCGTTAGGGTTAGTTCTAAGTTAACCTCTACAGTGTACTCCAAGTATTGACTAGTGAAATAATACTCGAGGGTGGAGTGGAACAACACCCGAAGGTGGAGTGAATGTATTAGCCACCGCACAAAGGGGTAGCTCTCAAAAGTTCTTCCCAACACCCTGTACACTCCTGTGTGCGGACTACGAATACTAAATCGTACTCAAACTTCAGTCTCACCACAAACTGAAATACTTAAGTGAACGGTCGCAAAAAGCGATTGAGAATTACTCCGCTGTTCTCATGTTGGTTATTAAACAAAATGCATTGTAACGTACCTTCTCCATAGTAGTGAATGTGTACTGGTTGTATAGGTATGGGTTTTAACAGTGTGGCTGGCATTGAGCTGTTAGGTGGTGAGGTGTATTAATCTAAGTGGAAATGTGCTTCAACAATTAACTTTAGCGCATCTAATAAATCATGCTGAACCATCAAGTAGTCGAAGGTAAATATCGTGTTTTCATTGTTAGGCCAGAAAGTTATCGAGCAGCCCCCGACTGCATTAGGGAGCAGACTCGTGTCCCCATACGAGTACTTTGAGTACCCAATCTTATCTCCTTTCCAGTGTACGGTATATACTATGCTCACGTTCCATTTATATGAAGGTTATACCAAAACATGGACTCAGGTTGAAAATTGTTGGTGTAGAAGTACTGCGACCTCAAATGTCAAATTTCAGCTATTTCGGTAAAAATGTAAGCAAAGGTTATAGTCGGACAGCTTATCGCCGAGTCCGAACGGCGTGTCCTAAGACACAACTTTTAGAGAAGCCATGAAAAATTTCTCTATATGCGGTGTCTTAGGACACGTCGTTCGGACTCGACGATAAATAGTAGGACCTAATCATTGAGCTAGTAAGAATCGGTGTGAACTCATTCATATTAGAGAAGCCTCCCTCTTCCCTACTGGGATATTTGTGGAACAATCGTTATACATTTCTAATAGAAGTTCCAAAATTGGAAAATTTACATTGGT
This sequence comes from Musca autumnalis, assembly GCF_047663935.1. Taxonomy (NCBI): domain Eukaryota; kingdom Metazoa; phylum Arthropoda; class Insecta; order Diptera; family Muscidae; genus Musca; species Musca autumnalis. The sequence goes on from NW_027411644.1 coordinate 325,878,429, forward strand.
AGCCTCTTCTGATACATCTATAAATTTTCTTTGAATATCTAGTTCCTTTTTGGAATACACCTAGTATAAATAAATATATAAGCCGCTGCAAATATACCCAATTACAATGCAATTTGCCATATCTGACCGTGAAATTTTCGACAAACGGACACTGCTTCAATTTTATTGAACGCTACAAATGCTACATACAAATTTTCAAAGTGGACATTGTGAGTTTATTAAAGATCTATCGTCCAAAAAATTGCACTTGTACCACACATATTGTTTGGAAATGCACGCTATTTTGTGCTTTTTAGGGTATTTCGAAAATAGTTCATAGTGGATATATATCGTGATATCAAAAATATATTTTAACCCGTAAAAATCAAATAATAATGAGTAGAAATTCAAACAATTTCCATGCAAACAAATTTATGGCTAGGGTTCCACGTAATTTGCAATAATGCTGGGAATTTATCTATCATGGTAGAGACAAATTGTAGCATGGGTACAAAATGTTGTATTCTACACAAAATCTATTATATATTAGGCAGGAGACACATTAATGCAATTTGCATCATGGGAAAGGTCAGTAATTCCTTTTCCATATTTAGGCTACTTTGCCAGTACATGCCCTCCAGGAAGTAAAATATGAACCAAATTTTAAATTTTAAAATTTTTAATACAAAAGTAATGGTCAATTTAACCCACTAGATGATATGAAATCATCATTCAAAATTCTAGGCATGTTCTTCGACCTAAACTATTACATCGTGCAAAATCTCGTGAGTATTGATCTATAACTGCGACCTCTAGCGTGCTTCTGATTACTCTACAAACAAATAATTAGATATATTAGGCTGTAACTCTGTCATCTGAGCACGTAAATCAACATAATTGGCATCAATGGAAAGGTCAAGAAATGGCCTTCCAAATTTTATTTACGTGGGCGGAATGTATCATCCAGGAATACATATATAAGCTGTATATTAAAATTGTTCACAATTTTCACACAAAAGTTGTGGTCCATTTAACCCTCTAAATATTATCTGATAACTATATCAATGTGCAAGCTTCTTCTTTGTCATATAATCTTACCTTAATTAATTTCGAGGCGATCGGACCATTATTGCGACCTACAGAGCAGCTACAAAATCGGATAAAAAGTATGTATTTGGTCCATTTCACCCGCTAAATATTTCACGATCATCACCAATAACAATAGGTGTCTATTCTGGTCTGAACCCGACCTCCATGCAAAATTTCGTGACGATCGGTCCATAATTGCAGGCTGGAGTTTGAATACAATTTATAATGGACAGATGGACGGACGGACAGACGGACGGAAAGACGGACGGACACACATCTCAAAATCGCTTTATCTCGTCGAAATATGAAGATTGGTATACCAATTGGTTGTCTACGACCGATATTTCGCAGTGTTACATGATTTTTTCCCAAAACAAACTTATAATAGCCTTTCCACATAGTGCTGTAGGGTATAAATACCGAAAATAGGGAGTTAGCGGTGTATGGGGACAATACCGAAACATGGACGTATGTTAACAATTTTTGGTGGAGAAGTTTGGTGGCCGCAGGTAAGCTCGGTAAAACATGTAGCTAACATTCCATCAATTCGAAAAATCCGGAGGTACCGTTATACGGGGGCTGTACCAAAACTTGGACCTATGTTAAATATTTTTGATGGAAAAGGTTTGAGACCAAAAAAAAAACATTCAGTCAAAAAATGTTGCTAAAACCCTCAAAATACCTAAAATCGAGAGTTACCGTTATATGGGGACAATCAAAAATAGTTTCGTTTTGCTTCTTCCATGAACAACTTTTGTTGGATTTGGCTCACCTTCTAGGACCCACACGTTAGATTGCTGTTTTGTTTCGTATTCACATAGATCCAAGATTCGTTGTCTGTGGCGCTCTCATAAACGTCGTTGGAAGCAGCGCGATCATGAGACTTATTTTGAGCGCTTGTCAAATTGAGCTGGATCTAACGAGAAAAAAACATTTTTGCGCACAGAATGTGGAATTCTGTAACTAATTTTTTGAGTTACCGACAAAAATCGGTAACATTATAACTCAAAATTATGAATGAAAAGTATCAAAAAAAGTTGACGGTAGGATTTAACAACAGCTTTATTTTGGTTGTTAACTTACCGAAAATTATTGTTAATTACCCAAATTATAAGCATTTTAATTTTACCGATATTTGTCGGTAACACGAAAAATGAGTTAGAGAATTCCACTACATATGTTCATACAATATCAAATCGTCGGTGTCATGCTTAAGTGTTCCATACGCTATTTTTGACTTTGAGATATAGGTGGTTTATAGGGTTTTCACGCATGCTATTTCAGGATTCGGCTAAGCACACAGCTTTACTCTATTCAAGTTACTTCTTTACTTTACGGTTTAAAGCTCGTGGTTTATTATTCACAACTAACTCTCAACAGCTCCTTTCCCCAATTTTTATGTTACCGCTGCTGCATACACTGTTCTAGTCCCCTTGATCTGGGAGTTTCTACAATGTTCAGACGAAACGCTAACCAATTGGCAAATACACACATGCACGCATATGCAAACTGACCGGTGAGTGTTTACAACTAAGGGGCTGTTTAGTAAATAAGGGAGAGGAGAAGGGGTTACAATGCAGAAGCATAATCGAATGGTCAAAGTTAATAAAAAGAGTACAACAATAATAGCTAAGAAACAGTGTAAATTAAGACTAAGCGATAATTTCATAGTTGTTGCTGCAGAAATATATAAGAGAGAGAACTGAAGGCGTACAACATGATCAAAGCAACATAGAAAAGTAGTGATTGGAATTCTTATAGAGTAATGGTTCTTGTAAATTTGATTTAAATGAACTGAGTGCTTAATGAAAATTTACGTTACAATTCATAAACAGAAATTCATCTAAATTTACTTAAATGTAGCAGTTACATTCGTTACAATATTTTAATAACTAACAAATTTAAAAACACATATGTAACTATAGGAAGATAGAAAAATTATGGAAACATTGATCCATCCTCGTATTTTAAAATTTCCCGGGGAAATCCCGGATTCCCGGGAATGACGATTTTGTGATTCCCGTTTCCCGGGAATGATTAAAACCGGGAAAACCCAAAACTCTATTTCTTTAGGATAATTAAATTTCTTTTAAACTTTTAATTACGTTCCCCCTCCGACGCACTTTTTTAAATAGGTGGATGCGGGTTTCCGCCATTTTGGAAGTTGTTCCCAAAATACTAAGGATATCTTGAGGACGTTTTTGTCCGTTTTTCAAATGTGCAAGGGATATATTACAGTTTTTTTAAATATATTGTAGAAAAATTGTGCAGTACAGTTATATGGATGTTAGGTCTAAATGTGGTCCTCAATCTAAAAATTCGAATATTTGGCGGTACCAATCTACTTGGACAAGATGAAAGTATAGCACAAATTTCTGGAATTTGCCTACCTCCAGGAAAGATCAAGTGACATTTCGTCAATTTCGAACAAAAATGTATATAAAACCTTAAAAATTCCAAACATTGCGCCATTGGGACCCTACCAAAACGTGGACCCAATCCGAACATTTTTTGAATGTTGAATTTGTTTTTGTTTTTCTTATTATTATTTGTGTTGCCAAACTAACCCTTACTGAAATTTTCGTATTGATATCTGCACAGGAAGTAATACTTCCGAAGTATTTTGGCCGCTCTTCCCATACACATCCGACCACAGTGCGCTGTATGTTCAAACACCATTTTTATTACTACCAACAAAATTATTCAGGCCACATAAACAAACTGTGTCGATTTATTATCATTCATCTTCTTTGAATCGATTGGAAAAAGTTACAAGTTCTGCCAGATCTAATTTCCAACCAGCTGAGCCACAAATATGCATATTTATGTATTTATTTCTTTTCAAATACATATGTGGGCCATATTACCATGTGTCTGTGAGTATTGCAAATGTAAAAACAATAATACTTTTCCTTGCCATTTTTGATTATATCAATGTAGTTTCTGGTTTTAATGGAGATGAGCAAATGTTGTTGAAAACAACGAGGGGCTCATAGTTTGTAACTATTTATTTTCGGTTCGGTTACATACATTTTTTTTAAATTAAATAAGTTGCAAATCGAGACACAAGGCTTAGCATGTCTGCTTTAATCCCTGAATCGAAGGTACACAACATGACAAAATGTCCACTGTGAGAAAAATCGCTCAGGTTAATGTTGGCTAACATTTGCTGAATATTTTCAGGTGTTTGGACAACAATAAGTAAATAATAAGACTCTAGACAATTATGGCTCTTTTCCAAACCATCCTCGTTAGAAAAAACACACATTGCTACAAATTTGCAAGGGAAATCGTTGTGTGTTCATTGCTCTGACAAAAAAATTAATGAATATCAATCAGATACAAAGTAGGCCTCATATGCTCTCTGTGTGTCAAACAATAAGTTTCAGAGTGAGTCACCGAATCCATACCCACAACAATTGTTCACCCGTATGCATAACGTCTGTATGTATGTTGTCTCCCTCTCTCGTTTACAACTTTTATATGGTTGAATTATTTTCTGAAAACAAAGAAGCAAAAAAATAAAATCACATTTCCACAAAAAGTACAAGTGTATGCGTGCGGTTTTCTTAACGATCCTTATCAAATCCTAAGCGTTTGTTTGTGATACATGCACACTCATTCGCATATGCATACTTACATTTACTATTTGCAAGTAAAATGTAATAACAATTTTGATTAGTTTCTTCATCTTCTGTCGTTGGCCTCATTTCAAATGGTGATGGATAGGATATCAAAGTGCTTGAGGTATATCTATCTATATATCTGTTAGTTTCACACATACATAAACTTGAGGCAATGTTATTGGAAAATTTATAAGTGAAATTGAATTAATTACCGATCAGATAATCTATAGAACCAAAAACAGATAAGTCTGTTTATAACGATAAAAGGAAATGTAACGGCAAATGTATGTAAATAATTTCAAGCAAGATTTTATTGCTTATGCCAATGATGATGGCAACGGGTGGTGTATACTTTATATTCATTAGTGTCATCAACACTCATACGCTCCTCAGGCCATACGAAATGTGCAAATTCAAAGAATTTATTGTTGTCGAAAAATGGATATACATTAATGAGAAAAATCTAAATAGCCTGAGTAAAAACTTGTTATGTGTTACGTTAATGTCACATTTAATGATTATATTCACATTCATCGTATGTGGAAAAATAGATGTAATATATTTTAAGTATAATATTTAAAAGTTTATGTGTTGAATTTACATTATTACTGAAATTTCAATAATAATAAAATTTATTTGATTTCAAAAACTCTTTGCAGTTGCTCACGAACAATAGATGCCCATGTGTCTGTGAAGTCTTCTGATACTCTATGTAACTTTGACATCACCCATTCGGTCCAAACTTAGCTCTTGACCTATGTAGGATCATTTCCATATTACCAATTTAATAAAAATTTTATTTTAAGTTGAATGGTATAGGATGAAGAATCACTTAAGGTAAGGATATTTTTCGAACTTACAACTATACTATGCATTTAGAATCTCCAAAGTCAGGGAAGATTCCCTACGTTACATTGTTACCATAAGAGCACCGTAAGTCGATTGTTAAATTTCCATTTGATATATACGAGAATGTTAGCTACGAATATATTTCATTCAGCGCATGAAGTCTTGAATTAGATTAGATAGTGTACTTAGTCGTTCAAACGAAATAGTTTTTAACAACTCTACAATTGACAGCGAATGCGAATGCATTGATTCACCCATGAAAATGATAAAAGCCTTGAGTAAACATAGAAAAATATATGTTAGAAATAGGTTTGGATCCAAACAAATATATGTTTGTGACTGGTTGCAGACAAATATAAGTTTGCAACATATCTCAATTTTATTTGTTTGGATACCAACATATCTTTTTTGTTTGCAATAAGTCTGATATTTTACTATCAATGCCACATCTTGTCTAATTTTAAAGCTCAGATGGTCTAGTTTCATTATCAAACCCTCTCCTTGGAATATGTTCAACAGAAGCGAAATATCCGCCATGGAAATAAAATTTCAAAAATTGGAATATCTGAGCGTCTTTTGTTTTGTATTTGACCATTTTCGGTAACGCAACTGGGACCAAATTAAAACTCAGAATGTCTCCATTAATGTAGGTAGCTTTTGTTGAAACGCAACCAACCAAAGATGAGATATTCGTCATTACAATTCAAATAAAAAAATGACAAAGTGGGATGTACGCTAACTTATTCGCATAAGAATAAAAACTTCTAACTCTAACGATGACAATTTTCCACATTTTTTTAAATACGTAATTTTTCTAAATTTTTGGATAAAGAAATACCTATTTCTCGGAAACTATAACAGATATTGTGTTGATGTTTTTTGTAAGGAAGGTTGAGTTGTTGCCTTTAAGAAATTCTGTAATAACTTATCGTAGCGTTTACACAAAATGAGCTATTTGATTCTTACAGGTACTAAATTTTAGTAAAATTCCAACGTATCTGTAGTAGAACTTTTAACGCGCGCTAAGACATTCTCTTTCATTTGCAGAAATATGCCTCGAAGTCTGCTTTTTCAGCCCATCCCCTCTGTTTAAATTTATTTAAAATAACACAGTTGAAAATGTGCATTTATCTTTTCTGGAAACGATAACACTATGCAACACTGAAAATGCAAACAACTTCTAGAATGCATTTTTTGAAAGTACATATTTAGACTACAAAAACCCTAGTAGGGTTTTGTCCTGTCAGATCCAGTTCGGATTGTATGGCCTCATCTAAACCGGGCTAAATCTACACTTTTTTGCATTTATCAGGCCTTTATCTCAGAAACGAATAGGAATTTGGCCTTCCTATCTTTATCAATATTGTAGCCCTAAACTAGTAGAACTTATCTTTTGGAAAAACCACATAAGAAGAACTCCATCCGGGGCATCAAAATCTATAAAATATAGAAAACGGTTTTGGAGATACGGTGCGAAATGTAAAAATTTGTGGAATTTTTGCATATATTTTGAAATTTGTGGCAATAAATGTAGTTTTTCGAGTTCATTTTTTTTCAAATATTTTATTCTTGGATCTTATTTTGAGTATCATATCTTTCCGATAGATATCGCGCCCACTAGTCATTTCAGTGGGTTATCGTACACCTGTTGGACCAGTATGCCAGGAAGCATGGACTTGTCCACGGAAAACAAAATTTGCCTGTACATCATCGGTATAAATTTCCAAAGGATTTCCGAACAGACCCTAAACTGCACTTGGACACAAATTTTGAACTTTTGTGGGGGAGGTATCCTAAGGAGAGGACCGATATAGGCCATTTTAGAAGTTAAACTAAGTATGGACAAAATATGACGAAGGCCAAATTTCGGACCAAATCGGTCTATCAGTTCGAGAGTTATTGTGCTCTCCAACTACTACATATGGTGCCATAGGAGTTTTTACAACTTTCGGGCTGTTTTCTCAAGAAGTTTGGACTTGTCACTAAAAAAACTTTTACCGTTGTAATTGAGACAGCGATTGCAAGTTGCTTCAACAGAAATCAAAGATAGTCAAGAGCAGGTCTTAAAGTGAACTTATCCGAAATTTTGTGTGGTAGGTACCCGAAGGAATGGGCAAATACAGTGCATATTCAAACCTGATCTATATCTGGTAGATATATTAGGATGCGTAAAGTATGGACCAAATCAGTCCGTCCCTTCAAGAGTTATGGTGCGCACAATTTTTCCGAACATTTTTGAACTTTTGTGGGGGAGGTACCTGAAGGAGTGAACCGATATGGATTATCTTCGAACATAAACTAAGTTTGGACGATATATCATGAAGGCCAAATTTGGGATCGAATCGGCAGATCCGTTCGAGAGTTATCTTGAGCTCCAACCACTGCACACGGTGTCATAGGGAGTAGGGAAGTAGGGTTTTGCCCCTGATGAAACTTGTACCGCCGTATACACGAGATGCTACAACAACAAGTAAAAAAGTATCAGTCGGCTTTACCCTCAGGCTGTATATATTGAAACAATTTTTTCCCCAAAAACGTATGTATTTAGAGGTTTTTAAGCATTTTGGGAATTTGAACCGACAAAAATATTCATTAGGATTAGAGATCAAAAGTTTTGCGGAGGAGATACTAAAAATAATGGATCTATATGACGATTATGGAAGTGGATCTCCATAGGGGGTTTTTACACCCTTCGGGATGTTTGCTGAAGAAGTATGGACTTGCCCCTGAAAAAACGTTCACCATCGGAATTGAGGCAGCGAATGCAAGTTGCTCCAACAAAATTCAAAGTGATTCGATAGCAGGTCTTAAAGTCAACTTATCTGATATTTTGTGTGGGGGGTACCGGATGGAGACAAATATAGTCCATATTTGAACCTGATCTACATCAAGTATATATATTAGGATGTGTAAAGTATGGACTATTTCGGCCAATCCCTTCAAGAGTTACCGTATGAACAAATTTTCCGAATATTTTTGAACTTTTGTGGGGGAGGTACCTGAAGGAGGGGACCGATATGG